>NC_136070.1:658397814-659762013 GCF_964261635.1 Lissotriton helveticus
TTTTTCCATGCATACATTTTCCAAGACAAACTGCTCTATACCCAGTAAATGAAAAAATACCATTGCAAGTTGCTGCTCAGTTTTTGGATCTGGGTTCAACGGGTTCTTGGTGAAACTACAAGTCCTATATATCCCCACAACCAGGAAGGTCTAACGGATGTAACGGTATATTGCTTTTCAAGAGATGTCAAGATTAGAAAAAGTTATAGGTGAAAACGTTGAGACCAAAGGCTGTTTGTTTCAACACATTTTCAATTATTCCAATATTTAACATTTAGTTTTTATAAAGAAACCTTCATGGATTTAGACAAATGACCCCTTTCTGAATTCAGAATTTTGTCTACTTTCTGAAAATGTACAGCTTTTTAGGATCCATTTTTGCTTTCAAACTCATTTCTACCATTAACTGGAAGGAGGTGGAAAGCTCTAAAAATAGCAAAAATAGTCTATGTCCCAGAAAAATGCCAAAACTGTGTGAAAAATATCGGTTCTCTGACAAAAGACTGTCATTCCCTAAAAGCTGAGAAAATGGAGATTTCAGACCCACAAACCCTTTTTTGATAAAATTTTCAAGGAAAAATCCAGAGGCTTTCATTTGCAGCCCGTTTTTCCCATTTTTCTGAAAAAAACTAAAAATGTCACTATATTTTGGTTAATTTCTGGGACCCCTCCAAGGGAATCCACAAACCCTGGGCGCCTTTGGAATCCACATGATGTTGGAAGAAAAGGACGCAAATTTGACGTGGATACCTTATGTGGTCAAAAAGTTACAGGGGCCTAAGCGCGCACTACCCCAAATCACCAAAAAAAGGCTTAGCACAGGAGGGGAAAAGGCCTAGCAGCGAAGGGGTTAATGCTAGCACACAATCCACCATGACCACGAGTTCTGTGGTAGAATGGTGGCATGTGGAATGGTCAGTCAGGCAGTTGCGGTTGGTGACTGCTCTGACTGGTCGTATACTCCGTAACTGAATAAAGGAAGTTTACTTACCTGACGATTCCTGTGCTTCATTTTACTGGCGGCGACTGGATTTGAACCCTGGACTTGCAGAGCACACCCTTTCTCTTTGGAGCTTCTTCACTCACCGCCATCTTCTTCGAGCTTCTGGATCATTGTTGAACCTAGAGAGCTTTGTTTCTTGCTCTGCAACTTTGGTGGTGAGTTGACATTTCCTGGGGCCTTAATCTGCATTCCTCTGCTTTTTCTCTGACCGTCGTTTTGTTTCCGCTCGGCGTGTCCCTGTCATTGTGGTTGTTCCAGGCCACTGTGTAGTTGTTTTGTTCCGCATTGCAGAGCCATTTCTTTGACGTCCTTCTATCACTCCACCTTCTTCCTTGTGCCTGCCAGTGTTTCCGGGGCATTTTGGTTGGTATTTGTTGTTGTTGAATAGCTTTATTTTGAAATATTTATCATTTCATAAAAGCATTACAGTACAAAAACAGATAAAAATATAAAACAGTTTAGCAAATCGAACCCCTAACATTTTGTACAAAGAGCAATAATATACAATCGTTGGTAAAATGATGGGGGAGGGGAAACAAAGCATCAGGTGGCTAAAACAATTTGAGTCTGCGGGGATAACCTTACTGGAGGAGCGATTTCCTCACAGATCTTATCCTCCATACCCAGCCCAAAAATCCTATGAGTCAGAATGATTTTTTGGTGGTGAGCCTTCCAACTCATGGAGTCGCAGAGTCGGATGCCTAGGTAGTCAAATTCCCTTACCCTTTCAAGGGGGACTGAGTCTAAGGTTGGAGGATGGACTGGCTTCCTAGGGGGGTTCAAGACCAGGAATTTTGGTTTTGCTTATGTTAATGACTAAACCCCTGGAGTCACAAAAGTCCTTGAACCTAGTAAGCAACATTTGGAGGCCTACCGGAGTTTTCGAAATCAACAGGGTATCATCTGCAAATAAGAGAGTTGGTATCTTCCTGCCCGCCAGGGAGGGTGCGTCTGATGGTTATTTAAGAAGATGCTCCACCACTCCGTTTAGGTAGAGTGAAAACAGAGTGGGGGCTAGCACACACCCCTGGCGGACACCCCTATCTACAGTGATACGAGATGTTTTTTGGCCCTGTTCGCCCCATCTGATTTGTGCAAAGTTGCTTTCATGGAACTTAATAAGCAAAGCCAGCAAATACGGGGGAATACCCAAACCCTCTAAGACATCCCACAATTGGTCACGTGGGACTAGGTCAAAGGCAGTCCGCAGGTCTATGAATGCGAGATACAGACTGCCTTTGCCCAGTACGACCACTTACCAATAGAGCATTAAAAATCGGAATGTCTGTTCAATAGTTCCAGTTCCTGATCTAAAACCGGCCTGGAAGTCAGACAGGACCTGATTTTCTTCGGCCCACTGCAAAATCCTTCCTAAGACTACTTTGCCTGCTACCTTCTGGGTGCAATCGAGCAGGCTAATAGGTCGATAGTTAGCAGGGTCGTCCCTACAGCCCTTCTTAAAAATCGGGACGACTTCCGCACCCATCCAGGAGTCCGGGAGGCATCCACCAGACATGGCCTCATTCAGAAGTAGGGCAATGAGTGTGCTCCACACCTCTGTGTTGACCCGTAGCAATTCACCCGGGACGCCATCTGGACCTGCGGCCTTGTTGGCAACAAGGCACCTAATTACTCCTTCAACTTCCTTGGCTGCAAAGGTGTGGTCATTGTCTGTGTTACCGGCCGACACTCTATACCTGGGACCCCTGTTCTGTCCTGGAACCCCTGATGGAATGGAGTAGAGCTTGGAAAAATGTGCAAACCAGGCCTCCCCTGTGATGTTACAAGTCAGTTGTGAATCGACAGGCCTATCCCTACCTCTGAGCAAATCCCAAAAACCCTTCGTATCCTTTTTGGAGCTAGCGTCCATTAGGTCTCTCCAAAAATTGGTTTCATGTGCTTCCCTTGCCACAGCTTGAATTTTTTTGTAACTTTTCCTAGCAAGTCTGATTTGATCTGGGTCTTTAATATCAACCGCCCGGATAAGTTCACTTTTAGCAGCACGGCAAGCAGAGGAGTACCATTTGTCTCTACCCTTGGTTGACGTTCTCCCAAAAGCCTTAACCCTACCCTGAGGGACTATAAACAAATTACTCAGGGCAGAGACAGTCTCTGTGAATACCGTAAGGACATCGTTAATGGAATCCGATGCACCTAGGTGGTACTTTACGTTTGTCATTATGGTCTCAGCTTGAGCCATTCTCCCCTCGTCCGCAACAACTTTAGCCCATTTTAATCTCCTACCGCAATTAGATGGGACAACTTCATGGGAAGATTTCCAGATGGATCGAGGCAAAGTTGGATTCCCATCTTCCCACGGGAGGGTGAGGGTCAGGACCAAGGGATTATGGTCGCTATCGGATGTTTGTAGAACTTCCATGTCACGGAAGTGCTGCCATAGATTATGGTTTAACAATATATAATCAATTCTAGAGGTGTGACCCACCCTGTTATAGGTGTGCACTCCCCTAGAATCTGATTTCGATCGACCATTGGTGGCTCTGAGATCGTATTCTAGACAGAGTGACTTGAGATCGATGACATTCTGAGTCCATTTTTTAATCGGGTCCAGAGCAAGCAAAGGAATACCTCTCTTAGTGTCATCTTCCCAGGTGTCCAGGATGTCCTCGCTGGCTAACGGTTCAAAGCAACAGTTAAGGTCTCCAGCCAGGACAACAAGGGAGTCAATGTTGCAGGCTCTGAGCTCCTCTTCTACACCAGTTGAGGATAGCAATGAATTCCCCCCCCCTGGCCCCCCTTAAATACAGATTAAACACTTCTAACTTCCTGCCCCCGGGACACTGTATAGCGAGTCTCAAAAGATCAGGAGATTGGGTGTTTATGTGCCTTATGGATAATCCCAGTGCAATACTGATCCAAATAAGAAGGCCACCCAATGGGTGGCCTTTGCTGCCCTGTGGTTTGGATGCTGGCACAGAGTATGTCGTGAAACCTACCCTGTGGAGGGGCTCCAAGCACCAGGTTTCTTGAAGGAGACAGATCCCATAAGGATCAACAAAGGAGTTCCAATCTGGCTTATTGAAGTTTCGTGCGAGCCCTGCCACATTCCAGCTTAAGATCTTCAGCAGGGAATTATCTATGGGACTCTGGCAGGTCGAAGGGGCAAGGGCAGGGGGATCACTGTTAGGGCCGACAAGTAGGGAGAGCTGGGGAGGAATTGTATGGGACGTCGAAACAGCAACTGTTTCGCACACAGTTGCATTGACACTATAGGTATTAAGCGAATGCAGCGCACCCTGTGCTGACAGGGCCTGTGCCCTAGGTTGGGTAAGGGGGGCAGGGCTAGTCCCAACAAGGGTAGTCAACAATAGAGGAAAGCCAACTTCCACCTGGGGTGCGGAAGTCGTAGAAGGCAAAGCCGGATCAGGGGGCTTGGGCAGTCAATCCACATCCTCAAGACAGTTGAACCTGTTCGAAGTTGATATCCCGAACCAGGTTCTAGTTGGATTGTGCTCTTTGGTATTATAACCCCTTCTGGGCTGATGGTGAACCATAGACCAATTGCCCCCATAAGATTGTACATCTCGAGGTGGGTAGAAGAAAGACAATGGCCTCGGGGTAATGAATAAGCCCTCATCCTCAGCAACCCATGAACAGATATAGTTAGCCGTATATGAGTCTTCAAACGTCACGACTATACAGTCGCCGGGTATAGATTTCCGTGAGGAACCCACCCAGGAAACTCTACGTACCATTTTGACTCTACTTGTCCGGCCATTAGAAATCGGTCTGTGCGTATTGAGCCAATGCATGACCTTGTTCTTTAAGGACCAATGATTTTCATGGTGGCCATTCGCTGCCTCCGGCACACCCGTCAATACCACCACGTAGTCATTGGCTTCTGGAGGGAGATCAATATACCCCCCTCGAAAATTGCTCTTGTTATGTGAGCCGAAGGTGGAACGGGAGGTAGTATTGTTCTGTAAGCCCTGAGTAGGACGATGGGAGGAACTGGTAGTATTCTGCCTCCTAGGAACAGCCATATTTGTACGGGTGTGGGTTTGAGAGGTGGGTGCCTTTGGGGTATTTGCCCCAGACAGGGGTGCAGGGTTTTTGATAGCGACTCCCTTGGTACGAGGTTTAGGGATAGGCTGTATACGGCTTGGCACAGTGGGGTGAGAAGTTGAACTCTGCGGGGCTGTAGGGGAAGGGATTAGAATCTGTGGTGCTGTATTATTCTCTATCAGACCTTGGTTTTCAAGACCTCGTAAGCCAAGAGTAGCCAAGGCTATAATACTTTTATCCATCTCTAATAGATGGTTCTCAAGTCGAGAGAGTCTTAAATCCAGGGGAGAGAGGAGTCTTTTTAGGGTCTCCCAAACTACTCCTATAAATTCTCCTTCCCTCCCCTCCGGGTCCTTTAAGTGGAGATCTGCTTTCTCTTTAGGTGTGTTACCTTTAGTGGCTACGGGTGCTGCGCCAACTGTATAAATACACTGAGAAGCCTGTAACGGGGTAACATACCCTCCTATACCGCCATTCACCGGGATGTTAGCAACATTGATTAGGTGTGCCCCAGCAATTTTGGCCTTCTTGCGTGAGAAAGCCGACCTTGGAGTGCGCTTCCTTTTGTGCAGATTGTCCTTAATACTATCGAGTGTGCCATAACAGGTGGACACATCGGAAATATCTGGAGAATGAAGAATGGGGGTAAGTTGATGGTGAGGGCTGACCACAGATGGGGACGGGCTTACGGACAAAGGTGGAGGACACAGGGGTGGTAGAGAGATAGGCAAAACCGGAGTGTCATGAACATCCGCCAGCGTAGTTACACAGTGTTGATTGTTCAGACGCTTCGGAGTAATGGCTGGTGCTATGTGCCCTAAAGAAGATTTCTTGGAGATAGCAAACTCTAGCGACAATTTCCTAGCAGCCGCCAAGTCAAGGGAAACTCGAGTTTGAAGTTTAGTAATCTCTTGGTCTATAGCAATATTTGTGCGTGTGATAAAATCATCCATGGGACCATTGTGAACCAACCCCCCCTTGGCAGCCCTGCTGCGACTAGCTCGTGTGCACATATGTAAAAAAATGTAGACAACCAGCGCAAACAGTGGGATCGGATAATACAGGTTTGGAAAATGGCGGGGCTTGGGCGAAAGAGAAGGGGCCCAGACCAGACATCCTAGACCTCGAACGGCCTCAAACGGCCCGCTCTTTGCCCGGTCTTCGCCCCGGTCGCTCCCGCGCGCTACCGCGCTGCGGTAGCTCCACCCTCTTAAATAAGCAGGAAATGTCAAGGGGGGCGTGGCCGGCAGGGAGAGCGTCCACAGGTGGAACACGCAGGGACTCCTGGGCAATGGAGTCCCTGCTAGAACGCTCGCAGCCCTGCCGGTACACTTGGGATTTGAAGATGAGCTGGCCGCCTCCCAAAGCCCCACGGAGGCTGCACACGCAGCGGGACCCGCGCAGCGGGTCCGGCAAGCTGTGGGTTTCACAAACAACACCAACGAGCAAGGTAAGGATGCCTCCAGGCAGGGTCCGTTTCAGCAAAGTTTCCCGCAAGTGAGCGCGGAGGGTGCAGCTTTAACCAAGTCCAGGGACAGGGGGCGTGGCCGGCAGGGAGAGCGTCCACAGGTGGAACACGCAGGGACTCCTGGGCAATGGAGTCCCTGCTAGAACGCTCGCAGCCCTGCCGGTACACTTGGGATTTGAAGATGAGCTGGCCGCCTCCCAAAGCCCCACGGAGGCTGCACACGCAGCGGGACCCACGCAGCGGGTCCGGCAAGCTGTGGGTTTCACAAACAACACCAACGAGCAAGGTAAGGATGCCTCCAGGCAGGGTCCGTTTCAGCAAAGTTTCCCGCAAGTGAGCGCGGAGGGTGCAGCTTTAACCAAGTCCAGGGACAGGGGGCGTGGCCGGCAGGGAGAGCGTCCACAGGTGGAACACGCAGGGACTCCTGGGCAATGGAGTCCCTGCTAGAACGCTCGCAGCCCTGCCGGTACACTTGGGATTTGAAGATGAGCTGGCCGCCTCCCAAAGCCCCACGGAGGAGGCACACACAGCGGGACCCGCGCAGCGGGTCCGGCAAGCTGTGGGTTTGACAAACAACACCAACGAGCAAGGTAAGGATGCCTCCAGGCAGGGTCCGTTTCAGCAAAGTTTCCCGCAAGTGAGCGCGGAGGGTGCAGCTTTAACCAAGTCCAGGGACAGGGGGCGTGGCCGGCAGGGAGAGCGTCCACAGGTGGAACACGCAGGGACTCCTGGGCAATGGAGTCCCTGCTAGAACGCTCGCAGCCCTGCCGGTACACTTGGGATTTGAAGATGAGCTGGCCGCCTCCCAAAGCCCCACGGAGGCTGCACACGCAGCGGGACCCGCGCAGCGGGTCCGGCAAGCTGTGGGTTTGACAAACAACACCAACGAGCAAGGTAAGGATGCCTCCAGGCAGGGTCCGTTTCAGCAAAGTTTCCCGCAAGTGAGCGCGGAGGGTGCAGCTTTAACCAAGTCCAGGGACAGGGGGCGTGGCCGGCAGGGAGAGCGTCCACAGGTGGAACACGCAGGGACTCCTGGGCAATGGAGTCCCTGCTAGAACGCTCGCAGCCCTGCCGGTACACTTGGGATTTGAAGATGAGCTGGCCGCCTCCCAAAGCCCCACGGAGGCTGCACACGCAGCGGGACCCGCGCAGCGGGTCCGGCAAGCTGTGGGTTTCACAAACAACACCAACGAGCAAGGTAAGGATGCCTCCAGGCAGGGTCCGTTTCAGCAAAGTTTTGGTTGGTATTTACATTTTGGTTACATCACCACAAGCTTGGCTTCCTCAGTGGTTTCCCGGCATCCTAGCAACCAAGACTCTCCTGTGTACCGTTGCTTTCATGTTGGCCTGGCAACCATCATAACTCTTCGCCTTTTCCTGGCATGACATTTCCTGTCTTTCTGTTACGGGGGCAACCTATTTAGATTCCTGCCGCAACCACGACGCTCATCTAGGCGTCCAACAGTTTGTGTATTGGTGATACACACACCTGTTTTCTCCACATTCAAAGTGCACGTTGGTGATGCGCACACCATGTACCTTGTCTAATTCTCTACTTTTGCAATTAATTAAGCATTTTCAAGTGCTCGTCGGTGACGCGCACAGCAGGTACTTTGGAAAAACTATTTTTTTTTGTTGTTTAAACATTCTTTGCTCATTGAATTCGCCCAGCGCATCTGTGATGTGCACACCTCAACATTTTCTTTCTGTATATTCAACTGAAGTTGATACAAAAATGTGTTAATCATCATTATTTTTGTTCCTTTCTGCTTTTTGTCAACTAAATCTTTTTTTACATTTTGAATATACATTTTAGTACGCATTTTTTTCATTCCTTTTGCCTGCACCTTCTGTTCTTCTCTTTTGTTTTCTTGTACCATTTAAGCACTCATTTGCTATTATGCACCAATCTGTACTTATTCCATCTCCTTTTCTCTCCACTCCTGGAAATCCTCCCGTGGAGTGGGAGTTTTGGTTAGAAGGATTTGAGGCTTATCTAGAAACCATTGAGGCAGTCGTTTTTACACAAAAGAAAAAACTTGCGTTGTTACGCCACTCTTTGGGCACAGAAGGAAGGAAAGTTTTAAACCATTTACCCTCAGCTGTGTTTATATGGGAGGGTGACCGGATTGATGAATATGCATCTGCCATAAGGATGATGAATGCTAGAGTTAAAAAGAAACACAACATCAACATGGAAAGGCCAAAATTCTTCATGAGGAAATAATTGCCTGGTGAATCTGTGGAGGCATTTTTTAGCGATCTGAGAGTGTTAGCAGCAATTTGTGATTACAAATCCTTTGAGGATGAAATGTTGAGGGACCAGTTAGTTGAGAAAACCAATATTAGAAAGATTCAGGAGAAACTTTTAATGACAGAAAACTTAACTCTAGACAAAGCTGTAGAGATAGCTAAGAATATAGAAACGCCAGCCATGTACATGGACCAAATGGCTTTAGAAATCAAGGTTCTCGCAGTTGCTGTAGACAAGGCTGTCAACAAGAAGGACATCAAGGGTGACAAACATAAAATAGTAGAATGTTATAAGTGCGGTGGTAGAAATCATTAGGGCAATGCTTCTTTCTGTCGTGCCGCTAATAAATATTGCGCTAAGTGCAAAAAGAAGGGGCACTTTGCAAAGGTGTGTAAATCTAGACCAGTCATTGGAAAATCCTCAACCAAAAAGGGTCTGTCTGTCGATTCTATGTCCCAAGTGGATTCTAACTCAGACAGCGAGGATGGAAATCAGATCATGGTGATATCTAGTGCTCATGTTGATGAATTTTTGTCTGTTGTACATCATTCTCACAATACCAATGATACAGTAAGTGATGCTGATGTTTTAAAGATTCATCCTGTAAGTGTCAGGCGACCATATTGCCAAATTGATATAAATGATAACAACATTTCTTTGATGGCTGACTCTGGTTCTTTCTTCACATTACTTGGTCCTGAAGAATGGAGCAAATTAGTTGATGTTCCCTTAAGAAAATCCCTGGTTAAACCTATAGCTTATGGAGGTAAGCCTGTTCAGGTTTTGGGGGAATTTGATTGTTCTTTAACTTTTAAGGGGGATTCTACCCCTGGCACCGTGTATGTGGCTTAACCCCTTCCATGCTCATGACGGAACGGTTCCGTCATGAGCGTCGGTTGAGCTGTGCTCATGACGGAACCGTTCCGTCATGAGTCCATTGGTTCTTTAGAACCTTCAGCACCGCAGCGGAATTCGCGCAGCGCTGAAGGGGTTAAGATGGCTCTTCACTTCTTAGATGGTTGGAACAGAAAAACCTGGGCATCATTTTAGATTCCAATAGTCCTGAACAGGACGTTCCCAAAGACGATTTTAAAGCTGTTTTCACTGTGGGGGTACATGATTGGAAAGCATCCGTTCCACGAGTTTTTTGCCAAAGTCTTGGAAAAATAAAGGGATTTTCTCATCAAATACTTTTGAAACATGGCGCTCAACCTGTTAGGCACAAGGCCAGGTGGGTACCACTTGCCATTAGGAAAGAATTGTTCTTAGGGTTAGAATGTCTTTGTCGCCAAGGCATCATTAAACCCATAGAGAGTTCTGAATGGTTGTCCCCAGTAGTTTTAGCAAGAAAAGGGAATGGGGCCCTTAGAATGTGCATAGATTTGATGGATCTAAATGATAGGATATGGGTGGACAGACATCCCCTACCTAATATCACGGAAATATTGAGTTCTTTGAAGGATGCGAAAGTTTTTACTACTCTTGACATGTCCTCTGCATACCATCAGATTACACTTAAGAAAGAATGTCACCACCTCACATCTTTTGTGACTCCTTCTGGGGCTTACAGGTTCAAAAGAATGCCTTTAGGCTTTGCTTTAGCTTCTACTGTATTTCAAAAGGTCATGGAGGCCATGTTTTCTGATGTTCCAATGTCAAATGTTTTCAAGACAACATCTTGGCTTAGGGCAAAGATGTAGAATCTCTTGACAAAACTTTGGCCACTTTATTATCTATTCTAACTGACCGAGGTGCCACTTTAAGGGCAGAGAAATGTAAATTTGCAGTGGACGAAGTGGACCACCTGGGTTACAAGTTGTCTGCCAGGGGGGTAGAACCCAAGGAGGATTTGTTGATGGCCATAAAGGGATTTCCTACTCTTCATAACAAGGACCAGATCCCATCTTTTTTTGGCATGTTAGAGTTCTACGCTAGGTTTATCCCCAACTGTAGTGACAAAACACATAACATGAGGTACCTTATGAAGAAAAATCAACAATTTCTATGGTCTCCCATTCTAGAGAATGAATTTCAATTGATAAAGTTAGAGTTGACTAATGCCATCCCTTTACAACCTTTTGACACACGTGATCAGCCCATTGTCGTCACTGATGCCAGCCTGTATGGTTTGGGTGTCGTCCTTCTCCAAAGAAGAGAGGGAAAGGAGGAAGCTACTGTTTTTGCTTCTCGCACATTAAGGAGTGCAGAGTCCACTTACTTAGTTGTTGAGGGTGAGGCATTAGCTTGTTTGTGCGGTGTGGATTATTTTAGGCAATATTTATGGGGTTCGGAGTTTGTTATCCGGGTGGACCATTAGCCTTTGGTTAATTTATTTTCTACTAAAGGAGTCATCAATGCTACTCCCCGTATTACCAAGTGGCATTGCAGGTTGATGGAATTCCATTTTCAATTGGAATACATTCCTGTTGTGCAAAACATTTTTGCGGATTGCTTATCCAGGTTACCTCTTTCTAATGAGCAGGTTGAGGAGCAGTTGGAGGATCAGTCAGTCAAAATATCTTTATTCGATTTAGTTAAAAATCATACAAAGAGATAAAAACATTTCATACAGTTTAAAATATATACAGTACAAATTATTTACAAATTATTTACAACGACAGTTGGAGGATCAATTTTGTATTGTGGCTTCTATGAGGGATTCTAGTTTCAATTGCATTACTGAGGAGGAGTGAAAGTTGGTCGTTCAAGAGGATGAATCCATTCAACAGGTTATTGGTATGTTAGGTAATGTTTGGATACCTAAAGATGGTCAAGTGAGTTTATTCAAACATGTTTTTCCTGAATTAAATGTGCCTTTGAGCATTTTGAGAAGAACAGATTTGTTGGTTGTATCAGATTCTTTGAAGAACAAGGTTTTGGTTTTGGCCCACAAGGCTCATGTGGGTATGAGGGCCATAAAAAGAACAATTAGAGAAGTTTTTGGGTCGCCTGGGATGGGTAGTGCAGTTGAACTTTTTGTCAGAGACTGTATTGCATGTGCCAATAGTGACAACATTAAAGTTACGTTTCCCAGTCTTATTGAGGTGGTTCCTGTTTCTGACAAACCGTGGTTCAAATTAGGATTAGACATTATTGGACCCATGTATGTTTTGGCTGAACAGCATAGGTATGGTCTAGTGGTTGTGGATTATGGTTCTAGGTGGCCTGAAGTGAAATGTGTGAGGTCTGCTAACACTGAAGAAGTTATGGTTTTTCTCCAGTCTTTATTTTTGAGGGAGGGTGCCCCAATTGAACTCATAACTGACAACAAGGTTCAGTTCATATCAAAAGAATTGCACGTTTTTTTGTGTCATTGAGGGGTTCAAACACAACACTACTTCGCTATATCATACCCGCAGTAATGGCCTAGTGGAACGCTGCAACAGAGTCATAAAAGACCTCATTCAATTGTACCTGGCTAATGGATTGGATTGGAAAAAGGAACTGGTGGATTTACTCTGGGCTTTGCATACTACTCCCAATGCTATTACTAAAGTATCCCCCTTTGCACTATTAAAGGGTAGATTGGCTTCCACCAAATTGGGTAGAACTTGTAAGCGAAATTTAAATGTACCCAATGTCAAGACAGAATTAGTGAAAGCTAATTTTAACAAAGCTCAGAGCAAGTATATTACCAGTGAGCCAATAAAGGGAAGGAAATAAGTTGTTTTAAAAGCCAGGGATTGGGTTAAAGTGAAACTTCCTGGTTTTGATGCCAGAGGTCATTCCAGGTTTTCGTGTCCTATGCAGATCATTACTTTGAGAGAGAGCTATGTCAAACTCACTGATGGGAAGTGGTGGAACATGGAGAGGTTGTCAAAGCAGAGATGTGTTACTGACCCCAGCTTGATGTCCAGTACTCAAAGTGGTTCCAGTTCCACCACTCAAGTAGAGCCCAGTTCTAATCCTTCTGCAAGAGAAAGGAGACCTCCTGTTTTGCTCAAGGACTATGTTAAATTTTGATACATCATTATTGTTTTTAACCATGTTTAATTCTGTGTTAATTCTTTTATTATCTTTCTTTATTTTGTCTTTTCTCATTATTGTACGAGGAAGAGATGTGTTGGGTTCTGTTTCTTTAACACTAGCACACATGCCACCATGACCACGAGTTCTGTGGTTGAATGGTGGCATGTGGAATAGTCAGTCTGGCAGTTGGTGTTGATGACGTTTAATCTCACCAGAACTTTATACTATCCCCCTCCTCTGATGCACAATATTTTCAGCAATATGTACACAGCGCCAGGATGCCCGTAGGGTTGCAGAAGCGCTCTACAAATGCTATAAATAAATATAAATAAAATGACTGCTCTGACCGGTCGTATACTCCGTAACTGAATTAAGGAATTTTACTTACCTGACTAATCCTGCGCTTCCTTTCAAAGTGCCAGAAAGAGAAAACTCCACCAGCAAATGTTTACACTGGCATTCAGGGAGCCGGAGTACATTGTGAACAGCCTTGTGACTAGGCTTACTGACATTCTTTGGGGATTCCCAGCATATTGCTAACACTATATTTTATCTTTTGATAAAAGTCTGCCATTCATGGAGGCCCTTCACAGAATTAGCTATTAAAGGATCTGTATAGGACAGCTGGGATTGGTCATCAACTCTACCACTCGCCAACCTTTTTGACTAAATTGCTACCCCACCCTGGTAGAACTGATAGAAGTGGTGGATGAGGGTCTGCTAGTGGCATGTCCTCCCTGGAATGACTTCCAAATAGGGTGGTGTGCCTGTGTAAGTGTAGAAAGATATTTTGTGTTTTTTCCCTAGCAGAATCATCTCTACCACTCTCCTCTAAAACATTCCTCGCCTCTGGTCTCACATATATTGGGGACAACTTTACTCCATGACACAACCATATTTCATTTTCAGTCTTGGGCTTTTTGTTTTACAAATCATTATCAGTTGGGCATGAAAAGCTGCAACCTTGGTTTGCTTTCTGTGAATTGCCTTAATTTGCCATATGAAAGCCTAGCACTTGATCTGGTGCTCCAGTGACTTGTACTCATGTGACCTCACGTCATGCCTCCTTTCTGTTCATAAATAACTACCTGAGACGCCTGCTAATTTAGCCATCATGCACATGCAAGCAATGAAAACATTATGAATATGCTCATTTGATGGATGGCTTTCATATTCTGCTATGAAGTAGCCTTCCATCTGAATCGCCATAATTATGTTGGAATATGATATTGCCTTAGAAGTCAAGCATGAAAACCGTCAACGCTACAAACTCAAATCAAAAACTTACACTCTGCATCTTAACACTCAGTTGAGTTTAACCCCACTTCAGGCAACTCTCTCAAATTGCTATATGCTCCTAATAGATTCCCTCCTATGAAAGATGATTATATTACCTCCAAGTTAAATTTCATCACTTTGGGCTTGCTGCTTGACCTGTGCCCAGCTAGATACTTCAGACTCTGGGCATCTATATTAGAGTTAGTTTTCACAAAGGTTTTTAATCTCTTCAACATGATTGCTTCCTTTGGAGTAGAAGCAGGCCCTTGTCCTCACTCTATTGAAAACAACTGACACTGACCTGTAGTTTTTTTTTTGTGCAAACTATATGCCAATCACATTGCATTCAGGTTTTGTTAAAATTCTTGCATCCTATGTCACCTCTGTTCTCTGCTCTCAACAGTAAGAGTGGGACCTCTCACACCCTCATCAGTCTGAATTTAAGCAGTTTCAGCATTTAATCTGTGTCCTAGAAGATATATGAAATTGGCTTGACTCATGGACTGCTACTATGTTAATTGTACCTGACTAATGGGCAGCATTTGATACCATTTCCCACAAAATACCTCTTTCTAATTAGCCAAAATAAAATAGCTGTGGGAAATTGTGCCTTATTTTATTTATTTATAAAGTTTTATTTAGCGCGGACATGACCCACGGGGGTATCAGAGCGCTTTACAGTACCTGATTATCACAAGTTATAGATACAGTCGTGAATCGCATAAATTACAATACAAATGAGGTAGACATTGCTGTTTGATAATAGCAGAGGCAGAGTGCAGACAGAGCCTATGGGGTTGTCAGGGGGCTTTACAGGACATAATTATCAAAAGTTGTACATACAATCGGGGATCGCATATAATAAAATATAGGTGAGGTAGACATTGCTGTTTGAATACAAGCAAAGGCAGGTAGGCTTCTAGGAGTTAAAGGTTTAGGGTGACAATTTGTTCATGAGAAACATTTTGGCTTCCTTTTTGAAGGTGGTAAAGGAAGGGATTCTGCATAAGTCTGGGGGAAGGTTGTTCCAGATCTTCGGTGCGATACCAGAGAAAGCTCTGCATCCAGTTCTCTTTTTGTGGAAGGATTGAGGTTTTAGGAGAAGTGAGCTTGCGCTTCGCAATTGTCTGCCACCTCCCGACCGTTCTAGCTTTTGTGATAAATAGCTGGGAGTGTTGCTGTGTAAGGCTTTGTGTGTCATGCAGGCGATCTTTAGTTGTATCCTCGACTCGTATGGTAGCCAGTTCAAAGCCTTAAGGGCCGGGGTGATGTGGTTATTTATTTTTATTCCGGAGACCAGCCTGGCCGCCGCATTAAGTGATGCTCTGAGTGGTGCTAGTTTGTATTTAGGAAGACCACAGAGAGTGGTGCTTCCATAGTCCAGTCTTGGTAGTACTAGTGCTTGGACCGCCATTTTTAGATCGGACTGTGGGAGGAAGGGTTTAAGTTTCCTTAAGATACTCAGCTGAAAGTTGGCTCCTTTGGTGGTATTGTAGATTTTTTCCTGCATATTTAAATGTTTGTCGATGGTGATTCCCAGGGATTTTGCGGAGTCAATGATGTGAGGGGCGCAATCAAAGGAAGTAAGATGCTTCAGCCATGAGTCTATCTTGGGTGCATGATTGGGAGGGGAGATGAGGAGGAACTCAGTTTTTTTGGTATTAAGCATGAGGTGGTTGCCATTGAGCCAACTTTGGGTATTATGAAGAATGGCGTTGAGGGAGAAGAAGTCCTCTGGTGAAGAGATTTTCAACTAAAGTTGAGTGTCGTCCTCGTATAGATGATATAAAATGTTTACAGAGCAAAGTGCATTAGCAAGGGGTTCCATGAGAAGACGGGGTTACTACTTTTCTACCATTTCAATCTGATATTAGGTAAACCTAAGGCAGTGTCTTACAAGCTCACAACTAAGCCCTGCCCTCTTCGATCATTTTGTGTCCTTACTAGCAAAAACCATTGATTCATTAAGGTTCATCTTCTATTCCTATGCAGAGAATACTCAACTCATTTTGAAACTGGATAGCGAATTTTCACAACTACAATCAAATATCAAGCGCTAAATGTCAACCATAGAGATTTGAATGAACTTGAACACATTAAGAAATAATTCATTTAAGATTGAAATTGAAGTCTTAGGCAGTCCAACTGATTGAAACAAATCTTGGTGGCCTGAAGATCTGCCCACCACTCTGCCTCCAGTTTAATCTGCTCAAAACCTAGGAGTAATGAAGTAATTTCTGACAACTAACTGTCTTTTGGTAAGCTTTTTTTTAAAAAACACCTCAACTTGCCTTTGCCTCTTCAAAATGCTGAATTTGTTTTCCCTTTTTTTCTGTTGGTACATAGGAAAATGCTGATTCAAGCTGCCGTCATATCTAGACTCACTTACTGCACTTCAACCCTTCTTGGCTTTGCAAAGGCACTGATATCACACCAGTAAGTTATCTAAAATGCTGAAGCTCAGCTAATTTCATTACAAGACCAGAGGCTAACATTATGTATTATTCCTTAAATGTATGTCAACGCAGCAGCACTTTAAAAAACACAACATCATAAAGCTGAAAGCAATCTAGAAATGAACAGTCACAATACACAAAAATAGTCCAGGCACAGAATCACCTTCCTCTTTTAAATGCTGCTCCTTGCACAGATATGTAGCACTTGGTTCTTTATAATCTTTGTATTGTTAGTAGGGTTAGAACTATTTTGATATTACAGCTTCTATGTTGGTATTTCTCTTCTAGTGTACTGTGACTGTTTAGTGTTATTTAATTTGATTGGTTTCCAATGTATGGAAACATTTCTCTGTTTATTTTCAGTTTAATACTTCGTATTTGTCTCTGGGCCATACCTCACAGTTATCTGAGCCATGCAAACAGCTTGTTTCTTAGCTGGCTCATTCTTTGTGCCAGATCATGTGCCTGCCGGCACCCGCTTGTGCTTGCCGGCCTGTCACGGGCCACTCCACCCTGTGCACAGCCCCTGCGACCTTGTGGGAACTCTTCCCTTGCTCTCCGCACCACAGCCGCACCAGATCAGTGCTTGTGGGCACAGGCGAGATACTTCCTCATTGCCACACAAGCATGCTGGTCACGTGTCCAAATCTTGATGCGTGCAGTGGGGAATTAGAGAAAGGCGTTAGCCAACGATATTAGGCCGACCCAACGCACAGCTTCACTGCTATATTGGTTTGGGCTGAGTCCCATTGATTTGCTTGTGTTGCCACCTTGAGATAATTGAACGTGTTACACTGGCAGTTGACATTTGCAGTATCTTTATGAACAGCTGATCACCTGCAGCACCTGTTAGCACACTGCTGCTTCTTATACTTTATAACAAGGATTGGCTTGCTTAAGTCCTTGATTACTGCTAGAGTTATTTTGATTATTTAATATTTATGGAGCCCTGCTTACAAGCTCTACTTCTTTCTAATAGAGTCCCGTGTATACAGTTTTGCCTTCCTTACACTATGCCCGAAAAGGAGAGAGAGTCTCATGAGATCACAGAAAGAAAAATTAATGAGCAACTCATAAAAAACTTAATTTAACACAAAAATGAGTAATGGTGTACATGAGACCATTGACCAAGTTATGAAGAAGAAAAGATAACAAGAACTGGTTTGTTTCGGATGGAGACTCTGATACCGGGAATAAAGGAGGTAAAGAAGAAGAAAGACCAACCATACTGTGAAAGGGACCATAATCTTTAAGAGGATGGGAAGTTGAAGGACATCAAAAAGGATGGGAGGTCTACGCACCTCAAAAGGGATTGGTGCCTTATTTGGCACAAAAGAGAGAGATGTCTGATACGACACAATAGAATTAGGTGCCCCTAGCGGCACACATATCTTGGACACTCAAGAAATTGAGTTTGTGGAAGAGGAACTCCAGGGAGACACAGGAGCTGTATGATGAGTATGTACTTGATCTTGATCAAGGGGATATTGATGGGGATGCCCTCTACAGTGATGATGAGAGAGCGCCATTTACAGTGAAATTTGTAGGGGTGCATCATATGTACAGTAGTCAGCACCCGTATATGCATAGAGGATTCTAATCATGTTTTGATGCAATGTGGGATAGAGTACTAGAGGAATTGATATCAGAAAATGTGCAGAACTAATGTCATAAAGTGCAAATCCACACTTGCTACATAACATAGAAATGCTGTTGAAATGAAATCTTTCACTAATGAGAAGTGTGTTTAACTGATTTACTATTGTGCCTTCAGATTTACTAATTGAAAAGTATAACCGTGCTTTATGTACTCGATAATTAGTTTAAGTTAGAAAATGCATTTGCTTAAAGTAAGAGGCCTAGAGAATTAGAGTGAAGTGTTCATGTAAACGTTGGGCCTATAAACCAAGCAGAGGCCTAGTTCATGGAAATTGTGCAGGCCTGATCGAAAATGTCTTGCTTAGCATTTAACTGTAGAAATGTTTGGTAAAAGAAGATGCTTTTAGAAAATATTGCAACATTGTGTGAGTAAGGTGAGGATAACGTGCATATCCTCGTCCTGAAGAAGGAGTCGTTGTACTCCGAAACATGTCGACGTTTTTAAAGGTTGATATACCCTAATACGTATATCTGTGAACCTCACCTTGCACTTTTTAACAATACCAGCCGAGGACATAATAAATAATTTTTTCCTATGAGCCAGGTATTTTTTTAAACCTCCACTTTTTCACCTCACCTCACTACTCACACTTCTTCCCCAAAACACACACCTACACATAGTTCACTATCAAGTGCTCCTACGTATCCGTGAGTCGTAGCACGCCGCATCCCGTAGAGGGGTGCGAAGGCCCCGATGATGAAGCATGACACCAAGGGGCCTGTTGGTGTGTGAGGGGCATTTAAACAACACTGTGTGCTCCCCATCACTTTAGGGATCACTACCACTTTCTGAGTGGATTCTATTTTGTTTAAACGTATTACCAAGGGAGACCGAATCCACTTGCCTCTCTCCCTCCCTCCTTTTGTTACATTTATGCATTGAATTGTACCCTGCTTTGACAGTGGAAGAACTCCCTTGGGATTTGAGAGATTCAGTCTCACCGGAGGTATCGGACTTTACAGGGGAGGAGATCGGATTGATCAAAGGAGTAGAGCCAGTTAGAATTCAAGTAAGACCGAATGCTGAATTCCCGAGAACACCCCAGTACAAGCTGACCCCAGAAACACTTGAAGGTATAAAACCCGTGATTGAGTCCATGATTAGACAGGGAATCCTGAAGGAGGTTATGGGCAGTCCCTGTAACTCTCCGATCATGGGCTTGCAGAAGCCAAGTGGGAAGTACAGGATTGTGCAGGATTTACGAAAGATTAACAACATAGTTGTTCCATGCTGTCCAGTGGTACCAAATCCATCAGTGATATTGTTTTAGATACCGTTCCAAGCTGAATGGTTTTCTGTGATTGATTTGTGTCAGGCTTTCTTTTCCATCCCTTTGCACGAGGAGAGCCAATTTCTTTTTGCGTTCAAAATAGAGAGTCACGTTTTAACATGGTGTCGTATCCCTCAAGGGTATACAGAGAGCCCATCGATCTTTAATCAGTTATTGAAAAGGAATCTTGAGAGTTTGGTACTGCCACAGAACTCTGTTCTCGTACAGTACATAGACGACCTCCTTGTTGCGTCAGACACAGAAGATGCTTGTAGGATTGACACCATTGCCCTACTGAACCATTTGGCAGAGAATGGACACAAGGTGTCCCCAGCAAGTTACAGTACTGCCTCTCTGAAGTGCAGTATCTGGGTCACAGAATAGAGAAGGGAAAGAGAAAAGTGTCGCCTGACAGGATTGAGACGATCATGAGAATGACGGTGCCCTCAACTCAAAAAGAGGTTAGGATGTTCCTAGGCATGGTTGGCTATTGCCGACAGTGGATTGCTAACTTTTCCCTGAAGGCGAAGCCATTGCAGAAACTGACGCACAAGGACGTGAGTGATCCGGGTGCCATGGGACACTGATTGTTTGATGGCTTTTCTCGAGCTGCGAGAGGACCTGTGTCGCGCTCCGGCTCTGGGAATGCCCGATTACACCAAATCATTTGCATTGTTCTGTTGTGAGAGAGAGGGTGTGCATTGGCAGTCTTAGTGCAAGATCATGGAGGAGTCCGTAGACCAGTCGCATACTTCTCAGCTACTTTAGATCCAGTAGCCGCAGCGTTGCCCGGATGTCTCAAATCCGTTGCTGCAACAGGTGTCAGCATTGAGAGATGTGAAAGTATCGTGATGGGATATCCACTGACCGTGCATGTACCTCATTCTGTGGAATTGTTGATGACCAGGACCAAGACACAGCACTTGACCAACAACAGGCTCACACGCTACGAGCAGGTTATACTTGCGGCGGAGAATGTGACCCTCAGGAGGTGCTCTGTCTTGAATCCTGCTACCTTGTTGCCATTACCAAATGATTTAGAAGATAATTGGGAAGACCATGACTGCCTTGATGTGACTGAACTATGCACCAAACCCAGACCGGATATTGTTGATGTGCCATTGACAGACCCTGATGAAATTTACTTTGTGGATGGCTCATGTGTAAGAGACAATACTGGTCAGTTGAGAGCAGCGTTTGCTGTCTGTACTATTTCTGGAATAATTGATGCGGCATGCCTGGAAGGAGTACACTCCGCGCAGGTGGCTGAGATAATTGCGTTGACGCGTGCCTGTTTGGCAGCCAACGGGATTCGGATCACCATATTCACTGACAGCCAATATGGGTTTGGGGTGGTTCATGACTTTGGTCAGTTGTGGTCTCAGAGGGGCTACATTACATCATCGGGCTCCCCAATCAGGAATGGCGAATTTATCAGGTTATTGCTGGAGGCCTTGCAAGGTCCTGCAGAGATAGCCGTGGCAAAATGCACAGCCCACACCAAAGGAACAGATTTTGTGACAATGGGGAATCGCTATGCTGACGAAGTCGCACGATATTGTGCGGAGCAGGGATACTCATTTACTGAACAAACAATTGAGGGACCAAGGGAAAGAACCGAACTAAGCATGATGCTTGAGGTGGCAGACACATGGGAAGAGTTGAGAGACATGCAGGGACAGGAGTCCGATTATGAAAAAAGGGTGTGGGAATCGGCTGGTTGTGTCAAAGGAGATTTGGACATGTGGGTTTCGGCTGATGGAAGAGCTGTGTTGCCGAATGAACTGGTGAGTGCAATGGCACGACAGATACATGGTCCTGTGCATCTGGGAAGGGATGCGATGATGCGTGTGTTCAGGCAAATGTGGTACAATCCGAAATTTAGGCAGGCTGCGGAAGCAGTATGCCAGAGATGTGTAACCTGTCAGCAGATGAATGTTGGGAAAAGAACTCCAGTTACATTGAGTCACATTGGGAGGTCCGGTGGACCCTTCTATAGGATGCAGATGGATTTCATTGAGATGCCGAGGTGCAATCGCCTCAGGTATGTCTTGGTGATTGTGTGTGTGTTCTCTAGATGGTTGAGGCATATCCCACTCGTAGGTGCGATACACTCACAGTAGCAAAACTATTGTTGAGGGAGCTAGTGCCACGATTCGGGGTTCCGACATCTTTGGAATCGGACAGAGGAAAGCACTTTAATAGCGAAGTTGTGAAGATGCTCTGCTCTGCCCTGAACATTGATCAGAGACTGCATTGTAGCTACCGTCCAGAGGCTTCTGGCATAGTGGAGCAAATAAATGGAACCCTGAAGGCCCGAATGGCAAAAGTGTGCTCATCCACATCCCTGAAGTGGCCCGATGCATTGCCATTGGTACTAATGAGTATGCGTAGTACCCCAGACAGGAGGACAGGGCTCTCACCTCATGAAGTGCTGATGGGGAGGGCTATGAGACTGCCATCTATTCCTACAACTGCCTTGCTGAATATCACAGATGATGTGATTCTTGATTACTGCAGGGGACTTTCTGATGTCATACGTTCTGTGTCTCTTCAGGTGCAGGCTGCTGAAATTCCGGCTTCTAGCGACCTTTGTCACGACCTGTGTCCTGGTAACTGGGTTCTGGTGCGGAAGCACGTGCGGAAGAGCTGCCTGGATGTGCGTTGGAGAGGACCTTTCCAGGTGATTCTGGTCACAACTACTGCTGTGAAGTGTGGTGGATTGCCAAACTGGATCCATGCTTCTCACACCCGCCGAGTCCCAGCACCCCTAGAAGGAACAGCTCCTCTAGAAGAGAGAAATTCTGACGAGGAAGAGGACCCACAGGAGGGGTCGAGTCAAGCTGCGGGGGTGCCAGTGGAAGTTGGTGACTCTCCTGATCAAGCAGAACGTGTCCACGACAACAGTGACACTGAGTCTGCTTCAGAAAGGGGAAGTGGCGATGAAGGTGATCTGAGTGCAGAAGAGGCTGACAGTGGGGACGAACAGAGTGTGCAAACGAGAAGCAGAAGAGCAAGAAGTGCAGAGGATCATTGGCCCGAGAGACGGAGGCGAATGAATGTGAGACTGGCTTCCGAAAGAGATCTTGCTCCTGTGTCCGAAGAATCAGATCCGGAGGAGGGAGAACAAGAATCAGAGCAAAGGGGTCCGAGAAGGTCAAGGAGGGTGAGAGTACCTTGCCGAAGATACGCCACTCCTGAGTGGACCTACCCATTCACAAATGCCAGGTGTACTGAGGTCAGGGAGGGTGAGGTCAGTGGCGGTGACCAGTACGATCCCAAATGTTAAGCTGGAAGTGATACTGTTGGTACCTGGACTTGAAATTGAAGGCATATTGACACTCACAATTCCTAATCCCCCTCTCCTGAGCAAGATACGTGATTTACTCCTGGATAGACTGATTTTTCCTACATTTGGTCCGGAATACCATCTTATGACGCAGTCGTGCTCCGCATGGAACTTTTGGACTATGTGTTGCAGGCAATCGGAGCACGTATAATCATAGATTATTAAGAACTTTGTAGGGACTTTGAAAAGACTTTGACAGAACTTTGAAAAGACTTTGTAAATAGCTGTTGAACTTAATCTAGAGCCGAGTGGAAGAAGAACAAATTTAGGGACTTTCCACAGAGGACGGAGAAGGGTTAGGGTTGTCTGTTGGTGTAACAAAAGAAGAACTGAAACGGGGATTTCCGCTTTCCAAGGTGGTTCGAGAGACTCAAACAACAAAGAAAGAGACTTTTGGGTGCTTTCCGAAAAACGAACTACTTTGTGCTGAGACCATGGCGCCTGGAAACCCGAATCGTAGAGCCAAGTGCATAGTAGGCACTCTTTTAGGAGGAGTGATTCTCCTTATAGCTATAGTAGGTTTTTTTTCACAACAAATTTTAATGATAGGATTGGGCAAGGTAATAAGTGTGGCTCCCCACAGTCAGGAGAACACCACCAAGCAGCTTGGTACAGTTACAGCACAGGACCAGAGTCCAATCAAAAACGAGAGAAAGCATAAATGACAGGAAACGGCCATACCCGCCCCTATCCCTCCCAACCCCAACTACCCAACCCCCCTACACCCCCCCAACGTCCCTCCCTAACCCCGTGCACGTGTATACAGATAGCTTTAGTGCTTGGTCGTGGCATGGCAATCGTGGTGTAGTTCATAGGCCCGCTGGACATCGTATGCCTAAATATCTTCCTCCGGTTCCGCAGGGGGGTCCAGTGTCAATCCCCTATAGTCTGCCCATCTCTTCCATACCTTAAAGTGCTTGCGGGGGCACCCTTGTGCCTCAAATATTGGTCGCTCTAGACCCATACAAAAGTCTAGTCCGGCTCTCCACGCACTCAGGGGGGGGGGGCTCTCTCATCCTTCCAAGCCCAGGCCAGGTCCCTTTTGGCAACCACCAGCCCCAGTAACAACAAGTGGCGTTTATATATGTTCCCACCAACTCCCTCCAGGATGTGGAGTAGACCTAGGCGATGCGTACGGGGAAGATCCCAACCCAGCACCTCAGACAGGCAGCTCCACACACCCCTCCAGAAACCAATCAGTCTAGGACACGACCATACCGTATGGAGCAATGTGCCCACCGTAGCCCCACAGCGCAAACATTCCGGTGACCCAATCAAGCCTGCCTTCCACAGACGCTCACGGGTGTAGTAGGCCCTATGTAGAACTTTGAATTGGATTAGTCTAAACCGCATTGCAATGGCCATCCCCCTTGGGGATTCCAGGGCCTCCCTCCAATCATCCTCATCCAGGGGACCAATGTCTGCTTCCCAGGCCGTCCTCAGGGGAAGAAGGGTGGAGGAGCAGTGAGTGACCATCGTTTGATAAATTGGGAGACTTTCTTATCTCTGAGGTCACCCATGAAAACCTTCGCCTCAATCGGACTAAATTCAGGAAGCGAATCAAGGTTGGCAATGCTGGGTGTCAGTGCGTGTCGAAATTGCAAATAACGAAAAAACTGGGACTGGGGCATATCAAACTCTGTACTGAGTTCCTGGAATGATTTGAGCGCCCCCCCCCGGACATCACATGACCCAGCTGCGAGATTCCGATCGCGTCCCAGCCATCGAATCCCGATAACGTGGAAAGTTCGGGGAGTAGGCCGTTATGCCACAGCGGCGTTTCCGCGGTCAGTCTACCCCACCAGCCCATGCGACGTAAAGCCTGCCGCCACACTGCAAAGACGAGTCTTGTGACCATTGGCAAAGTCCGGCGCAGCCGGGCTGAGTAGAGGATCGTATGGAGCGTATTGTCGCCAATCAATGTGCGTTCGAGGGCATAAGCCGGATCCCTTCTGTCTCCATACCACCAATCATTCAGGATCAGTTGGTGAGCGGCCTGGTAATAGGATAGCAAATCCGAGGTGGCTAAGCCTCCACAATAAGTGGATAAGAAGCATGTACGCAGCGCCACCCTGGCAGCCCCCCAGCCCACAGGAAGCGGCCCAAGACTGAGTTGACCTGTCGAAACCACTGGGGTGCGATAGGGTAGGGGTAATTCTGCAGTTGATATAAGAGGCGCGGGAGCGCTACCATCTTGAAAGCTATAGTAGTTTTAGTTTCCTATTTTGCACCACACGAACAGGTAGAGAAGGCTGTGGGGACACCGACACCTACCACCCCTAGCCAGAAAGAAGACAGAGAGCGAAGAGAGAAAGCCTTGCTGGCTGATGAAAGTCGTAGGTTACATACTGATCTGTCTAAAGGAAATTTTGGACAAAATGCGTATGCAAAGTTGTTGTATGAATACATTGAGGCGATGGATGCGAAGGACTGTTATGTGTGTATGCAACTGTCAGCCTCAGTAGATGAGGGTATTAGATACCATCACCTTCCATTGACATATGGAATATCCTGTAGTTTGCTGATTAGTATACTATATGGGCGAAATCATTTTGAATATTTCTTTTCGAATTATGATGCTGTGTTACCAGAAGTACCGAATTACAAGCATTTGAACAAGTGGGATTATTATAAGTCAGAGGACAGACTCAGATACTTTTTCATTCCCACACAAGAACTAGACACCCCATATGCACACCGACACAACTTGACCTGCTCACTATCAGAGATAGAGAAGAAATTCATTGAGCAAGTGGAAGATAGATACACGAAGCAAAAACAGTTGCGGGATTCAGGGCAAGGCAAGGTAGATTGGACCGAAGAAGAGAAACAGCATAAGTCAAGAGGGAGTTATGGTCCAATAGCTCTAGATGAAGTACAGAAAGGGAAGTTGTGCCTTCACCGACCACAGACGTATTATGAGAATGTGTATGTGGGTCATACTACATGTGATCACACCTTCACATTGGAATATTACACGAAAGACTTCTTGAAGAGTGTGGTCCAGGTGATTCCTACTGTGTATTTTGTTTGCGGAAGGAATGCGTATGTGAGATTGCCAGAGAAGTGGTATGGAACATGCTACCTAGCAATTATTTTTCCCAAGATTTTTCATACCGAGGATTTTGCACTATTAGAGGGAGGGCCTCAAAGGAGGGGAAAGCGAGGGGAAAGTGCTGGAGCAATTGTGGGAGATGTGTTTGGAGCAGCGATACCTATGTTGGGAGTCATTTTGAATGACATAAAGATACGGCGATTGGCAACTGTAGTGGATGAATTGTCGATGAATACAGCCAAGTCATTGGTGTTGGTTGAGGGTGAGATGTCGTCAATCAGGACAATGGTTTTACAGAAACGTCTTGCTCTCGACGTCATCCTAGCGAAAGAGGGCGGAGTCTGTAAACGTTTGAAGGTCCAGGAATGTTGTACTTACATTCCAGACGAATCTAAGGATCTGGAGAAATATATAAGCAATATTACTGCAATCCATTATGAAATCGAGGATTTGACACAAGAGAATGCATGGGAGACGGTTGGCAAGGCATTTGGGAAAGTTGGAAGCTGGTTTGCCAATTTAGGGAAGGGTTTCCTTGGGTTTGTACTGAAACCCCTTCTCATAGCAGTGGCTTGTGTGATTGGATTGTGGGGTTTGGTGAGATTGTACAAGTGGTACAGGTCCACTAGATTGGCAAGATCCATGAGAGCGCAAGAAATGCGAATGGAGAGGCTGCAGGACAGTCAATACCGCAGCTTGAGAGCGTTGGAAATGCTCAAGCGAGGGAAAATGGCCACAAGTTCTGTTTAGTTGGTTCTTACCCTGAGGATGATGTGAGGGTGGTGATGACACGGGTCATCAAAGGGGGGAACTGAGAGAGCACCATTTACAGTGAAATTTGTGGGGGTGCATCATATGTACAAGTAGTCAGCACCCGTATATGCATAGAGGATTCTAATCATGTTTAGATGCAATGTGGGATAGAGTACTAGAGGGATTGATATCAGAAAATGTGCAGAACTAATGTCATAAAGTGCAAATCCACACTTGCTACATAACATAGAGATGCTGTTGAAATGAAATCTTTCACTAATGAGAAGTGTGTTTAACTGATTTACTATTGTGCCTTCAGATTTACTAATTGAAAAGTATAACCGTGCTTTATGTACTCGATAATTAGTTTAAGTTAGAAAATGCATTTGCTTAAAGTAAGAGGCCTAGAGAATTAGAGTGAAGTGTTCATGTAAACATTGGGCCTATAAACCAAGCAGAGGCCTAGTTCATGGAAATTGTGCAGGCCTGATCGAAAATGTTTTGCTTAGCATTTAACTGTAGTTTGGTAAAAGAAGATGTTTTTAGAAAATATTGCAACATTGATAGAATGTGAGCCGAATAGTATGTATTTCTTTGCAGGTGCATCACCGAGCCGACAGTAGAGTAGAAGGGCCCATTGTGTATGAGAGCTAGAAATGTTAGACTCAGACATGGAGGAGTAGATTAGGAATTTGAAAGAGCAACTTGAAAGGATGAAGAGTCTGGGATCCAAGGACGTCTGCACGGGCAAGGATGGACAAGTGCCATGGTGGAAAATTTCAGAAGTTAACACCTTCAAGAGGGACGTACCTGAGGGCGTGTCGCTCACATTGTGGGGTTTCGTATTAGGGACAGTACCCCGAGGGTGGAGGCAGAGCAGATGGGCTGAGGAGTTAGAGAGAGTGGTCGTGTTGGGCAAGGAGCTTAGCTTGGATGAGGAACTCTAGTCTAAGAGTGGAGTGGGCGAACTTCTTTGGGAAGTCACCACGGCTGACACCTTTTGGTTAGGATGGACTGTTGTTGAGTAGGGATTTCACTTAGTACAGAGTAGGGACAGATTAATTTGACATTTTTTTCTAATGCATACTAGAATCCAAGTTACAGCAATTTTTGTTAGCCTGATGATTCTGGAACTGATTCTCGTTTTATTCATAAGCCGCCTAAGACTTTTCCGTAGGATTATGTTTGTATTAGTGCCTATTTATCTTCTGAACCTCGTGTTGAGGTGTCTGTATCTTCAGCTGTTTTAATTTCTGTAATAAATCTTTAAACTCGATTTTTGGTCAGTGGTCCTTTGGGGAAAGGCACTTGGGAATTGTTGTAAGTGTCGATTATTGGTAAATAGGTTGCCTAATTTACTCTATGACAGGTAAAAAGGCTCAGTCGACCTGTGACGGGATTTTGGAGAATGGTAAGCAGACTCTAGAGTTAAAATCCCACCTTTCCAATGATGTGGTTTCTTCTACCTCTAAAGATGTAGTCAAGAATCTTCTAGGAGAGGAAATGTTCTCACCGCACAATATTAAGCAGCCCAGAATTGCGGGGTGGTGGCCCCTCGAACATGTGGACAGTTTCATTAATAGGTGGATTAGGAATTCACTTGAGAAGGAAGTGAGGAATGTCCTTAAGGCTGAATGTTTAAGGTCAGTCATTCATGTAAGTATGCCTTACTCTGAACGTGTTCCCAGAATTATTTACCTTTCTCTTCAAAATGGGTAGAGACCCTAGAAAAGGAATTGAGAGATCCCTCAAACTATGGCAAGATAACCTCCTTGATGTCGTCGGCCCTCTGGCAAGGATTATTGACATGTCTGAAGAGCATATATTACCTCCTGCTAGTCCTACACCTCCTGAGAGGCTGGAGCCACACCCTATTGTTCTCCTAGGGTATGCTAATGCAGGACTAAATGTAGAAAGCCTCGAAGAAGTCCTGATGAAGGTCAACCCCAATATGGCTGAGAAAGAAGCAACAGAAAACCCTAAGGGCCTACTCTTTAGCAAAGATATGGTTAAGAGATCTAGAGCCCGATGTAGGTAGGCATTTACCGGTCGGTAACGGCCGAATTCGGCCGTTACCGACCGGTAAATGCCTTTTCCAATGTAGGGGGCATGTATTTACAGATTCTGTATTTTTACCGAATCTGTATTTACCGAATGGGTAAAATTGCCGAATTGGTAAATACAGACTCTGTAAAAATACCGAATCTATAAATGCAGATGTAGGTGGCGCTTTAAACAGTGCCACAGGCCCCTAAGAATTCGTTATTTACCATGTAATACTATTGCATGGTAAATAACGAATTCAGGTGTACATGCACATCTGTGCATGTACACCTGTGCCATGTAACACACAGACATGCCCTTAGGGCATGTATGTGTGCCACATGGCACACAAGCCTGTCATTGGGGTGCTACAGGGTGTCAAAGTGACACCCCGTTCCCCCTGGCAGGAATCGGTATTTACCGATTCGGTAATTACCGAATCGGTATTTGCCATTGATTCCTATGGGCTTCAAGGCCTATAGGAATTAATGGCAAATACTGATTCGGTATTTACCGAATCGGTAAATACCAAATCTTACAGATTCGGTAATTGAAAAAGAAAAATTACGTACATCTGCCTACTTCCAATTTACCTACTCTTAAATACCGAATCGGTATGATTTGGTATTTAAGAGTAGGTAAATCGAGATTACCTACATCGGGCCCCTAATATTCTCAGCCAAAAATGCCACGGCAATAGAAAACATTCAACTCTATGCTGGACAGATCATTATTTAATAAAATTCTTGGTATCAAACCCTAGATTGATCCAGCACATAGCCAATGTGGAGACTAACCGCCTTGGCAGAAAATGGAATACACTTTTAAGAATATTGAAAGCAAACCCTGAAAGGATTGTCTCTTCGACATAAATAAATCAGTGGATTATAATTACACAGAATTTCACAAACAGATAAGAGATATTTTAGATCGTATTGTTCCAATAAAATAATTCCAAAATACAGCCCATCAGCACTCTGGTATAACATAGAGCTTAAACTCCTAAAAACAGGCTGCAAACAGGCAGGAAGAAAATGGGGGAAATGCTATGTGGAGGAGGATAAAATAGCCCTGAAAGTAGATATGAGTAATTATGAAATGGAGATCTCAAAGGCAAAAACTGAACACTATGCCAGCGCTATTCTGAATGTATCTAACAGCGGCAGAGGCATATTTAAAATAATGAATGACAAATCTAAACCAGACTGCCTCAAAAATAGGTTATCCCCACTCAAGGTGTTTGTGATAGTCTCGCTGTATTCTTTGAAGAACAAAAACAGCAAAATCATTAAGGGGTTGGAAACTGGCCCCCACAAATCACTCAGTAGGGTGGGTAAGATGCGATTATTGGTTCAGAGAAGTGATAAGGTGGACAAAGATGAGATAGAGACTCTCGAACACTTTGAGACTCTCTCAGAGGATGATTTTAACAAGTTAGCATTGATTGTGTCCTCAGGGTCCACGCTAAATCCTTTACCTCACCGAGTGTGGAAAGAAGATAAGGGAGAGCTCTTCCCACAACTCCATAAGGTTTGCTGCCAATCCCTGAATAGTGGGGTAATACAATCTATTTGGAAACAGGCCTTAGTTAAGCCACTTCTGAAGGCACCTTTCTTAGACCCCGGGTCCCCCATTAACTACAGGTCTATATCCCTTCCACCCTACCCAGTGAAAATTAGCGAATGATTTGTCAGCAAAACACTCTCTCTGTTTCTTGAAACTAACCACAAATTGGAAGATGAGCAATTTGGCTTTCGACCAGAGCATGGAACTGAAACCGCCCTACTAACAGTCATGGACGAACTTAGAATGCAAGCTGACAAAGGTCAATCAGTCATTCGATACGGTCAACCACAAAACTCTTATGAATAGGCTGGCTGCAAATGGAGTGGGTGGTACGGTAGGAAAGAGGCTCCAGTCCTATTTAACTGACAGGCAACAGGCGGTAGCCTTACCCCCTTCCAATCTGAATTTAGAAACATTAAACATGGTGTCCCTCAGAGCTCAGCAATAAAGTCCCATACTTTTTAATATCTAAATGAGCCCCCTGATTTCAATCATCAAGTCATGCAAAGTTAACTTAGTGAATTATGCGGATGATACACAACTTATCCTATCACTGGAAGGGGATTAATCATTGTCACTCAATAGCTTTCAGGAGTGTATGCAAAAAAATGCAGGATGGCTAGAAGAGGCTCCCTGAATTTCAACAGTGACTAAACCAAGATCCTACACATGGCATCGAAAATCCCCACCCCTTTTCCGGCTGATTTTTGGCCCATCCGTCAAACAAGCCCCCAATACCACCAGAAACATTGAGTAATCTGGGTGTAGTCTTTGATAACAAACTCAGCCTTGAAGCCCATGTGAACAAAACTGCTATTACCTCATTAGAGCATTACAAAAGATTCTTCCTATGCTCCCTGTATCTGCTAGAGTCCTATTGGTAAGAAGTGTCATCCTAAGCTGATTAGACTACAGTAATACTATACTATTAGGTGCTCTCAACTTCCTAATTAAGAGACTCCAAAGAGTCCAAACAATGGCTTCCCAACTGACCTGCCATGTCATTAAGGGAGTGTAATTGATATCCTCTGATGCAGAGGATACAATTCAAATCACTCTGTATCGTGTTTAAAGCACTACATGGAGTTGGGCCTGTCCCACGACAAAACAAATTTAAATGGTATACCCCGACGAGAAACCCACGATCTTCATCTGCCAACTTGGTAAGCAGATCCAGGACTAAAACAATGAGAATTGGAAGAAGGGCTTTTAGTATTGAAGCAGCCTGCTCTGGCATGAGCTTCCGTTAACTTTGAGACAGACTGAGGATCTAATACAGTTCAGAAAGAGACTTAAAACATGGCTCTTTCCTAAGGAGTAAAACAGGTAGCCTGTCCTAACCCAGCAAGTGCTACTCACTTATGTGTTGTAGCAGTAACCACCTAATACAGCGACAGGATACCCATGGGGTGGCAGTGCGCTATATAAGTAGTGCTAACATAACAACATAACAAGAGCCTGGGCAAATATGTAGCAACTTTCACTGCCCTCGACAAAGCCCAGACCAATATATATAGGGTCTTCAATGCAGGTGTTTTTGGCCAGGCTGGCAGAAGGGGCTTCCAATGGTCTTAGGGCCCGATGTAGGTAATTCTTATTTACCGACTCTAGAATACCGAATTTTACCGATTCGGTATTCTAGATTCGGTAAATCAGATGTAGAAAACAATTCGGTAATTTTTACCGAATCTGTAAGATTCGGTATTTACAGAATCGGTATTTACCGATTCGGTAATTGCCATTGATTCCTATGGGCTTTGAGGCCCATAGGAATCAATGGCAATTACCGAATCGGTAAATACCGATTCGGTAAAATTACCGAATTGACAAGGGGGACAGGGTGTCACTTTGACACCCTGTTGCACCCCTTATTCTGGCTTGTGTGCCATGTGACACACATACATTCCCTTAGGGCATGTATGTGTGCCACATGGCACAGGTGTACATGCACAGATGTGCATATACACAGGAATTCGTTATTTACCATGTAATAGTATTGCATAGTAAATAACGAATTCTTAAGGGCCGGTGGCACTAATTTAAATGCCACCTACATCTAGATTTACCGATTCGGTAAATTTACTGATTCAGTATTTTACCAATTCGGCAAATTTACCGAATCGGTAAATTTACAGAATTGTTCAAATTTAGGCCCCCTACATCTCAGGAACCAAATACCGGTCGGTAACGGCCGAAATCGGCCGTTACAGACCGGTATTTGCCTTCCTACATCTGGCCCCATGTTCTTTATATATAGGCAGAGACACAATGGCAGAGGCTATCAGGCCGGTGCAGCACCTACTTTATATCCTCAAAGGGGCTGTTATCAAAGTGTGAGGTGAAACAAACCTCAATGCCAAGGTCCCTCCGGATACCAGGGTGGATACAATTATTTCTCCTTTTTCTTTCCCCGGGGAACAGTGCCACCTCAAACATTTTACTCGTGTGTAGGAAGCTATTACTCAGGATCCATGGGCTTTGGAAACCATCCAGGGTTTTAGAATAGATTTCTTGAATATGCCATTTCAAACTACTCCTCCAAGGGAGCTTTTCTTGTATGCAAACCAACAGATCGTAGTTGATGAAGAAGTAAAATGTATGGTGGTAAAGAGGGCTAGCATAGAAATAAAGATAGAGAGCAGAGTCTTCGTAAGAACTCTCTTCCTGGTACAGGAGAAATACAAGGAATGGAGATGTGTTATAAACCTAAGAGAATTGAGCATTCCTGGTGCACAGACACTTCAAGATGGAAGGGATCCATCTTTTAAGAGACATGTTGCTGAAGAATGATTGGCTAGTAAAGTTGGAACTCAATTATGCCTATTTTACAATCCCCATGGTGAGGGAGTACCAATCTTACCTCCAATTCACCTGGCAGAATCGACTTTGCCAGTCTTGTTAACCTCCTTTAGGCCTTTCTTCAGCACCATGGTGCTTCACCAAGGTAATGAGGGCAGTTGTTTCCTACCTGAGGGAGAGGGGTGTTCACACAATCATTTATGTAGGCAATAGTCTGATCATGTCCCAATGTCAATCTCAACTATTAAGAGATATGGATATGATCAAATCCCTACTGGAAAGCTTGAGATTCATAGTGAACAAAGAAAAATCCATTGTTATCCCCTCATGCTCGTTTGAGTTTTTAGAGTTCATAATAGTTGTGGTTTTCTTTCTTCCCTTAAAGAAAAATAACCAAGATTCAGAAGGAAATACAATACAACCTCAAAAAGGATTGTTTAACTCTGCGAGTGCTAGCAAGACTTTTAGGTCTACTGTCCTCTTCTATTCAGGTGATTTTTCCTGGCCCCTTACACTAACTGTCTCTGCAAAGGATAAATGCAAGGGCCTTTCAGAGCGGATTATGCTATAGGAACAGGTTATTGAACAAAATAGAACTTGTATAGTGCATGGCTACCCAGAGGCCTCCCAGTGCTGCGGATGGTACAAGTGGGCAGGGAAGCAAGTGTTAGAGGGTGGTGTTGAAAAGATGAGTTTTCATGAGTTTTCGAAATGCTAACAGGTTAGACTCCTTCCGCAGATGGAGAGGGAGAGAACTCCAGGAGTTAGCAGCATTGAAAGAGAAGCGCCCACCCCGTCTGGCCCTCCGTATTCTATGTGTAACGACAGAGAAGGAGAAGCTGGAGCAGAGGTTTCTGGATGGATGATAGGGCATGACCAGGGATTGGGAAGTAGCTGGACCACAGGCCTTGTGTCCTAGGCACATGGCTTTGAACAGAATCCTAGCCCTGATAGGGAGCCAGTGAAGATTTCTTAGTGCTGGATAAGCAGATTGACTGTGAGGGATCTGCAGCAGCAGATGGGCAGCACAATTTTGGGTAGTCTAGAGCTTATGGATGGTGAGTTGAGGGGCTCCCAGATAAAGAGCATTTCCGTAGTCCAAGCGGGAAAGGATGAGGGCTTGTACCAGGATCCTTCTCGCCTGGAAAGGGAGAAGGGGAAGGATCTTGCCAAGCATCCTCAGCAAGCCGTAGCAAGTAGCTGAGAGCTTAGTAGCCTGATAGTTAAAGCTGAGAGAGCGGTCAAGTCACATGGCGAGGCTCTTGATCTGGTCTTTTGAATCTGGTACAGGACCAAGACATTCAGGCCAAAGCAGAGAAGGGTTGAAGGAGGGAGAGTTGCCAAGGAGCCTGAGCTCAGTCTTATCCCCGTTTAGTTTGAGGCAAGAGAATTCCATCCATTTGGCAACCTCCTCTAGGCAAGGACCTAGGGTGCTAGATGACCTCTCAGGTGATTTAACGCCACCACAAGTTGCGTGTCATCTGCGTAGGTGATGATCTTTATGCCAAATGGGTGGACAATATCCGCCAGGGTTCTCATGTAGATGTTAAATAGAGTAAGGCTCAGGGAGGAGCACTGGAGTACCCCACAACTAAGAGGCAGCCGCTTGGAGACAACATCTCCTTCAAACACATGAAAGAAGCGGTCACTGAGGAAGGACTGGAGCCAAGTTAGTGCAGTGCCGGTCACTCCTAAGCTCTTGAGTCGGAGGATCAAGGTGTTATGATTGACAGTGTCAAAAGCAGCACTGAGGTCAAGGAGGATGGTTGTGGCAGTGCCTCCTTGGTCCAGTATCCTTCTGGCTTCTTCAGTTACCACGAGGAGAGCAGACTGAGTCCCCAGCTGAGGGCGGAAACCGGTTTGGGAGTAATGGAGGACATTGTTGGATTCTAAGTGCTCTACCAGAGCAGTGTTTATGTGCTTTTCAAGCACCTTGCTCAGCCAGGGAAGGAGGGAAATGGGACGATAGTTGGCTAGGTCAGACTGGTCAAGGTTAGTTTTTTTTAGAAGGGCCTTGACCAGGGCACATTTCCAGGCAAGGGGGACCGTACCAGAAAGAATAGATGAGATATTTTACAAAAGATTTGCGCAAGGCATATTTTAAATCATATAAACATTTGGATGGAGGAACAAGCAGAGCTCTCAAAGTTCGAAGCAGGGTTTAGAGCCAAAATAAGTACTATAGATCAGGTCCTTGGGTTTTGCTGCTTGTGCTGGAAGTATGTAAATATAAGAAAGGGCCATTTATATGTAGCCTTCATAGACCTTCGGGCTGCGTTTGGCTTAATCCCCCGAAAACTGTTATGGGAGACAATCAGCCGCCAAGGGCTACCAGCCAACCTTTTAGAGCAGATCATGAAGCTGCATGAAAATAACTATGCCAAGGTTAGGTGGGGCCCAGGAGGCGAGCTAACAAGACAAATCCCGATAAAGAGGGGGGTTCGTCAAGGATGTGTGTTGGCACCCACACTGTTTTCATTGTTTGTTAATGACATAGCATCATTTTTGGAGGGCTGTAACAATGATGCCCGAAAATTGGGGGGCGAAAGGGTCCCAGCTCCCTCTTCACTGACAACACCATACTTTTATCACAAACACCCAGGGGTCTACAATGCCTATTAAATATATTCCAAACATACTGGAGGAAAAAAGGCCTTGAGATTAATACCAATAAAACGAAATACATGGCTATAAACCCGCACAAAACTTTTATGGAAAACATGACTCTAAACGGCCAATAATTGGAACATGTTGAGAATTTTAGCTATTTAGGTGTTTCTCTAGATTCTAATCTATCGTGGAAAACACAGATAGAAAAAAGTAAAATAACTTTATTTTTAAATTTTTTTTATTTTTGAAAACCTTTATTGAAAAAGATCAAGACAGACACAGTACATCGTGCAATACTGTAATATAATACACAGCATGAATAGCAAATTCGGCGCTCCAGCATACACTGATATTCATCGTCAGCACTGTAAATAAACACTGAAAGAATGGTCCAGCTCCAGCTCAGTCAAAGAACCCTCCCACATTCAGAAGTACAAATTGAGCGTGGTCAACAAGGAAGGGCAAGGGAGAAAGGGGCAAAGTCACGCACAACAGGATAGGAAGGTAGTCACTGACAAGCACCGGCGGCCGCCGCGGACCCAGGGCCGGCGGGGAGCGCGGGAGTGGCAGCGCCAATAGGGCGAGAGCGGGAAAGGAGGTAGGCAATCAGAGGGCCCCAAATGTCAACTGGTCGGGATCTGGCAGGCATCAAATCCCAAAACTCCGACAGGAGAGTGAGGCACCGGGAGGCGTCCTCCAACCAACTCTCAAATTTGGGAGCCGGCTTACGACCCCAACACATGGCCACCCTACGCCTAGCAAGGACCAGAAGCCTCGCAATCAGGTGGCGGGCGGCATTGGGGCAGTATTTAACAAACCCGAGGAGGCACAGAGGTGGGTCGGGCTGCACCATCGCACCAGTAATGTCAGAGATGGCGGAACAAACCGCCCCCAAAAATCCGAAACCCTAGGGCAAAGCCAAGCCAGATGAACAAAATCCACCGCAGGGGCAGCACAGCGGACCCAATTATCATCGGGAATGAGCCCAAGCCTATGTAATTGCACCGGAGTACGGTAAAGCCTATGTAAGTACTTGAAATGAATCAAGCGAAGCCAGTAATTTGAAGACAGCTTTTTAGTCTGATTGCAACAATAGAGCCAGTCTGTTGTAGAGATTTCGGTGCCAAGATCAGCCCCCCATGCCTCTCGAGCACGATCAGAAGAAATGGGGGCGGACAGTAGGGAGAGGGCATACAGTTTGGTGACTAGTTTGAGTGGGTACGAGGAGGTGTGAATGAGATCCAGAGCAGGCATGTTGGCGGGGGGGTAGAGAAAAAGTAAAATAACTTTAACGCAAAACATGTTATCGATTATAAAAAGGCATGGAAATAGCCTTAGCAAAGCAGTTTCACCAACATTAGAGGTTTTTAAGTTTAAAGCACAATCAGCAGCATTATATGGAGCTTAATTATTGGGACCCATGTGTAAAAAAACTTTTGATGTCGGTGAAAATAAATTCTATAGAGCCTTACTAAGACTACCTGTCCGGACACCACTAATACTACTTATTCTAGATATGAATATGAAACGCACCGACCACCATGCAATTCTGAGACCGTTGATGCTCTGGGTCAGACTTTGGTCAACCCACGAGCTGTTAGATTACAAGGATGGCCTAAAATAAATAATGGAATTGGACAACTGTAATAGTATCGCATGGCTTAAACATGTTAGAATTTGCTTAAATAAGATTAGTCTAGCACATTTCTTGGATGATCTGTTAATAATAACCTGAAATTCGAGAACATTTTTAAAATCATCTTTCTGCTCATACATGGAACATAGCATGTTAAATGAAAGAGTGAGCGGATCAGTCAGTCAGTCAAAATACACTTTATTCGATTTGATTAAAATCATAAAAGCCAATACAATAAAACACAATAATATATACAAGTTAAAAGGGTACATACAATTCATCAGAGTTAGCCACACAATAAGCAATCATGGGAAGCAGGACGTATGTACAATCATAATTAACAGGTCGTATATATCAACATTCATGGTACATTAATGCCCTTATTCAGCCTTGACTTAATTCTAAACGCTGCGACTAGAAAGCTAGCCACAGAGTATGTAATGAAGATGTTACCTAAAGACTGTAGGTATAGCAATGCAGGCCTAACTTGAATAAAACCACTATCTTTTAAAACGGGCACCAAATATTTAATTCTTGGCTCTCTAAAAAACTACAAAACATCATAAAATGCAACGTATCCTGGCTCGAAAAATCATCACATTTGCATGGGACACCCAATTCCGGCGTGCTCCATTGCTTGAAGCAGCCCAATACGTAAGGAATTTGTTCAAATCTAAATTTAATTAGGAGGTGTCTATGTAAAGGTTTATTAACATAGCTAAGGTAAGGCTCTATGGGGAGGATAGCAATATATAATGTGCTCTTACTGATGTTTTTGGCAACTCGAGCTCCTCCCGTGCCAGCCTTGCATTCTCCATGAAATGTTTCTTGACCCATTTAATGTTATCAACCCTGATAGATGATGGCAAATTGAATAGTCCCGGGCGACCTAGTTTTTCAAAAGCTAGTCGGACATATTCTAACCAGGGGATTTTCTTCCTGTGGTCAAGAGACATAACATCCATCAGGATAGCATGATTGAGAGATAATTCTTCGTTCAGCCATAGCTTCAACCAGCACGTTAAAGGAGCAAGTCTCAGCTTATCTGATAGGTAGTCTAGGCCCAGCTCTGCGTGCAAAAAGAAGGTAGGGGTAGATTGAGGGACAGAGAGTAGTTGTCGAAGAAATTTATTTTCTGCCCTTTGTAAAAGATCATGAGACAAGTACCCCCATAGTGGTGCACCATATGAGGCTATTGCTATGCATTTTGCATTATATAATTTAAGAAGAGCCTCCATGGGTCTAGCCCCCAGTCTGTTTGCGAACCCCACAAGTGCCGAAGCGGCTCTAGTCATAGCCAGCTTTTTTACCTTCATCTGTGGACCCCATGTACCCTTCTCGTCGAAGGTGACGCCCAGGTAGGGGAACAATGTTACTCGGGACAAAACCTCCCCCTTACAATGCAATACGTTAACTTTGCGCTTCTTTCGGGTCACCACCATGGTATGGGACTTCTTTGTGTTAATTTTGAGATTAAGCTGGTCCATGAAGTCGCCGAAAGAGTCCAACAAGCGTTGGAGACCCACCCCAGTGCGAGCTATCAGGACAGCATCGTCCGCGTATAGGAGAGCTGGTATTTTTCTCTCTCCTACACGCGGAACGTCCCCCTCCACAGCCAACAGATGTTTTTCAAGCCCATTAATATAAATCGTGAAAAGGAGGGGGGCCAGGATGCAGCCCTGACGTACCCCTCTCTCCGATCTGAAACAGTTGGTGCACCTGCCCTCTTTGGTCACTCTCACTTTGGCAAACAAGTCCTGATGTAAAGAGGCTATAAAGTTCACCAAAGAGCCATCCACACCCATCTCCAGCATGGCTGGCCACAATTTGGCCCTGTTGACCATATCAAAGGCCGAGGAGAGGTCCATGAATGCAAGAAACAAGGACCCCTCCTTGGCAACTGTGTACTTAGATATTAATAGTTGCAGGTTGAGACATTGGTCCACAGTTCCCCTCTTGTCCCTAAATCCATACTGTAGGTTGGACAGCCCCACCCCCTTCTTGATGTTTTCTCTCAGCTGGAACAAGAGGACTCTGCCTAAGATCTTCATTGCAGAGTCCAGAAGGGAAATGGGCCTGTAGCAACCTGGGTCATCGCGCCGACCCTTTTTAAAGATTGGCACGATGACTGCGGTTGCCCAACTTTTGGGGAAAGTATTGCTGTTTGCCGCTGTGAAAACCTGACTTAAAACCCCCGCCCACAGTTTTGGAGCAAACAAGTAAAAATCGCCAGGCACCCCGTCCGGGCCTGGGGCTTTCTTTTTAAAAGTTTCTAGGATGGCCCTTTCGACCTCTCCTGTGGTAAAGACCAATGGTGGACACACTAAGGGTTCCCAGGGTGCAATTTGATCGGTCATCTCACCAGGACCATAAATGGTACCAAAGTGGGTTAACCACTTATCGTCAGGTATCACACAGTCCATAGGGCAGTTCTCTGACTCGGAGAGAAATGGTTGGTTCACAGTAGCCCAAAACTGTGAGCTATCCCGAACAACTGCTGCTGAAGTTAAGTTGTCCCATGCCGCTTCTTTGAGTGCTTTCTTTCTCCCCCTAATAGCAGCTTTGTACGCCCTTCTAGCTGCTGAGATCTGAACCCTATCTCTCGGACTACTTTTCAGTGCCCCCATTAATAACCTATGAGCTTTTGAGCACTCATCGTCAAACCACCTATGTGGTTTTGGAGTACCTTGGGTGCGTTTGACAGTTAGAGCGGTAGAGACCTCTGAACAGATAAATTCAAAGCTACTCATAATTGCTTGTACGGGTGTGCCAACCTCCTGGCAGGTCATTATGTGGGGCCCAATCTTTGGTAAAATTTCCTGCATGAAGTTCTCAGGAACCACATTCGCCCATTTTAATCTGCGTCCTTGATCTATTGGACGTACTGCTGGACCCTGGAAATCTTCCTGACTCCTGGTATGCAGCCAATCATCTCCATGTACCACAAGCAAAACAGGGTTATGATCACTATGGGCTACAAAGAATGCATAATGTCTCCTAACTCTGGCTAAAATACCTGGTGACACAAAAATATAATCTATTATAGAACCAGGGGATGTACCCTTAAACATGACTAACCTATCGCCCGTCTCTGTGATATTTGCTTCGAACAGGTTATAAGTAGCCAAGAGCTCTTCAAGAGCCTCCCCCTCCTTGGTGTGTTTAAAATGTGGCACCTGGTTATACTGTGAATCTTCCAGATCATCTCTACTACATAGTTCATTACAGAGATGTACATTAAAATCACATAATAAAACCAATTCAAAATTAGTGTATTTATTTAGACTAAACAGTGAGAGAAAATTATCCAACCCAACCAGATGTTCTCTTTCGTTAATTCTCTCCCAAGCATTATAAAAGTTAATGAAAAGAATAGTGCAAACTGGTGAGACTACCCATTCTACAACTAGAAGGTTTGACGACTCACAACGGATCTGTCTAAGGCTCCCCTTCAGTTTAAGGGAAAACAGAGACATTAGGCCCCCCTTAGCTCTCCCTGACCTACTTGGGACTGCAGGTGTAGTAAAAGTGATAAATCCACCCACCCAAAAATCAGGGGAACTGTCCCACGTTTCCTGGCAAGCAATAATATCATGTGCCTTAATCAGCTCCAACCATGCTATATCTGTCCTCTTATCTCTTAGGCCTGCGATATTCCAACTGATAATCTTACAGGCATCTATTTCTGTTAGTATAAGGGGCCTGGTACATATACTTTGTGTATTAGCTGGTTGTTAATCCATTTCCTCTATGTCTGAAAGAGGGGCATAACGGTTGGACTGGATCATTGGCAATGGCTCATTTCCCGTATGCTGGGGCTCCTTTAACGCCGTGATCGTAGGGGGCGGGGTGCCCCCAGGGATGAGGTGTGGCTGAGTCGTGGGCATATGCCCACCTGTCAAAGGTCGGCTAGACTCCCTACAATTGGCTGGGTGAGAGTGCCGTGGACCCAAAGCCGGTAGTGAGGGCGGGTAAAAATACCCTAAGGGGATAGGTCTTAAATAATCCTCCCTGGTGATGTTGGAACCATCCCAAAACAGTCTATGGGCCACGTTAGAGGTGTTAAAATTAACAATCACACAATCGCCATGGATGTTTTTCTGCCTTTTTCCAATCCATCTTACCCTGCGAGCAAAGATCACATTATTAGCAATATCAGACCCACCACTACACGCCACAGCACACCATGATTTTGCCTTGTTCACCAGGGCCGATGAAGATTCCGCTACCCCTTTTAGCAACGAGGGTACACCCACAAAAACTGCTACAAGCGGGGCAGCTTCTGGCGGTAGTTCAGATAGTTTGAGCGGATCATTAACAAGCAAGTTACTTATGTTTAAAGATAGTGCTTGTTATGAAGGTTTTTAGATGAAGTATATCCACCACTTGCTAAAACACTATATATGAAATATATATATGGTATCTTGATGATAAACACAAGTGTAGCAAGGTGGTCAAACAACAGTAATGACTTATGCACTTTATGCTCAGGCGAGGTTAAGGAAGATGACTTGCACATCTTGTTTTTTTGTCCGGCTTATGCGGCCCCCAGAAAAGATGGATCACTCTGCTTAAACATAGGTGTAAGATCATACAAAGAGGCAGGAAGGATTTTGAAAACTGATACTAGCCAGGTCATTATCTTTGGTATTAGTAGGTTTTTGCTAGCCATACATTTTATAAGAACTAAAGCTGGTCTGAAATTGTAGAGAAGTTCCTTGTCTTGGACCTAAGAGTTGCACTATGCTAAAACATTTCTAACCGTATCATTGATGAATATACAGTGAACATATAAAAAATATATATTTTAACTATTATCAGTGTCAGATTGTCTAGCATAACTATGGATATATCTTCGAATGTTCTATGTTTTTATTTGTATAAATGCCTTTTTAAACTATTTAAATAAGGTTTTTAATGAATGATATACGCCCTCACAATTGCCTTCCTGTAACTGCACTTTATTTCATTTGGTATTTCTCAATAACATCAACCATGTTTTAATGTATATGTATGTGTTTTTTATGCATCTTTTATGGTACTAATGTACCGAAATAAAGATTATGAAATGAAATGAATAGATGAGTTAAAAAGATCAAGGATTGCAGGGCGGATGATGTTTGCAACTAACTTGAGGGACTGAGGGGGGCAGGGTCAGTGGGTGAGCCTGAGGTTACTTTGGCCATGATTAAATCCAGTAAGGCTGTGCCCAGAAGAGGAAATTGCCTAAGTGAGACTTGAGTTTCAGCGGGCAGTCCTGAGATATGAAGAATGGGTTGTTCACTCTAGGAGGCTGGGACGGACAGATAAATATTTTGAATTTTCTATTGAAAAGACTCCGCCACGTTGTTGCATTGTATAAGTGCCCCCTCTGAAGTTTGTTGTTTCTGGGGCAGGTTGGTAAGAGTTTTAGCAATTTGGAAAATTACTTTGTTGGAGTTTGCGGCTGAGTTGCTTTTCTCTTCATAGAAGGTAACTTGGGCTACTTTAATTTCAGATTTGTAGCGTCTAATTGCCTCTCTGTAATCTAGCTTTCTGGATTCAGAGTACTTCTGTCTCCACCTTCGCACTAGTCTTCTGCATTCTTGTTTTGAGTCTCTTAGCTCTGGTGAGAACCAGGGGGCCGTTTTCTGTCTGCATTTCTTGAGGGTGGGTCTTTTAGGGAGAACTGAGTCAAGGGAGCTTGTGATCCAGTAGTTGAACTTTTCATTGGCCAGGGTGGGATTAGGATCACTAACTGGTCTAGAGGCTTCGAGAACTGACATCCAATGGTCAGTAGAGAACTTGGGCCAATTCCTTTCCAAAACCGGGATAGTTTTTGGGGGGAAGGGAGATGCTGGACTGCCCAAGTTAGGGGGACCAAGAAGTGAGCCGACCAAGGAAGATATTTTGGGGTGCCTACAATGAGCTCATGTAGGTTACTGAAGACCGAGTCGAGTAGGTGGCCTTTGATATGCGTGGGTGATAGGACTTTCTGAGTGAGCTGAAGTGTAGATACATTTGTAATTGATTCCTTGGCCATATGGTCATTTGGGTCGTCTAAGTGGAAATTGAGGTCCCCAAGCACAGTAAAGTTGGAAGTGGTGAAGGTTAAATTAACAAGAGAGGTGGGAAGGGCAGTGAGAAATTGACCTGTGGTGATGCGACAGTTATATATGTCTTTGTGCACCATGGCTATGCCCCCTCCTCTACCAATCTTGTGATCGGCCCTCAGTATTGAATAACCGGGGGGAGGGTTTGGATGAGGACGGGGTCTGCTTCAGCGTGAAGCCATGTCTCAGTTAGAAAAAGAGCATCAATTTTTAGTTCTTCCAGAAGAAAGGCAAGTTCAGTTGAGTGTTTTGGGAGTGATATGCAGTTCAGAAGGAACATCCTGAGGGGAGGTGGGGTGGTCACAGGATTCATATTTTTGTTGGATGGCTGGAGGGCAAAGTTGCAATGTGAGCAACGTGAGTGTCCGTTAGCGGCATTGAGTGAGTGCCTGAAATTTATGTTTACGTCCTTTCTTAGTGAATATAGTTCTCAGGGCTATAAAATATGAAGTTGCTGGAAAAAGGTGCAGGGGTTGTGGCCCCTAGACCCTTCTGGGCATGGACGGGCGCAGATGGGCTTTCCTTTGGCACACCTTGGGCTCACCGGCAGCGTGTCGCCTGCGCGCGGAGGATCTGACATCGGGGTAAATAGGGAGAGAGCTCCGCCCCCTTCGGTCTCCTGCCCGGAAGTGGGGTGGGGTGGAGCAAGAAAGGTACCGAGTACTCCCTCCACTCAAGCGGGTAAAACCCGTGGTGGACCAGGGAGCAGTGCAGGTAGTAAGGAGAGGTAAGAGAAGTGATTTTAAAAGTATAACAGTGTAGAGTTTAAGTGCAGTTTAAAACAATGAACAGTTAAAATTTAGCATGCTCACACACTTACAGCCTGATTCATGAAGCGAAATAGCGCCCGCAATGGCAGCGAAAACGCAATTGCGGGTGCAAAACACGGAATCGGCATTCAAGTACGAAATAGCGAAATCGCTAAAAAATAATAGCGAGCGGAATAGCGATTACGCTGTAAAAGTCGCAGACTCCGGGAAGTCGAGCATTAGCGAAAATGAAATAGCGACCAACCACGGAATCTGCGAATCGAATAGCGAAACGCAATATTGTCTCAATCGGCATTCATGAAAGAAATACATTAGCGAAAAATCGCTAAATCGCACATTAGCGCGGCGCAATTTAAGGACAACTCAAAGCAGGTGGTAACCATAAAAGCCATGATTAACCAAATTTTGAAAAACTGTTAGCCAATCACCAACAGGTCCAGGCCTGACCAATCACACATAAGGACATTCAGCAGCAGCAATAGGCGTTCCACAATGCCTGGGATGTACATGGTGGTGAGGCGGCGAAGGCTACAGCGAGCAGCACGGAGGAGACGCATGAGGCAGGCACGGATTTACCGGCAGCGGGTCACCTTGCTGGGGCAAACCAGAGAACAGATTTATGCCAAATACAGGCTGAATGGGGAAATGATCACCTGGCTGATACAAGAACTCGACCCCATCATGCAGCACCCAACAAGGCGAAACAATTCTGTGCCCACACATGTGCAGGTATTGTGCAGCCTGCACCTCCTGGCATCCGGCAGTTTCCAGGGCATAGTAGCCGCTGCTGGGGGGATTTCCCAGCCCACCATGTCACGCTGCCTCCACACTTTTGTTGACGCCATGCTCACCCAGCTCCACCAGCACATCACATTTCCCACGAGCCAACAGGATTTGGACCTCACAAAACTACAATTTTATAATGTTGCCCATTTTCCCCATGTCCTTGGCTGCATAGACTGTACCCACGTCGCCATCTGCCCACCAGCTGGCACGGAGTATATGTACAGCAACAAGGAAGTCGTACCACTCCCTCAACATACAGATGGTCTGCAATGCCAAGACCATCATCACTGACATTGTGGCCCAGTACCCAGGGAGTACCCATGACTCCTTTATCTTCAGGCACAGCGGACTCCACACACGACTGATCAGGGGAGAGTTTGGGGAAGGACACCTACTTGGTAAGTACACTTTGTCGACAATGTCACATTGCTATGAAGTAACTGCGCTGCACAGGCAATCAACATCTGCTCCTCTCATTCAGGTGACAGTGGCTACGCCCTACGGGAATACCTCCTGACCCGTTACCTCAACCCTGCCACACCTCAGCAACGCCGCTACAATGTTGCGCACATCCGGACAAGGAACTGTATTGAAAGGACATTTGGCCTGCTCAAGAGCAGGTTCCGTATACTGCACAAGACAGGTGGGGCCATGTATTACAGTCCTGCAGCGTGCTGCCGCATTGTGGCTGTCTGTGCAATGCTTCATAACATTGCAACCAAGCGCCGGATACCAGTTGACATCTCAGGCAGTGAATCTGAGGGGGACGACCGGCCACCAGCACATGCGCACCATGCACGCGGGGAGAACCCAGCTGAAGGCCACAGACGTCGCAACCACATCACAGCTAACAATTTCTAGCCCACCCCCTTCCCCCACCCCACATATCACAATTGCATGCAAACTGTAATGATTACACAAGGCGTATGTGTGCACCAAAATAAATGTATTTGTTTGAATCACAAAAAAATAAATGGGTGTTCGTAACAACTATATACAAAAAGCAGTATTCATGCATACTGCATGAGACGCTCCATTGCAGGCTTAAGTTCAGCCTGCGCCTGTGTCCCTGTCACAATGTCATTGCCGTCTCCGGCGCACAATTTGCTGGCGCCTGGGAGCCTCTTCCTCTTCCTGGGCAGCTGGAGGTGGGGCAGCCCTTGCGCTGCGCCTAGGTGGGGGGGCCTGCGTGGCAGAGTGGCTGCTGACACTAGAGGCACCCTCACTAGCATCATCACCCCCCACAATTGCCGGAATCACAGGTGCGTGCAGTGCGGTGACCGCGGTTGTCAAATGCTCCAGCACCCGGGTGATATCCTCGCAGCACTGGACGAGTTGGTGCTGCTGGGTTAAGGAGCGGCGCGCAAGCAGGGTGGTGGCATTTGCCGAGGCATAATTTGAGCGGCTGTAGGTGGACAGCCGGCTCAGCAACTGGTGGTGGCGCCTGCTAGCAACACTTCGGTGCTTCACCAGCGCAGCAGTGTTGTGTTCCATAGCCGTCGTCATGCGCTCAATGGCCGCCGTCATGCGGTCCACCCTGTCGCCCACTCCCGCAACATTGCGGCCGATCTTCTGCAGCTGGAGCTGGATGGCTCCCTGCTGCTGCGACTGGCGCTGGTGTAAACGCAGCATGCGCCGCTCCACACTCATGCATGCGTGGAAGTGGCCATTGCCCCTCCTGGTGGTCGGCCGCTGTGTAGCCGATGTGGCTGGCCCAGATGGTGGTGGACGAGCTGCAGGTCTTGCAGCAGCTGGTGTTGCAGGTGCGGCAGGTGTGGTGGGTGGCCTGGCCTTGGCAGCCGGTGGGCCTGAGGCGGATGCTGCAGGCAAGGTGGGTGGCCTGGCCTTGGCAGCCGGTGGGCCTGAGGCGGATGCTGCAGGCAAGGTGGGTGGCCTGGACTTGGCAGCCGGTGGGCCTGAGGCGGATGCTGCAGGCAAGGTGGGTGGCCTGGACTTGGCAGCCGGTGGGCCTGAGGCGGATGCTGCAGGCAAGGTGGGTGGCCTGGCCTTGGCAGCCGGTGGGCCTGAGGCGGATGCAGCAGGCAAGGTGGGTGGCCTGGCTGCTGGTGTTGGCGCTGGCGCAGGGGCTGGTGGCTGGGTGGCAGGTAGGGATTCCTCCTCCTGGGCCTCCTCGTCGATCAGCAGCCTCTCACTGTCGCTGCTATCTCCTGCACCTGTGAGGGTAAGTGGATACTCATTAGGTGCATGTGACTGACAGACGTGCAGATGTTACATGCATGCTGGGTGTCATTCCCTGGGTGGCTGTGTATTTGCGCACTTTGGAACCTTTCGGGCCGCATTGTGGTAGTACTACATTGTGGACATACTACGTCTCCCACAATGCTTCAGGGCATTTCCTGATGCACGGCATGACTAAGGGCCAATGAGTGAGCCTATTTGGTCATGGGCGGTCATAGGGACAGGGTCGCAGTCGCATGCCACTTACCTTGGGTGTCTTGGGTGGGGCGGGAGGAGTCCAGAGGGGTGACGCCAACACACGCCTCCCTCTCCAACGTGTCCTCTACCCGGTCCTCCAGGGGGGTGTTGGGTGGGACAGTCGGGCCACCTCCTCCGGTGCCTGATGCCTCACCAAGGCGCTCCGCAACCCTCTCCTTGGCACGCCCTCGGAGGTCGTACCACCGCTTTTTTAATTCCTCCAGGGACCTGTCCGCAACTCCCACAGAGTTCACACTTGCGGCAATCCCCACCCAGATCCTCCTCTTCTCCTGCTCCGGGACCCTCCGGGAGTTTGCACCAAACAGCTGGTCGTGGTTGGCCACCACACCCTCTATGAGGTTCTCCAGCTCCTGTTCCGAAAATTTCAATTTGCGCTTTCGGCCAGCGCTGTTGCTGGGTCCGGCCTGCGGGTCCTCTGCCATAGCGGTCGCTATTTCGGCGGGGTCGGGATGCGCAAACGGCGGGTTGGTGGCAGCTTTCCGTCGTGGACAGTCGACTGTTAGCGTCACTGTGGTGTTTGGGGGTGGGATTTGGCTGCTTCCTGGTTGTGATGTCATCACGGTGCTCGGAATGCGTCTTCCCGTTTTCCTGATCCCGCGAGAATGCGACTCGCAATCCCGTGCAATCGGGATTGCGAGCGCAATCTCGTGCGATCGGGATTGCGAGTCGCAATCCCGATCGCAGGTAGCCGGAAATAGCGATTATTCTGCGTTTTTTGTGGGTCGCTAACGGCTTTAGCGCCCGCATGCGAGTCGCTATTTTTTCTCAGAAAAGTACATGAATGCCGTTTTGCGTTTCCTCAATAGCGAGTCGCTATTGATCGCTATTAGGGACACGCAAAACGGCCCGTACATGAATCAGGCTGTTAGCTTCCCTGTCAGCTTGTGCGCGTTCGCTACGCTGAGGATCTAACAGCAGTGTAAATAGGGTGAGAACACTGCACCCTCCGGTCTCCTGCCCGGAAGTGGGTTGGGGCGCGAAAGGTGCCGAGTACTCCCTCCACTCAAGCGGGTAAAACCCGTGGTGGACCGGGGAGCAGTGCGGGTCGTAAGGAGAGGTAAGAGAAGTGATTTTAGAAGTCCAACAGCATAGAGTTTAAGTGCAGTTTAAAACATTGAACAGTTCAAATTAAGCACGCTTACATGCTTAGCTTCCTTGTCAGCTTGTGCACGTCCGCTGCGCCGATGATCTGACAGTTATGTAAAAAGGAAGTGAGCTCCGCCCCTCCCGTCTCCTGCCCGGAAGTGGGTTGGGGTGAGAAAGGTGCCGAGTACTCCTTCCACTCAAGCGGGTAAAACCCGTGGTGGACGGGGGAGCAGTGCGGGTCTTAAGGAAAGTTAAGAGAAGTGATTTTAAAAGTACAACAGCGTAGAGTTTAAGTGCAGTTTAAAACAATGAACAGTCAAAATTCAGCACGCTCACATGCTTAGCTTATCGTTAAATCAAGAGGCGAAGGTAAAACTGGTCTGGTAGCTGAAGAATTTGAATGCCTGGAATGGCCTGGCAATCTTTGGGTGTTCACCAGATTTCATTCTGGAGTCAGATGCGAGTATAATTAGTTGGAGTTTATAGGAAACTGGTGGATTGTGGTCAAGCACCGAAAGGTTGCATCACAAACTATTTAGAGTTGACAGCAGGTCTTTATGATTTCAAGAGCTTCGGATATTGTTTACAAGGCAGAGCAGTTTTATTGATAACAGACAATGTTTCTGCAGTGGCCTATATAAATCGCCTAGGACAAACAAAATCTTTATATATATAGCAGATTTAGCCTAGAAACCACAAAATCAGCTTGAGGGCAGGGTATTTGACTGGGAAGGCAAATGTAAATGTGGACTGGAATTCAAGATTGAGGGGTTGGAGCGATTGGACACTGAACAATGAGACTTTCAGGAAATTAGTTCAGGTTTGGGGTTCTATGGAAATAGAGCAGACTGACATTTCAACTGAGTAAGTATTTCAGTTGGATGCCAGATCAGGCGGCTTTTGCTGTGATTGCATTCCTTCAGAGTTGGAAGGGGACAAACGCAATTATTCAGTGGGTTCTTCAGACAGTGAGACGAGAAAGATTCTTCCGTTATTAAATAATTCTATTTTGGGATTCGCAGGCATGGTTCGCAATGGCTTTGGAACTCGCCTGTGGAGTTTAATTTTTTCCTACTGCAATTGAGGGTCTGCTGAAAGACGTAGTTGTAGAGGAGCATCATCTGGTGCAGACAAGAACTTTGACCCTTCTTGAATGGAAAGTGTCAGGTGATCTTCAGATATGTCAGGCCTTTCAGGAGAAGCTAAAGAAGTCCTCAAGGAATCTTGGGCTCCTGGAACCTAGTACAGGTAAAAGGAGTTTGGAAGACCTGGGTGTGTTGGTGCACGGAAAGGAACTTGGATCCAGTGGAGTCTCCTATAGTTGAAGTAGTTAACATCCTAGTGGAACAGATCGATAAGGGACGTAATTTTAGGACTAATAACTGTTACAGATCTGCAGGTTACAGTCTGATAATGGCAAGAGTGTAGGGAAGTATGTTTTGTTTTGTAGAGTGCTTAAGAGCATCAGATTAAGGAGACCGCATAGACAAAGATATGAAACCTTTTGGTATGTCAATTTGATTCTCACCTTGTTTTCTACATGGCCAGGTAATAGATATTTAGCTTTGAAAAGACTTTTCATGAAACTAGCCTTTATACCATGGCCCTTATTATGACTACTGGGGTCAATTGGACCGCCGTAACCACAGTGGCAGTGCGGGCACCGCCGCACCAGTGGTACAACCTGCCCATGCCAACTCGAGTAGGCAGACCACATTGGCATTGTCGCAACGGCGGTGTTGCGACTGTCTTGAAGTCGCAATATGCTTAACAGGGCCACTGTGGTACCGCCCGGCAGATTACGAGTTTCCTCTTTGCCACGGTTATCATGGCAGTAAGCCCGCCATGAGAACTGTGGTGAGGGCAAACAAAGGGGGCCCTATAAGGCTCCCTGTTGCTTCTGGGTAATTGGAGTGCATGCAGGGGGCACATGGTGGTCCCCCTGTCTGCATGTGCACCTGGTTCCTACACAGCATGGACTTAACAGACCATGCCATGCAGGAACTTGTTTTGGCATGCCCATTGCGGTGGCTATTTCAAAGGCACCGCTGTGGGAACGCCAAAGAACTGCCCTCTAGCGACTTAGAAAATCAAAAACTGGCGGGCAGTTTATTTTGGCTTTGATGGTGTGGGAGTGAAGCGGTGGCATGGTGGCCCTGCTCCCACACCTCCAAAGTCAAAATAAGGCCCTATGTTTAATATATTTTGTTACATAGTTTCGGACCTTAAGGCATTGGAGGTAAGTAACAGATTCTCTGATCACTTTGGTGTACCTTTTGATATTACAAAAAAATCCAAGAATATGTCTGATACCATCCTTTTTCCAAGACATGACTTGTGCAGGAAATTGTGTATAGTGGATTGCATGAAAGAAAATGATTTCTGTATGAATGAACTTCATCCTGATGGTGTTACCAAACTACTGAAATATATAATTTTTTAGGGTGTAAATGTATTTATGGATAGTATTAGCTTTTAACATATTTATTGAAATTAGGGATTAAGTTTTGAATAATCATTGAATAGAAGGTATATATATATTTTTGATACTTTTTATATTTAAGATGGTTTTATCAAAAGATTTACCCTGGTTATTGCAAATAGATATGTTTCGGTTACTGTCCAGAATGCACTTGCACTTTAAAGAGTTCCGGTTTATACAGGTTAGGTCGTCCTGCTGGTAAACTGCGTATTGTAATATGTTACTTATTCTTTATCACTTTAGGGTATTTCACTGTTTATTAAGTTTATTATTTATTTATAACACTGAATAAGTTATTTCTGCATGGTGGTATACAACAGGCACTACAGGCATTTATGCAAGTATTTGTTTTTGCTTACAAATTTGTAATAAAAAAATAGGTACCCACTATGGGTCAAATTAGAAACACTAGAAAAACAATTTGAAATGTGTTTTGAAATTTGGTGAATATATGAGAAATGTGCTCTGTTAAACAGTCTTTCCACCATGTTTATGTATGGCTGCTTTGCACTGGCACTTTAAAAGGCGATTGATGATACATGTGTTCAAGAGAGGTTTCTCCTGAAACGCGTAATGGCGGCAAAAGGCTAAATAAATGAACTGCACGAATAAATTGGGTCTACGCTCGTTTTTCCAGGAGTGAATTGGAGGCGATAGCGAGGAGCAAAGGATATATTTATATATATATATATATATATATATATATATATATATATATATATATATATATATTACCTACTGGCGGTCGCCAGTAGGTATATATAGTTAGGATTTTTTCTCTATGGGTTTTTTGAAAATTCTATGTCTAATAACTTTGGCGTTTGTGGACGGAATTGGCTGAAATTGTCAGGAAAATGGCACATTTTGTTTCTGAGCAGCCCTTGAAAATTTGGGGGGGGTTCGTCCAGGGGGGGCCGAGAAAAAAGGGGGGTCCCAAAACGTGTTTTTAACATTGAGTTTTCCATAGGGCGGTTGGCCTCACTTTTAGCCCGAACGGCTGAATGGATTTGCACGAAACTTGGCAAAATTGTAGGGACTGGTAGCCCGATGTGCCTTTTGTAGGTCTCAATATATGTGCTCCAGTGGATTTTGAGAAATTAACGTTTAAAAAAAGATATATATCTGTAAGCGCGGACCAGGCAGCGCTCTGGTTCGCGGACTTTTCGCGCAACGGAGCTTTGTGAAGCGAAGCTGATTGGTTCTCCGGCGTCTGTCAACATTCCAAACAGTCCGTAGCGGCCGCCATCTTGTCTCTCGGTAGGATCGAGAGACAAGAGGAGGTCAAAACAAAGGGGGAAATAACTATAAGGGGGCATAGTAGATCCTCGCTGACCCCCTAGGTTTGATGTGGAGGTTTTAAAAGGGCCCCGCGGGGCAAAAAAAAATAATAAAAATAATAATTGAACGGCTGAATGGATTTGCACGAAACTTGGCAAAATATTAGGGACTGGTAGCCCGATGTGCCTTTGCTAGGTCTCAATATATGTGCTCCAGTGGATTTTGAGAAATTAACGTTCAAAAAAAGATATATATCTGTAACAGCGCTCCGCTTCGCGTAACGGAGGTTTGCGAAGCTGATTGGTCATTCTGTCACTGGGCTATAGTTGGGCTACATCTGGCTGATTTTTGGGCTACATTTGTTTTTTTGTGTGTCTGGCGGCCATCTTTGGGCTACATTGGGCTACATTGGGCTTCATTGGGCTACATTCGGCTAATTAGCAAATAGCTCATCGCAAACTAGGAATGGTAAAGAATCGCTATTTATTCCTTAAAGTTCGCTATTTAGGAAATGCAAAAAACTTTGATGATACATATGGCGGTTCATCTCTAACAAGATAAGAAGCATAGGGATACATTTATGATGACTGGCGCATCACCAGGGATGTGTTAGTCATTCTGTGCCGCTGTTCCGTCACCTATGGTGTGCTGCATTTACAATGCGGCGCATCATGGGGCAAAAACAGCACAGATGCGTGATGTATCTGTGCCGTAAAGGTGGCGCATTGCTGGAGTTGTATCGCAAGTGTGATGAAGCTCCAGCAAGGGTCGGGGGTGCCCCTGTCGCAGGGTTTCTGTTCTCACACAGAACTGTGGACAGAGGATTGGAACCTCGGCGAATGCATTGCTGGAGTTGTATCGCAAGTGTGATGAAGCTCCAGCAAGGGTCGGGGGTGCCCCTGTCGCAGGGTTTCTGTTCTCACACAGAACTGTGGACAGAGGATTGGAACCTCGGCGAATTAGGGTGTCCCAAAACTCACGTTAGTAATCAAAAACTATTTAGCAAGCTAGGTACAGTGTCACATTGGATATAACAAACTCTCAATGTTTAGACAATCCAGAATATGAACTTATAGTACCTCAGGATACGTGGAACTCATGAACAGTCGGTCGTTATAGATTTCTTAGAAACCAGAACATGGAGTTAAGAAGAACAGATGTGTATTTGAAATGTTTATTTACTAATGCCGTCTTCTCAGGCGTAGTACCTTAGATAATAAAAGTACACATATTATCAGTAGCAAAATTACCAGCATAGTTACTAGTACATAAAAAGTGAATGGTGATAGTATGTTAACATGCTGTAAATGAATAAGAGTTAGCAACACTTATAAGCAGCCGCGGGCCGTGGAGGGAGTTACGGTGAGGCAGGGAGGCGGGGAGGGGGAGAAGCAGGGTGGAGAATACAAGTACACATATTATCAGTAGCAAAATTACCAGCATAGTTACTAGTACATAAAAAGCGAATGGTGACAGTATGTTAACATGCTGTAAATGAATAAGAGTTAGCAACACTTATAAGCAGCCGCGGGCCGTGGAGGGAGTTACGGTGGGGCAGGGAGGCGGGGAGGGGGAGGGGCAAGGTAGAGAGGGCTCCACCCTGCTTCTCCCCCTCCCCGCCTCCCTGCCCCATCGTAACTCCCTCCACGGCCCGCGGTTGCTTATATCTCACCCTCCCTAATACACATATTATATTATTTGCTAAGAAGGTCTCTTTGTGTTGGTTTAGGGCGTGCCCATACTTTAGTGTCTTAGATTTGAAGGAATCACATCAGCATACACCAGCTCTCTCTTCATGTGAACCGCATCAACTGTTGTGTATGTGTGTTCGGCAAAGCAATATAAAACCCGCCTCATGCCCAGAATTGGCAGAAGTTGCACTTATGTTATGAGTATGAAGTCGTGGAGATCAGACCTCATAACAATTCTGTATCGTGTTGTTCTTGAAACTTTAGCACTCGCTGTACAGATATAGTTTAACAAGTAAAGCAGATAGTAGACCAATAACATATTATTCTCATGTAAACCACGATGAACTACTAGGTGGAAAGCTAAAGCAACAACTAAGTGTCGTGTGCAGAAGTTGCAAAAAAGGAAAAATGGCGTTTAAACCGGTAATGAGCCCATGCTAACTTAACACGGTGTAAAGATATCCAGGACCTAGATGACACCTCCTCATGATCCGGAAACGAACTGAATAAGATAATAGAAGTGCCATCTCATGAGAGCAGATTGCAAGTTTATATGTGGACGGTCCGCAAGGTAAAGCATTAAAAACTAGGAAAATTCAATGCTAAAGAAAAATAAAACAGCCAAGTACTTTATCGAGTCTTAAGCCAATAGGCAAGGTAAATAATAAAAACTTGACAAATAAGTCAATGAATTGTCAATGAAATGCTAGTACTCAGCATATCAAACATGAAAAAGGTCTATGACATAACTGTGTATGCAAAATAAGCTGCAACAGCCTCCAATAGGAAGTCACCGTCTTCATCCGAAAACAGTTCAGCCATCCAATTTAAAAGCGGAAAAGAACATACGTGCTCTCCCAGCACCGGATACTCTATCACCATCAGAGGACAGCTCGGTGGGTTTTCAAGAAAGCTCTGTTCCAAGAAAGACTGTGCTGCCGCCAGTAAATTCCAGGGACCAAGTAGTCCATGCATCAATGCCACAGCCATAATCCTTTCGCCAGGACAAACCAACTCGTGAGTAATGATAGGAGTCATCAGCTGATTAAAGTCGACGTCAGGAGAAACCGGTCCGCAGAGACACAAATCAATGGCCCAATCGAAATCACAGGTCAGGCAGTGAAATACAGGCTGGACACAGGTGAAGTAGGAGAACCGAAAAGATAATCCATATGCCGTGCTTAATATCGCCAACGGCATTGTGCCATAATATTCTAGCATGCGATTGCGGAACAGTGTCAGCAGCTGCAGGGTCGGAGGTTGCATAGGAGGGACATCCATATTTAAAAATGTAAAAAAGCACAAGAGCGTCCGCTGGTAATGCAAGTAAAAATGCCAATCCACGAACCAGAGTGCAGAAAATACAATGGAAGGGAGCAGGGATGACTCCAAAGATTTTCTCAAATGAAGTCACGAGACCACTGGTAACAACTTTAAAAAAGTGTGCCAGGGATTTTGTGGAGGATGCGTTAAAGATAGTCGGAAACATGTTGCTGAAATTGAAAGGCAAACCTGTGTACGGGTGTTCGCTATGTGAAGTACGAAAGTTTCACGGGCCGAACTCAAGGCCACCTCTCTCTGAGACAAAAGAGCTCTTATTCTTGCCATGCCGTTGAAACGTGTCCCAAGGTTGGTATTTGTGGCCAGATTGAAAACTCCCTATGTTCATGTGTGGGAGGAAATAGAACATTTCTGCAGCAAATAACCCGTTCACTTACTGTTACGATAAAAGGAATACTTTTAATTAACTCAGAACAATCTTCATTATTGAGCATCAAATAACTACCATTTTCCAACAACTTGAACGTGGGGATGATAGCAGGAACTGGCGTGCCTTGCAACACGCAAGCCATATTTGGTCGGTGTTTGTTGCATGAATCGTGTAACTGTATGTGCCTACACATTAGTGAATGATCTGGCGTCTCAGTGCATTCCTCTCCATTCAGATAAACTTCTTGATCATCTTTGAAACATCTGTATGTGTATGGAAGCGACCAGACCTCATGAACAAAAGCACTACCTAAAGGTTCATAACGACCTATTGGTATATATTTCATACAATTTGAAAACTTATATAAAGCAAAAGGCAGCGTTATTAAACCGTGGATAAGGCATGTTGCCAAAAAACCCGCAATCCTCTGCTGATGATGTCACTGAGCATGTCATGAATGATGTAATATGTGACATCATCAGCAGTGGATTATGGGTAATGGTATCTCTAGTTTACTCCCCTATAGCTGTCTTTCTTTTAACATAAGTGTGTGTTTCCTTCCCTTATACTTACTGTTTTTGGTTCGCTTCCAGTTCGCGTACCAGCGAGCGAACTAGGAAGCGAACTAAGAGAAATAGAGGTTGGCACAGTTCCAAATATTGTACCAATTTTTTAATAACGGGGAGGTAGTTCTGAAAAGAACTTTATTTTTTATTTTTCTGAACATTTTTTTACTGTTTTTGAATTTTTCGGAACAGTTTTATATTTTTTTGGGTTTTTCTTGGAGGGGGCAATGAAAACGATTCATTGTAAAGGGCTCAACAGGAGCAACAAAACAAAAAAAAGAAGTATTTATTATTTTGGGCGTTTCGGACAAACTTGCATATGATAGTCAATAGCTCTGTTGATCAGAGTGATGCTTTTTTCTCCGTAGGAAATGAATCCATCGCAAAATGCGCAGGTGTGTTTTACATCACCAAATCTCATTTGTATATTTGGCACCATCTCCCTGCCCTCTGGTCCCGTTACTTCCGGTACAACAGATCTTCTGGCCATAATAGGGAGATTATCTAGGTCGTTCCGAAACTGTGCAGCACTGTAGTTGTTAGGATGCCACCTAGTCATATGGCGATGCATTGTGTAGTTTCCGAAACTGTATTTTTTGTCGGTCCCTCTGGACAGTCTATCTTGACATATAAGGCAAGTTACGTATCTTGCATTTACTTTTTTCTGACCTTTGGGAATTTAAAAAAATTGCCAAATGAAGTTTTCTTTCCGGTGAGACGTCTTGGGCTGCTCAGGCAAAAACTGCCTCTCTTCGTGCTCGTCCTCCTGTTCCTCTTCTTCTTCTTCTTGTTGAATTACAACTTGAGCAGGTGGTCCACTCTTCCTTGGATGTGGTGGAGGTGGTGGGGAAGCACCAGCTGAAGCTACTAAAGAAGCCATTGCTCAGTGATCACAAAGGGTCTTTCTCTCACAATGATGAAAGTCAGAGTGAGGAAAGAAGGAGGGATTTTCATCATTTGGGAAAAACAAGAGTTCTCAACCATTCAAAAGTGTTCATTTTAGATTATATGACCTAGTCTTACATCATTAGGAAACCAAAAGTGAAATGAACCAATGAAAAGTGTTATTACCAAGTCACATGACTTGCTGTGTTTACGTTAAGCGCTTTGCAGGGCCTCCCGGTTTGCTTCCAGAAACCTGCGCTTTGCGACTCGCTTCGCGTACCAGTTCGCTAACGTAGCACGTCATATGACGTATCACGCGACAACGTGAAACGTCATGCGGACGGGAGGCGTCACGATGTTGTTTTCTAACGCGGCACTTGCGGTAAAGAAACGTTTACCGGCTCGCGGTCTATTTCGCGGCATCAAGGTCAGCTAACGGGAAGCTTCCCGATTCGCGAAGCGGGAACGAAGAAAAAAAAATATTTAAAAAAAAAATTATTCATAAACATATAAAATATATTTTTGGATTTAAAGAAGAATACATTTTACAGCTACAGATATTAGCTGTTAAAAAACCAATGAAATTCACAGAAAAAACCATAGGTTATAGACCATATATAGTTAGGAATTAGCATTTACAAAACCTTGAAAATTCACTGAAAAAACCATAGGTTATAGACCATATATAGTTAGGAATTAGCATTTAGAAAACCTTATTTTACTCACACAAAACCATTGAAATTCCATATATAGTTAGTTGCACTAACTATATATCGCGCACCCGCAATCCACTGCTGATGATGTCACATATTACATCATTCATGACATGGTCAGTGACATCACTGATGACATCACTGATGACATCTCAAATGACATCACTGATGACAACATCCAGTGACTGTATGTTTCTGTAAAGTTAAAATATGTCTTAGATATTGAATAATGAGTGGATGTATAAGTGTCTGGATGAAGGATTTAGTAGGTGCGTGACTGACTGTATGAGTGAGTGATTAAATGTGTCTCACTGAATGCATGGGTTAGTGACTAAACTGTCTTAATTTGTGCATCATTATGTCTGTTGTGATGTAAACTGCTGCATGTGTTGATCATTAGCTATACGAGAGGCTATATGTGTTATTAATTGGTTGCCCAAGTATTTCTATGGGAGATTGAGTTTGTGTGGGGGTGGCTGGGAGGTGTGTGACTCTGTGCATAGATGTGTGAGCAGTTGATTCACTAGGTGTATGAGTTCAAGAGTGCATGTGGAAAAAGCTACATGGGCGGTTGACTGTGTGCATGAGTGTATTGATGAGTGAATGGATATCTCAATGCTACATGTCATAGTAAGTACATATGTAAAACACAGTACATGTGAGAGTTGGCATATATAAATAACTGTGCATGAGAGCCACTGAATGTGTGAGTGGCTGTATGGATCATTGTGAACTTGTATCAGGGATTGTATAAGAGAGTAAATATGTGTTAGTATATGTTTGAATAAGTAAGGTGTGTATAACTGTATAGTTGAGGAAATGGAGGTGAGATTGTTTCTTTGCATGACTGACTAGGTGTGTGAGTAACTCCATGGATGAGTGACAGTGTGTGAGTGTCTGTATACACTGAGTGTATCTAAGGTTATATTAGAGTCTGAAGAGGTTTATCGTATTAGCACAAGAATGATGTCAAATGAGATGTCATCAGTGATGTCATCAGTGATGTCATTTGAGATGTCATCAGTGATGTCATCAGTGATGTCACTGACCATGTCATGAATGATGTAATATGTGACATCATCAGCAGTGGATTGCGGGTGCGCGATATATAGTTAGTGCAACTAACTATATATGGAATTTCAATGGTTTTGTGTGAGTAAAATAAGGTTTTCTAAATGCTAATTCCTAACTATATATGGTCTATAACCTATGGTTTTTTCAGTGAATATATATATATATATATATATATATATAATTTTTTTTTTAAACATAGAACGATATATAAGGATTGTAGACTCTGTTGTGGTAAACAATTAATGTAAATGTATTTCTTATATTTCTTCAAGTCTTTTTTAATCAAATATATAACAATTCCTTTTTTTCTGATAATACCCAGTAATTCAGTCCCCCTAAAGAGTTTTCAATGGCTGTTTCTTAATCCACGTCCATACAAGGAAAAGAAAGCAAGTTTGAGAGAACAAGTCTTGCATTTAAAAGAGGAAGATCATTCTCTGCATGGGCTATTTGTGTGTTGTAAATTTTCTATTCTAGACTGCTTTGGTTTTTTGATGTGATGTTCTTTCACATGCTGCTGCATGGAGTGGCATTAAAGGAATAATGCATAATGTTAGCCACTGTGACTTTAATAAAATTCAGATTCTCTTGACATTAAAATTGGAGAATTGCTCTTTTGACATACTTCACCCCATCTCAGAAAATATCACTGGTTACCCATTGAAAAGATGTGTCTCTTTAAAGGACTTTACCTTTGCCACAAGGTTTAATGCCATGCGGTATGGCTTATCTCCTGGAAAAGTTTAACCCACATCGCCCTTTGTGGGTTCTGCATTCCGCATTGGCCAAAATGTTGCTCACCCCTCACCGAGGCATCAGAGTCTAGTGGACAGTGCATTAGCTATCTCATAGTTAAGGATTAGACTACTTTACCATCTCATTTATGGCACTCAGTGGCTTATTCCAGATTAAGAAAATTAATTAAAACACATCTTTTTGCATTGCAAGTCTTCTCTTATTCACATCAGTTTCTCTAGCTCCTCACATTTGCAAGTGTAATCTCAGCACCAGAACACCTGTAAGGGTGCTCTACACATGTTTTTCATTCATTCAGTCATTTTTACCAGAGTTTATCTTCTTAAATTATCTAAAAAAAAAAGGACCCACTATTGGTTTCATAAAGCGAGCTGAATCTACAATTATTCCAGTGTTGATCAAGGTGTTTTATACATCTAAGAGATAAGGGACTAATATAAGTAAGTGATAAGGTTGTGAATTACGTTGAGAAGGATGTACTGTGAGTTGACTATCGAGGGCATAAAACAGAAAGTTCCATAGGCACAGCAGGTGCATGCAAGAGTTTTTGCATCTTTGAGGCAGACAATAAGTACATTAATAAACTTACCAGGCAAGCAGCAGCCAGTAGAGGAGAACATTGAAGGTCTTCAAGATCATGAAGATAGTGGTAAATCTCATGCAACATACAACACCAATATTTTGGATGAGCAAGGGAGACTACTCATAACTAGCAAAAGAGCAGGAAACATGCTGGGTAGAGTACTTCAAAGAAGTATTGAAGATATCAGTACCTATAAGCCAAGCAGTCATCCAAGAAGCAGAGGCAAACTTGGAAATGAGCACCACACCACCATAAAATGAAGAAATTGTAAGAGGCATCCAACCTCCGAAGAGAAGAAAAGCTTCTGATCAAGACAACCTGAATGCAGAAATGATTAAGGCAGACCCTGAAACATCAGCTAAGATCCCCTAACTACTGTTTACATGGATCTGGAATGGAAAGAAATTACAAGATGATTAATAACAAGGCATCATTAATAAAGTTTCCAAAGAAGGGAGCATTAACCAAATTATTCCAACTGGTTTTGAAATTACCCTTCTGTCAATACTGAGTAAAATCCTGGTGAAAATCATTATACCGCTCATTTCTGATGCCATAGACAAGTAGTTAAGAAAAGAACAGGCTGGTGTTCCGCAAGGGCAGAGGATGTGTTGATCAGATTCTTACTCTATACAACATCATCGAGCAGTGCATATAGTGACAAAGACAACTATACATCAACTTGATGATTTTCAGAAAATCTTTGACAATAAATAAATATCCACCGTGACAGCAACTGGTGTATATTGAGAGCCTATGGCATACCGCAGGTGATGATTCTCCCCATCAAGACCTTCTATGAAAAGTTTCCTGTGGGAGATAGTGAGTATAGCTTCGAAGTGAAGACTGGTATGAGACAGGAATGCACTATGATAGCATTGCTCTTCAACCTAGGCATCGACTGAGTGATGTGATGCACAATTGAAGACAAAGCCAGAGGCATTAGATGAACCGTATTCTCTAAAGTGGAGGATCTTAACTAAGTGGATGACTGAGCCTTCTCTCTCTCACACACACCAGAATATGCAAGAAAAGGCATCTCGCCTAAACATGAATTCACAGCAAGGGGGCCTGAAGATCAACACAAAGAAATCAGGAGTCATGCCATTCAACATCCCTAACTCTTCAACAATAATTGAAGGATAAAGAATATATTGCCATGACGGAAGAGTTAATCTACGTAGGCAGTACTATCGGACATGATGGAGGGGCAGGCAGTGGCATCAACAGCATACTGAACAAGGTCAGGAATGCCTTCAGCATGGTGAACAATATGTAGAGGTGATCTCATTACAGCACCAAAACCAAATTGAGGCTTTACCAGAGCAGGGTTCTCTCCACACTTTAGTATGAATCAGAATGCTAGTGAATGACAAAAAGTGACTGAAGGGACTGAAGATACCAGAAGGTAAGGTAAACTTCTTTATTGCAGGTAGAAAGTAAACACCTCCAATTTCCAGTCCCGCATGTTACAGTCTGACAGGATGGCCAACCTTCTAAATAGCCTCCAGCAGAAGATTCTAAGGAAGAGGCTAAAGGGAGAAAAGGGCAGGGGGAAATAGGGAGAATGGGAGAGACCATGTAGGTTACAACACATCTCCCTCTCTAAAGGAGAGAAGGAGGAAAGGAAGGGCAGTGAGAGGGAAGATAAGAAGGAGAAATGGAGAGAGAGAGAGAGAAGAAATAAAAAGAACAGAAAGTACACCAGGCTTTATTGCAAATATAGGCAAAACATGAACAGTGTTACCTAGGTCATTACAAAATCTTTCTGCCACCGAGGAGGGAACACTGTTCTGCAAACCCTTTTGTCAGGACATGAACTCCACTTGGACCGAAACCGGTCTCCTTCCCCTTTTCAATGGGAATCAAATTCAGGGTGCACTCCATAATTCTATCCATGCAACACATTTTACCGTACTCCAGAACCACTAAATTGTTTTTGACAAGTTTTATCTTTTCTGGCTCATAGAATGTGTCCCTTTTGCTGCTTGCCACATGGGGCTTCCTTACCAGAACCCACTGCCCTGTTCTCCAGGCCTTGCTTCTGGCACCCCACTTTCTGTCGTAAGTGTCTTTGTATACCTTTTGCTGTCTCACCACCCTTTCTCCGACATCCTCAGGGTCAAAAGTGATCATCTTGTTCTTGAACAACTAACCGAGGGAGCATGGATCCCGCCTTTCTCCCCCTCAACATTTCGAATGGAGACAATCCTGTAGTGGCATTAGGGGTAGTGTGTTATAACATGTCTCTCACAGTGCTCTCTATGGGTTTCCCTGAGGCCAGCCCCAACTGAATGGACTCTTTAAGCATTCTGTTAGCCCTTTCAACATTGCCATTGGCCTTGGGGCAATACAAGGGCGTGCGCACATGTGAGATGGAAAGATCTTTCAGAAAGTCTCTCATTTCTTCCAACATAAATTGTATACCATTATCAGTGATGAGAGTGTCTGGGATACCCTCCCTGGAGTATACCTCCGATAAGAAATCAGTGAGGGTCTTAGTATTGATGATACTGACAAATTTGGGTGATATCCAGTGTGAGAAATAGTTTATGAGAACAATAAGGTCATTGGTCTTGGAACCAATGGCCTGTAAAGGTCCCGCAATGCCCAAACCCCAGTTTTTTCCATGGAACAGTAGGTACTTCTACAGGAATGAGGGGGGAACATCTAGTACATTTGGTTTTGTCACTAAGACAAGTGTCAAAAAGAAATTCCCTTTTGGGTACAAACTCAAATCACAAAGACAATCTTTTATCACAACCATTCATTCAAACTGGAGCGAACAAGGAAAATTACGTTTAAAAAACTTTTGACAATTTATTCAATTTGTTAAAAACATTATAAAACATCAAACATGATAAAAAAGCTGCACAGGTTATACAGATAAAACATTCTCATTACATAAACAAGCAGATTTTCATAAGTGGAAAACAGGACCAAAGAAAATGATGAATTCAGTTGGTTTGAGGTCAGTATAGTAGCCAAAAAAGGTGATTACTTTTTGATACACAATTGATTCTTTCACTCAAAGATATTGTCACCGAGGCTTCATATACTTCTACTCAAAGGGGGCATCGACGCGTTTCGGTTGGCACAGTATTTAGAAGCCAACACCTTCTTCAAGATAGTTTTGATAGATTCCCACACATTTATAAAAATCAGTAATATAAGAGAGATGTCTTAGCTAGACATAACCACAGCTTTGTATACAATTTACAATTTACAACTATCAACAGTTTTTTAAGAAAACATATCCTATAAACTCCACATTCTAGCATTTATACATATCATATTTGCGAATCTCATCTCAAACACATGGTTACATTTGAACATTTCATATTTGGTGTAAAAAAACTCTACGCAATTTCATATTTGGCATATGTGTTTAATTGTTGGCGCCAAATTACGTCTCACCACCGGAGATCTACTGTGAGAACAGGTTACTTTACATACTATCTCTGGTATGACATTATTTACCTTTATTTCAAAGCTGCTCGCAGTCTCACGTTTTCTCAGGTTTAAAAGGTTATCGCCATCAACATGGCTGTCTAAATATTCAAAAAAAGAAGAAGAGACAAACTAAGAGTTCAAAAAATCCTCCCGTTTGGTGGGAAAAAACGTTGACGTTTTTGAATTAGCAGTGGAAAGTGGAATCCATAAGATTCTGGACAATAATAATCGACACAATACCTACAACATTAATAAGGAAGAGAGAACAGCCCTTAACTTCCTCAAAGATGAATATGAAATTGCATAGAGTTTTTTTAACACCAAATATGAAATGTTCAAATGTAACCATGTGTTTGAGATGAGATTCGCAAAGATGATATGTATAAATGCTAGAATGTGGAGAATATGATATGTTTTCTTAAAAATCTGTTGATGGTTGTAAATTGTAAATTGTATACAAAGCTGTGGTTATGTCTAGCTAAGACATCTCTCTTATATTACAGATTTTTATAAATGTGTGGGAATCTATCAAAACTATCCTGAAGAAGGTGTTGGCTTCTAAATACTGTGCCCACCGAAACGCGTCGATGCCCCCTTTGAGTAGAAGTATATAAAGCCTCGGTGACAATATCTTTGAGTGAAAGAATCAATTGTGTATCGAAGTGTAATCACCTTTTTTGGCTACTATACTGACCTCAAACCAACAGAATTCCTCATTTTCTTTGGTCCTGTTTCCCACTTATGAAAATCTGATTGTTTATGTAATGAGAATTTTTTATCTGTATAACCTGTGCAGATTTTTATCATGTTTGATGTTTTATAATGTTTTTAACAAATTGAATAAATTGTCAAAAGTTTTTTAAACTTAATTTTCCTTGTTCGCTCCAGTTTGAATAAATGGTTGTGATAAAAGATTGTCTTTGTGATTTGAGTTTGTACCCAAAAGGGAATTTCTTTTTGACACTTGTCCTTTGGTACCCTATCCTTTTGGGCTTTGGGGTCCCTCTCTTTTCTTAGAGATTTTGTCACTAAGACTGCATGCCCGACAATCTCTGACCTTTTCTTCTATGCGTTGATCCATTAGGGGAACCCAGTAATCAGATTGGAGTTTAGCTTTACAGAGACGCCTCCCCAAATGCCCCTCATGGTTCAAATCCAATATCTGGTCCCTAAGGCCTTCAGGAGGTACAATCTTGCCTGAATACCAGATCGCTTTCTAAGGATAATTCATCCCTAACATTCTAGAAGCACGGTAGTTCCTCTGGAAGATCCCGGCATCTATGTGGCCATCCATTGATGATAAAGGAGGCCGAGGGCTTCCCCCTCGGCCTCCAGATTCAAAAACGGCATGACGGCAGTAGCCGATTGGATGGCAGCCAATCGCCTACAATTAAATGCCAGGAAAACGGAGGTTCTGCTGGTAGGCAAGAACGCCAATCTATGGACTGAGCAGTGGTGGCCGTCAGCCCTGGGAGCAATTCCCTCCCCCCAAAAATGTAGTTAAGAACCTTGGTGTCATGATGGACTCCTCCCTTTCCTTTCAGGCTCACACCAAACAATTAGCCGCCTCGTGCTTTGGCACCCTGCGTGGTCTGAGACCCATTTTAAAATATTTTGCCCCCTCTGTTTGCCAATGCATTGTACAAGCTACCGTCCTCTCACGCCTCGATTACTCGAGCTCCCTTCTCCTTGGGGCAAATAAGGCGGAAATACTGAGAATGCAGCGCATTCAAAACGCTGCCGCCAGAGCACTGGTGGGCTTGTCGCGTTTCTGCTCAGTTGCTAGCACCATCCGTAAGCTACACTGGCTTCCTGTGGATAAACGTATCCTTTTTAAAACACTCTGCCTCTCTTTCAAAATCCTGAAGTGCACCAGTCCCGTCCTTTTGGGCGATTTCATTCTCCCACTATGTCCCTTCCCGCCCTCTCCGTTCGGCAGAGTCCCATTTGGCAGTGGTGCCTAGAATTAGACTCTCCAGGTCGGGCGGCCGTGCTTTCCTGTACCTTGCCCCTTAAACTATGGAATTCCCTTCCCGTCCATATCCGCGCCATGGACTCTTTGCCATCTTTCAGGAAGGCTATCAAAACCTTCCTGTTCCCGCTACCTTAGGTTTTTTCCTGCTGTCTTTCTTGTTAGGCCGGTCTACATAGTTGTTGTGTCCTCCCGTGGTCAGCGCCGGGACGCCCCTTTGCTGGGGCAGCTGCGCGCTTTACAAAATGGATAACATAACATAACATAACATAACATAAATCCTTTGACGGCCTTGAACTCACCATCCTGATCAGAACTGGATTCCCACTAACTCTGTAGCAATACAGGTACTCTAACTTCCAAAATGGCATCCTCCAAAAGCCCACAGCCCTCCTCCTTGGCAATAGGTGCCCAAGAAAAGTAATATGCAGCACTGTTCTTGCATCTAGGCACATATGTTAATCTGATATTGAATGTTTGGAGCCCCTGGACCCACTTGGCTATGTGTGGCGTGGTGTTTTCTATTTATTTTTGTGAAAACAGGGACAGTGAGGGTTTATGATCTGTCATAAGCTTAAATGATAAGCCCCACAAGTAAAGTTTAAAGTGGTTGATGGCCCAGTAACATGCCAATGCCTCCTTCTCTACTGTGGAAGAAATGGCTTCTGGACCACTAAGTGTCCTGGAGGCGAATGCTACAATTCTCTCTTGGTTGGCTATTCTTTGTGACATGGTGACTCCTATTCCCTTGTTGCTGGTATCAGTGGTAAGAAATGTATCCATTTCCAGACTGAAATTACCAATTTTAGGCACATTAGCGATCAAACTCTTTATCGCCGCAAACGCAGCATCATCCTCCCTTCTCCCATTCAAACTTTGCCCCCGAGTGGTTGAGTGAGGAAGGAGAAAATCTTTATGAACTTTGACATATATTCAGACAGTCCCAAAAAGGACTTAATCCCCTCTTTGGATGTAGGTTTGGGGACTCTAAGTACTTCTTCCACCAAATCTGCTTTGTGCGTTATTCCCTTCTCTGAAATAGTGTGACCTAAGTAGTCCACTGAAGTTACACCCAGCTTACACTTGCTTTCTTTGGTGGTAAAATCTGTTTTCTTTAGTTTGCTCTAAACTTCTCTAAGATTGTAATTGTGTTCACTTTCACTGGACCCATATATCAGTACATCATCTTGAAAGCACAAAGTCTTTGCACACTCCTTCAATATGTGCTGAATTATTCTTTGGAATGCAGCAGCAGCTGATGCCAGTCCAAATTGCATTCTCAACAATTTCAAGTTACCAAATGGGGTGGTGAATGCAGTCAACATTTGGGAGTCTGGCTGTAGAGAGACCTGGTGATACGTCGATGATAAGTCCAAAACACTGAAGTACTTGGCGCCCTGTATGGTACTTAACATCTCATGTATCCTGGGTAAAGGATGCATGTCCACCCAGATGTTGGCATTAAGGTCCCTTAAGTCTACACTTAGACAAATGTTTTTTCCATTGTCCTTGGTGGTAAGAACTATAGGTGCCAACCACTATGAGCTCTCAATTGCTTTTATTACCCCTTGTTGTACTAGTTTGCGCAACTCAGCTTTTAAGGGTTCTCTCATGAGGGGGGAATCAATCTGGTTCTGTGGACAGCAGGGACAGCTCCTTCTTTGAAGGAAATCTTGGGCACGTAATTTTTTTAACTCCCCAACTGCTCAGTAAACACCTCTGGGAATTCCTTGGAGATGTTGCTGCCTACCTCTGGTGGCTCGAATAGTAACACTTGATCGATGTTGTTGAGAGCGAGAGTGATGCCAAGCTCCTTCTGGCGTTGCCACCCCAATAAACTGGAACCTTTCTTTGTAATGTATACCTTCCCTACTATGTGCCTACCCTTGAAGGTTATTCTCATTTTTACCACGGTCACTAAAGGAATGGGTTCTCAGTTGTACCCACCAGGATGGATATCTGCAGCCTCCACTACAAGGTTATGTGTGCTGAGGATTTTCTCAAACAGTTTTCTCTTCTATAAGTGTATACGGTGAGCATGAGTCAGTGAACACTTGGATATTGACACCCTCAAGAGTTATCTCACAAGTAGAGTACTGTACAGGTTCTTCCACATCCACTTTTCTAATTTGAAACACAATGTCTTTGTTCTCCTCACCTTTGGGGTCTGGGCCATTTAAGAAATGTACTCTTTCATTTAGAGTTTTACACACCTTGGCGAAGTGGCCCCTTTTATTACATTTCCTGCATACTACATTTCTCTCTGGGCACCTCAAATTATTCGCCAGATGATTATGGTTAGCATACCTGTAGCAACGAACATTTTCCTGCTTGTTGCAGTGAACCTCTTTTTTACTTTCACTTATCTTGCACACAGCGTCTTCACTAACAAGGATTTTCACCTCCTCTTTTTCTTTGTCTACCACTGTCACCGTTTTCATCTCCCTAATGCATAATGCTGTATGTTCTATGCCTTTGGCTGTGCTAATGGCTTTGGTTAAATCAGGGTTCCTGGTAAGCAGTTCCTCCTGTATTTTTTGATCATTAGTGCATCTGACAATCTGGTCCCTTATAAGGGAATCCGTCAGGGTGTCAAATTCACAGGTAGCTGACATTCCCCTTAAAACAGCTACGTACGCTGATACTCTCTCATCTTTCCCTCAGGCCCTTTTGAAAAACCTATGCCTCTCTAAGACTACATTGATTTTTTTCCCTGAAGAGTGCCTCCAATTTTCTTAATGTATACTCATATACATCTTCCTCTCCTTTCTCTCCCTCTAACACTTTGTCCACATCTCTTCCTGTTAGAACTCAACGCCGGCCGGAACCCCGCCTGCTACCGAGCCACCCCGAAACAGACCCACGGACCCTTCACCTGCCAAACCTGCAAATTTGCCTGCCTCTGACCCTGCCCGGCACCCGCCAAGCCTAGCACCAGCAACAACCACCTCAAGTGCATCCTGCTCAACACCCGCTCCGTCCACAGGCACGCCGTCGAACTCTGGAACCTCCTCGACACAACAGCACTGGACGTCGCCTTCCTCGCGGAAACCTGGATGAATGCCTCCTCAGCCCCCGACATCGCCATAGCCACCCCGGATGGCTACAAGATCACCCGGAAGGACCGCGTCAACCGGACCGGAGGAGGCATCACCATCGTCCACAAAAACACCATCCGAATCACGACCAACTCCGACGACACCCTCACCGCCACCGAGCACCTTCACTTCCAGATACACACTGACCCCAAGGCCACCCTCAAAGGCACTCTCATCTACAGACCACCGGGACCACGCACACAATTCAGCGAAGCCATCGCAGACTTCGTCAGCCAGCACGCCCTAACCTCCTCAGACTACATCCTCCTAGGGGACCTCAATTTCCACCTGGAGAACAACAATGACAGCAACACCAGCACCCTGCTGGACAATCTCGCCAACCTCGGACTCAAGCAACTGGTGGAAATCCCCATCCACTATGCCGGCCACACGCTAGACCCCATCTTCTCCTCCAGCAAGCACATCTCCTTCAGCCACTCCACCGGACTTCACTGGACAGATCACAGCTGCGTCCACTTCAAATTCAGGAGAACCACGACACACCACCACCCGCAACAGGTACCCCGCAGAAGCTGGACCAAGATCACCACCGACCAACTCACCGCCTCCCTCAGCCAGCACCCTCCCACCAACTCGAGGGACCCCAACAAATCAGCCCGCAATCTCACTCAGTGGCTCACCAACTGCGCCAATGAACTTGCACCATTGAAGAACCCTCCCAGCAGACCCGGCAGCAAGAAAACCTTGTGGTTCACCAACGACCTCAAAAACTCCAAGAAGACCTGCCGCACCCTCGAGAAAGCCTGGCGCCACGACCAGACAACAGAAAACATGACATCCCTCAAGGACGCCATCCAAAAACACCACCAGCTGATCCGCACCACCAAAAGGACAACATTCAAAGAACGACTGGACAACAACACCCACAACAGCAAGGAACTCTTCTGCATCGTTAAAGAGCTCTCCAACCCCAGCGCCTGCAACAACGACATCACACCCTCGCAAGACCTCTGCGACTCACTCGCCTCATTCTTTCACCGCAAGATCGCCGACATCCACAACAGCTTCGGCGCACAAACCACGTACCCAACCACCGAACCAGCGCCCCCCACCACCACCCTCTGCACCTGGACCCCGGTCAGCACCAAAGACACCACCCACACGATGAACACCATCCACTCCGGCTCCCCGACCGACCCCTGTCCACACCACATCTTCAACAAAGCTGACTCCATCATCGCACCCCAACTCCGGGACATCATTAACAGCTCCTTCGCATCCGCCACCTTCCCGGAGAGCTGGAAACATGCCGAACTCAGCGCCCTCCTGAAGAAACCCACCGCGAACCCCATGGACCTCAAGAACTTCCGCCCCATCTCGCTCCTCCCTTTTCCTGCCAAAGTCATCGAGAAGACCGTCAACAAACAACTCTCCACCTTGCTCGAGACAAACGGATCCCTCGACCCCTCGCAGTCCGGTTTCCGAGCAAACCACAGCACCGAGACTGCCCTCATCGCAGCCACCGATGACATCAGGTCCCTGCTCGACAACGGGGAAACAGCTGCCCTCATCCTCCTGGACCTCTCAGCAGCCTTCGATACCGTATGCCACCGCACCCTAATACAGCGCCTCAGCCACACCGGAATCCAAGGAACGCCCTGGAGTGGATCAGCTCGTTCCTCACTGGAAGAACCCAGAGAACCTCACCCCCCCCGTTCTGATCCGTGGCCACCGAAGTCATATGCGGCGTCAGGCAAGGTTCCTCGCTCAGCCCCACCCTCTTCAATGTCTACATGAGCCCCCTCGCAGCCATTGCACACCAACACAACCTAAACATCATCTCCTACGCTGACGACACCCAGCTGATCCTCTCCCTCACTAACGACCCCACCACTGCCAGAGCCAGCCTGCAGGAAGGAATGAAAGACGTCGCAGAATGGATGAAGCTCAGCCGTCTGAAACTGAAGTCAGACAAGATGGAAGTCCTCATACTGGGACCATCCCCTCGGCCTGGGACGACTCCTGGTGGCCCCCTGCCCTGGGCACCGCTCCTAAGCCAACAGACCATGCATGCAACCTGGGCTTCATCCTGGATTCCTCCCTCACGATGACCAAACAAGTCAACGCCGTCTCGTCATCTTGTTTCAATAGACTGCGCATGCTCCGAAAGATCTTCCGGTGGATCCCCACCGAAACCAGGAAGACGGCCACCCAGGCCCTCGTCACCAGCTGACTGGACTACGGGAACACCCTCAACGCTGGCACCACAGCCAAACTCCAGAAAAGACTCCAACGCATACAGAACGCTTCGGCACGACTCATCCTGGACATCCCCCGTCACAGCCACATCTCTGCCCATCTGAGAGACCTGCACTGGCTCCCCGTCAGCAAGAGGATCACATTCAGACTCCTCACCCACTCACACAAGGCTCTCCACGACATGGGCCCCAAATACCTCAACAGCCGCCTGACATTCTACACACCCACCCGCCAGCTTCGTTCCGCCAGCCTCACCCTCGCCACCGTCCCACAAATTCACAGAACAACCGCCGGAGGAAGATCCTTCTCCTAACTGGCGGCCAAGACATGGAACTCCCTCCCCACTCACCTACGGCGGACCCAGGACCATCTCTCCTTCAGGAAACAACTCAAGACCTGGCTGTTCGAGAAGTAGCATCTCCCCCTCCCCCCAGCGCCTTGAGACTCTAGCGGGTGCGTAGCACACTATACAAATTAGCTTATTGATTGATTGATTGATTGATTATATCCTCATACACCCTCTGTTCTTGAATACCCAAGTCGTGCAATAAGATGTGTTGCTTCCTTACTGATGGGAAATTCACTCCCCCAATGGCTATAAGATAGGATTTGAAAATCCCTAGCCACCTACGTTAAGGTATGTCTGGTTCACCTGATTCATTCAGAAAAGGCGGGGCTGGCTCATGCTCGCTGCTGCCATGGCAAGTACAATGCTAACTGGAAGATGAGAGAAAAAGAAAACTAAAACAAACCAAATACAACTCAACACAACTTTTTTAAAGTGAATGTTATCCCACAAACACTGTACCTGTGGAAAAAGAGGGTTAGTTAGAATATGCACATAAATCCCCATACAAGGCTGAAGTACACAAAGATTTTAAGAGGCTGATGTTCAATGTATCATATAGTGAAATACAAAGAAATAAAGAGAGCAAAAAACGAAGTCCTCTTTCTATGGCTAAAATAAAAAGAGTCACTTCCTGGAGAAATTTCCTGTCATGCACCACAAAGAGGAGCTGAGGCAACTGGAATTCAGTGAGCGAGTCCCCTTAGAAGGATCCTGAGGAGGAGAATGAAGGTGCGCAAGCTGATCACTTTTTGAAGCACACATCTTAGCACCTGTAGGGTAAGTGCACAGCAGGAGTGCGCACGAGAAGAGGAGCTCCTGATAGCCTTCGGAGCACAGTCCGAAAGCCTTTGAGGGCAATGACAGAAGAAGGCCATCGATGGCGCAGTCCTCCAAGAAGGAGATAACAGGACAACAAATTTAGTTCAAAGATCAATTGACAGTGAGGTCCCAGTTAGAGGCACTAAGAAATGTTCTATGTGCAAATCATGTAGCTCCATTTTAGAAGAAGAAATCTTGATTCACAATGAATATACCATTCGTGCAACAGAAATGTGGAACTGCAAAACCTCAAATGTTGTTTATTTTATTCTTTGCCCATGCGCTTTAGGCTATGTAGGAGAGATATCGAGAATGATTCAGACTCGCCTCACAGAACATCGCTCTGCGACCCTGTTACCGTTGCGGGAAGAATAGGCAATACACTGATCTTCGTTTTAGTGGGGTTTATTTTAGTGTACAAAGAGTCTGAACTTTTCTTCTTGACGAGAGACTTTATCCTAGGCGAGCGACTTCTTGCTGTCTTTCTTATCCCAGATTCAGCTGCCGACGTCCTATGGTCTCTGTCTAATCTTCTCCTCGGGACCGCCTTGTCAGTCTCCGTCTTGCCGCTCGGGTGGTGAATATAGGAGAAAAGATAGTATGTATCAGTTTCTTGTTCGGTGTCTAAATGTGTTCAAAGGGTAAGGGAGTGAGGACCAACCACAAGTGCCAACTTAGTATTCTAAAGCCGACGTGATGGAGGGGACGTGCTCAGGAAAAAGGTACACCTAGATCAGAAGGAGTTCCCTCGGGGTAGATCGGTCCTAGTAGTCTAACGTTTTACCCAGCCCCTGAGTTTGTCCCATACCTGGCTGAGCCATACACCTCCCGCGGGTGTATGGCTGGGCGGCTCGTGGGGTCGGTGGCCTCCTGGCTTCTCGTCCTCCTCGTCCGGTTCTCCGACTCCAGCTCTCGTCGCGTCCCCGGTCTCAAAACTCCGCTCTGCTCCGTCTCTCGCTCCGTCTTCGCTCTCCGCTCTCACCTCCTCCCTCCGGGTGAACAAGCACACACCTGATTCGTGTTCTCCGGAATAAGACGTCTCCGTCTCTTGCCGTGACTCCTTCCACTGGTAGTTCCATTCCTCATTAAAGGGCCAGTGTTCCGCATAGATGTCAATGTCCGCGTCGGGTTTCTGCAGAGGGTATAATGGGTGAGAGGTGGAGATGGTTTTATGTCCCTTCGTAACTGGAGAATCGTGGGGTAACCCCAGGTTGTTACAGACCCGTACCAAAAAGCTTCTGTCACCTATGGTCAAACATTTTGTAGAAAAAGATCATAGACCAGAAGACTTCAAGTGGAGGATCCTAGAAAAGATCAAAACCCCAACAAGTAAGGGTGGTGACAAGATTCGTAAGAAACGAGAAGTTTTTTGGATATTTTCACTTGATACCCACAGAAGGGGCCTCAATATTGAGATCCCATGGGAGAATGCAATCACCTAGAAAGAATATAAGCCTCAGCCTCAGTACATCTAGCATTCGTTAGATAGTGTAGCAGTTCTATAGTAAATATATAAGCTCAGTTGCAATAAGTAATGAAAATAAGACTTTTCGCAGATGTTTGTCCACAATTATCTGAAAAACATAGAGAATTAATTTGTTTTGAAATTGTCACTCCTTATATTTTAATCTATATTAGTAGATAGAGGGAATCTAACCTCTAATTGAAGTATCATTCCATATATTTTAACCTATATTACGAGATAGATAGAATCTAATCTCTTATTGAGTCTTTATCTCGTTTAAGATCCTTGATATTTTCTGCCTAAGGTTGAAAAATAATAAGGCACATTGGACACTAAGATATAGAAATGAATAGATATACATATAAGAGTTGTATGATAAAATAAAGCTGAGAACAGATTTACTACATTGCAGTCCCAATAATTGTCCCAACATAGTCTTTTGTCTATGTCCATATAAATATGTGCACATTAATTTGTTCTCGCAAAAACAACAAAAAGAGAAATAAGAACATATATGCAGCTTTTGACAGAATAAAATATCTTTTCATTCCGGATATCAAATAAGATAACAAATTAGTATCTCCGGACTCGTTTTTAGGATCGTTTAGTTAATAATCCGGAACGGAACCAGTCCTGTAATCACATGACCGCTGACTACCAATCAGCAGCCATTACTTAAGGCGGCCGTCCGTTGGGCTGCAATGTTTGACTTCCTTATCCTGTGACGTCAGACGCTACCAGCGGCCGAGCCTCCTAGACGAAACTTTCTATCATCAACGCATATGTAAGTACTCCGATTTTCCGATTCGGGCATGATAACATAGAATTTCATAATAGATTAGATTTAGTGATTCACGTTGCGCCCCTATCTGTTTTCTCTTTTTATTATGCAGCGTAACGAACCCTAAATACAAGATTTACTGTCGACCAGATCCGGTGTGGCAGTTAAACAATTGGTACCTTCACTGCGCCTTTTTTATTGCGATCAAAGTTATGTACTATTCAGTCAGATGTCGACATAAGGCGACTGATATAAGCTTTTGATCTTTGATATATTATTGATCACGCTTCATCAATATCTATTCCTTTAGATTTACTCGTGCCGAATTTGAATAGATATCTACAAGGAGAAGCCTTCAAGCTGCTTCTATGTTTAATCTTATATATTAAACAAGGCTATTCTACATACAGGTAGGAGTAGTGTATCTGGACTTATATATATTAAAGTTTTGTATCACAACTATAAAAGATAATGAGAGAGAAGTTAGTTTTTCTAGTCACATAAGTCATATAGACTAAGCAATTTAGATATATGTCGATCTTTTACCTATGACATATCTGATATGTTCATTATAGAAATAGAATAAATATTTGGTAGAGTACTAAGACGAATTTCTATCGCTACAATACCATGCACACAGTGATACCTACAATAAATGGAATATATTAGTCCGGAGAGAGAAAATAAAATATAATTGCCCATGTAGTATATCGATGTAGATTTAATTAAATAGGACAGATTCATTCATTCATTTTCCTATATTTGACTAACAGGATATCCTTGGATTGGTCTTTTAATGAAAACTTTTGATCTTCATATTCGTTTTTATTGATCCCTATATCAATGAAAGTGGGACCTTTTAGTAAGTACCATTAAACCTATCCGTATTAGGTTATGCTACAGTATATATCCAAATAGACCAGTATAACCAACATCTTCTTACATATGTATATTTCAGAAAAATCTACCATAAAGCCAACAGAATTAAGAAAATAAGCGACTTTTAATTTAAAGTTTGTTCCCAGACTCCATTTAATAAATAGTAAGTAGATTTAAAAATTCATCTCTATAATAGACAATACATCACTTCTCTACATATCCGCCTCCTTATATATATTTCTTCTAATTTCTCCCTTCTTTTCTCTCCTTTTATCTTATCTACCATCTAATCTGGTTTATGTATTTTTTATTTCATCCGAAGTAATTTTTCTACCTCACGTTTAACCATTTATCTTCCCTATATTGAAATGTACTGACTATTTAGCATGTATGTACTGGTTAAATAAGGAGTCTGGTTCCTTTTGCATCAAATATATGTTGCTATCCTACTACATATAAGAGTGGAGTACTCTATTAGGAGATATGGTCTAGTTTTAAATATTGTATGTCACTATATATATGAAGAATGGAGTGGTATCCCTTTAACAGACAGTATAGATGGATGTCCATAGATTCATATCGGTATAAAGTTTGTCTATTTTTAGCTATTAAAATTGTACAGTCCATTACAAATTTGTAACAATAATTTTCTATTGTAGGTTGTGTTGTAGTAATTTCCTGAAGAAGGCGTCCACTACGCCGAAACGCGCGTCAAATTATTACTACCTGATTTATTTTTGATTGTATAATTGTATTGTTTTATCGATTAGATCATTATTGTCCGATTTATTATTGATTGTATAATTCTATTTCTTACTGACTGTATTTTTTACCTGATTTTATTAATTGAGATTTTGAGTTATACTTGGAATGTATTATGATTATTGGTTTTAACTAGTGATGCATTAAAAATATGATACTTACCTTTATGGACATTGTTATTTGTCATTGGTTTCTACCCTCCGCCCATATATTTGTATCTACTATGACTGCCTAGGAACAGTTTTTTTCACATATGCAGTCCTCCAAGAAGACACACAGCGAAGAGAGTGCCTCGGCGGGGTTCTGTCAGGATTCCTTTGGAGCGAAAATGAGCTGGCTGAGGAGATTGTCGGGGGGTTGAGTGTGGATGCCAGGCGAACAAACAACAGAGCAGGCTGGAGGGCAATGTCATCCCACTTGCGTAGGAGTGCAACTGCAGGGGTGGCACTCACGATAAACCTCAGAGGGGTGTGAGCAGAACGTTCCAAATAAAGAGCTCAGTGGAAACAGTACAGGAGTCCAAGCCCATCCTGCCAGTAGAACAGCGCCAAGGAGTTCATATGATAGATGCGCAGGAGTGATGGGGACTGGAACAGCAACCCACAGCACTTCAGGACAAGGCAGCAGGAACAAAGGTGGAAGGGGAGAGGACATCCTCCCTCAATGCCTGGAAGGTTAGGAGCACAGCAGCGGAAGAAAGCCAGTAGCTGCCCGGGGGAAAACGCTGAAACACAGGACGCAGGGACTCCGGAGCAGTGGGGATGCGGAAGTGACTTACCACTGCCTCAGGGAAACACCGCAAATGGCTGCTATCCAGTACGTTGAAGCAAGCAAACACGCAAGTAGTTCCACATTAACAGCTCCTGGGACTGGCAAGATGTAGTACAATAGGGTTAAGGGGCCACTCTGTCCCTGTCACAGCATCCCATCCTCGTCGCCAAAATGAAGTGACTGAAGACACCAGAAGGTAAGGTTAACTTCTTTATTGTAGATAGAAAGTAAACACCTCCAATTGCCAGTACCGCAGGTTACAGTCTGACAGGACGGCCAACATTCTAAATAGCCTCCAACAGGAGATTCTAAGGAAGAAGCTAAATTGAGAAAAGGGGAGGGGGGAATTAGGGAGAGTGGGAGAGACCATGTAGGTTACAACAGTGACATCACCAAACTGTCAGCCTTCCATACCAGTAACCTGAGAAGAATCTGGTTGCAAACCATCTCCAACCATGAACTGCTCACCAGATACAAAAAAAAGACCATGCACACTATTATTATGAAAAAAAGACGGAGATGGATAGGTCTCACCAGAAGATAACAAGACTCCAACAGAAGAACATTTATTCAAAGACAAATAAATAACAGATAAATGAAAAGGTGGTGGATTATGGTGTGAAGGACATATTGAGCTGAATACTTGTGGTGATGTCACAAAAAGTGTCTCAGGTGCAACAGTGCATTCAAGGGTTTTTTAATATTTTTCACATTTATAACCTCTGGTTAGGGTGGGCCTTAGCGCGCCCACACCACCGAGGTTCACCTTTTTCGGGTCCTGACAAATGCCTCATTAATGATTACACATAGGCAGAAACATATTGACGCCACACTAGTGGATATTGCTGAACAATTCATTCAGCCCCTATATCCCACACTCTGTTTTTATACATGTCTGATTGGCTATTAATAATTTTTTTTTTTTAACACAATCAAGACATTTTTAAATCACTTTCACTTCCCACTGAACACACAAAAACCAGCTCCGCAGTAATTCTGGCGTCGAAGCACACCAGGGTGGCATTTGGCCTCTCCTGGTGGGGCCCGATGATGAAGCATGTTACCAACCAGGTTGGTGAGTGAGGGCTTTATTAAGAACCTAGTTGGATGCTACACTTGTGCTCTATTCTAAAAAAGAAAAAGGCACACTCTTCTGTGGTTTTGATTATACTGATTGGGAAACTAAGAGTGCTCCTTATATACATTCCCTACCTCTCTTGTTGTTTTCATGATATCACAGGAAGTGCCTTAGGTGCAACAAGTGCATTCAAGGGTTTTTGCAACCTTGAGGCATCTCTTGTTATAGAAGAGGCTGCAGATATTTGTGAGTCCCATTCTGTTATAGGAATTGCACCAGCATATTTTTTTTTGTGCCTATCCAATTCCTTATTTTCAAGGCATATGAACTCATGTAGCAAGGGAACGTTGTTGGCCTGACCCTCTATTAATGGCTGGCGGGAGGTGCGTTGATTGCACTCCAGTAACACCTTAAAGCAACCCCATCCCACACTCGCCGGCCGCAGGGAAGTGTTGTCGCACAGCACCACCCTGCTCGAGAATCATTCTTGTCCCCTCAACATGCTGCTGGTACCTTTGCATAGAAAGGTTGACTGTGGGTTTCAAACAGCAAGTCTGAAAGACAATGCTAGACCGTCTCTACTGCAAGCACATTACTTTCAGCGTAAGAAAGATGGCGTGCTAGTTTACATATTATGTACTTTCAAGGTGATACGGCTAGATAAAAGAAAATGGATCATTATAAATTGGAATAAGGCCAATGACCTCTGTACTTTTGGTCTCCCAGAAGGACAGAGACGATAGCAGAGCCTTGATAATGACATTTCTCCCTCGCTTTTGAGAGTTCCCATTGAGAATTAATGTTGTACAGCGTGCACATAGGCAGAAAGACAAACTGCAGGTCTATTACAGATACGGGATTCACATTGTATCTCATATAATTCACAGAGGTCATTTAATCCTTGGAAACAGCCCAAAGTAAAATGTCACTTTTCATGGTCCTGAGAACAGACTCTGCATAGCCAAAGATTATGGGGCAGATTTATGAAGGCCTTGCGCCGCCGGTGCGTCATTTTTAACATGGGAAAAAGTGACGCACCGGCGGCGCAAGTCCTTCATAAATCTGCCCCTATATGTGCATCACAGTGGAACAAAGGAATATTTTATGGGATATGTGTCTATAGGCTGACCCTCAACTGAACTCTAAAAGGAATATTCATGAGGAAGACGCTCACTAATAAAGAGTCAGATAGGTTTCAGTGCTTTACAAACTCAATAAAATAGGAGCCAATTCATACTGCAGCAGATTCATAACAAGCACTGGTAAAAACCAATAGATCTGTCTTGGAAAGCTGGTGCAACGGTTTGGATGTATTAGAAGCAAAGGCCACTACAACAAAAAAGAAGAAAAATAGAAAACATGCCACAGCCTAAATGTGGAAAATAGAAAACACGCCATCACCTAAATGTGACAGCCATACGATTGAGGTAAAAAAAATCTATCGAAAAAATGTAACCATCTATGGTTCCTAACTGGCTAGAGTAGATGATACAAGGGTTATACTACAAAATATTGTGAACACAAATATTGACTGACATCAATATTGAGTGAAAAATATAATTTACCAAAATATTGTGTTTCTATAAATAATAATGTAAATGACAAACGTGTGTAAAACATACTGTGGAAGAGAATATCTCCCAAAAAAGTAGGAACATAACTTTTTAAATAAATATTGACTTTAAAGTAATTTATTTAAAATAGTAAATCCTCTGAAAATAATATTGTTAAATAAATAATTGTTAGCATTTACTTGATATGTATATATGTATATATGTATATATATATATATATATATATATATATATATATATATATACATACTTCTCTTTATTGGAGGAGTTTGCTGTGATATATATATATATATATATATACATATATATATATATATATATATATATATATATATATATATATATATATATATATATATTCACTGAAAAAACCATAGGTTTCAGGAGTTATATAGTTAGGCATTAGTTTTTAAAAAACCTTTGAAATTCACTCAAAAAACTATAAGTTTTAGTGGTGTTATAGTTAGCTGGACATTTTACTCACACAAAACCAATGAAATTGCTCCTATATAGTTAGTTGTACTAACTATATTTTGCGCACCCGCAATCCACTGCTGATGATGTCACATATTAGATCATTCATGACATGGTCAGTGACATCACTGATGACATCTCAAATGACATCACTGATGGCATCACTCATGACATCATCCAGTGAATGTGGTTTGCTTCGTTATTTAAATATGCATTATATATATAGCAATTTACATTGAAGAATGAGTGATATATATAAATAAATATTTGGATGGAGGATTTAGTAGCAGTGTAATTGACTGTTTCCTTGACCAATTTATAATGTCTCACTAAATATAGTGGATAGTGACTAAACTGTGTGAATATCTGTATCACTTTGTCAGTTGTTGTGTAAACTGATTCTACAGTTGGTTACTAGCTATGTGAAAGTCTATATTAGTTATTGATTAGTTAACTGAGTATTTGTATGGGAGTGTGAAAGCGTGTGTGGTTCAGTGGGGGGTGTGTGACTGTCCAAAGATGTGTGAATAGTTGATTCAGTAGATATATGACGTTAAAACTACATGTTCTAACAGTTTGGGTGATGGAATCTCTTTATGGGTGTGGTGATGAGCAAATATATTTCTCAAAGGTACAGGTCCAACAAACTAGAAAAATAAAAGGCAGTGTATGTGTCAGTTGTTGTATATAAATAAGTATACATAAGACACAATGATTGTGTGATTGACTGTATGGATAACTGTATACTTGTAATAATGATTTTATAATTCACTAAGTATGACTTACTATCTAAATGAATAGAAGAAGTGGTGTTTGTATAAGTGTTTTGCTAAGTAAATATGTAAGTATGATCCATTATTTGCATAAGTGAGTAGGATGACTTCATATGTGAATAGGATGCGTGCTGTTGTTTAATGTCGATATAGATGTATAAGTATTTTTGATAGTGTTCTATTGTTCATTGACAGCATGTATGAGTGAATCCATAGGTAAGTGATTAGATGTGTGTATACATCTATGAATCACTGAGTGGATTTTTAGATACTTGTATTGCTGTGACAATGGATTTAAATATGATACTCTGAATTTTACAAACAGTGATGAAAAATTGTAATAGTGTATGAAAAGGTGTATGTGATTTTCACGTGGATGACGTCATCCGTGATGTCATCAGTGATGTCATTTGAGATGTCATCAGTGATGTCACTGACCATGTCATGAATGATCTAATATGTGACATCATCAGCAGTGGATTGCGAGTGCGCGAAATATAGTTAGTACAACTAACTAGACAGGAGCAATTTCATTGGTTTTGTATGAGTAAAATGTCCAGCTAACTATAACACCACTAAAACTTATAGTTTTTTGAGTGAATTTCAAAGGTTTTTTAAAAACTAATTCCTAACTATATAACTCCTGAAACCTATGGTTTTTTCAGTGAATTTCAAATGTTTTTTAAATGCTAATTCCTAACTATATAAGACCTGAAACCTATGGTTTTTTCTGTGAATTTCAAAGGTTTTTTAAATGCTGATTCCTAACTATATAAGGCCTGAAACCTATGGTTTTTTCAGTGAATTTCAAAGGTTTTTTAAATGCTAATTCCTAACTATATAAGGCCTGAAACCTATGGTTTTTTCAGTGAATTTCAAAGGTTTTTTAAATGCTAATTCCTAACTATATAAGGCCTGAAACCTACGTTTTTTTTCAGTGTTTTAAAAAAAAAAATTGATTGGTTAACTGGCTTATTAAGTGTATCTTAGTGAATACATATATTAGCGAGTAATGTTTAAATATTTAAATATATGCATGAGTGATGTAATATGTGATGTCATCAGCGGTGCATTGCAGACGTGCGATTTATAGTGAGTCCAACTAACTATAACGTGGGTATTTCAATGGTTTTATGCGAGTAAAATTTCCAGCTAACTATAACTGGTGTGAAACCTATGGTTTTTTCAGTGAATTTCAAAGGTTTTTTAAATGCTAATTCCTAACTATAACTGGTGTGTAACCTATGGTTTTTTCAGTGAATATATATATATATATATAACATTTCTATGGCAAAATGAAACCCCTCATTTTGTTCCTTTTCAAATTAAATGTATTAAGTGTTACCACTTTATTCCAATCAAGATGACTTCAGGTGTGCCATACTCTTGTCATAAGTAAGACTGTTAGCGTTCTAGTTGTTCTTTAGAACACTCTGGGACATTCTGTCATTGGGCTATAGTTGGGCTACATCTGGCTGATATTTGGGCTACATTTGGGCTCTTTCGTCTCTGGTGGCCATCTTGGGAGACTGCATATCAGAATTTTTTTTAATGAAATATAAGAGGATTTGAGAAGTCACTCAAAATGTGCCCTAATTTTTCTTTCTTCAGCACTAATCATAATTTCTATGGCAAAATGAACCCCCTCATTTTGTTCCTATGCAAATTAAATGTTTTAAGTGTTAACACTTTATTCCAATCAAGATGACTTCAGGTGTGCCATACTTTTTTCATAAGTAAGACTGTTGGCGCTCTAGTTGTTCTTTAGAACACTCTGGGACATTCTGTCATTGGGCTATAGTTGGGCTACATCTGGCTGATATTTGGGCTACATTTGTTTTTTTTTGTCTCTGGTGGCCATCTTTGGGCTACATTGGGCTACATTGGGCTACATTGGGCTACATTTGGGCTCTAACATATATATAGCCCAATGTAGCCCAATATATATTTTTTCAAAGTTAATTTTCGTAAAAACCACTGGAGCACATATCTTGAGACATAGCAAAGGCACATCGGGCTACCAGTCCCTACAATTTTGCCAAGTTTGGTGGAAAACCATTCAGCCGTTCGGGCTAAAAGTGAGTCCAACCGCCCTATGAAAATTAACATGGGGAAAACACGTTTTGGGACCCCCCTTTTATCTCGGCCCCCGCTTCACGAATCCCCCCCCAAACTTTCAGGGAAGGAGCGGAGCGCCGCGAGGCAAAGTTAAGGAAAATTGCAGGAAGATTCCTCAACCGGCGCCAAAGTTATTCCCAATAGAATGTTGCGATTTCCCTGTGGAAAACAATCCTAACTATATATACCTACTGGCTATCGCCAGTAGGTAATATATATATATATAAAACACCAGTAACTATATATATATATATATATATATATATATATATATATATATACCTTACACGGCGGCCCGGCCGTGCTGAGAAGCACCATCTCCTACAGAAAGTTAAATGAAACTTTCAGCTGGATGAGGCTCGAGCCTCCTACTTTGTGAGACTCTAGGGCACAAGTCTCCCCTTTTAAATCAGCCAACCTTTTTGCGAAGCAGCCTACTCAAGGTGTTAAATGGACAATGCTAACCTTGTGAACGGACAATGGAACTTACTTAAAGGCAGCACTCTTTCACGCATTACGGACTACTTGTCCCACGAAGCATCAGTGGGGTCGTGCACTTAGCAGACGCCCACTGAGGGGCTTGTAATTGAATAAAAGGCCGGAAATGATGTCTAATGCGTGCATCCATTGTCGTTCATGCAGCCCAGGATGAAGGGGCGTGAAAGCCCCGAAACGCGTCGGCACAGCAATCAAATGCGGAGCACTACAGGCTGGCTGCAAAGATACGCCGGAGGGCTGGAAGCTTGTCGTCTGCTCTCAGAATGCAAAGGGCATCTTGCTAATCTACATACCTTACACGGCGGCCCGGCCGTGCTGAGAAGCACCATCTCCTACAGAAAGTTAAATGAAACTTTCAGCTGGATGAGGCTCGAGCCTCCTACTTTGTGAGACTCTAGGGCACAAGTCTCCCCTTTTAAATCAGCCAACCTTTTTGCGAAGCAGCCTACTCAAGGTGTTAAATTGACAATGCTAACCTTGTGAACGGACAATGGAACTTACTTAAAGGCAGCACTCTTTCACGCATTACGGACTACTTGTCCCACGAAGCATCAGTGGGGTCGTGCACTTAGCAGACGCCCACTGAGGGGCTTGTAATTGAATAAAAGGCCGGAAATGATGTCTAATGCGTGCATCTATTGTCGTTCATGCAGCCCAGGATGAAGGGGCGTGAAAGCCCCGAAACGCGTCGGCACAGCAATCAAATGCGGAGCACTACAGGCTGGCTGCAAAGATACGCCGGAGGGCTGGAAGCTTGTCGTGTGCTCTCAGAATGCAAAGGGCATCTTGCTAATCTACATACCTTACACGGCGGCCCGGCCGTGCTGAGAAGGACCATCTCCTACAGAAAGTTAAATGAAACTTTCAGCTGGATGAGGCTCGAGCCGCCTACTTTGTGAGACTCTAGGGCACAAGTCTCCCCTTTTAAATCAGCCAACCTTTTTGCGAAGCTGCCTACTCAAGGTGTTAAATGGACAATGCTAACCTTGTGAACGGACAATGGAACTTACTTAAAGGCAGCACTCTTTCACGCATTACGGACTACTTGTCCCACGAAGCATCAGTGGGGTCGTGCACTTAGCAGACGCCCACTGAGGGGCTTGTAATTGAATAAAAGGCCGGAAATGATGTCTAATGCGTGCATCCATTGTCGTTCATGCAGCCCAGGATGAAGGGGCGTGAAAGCCCCGAAACGCGTCGGCACAGCAATCAAATGCGGAGCACTACAGGCTGGCTGCAAAGATACGCCGGAGGGCTGGAAGCTTGTCGTGTGCTCTCAGAATACAAAGGGCATCTTGCTAATCTACATACCTTACACGGTTGCCCGGCCGTGCTGAGAAGCACCATCTCCTACAGAAAGTTAAATGAAACTTTCAGGTCGATGAGGCTCGAGCCTCCTACTTTGTGAGACTCTAGGGCACAAGTCTCCCCTTTTAAATCAGCCAACCTTTTTGCGAAGCAGCCTACTCAAGGTGTTAAATGGACAATGCTAACCTTGTGAACGGACAATGGAACTTACTTAAAGGCAGCACTCTTTCACGCATTACGGACTACTTGTCCCACGAAGCATCAGTGGGGTCGTGCACTTAGCAGACGCCCACTAAGGGGCTTGTAATTGAATAAAAGGCCGGAAATGATGTCTAATGCGTGCATCAATTGTCGTTCATGCAGCCCAGGATGAAGGGGCGTGAAAGCCCCGAAACGCGTCGGCACAGCAATCAAATGCGGAGCACTACAGGCTGGCTGCAAAGATACGCCGGAGGGCTGGAAGCTTGTCGTGTGCTCTCAGAATGCAAAGGGCATCTTGCTAATCTACATACCTTACACGGCGGCCCGGCCGTGCTGAGAAGCACCATCTCCTACAGAAAGTTAAATGAAGCTTTCAGCTGGATGAGGCTCGAGCCTCCTACTTTGTGAGACTCTAGGGCACAAGTCTCCCCTTTTAAATCAGCCAACCTTTTTGCGAAGCAGCCTACTCAAGGTGTTAAATGGACAATGCTAACCTTGTGAACGGACAATGGAACTTACTTAAAGGCAGCACTCTTTCACGCATTACGGACTACTTGTCCCACGAAGCATCAGTGGGGTCGTGCACTTAGCAGACGCCCACTGAGGGGCTTGTAATTGAATAAAAGGCCGGAAATGATGTCTAATGCGTGCATCCATTGTCGTTCATGCAGCCCAGGATGAAGGGGCGTGAAAGCCCCGAAACGCGTCGGCACAGCAATCAAATGCGGAGCACTACAGGTTGGCTGCAAAGATACGCCGGAGGGCTGGAAGCTTGTCGTGTGCTCTCAGAATGCAAAGGGCATCTTGCTAATCTACATACCTTACACGGCGGCCCGGCCGTGCTGAGAAGCACCATCTCCTACAGAAAGTTAAATGAAACTTTCAGCTGGATGAGGCTCGAGCCTCCTACTTTGTGAGACTCTAGGGCACAAGTCTCCCCTTTTAAATCAGCCAACCTTTTTGCGAAGCAGCCTACTCAAGGTGTTAAATGGACAATGCTAACCTTGTGAACGGACAATGGAACTTACTTAAAGGCAGCACTCTTTCACGCATTACGGACTACTTGTCCCACGAAGCATCAGTGGGGTCGTGCACTTATCAGACGCCCACTGAGGGGCTTGTAATTAAATAAAAGGCCGGAAATGATGTCTAATGCGTGCATCCATTGTCGTTCATGCAGCCCAGGATGAAGGGGCGTGAAAGCTCCGAAACGCGTCGGCACAGCAATCAAATGCGGAGCACTACAGGCTGGCTGCAAAGATACGCCGGAGGGCTGGCAGCTTGTCGTGTGCTCTCAGAATGCAAAGGGCATCTTGCTAATCTACATACCTTACACGGCGGCCCGGCCGTGCTGAGAAGCACCATCTCCTACAGAAAGTGAAATGAAACTTTCAGCTGGATGAGGCTCGAGCCGCCTACTTTGTGAGACTCTAGGGCACAAGTCTCCCCTTTTAAATCAGCCAACCTTTTTGCGAAGCAGCCTACTCAAGGTGTTAAATGGACAATGCTAACCTTGTGAACGGACAATGGAACTTACTTAAAGGCAGCACTCTTTCACGCATTACGAACTACTTGTCCCACGAAGCATCAGTGGGGTCGTGCACTTAGCAGACGCCCACTGAGCGCTTGTAATTGAATAAAAGGCCGGAAATGATGTCTAATGCGTGCATCCATTGTCGTTCATGCAGCCCAGGATGAAGGGGCGTGAAAGCCCCGAAACGCGTCGGCACAGCAATCAAATGCGGAGCACTACAGGCTGGCTGCAAAGATACGCCGGAGGGCTGGAAGCTTGTCGTGTGCTCTCAGAATGCAAAGGGCATCTTGCTAATCTATATATATATATATATATATATACATACATACATACATACATACATACATATATATATATGTATATTACCTGCTGGCGACTGCTGAAAGTTTGGGGGGGTTTCGTCGAGCGGGAGCCGAGAAAAAAGGGGGGTCCCAAAACGTGTTTTTAACATTGAGTTTTCCATAGGGCGGTTGGACTCACTTTTAGCTCGAACGGCTGAATGGATTTCCACAAAACTTGGCAAAATTGTAGGGACTGGTAGCCCGATGTGCCTTTGCTATGTCTCAAGATATATGCTCCAGTGGTTTTTACGAAAATTAACTTTGAAAAATATATATTGGGCTACATTGGGCTATATATATGTTAGAGCCCAAATGTAGCCCAATGTAGCCCAATGTAGCCCAAAGATGGCCACCAGAGACAAAAAAAACACAAATGTAGCCCAAATATCAGCCAGATGTAGCCCAACTATAGCCCAGTGACAGAATGTCCCAGAGTGTTCTAAAGAACAACTAGAGCGCTAACAGTCTTACTTATGACAAAAGTATGGCACACCTGAAGTCATCTTGATTGGAATAAAGTGTTAACACTTAAAACATTTAATTTGCAAAGGAACAAAATGAGGGGGTTCATTTTGCCATAGAAATTATGATTAGTGCTGAAGAAAGAAAAATTAGGGCACATTTTGAGTGACTTCTCAAATCCTCTTATATTTCATTAAAAAAATTCTGATATGCAGTCTCCCAAGATGGCCACCAGAGACGAAAGAGCCCAAATGTAGCCCAAATATCAGCCAGATGTAGCCCAACTATAGCCCAATGACAGAATGTCCCAGAGTGTTCTAAAGAACAACTAGAACGCTAACAGTCTTACTTATGACAAAAGTATGGCACACCTGAAGTCATCTTGATTGGAATAAAGTGGTAACACTTAATACATTGAATTTGAACAGGAACAAAATGAGGGGTTTCATTTTGCCATAGAAATGTTATATATATATATATATATATATATATATATATATATATATATATATATATATATATATATATATATATACATACATATATATATATATATATGTATATATATATATTACCTACTGGCGGTCGCCAGTAGGTATATATAGTTAGGATTTTTTTGAATAGGGATTTCTTAAAATTCTCTGTTGAATAACTTTGGCGTTGATGGATGGAATTGGCTGAAATTTTCTGAAAAATGGCACATTTTGTTTCTGAGCGTCTCCTGAAAGTTTGGGGGAGTTTCGTCGAGCGGGGGCCGAGAAAAAAGGGGGGTCCCAAAACGTGTTTTTAACATTGAGTTTTCCATAGGGCGGTTGGACTCACTTTTAGCTCGAACGGCTGAATGGATTTCCACAAAACTTGGCAAAATTGTAGGGACTGGTAGCCCGATGTGCCTTTGCTATGTCTCAAGATATATGCTCCAGTGGTTTTTACGAAAATTAACTTTGAAAAATATATATTGGGCTACATTGGGCTATATATATGTTAGAGCCCAAATGTAGCCCAATGTAGCCCAATGTAGCCCAAAGATGGCCACCAGAGACAAAAAAACCCAAATGTAGCCCAAATATCAGCCAGATGTAGCCCAACTATAGCCCAGTGACAGAATGTCCCAGAGTGTTCTAAAGAACAACTAGAGCGCTAACAGTCTTACTTATGACAAAAGTATGGCACACCTGAAGTCATCTTGATTGGAATAAAGTGTTAACACTTAAAACATTTAATTTGCAAAGGAACAAAATGAGGGGGTTCATTTTGCCATAGAAATTATGATTAGTGCTGAAGAAAGAAAAATTAGGGCACATTTTGAGTGACTTCTCAAATCCTCTTATATTTCATTAAAAAAATTCTGATATGCAGTCTCCCAAGATGGCCACCAGAGACGAAAGAGCCCAAATGTAGCCCAAATATCAGCCAGATGTAGCCCAACTATAGCCCAATGACAGAATGTCCCAGAGTGTTCTAAAGAACAACTAGAACGCTAACAGTCTTACTTATGACAAAAGTATGGCACACCTGAAGTCATCTTGATTGGAATAAAGTGGTAACACTTAATACATTTAATTTGAACAGGAACAAAATGAGGGGTTTCATTTTGCCATAGAAATGTTTTATATATATATATATATATATATATATATATATATATATATACATACATATATATATATATATTCACTGAAAAAACCATAGGTTATAGACCATATATAGTTAGGAATTAGCATTTAAAAAACCTTATTTTACTCACACAAAACCATTGAAATTCCATATATAGTTAGTTGCACTAACTATATATCGCGCACCCGCAATCCACTGCTGATGATGTCACATATTACATCATTCATGACATGGTCAGTGACATCACTGATGACATCACTGATGACATCTCAAATGACATCACTGATGACATCACTGATAACAACATCCAGTGATTTTTTGTTTCTGTAAAGTTTAAATATGTCTTACATATTGAAGAATGAGTGGATGTATAAGTGTCTGGACGAAGGATTTAGTAGGTGCATGACTGACTGTATGAGTGAGTGATTAAATGTGTCTCACTGAGTGCACGGGTTAGTGACTAAACTGTCTTAATTTGTGCATCATTATGTTTGTTGTTCTGTAAACTGCTGCATGTGTTGATCAGTAGCTATATGAGTAAGTATATGGGTTATTGATTGGTTGCTCAAGTATTTGTATGGGAGACTGAGTGTGTGTGTGGGTGCCTGGGAGGTGTATGACTCTGTGCATAGATGTGTGAGCAGTTGATTCACTAGATGTATGGGTTCAAAAGTGCATGTGGAAACAGCTGTATGGGTGGTTGACTGTGTGCATGAGTGCATTGGTGAGTGAATGGATATCTCAGTGCTACATGTCAAAGTAAGTACATATGTAAAACACAGTACATGTGAGAGTTGGCATATATAAATAACTGTGCATGAGAGCCACTGAATGTGTGAGTAGCTGTATGGATCATTGTGAACTTGTATCAGGGATTGTATAAGAGAGTAAATATGTGTTAGTATATGCTTGAATAAGTAAGGTGTGTATAACTGTATAGTTGAGGAAATGGAGGTGAGATTGTTTCTTTGCATGACTGACTAGGTGTGTGAGTAACTCCATGGATGAGTGACAGTGTGTGAGTTCTGTATACACTGAGTGTATCTAAGGTTATATTAGAGTCTGAAGAAGTTTATCGTATTAGCACAAGAATGATGTCAAATGAGATGTCATCAGTGATGTCATCAGTGATGTCATTTGAGATGTCATCAGTGATGTCATCAGTGATGTCACTGACCATGTCATGAATGATGTAATATGTGACATCATCAGCAGTGGATTGCGGGTGCGCGATATATAGTTAGTGCAACTAACTATATATGGAATTTCAATGGTTTTGTGTGAGTAAAATAAGGTTTTTTAAATGCTAATTCCTAACTATATATGGTCTATAACCTATGGTTTTTTCAGTGAATTTTCAAGGTTTTGTAAATGCTAATTCCTAACTATATATAATCTATAACCTATGGTTTTTTCAGTGAATTTCAATGGTTTTTTAATAGCAAATATCTGTAGCTGTAAAATGTATTCTTCTTTAAATCCCAAAATATATTTTATATGTTTATTAATAACTTTTTTTTTTTTTTTTTTTTTTTCTTCGTTCCCACTTCGCGAATCGGGAAGCTTCCCGTTAGCTGACCTTGATGCCGCGAAATAGACCGCGAGCCGGTAAACGTTTCTTTACCGCAACTGCCGCGTTAGAAAACAACATCGTGACGCCTCCCGTCCGCATGACGTTTCGCGTTGTCGCGTGATACGTCATATGACGTACTACGTTAGCGAACTGGTACGCTTACCGAGTCGCAAAGCACAGGTTTCTGGAAGCAAACCGGGAGGCCCTGCAAAGCGTGTAACGTAAACACAGCAGGTCATGTGACTTGGTAATAACACTTTTCATTGGTTCATTTCACTTTTGGTTTCCTAATGATGTAAGACTAGGTCATATAATCTAAAATGAACACTTTTCATTGGTTGAGAACTATTGTTTTTCCCAAATGATGAAAATCCCTCTTTCTTTCCTCACTCTGACTTTCATCATTGTGAGAGAAAGACCCTTTGTTACCAGTGAGCAATGGCTTCTTTAGTAGCTTCAGCTGGTGCTTCCCCACCACCTCCACCACATCCAAGGAAGAGTGGACCGATGTGTGAATGTGTTCACTGTATGCAACAACTTTGACACTTACAGAAGCCTCACCTTCTCCATGCCTCCTACACAGTTCTACATGTACATCATAAATGCAAACAGAACAGAATTAATTATACATGTTAAATGGTTTATTTTTGCTGTTCTCAGAATGTATCAAATTTCACTAAAAACAGTGACTTGAAGGTATTCATCATATAACAGCGGGGAAAAAAAAACACAATCAAAATGATTGTGTTTAAAAAACCCATACAACATAACAAATCAGAATTCAGAACTCCTTAAAGTTAACTTACTTTCCATGACGGCCAAGGATGTCCTATGAACAGCTTACACTCTGTTGTGCTGTTATTACTTTCAACCCGCCACTTTCTGAAAGAAAACCTCCATCGTTTTCAAAAACATGTTACATACAATAAATGACTTCTTGCTCTCTACCACAAGTTTCCACAAGGCCAAATCTTGTCAGACCCATTTATAACTCTTGGATTTCTTGTAAGCCAATCCCGTCTTTTCGCAATTCCGCAACTTTCAGAATTAAAATGTTGAAGATCATTTACACAATCCTGGACTAGTAATATCTTCCCCTTCTTGCTCAATCATGTTCTACATTTCCTATCACACTGATACTGCTTACTATGAAGCAGACTTACACTACCTTTATGACTAGTACAATTATTTAATTATCTACATCACTTTTAATCACAAAGCAATGTAAAACAGTAGACAGCATTGCAGACTTACATTCCCTCTACTCCATGTTTTGATTGGCTGCTTCAATTAGCTTATAAAAAGAAATAGTTTTTCTGAACTCATTCAAAGTGCACGTATTTCTCCATGACGTCCAGTGTTATGGTAAGAAGTTATGTCTCTGTACTACACTTATCCTCAAGGCCAAATAGTGTAGGAGCCATGAGAACTTCTTGAAATTCCTCAGAGCACATCCCGAGATTCTTTCCCCAAAATTTTGGTTTTAAAAACACCAGGTAAGAGTTTTTAAGGTCATATGGCAATTTTTTTTTGAAAATTAAAACAGAATCATTGCAGAATGACCAGCCATTTCTACACTTTAAATAAGCTGTATAATGTCCTGATGTTATGACCATCATGATATATAATTGCTACAGTTACAAAAGTCCTTCCTGATATTGACAACTGTGAAGCCACAAAATTTTTAATTAAAGTTGTCAATTTTGTTCCATCAGGCCTACATCGTTGGAACATTAAAATGACATACTGGCCATATGTTCGTATAAATAATGTGGACATCATTTCAGATTTACATTGGCTACACTCTATGTTGTGATCAGCTGCTTTTACTAGCTTATTAAAAGAGACTGATTTACTGTCTGGCAAAGTTAAATATATAAATCTTTCTGAGTCTACACTAGTAGTACTTGATACCCTACAGTTCTCGCAGTCATGCTGCCATTGATAAGAAAGCCCAAACAGGTGATCTACATCTACACCTTCATCATGCAATACATCAAGCATATACATTAAAAACTCCTGACAATCTTGCTGACTATTTTGAGAGAATTGTGTTTGGCCTGAACATCTGTCTAACAGATTTCGAATTTCAGACACACTTTCTATGTTTGTTCTATCAGTGCTACATTTCTCTAACACAGAATTTAACAAACTGCAAAATCTTTGATCAGAATTGACCACAATCTCTTCTTTTACATTTTCTAGAGAAAACAAAACATTAACCACTACATTAGCATAGCAGTTGACACCAGAACTGTTTTCAAATTGAAAACCAACAACATCTTCAACAGAATCCTTTTTGTTTCTGCTTATAATTTCAGGTTCATCGACTTTTCGTCTTTTTGCTACAACCTCCCCAGTATTGGTCACATTTCTTCGTTTCCGGCCTACCACACGTTTCTCAAACAAAGGATACTGAGGCAAATGTGGCGCATACTCTCTTCTCAACCTATTGTATTCCTTAACACAATCTAGATCCGCACAAATGTTTGTGACATCACACTCAATCAAGTACAATCCCGATAAAGTCCTAACTCGTGACAATGCCACATATGCCATACCCTCCTTGAACACAGAACTGCCAATATTCACCAATGCACAGTCTACACTTAAACCTTGCGATTTATGGATTGTCACCGCATATGCCAAGCAAACAGGAAACTGCTTACGACGAACATATAAGTCTTTTACAAGCAAAAATCTAGCAGAACAACGAGCAATTAGCTGTACTTCCTCAATGCCATCAAATTTAATTTTTAAAAATTCAATTCCATCTCTATTTCTGTATTTCACAAAATCAACAACATTACCCATTGATCCATTTACCAGACCTCTTTCAACATGTAAATTCCTTCTTAAAATTATACGGCAGTTCAAGCACACATTCAGAGTCTTTTCAAAACCCGCAGTTTTAGATATACTCTTCTCTAATGAATCCAATTTTGTTTTCAGATTCTCAGACAAAATAATTGTTGATCCCATATGCTCTACTCTGTCAATAGCTTCCAGTTTCACAATCTCTAGCTTTTCTAAATGCAACATTTTGTTGTTGAATTTGGCACATTCTGCAAGAGTTGGCATCAAACATATTCCAGATTTTTTCTCAGTAACTTTCTGAAAAATATTCTCAGGCACAACATCTTCGTCTGGATATAAATTTGTCAGTAATCGTGCATGTAAAGCTTCTTTCCCATGCTCGGTCACTTTTCCAATTCTAACATCTTGTAGAATAGTCTTGTAAACTTCATCCTTTGCCTGACGCATATTTTCATGCAGTTCAGCATAATTGAAGTTTAACCATATATTGACGTTGCCAATGCTCCCTAAGCACTTCCTGGTATCTTCATGCGTGAGCATTTTGAACACAGGTTGCCCTTTCACTGGTGTCAGCTGCAGAAGATCTCCGAAAACAATGATGTGTTTGCCACCAAATAACACATCATACTCTGTTTTGAGAACTTCTTGCATTCTCAAATGCACAAAGGCAAGCATGACATTGAAAACCATGCTTACTTCGTCAATGATAAGAAGTTTCATTTTCCTCAAGACTCTTGAAACTTCAAAACAAGCATCTCCAGATAGCTTGTGATATTCTAATTTGTTGTCATGCTCCACTGGCAGCATCAGTAAACGATGTAAAGTAATCCCTTTAATGTTATGTGCTGCCAGTCCAGTTGGAGCGGTGACAACACAAGACAGCGATGACTCTGTCCTTTCCTGCAAATAACATGAAATTGCTTTAATAAGGAAACTTTTTCCAGTTCCCGCTTCTCCACTCACGTACAGTCGGACAGGCTTCAACGACGTACATGAGCACTCTTTCTTGTCATGACTTAATCCATGATCAATTTGCATGGTAAGTTCGTCATATATTTTCCTCTGCTCAACGTTGAGTTGTCTTTCCAACTCTTCTAAGTTAACCGCATCCTCCTGAGCATGTGCCATGGCTCTTTCCACTTCATTCATAGCAGTGGCAGCTTCATTTTCGATAAGAGGTCCTCCTAGTGGATCCTGACTCAATGAAGCAGAACTCTGACTGTCCTGAGAACTGTCTCTGGCAATCTCGGCTGCAATCGTTGCTTCCTGCTCAATTTCCACATTCAACATTTCTACATATTTGGGAAAAGCAGGACATTCTATGGTCTCCTTGGCAGCATTGAATGAGTCTTCGTAACAAAGGAAATCTCCAAGCAGTTCCTCTTCTGCACGCCAAGGCTTAAAAAGTTGCAAAAGTGCTAAATAGAAAAACTCATTTTTTTCAGGAGATTCGCCACTCAATTTTCGATGGTTTATCAAGTGGCATTTTCTTTGCTTGACCAGACATCCCTCACTTCCTATTACAGCATACACTCCTTTCTCAGTATCTTCTTTGATGTTCCTCTTGAATATGTAATTTTGCAGAACCTCATACAGACAAACATTCTCGAGGTGACTGCTTCGATTTGGATAATATGTATCCAACATGTTGCTCTTCAAAATGTCGGTACTGTTTGGCTCCTTTTCCGCCAAATACTCAATTTCCCGCACAGGTTTCAGAACTCGATTACGCGTTGCAGCAAGACCAACACTCGCCCAAACGATACTCCTGGACTTGGCATAGAGACTTGCTGAAGACAACCGGTCAGAACATTCGTAAGCTCCGATTTCTCGATGCGACAACATCTTCAGACTGAAACTGTACAACTTCTTGCTGAGGCTCTTTTCATGGGAAATGTCCTCCCACATATCCTTCAATTCTGTCTTCTCTTTTTTGGTGATGTAAGATGTCACATACCGAGCCACAGCCATACAGTTATCAGCCACAAACTGTATATCCATGTTAGCATTCCACATGGACAAAATCACCGGGTTGTAGTCGTTGATGTACTTAGACTCTTCGTTCCTCTTCAAATTGTATGTGTTTTTAGGTGATTTCTTCATCACATTATGTCGCAGCGAAGACATCAAACTGTTCACTCTTCCTTTAGAAATCACCGGTCGTGGAAAGCCGAAACGACATTTGGTGTAGAACTTGTCTTTGTTCCGGAATTTACGACGACAGTACTTTCCACATCGATGGCTTTGGAAACGTAGAACTTTTTCTCTTAGGCTTTTTTTCTCCTTTGCGTTTGGAACAGCACACGTAGAATACTGTTCTATGAAACTCATCACTGAGTCTTCTGCATCCGTTCCAAATTTAGGTGCATCCTTGATCCACAGCAACATATGTATATGAGGAGCACCTCTTGCTTGGTACTCCTTCCTCCAGAAGAAATCCAACACCTCTCCAAGAGGTGGATTCTTCTTATTCATGATGAAAGACATCATACCTTCAAATCTATGATTGAAGTACCTACATACATTGACTGGATCCAAAGAGCACAGTTCTCCGGGTGTCTTGAATTCGATGTTTTCTACGTTAGCATTTGCCTCTCGTAGAAATTCAAGTAAGTCTTCCCAGCCATACTCAGCACAGCTCAAAGTGAGGAACCATGTGGGAGTTCCTAAGTTCCTCAGCATACATTTTAAATCACCATGACGACGGTACCAGTACTCATTAGTACCACGCTGACACGCCATGAGATTAATCAGGTGAGAATCCAAAATACTGTCTTGGACATTGACTTTATCCATAAAGTCACTTGCCGAGATGTTTTGCATGTGTATACCACTTTTCAAGATGTGGTTCACTGCATATGACAGTCCAGACAGATCGCTTTCAAACAGGAGATGAAACAAATAAGGAATGCATTGTCGAAACCTAGGATCTCCTGCATACAATCGCAAAGTCCGGTATTCAGAAGCAGGAATTTGATGAGGTCGCTCATCATATCTTCCTCCCTGACCTGTTGGAAAAAGCTGTGGGAAACACCGAGCTTCCAAACTTTCCTCCCAAACACTAATGGGACTCCCTTTCGCTTGTTTCATTTGAAACAACTCAATAGCATTCCCCATGACTTCCTTGGAATGCAAAGGATGAACACTATAATGTTCATATATTTCTTCACTAGTACAGGGTTCTACTTTCTCAATTTGACCAGCACACAAATCGCTATCCTCTTCCTCACTTACTTCCTCTTCTGCAACATATACATTTTTATAGTATTTATTATATTTTTTCAAATACAATGTTGCCCTTTTGACTTTCCTAACATCTAATAAATCTTGCCATATTTTCTTATTCTTTGTCGGAACCCCATTAACTAAGATAACAAGAGGTTCCTCTTCCACTTTTTCTACTCCAATTGTGTTAATGTTTTTCCTCAAATCTAGAGGCAAATAAACAACTCTTCCCTTTAATCCTCTCTGTAAATCTGATGGAGGCAATTTCCCTGTCTTTGGCTCCATTCTTACAATAGCCTGAAAGGGATGGATACTTTGAATCAAAATAGATTCATAAGTATTTAAATCCTTCAATTCAGAAGGAATCTCAACCAATTCCAGATTATTATGAACTGCTCTAGCAGGCATCTGGTTTTGATTTAATTTGTTACAACAATAAGTACACACACGTTGATCCAATCCCAAATCAAAACAATTTTCTACCTTCAAGTATGTTGTAAAATCCTTCCATTCACTATTATTTTCCCTTTCACTTTTTCCATATAAATCCACTAACTTAGTCTGATTCTTATAATAAGTGCGTCGACAACACACACAAGTGAAATTTGGCCTCTCACTTGATTTCACCTCAAACGTCGCAATTTCCCTCTGGAAATTATCTGTACTGGAAACCTGTACACTATCTTACACATTACTCTCTTCTTCTTGGTCAATTTCAACATTCTCCTCTTTACTTCCAAAGTAACAAAACTCAATTTCTTCACATATATTCTTCACATCTATTTCAGAACCATGCAAAAGAGCAGCGCATAATTGTTTAAGCATAATTGCTGGACTCTTAGCATAATACAACATTCTAACTAATTTCCTCACTTTATTATGATGCACTGCTAGCATCCTGAAATGATGAAAAACACTCTGGCATACTCTCCTGGAAAGACAAGCCAGTGAATGACCATGCAAACCTATCACTTCTCTCACTCTGCAAGGATCTAATTCTTGCAACAACTTCATTTTCTGCTTCAAACGTTTCTTATTAAATGACCGTATAAAATCACAAAGCAAATTGATGGAATCCTGTCGTACACTGCAAATACTACTACACTTCCAGGTGTACACAGGACCCTTAGGACGTCTCCCTAAAACCTCATTACCTAACACCTCTTCTATCTCTGTTCTCACAACTTTTTCTTTTTCAACTGGACAACCATCTTTCACTTCATAAGCTTGACCACTGGTGTCAACTGCATGCACCAAATCATTATCCTGGAAATAACTCTCCTCATTAAAAAATGCCTCAGAGCTTGAACTATGCATCCATTCTCCAGAAAAAACTTCACAAAAATTACTACGATTAACTATTCTCTTCCATCTACTATTTCTTTTGAAATCATAAATTGCCTTGTTTAGCTTCCTAATTCTATTGATTGTCAAAATAAATAACTTACGTTTAATTTCAAATGCCTGATCAATAACTTTCTCAACTATTTTTTTTCTCTTATAAAAAACCACTTTCTGTTGACCTTTCTTAATATTTTTTAACAAATTCCCAATTATCCTGTTGCGGAACATTCGTTTACGAATGTCCCTAAACTGTTGTTTCCTTCTACTTTCATGCATAGAGTTATCTCTTACTCTAGCAGTAACATTTCTCATTGGCCTTTCCTTACCATTTGAATTGTTTCTCCTTTTCTGGACTGAAACATTTTCTGTAGTAATATTTTTTTTACTAGACATATTTCTTATGACTGTTTTTGGACTCTTACCCGGTGCTTTCTTGGTGACTTGACAAATCTTTTTGTTAGAGGACTGCTGCATTATTCCATGGTCCTGCTGTCTTTGACGTTTTGCAGCCTTTCTCACTCTTTCTTTGCTTGGCATCCTAAAATCTTGAAATAATCTGCAGTTGAATCTGTGGTAAAATATAATAAAAAATGTTATTAACCACTATTACCCAACAGTAAATTAATAACAGTCATCAAAAACTTAACACACTACTTAAGTATATAATATACTGAAGCCTATCTCCAATTTTTCACTGAACAGGACTCATCTCTTCTTAACCTTGGATAAACCTCACCTACTCTGTGTCCCCTGCACATAATTAAATGTAAAGGGGCAGATTTATATTAACTAGCACATCCCCAGGGATGCACCAGTTAACGTGCACCGCTGCTCTGCCACCCACGGTGTGCCGCATTTACAATCAGATAGGACAAAGCTACATCAAAACCCTGCGCCTGCTTGATGCAGGCATAGATCTTGACGCAGGTAGGCTGAAAGCTAAAGCAACAACTAAGTGTCGTGTGCAGAAGTTACAAAAAAGGAAAAATGGCGTTTAAACCAGTAATGAGCCCATGCTAACTTAACACAGAGTAAAAATATCCAGGATCTACATCAGTTTGGGGTTCACGAACCTGGCAGGTACAAGGCACTGAGGCTTTCCACCGTGCATGTCTCATCCCAAATCCTATGTTGTTTGTGAATGAAACAATTTCCCAGACCAAATGCTTTGGATTGGGTACTTCTAAAAAATTAAACACCCCTACTATCCCGGAGTTAGAGGAATATGATGGTTGGAGTAATTTTACTCGTTGTCCATTAAAGATTTACAGGCCCTACTCCGTAATTCTTCCTTTAACATTTCCAGTATAAATCCAAAAGGTTGACTGCTTTGGCAACGTGCCTTATCCACGGTTTAATAACGCTGCCTTTTGCTTTATATAAGTTTTCAAATTGTATGAAATATATACCAATAGGTCGTTATTAACCTTTAGGTAGTGGTTTTCTTCATGAGGTCTGGTCGCTTCCATACACATACAGATTTTCAAAGATGATCAAGAAGTTTATCTGAATGGAGAGGAATGCACTGAGACGCCAGATCATTCACTAATGTGTAGGCACATACAGTTTCACGGTTCATGCAACAAACACCGACCAAATATGGCTTGCGTGTTGCAAGGCAGACCAGTTCCTGCTATCATCCCCACGTTCAAGTTCTTGGAAAATGGTAGTTATTTGATGCTCAATAATGAAGATTGTTCTGGGTTAATTAAAAGTATTCATTTTATCGTAACAGTAAATGAACGGGTTATTTGCTGCAGAAATGTTCTATTTCCTCCCACACATGAACATAGGGAGTTTTCAATCTGGCCACAAATACCAACCTTGGGAGCACATTTCAACGGCATGACAAGAATAAGAGCTCTTTTGTCTCAGAGAGAGGTGGCCTTGACTTCGGCCCGTGAAACTTTCGTGCTTCACATAGCGAACACCCGTACAGAGGTGCAGACCCTTTTAAATACAGATTCGCCTTTCCATTTCAGCAAGATGGTTCGGACTATCTCTAACGCGTCCTCCACAAAGGGCCTGGCGCACTTTTTTAAAGTTGTTACCAGTGGTCTCGTGACTTCATTTGAGAAAATCTTTGGAGTCATCCCTGCTTTCTTTCATTCTATTTTTTCCACTCTGCTTCGTGGATTCCCATTTTTACTTGCATTACCAGCGGACGCTCTTGTGCTTTTTTAAATTTTTAAATATGGATGTCCCTCCTGTGCAAGCTCCCGCCCTGCAGCTGCTGACACTTTTCCGCAATCGCATGCTAGAATATTATGGCACAATGCCGTTGGCGATATTAAGCACGGCATATGGATTATCTTTTCGATTCTCCTACTTCACCTGTGTCCAGCCTGTATTTCACTGCCTGACCTGTGATTTCGATTGGGCCATTGATTTGTGTCTCTGCGGACCGGTTTCTCCTGACGTCGACTTTAATCAGCTGATGACTCCTATCATTACTCACGAGTTGGTTTGTCCTGGCGAAAGGATTATGGCTGTGGCATTGATGCATGGACTAATTGGTCCCTGGAATTTACTGGCGGCAACACAGTCTTTCTTGGAACAGAGCTTTCTTGAAAACCCACCGAGCTGTCCTCTGATGTTGATAGAGGATCCGGTGCTGGGAGAGCACGTATGTTCTTTTCCGCTTTTAAATTGGATGGCTGAACTCTTTTCGGATGAAGACGGTGACTTCCTATTGGAGGCTGTTGCAGCTTATTTTGCATACACAGTTATGTCATAGACCTTTTTCATGTTTGATATGCTGAGTACTAGCATTTCATTGACAATTCATTGACTTATTTGTCAAGTTTTTATTATTTAGCTTGCCTATTGGCTTAAGACTCGATAAAGTACTTGGCTGTTTTATTTTTCTTTAGCATTACATTTTCCTAGTTTTTAATGTTTTACCTTGCGGACCGTCCACATATAAACTTGCAATCTGCTCTCATGAGATGGCACTTCTATTATCTTATTCAGTTCGTTTCCGGATCATGGGGAGGTGTCATCTAGGTCCTGGATATCTTTACACCGTGTTAAGTTAGCATGGACTCATTACCGGTTTAAACGCCATTTTTTCCTTTTTTGCAACTTCTGCACACGACACTTAGTTGTTGCTTTAGCTTTCAACCTAATAGTTCATCGTGATTTACATGACAATAATATGTTATTGCTCTACTATCTGCTTTACTTGTTAAACTATATCTGTACAGCGAGTGCTGAAGTTTCAAGAACAACACGATACAGAATTGTTATGAGGTCTGATCTCCACGACTTCATACTCATAATATAAGTGCAGCTTCTGCCAATTCTGGGCATGAGGCGGGTTTTATATTGCTTTTCCGAACACACATACACAACACTTGATGCGGTTCACATGAAGAGAGAGCTGGTGTATGCTGATGTGATTCCTTCAAATCTAAGACACTAAAGTATCGGCACGCCCTAAACCAACACAAAGAGACCTTCTTAGCAAATAATATATTATGTGTATTAGGGAGGGTGAGATATAAGCAGCCGCGGGCCGTGGAGGGAGTTACGGTGGGGCAGGGAGGCGGGGAGGGGGAGGGGCAGGGTGGAGCCCTCTCCACCCTGCCCCTCCCCCTCCCCGCCTCCCTGCCCCACCGTAACTCCCTCCACGGCCCGCGGCTGCTTATAAGTGTTGCTAACTCTTATTCATTTACAGCATGTTAACATACTGTCACCATTCGCTTTTTATGTACTACTAACTATGCTGGTAATTTTGCTACTGATAATATGTGTACTTGTATAATCTAAGATACTACGCCTGAGAAGACGGCATTAGTAAATAAACATTTCAAATACACATGTGTTCTTCTTAACTCCATGTTCTGGTTTCTAAGAAATATATAACGACCGACTGTTCATGAGTTCCACGTATCCTGAGGTACTATAAGTTCATATTCTGGATTGTCTAAACATTGAGAGTTTGTTATATCCAATGTGACACTGTACCTAGCTTGCTAAGGGGTTTTGATTACTAAGGTGAGTTTTGGGACACCCTAATTCGCCGAGGTTCCAATCCTCTGTCCACAGTTCTGTGTGAGAACAGAAACCCTGCGACAGGGGCACCCCTGAGCCTTGCTGGAGCTTCATCACACTTGCGATACAACTCCAGCAATGCGCCACCTTTACGGCACAGATACGTCACGCATCTGTGCTGTTTTTGCCCCATGATGCGCCGCATTGTAAATGCAGCACACCATAGGTGACGGAACAGCGGCACAGAATGACTAACACATCCCTGGTGATGCGCCAGTCATCATAAATGTATCCCTATGCTTCTTATCTTGTTAGAGATGAACCGCCATATGTATCATCAAAGTTTTTTGCATTTCCTAAATAGCGAACTTTAAGGAATAAATAGCGATTCTTTACCATTCCTAGTTTGCGATGACCTATTTGCTAATTACAAATTACCCATTCATTTCCATGCAGCAGGAGGCCCATAGGAATGAAGGTGCAATTTGCGATTAGCAATTACCTCATCGCAAATTACGAATTTTTCCGAGGGTGCAGGGGTGTCTCAAGAACACCCTGCTGCACCCCTGAAAAAGAAATTTGGGGGCATATGGCGCACATAAATTTTGAAAACATTCCTTTACCTCAAAAACGATTTTCAACTCATAATTTGAAAACACTGCACATGGGGAAATGACTTAAAATGTCCTTAAGACACATAAAAGCGTTTTTTGATTGCCTTTGCAGCATGTTTCAGTCACCTTTAACATGCCTATGTAACGCAAACATTCAAAATCTAAATTTGCCATGCACAGGTGGGAGCATATTTACAAGCAATTTGCTCCACAGACAAACTTCTTACATTGAAATGGGAAAAATAACATCAGAGACTCTCAATTACCTTATAAAGAAGCAGACACCATTATGTCCTTCTCATCAATATTAAAACCATTGCTTTTTCTCAAAAACGATTTACAAGTCATAATTTGAAAACACTCCACAGCTCCTATGCACATAAAAGCCCTGTCAGTACTAATACTTCACATTTTCTCCAATTACAATTTCTCAAAGAAACAAAATCTATTTGTAAAACACTTGAGACAAAGCAACATTTGAAAAACACAACTTTCTTCATAATTTTCTCCTTAAAGCACACTATTTTCTATCTAAATTAAAGAAATCTTTTCTCACCTTAGCAAATACTTTGAGTTTCAAAACAGTCTCATAAACACACCAATTTGTCTTCAGCAGAGCAAAAGGTATGCACTCCAGAGTCTGCAGCTATCAAAAGCACAGAAATGCTGTAATTCCTCACACATATCTCTCATGTCACCCAATCAAAACTCTTCCCTCACTTTTTTTCAAAGCAAAACCCTTCCCCCCTCTGCCCCCTCTCTGCTTTTTCTGCATAGCAACCACCTCTTGCAAGACCTCTGGTGTTTCCAAGTTCACACAACAATGTTGCAATTGAACTCTGAACTCTCAGTGCACCTGCATATCCAGAGCATTCTTTCATTTAATGATTTTTTCTTCGCCACTCAAAATACATCTTTCAACGAACTCATCCATGCACACTAACTTTCTGTTTTCAGCAATCAAAATCCACCAATCACTCTTACTGCTTCATTAACACAGAAACTCCTCAGTTTTTTTCATTTTACACTCTCATTTTTTCAACTGCCATTTCATTGCCACACTTCATCTGACTGCAGGAGAACCTTCTCTCGCCATGTTTTCTGTCTGGATTGTTGGACATAGTTATATCTATTGGGCTCAAAGGTACGCTGAAAACAGGAATTTACCTAACCTCAATTTACAAGATGTGGAAATTAAGTGGTTTGGCCACAGAGGATTAAAATGTCACCAATTGATACCATTGGTGAAAACCTTTATGCATTTGCCAAAACCTGACCTGTTAATTGTGCACTGTGGAGGTAATGATTTGGGCACTTTGACTGGGGTAGGTCTGGAAATGCTTTTAAAGGACACCTTTGAGCAATTGATGGCACTTTTTCCTCAGACTGCCTTGGTATATTCAAATATATGCCAAAGACAAAAATGGAGGTGGTCGAACCAATTTTGTCCACAAATTGAGAAATCGAGGAAGCATGTAAACAAATCTGTTTCAGCTTACATGAGAGACCATGGAATGGGCTCCCTGTACAACAATAACTTGCGTTACTACATGCAAGATATCTACAGAGGAGATGGAGTTCACTTCTCAGATGAGGGCAACAGAATTTTCACTCTGAATTTAAGACTGTGCATTGGTACCTACTTATAAGTACCTAAATGTACCATAAACCTAAAAGCTCTTCTCAGAGCTACCCTACATCTGATCACTCACAATTATTATTTTACTCTAACTTTTTTCACTAATTTTCAAGAAAGTACGCTCCCCAGAACGCTTCCCGGTTCGCTAACCGGGCGCACTCCACGCAAAAAAACTAAAAAAACTGTATATTTTTTTTTTGCCCTGCGAGACCCTTTCAAAGCCTCCACATCAAACCTAGGGGGTCAGGGACGATCTACTATGCCCCCTTATGGTCATTTGCCCCTTCGCTTTGGCCTCCTCTTGTCTCTCGATCCTACCGAGAGACAAGATGGCGGCCGCTACGGACTGTTTGGAATGTTTACAGACGCCGAAGAACCAATCAGCTTCGCAAACCTCCGTAACGCGAAAAGTACGCGAAGCGGAGCGCTGTTACAGATATATATCTTTTTTTGAACTTTAATTTCTCAAAATCCACTGGAGCACATATATTGAGACCTAGCAAAGGCACATCGGGCTACCAGTCCCTACAATTTTGCCAAGTTTCGTGCAAATCCATTCAGCCGTTCGATTATTATTATTTTATTTTTTTTTGCCCCGCGGGGCCCTTTTAAAACCTCCACATCAAACCTAGGGGGTCAGCGACAATCTACTATGCCCCCTTATGGTCATTTGCCCCTTCGCTTTGGCCTCCTCTTGTCTCTCGATCCTACCGAGAGACAAGATGGCGGCCGCTACGGACTGTTTGGAATGTTTACAGACGCCGGAGAACCAATCAGCTTCGCTTCACAAAGCTCCGTTGCGCAAAAAGTACGCGAACTGGAGCGCTGCCCGGTCCGCTGTTACAGATATATATCTTTTTTTAAACGTTAATTTCTCAAAATCCACTGGAGCACATATATTGAGACCTACAAAAGGCACATCGGGCTACCAGTCCCTACAATTTTGCCAAGTTTCGTGCAAATCCATTCAGCCGTTCGGGCTAAAAGTGAGGCCAACCGCCCTATGGAAATTAACATGGGAAAAACGCGTTTTGGGACCCCCCTTTTTTCTCGGCCCCCCCTTGACGAACCCCCCCCAAATTTTCAGGGGCTGCTCAGAAACAAAATGTGCCATTTTCCTGAAAATTTCAGCCAATTCCGTCCACAAACGCCAAAGTTATTAGACATAGAATTTTCAAAAATCCCATAGAGAAAAAATCCTAACTATATATACCTACTGGCGACCGCCAGTAGGTAATATGTATATATATATATTACCTACTGGCGGTCGCCAGTAGGTATATATAGTTAGGATTTTTTTGAATAGGGATTTCTTAAAATTCTCTGTTGAATAACTTTGGCGTTGATGGACGGAATTGGCTGAAATTTTCTGAAAAATGGCACATTTTGTTTCTGAGCGTCTCCTGAAAGTTTGGGGGGGTTTCGTCAAGCGGGGGCCGAGAAAAAAGGGGGGTCCCAAAACGTGTTTTTAACATTGAGTTTTCCATAGGGCGGTTGGACTCACTTTTAACTCGAACGGCTGAATGGATTTCTATGAAACTTGGGAAAATTGTAGAGACTGTTTGCCCGATGTGCCTTTGCTAGGTCTCAAGATATGTGCTCCAGTGGATTTTGAGAAATTAACGTTAAAAAAAAATATATATATCTGTGACAGCGTCCCGGTTTGCGCCCCGGTTCGCGTACCAGACGCGTAATGGAACTTCACGAGGAGAAGCGGATTGGCTCTCCGGTGACAGTCAACATTCTAAACAGTCCGTAGCGGCCGCCATCTTGTCTCTCGGTAGGATCGAGAGACAAGAGGTGGAAATAAACGAAGGGGGAAATGAATGAAAGGGGGCAAGGTAGACCCCTCCTGACCCCCTAGGATTGATGTGGGGGCTATTAAAGGGCCCCGCGGGGCAAAAAAATAAAATATTTTTTTTTTCGATTTTTCGAGGTGGAAGCGCTACCCGGTACGCGAACCAGGTAGCTCACCGGTAGCGTAACGGGAGTCCGCCATCTTGTGTTTCGGACGAATTTAGTCACAAGATGGAGGATAAACAATGTTGGGAATGGGTATAAGGGGGCACGGGAGACATATCCTGACCCCCTAGGTTTTCTGAGGGTGGCTGAGGAGGCCCATATATGTAAAAAAAACACCTTTTTTTTCAAATTTTCGCCCGGTTAGCGCCCGGTCCGCGCACCGGGTAGCGTTCCGGAAAGCGGAACAAGGGGAAAACCAAGGGAAATATTAAAATATTATTTTAGAGTGCTTTGAGGTAGGGTAGCTCTGAATAGAGCTGTTGTGTTGTGTGGGTGATGTAAGTACCAACATGTAGGTACCAATGAAGAGTCTAAAATTCAATGTACACCGTCTCCTCTGTAGATATTTTGTATGTTCTAATATGGGTTATTTAAATGTAAATGTGTGGAAAAGCACTTCATGCTTTAAAGCAATTGTATTTTTGAACTGATTGTTCTTTCCTCTTAGTCCTCCTCTTTGTTTTTTTTGCCCCACACTCTTCTTCAGCATGATAGTTGATAAATTCGTTCCCTCAAAAAATTTATATACATAAAAAAATTATATTAAATACATATAAAATATATTTTTCCTTTAAAAGAAGAATACATTTTACAGCTTTTGATATTTGCTATTAAAAAAACATTGAAATTCACTGAAAAAACCATAGGTTATAGACCATATATAGTTAGGAATTAGCATTTACAAAACCTTATTTTACTCACACAAAACCATTGAAATTCGCATATATAGTTAGTTGCACTAACTATATATCGCGCACCCGCAATCCACTGCTGATCATGTCACATATTACATCATTCATGACATGGTCAGTGACATGACTGATGACATCACTGATGACATCTCAAATGACATCACTGATGACATCACTGATGACAACATCCAGTGACTGTATGTTTCTTTAAAGTTAAAATATGTCTTACATATTGAAGAATGAGTGGATGTATAAGTGTCTGGATGAAGGATTTAGTAGGTGCATGACTGACTGTATGAGTGAGTGATTAAATGTGTCTCACTGAGTGCATGGGTTAGTGACTAAACTGTCTTAATTTGTGCATCATTATGTCTGTTGTTCTGTAAACTGCTGCATGTGTTGATCAGTAGCTATATGAGTAACTATATGGGTTATTGATTGGTTGCCCAAGTATTTGTATGGGAGACTGAGTGTGTGTGTGGGTGGCTGGGAGGTGTATGACTCTGTGCATAGATGTGTGAGCAGTTGATTCACTAGATGTATTGGTTCAAAAGTGCATGTGGAAACAGCTGTATGGGCGGTTGACTGTGTGCATGAGTGTATTGGTGAGTGAATGGATATCTCAGTGCTACATGTCAAAGTAAGTACATATGTAAAACACAGTACATGTGAGAGTTGACATATATAAATAACTGTGCATAAGAGCCAGTGAATGTGTGAGTGGCTGTATGGATCATTGTGAACTTGTATCAGGGATTGTATAAAGAGTAAATATGTGTTAGTATATGTTTGAATAAGTAAGGTGTGTATAACTGTATATAACTGTATAGTTGAGGAAATGGAGGTGTCATTGATTCTTTGCATGACTGACTAGGTGTGTGAGTAACTCCATGGATGAGTGACAGTCTGTGAGTGTCTGTTTACACTGAGTGTATCTAAGGTTATATTAGAGTCTGAAGAGGTTCATCGTATTATCACATCAATGATGTAATCAGTGATGTGATCAGTAATGTCAAATGAGATGTCATCAGTGATGTCATCAGTGATGTCATTTGAGATGTCATCAGTGATGTCATCAGTTATGTCATCAGTGATGTCATTTGAGATGTCATTTGAGATGTCATCAGTGATGTCATCAGTGATGTCATTTGAGATGTCATCAGTGATGTCATCAGTGATGTCATTTGAGATGCCATCAGTGATGTCATCAGTGATGTCACTGACCATGTCATGAATGATGTAATATGTGACATGATCAGCAGTGGATTGCGGGTGCGCGATATATAGTTAGTGCAACTAACTATATATGCGAATTTCAATGGTTTTGTGTGAGTAAAATAAGGTTTTGTAAATGCTAATTCCTAACTATATATGGTCTATAACCTATGGTTTTTTCGGTGAATATATATATATATATCTATTACCTACTGGCGGTCGCCAGTAGGTAGTTATAGTTAGGACCTAGTTTGCATAGGAAATCCACAACATTCTATTTGGCATAACTTTGGTGCCGGTGGACGAATCTTCGTGAATTTCTCCAAGAAAATGGCCTGCTTAGTTCCGCTCCTTCCCTGAAAGTTTGGGGGTGATTCGTCAAGTGGGGGCCAAGAAAAAAGGGGCTCCCAAAACGAGTTTTCCCCATGCAATTTTCCATAGGGACCTTTACCATGGCTACAGCCCAAACGGCTGAACGGAATTACATGTAATTTGGCAGAGAGGTAGAGTTAAGTTCGCAGATTGTGGTTTTTGTTAAATGGTGTAAATCTGTTCAGTAGTTTCTGAGAAAATTGCAAGTAAAATCATAGCGATATCTAGAGCCGGAGTTCAGTACGCGTACTGAAATCCGTTCAATTACGAGCGCGAGCTGCATGCTGATTGGCTGTGAACTATCTGTCAACACTCGAAACCACGAAGTGTTCGCGGCCATCTTGTGCCTCGCTAGAACCGAGTCACAAGAAAACAGTAAAACAAAGTTGAGAAATAAGGGAAGGGGGTAGGGTGGAGACATTTTGACCCTCTAGGCTTGCTCAGGGGGTCTTACATGGATGGTTAGGCTCTATTTTTTATTTTATTATTTGTAAAGAAAAATCGCGGCGTACGCGTATGTAAACACCTACAATTACGAGCAGGAGCTGCATGCTGATTGGCTGTCAATACTCCAAAGCAGGAAGTGTTGGCAGCCATGTTGTTTGTCGGGAGAGCAGAGTCACAAGAAAACAGTAAAAGAAAGTTGAGAAATAAGGAAAGGGGGCAGGGTAGAAACATTCTGAACCTATAGTCTTGGTCAGGGGGTGGTACATGGATCTTTAGGCTCAATTTTTATTTTTTTTAAAATAAAAAATGGTGGGGTACTCGTGCAGTACTTGTACGCGTGGAAAAGGTGAAAAAAAAAAGTAGAAGTCAGTTTTATTCATTAGGTCCCAGGGGGCCAAATTACGGGGGCAATTTTTCTGCATAATGGGGGCTTGTAAGATGTCCCGAGCACTGGGGAAAGGCACTCCTCTGGTTTTATTTTGAAGTATGCGGTGGGGGTTACGGTCCTACTCCCCGCAGTCTCGGTGAGCGGTACCCCTGGGGTCATTTAACAAAAAAAAATATGTTTTGAGGTCTCTCTCTCCCCGTACACGTCCCGGGGAACGCTACCTTTCAGTGGCAGTGATATGTAAAATGACCTTCCAGCTCAGGGTACCTGCATTGTCTGGAGTTTTTTATTAATGTTGGGAGGGTGGGCTTGATAATATGTCCTTGTAAATTCCCATAGAAGCCTATGTTCTGGTGTTAACATGGCCTTCTATGGGAAATAACAAGGCCGTATTATGAAGCTCATTATCGCCGTTTTATCGGCAGTTTCTTGGCAATAAAACTGCGATAATTTTAACACCGATGGTTGATGATATGCAGCTAATTTTACTGGTAATAAAAAAGAGGAATGGGCCATATTATCAAGAAAAGGCGATACATTATCGCTGTTTTTATCGGCAGGGAACTGTCAATAAAGCGACGATAATGGGCTTGACAATATAGCCTTGCGAATTGCCATAGAAGCTCATGTTGATACTAGAACCTGGGCTGCTATTGAAATTCACAAGGGTCTATTATCAAGCCCATTATCGGCGCTTTAGCGGCAGTTTTCTGCTGATAAAAGCGGCGATAATGTATCGCCCTTTAGTGATGATATGGCACTGACGGGCGTATTATCAAGGATCGGTGTTAAAATTATCGTTGTTTTATGGGCATGAAAGTGGCGATGAAACGGCGAAAATGGTCTTGATAATACGCCTTTGTTAATTCTCATAGAAGCGCATGTTCTGGTGTTAACTTGGGCTTCTATGGGAATTAACAAGGGCCTATTATGAAGCACATTATCGCCTGTTTATCGGCAGTTACTGGCGATAAAAGCAGTGGTAATGTATCACCTTTTGTTGATAATATGCCCCTTCATTTCTATGATAGTATGTAAAACTTTCCTTTTTTTGTGTAGCAGTTGTACTCTCTAGGCATGCGCAGCCTCATTTCGAAGCCCACGTTTTTTTCTTTTTCTTCAAGTTCAACAAACAAAGCTTTCTTTATTTCAGGTATTACATTTGGCGCTTTGTTTTCCCGGGTCGTGTGTGTCATCCGCTGCTGTACTTTTTTAATATATTAATAATCGTATTTTATCTCGATTTATTTGGAACGTTGTGCCGAGGCGCCAAACATTGATCACGTACCCCTGTGCACCGCCATTTTAGTAGTTTTTCACCGTTGTTTTTATTACATCTGTTACTTTCATTTTATCGTCCTCCTATTTTCTTTGTGATCAACGAGATTTCGAGGCACAGACACCATGGTGTTTGTCCTTAAACTCTGATGTTATCAGACTTGGTCACACGTATACCTAAAAACTAATTTGAAGGACGTAAGTCACAGGCATTGCAACGCGTGCTCGTCAAGAGAAAGACATTAGTAAGATTATCGCCGCTTTTATCATCAGGAAAACTGCCGATAAAGCGGCGATAAAGGGCTTGATAATAGGCCCTTGTGAATTCCCATAACAGAAGAAAACCTAGGGGTCTGCGGATAGGGTATCTTTGTGCCCTTAAACCATAGCGCAAGCTTACTGGAAAGCAATAGTAGGAGTAGGATAAAGATAAAATGAAATAAAGAAAGGTGTAAGTGATTGTAACAAATAAACCCGCTCGGTTAATAGGATTTCCATCAAACACTTGTATGATCAAATTCTATCATCTGGTCATCCTCAGGGATCTGAGGTCTCTAGATCATTGAGACCCATCATTACCCTGTAGTAGAGCGGGGTCAATGCCCACAAGCACTAAATAGCCAGTGATAGACAAAAGATGGGTATAAGTGCAGTGCAAAAACCAAAAAGTGGTGAAAATAAAATAGAATAGAGGGCAGAACAGTACATTTATTGGGAATCTGTCCTCTTCCTAATTAAAACCAGAATGAACAGTGCAAGAATGCAGTATGGAAGCAAATTACTGCATTTTAGGCCAACATGTTTCAACCTCATCGGGAAGGACCCAAGGTTTTCATCAGGGCCCTGTTCACAATATTGCTACTGCTTAGTGAAAAACCAAATATTTCAACTATATCAGACCCAGTGTGATAACCAACAAAGGATACAGCGTATGGGTTCAGCACTCCGCCGTACAGAAGGTTCCAATCAGTGATCTACAAAAAACAACACAAACACCCCCAAATTTCAGAAAATCTAACATATAAATACTTCTACATCCTCCAACAGTAATATAAGGTCAAAAAGTACCACTCACCCTATTCTGCCGGGGAGTAGACCTCACCTCACCTGGACTCAAACTCAGGAAGAAAGGGAGGCCACGCTCTAAAAGAAATACGAAGCATCAGAGATAGGATACAGCCCAAAGGTAACCTTGCTTGTTATATCCTGCCTGCACAAGATGTGTCATGCCTCTATTTCTAAATACTTCTTTCCACAAGTAACTCAAGGAAACTCGCTCTACCTTCCAACATTATTCTCAACTTGAAGTTTACGACCAAGCTTATGACCGTAAAACTTGGTCATCAGTCATTAAAAGCACCTATCATAATACAATACTGAGTGCTAAAGTCACAGCGCATATCAAAACCTGCATGTCAGACGCACACTCTCGCATTAGTCACAGTACGCTTGTACAGAAACCCTCACCTCTCCGTCGTTGCCCCAGACAGTATCTGAGTAAGGGGGAGGCAACGAGAGGGACAGGTGTAGGTCGTTAAAAGCCCGCGTGGGGACACGCCCAAAACGACGTGCAACATGTTTGTAGCAATAAAGGATACCGTTTCATTACTGACCGCTTTGACTGATAAGAACGGCACAGCCATTCCCTTGGGACGCCGGGGTCCTCCGTAACAACCACTCGCAGTAGTGCGCATGCTTAGCGCATGCGCAGTGGTGATCGCCTAAACTGCGCGAGACTACAGAATGACGAAATTCTGGTCTGAACTGCAGTTCGTTGTCCTAAGCCTGCCCAGATAACAAGACTTCGCGATCTGGGTACAGTGGAGCTGATATCTAGAGCAAGTGTCTGTCTAAAAAGAAGGTTCCTAATCCATCAACCAAATCAGTATTAAGATAACTCCATTTAAAGAACTACCATGTTGCAACACAAAGCACCGAACCTCTATAGATGTAAATTTAGTGAGGAGGGCACAGGTGGGCATAACTGTCTTAAGATGTACAGCGGGGGCTCAGCGCATCAGTAATTTATTCTGGATGAACCGTCCCAAAAGTGAGGATGGCCATATCTTCATGAAATGTATTGGCCAAGACCACCCTGAACGACACCAGGTATAGTGTAGCATATGTAATACTCAACAAACAATGCTCACATAGTTATTAGAGGGTGGTTCACGGGATTTCGTCGTTGAGTCCCTGGCTATCTAGACGTAATTGATAAATCCATTTCTGTTCTTTCAGAAAGAGAAACTGTGTGGGGTCAGTAACGTGATTGGGTATGAAAGGTTTCTCTAGAACAACCCAACTGAACTCATTTTCTTTGTGGTTAAGCTCCAAAAAGTGTTTGGTTAATTTAGACACAGTTTTTTTACATTTGAAAGAGCTCTTATGTTCAAGCATGCGGGTGCGAACTTTGCGGGTTGTCATCCCCACATATCGTTCGTTGCACGGGCAAGTCAAAATGTATATTACATTTGAGCTGTTGCAATTGGAAAAGTGCTTGAGTAACCACGGTCGCCCAGTTCCTATGTCTATTTGACTTGTCTTCCGTGTCAAACCACACATAGAGCAGCCGCCACAGGGGTGGTGCCCCTGCACCTGTGGCAGCTCCCACAGAGTCTCAATAGTCTCCTTCCGTACATCACGTGGACGGGTATGTATCAAGCAGTCCTTCAGATTTTTAGAGCGCTTGAAGGCGAACAAAGGGGGTTCAATCTTGTCAGTGGTACTGTTTAGAATGCGCCAATGGCGTCTGACAAGTTTTTGCACTAGATTTGACTTATCATTGAAAGTGCTAACAAAAGTCAGTCTTGTCAATGGTGGCTTCTCTACTGGCATATCCAGGAGGGCGTCACGGTTATTGTTGCTAGCTCGTTTCAGAGAGCGTCTTATCAGGGTTTTCGGGTAATGTCGAGCTTGCAATTGTTGACAAAGGTTAGTGGCATGTTTGTCATAAGTCTCATTCGTGGAACAGTTCCTGCGGACTCGGAGAAACTGTCCATATGGGAGGTTCTCACGAAGGGACCTCGGGTGTTGACTTTCAAACAGTAAGAGTGAGTTCCTGGCCATGGGCTTACGAAAGAGTTCACTCTGAAGACCCTCAGGGGTGGCAAAAATAGAGAGGTCCAGGAAAGTAATTCTCTCCTTATTCATCTCAATGGTGAATCTCAAAAACCTATTCCGGCTGTTCAGCCATTCATGGAAGTTGCCAAGGGACTCTTCATTGCCTCGCCATACCAAGAAAATATCATCGATATACCGTTTGGACGCAGGACATCTTTCGTGTCCTTTAGATAAGAAGGCATAGTCAAGAATATAGGTCTTAAGAATTTCACCCATCAATCTTTTAGATTGATGGGTGAAATTCGCCTACTAACTGAGGAAGCCTTAGCAGAGGGCTGGATCACCCCGTTAGAGTCTCAATTTTTACAGGTTAAACATCCTGTTGTCCCCTACTTTTATACCTTACCGAAGGTGCATAAGGCACAGAGACCACCACCTGGTAGGCCAATTATCTCAGGACAAGGCTCTGTCCTAGAACCTTTATCTGAATTTGTTGACCATTTCTTAAGACCTATAGTCTTGACTATGCCTTCTTATCTAAAGGACACGAAAGATGTCCTGCGTCTGTTGCCAGGCATTGATTTCAACCAGGAGACCGACATACTTGTCTCCTTGGATGTTGTATCTTTGTATACATCCATCCCTCAGGATGATACTTTGAATGCTATCTGTTCCATCTTGAATTCTGTAACTTTGGATACTATAACACCTATTCCTTTCATAATGGCGCTTGCAAGAATGGCCATGAAAGAGAATTATTTTAGGTACGAAGACAATCTGTACCTACAAATCTCTGGGACGAGTATGGGCAGTATTTTTGCGCCAAGCCGGGCCAATTTATATGTCCACTCTTTTGAACAACAAGAAGTACTAGCACCTGATAATCCATTTTTATCATCGATTGTCTGTTACAAACGGTATATCGATGATATTTTCTTGGTATGGCGAGGCAATGAAGAGTCCCTTGGCAACTTCCATGAATGGCTGAACAGCCGGAATAGGTTTTTGAGATTCACCATTGAGATGAATAAGGAGAGAATTACTTTCCTGGACCTCTCTATTTTTGCCCACCCCTGAGGGTCTTCAGAGTGAACTCTTTCGTAAGCCCATGGCCAGGAACTCACTCTTACTGTTTGAAAGTCAACACCCGAGGTCCCTTCGTGAGAACCTCCCATATGGACAGTTTCTCCGAGTCCGCAGGAACTGTTCCACGAATGAGACTTATGACAAACATGCCACTAACCTTTGTCAACAATTGCAAGCTTGACATTACCCGAAAACCATGATAAGACGCTCTCTGAAACGAGCTAGCAACAATAACCGTGACGCCCTCCTGGATATGCCAGTAGAGAAGCCACCATTGACAAGACTGACTTTTGTTAGCACTTTCAATGATAAGTCAAATCTAGTGCAAAAACTTGTCAGACGCCATTGGCGCATTCTAAACAGTACCACTGACAAGATTGAACCCCCTTTGTTCGCCTTCAAGCGCTCTAAAAATCTGAAGGACTGCTTGATACATACCCGTCCACGTGATGTACGGAAGGAGACTATTGAGACTCTGTGGGAGCTGCCACAGGTGCAGGGGCACCACCCCTGTGGCGGCTGCTCTATGTGTGGTTTGACACGGAAGACAAGTCAAATAGACATAGGAACTGGGCGACCGTGGTTACTCAAGCACTTTTCCAATTGCAACAGCTCAAATGTAATATACATTTTGACTTGCCCGTGCAACGAAAGATATGTGGGGATGACAACCCGCAAAGTTTGCACCCGCATGCTTGAACATAAGAGCTCTTTCAAATGTAAAAAAACTGTGTCTAAATTAACCAAACACTTTTTGGAGCTTAACCACAAAGAAAATGAGTTCAGTTGGGTTGTTCTAGAGAAACCCTTCATACCCAATCACGTTACTGACCCCACACAGTTTCTCTTTCTGAAAGAACAGAAATGGATTTATCAATTACGTCTAGATAGCCAGGGACTCAACGACGAAATCCCGTGGACCACCCTCTAATACCTATGTGAGCATTGTTTGTTGAGTATTACATATGCTCCACTATACCTGGTGTCGTTCAGGGTGGTCTTGGCCAATACATTTCATGAAGATATGGCCATCCTCACTTTTGGGACGGTTCATCCAGAATAAATTACTGATGCGCTGAGCCCCCGCTGTACATCTTAAGACAGTTATGCCCACCTTTGCCCTCCTCACTAAATTTACATCTATAGAGGTTCGGTGCTTTGTGTTGCAACACGGTAGTTCTTTAAATGGAGTTATCTTAATACTGATTTGGTTGATGGATCAGGAACCTTCTTTTTAGACAGACACTTGCTGTAGATATCAGCTCCACTGTACCCAGATCGCGAAGTCTTGTTATCTGGGCAGGCTGAGGACAACGAACTACAGTTCAGACGAGAATTTCGTCATTCTGTAGTCCTGAAGTCTCGCGCAGTTTAGGCGATCACCACTGCGCATGCGCTAAGCATGCGCACTACTGCGAGTGGTTGTTACGGAGGACCACGGCGTCCCAAGGGAATGGCTGTGCCGTTCTTATCAGTCAAAGCGGTCAGTAATGAAACGGTATCCTTTATTGCTACAAACATGTTGCACGTCGTTTTGGGCGTGTCCCCACGCGGGCTTTTAACGACCTACACCTCTCCCTCTCGTTGCCTCCCCCTTACTCAGATACTGTCTGGGGCAACGACGGAGAGGTGAGGGTTTCTGTACAAGCGTACTGTGACTAATGCGAGAGTGTGCGTCTGACATGCAGGTTTTGATATGCGCTGTGACTTTAGCACTCAGTATTGTATTATGATAGGTGCTTTTAATGACTGATGACCAAGTTTTACGGTCATAAGCTTGGTCGTAAACTTCAAGTTCAGAATAATGTTGGAAGGTAGAGCGAGTTTCCTTGAGTTACTTGTGGAAAGAAGTATTTAGAAATAGAGGCATGACACATCTTGTGCAGGCAGGATATAACAAGCAAGGTTACCTTTGGGCTGTATCCTATCTCTGATGCTTCGTATTTCTTTTAGAGCGTGGCCTCCCTTTCTTCCTGAGTTTGAGTCCAGGTGAGGTGAGGTCTACTCCCCGGCAGAATAGGGTGAGTGGTACGTTTTGACCTTATATTACTGTTAGAGGATGTAGAAGTATTTATATGTTAGATTTTCTGAAATTTGGGGGTGTTTGTGTTGTTTTTTGTAGATCACTGATTGGAACCTTCTGTACGGCGGAGTGCTGAACCCATACGCTGTATCCTTTGTTGGTTATCACACTGGGTCTGATATAGTTGAAATATTTGGTTTTTCACTAAGCAGTAGCAATATTGTGAACAGGGCCCTGATGAAAACCTTGGGTCCTTCCCGATGAGGTTGAAACATGTTGGCCTAAAATGCAGTAATTTGCTTCCATACTGCATTCTTGCACTGTTCATTCTGGTTTTAATTAGGAAGAGGACAGATTCCCAATAAATGTACTGTTCTGCCCTCTATTCTATTTTATTTTCACCACTTTTTGGTTTTTGCACTGCACTTATACCCATCTTTTGTCTATCACTGGCTATTTAGTGCTTGTGGGCATTGACCCCGCTCTACTACAGGGTAATGATGGGTCTCAATGATCTAGAGACCTCAGATCCCTGAGGATGACCAGATGATAGAATTTGATCATACAAGTGTTTGATGGAAATCCTATTAACCGAGCGGGTTTCTTTGTTACAATCACTTACACCTTTCTTTATTTCATTTTATCTTTATCCTACTCCTACTATTGCTTTCCAGTAAGCTTGCGCTATGGTTTAAGGGCACAAAGATACCCTATCCGCAGACCCCTAGGTTTTCTTGTGATTATATTATTGTGTTGGGGGCTTAACCTAGGCATGGTCTTAAAACTCCCCTAAGACCCTCCTTTCCTTGTTTTATAGTAATTCCCATAACAGCCCAAGTTAACACCAGAACCTGGGCTGCTATGGGAATTTCCAAGGCCCTTTTATCAAGCCCATTATCGCCGTTTTATCGGAATTTTTGCTGCTGATAAAAGCGACGATAATGTATCGCCTTTTGTTAATAATATGCGACTTCGTTCCGTGTCCTGCATCGCATTTTGTGATGCAGGGCGCAGGATACGAAATTCATTTTATTAATTTAATTGCTTACTTACCTGCAATCATCCAGATTCCGCTGTTTATAACCCCTCACCCTGCCCCTCCCCCGCCCCATTTGCCTACCTCACCACAACTCCCTCCACGGGCCGCGGCTGAGTCAGTTACTTGTACTTACGTTAAGCATAATAAATAATAAAAAAACTTATATATTGTAAAATTGTCACCTGTGGAAGATACAAAAAACACAGTTACTAGATATATTTTACAACACAAAATAATTTGTAAAACATTTCATTTGCCTTTTTTGCTGTTCTCAGAATATATTGAATTTCACTACAAATAGTGAGTTCAATAGTACTCATCACATAACAGCGGGCAAAAAAAAGACAGTCCATAAGGATATCTTAAAAAAACCCAGTTAACATTGTCAATAACAATATAAAAAATAGAAATTAAACATATCTTAAATGTTTTTTTCTAAGAGCAATTTGTTACGTAAATATAAGATATCTCAAGCAATCGTAAAATAACAATATATTCTGATTAATTTTCTTACACTGTAAATAATGTTACTTACAAGTAGATGCTGAGAAAATACACAGCAAAAAGTCCTTAATGGTTTCGCACACTTTTCCTTACGGCCAAATAGTATGCATCAAGTCCTTTGTTTGGAAGTTGTTCAATAGTAATCCTGAACATTCGCCTCCCAGCCATCTGTTCCAAAACTACCGACATCATCTACGGGTCTCCCAGGAGTCATCCATCAATCCGACGCTGTTTATCATCTACATGGCCACCCTAACAGAATTAGGCCACCATGACAACTTCAACAACATCTATTACACAAAGAACACCAAGCTCATCCTCTTTGTCACCAAGAAGCCACATACCACCAAAAGGAACCTCCAAGACACAATGAAGGACGTCACCAACTACATAAAGAGCAACACTGTAAACACAAACTGGCAGAAGATGAAGGTACTCATCCTCAGGCCCACTCCATCAGCCTCAGACAACTCCTGCTACCTGACTACAGTGTGAAGAGTACCAGCATCTACTAACTATGTGCACAACATAGGATTCAACCTCAACTGCTCACTCTCCATGTGTAAGCAAGTCTACACCGTGTCCTCATACTGCTATAACACCCTCCACATGCTCCGCAACATTTACAAGAGGATCCTAACCAAAAGAAGAACAGTGACACAGGCCCTCATCAGCAGCAGACTACACTGTGGTAAAACACTCTACACATGAGTTCTAGCCAAACACCTACAGCAACTACAACAAATCCAAAAGACCACTACCTGACTGATCATCAATGTCCCCGGCTGCACCCACATCACCCACCACCTGATACAACTACACTGCCTCAATATCAACAAAAGGATCACCTTTAAGCTCCTCACTCTCACTTACAAAATACTCTACAACAGCAGACTAATCTACCTTAACAGCACTAATCCTAAAGGGCAAATTTTGATCTTAAAATGTTGTCTTTAAAAATATTAGGTAAGAATTTTGTAACTCTTTGGGCAAACGTTGCTTAAAAACTAATTGAGTATCATTACACTGTATCCAACCTTTCAGACATTTTAAATAAACAATGTAATGTCCAGGGCCTAGATGTAGGTAATTTCATTTTACCACTTCTTAAATACCGAATTTTACCGATTCGGTATTTAAGAAGTGGTAAAATAGAGGGGGGGGGGTGTAGGTATGACAGAATCGGTAAATACCGAATCGTTAAGATTTGGTATTTACCGATTATGTAAATTCCGATTCGGTAATGCCCATTGATTCCTATGGGCATTGAAGCCCATAGGAATCAATGGGCATTACCGAATCGGTATTTACCGATTCGGTAAATACTGATTCCAGCAAGGGTGCAGGGGGTGTCACTTTGACACCCTCTAGCACCCCAAATACAGGCATGTGTGCCATGTGGCAGACAGACATGCCCTAAGGGCATGTCTGTCTGTCACATGGCATAGGTGTGCATGCACACATGTGCATTCACACCTGGATTCGGTATTTTACCACCCAATTGGATTGGGTGGTAAAATACGGAATCTGAAAGGCCTTTGGGACTTAAAAGAGTCCCACCTACATCTAGAAGTTACCGAATCGGTAAAATACCGATTCGGTATTTTACCGATTCGGTAAATTTACCGAATCGGTAAAATTGGCCCTCTACATCCGAATAACCCATTTACCGGTCGGTAACGGCTGAAATCGGCCGTTACCGGCCGGTAAATGGCCACCTACATCTGGCCCCAGATGTGGTAGAAGGTCCATCATGAAAAATAATAGCAACAGCTATAAAAGTTCTTCCTGATATTGAACATTGACCAGCTACAAAATGTTTAATTAAAGTTTTCAATTTTGTTCCATCAGTTCTACAACGTTGCAGCATTAAAATAACATACTGTCCATATCTTTGTATAAATAATGTTGATGACATTTCTGATTTACATTGGCTAAACTCCATGTTTTGACTTGCTCCTCTAATTAGATTATTAAAAGACACTGATTCACAGTCAGGTAAAGTCAAATATATGAATCTCTCTGTGTCTATGTCAGTGCTACATGTAAACAAACAATGTTGACAGTCATGATGCCAATTATAAGAAAGGCCAAAAATGTTTTCAACATCTATACCTTCATCTTCCAGTACACCAAGCATAAACATTTAAAATTCCTGACAATCTTGCTGAATATTCTGCGTAAATTGAGTAGAACCAGAACATATGTCCAAAACATTTCGAATATCAGAAACACTTTGTATTTTACTTTTATCACTAGTACATTTCTCATAAACTGAATTCAGTAATGAACAGAATCTTTTGTCCCGATTTTCTACAATTTGCTGTTGGAAACTTTGAAGAAAAAAAACAACATTAACAACTACATTAGCATAGCAGTTGACACCAGAACTATTTTCAAATCGATAACCAACATTCTCTTCAACTCTGTCCTTTGTCTTTTTGCTTGGAGGTGCAACTTCATCTTGTTTTTTTTCTTTCTCTACAGTTTCAGAACCGATATTCTCAAATCTTCTTTTTCTACCTACCACACGCTTTTCAATCACTGGATATTGATCTAAATTGGGTGCATATTCTCTTCTTAACCTATTATACTCTTTCACACAGTTTGTGTCTGCAGAAACCTTTGTCTCATCAAAATCCATCAAGTACAATCCAGATAAAGTTCTGACTCGAGCCAAAGCAACATATGCCATACCTTCTTTAAACGCGGTACTTCCAATATTCAGTAAAGCACAATCTACACTTAAACCTTGAGATTTATGAATGGTCACCGCATATGCCAAACAAACAGGAAACTGTTTTCTGCTGACATACAAATATTTCACAAGCAAAAAACGAGCTGCACAACGACTAACTTGTTGTACTTCAGCAATTTCATCAAATTTGATTTTCAAAAATTCAATGCCAGCTCTGCTTACATAATTAACAAAATCAACAATTTTACCCATTGCTCCATTTACTAAACCTTTTTGCACATCCAAATTACGTCGCAAAATGACTCTACAATTTACACATGCATACAAATTCTTTTAAAAAAACAGCAGTTTTACTTATCGATTTCTCTAAACAATCCAATTTCCTCTTCAAGTTTTCACTCAAAATAATACTGATTCTCTCATGTTCTATTTTATCAATTGCTTCCAATTTTATAATTTCTTCATTTTCCAACTTTAACATTTCTTCATTGAATATAAAACATTCACGCAGTGTTGGCATTAAGCAGATTACAGATTTGTTTTCTGCAATTCTCATGTATATTTTCTCTGGGGCAATATTTGCATTTGGAAACAAATTGGAAAGTAATCGTGTCTGTAAAGCTTGTTTTCCATGTTCGGTCAATTTTCCAATTCTTATATCTTGAAGAATAGTTCCATAATCAACATCATTTGCTTGTCGCATATTTGTAGTAAGTTCCTTATACTGAAAATAAGACCAAGGGCCCGATGTAGGTAGGCATTTACTGTTCGGTAACAGCCGAATTCGGCTGTTACCAACCGGAAAATGCCTTTTCCAATGTAGGGGGCATGTATTTACAGATTCTGTATTTTTACCGAATCTGTATTTACCGAATGGGTAAAATTACCGAATTGGTAAATTCAGACTCTGTAAAAATACCGAATCTGTAAATGCAGATGTAGGTGGCGCTTTAAACAGTGCCACAGGCCCCTAAGAATTCGTTATTTACCATGTAATACTATTGCATGGTAAATAACAAATTCAGGTGTACATGCACATCTGTGCATGTACACCTGTGCCATGTAACACACAGACATGCCCTTAGGGCATGTATGTGTGCCACATGGCACACAAGCCTGACATTGGGGTGCAACAGGGTGTCAAAGTGACACCCCGTTCCCCCTGGCAGGATTCGGTATTTACCGATTCGGTAATTACCGAATCGGTATTTGCCATTGATTCCTATGGGCTTCAAGGCCCATAGGAATCAATGGCAAATACTGATTCGGTATTTACCGAATCTGTAAATACCGAATCATACAGATTCGGTAATTTAAAAAGAAAAATTACCTACATCTGCCTACTTCCAATTTACCTACTCTTAAATACTGAATCGGTATGATTCGGTATTTAAGAGTAGGTAAATCGAGATTACCTACATCGGGCCCCAAATGTTTACATTGCCAATACTCCCCAAAGAGTTTCTGGTATCTTCATGCACGAGTTTTTTAAATACTGGCTGTCCTTTTACAGGAGTAAGTTGTAGAAGATCTCCAAAAACTATGACGTGTTTTCCTCCGAATAATACGTCGTACTCTGTTTTAAGAATTTGCTGCATTCTTAAATGCACAAAGGTAAGCATTAAGTTTGAGACCATGCTTACCTCATCAATAATGAGAAGCTTAATTTTCCTCAACACTCTTGAAACTTCATAAGAAGCTTCTGCAGATAGCTTGTGGTATTGTAATTTGTTGTCATGCTCTACTGTTAGCATTAATAAACAATGTAAAGTAATTCCTTTAATATTGTGTGCCACCAACCCAGTTGGAGCAGTGACAACACAAGACAAATGCGACTCAGTTCTTTTCTGTAGAAACGTTGTGATTACTTTAATTAAAAAACATTTTCCTGTTCCAGCTTGTCCACTCACATACATATGGATAGGTTCAAATGATGGGCAAGAGCACTCTTTTTTCTCATGAAGAAATCCATGGTCAATCTGTTCTCTCACTTGCTCATATATTTCTTTCTGCTCAAGATTTAGTTGTTCTAAGTTTCCTAAGTTTGTTAGATGTTCTTGACCTTGATACATTACTGTTTCCAACTCTTCCATAGCAGTTGCTGCTTCATTTAGAACAATTGGTTCTCCTAGTGGGTCCTGACTCAACGGAGGAGAAGTTTGACTGTTTTGAGAACTATCTCTAGCAATCTCAGCTGCAATTGTAGCTTCTTGCTCAATTTCAACATTTTGACATAAATGGCAAAAACAGGACATTCTATAGTATCTTTAGTTGCATTGAAGGAATCTTCATAGCTATGAAAATCTCCAAGTAATTCCAATTCTGAACGCCATGGCTTGAAAAGTTGCAAAAGAGCTAAATAGTACAATTCACTTTTGTCAGGTGTTTCGCAACTCAGTTTACGGTGATTCATCAAATGTCCTTTTCTTTGTTTTACCAGACATCCTTCAGAACCAATAACGGCATATATACCATTATTAATGTTTTCGGTAATATTCTGATTAAAAATACAGTTTTGCAGCACTTCATAGAGACAAATGTTCTCAAGATGATGACTTCTATTTGGATAATATGTATCCAACATATTTGTTTTCAGAATATCAGTACTTTCTAGCTCTTTTTCAGTTAAATATTCAATTTCTTGTACAGATTTAAGAACTCGGTTTCGTGTTGCAGCAAGACCTAGACTCACCCAAATGATTCTTCTGGATTTAGAGTACAGACTTGCAGATGATAAGCGATCCGAGCATTCATACGCTCCAATTTCTCGATGAGATAACATCTTCAAACTGTGACTGTATAATTTCTTACTTAGACTCTTCTCATGGGAAATCTCTTCCCACATTTCCTTCAATTCCGTCTTTTCTGACTTTGTTATGTACGATGTCACATATCGAGCAACAGCAATGGAATTGTCTGCAACATATTGAATATCCGTATTAGCATTCCACATAGACAAAATTACTGAGTTATAGTCATTTATGTATTTTGACTAACCCTGGGCGAAGAACTACGCTCCGTTCGCGGAGCTTGCGGCGTTTCGGCAACTCCGCGTTCCGCGGAGAACGCGTAGCTGTCGATTACTCCGCGATCCGGTGCGTAGCGTAGTTCTCGCGCGCTGAATAACATTATCGCGTGCGCGGCAATGGCTTACCTTGGTTCTGCGTTCGCTTTTTCCCGGTCGCGTGTGCCACCATGTTTGTAAACCCTCCCGCGAACGCGATAACGTCATTTGGATGCGCGATAGCGTCATAAGGACGCGCGAGGATGCTTGACGAGAAGATGAGTTCCCGAACATGTCTTGCACAACCCGAACACGTTACCTGTGACCCGGAACAGGAAATAAGGGAACGCAAGCGGGCGGGACAAACCTCTTGGGTAACTTAGCGCGCTAGCCATCCCGAGCATGCAGGCAGCGCCCCAAACACGCGCACCGCGCTCCCGAAGACGAAAAACGGCGCGCGAACGGGTCTAGCAAGCAATTACGCATGTCCGCGGAGCTACGCGTAGGTCGCGGAGTGCAAGTGCGTCTTCGTGTAGCTCCGCGGAGTGCGGCTCCGCGAACGTTAATTTTGACTCTTCATTTCTTCTTAAGTTGTAGGTATTTTTTGGAGACTTTCTTGTGATATTATGTCGCAAAGATGACATAAAACTGTTCACTCTTCCTTTTGATATTACAGGTCGAGGAAATGCAAAACGGCATTTGCTGTAGAATTTGTCCTTAGATTTGTATTTTCGACAACAGTATTTGCTACAACGATGGCTTTGGAATTGTAAGACTTGTTGTCTTAAGTCCTTATCTTGTGTACTTTTGGGTACTTCACATGTAGCATATTCTTCAATAAACGACAGCACAGTATCATCTGAGTCTGTTCCAAATTTGGGAGCATCTTTGATCCATAATAGCATATGTATGTGAGGAGAAACTCTCGCTTGATACTCCTTTTTCCAAAAGAAATCCAGAACCTCTCCAAGAGTAGGATTTTTTTTATTGGTGATAAAAGACATCATAGCTTCAAATTTATGATTGAAATACCTGCATACAATAACAGGATCCAAAGAGCACAATTCTCCAGGTGTCTTGTATTCGATATTTGGTATATTTGGATTTGCCTCTCGAAGAAATTGAAGTAAATCATCCCAAGCATATTCAGCACAGCTTAGAGTAAGGAACCATCTAGGAGTTCCTAAGTTCCTTAGCATACATTTGAGTTCTCCGTGACGACGGTACCAGTACTCATTAGTTCCACGCTGACTTGCCATCAGATTAATCAGCTGAGTTTCCAACACATTATCTTTCTGCTGTACTTTATCCATAAATTCCTTTGCTGAAACATTTTGCAGATGTACACCTGTTTTCAATATGTGGTTTACTGCATAAGAAAGTCCAGACAAATCACTCTTAAACAAAAGATGAAACAAATATGGAATACATTGTCGAAATCTTGCCTCTTCTGCATATAATCTTGAATGTCCGGTATTCAGATGCAGGAATCTGCACAGGTCGTTCATCATATCATCCTCCTTTTCCTGTAGGAAACAACTGAGGGAAACAACGAGCTTCCAAGCTTTTTTCCCATACACTAATGGGACTTCCTTTTGCTTCTTTCATTTGAAATAACTCTATAGCATTCCCCATCATTTCTTTGGAATGCAATGGATGAACACTGTAATAATCATAGATTTCTTCAGTTCTGGACACATCCACTTTTTCAATTTGTCCAGATGGCAAGTCAGTATCTTCTTGTACAGATATTTCTTCTTCTCCCACATACACATTTTTGTAATATTGATTATTTTTTACCAGATACAACGTTGACTTTTTCACTTTCCTAACATCCACTAATTCTTGCCAGATTTTCTTACTCTTAGTAGGAACGCCATTAACAAGAATAACTAAAGGTTCATCCTCTTCATTTTCTACACCAATAGTTTCAATATTTTTCTTTAAATCTAGAGGCAAATATACAACTCTTCCCTTTAATTCTCTCTGTAAATCAGAAGGAGGCAATTTTCCTGTCTTAGGCTCCATACGAACAATAGCCTGAAATGGATGCACACATTGAATAAGAATAGACTCATGGGTATTTAACTCCATCAGTTCAGAAAGAATATTTACCAACTCAAGATTATTATGCACAGCTCTAGGAGGCATTTTGTTCTCTTCTAGTTTGTTATAACAATATTTACAAATACGCTGATCAGAACTCAAATCAAAACAATTCTCTATCACCCAATAAGTTGTACAATCCTTACACTCATTATTATTTTCCTTTTCACTTTTTAAATACAGATCCACAGTCCTGGTCTGATTTTTATAATGAATTCGTCGACAACAGATACAAGAATAATTTGGCCTTTCACCTGAAATCACCTTAAACTGTATAATTTCTTGTTTAAAATTTTCTACACTGCACTGTCCTACATTCTCTTCTACATTTTCTTCTATTAATCTCTCACTTTCTGCACTGTCTTCCTGAGGACCAAAGTAATTAATCTCAATTTCATCACAAACATTTGTTACGTCTGATACAGATCCATGCAAAAGAGCACTGTTCAACTTTTTAACATTAGTGCTGGACTTTTCGCGTAATACAATGTTCTGACTAATTTCCTCATCTGAGTATGATGAACTGCTAACATCCTGAAATGGTGGAAAACACTTCGACATACTTTTTCAGAAACACAAGGTAGAGAATGACCTTGTAAACCAGTATTTTCTCTCACTCTACAAGGGTCTAGTCCTTGTAACATCTTAATCTTTTGTTTAACACTTTTCTTGGTGTAATTACGTAAGACATTGCGTAAAAAATCAATAGATTCTTGCCGGACACTGCAAATACTACTACAATTCCAAGTGTACACTGGAGCTTTAGGACGTCTCCCTAAAACTTCAGCAGCTAACACCTCTTCTGCATTTCTAGGAACAATTTTCTCTTTCTCAATAGGACAACCATTTCTAACCTCATAAGCACGACCAGTAGTGTCAACTGCATACAACAAATCATTACTCTGAAGATAACTTTCTTCATTAAAAAAAGGCTCAGAAGTTAAAGTATGTTCCATTCACCCAAAAAAAACTCACAAAAATTACTTCTGTTAAATAGTCTTCTCCACCTACTATTGCTCTTCATTAAATGGATTGGTTTATCTAGTGATCTAATTCTATTGATTACTAATATAAACAGTTTTCTTTTCAATTCCAAAGCTTTCTCAACTACATTTTCTATAGCTTTCTTCTTCTTATAAAATACTGTTTTTTTCTTATATACCTTAATTTCTTTCATTAAATTTGATACCAATCTGTTATAAAACATTTTTTTCCTAATTTCTGTGAATTTATTTTGTTCTCCTTGTACTATACACAGTTTTGTCTGCACTTGATTTTCCATTATTCTTTTGTTTATTAGTAGTTTTTTTTTCGTTGCTGATACACTAAGGACATTTTTTTGTTTCCGAACACTATTCTTAGTCTTTAGTATTTTCCTCAAAAAAGTGCTCCTGCTCTTACCAGGAGTTTCTTTCTGTTTGTTAAGACATCTCTCTTCATGTAAATCTTCTTGGTGAGTTCTCTTCAAATACACACTTTTCTTTTGTTGCTTGGTCTGTTGGTACTTCGTTGGCATGATGCAGTACTTTTAGTATCGATAAACACAACCTATAATAAAAAAATATATGTAACATTACAAAAAAAAAATAATCTAATATTCTATTATATTACTTACAAGAAGAGAGGGAGGAGTATGAGGACGAAGCTTGGAGTATAAAAATAAGAGGACTTACAACAAAAGAACAAGGAGTATGAAGCAAGGAAAATTTAATAAAAGATGAGAGTATAAATAGACAGTACAATATAACGGAATGTAGAAACAGCCGCGGCCCGTGGAGGGAGTTGCAAGGGGGCAGGCAGGTGGGGTGGAGGAGGGGCAGGGTGAGGAGTGATAAACAACCGAATATGGGGTCATATTACCAACAAGTAGCGATATTATCGCTAAATAGGGTTAGAGACGATTTTTTTTATCGCTGCCTATCAATGGATATGTTAGCGGAGAAAACATGCTATTAGCAATGTTTTTCTCCATTGTGGTAAAATGTCCAGCGATAGCGGCGAAATGCGTGAATATCGTTGAGAATACAGCGATATTCACGCATTAGAGACGAAATGGTCTTAGCCATGTTATCCACCTGCCATTGGATAACATGGCTAAGAACTGGTCTGGGCAGGTGTTAGTATTTGGAGATAATCGCAGTTAACGCGAAGATTTCCAATGGTACGCCTGCCTTGCTAATAGGCGATAGCGACGTTAGCGACTGCTTTCAGTCGGTAACTGGTTGGGTACGCCCACTTTGCACGTCATTAGCAATAAACATCGCTGACATGCAAAGCGGGCCCCAAACTGCTCGCTATCACATAAAAGCTGTCGCTAACATCAGTTAGCGACAGGTTGCTAATAGGACAATAGAATTGTCGCCGCTTAGCGGCCGAAAACAGATGGTAAATTGATGATAATTGCCTATCGTCCCCCCTTGGTAATACGCCACCTCGATCATTGCAGGTAAGTAAACAATTAAATTAATTAAATTAATTTCGGGACATATTAACAACAAAAGGCGATAGATTATTGTCGTTTTTATCGGCAGGAAAATGCCGATAAAGCGACGATAATGAGCTTGATAATATGCCCTTGAGAATTCTCATACCAGCCCAGGTTAACCCTAGAACTTTGGCTTCTATAGCAATTTACAAGAAGCTATTATCAAGCCCATTTTTGCCGTTTTATCAGCAGTTTACTGTCCATAAAACGTCGATAATTTTAACACTGGTTCTTAATAATATGCCCGTCAGTGCTATATTATCATTAAAGGGCGATACATTATCGCCGCTTTTACCGACAGGAAACTGGCACTAAAGTGGCGATAATGGTGTCAATAGTATATCCTTGTGAATTTCCATAGAAGTCCAGGTTAACACCATAATCTGGGTTTCTATTGGAATTCACAAGGATATATTATCGAGAACATTATCACTGCTTTACCGGCAGTTTCCTGTCGATAAAAGCGGTGATAATGTATCGTCCTTTATTGATAATATGGCCCATAACCCCTTAATGTACAGTGGCATAAAATGATATTAAAGAAAAAAACATAACAGCATGCATTATAGCAAAACACGTTTACTACTATAAAACGTTTAACAATGGACGAATATAGGAGCATATTATCAATGCAGGCGAAAAGATTATGAACATTTTATCTGTAGTTTCCTGCCGATAAAGTGACAACAATTGTATCGCCGAGTCTTGATAATATACCTTATAATTAGTTAACGTACAAAGATACACCGCACAGACGCACTCCCATACAACTTTTCAACTCACCTTTCAAATTTAATTCCAGATTAACAGGAATACCACACACACAGTGGATATTCATCTACAAAATCTCTGGAGTTCAGTGTTTGCAGCACAAACGTCAAATGGAACATTTTCCCTCTTATTTTACGTATACATACATATAAATAACCATTTAAAATCGTGTTCACATTAATTCTAAAGAAAAGACACTTTTCGATTGGTTTAACGTTCCAAAGCTTTCGAGATAATAGAACTTTCAACCCTTCCCCCGTTCCACAATCTGCCAGTTCCCATAGAAACACTTCAGGTAACACCTAAGTCAGCACACAGGTGAAAAGTTCATCATACATTGTTGCAAATTAAAGCAGCAAGTGTGCTTGACTGGACAATATACCAGCTTATCTTATGTAACGTTCTTTTCTATCACTTTTTCTTAACCAATAAAAATATGGCTTTTAAATAAGAGGAACATGGAACCTAGTTTTCTGTAAAATGTTGTCAAACAACCAATCATGTCTTTTCTTTTTTCATAACTGCATGTTGTCCACCATTTTAGAAAAATCTTTACTTTTGAAATTCGCATTTCATTTACAGACGCCATCAGAGTGCATCCAGACCTCTCTCCAAAATGCTTACAGTGTGGATTGTGGGACACAGCTATATTTTCTGGAGTCAAAGGTACACAGAACAGAAAAGAATTCACAAGGACCTAGGTTTACCAAATGTAGACATTAAATGGATTGGACAGAGAGGATTAAAGTTGCACCAATTGATGCCATTGGTGAAATCCTTTATGCATCTACAACACCCTGACCTCATAATTGTGCACTGTGGTGGCAATGACCTAGGCACTTTGACTGGGGTAGCTCTGGAAATGCTCATGATGGACACCTTTGCACAATTGATGACGCTGTTCCCGAAAACTGTCTTTGTGTATTCTAATATATGCCAAAGTCAGAGATGGAAGCGGTCCATCCACTATTGTCCACAGTTTGAAAAAGCTAGGAAACATGTGAATAAACCTGTTTCTGCCTTTCTCCGAGACTACCGAATGGGGTCTGTTTACAACAATAATCTGCGTTTCAATATGCATGGCATCTATAGGAGAGATGGTGTACATTTTACAGATGAGGGGAACAGATTGTTCCTCATAAACTTAAGACTCTGCATTGGTACTTACTCGTAGGTAGTAAAATCTCGCAATAAACACAACTGCTCTTTTTAGAGCCACACAACACATAAACAAATACACTTCATAAATATCTAAAATTATTTTTAGTTTTCTTGGTTATGTACGCGTACGTGATGACTTTCAACATTCCAGCTGAATGTCGTCCATACGTGGTTGGTACACGTACAATAAATGTACCACCCCCTGAGCAACACTATAGGTTAAGAATGTTTCTATCGTGCTACCTTTCCTTATTTGTCAACTTTGTTTTACTGTTTCCTTGTGACTCGGCTGCCGTGACAAATAAGAGGGCTTGCAACACTTCCTGGTTTGGAGTATTGATAGCCAATCAGCATGCAGCTCCTGCTCGTAATTGTACATATTTCTGTACGCGTACGTTGCGATTTTTAAAAAATAAAATAAAAAATAGAGCCTAAACATGCATGTACGGCCCCCTAACCACGCGTGATCGTCACCTTGAAGCCATTAGCATGCATTTCGGGTCATATTATCAACAAAACGAGAAGGATTATCGCCGCTTTATTGGCACTTTCATGCTGATAAAAGCAGGGATAATGTGTCGTCTTTTGTTGATATCGCGATTTGTTGATAATATGGCCCGAAATTAGTTTTATTAGTAATTGTTTATTTACCTGCAATCAGCCAGATTCCGATGTATATCACCCCCCACCCTGCCCCTCCCCCGCCCGCCCTGCGTGTCCTACCGCAACTCCCTCCACGGACCACGGGTGAAAGACGCGGTAGCGATCTAGTCATTTACCACAGAGTTGTGGGGAATCCTTGGTGAGGCGCGCACTCACTAACGAGGGCGCACTTCACCGAGGGCGTTTCGTAGTTCAGACCCGTTTTCAATTGCTCCTTAGACATTCCTGAAGAGAAAGTGGAAATATTTGTGTGAGAGTTAAACATCGTTGTTTGACAAGTTAGTGAGTAAGTAAACTTACCTGACATTATAGACAATATTGAATGTACTTAGTCCATGTATTTTCTCAAACTTAAAAGAAGAATCGATAAAATTCGTGATAAGCAAGGTCATAAGGGAAAAGAACACATTGAGTTAGGAATAGAAGAAAGACTTTTGAATTAAGAAGGAACAATAATGAAAAACACAAGATATTGAAGGATTGACAGAATAGATAACAAGCAACTGCATAAAGAAAAGTTAGTAGAAGAACACAAGGAAATTTATAATATAAAAATTAGACAATAAAGTGAGAGGCCTAGGTTAATGAATGTTACGTAATTATAGGTTAAAAGCAGTGAGAAAATTAAAGAACCGTAAGCTACAAGGTTGCAGACAAATACTAGAGGAGAGGCTAGTTCGAAATTGGAAGGGGTAGGTAATTAGTAGGGTTAGACTAAGTTATAGATGAGGAATAGAGATAGAGTAAACACATGAAGTATTCAAAAAGTAGTGTGATAATGATGTCTAAATATACACAGATACACAGTGTTGTTCACGACAATGAATACTATCTTTTCCATTATAGTAAAACACATTTACTATTTTGGAAAGGGTAAGGTGAATAGACATATTCTACATTTTATAGTAGTGTATTTTACTATACCAGCCTGAGTCTTTTCCTATAGTCATAAGGAGTGATTGCTTTCAAAATTTAGGAAAAGCTAAGAACAGGATACCCTTCTAATTAATTATAGTTGTATAATTTTGCAAAGGAGTACAACTGTACTAATGGAATGTTATTATATAATTGTATTTATATAGTATTTTTTGTAGGCCAAAATAGGTGAAGACTGTAGTTTTGTATTATATATTACGAAAAGTGATAAAATTAACTGTTTATATTTTTATACAAGGAGCAAGAACATAAAGATAAAATTATGGAAAGAGAACAGCCTCATGCTCAGGAGATTTTGGATATTATTTTGAGTATAATTGAAGAACTAATCGTATCTGTCACAGTCAATGAGAGTGAAGAAGGGGAAATTATTGCTGCAGACATCAATTGTGATTTTGAAGATGAAAGCTGTGATGCAGATTTCGTTGATGTTTTAAATTATGTTGAAATTTTAGAACACATTAAATCTGAACCTGCTGACGAGGAAATGGATCTGAATTACATAGCTGATGAAGTTGTATTGGAATGTCTGTTAAATTATGAGATGTTATAAGAATAAATTTATTGTTGAAAAATAATAAAGGTTTGAGCACTGTCTACTAATGTATTTATTGTACTAAAAGTGAAGCAGTTATTGATTCAGTTATATATTCTTTTAATGTTTGTATTGATTTAAAATATGAAAAGTGAGTTTGAGGGTATCGATTGCTTAAAATCCGTATGGAGTATAGATGTAGACTTGTATGCAGGTGCAAACTTGTGTTTTATGCCTTCAATTTCCCAGTCTGTATCCTTAGACTTCCACCAAACACCCTGACACTGCTGTTTTAGTATTGTAGTGAGCCACTCAGCAGTATGTTCTTTTTGATTGTACGGGGGTAAAACTGAAGCTGTAATAAATTTAGTGAGGGGCTTTCTTTGCAGAAGTGTAATGATGCAGTCAGTATCTAGATACTCATGGATTAAAAGAGGCCTTAGTGCATAGGTTGTTTCAAAGCTCTATGAACTGTGGATGCACTGTTCTATGTACCAGCATACTTATGTTTTATACGTTCAATTCCACAATGTGTATCCTAATACTTCTCATACTACTGTTTCAATATTGTAGTGAGCCATTCAGCAGTATGTCTTTATCTGTATACTGTGGTACAACTGAGGCTGTCTTAAATTCAATCAGGTTCTTTCCTTGCAGTTTTGTAATCATTCACTCACTATCTAAGTACTCATGCTTTAAAATAGGCTTTAGGGCATAGACTGCTTCAAAACCCTTATAGACGATGTATGTAGTCTTCTATGTACTTGCAAATTTGTGTTTTATACATTCAATGTACTAGTTTGTATCGTTACACTTTCAGTAAACACTCTGTCACTGTTGTTTTAGTTTTGTAGTGACTCATTCATCGGTATGTAGTAATCCATTCACTACATTAAAACACTAATGGGCACATATACAATAACTGGCATATCCCCAGGAATATGTCAGTTATTGTGCTCCATGACACCACCACCATGGATGCGCCGTATTTACAATGTGGTGTACCATGGGACAAAAATGGCACATATATGTGATGTATCTGTGCTGTAAAGGTGGTGCATTGTTTGAGTTATGTTGGAAGTGCAACGTATCTCCAGCAATGGTCTGGGGGCCCTATGCTCAGACTGCTGTGTCAATCTTAACACCTGCTTCAAGGTAGTGCAGGGTTTCGACACAGCATTAGTGTAAAAGTGACAAAGCGAAATTTTGTATATTGTAGTCAGCCACTTTTAGGAGGTGTTTCTGCGCAGGAACGCCCCCCTATGTAGGAGTGTGTCCTTGTGGTACAGGGATTTACAATGTGACGTAGTTCCCAGATACATCACATTGTAAATACCACATATCGTGGTGCATCTTTTGCACCAGTGCTTCATTAGAAAAGTGATGCAACGGTGGTGTGAAAGAGGCAGAAGGGTGTTGTAAATCTGCCCCTAACAAACACTTACAAATTCACTGAGGCAGTTTCACTAGCAGTGACTTCTTTTTTAATTTAATTTCGTTAATATTTTACATTGAAAATATGAAATGTAACTTTAAAAATAAAATAAAGATAAGTATTTCTAATAAAAAATGTAGGAAATGACTATAAAAAGAAATATAATTATTAGTATATTTCAAAATTGTCATTTACAAAACCTTTGAAATTCACTGAAAAAACCATTGGTTTCACACACATTATTGTTAGGAATTAGCATTTAAAAAACCTTAGAAATTCACTGAAAAAACCATAGGTTTCACACAAATTATAGTTAGGAATTAGCATTTAAAAAACCTTAGAAATTCACTGAATAAACCATAGGTTTCATCCATGTTATAGTTAGTTGGACATTTCTCTCACACATAACCATTGAAATTCCCTTGTTATAGTTAGTTCAGCTAACTATAACTCGCGTGCCCGCAATGCACTGCTGATGACGTCACATACTACATCACTCATGACATGGTCAGTGACATCACTCATGACATCACTGATGACATCTCAAATGACACCTGCTGCAGGTAAAAAAAAAGTCCCACTGAGAAATCCCCAACAAAAACATTTGGGAATTGGCACAGTAAGGCAGATGTCTGCATATAATTCCCCAAAATTCTAGGATTCTTAGGGCTTCCGATAATGGTAATTCTTTGCGAGGGAAATGCTGGGCCACGATTAATGTTGAACTAAGTTGGTTCTAGTGTTACCTTCTCTTTTCTAACTCAAACCTTTCCAAATTCTGGCGTTGGGTACTTTGTGACAACATAAAGAAACACAGTGGAGTTTCTTTTTTATCCTTGCTGGAATATCAAAAGTTCTAAGAATATGAATCTGTTTCATGTTTCATGAATCTTTCGGTGTGCTCCAAGGAACCCTAACACGGAAGCGCTCCTCCTTGCCTTGCAGGTAGATTTACTTTTAAACATCATCTTAGTAGTTGGGGAAGGCGGTGGATGTCATTGGGCAGAGACAGGGAGAAAGGTGAGTGAAAGGGTGGAGATGAGGATATATGTATGAATTGGAGCAGTATGGATGCAACAAGGAAGGATGGGCATAAGAAGGTTGGAGGAAATCTTGGTGCTAGAGAGCCCGGCCGCAAGATGGCCGTCAACCCGTGAGGCTCTGCCGGTCAGAGAGAGAAATCCAGTATTTATCATAACTTCTCGGGGATCGAGGCTTCCAGTAGCAAGCCATGAAGCATTGCTACACATTTCCTGGATTGGGAGTGCATGAGGGGTCGTTTGTTCAACAACACCCGAGACCTATGCATGGCCCATGCTGCCTGAGTGGAGCCTGCCTGTGGCCTTGCGCATGCAGTTGTAGCGGAAATGGATCCTGTCGGTGGGCAGGGCCTGCTGTCTTCCCCGCATATGACTGAGGAGCACGAGGCCACCTGGGCCCTGTCCGGTGGGTGCACCTGGGCTGTTGGGCAGCCCTTGACTTGAGCATTTGGACAGCTGGACCTGCTGCCGTGCAGAGAATTGGGTTGAGCTGGACAAGCCGGCTGGGTTCTACCGCCATGACTGAGTGTGAGGGGACGACTGGAATCTTTGTTTATTCCACACTGCCTGGACTGGGCCTTCAGCCCTGGGCACACGGTTGCTGCTGAGAAAGATCTTGTCGGCTTGCAAGAGTTGTCTCCCCCCCACACATAAAGCTGAGGAGAGTAGGGTCATGCAAGCTCTGATCTTGAGGGCACTTGGACCATTGGGCATTCTGGGTGCCAAGACGACTGGACCTGTAGCTGTGAGCGGTGCTGGGTCATGCTGGGATGGATGGCTGGGTGCAAAAGCATGAGCTGCGGGAGAGAAGATAGGTAGCCCTGAGAGATTTCCCGATATGACGGAAGGATGAGATGACCCAGGATGGATGGTGAGCACAGCTGTCTGCCACTGTGTGTTGCCCATTGGTAGACTCATGTCCCGCTGGAAAAGAGGGACCCATGCCTGGGTTCTGGCAGTAGGGGAGAAGAATGTGAGGAGTGTCACCATTGTGGTGAAACGCGACCAGATTGAAACATGCAACGTGCCCTACGATACAGAGATCGAATTAATGCGGCATGTTGTCTTTGCCCAAACCCTGGGCTCCAGTGCATGGCTGATCCTGCAGACCCAAGAATCGGTGGATAAACTATGGCTAGAATCTGGCCACTACTCTGACTTCAGTAACACTGCGACCCCTACTCCATGAACCAGCTCCAGAAGTGTGCTAACCATTAATGACTCCACGTGGTGCACCAACCTGCTCGTGCTTCGGGGAAGTTGGGGTGAGGCGGGGTCTGATTGCTGGCTGAGGGGTCACTTCTGCCCCACAACTGATACTGCTGTGACTGGCACGTGTCATGGCACAGCCACTCAGCTTCACTGACATCAACCGTGGAAAGAGAGGGGTTGCTCATGCCCCCCTGCCCACTGCTGTTAGCGAGAGGTGGGCCCCCATCATGGATCGAGGCCCATAAGCGGGCACATGGCTGTGGCTGCTGGTGGGGGCAACGCTGCAGTCCTGTGTACCCTGCCTGATGTAAGATGTGGATTACTGGCACAAAATAATCCATGCTCTCCTTCAAGAACAGCAGGCAGACACGAACGATGAACCCCCCTTCGGAAGATTCTTAGCAGGCTCACGCCTTTTGGACAGAGGCCCCCACTGGGAACTCCAGCTCTGCCCATAATAGCCCACCTTCTGAACTATAGAGATCAAGACGTGGCCCTGCGTCACGCAAGAGAGCAGGGAAATGAAGCGTCCATCTTCCAGGACTTCACAATGGTGGTGCATGCCATCAGAAGAGACTGCCTGCTGATTAAGGGTATTCTCCCACGCACTTATGCCAAGTACTCCCTGCAACACCCCGTCAAGCTGCAGATACTACATGTAGGGAAGACTCAATACTCACCGACTCTAAGATGGCAGCCAAGTTCGCCAAGCGTATCCCAGCGAAGGTAGGGAGATCATCGCTGGTGGCCTGCGGGCAGACTTGGAGCATCTCCGTGACAACCATTAGCCCCAAGACTGTCATGTTTGCAGCCATGCATGGGATTTGCGGAGGAGACTGCTTTGTTCTTGATCTGACCTCTCCCCACGTTATTGGACTGGCTGTTGGGCAAATACTGACCTGTCCGGAAGTCCTCCCTGAGAGACTGCACTCCCCATCTTGCTGTTTTAGGGCGGCACGTGTTAACTCGGGAACCAGTTGATCTCGCTATTTATGACTTAGAGCATGGTCAGGAGCAGGTAGTGGAACTAATCATAGGACAGTCCTGAGGTAGCTGTCTGGGTGGACCTGGGCCCCCTTGACACTGTTTCCCTCCCACCACCTGGCTGTCTGGGCAGAGAGCCAGAACCTCTAGATCGCACTCACAGGATGAGTCCCTAGAGAGTTCTCCTAGTTCACTGTTGGGTGTCGCAAGGAGGTGGGTCGATAGAATTTGGTCTGACTGGGAGGCCAAAGTAGGCAGTGGGTAGGGTGTTGGTTTGGTGTTGATGTCAGCAGCCCCTTGACTGCTTAATGTGCTCTCTCTCCCGTCCCTAAGGATCACTCACCAAGCAGATTTATCTGTTATGCCTGGCAACTCTCTATCAAGAGGCAGGGACTCCCCATACCCACTCTTCGTCACCCATGAAATCAGTTAGGGTCTTAACCTGAAATAGCCGTGGCCTAAATGATTGGCGTAAGGTGCGGTATGTCCTTACATAGTTGCACAGACATTCCACAGACATCTGCTTCCTGCAGGATCTACATCTCACAGAGGGCTCAGAGGCCCGGTTGAAGGCAGAATGGGTGGGGGAACAGCATGCAGTGTACTACTCAAACTATGCCTGTGTGCAGCTATAATTATTTGCAAGAGACTGCTGTGGCGCATGTGATGCATCCTACGTGACCCACAAGGTCACAATGTTCTGCTCTCTGGCATATCACAGGGCCTCCCAATTAAGCTTCTCTTAGCATATGGGCCCAATCTTGATGACTCCCAGTTCTTTGCTGAGGTATGGTGAAAAGCGGGCTCACTGGGCCCTTTCACAATTTTATGGGGTGAGGATTTTAATGTAGTGCTGAACCCCATGGTGGATAGATCAAATGACTCTAGACACCTACACCCACGCTCTGCTGCTCAGCTGTACCTGCTAATGGAAGACTTTTAACTAGCTGAGCTCTGGCATTCCTGACACTTCAATGACACAGAAGGTGCATCCATAGCCGCAGCTCTCACAACATGGTCACGTATTGATTACTGGTTGGCATCTCGTGAAGTTGACGCATGGACTAAGCTGGTCTCTCACTTGCCTCGGACACTGTCCAACCACGCACAAGTTCTGCTGGAACTGGCCCTCCCAGATAGCCCCTCGCACACATTCACCTGGAGGCTCCCGGCAGAAGCCCTATGAGACCAAGGGGTCGATTCCGATCCGGTAAAATAATCCGGCGTACGAATCGTATTCGTAGCAGATTCCGTACGAATGGGAAACTACCGTCCGACCAGCGAATTCCGATCCGTTTCCATTGATTTCCGTACGATTTGCTACGACCCGTACGAATGACATTCGTTTACCCGTACGAATAAGCCTCGTGCAGACCACCGTACCATTCGTCATCAGTCCGTACAAACTCACTATTCCGATTCGGAACGAAATGCCTGAGCGAGATACGTACGGGCCAAAGTATTCACGCTTCTACATTGATTCGTACGGGACATTCGCCTCACTGCACGCTCCACCAATACATACTACACGCACACCCCTCGGCCAAGCCTACGCGAACACCCCCACCCGCCAACGGCCCGTACCACTCACTCGCACGCACAAGTACGACACGCACCCCCCTCGGCCAAGCCTACGCGAACACCCCCACCCGCCAACGGCCCGTACCACTCACTCGCACGCACAAGTACGACATGCACACCCCTCGGCCAAGCCTACGCGAACACCCCCACCCGCCAACGGCCCGTACCACTCGCTCGCACGCACAAGTACGACACGCACACCCCTCGGCCAAGCCTACGCGAACACCCCCACCCGCCAACGGCCCGTACCACTCACTCGCACGCACAAGTACGACACGCACACCCCTCGGCCAAGCCTACGCGAACACCCCCACCCGCCAACGGCCCGTACCACTCACTCGCACGCACAAGTACGACACGCACACCCCTCGGCCAAGCCTACGCGAACACCCCCACCCGCCAACGGCCCGTACCACTCACTCGCAAGCACAAGTACGACACGCACACCCCTCGGCCAAGCCTACGCGAACACCCCCACCCGCCAACGGCCCGTACCACTCACTCGCACGCACAAGTACGACACGCACACCCCTCGGCCAAGCCTACGCGAACACCCCCACCCGCCAACGGCCCGTACTACTCACTCGCACGCACAAGTACGACACGCACACCCCCCAACAAGCGTACGCGAACACCCCCACCCGCCAACGGCCCGTACTACTCACTCGCACGCACAAGTACGACACGCACACCCCCCCAACAAGCGTACGCAAACACCCCCACCCGCCAACGGCCCGTACCACTCACTCGCACGCACAAGTACGACACGCACACCCCTCGGCCAAGCCTACGCGAACACCCCCACCCGACAACGGCCCGTACCACTCACTCGCACGCACAAGTACGACACGCACACCCCTCGGCCAAGCCTACGCGAACACCCCCACCCGCCAACGGCCCGTACTACTCACTCTCACGCACAAGTACGACACGCACACCCCCCCAACAAGCGTACGCGAACACCCCACCCGCCAACGGCCCGTTCTACTCACTCGCACGCACAAGTACGACACGCACACCCCCCCAACAAGCGTACGCGAACACCCCCACCCGCCAACGGCCCGTACCACTCACTCGCACGCACAAGTATGACACGCACACCGCTCGGCCAAGCCTACGCGAACATCCCCACCCGCCAACGGCCCGTACCACTCACTCGCACGCACAAGTATGACACGCACACCCCTCGGCCAAGCCTACGCGAACACCCCCACCCGCCAACGGCCCGTACCACTCACTCGCACGCACAAGTACGACACGCACACCGCTCGGCCAAGCCTACGCGAACACCCCCACCCACCAACGGCCCGTACTACTCACTGGCACGCACAAGTACGACACGCACCCCCCCCAACAAGCGCACGCGAACACCCCCACCCGCCAACGGCCCGTACTACTCAAACGCACGCACAAGTACCGCAAGCACACATAACGCCAACACCAAAACGACCACAAGGACCTTGCTAACGAGTCGCACTACCACACTGAACATGTCTCCTGTGTACACACCTTTGACAATCAATGTCCTGGTCACAGCCAAGCAGCCAAACAGAGGACAACACCAACACCCACCCCATATAACACCCACCCCAACAATTCAAATTAAGCCACACCCACCAATTGACCAATAAAAGGGACCACACATACAACCCATCATCCTTTGCAACATACCCATTCTTGCGAGGAAACAGAGAGCACACCAACAATTGCAGCCACATACCTTCACACATACACCCTATCACATCTACACCAACACCACCCCCTTCACAATCACAAACACACACCCTCATCCATACACACCATCACACCCTCAATCACATACACCTCACACCATGACCACACCCAAGAATCCAAAATTCACCAACCCGGAGATGGAGATACTTACTGATGAAGTCATCAGAGTCGAGCCGCAGCTGTTTGGCGCCTTGGTCAGACAGACCAGCCTGGCAGAAAGAACACGCCTGTGGGAGAGGATTGTAGACCGGGTCAATGCTGTTGCACCCATCAGACGCACCAGGGATGAATGCCAGTCCAGGTGGTACGATCTGCGGAGGATGGTGAAGAAAAAGATGGCACAGCCTAAGCATGGGCGTAAAATCCGTTCCGCTCGCGGATTTTGCGGATTTTCGGTAAATTCGCAATCCGCGAACTCTAGCGAACTTGCCGAAAATTCGTAAAATCCGTGCGAAGCGGATTTTTTGCTTGCCAACTAGAATACTATACAATTTCGCGGGAGTAAATACTTGCGAACACGTAGATGCGGCGGGCAGCGACAATCTCGCAATTGCGAGATTGCAAAATTTGCAATTTCGCACAAGAAATCCACCAGCAGGCAGCATAAACCTTGAAAATTATGATTTTTATCAGAATAACTCCTCAGGTTGACATTTGCCTGCACTTTTTCTTTGCAAGGAGTCCATTTTGGGGGGTGGGGGTGGGAGAAAGGAAGTGCCCCACAGTCTCCAACTTCCTGTTCCTGTCCACCAGGCTCCTCCCAGTGCTTTCTTCATGTGCTGGTCACTTTGATTTGGATCTTGACCTGGAAAGATTACTTTTGTGGATGCTGCTGGATATTTGGTTTTTTGCAATACTGAAAGCACTCAGCAGGTGCAAAAGTTCAATCTTATCATTAGTAACCATTCCCTGTAGTGCTTCCTGAGGGGCCGCTTCAGAGTTCATTTGCCTACTTGCAACTATTCTATGACCCTGCTCTGACCCTCACAGCAGGCTCAGAGAATAGCTACAAGTATACAACAAAGGTCCTGTTAAAAAAATTACACTGCAACAGAAAGCAATTACAGACAATACTGAAAGCACTCAGCAGGTGCAAAAGTTCAATCTTATCATTAGTAACCATTCCCTGTAGTGCTTCCTGAGGGGCCCCTTCAGAGTTCAGCAAATTACAGATAAGGAAGCAGGTGCCAGACTGGAAGTTTAAATTCAGTGACACATTAATCAACCCCAAATTAATTCATGTCAGATGAAGCAGGGCAGGTGTGCTTGCTTTTTTTCACCCCCATAATCTACAGTGATAAACCAACCAGAGGGTGGCAGGGATGTACCTGAGGGTGGCATGGGTGTACCAGAGGGTGGCAGTGGTGAAACAGAGGGTGCTGTGAACCTGTGATGATGAACCAGATGTAGAAACAACATAGTCGCGGTCGTTGCGAGCCGACAAGTAAGTTCGCAATTGCGAACTGGTACAGAATCCTCGCGAACTGGCAGAAATCCTTGCGAACACACAAAAAAAAAAAATCCGCAAATTCGCGAGAGTTCGCGGATTTTGCGGATTGCGAATCCGTAAATACGCAAGTTCGCGGATTGCCAATTCGCAAAATCCGCCCATGCTTAGGCACAGGATTACGCCAATGAATACCACACTGGAGGCGGTGGTCCCCGCAGACCTCCTGTATACCAGCCCTGGGAGGAGAAGGTCATGGTCCTACTGACAGCGGTGGGAGTACATGGAATAGAAGGAGCCATTGAGTCTGGTGAGTGTACAAAAAACACAAGTTACATGGGTAGACTAACAACAGTGCCCAGCAGCATGGGGTGGGTGGCCATGACTCCAAGCAGTACACAACCAAATGGTGGTAGTTGCAAGGGGGAGGCACATAGGGTGCAATGTGTAGGGTAAGAGGCTGCTCTCATGCCATATGTCCCAGGGACACACACAAGCATAATGACCAATGCACAGGGATAGGTAAATATCACACAAGATACAACACCACATCTTCTAAATATTTACTATTTGCTGACACACCTTACAGAGATGCATCATTTTGTGACAAAGTAAGGCAGTGTAGCAAGAGAGCAAGCACAATCTACCTGTCTCCATCCCTGTCTCGCCCTCTGTCTCTGTCTCCCTCTGTCGCCCTCTCCCTCTGTCGCCCTCTGTCTCCCTCTCCCTCTGTCTCCCTCTGTGTCTGTCTCCCTCTCCCTCTGTCTCCCTTTCCCTCTGTCGCCCTCTCCCTCTGTCTCCCTCTGTCGCCCTCTCCCTCTGTCTCCCTCTGTCTCCCTCTCCCTCTGTCTCCCTCTCCCTCTGTCTCCCTCTGTGTCTGTCTCCCTCTCCCTCTGTCTCCCTCTCCCTCTGTCTCCCTCTCCCTCTGTCTCCCTCTCCCTCTGTCTCCCTCTCCCTCTGTCTCCCTCTCCCTCTGTCTCCCTCTGTCTCCCTCTCCCTCTGTCTCCCTCTGTGTCTGTCTCCCTCTCCCTCTGTCGCCCTCTCCCTCTGTCTCCCTCTGTGTCTGTCTCCCTCTCCCTCTGTCTCCCTCTGTCTCCCTCTGTCTCCCTCTCCCTTTGTCTCCCTCTGTGTCTGTCGCCCTCTCCCTCTGTCTCCCTCTGTCTCCCTCTCCCTCTGTCGCCCTCTGTCTCCCTCTCCCTCTGTCGCCCTCTCCCTCTGTCGCCCTCTCCCTCTGTCTCCCTCTGTGTCTGTCTCCCTCTCCCTCTGTCTCCCTCTCCCTCTGTCGCCCTCTCCCTCTGTCTCCCTCTGTCACCCTCTCCCTCTGTCTCCCTCTGTCTCCCTCTCCCTCTGTCGCCTTCTCCCTCTGTCTCCCTCTGTGTCTGTCTCCCTCTCCCTCTGTCTCCCTCTCCCTCTGTCTCCCCCTGTCTCCCTCTCCCTCTGTCTCCCTCTGTGTCTGTCTCCCTCTCCCTCTGTCGCCCTCTCCCTCTGTGTCTGTCTCCCTCTCCCTCTGTCTCCCTCTCCCTCTGTCTCCCTCTGTCTCCCTCTCCCTCTGTCTCCCTCTGTGTCTGTCTCCCTCTCCCTCTGTCGCCCTCTCCCTCTGTCGCCCTCTCCCTCTGTCTCCCTCTGTGTCTGTCTCCCTCTCCCTCTGTCTCCCTCTCCCTCTGTCGCCCTCTGTCTCCCTCTCCCTCTGTCGCCCTCTGTCGCCCTCTGTCTCCCTCTCCCTCTGTCGCCCTCTCCCTCTGTCGCCCTCTCCCTCTGTCGCCCTCTCCCTCTGTCTCCCTCTGTGTCTGTCTCCCTCTCCCTCTATCTCCCTCTCCCTCTGTCTCCCTCTGTCTCCCTCTCCCTCTGTCTCCCTCTGTGTCTGTCTCCCTCTCCCTCTGTCGCCCTCTCCCTCTGTCTCCCTCTGTGTCTGTCTCCCTCTCCCTCTGTCTCCCTCTCCCTCTGTCGCCCTCTGTCTCCCTCTCCCTCTGTCGCCCTCTCCCTCTGTCGCCCTCTCCCTCTGTCGCCCTCTCCCTCTGTCTCCCTCTGTGTCTGTCTCCCTCTCCCTCTGTCTCCCTCTCCCTCTGTCTCCATCAGTCAGTGTTTGTCCCTCGGTCACCTCAACGCACATCCCTGGGGCACACACACAGTTGCACACAAGCACTGCACAGGCCTCACAAACTCCATAGAGCTGAATGTTAAGGGATGTCTCACAAGTACCAGCAAACATCTGCTATGTGCCTGTAAGACACCCACCATTTGCTGTCAACACTGTACTGTGTCAGGACACACATTTCAGAAAGCTCTATAGTACACAATGGGCACAGGTGTAGGCAGCACAAGTCCCTCCTGTGCTCATTGCTAACACAAACATCAGGACAAGGTCACACATCCTGTGCACCAACACAAATCCACCATTATGGCAGCATGCCACATGAGGGGACAGCCAAATCATGAACAATGGACGCTTGCAATTCTCAAACAAAGTAATAGCATGGCCTGTTGTTCACACCCCTTACAGAAACTCATCCCCGGGGGACAGGCGTTGTATTGCAACACTGTCCCAATTGCCATGTACCACAACAAAACACCTACTCATATGAATATGCATACAACTCATACATGCACATAACAGAAGCTCCAGTCCATTGTGCCCCTCTAAAAAAGCTTGTGCCCCATCTCATTACCTTTGTGGATGTACATAAGTACCAACATGGACATGGGTATTGACAAGGTGATGCGTCTTAGAGAAGTGCCAAGTTCTAAAGCCATGATCTAGAAGTGGGTGTACAGGTCCAGCGGTGTTGGCATTGTTTGGACAGCATGGAACAGCAAAAGACATCCATAGTAGTAGCTGACATGCTAAATAATGATGCTCTGTCTCTTACTTCAACATGCTGCATCTAAAGTCTGTGCATGCTTGACGCACACATAAGAATTTTCACCATATCCAGGATGTTGCGTGTAACTTACAAATGCTTTACACGTGTGGTGCCGGCAACACAAGACACAGCAATGGCTGTGTCAGTCATTGTCAAGAGATTGGAAGAATGTAAATACCACATTGTACAATTGTTTTTTCTACCACTAAATACACAACTGTACAATGTCAACAATGTATAGCTTGTGGAACAGTGATGCTGATAATGGATAACTAAACCACATGTCACTTGATATTGCCTTAACAGTGTCTGTCTCTCCCACACACAGGGCAACGTGCGGATCTCCCCCCCAGACAGGGGGGCCAAGGATCCCAGTCCCAGGCTCAGCAGGACCCAGACCCCACCGGCAGCGCCGTCCCTCAACGCACTGTGGATGACCCCAACCAACCTGGCTCCTCTGGATCCCAAACCCCTGCAGCAACTGTACCAGCTACATCTCTGCCAACCACCGGACCTATTCCCACCACATCCCAGCAGACAGGTCAGAGCCCTGCCCATGATTCACAAGAGAGCCAGTCTGAAAATGAGGGACATCCTTTGTCGGGCGCCCCTGAGGTTGGTGACAACCTCCACCCTCCCAGCACTCGGGGGGGCCGTCGATCGGATGTGCCCACAAGCGCAGGCCGTGCTCATGTGGGTCAGGTTGGTGGGAGTGGCGCAAGGCGGAGGCGAGAATCTGGGCAGTCAGCTGCAGGGACCGGTATGGCTGAACTCGGTAACATCCTTGAGGCATACCGGCGGGACACCAGTGAGGTAAGCCAGCTTGCGGAGACCCTCAACCAGGTCAAAGAACAGCAGGCAGAGCAAATAGCCAGGCAAGACCTGCATTATGGACGGGTGGAGGCACACCAGGCTCAGCTCTTGATGGTGCATAGGGACATTGTCCATGTGCTACGTCAGATGGCTGCCAACATGCAGCCCCCTCCCTGTGTCACAAGGCCAGCAACATCACGGCAAAGTGCAACACCAGCCACAGGGAGGGAGGAGAGGGAGGAGGAGGAACCCTCTGACGTAGCGTCCCATGCACCGTCCATGCCTGCACATGAGGGTCCCCCAAGGAAGGTGGGTCGTCCACGGCGAAGACGTTGAGGGCCTGTGGCCCATCGACTTCTCCCAGGACACTGGACCTGGCATATAGCCCCTGGGTGCAACAGCATCCCCTATGAGACTCTCCCACATGGACTTGCTGGTCCCAGTCTGCCCAATGATGTCAGGCACTGTGGGCTGGACTCTGTTGACTGAAACAGTAAGGCATCTCATCTCCAGCTGTGAATTTTGGATTCCCCCCCTTTCTGTACAGCACCTATTCACGTTTCATGCACTAGAGCACCCAATAAATAATGTAAACATCATACGCATTTGGTGAGTAATCTTTGAAACAGCATACATGTATATGTGTCTGCAAATGTCATAAATGCAAGGTATACAACAAACAGCAGTCATCCACACACTTGGATCAGAATCTGAGTGAGGACACACATTGGTCAGAAATTTCCACAAACTACATACATGGATGGTAAGACACACCTGTGTGGGACAGTCAATGCTGGAGGGGGGATTGAATCCCAATACTGCTAGCACAGGCAGGCCCAGGAGAGTCACTTTGAGGAGTACATGTCAGTGTCACAAAAGTAGTAGTCCATGTAGGGAGTACCTACAACTGTGTCCTCAGGTATGTGAGCTACCATCAGCATGATGCATTACTGTGTATGTGATTAATGCCGCACAGGAAAACAGTGGCAGGACAGACTGTGGGCAATGGGCTGGAGCACTCTAGACAAGCACACCTGATTAGGTGACCTACCCCTATGGAGCTACACGTACTATACTACTGTAATGGGAGCAACGCATACAGAACAACAACACACATCAGACAAATACCAACCCCGGAACAGCCAAATCACACCACACCCAAGAGACAGGGTCATGGTGTGTGTCCCATGTGCCAACTTGACTGACTGTGACAGCAATGTTGAAGTGGTGTGAGCATGTTGTGTTCTGGCACGTGACTGTAAGCTAACTGTTTTCTGATCTAGTGGTGTTGACAAGCTAACACTGTACAATATTGTGCCTATGTAAGGTGTGTGTGTGTTGGACACGCCACATGACCTGGTGGTACGTAGACCCAATGTCATGTGAATCTGCATAGTCGTGCCAGTATGTGTTGCACACACACGCATAGCAGCAGCTATGGCTGAGTACAAAGCATTTTTATAGCACGAGGGTGAATGTCTGGTGTTGTCTGTGTGTAGGGTGGCCGGAGCATGCTCTATTAATGGATGGAAGGAGGGTCATCCTGTAGGTGTCTGTGTTCCTGGATAGTGTGCGCTGCATGTTGGCTGTGTATGCAGCTGCAGCAATGAGTGAAGACATGACGGCAGGAGGGGTGTGACTAATTGCTAAACAAACACATAACACAAGGGCACCCGCAATGCACAAAGTGACATGTGGATGTGAAGGCAGGAGTGTCTGCCTCACTCAGGATCACTGACAACAAAATGACACAGTAATCACCACACATCACAGTCACTGGATCAGGGCCCTTACGGTCAAGTGGGGCACAAGACACACAGCGTCAGCATGTGTATACAAGAGCTAGTATGTTCAAATCAAAACTGCACCAACAAAGACATGTACCTCACACACAACATAGTATTCTAGCCTTCACCCACCCCATGCGTGTGGTCAATATACAGTTACACACCTAACAAGCATGAGGTAACTACGTTCAAAATAGTATATGTGCACATTAGACGGACATGTGTGTTGAGCCACAAGCAGGCACTATATTCTGTAGAAGTCAGACGTCATGCACAACATGATAATCTACATTGTGAGCCCATGGAGCTTTCACAATCATACATGTGCATTGTCAATAAGTCCAATGTACACTAATCATGATGTCACCTGTAATGCCGCTTTACGAATACCTACAAGGCTGTCAACGACTGGCCGTACCTTTCTTCATCAGACTGGTGTGATGCTCTAAGGGTTCCACCTCCAAATAGCCCATTGGTCTGAGTACAAACAACAGACACAAAAGGGTGATCAGGCGAGGGAAGGAGAGGATGGGAACTGCTGGGAGGGAGACCTGAAACAGAGGCAATTAAGCATTAGGACAACATTCTCATGTCACAGACACTTCAAAAACCTCATTAGCTACACTGTACCAGTCACACCTGTGAAGTGTACTGTCTGGTGAAAAATAATGATGATTAATCATGCCATCACATCAGATACGATGCTGTGACACAGACACATAAAAACTGGGACAGTCTGTCATCCATTAGAGTCATGTGTAACGCTCACAAGTGAGCACCCATGCTAAAAGATCTATGTAGTATAAACACATTCCCAGGCACAGATGAGGTGGACCTCAGTAACAAATGGAAACATATGGAAATCCAACTACCGCTAACTCTAAAGTCTGTATGTGATATTGGTTAGCCATAAGGGCCCTGTAGGCTAACTTGAGCAAATCCACTACAGCTGTTAGTATCACATATGATGAGGAAGCTAATGATAGACATGCAATGAAGGCACTCTGTAGCCAGTCTTTTGGTGTGTCAAGTATGCATCACAATGCTAAACATGATATGCATGTACAATAAATATTAAGTGCAAGTGATGTCCATCCAAGCTACATAATCAGACCCTACCATAGTACAGTAATGGTGCCGGCGACCAGAGATTCATGTGAATGACCGCACTCCACTGGTGCTACACAAAAATTCACATATGCATCTTTCACACTTTTGACTTTGTCATGCTAAACATACATGGCATCATGTGCATCTAAACATCACTGCTACTCACTGTGAAGGCTGGCGTAGCAGTATTCTCAACCTGCACTGAGGTAATGACATGACAGTGACATGATATACTGCTGCAAGGGGCAATGCATCCATGTTAACAGATTCACAGGACAGTTGTCTTAAGATGTGGAACATACACTGGGCAACACCAACACCACATGGTTTCATGGTAATCACACTGGACTGGCCCACAAGCTGGAGGTGAGGATCCAGTCACATTCTAATGCACACAGTGAGGCTGCAATCCCCCACAGAGTCTGTGGTTGTGACCTCTGACACAATGTCATGCCATGGTATGTGCAATGTTGCTGTGGCAATGTCTACACACATTGATGCATTCACCAGAGTATCAAAGTACAACAGATGACAGAAGGGGTGACTATCCTGTCATGGGAGTGGCCATACATGTCATAAGGTACATAATGGAGTAGCATGTATGCAAGATGACACCACATGCACATGAACATGTACCACACGTTTCTACACATACCAACGCTAAACAGCCTCATATGAGTCCTTACCCAAATTGACTTCTCCACATGTTCAAGCATGCTCCGTTGATGTGGCTGACGTTGCAATCATAATGAGCAGTAGCAGGATGACCACGATGTACCCCAACGGACAACAGGCAGGGCGAGCTGTGGATGAGAGTGGCACACAAGGGGTCAAGTTCGGTATAATGTCATTTTGTCAATGTCTGTTGAATAGCCAGATGTAGTATGACACCTGTACATTCCAAGTGCACACATAGCACGTATGTGTGTAGCATTACAAGTGAACATGTGACACAGCACAACACACATCCAAGTGATCTTGCTTACAGTCTGTTGCATACACAGCATGCTACCCATGCAACTCTATAGTCCATCGTTTACTTAAAAGATGAAAGGACTCACCATCATGAAAAGAAGTTGCGGATGAGGTGACCGCGGATATCATCTTCACCCTCCTCATCACTGGCATCCTGGCCAAGGCCTTCATCCTCAACGGGCGGATGTTCCAGCTCATCAGGATCCAGGTAGAGTGGCACAGCCTTCTCCACTGCCATGTTGTGTAGCATGCAGCACACGGTGAAGATGTCACACACCTTGCGTGGGCTGTATTGGAGGGCTCCGCCTGTCTTGTCCAGGCACCTGAAGCGGCTCTTCAGGAGTCCAAAGGTCCGTTCGATCACCTGCCTGGTCTTCACATGAGCATTGTTGTAACGCTGGTCTGCAGCTGTCCTGGGGTTGCGTAGCGGAGTCATTAGCCACGGCGTGTTTGGATATCCAGCGTCTCCTGCAATTTGACATCATGTACAAGAGTGAATCATATGATGCAGATCATGAAGTTGTGACATACTGACATACAGAGCTCACAGTGTATACTCACCAACTAGACATGCCCGGTGGTTGTGCAGCTGCAGCATCATCTGTGGTACCCTGCTACGCCTCATGATGAAAGCATCGTGGCACGATCCTGGATAACGTGCACAAACATGTGAGATAATCATGTTGGCAAGACACACCACCAGGGCATTTATCGAGTGGTAGTGTTTCCTGTTGCGATACGCTTGCTCCTGAGCCTGTGGTGGGACAAGAATAACATGTGTACCATCAATTGCACCAATTACATGTGGCATACGGCCCAGGCCATAGAATTCCCCCTTGACATCTGTCAACTCTTCTGGAGTAGGGAATGTAATGAATTCATCAAGGTGGAGCAACATTGCTCCCAAAACATCACCCAATACCCGGCTAAACATGGTCTGAGACATCCCTCCCACATCAGCTATGGTAAATTGGAAGGTACCTGTGGCAAAGAAATGGAGGGCTGCCATCACCTTTACCTTGGGTGTCAGTGCACTTGGATACCTGTGGCGTGGTTGTAGGTGAGCCTCAAGCCTGCCCGTCAGGTCCTTGATCAACTGTCTGCCGAAGCGATATCGACGGATGCAGTTGCGCTCCCTCATGGCTTCCAAGTCAGGCAACGACCTTTCCAGAGGGGGTGCCCTGCAAGACACAATATTAAGGAAATGTCTACAACTGTCTGACTAAGACTATAACAATGTACATGGCACAAGCAACACTGCTTCTAATAATGTAGACAATTTGGAGTGTGGCGTGGGATACACACTGATGCCAGCTCCCACACACTCCTCCGTGGCGAAGGTAAATACCTGTAGTGTGTGGAATGGATGTGACATGCATACAAACGATCAGATGTAAAGGTCTTAGTGACCATGACAATGTATCATGTCAGTGAGACACGTCATGTCAATGTCAGTAGGAGGTTGTCTGCACATCCAGAGGGCTGACTGCAATACACACACACACCACAAGTGCAATCATTTGCACTGTTCAGCCTTAGTCATGTTGCGGTGTGTACTTTCAGTGACAATGACATGACCATCATCATACAGCATGATAATTACATTTGTCACTGATGGTCTGTGATGCCATCACACATGTGAACGGGTCATTAACACACGTGGCATGGTGTGTGTACATTAGTCACCCAGCCATCACAGCAAGGACACAACATAGATGCTCCTACAGCAGATGCACAGTACTTTCAAGGACTAGTTACTTACCTTTTGTAAACCAATATCTGTAAGGAACAGTAGGCAGTAGCAAAGTGTCACATTTCAATACATACATAGCTTAGGACTCATTAGCCTCCCTGGGTGCCATCGATCTGACCAGTGAGTGGTGGCAATCCAGGCCACACCGGAACAAAACCAGTGTTGTAGATTGGCATCCGACAAGGGCGTGGCCACGTTTTGGCCGTACCTACAACGCATAGACTGGCAGCTGTTACACAAACATATCCCACAGAGAGTGTGGGTAGCAGGCAAAGATGCATGTCAAGTAGCTAAACATCACTCCCAGAGTCAGGGAGGATGATGACATCTTTGCGTAGTGCCTGTACCTCTTGGATACCCTCTACAGCGTAGCTAACGGGAATGTGTTCTGTGGTTTTGAGGCCTGCATGCAGATGCTTCCTGGGATGGGGTGGTAGGACAGGGAACATGGTCAGTCCGGGTAGGGCAGTGGGGGTCTGACAACGTGCCTATGTACAGACAAACATGCTGCGTGGCTGTACATGCTTGCCAATATACATACAGTACTTTCATCAAGATAGGCCTGCAGAGGCTCAGCGTAGCGTTAGTGTAGTTGAAGGACCTGAGTGACAAGTTGGTCCTCACCGCAGCAACTGGGAGATGAAGGGCCATGGTTCCAACCGCCCACATAAACACTACACTGAACGTTGCCCAATCATCCAAATACATCTTTTGAGTTGAGACATCACCTGTGTCTGGCTAGGTGTCCACAACACTCGCATCCCCCAGTCCACCTGTCCTGTGGTCTTGGGACTGACACTCACGTGCCACTGGGTCTTCTTGACCCTCCCAATACTCATTAGCGCCAATTGTAATGAGGTGTGGCCAGCTCATTGATGTTTACATTCCCATGCAGCATTAAGAGCGGTGTTCTGCCACACAGTTACCACAGCGGAGCTGTACAGTGTGTGGTATCAGGGCCAGCACCACCCCAGAATGGTGCCACGGCTGACACCTGGGGGAGATCTGGCAGTGAGGTTGTGAGTTGAACCAGCGGGGACCAGGATGAACATTCCGATCATGTCTGTCACAGCGGTTCTGGGACGTATGCACCGCCTGCGTCCGTCACTCAGCGAGTGATGGCGTCAGGGGCATATCAACAGAGGCGCAACTGCCCCCTGACGGGTACGGTGGGCCAGAAGCTGACGCGGAGTCAGTGGGCGGGGTGAGGGACATCATGGACATGAGGAAGTGCACTTACTCCTCCTGTGTCACATGCAGGGCTGGGACCGTAGGTCGTGGTGCTGGCTACGATGGCTGGTATTCTGATGGAGCCGTGTGGTCGCTGTCACCCTAATCCCATGCAGCATTGCACTTGCATCGTGGTTATTTGTTAATGCAATTACACATCTCTGACTTCTTTTGTTTACCTGACGAGTTTGGTCTGGGGAATGATGTACTAATAAGGGGCTCACATGTCTCCACACCCACACACATGCACTGGTCCTACATCCCAACCATGAGCTATTGTGGTGCTGTGCCAACTGCTGGAGTCTGAGTGGCTTGTGGGACATATCACACCTGGATTCATATGTCAGGTCCCCGCAATTGGAGCAGCTCTTGTTGTTGTGCCTGACGTGAAAACCGTGGAGACACAGACGGTGAGGGTCACTCACCAACATGAGGCCTTTTCATTCCTCACAGGCTTTGTAAGTGACATCCCTATTGGCACGGTCTTCAGTATGACAATAAAAGGTAAATGTTCAGAAGTGTTAGTACAATGATTTAGGGTACAAAATGTGTAAGCTTTAACTTAGACCGGACCTGCGTTGGTGTTGAGAAACAGACAGAGGACCTGACGTGTGGACGCAGAGGTGACATATGACTACTCAGATAACGTCATCAGGGCACACACAACGCCAAGGATACTTGCAGAGCCAGAGGATTTACACACCAACACACAAGTGTACGGTATTACGGAAATTGCCATGTCCAGGATGACATGTGGGGATATTCTGAGGTGAGTAATACTTTACTGACCTGTTCATGGCATATGCTAACAGCATGCACAATGTAGCACATGGCACACACATGACGTGGTCACACAGGGTCATGCTGTGCGGCTATGACACCTCTGTGACAGTGGGCATGTTCCTGTCATCATGTGCCAGTTCCCTGTACTGAATTGTGGCCCATTTGAGTGTTCATGTGCCTCGCTACATGTTGCAGACGTTAATCGTGTTGAAATTGTTGAATGCATGTGATGCACATGTGCATCATGATTGATGACATGTTGTGCAAGCTATTCACACATCAACTGAGGCACAGGGTCACAATCCCTGTGCTTCTTCAATGTCTGCCAAACCTGGCACATACTGATGTATGTGTGCCATGCTGATGTATGCATCCACATGGTTGACATGAGTGTAGACTACATCCCTGCTGTGTGATTTCCTGGTGTGACTCTCCCAATGGTGACATGAAGGTGGACAGGGACGCAGCCTACACAATCGTTCACTTGACCATGTCTGATGCAATGTACCCCAATGGTACGTGCGTGTGTACGCATCGTTTCCCTATCGCCTTTAGGCTCTACGCGAGCTAAGCGTACCCCAATGGTACGTGCGTGTGTACGCATCTTTTCCCTATCGCCTTTAGGCTCTACGCGAGCTAAGCGTACCCCAATGGTACGTGCGTGTGTACGCATCGTTTCCCTATCGCATTTAGGCTCTACGCGAGCTAAGCGTACCCCAATGGTACGTGCGTGTGTACGCATCATTTCCCTATCGCCTTTAGGCTCTACGCGAGCTAAGCGTACCCCAATGGTACGTGCGTGTGTACGCATCGTTTCCCTAACGCCTTTAGGCTCTACGCGAGCTAAGCGTACCCCAATGGTACGTGCGTGTGTACGCATCGTTTCCCTATCGCATTTAGGCTCTACGCGAGCTAAGCATACCCCAATGGTACGTGCGTGTGTACGCATCGTTTCCCTATCGCATTTAGGCTCTACGCGAGCTAAGCGTACCCCAATGGTACGTGCGTGTGTACGCATCGTTTCCCTATCGCCTTTAGGCTCTACGCGAGCTAAGAGTACCCCAATGGTACGTGCGTGTGTACGCATCGTTACACCATTCAATGTGTAGCATTGGCAATGGCAATGTCACCATACTTGTGTGTGGATTTTAAAAAATGCATAGGGAACAACTAGGGGAACAGTGTACTGTTCAAAATGCTACCAGGTTGTCATGGATACAGAGTTTTTTTAAACTCCTACAGGTGTCCTGGAAGAATCAGTTAGCAAAAAGTATACAATGTTGCGAAAGTTGTTGTTCTGCTCTGGCTCTATTTTCAAACCATGCATATGTGTGTAATGGGCTTAGGTGTGATGTGATTGGATGGAACATAGGATGCAAATTATGGTGGCCTATCACACACTACTCCTTGGACTCACAGACCCTCTGCAGCACAGATATAAGGCAGCATGTGGCTGTGGGAGGGCACTTGCCTGCACAACATTGGTGTGCTAACCACAGCTGCTGTCTCTGAATCCTCTGGACCCTGATCAGCTGAACATGGAGAGGGCACCTGCATTCACTGATGGTGAGAACAAGGCCCTGCTGGATGCCCTCCTGCCAAACTTCAGCAAGCTGTATGGGAGACCAGAGGATCAGGTGAGTGATGTGTGCAATACCTTGGAGTGTGCACCTGTTGTGTGTGTGACATCATAGCCACTGTGTAGTAATAGTGGATAGATTCAATTTTGTTGTGAGTGAGTGCCAGGGTGCACAGTGTTGTTAGAAGAGAGTTATTTGTTGTAGTGTGGTGTGTGACAGCATGTCACGTGCTGCATTGCATCCAGATATAGCATATATTGTTCAGTGAGTGTCATGCTCAAAGAGTGTTTTACAGCCCTCATGTAATCTGTAGATTTTCAATGTCATGCAAAGCAGTTGTGTTAGCACACAGGCCACATACTCCTGGACAATGATGCTAATGTGTGTGCCATACGTTGCCCTGTTGTCCTCATGTATTTTGTGCACATATGGGTGTCTTGGGAACATGCACCAGGTATACTGATGTTCTGTAACTTTTCATTTGGGACAGGTATCTGCCTATGAGAAGGGTGAAATCTGGGTGGACATCGCCAGGGCTGTCCGGAGAGAGGGGGGGCCTCGCAAGAGGCTTCGAAACATAAAGAAGAGGTGGCAGGACATCCGGTGCTGGAGCCGCCGCATCGCCCGAGTCCAGCTGAAGCTGAAAGCTCCACGCCAGCATGGCGGCAGCCGCCAACTCACCCCCAACATGCTCCGGGTCCTGGAAGTGGTGTTCCCAGACCTCCATAGGCAGTTGCAGGAGGGACAGCAGCACGAAGGGGGTAGGTACATGTCTGTTTGTAGTCATGTGTGTGTGAAATGGTACCTGAAGAGCTCTAAGGCATGGTCACACTCCCATAGTTTGAGTGGTGTGGTCAGACAGGCAGTTCATGCATTGGAATTCGACTGTCCCTCTGTCAGCAGCTGCTTCTTTACATGCCTTGCCCTACTCCACAGTAGAGGTTTGCTTTGGCTAATGCTTGTTTTTGACATGTACTCCTATGGTGCAGTGTCTCAGATTGCATCTTCCTTTGCACATCATCATGTTGTAGGGGGGTATGTGACACCTGTTCGTACCTTAAATGTAGCACCACATGTGCACTATGTCTGCCCTTCTTCATATTGTGGCACTGTTCTTGAGTCTCAAAAAGTGTTTTATGCACAAGTCAGCCTCAGTGGCCTTTGTCCATGGTACACTTTCTAATTATCTTGTGTTAGCTACAGGTGCACAATGTACATGTGCTATATTTTGGGCTTCTGCATACTCACACTGGGCAGTGCGTGTGTGCATATTCTCAACATCTGTGGCATGTTCTTTGTACATAGTATTGATGGTTTACCACACAATGTGACTTTGGATGTACAAAGCGGTGATGGCAATGTGAGGTGATGGAAGACTTGTTTCAGGTCCCAGGATGGCATCACATGGCAGTTCGCCCAGGACTTTTCTAATGTGGCACAGAGTCAAAGGGAATCAAACATGACCAGGTCTTGATTTGGGTGGCAGGGTTGGCTAATGAACTGTTATGCATCATCAGCTATCCTGTTGTCAGGCAGTGGATCATGATTGTGTCTCTCATACAAGTATTTTCCTTGCCTATACCTTGTCTCCTACCTTACATTGAGCTTTGTGTCTATGACATTTCTCCACAAGTAGAATTGTCATTATGAAGAGTTATGTGTCATGTGACTCATGATGCATGCCATGTTGAGGAATGAGGCCAAATGATTTGCAGCTGATATGTCTGATGTGTACAGGTGACTGATATGTTTTCATTCTTCTCCTTGCTCACAGCATCATCATCTGAATCTGGAGGAGACACAGGCGCGGACCAGGCGGAGGGACACACCGACAGTGCCACCTGCTTTGAGGTGTCAGAGGGAGGCAGTGGCACAGAGTGGGAGGAGAGCCTGCAGGCCGGACGACATGTGACTGACACATCTTACCATGCCGACGAATCCGAGACAGACTCTCAGGAGGGGTGTGAATATGCAGCAATGGTCACTCATTCATCTTTGGCTGCCCTCCCCTCCTCCAGTCCCATCTCCAACCTCCCAGTCCTTGGTGTGCCTAGGGTCCGTGCTAGCCCCCGTGTCTCCTTTGTTCCCGGCACCGCAGCCCCTGCCCCTGTGTCCCCTGCTGCCCTCAGTGTTGAGACAGTGGACCTACTCCGGCAGATTGCTGTAGGTCAGACATCCATGCTGTCTGTCCTCCATGGACATACACAACTGATGACACAGGTGGTGTCGTTCATGGAGGGCATGTCATCAGCCATGTCTGATCTGCGTCGGAGTGTGGCTGCCATTGAATCAACACTGACGGCACCTCTCTACACCCAGCAGCATCTGTCCCCCCCCCTCCTTCAGAGCCATACACCTCTGCCTCTCACATACCTACACAGCATACACGCACACGCCACAGGTCAGACACACCCAGCGCACACACACAGCATAAGAAGCTCAAAGCTCCACGCACACAGTCTCAAGGGCAAGTAGGCACACCCACAGGGAGAGAGGAGACACCTCACACACGCATCCACACACCCAGTACGACAGACTCACAGCCCTGTACCTCCACCCCCAATGTGTCCCCGGGTTCAGGTGGTAGTTTTTCCGCCCTAGCTGAGGTGTGCAGCCAGGTTTTTGAATCTACTTTCGGCGAAGCCCCAACCAGTGTGGATGATTCCACTACACCTGCACCCACTCCACCTGTCCTTCCCTCTCCTGTCCATGCGGTGCCGGAGGATTCCACAGATGGTGCCCCCATAGTCAGCACAGCTGATTAAACGCCATGTGCAGGCAGGTTTGGGTGAGATGACACCCATGGAGGCACAAACTGTTGCAGAGACTCTATAGGACTGGCCATTGGCCTTTAATGAGCGAGGACTCTCATTTGCTTTTCTTTTGTGATTCCGCTGAATAAAGCTAATTTTTTCATTTTTCAGATTTGTAGTTTGTGTGATGATGTCTGTGACTGCTGGGTGCCTGGGAGCTGGTGTGATGTTCACATTTAGGTCTACTAAAATGAGTCTATCTCCTGAGGGTAATGAGGTTGCAATGGTATGTTTTTGATGTACGAGCTGGGCAGTGGTGGGCACTCTGATGCTTGGCAGTGGTGGGCACTCTGATGCTGGGCACTGGTGGGCACTCTGATGCTGGGCACTGGTGGGCACTGGTGGGGGTCTCAGCCACACACACACTCTGATGCTGGGCACTGGTGGGCACTCTGATGCTGGGCACTGGTGGGCACTGGTGGGGGTCTTAGCCACACACACACTCTGATGCTGGGCACTGGTGGGCACTGGTGGGCACTGGTGGGCACTGATGGGGGTCTTAGCCACACACACACTCTGATGCTGGGCACTGGTGGGCACTGGTGGGGGTCTCAGCCACACACACACTCTGATGCTGGGCACTGGTGGGCACTGGTGGGGGTCTCAGCCACACACACACTCTGATGCTGGGCACTGGTGGGCACTGGTGGGGGTCTCAGCCACACACACACTCTGATGCTGGGCACTGGTGGGCACTCTGATGCTGGGCACTGGTGGGCACCGGTGGGGGTCTCAGCCGCACACACACTCTGATGCTGGGCACTGGTGGGCACTCTGATGCTGGGCACTGGTGGGCACTGGTGGGGGTCTTAGCCACACACACACTCTGATGCTGGGCACTGGTGGGCACTGGTGGGGGTCTCAGCCACACACACACTCTGATGCTGGGCACTGGTGGGGGTCTCAGCCACACACACACTCTGATGCTGGGCACTGGTGGGCACTCTGATGCTGGGCACTGGTGGGCACTGGTGGGGGTCTCAGCCACACACACACTCTGATGCTGGGCACTGGTGGGCACTCTGATGCTGGGCACTGGTGGGCACTGGTGGGGGTCTTAGCCACACACACACTCTGATGCTGGGCACTGGTGGGCACTGGTGGGGGTCTTAGCCACACACACACTCTGATGCTGGGCACTGGTGGGCACTGGTGGGGGTCTTAGCCACACACACACTCTGATGCGGGGCACTGGTGTTATGCGGTGCATTACCGTACCCCGAAGTCGATGACGTAGGTGCGGTACGTCTCCGTATTACACTGGTGTTGTGCGGTGACGTACCGTACCCCGAGCTGGATGACGTACATGCGGCACGTATAACACTGGTGGAGTGCGGTGACGTACTGTACCCCGAAGTCGATGACGTAGGTGCGGTACGTCTCCGTATTACACTGGTGTTGTGCGGTGACGTACCGTACCCCGAGCTGGATGACATACATGCGGCACGTATAACACTGGTGGAGTGCGGTGATTTACCGTACCCCGAAGTCGATGACGTAGGTGCGGTACGTCTCCGTATTACACTGGTGTTGTGCGGTGACGTACCGTACCCCGAGCTGGATGACGTACATGCGGCACGTATAACACTGGTGGAGTGCGGTGACTTACCGTACCCCGAAGTCGATGACGTAGGTGCGGTACGTCTCCGTATTACACTGGTGTTGTGCGGTGACGTACCGTACCCCGAGCTGGATGACGTACATGCGGCACGTATAACACTGGTGGAGTGCGGTGACTTACCGTACCCCGAAGTCGATGACGTAGGTGCGGTACGTCTCCGTATTACACTGGTGGAGTGCGGTGACGTACCGTACCCCGAAGTCGATGACGTAGGTGCGGTACGTCTCCGTATTACACTGGTGTTGTGCGGTGACGTACCGTACCCCGAGCTGGATGACGTACATGCGGCACGTATAACACTGGTGGAGTGCGGTGACGTACCGTACCCCGAGGTCGATGACGTAGGTGCAGTACGTCTCCGTATTACACTGGTGAAGTGCGGGAGTGTGTGGTGCAACGTACCCAGACATGACAGTCGTGCAATGGAGATGTGCCCGTGTGGCAACACGTACAGGTATGTTGGAGTTCGTTGTACTCACCTTCTGCACCGTCGTCGGTTTCTAAATACGAGGTGGTGGGCGTACAGGATAGGGATGACACGGACGATGGCGTTCATGTCCTGCTTGTCGTGTACCGGGTGCCGGTTTTGCCGGAGTGTGGGTTTACGATAGTTTGGAGCTCTCGTAGCAAAAGAGCCGTACGGAGTGTGTTCAACACGGATCGTACTTCCTGGGTCGGAAGGCGCGGTCTATTTACGTACGGACGCTGCGTGGTGCGTCAGCCGACTGCAAATCGTATGGATTTCCGATTTGTACGGTGTTTTTTACGAGTCGTACGGAGTGACGCTTTCTTTTGTGATCGTACTTGCTGAATCGTACGGGGACGCCTACAGGTGCGATTCGTACGGGGAAAAACGCTCCGAACAGCAATTCGGAGCGCTTTTTACCGGATCGGAATCGACACCCAAGTGTTCATCGAAGAAATTTGGTCTGCAGTGGTAAAATACTTTCAGCATAATGATGATACATCTGAGGTGTTTCAGTCACCCCTCTGGAAGCCTTTCAGATTTTATCAAGAGGTGCATGCGTAGCGAAGCAAGCTGGAGTTTTGCAAGCACTGCATGGTGAGCTTGCACGATTAGAGAAGTAGATCAAAGGGCAATAACTAAGATACTTCACAGATTGCAGTCTGTCCTCGCTGGTGTCCATTCGTGGCAAGCTGGCAGAATACGAGGAGGCTGCGCAGAAGGAACCATTACCTTGGCAGGAAGGCCCACTTTCAGTAATATGGTGAAGAAGAAAGAGCGGCCAACATTTTGGCCCATATTCTGCGTAGGCCCTGGGTGAGCAACTATATTGTAGAACTGCAAGAGGACCACTCAACAAGTACATTAGCACTGGGGCAGTGTAAAGGGCGATGACAGACTTCTTCTCTTCACCATACCAGACTAGACAGAGCACTCCCCATCCCGGACATCAATGGCTATTTTGATTCTGTACAGCTGTTGTGTCTGGAGGACAGCCACAGGAGATACTTAGATGAGCCCTTCTTGTAGAGGAGGTTACCTGGGTTATCAATGCAATGCCTGCTGACAAGACATCTGACCTAGATGGCCTCTTAGTTCTCATTTATAAAGGGTATGCTCCCCTATTAGCTACGCATCTCCTTGCCATGTATGAGGAGTCACTCTCCGCCGGCTCTTTGCCTCCATCCCTACAGGAGCCCCTAATTGTGCCAATTGGTAAACCTGACAAGAACCCCTAGCTCTGCGAATCGTATTGCCCGCTGTCCATGATTAACATGGACATCAAAATCCTGCCCAAGCTCATTGCATTGCGACTTCTCCTGCAAATGCAGTCTACAGTATGTGCGACCCAGTCTGGTTTTGTCTCAAGCAGATCAACTCCTTCTACTGCTTGCTAATCTCCAGGTGACAATGTGATGAGGCTGACATGTGCTGCCAAGGTGCAGCTGACTGGCTTAAGGATGCTGCCTAATCCAGGAGCAGCTGAGTGCCTATTGGGAGAAGATGCCAGCGTGCGCTCGCCCTAAAGATATTTGGTCCCCCCTATAGTTTTATCTTAATGCCCGGTCGGGACTGGAAGCGCATGTGAATGTTGATGATGCAATTGCTTAGGTAGAACCCTGGGTCCTTATTTATGAAGGCCTTGCGCCACCGGTGCGTCACTTTTTCCCATTTTAAAAGTGGCGCACCGGCGGCGCAAGGCCTTCATAAATAAGGCCCCTGGTATGCAGGGTAGCCAAACCTCCAGGATCTCCCGCACACCTCTAGTAAAATGCTCTGACCGCTTTATAATGAGAGCCAGGTCTGAAAACCTACTCTTACCGCAGCTGTCTCTCTGCTTAACCTCTTGAGTGAACCCTACCTCAGATGGCCACGAGGAGGGAGAGGCCGTCTATCACATTGAGAGACCGCTGGCAGTGGTGGAGGTGACTGACGGGACCTGAGGAAGAGACACAAAGGCTTGACCCACCTCTGAGCAGATATATCTGGAAGCAAGGTTTGCCTTTCACATTCGATTAATTCAGTGAGCAGAGGGAAGTGAAGGCCGGATCCTGCAGCAGAGAAGAGCATCATGAATGCGCCCTTTGCTGCGAGGAGACACCGAGCAAGGTAAGTGCAAAAAAATCCCATTCTTTTAACAAACTATGGCTGACTTTGAAAAAAATTAAGCCTGCATAGCAGTGGCGCATATATATGGGGATCGTGTGCTTGTTTGGGGAAAGTGTCATGGGCAGAGAGTTGGTCACGTTTTTATGTTACCAATGTTCTGATTTTGGCTTCTCTGCTTGACCAATCAGTGTGATCTGAGGCAAATCACGGCTGTCCGTGGGCTTCTATATGCTGATTTAGCAAACGCAGTAGCTTTAAACTGGTCCAACCACATCTGTAGGCACGATGTGTCCTGCAAGAAGGAGAGATCGCCCCTTCCAGTTTTTAAGGTCTCCTGCCTTTGCAGGGAGAGAGCAGAGGTGCACAGATTTGCAGCGACGGCGTGCATGAACAGCAACTACATAATAATTGTCAAAAATCCCAAATGAAAAGACGCTTTCAGTTGATTTTCTCTCAACTTTCTGTGTGATTAGAATAAGTTGTGATTCTTATATATTGTTCTGTTTCTTAAGTAAAGCGCTGTAATGCATTTGGAAAAGGTGGGTCTCTGCAGTATAAGATCACTTAAGCAATCCTTGAGTTGGCGCTGAGCAGGGCCCGTTAGAAAAACGGTCTCCAGTGATGGTCTGGGTAATGAGGATTTAAGTCTTCACCTGCAGAGAGCGGGACGGACTCGGCCTTGGAAGGGACTTTTTCTCTTGGATTGTCACACTGCGCATTGTGAAGTGGCGCCTCAAGTGGGACATGGGAAGTGTTAGAACAAGCATTTGCAATGGAATAGGTCTCGCATTTGCGAGATTTTGAGCTATTGGTATTATAAATGACAGTGACAATTATTTTTGCTGCTTTTTTTAAACACATAAATAAAAAGCATTGCCATTTACAATGCCAATAGCTAAAAATCTCGCAAACGCAACACCTATTGCATTGCAAATGCTTGTTTCTGTTTCCACCTCTGACCCCTCTATATGCAAGGTAAACAAACTCCCAAATTAATGTACAAGCTGGCTGCTTACACAAAAATTACTGAAAAGAATCCCTAGTTGACATCTTTGTAATACCTAAATGTCGAGTGAAAATAAAAGATGTCACAGACGAACATTAGACCAAGACAATGCACTGTTGATGAAAACATTTGGGGGCATATTATCAAGACGGGGCGATAAAATTATCGCCGCTTTATCAGCAGGAAACTGCAGCTAAAGTGACGATAAGGGGCTTGATAATATGCCCTAGAGAATTCCCATAGAAGCCCAGGTTAGATATCTAACCTGGCTTTCTATTGGAATTCTATAATTTTATCGCCCGTCTTGATCATATGGCCCTGGGATACTAGGTCCTCATTAGGAATGGCCAGTAAATAGGGCCTACAGTGAAGTTAAGATAAGGTATTGCTTCCAGTAGTCATCGCCAGGGCAATGTTGAAGAATGTATTTTTTAAATTTACAATGACAATTCTTCAGTGAGCCACTAGATGGCAGGAATGGCGCTTATATGAATTTAAGGTCGAGCCATGCTGCTTAAAAAACACACGCAGTAGTTGAAAAGTAACAGGATTTTGTAAATATGAATTTAATGTGATGTCATGCTTTACTTTGGCTAGTACCTTGAAAAATGTCAGTTATTGGCTGGTTATGTCTGATAGAATTAGGGTCCCCGCTACATTAACAGGATGACCATAACAGAAGTGTGGTGAAAAGCAACCTCGCGCCAGTACTCCTGTCCGTCCAGACCACTGACTCTCCCCCAGCCCCCCGCCCCCCTATCTGGTCTCTTAATCAGTTGCCGATCGGCAGTCAAGCATGCCGCTGATATTGCTGACCTCATCCTGAACAAAAATTTAGACCTAGCTATACTAACAGAATCTTGGCTCAATAAATACTCTTCCACTTGCCTGGACTTATTAGTCCCTCCCAATTACAACATCGCCAGACTGGACAGACATTCCAACAGGAAAGGAGGAGGCATCGCCTGCATCTACCAATCCTCCCTCCTTGTCACGGAATTCTTGGTGGACACCACTGACTCCTGCGAACACCTCGCACTCTCCATATGCAGCAACTCATTACATCTTTGCAACTTGCTAATTTTTTACCATCCTCCAGGCTCTAACGACTCTTTCACCAATCACCTCTTAGACATCATCACAACTAAGATTTCCTCCAAATGCCACATAGATTTTCCTGGGTGATTTCAACATGCACTGGAATGACCCTAAAGATCCCTACGTCAACCCCATCAAAGACCTCCTAACCGATCAAGCCCTGACTCAAGCCTGCTCTCTGCCAACCCACTCAAAAGGGGCCACCCTTGACTGGATCATTTCTAAGGAATCCTCAGTCAAGCTCATCTCCATAGACCCATGTGACCGGTCTGACCACCACTCCACCTCCTTCGTTTTACCTGGGACCCGCAAGACAAAGAAACCGCATCCAGTGATTCTTAAATCCTGGACCAGAGAAACTAAGAACCTTGACCGTATGAAACTGGAGGCTCACTGTAAATCTGACCCCCCCCTCGCACATAACCATGGTCAGTGACCTCAATGAACATTACTCGTCGTCTATATCAAACATTCTGGATGACCTTGCCCCTCTAAAACTAAAAAGAACAAGAATCAAAGACAGAAACACCTGGTTTGCTGGTTCCCTCAACTTGGAGAGGAGATCCCTACGGTAATCTGAAAGAATATGGAGACAGCACCCCTCTGCTACGCATCTAAAACTTCTCCGCCAGGTGAGAAATTCCTACAACAAGCACATTCTCAATTCCAAAAAAGAATGTTTCAGATTGGAATTGGGGAACACCAAGAATAGACCCTGCAAGCTCCTTGAGCTGGTCAAACACCAATCAAATAAAATGGCAAAAACACCGAAAGAATCCACCCAAAGCTCTAATATCATCAGAGGAATTCTCCTCTTTCTGCGCTGATAAAATCACGGCATTAGGAATTGAACTCAGTACCTCCACCTACTCTCAACCCCTTCCAGACCTACCCCCTTTTCCACACCACCCCCTCTGGCCTCACTTAAAAACCAAGCCCGCTGGACCGACGTAGAATTCTGTGACGAAGACTCCATCTCCAAAATCCTCTCTACCTTAAACCCAAATAACCACTTTAATTACCCACTACCATCCAACTGCCTCGCTGCTGCCTCCTTATCCATTGTTCCTTGCTGGACTGCAATAATCAACGTCTCTCTCCAGCAGGGTTCGATTCCGGACCCCTTGAAAGCCAGCCAAGTCCTCCGTATTTAAAAAAAACCATAGCTGGATCCAGCCTCCCCCGACAATTTTAGACCTATCTCCCATATCCCGCTATTAGCCAAAGTATTAGAGAAGTGTGTACAACAGCAACTAAGTCAGCACATCAACAACTTCCACCTACTTGATGACTTCCAATCTGGATTCAGACCGGGGCACAGCACTGAAACTACTATGCTCCACATTGTGGACGACACCCTCCAAGCCCTAGACTAAGGCAAAACCTGCCTCTAATCCTCTTAGATCTGTCCTCCGCCTTTGATACGGTCAACCATGAAAAACTACTCGATCGCCTCAAGCTCAGGATGGGTCTGGATGGTGTGGTCCTAGAATGGTTCAGGTCCTTCCTCCACAACCGATCTCAGAGATTCCTCATTTACCTATCAGCTCCCACCCTGGTCACAGTTGGAGTCCCCCAAGGTTCAACCATGTCCCCCCCACCCTCTTTAATCTTTACTTAGAGCCACTCACCGAAGTTCTGCCTACCGCCAACATCTCCTACCATATGTATGTGCACGATACCCAAATATACATCAACATTTATTCGCTCAAGGAGATCCTCTCCCTTAATGAGACCCTGAAACTGACTGTCCAATGGCTAGCCGCTAACCTACTCAAACTCAACGCAAAGAAAACTGAATTTCTCCTAAGCTCCCCTTCAAAAGCCAACAGTCACCACAGCCTTAAACTGCCCACGACCATTGTGGACTCTGCCAAATCCCTGGGCATATTCCTCGACTGTAATCTGAACATGCAAAACCACATTAACTCGGTGGCTAAAGCAGCCAGATTCCACCTGAGCTATCTATGGAAGCTGAAACCTTTAATCGATGCTCCAGACTTAAAAATGGCAGCTCAAGCACTAGTCATCTCTAGACTGGAATATGGATGTTCCACCCTTACAGGATTACCCAATATCTCCTTGGCACCTCTAAAAGCCTGCCTCAATGCGGCCACCAGACTACTCACCGGCACCAGGAACTTCAACCACATCTCTCCACATATGAAAGCGCTGAAATGGCTCCCTCTAGATGCCAGAATTCAGTTGAAACTGGCATGAATTACACACAAGGCTCTATACGCAAACTCCCCTGCTTATCTGGCACAGAACCTAGTGGTATCTGGAGAAAGCAGGAACTCCCGGTCCGCTAGACACCTCTTACTCCAACCTGATTTTTTTCAGAAAAAAATAACCAGTTTCAGTTTTTAACGTCTTTATTTCGAGTTTTCTTCATAAAAGACATACAGAAATACATACATAATGATACTAACCATATAACAAAATCATGAAACAAAATCATGAAAATTATTAAACAGACAAAAAGAGATTTGTTTAAAAAACTCAATTAAATATGCATAGAAAGACGTCTATAAAAGCATTTTTAAAACATTTGAGTATAAAAAAAAGACAAATTATCAGAAAAAAATAACCTATAATAGGGCGTTCACTGGGGCAGCACCAAGAATTTGGAACTCTTTCACATCCGCCATCAGAATAATCCCTTCTCTAGCACGTTTCAAGAAGGAGGCCAAAACCTTCCTCATGGGTAAATTCCTCGTCTAAGGCCTGCCCTCAACCACCACAATGTGCCTGAAGAATCTAAGACTAATGCTTCTTCCCCAGATCACCAATTCTCCCCATCGAAAATATGTGGGTCTTTTGTTTTTACTGATTCTAATTATGATTGTAACCATATACTTGCATCCCCCTTTTTCCCCCTATGTTTCCAGTACCCCTGCCCCTCACCAACCTTTTTGTATATTTTTGAATATTCCTACACTTTAGACATTTTGTTTGTTCACCTCTGTATACTGTGTAAAGCGCTCTGATACCCTCACGGGTCAAGTTCACCCTCTATAAAACACTAAAATAAAATAATAAAATAATAAAAAATGACCATGTCTTGCCCCAATTGTCTACAGCTAGAGGTCAGCCTAAACCTTAATGTCGAAGAGAGAGGATTTTTGATAGGGTCACAGAGAAGACACGTGCTCGAAGGTACGACAGAATGGATTTGAATAGAAAGAATATTAACTTGTAACAAGATCTACAAAGAAAGAAGAAACATAAGTAGAATAAAAATGATATTCTTTTTAGACCTGGAATTTTCACTACACATCATCTCTCAGACTAGACTGTGTCCTTTGTTCTTCACTCAGTCCCTCTGCTAATACTAACAAGCAGCAGCTGAAATCGTCTGAGACGAGTAGCTGAGATCGCCAGAGAAGAGTCGCAATGCATGTGCACGTGCACATCGCCTGTCCGTGAGTGTGCACATCTCCTGTCCCCCTTCACAAGCAGATTCGATGACAATAGATCTCACCAAGCGACCAGCGCATTCGTTGCATCACTAGGCGAGACCTAAAACCAAAACATGTTCGGGGTCATAAAGAGTGAGTGCTTCCTACCCCGAACCCTTGGAGGGCTGATGGCTCTTAAAAGCTCCCATTATGGGGCAAGGTGGGAGCTGTGTGCAGAAGGAACATGTTGCAGATCTTCGGCTCCTACAATTCTACCCTCCTGCAACAGTGCAGCGGCTACTTTTTGAGGAGGCCTGGCTGATGGCGGATTTTTCCAAAGTTGCACCTCGCAGATATTCCACTTTAGAGATGGAGCTCTGAATTTTTTTAGGCCCCTTCTTTCGCATCATTTTTATATGGGCTTCTCACATTTTCAAGTTCATGCAGCCCCCGGAGGACAGGCTGGCATCCATGCTGAAGTTTTTCTGTGTTTAAGTAAAACGTCCTGTGTGGCTGCTGCCCAGATCTACCAGCTTCAATGGTGCGATCAGGATCTTTTGCTCACTTTATTGTTTGTGTGAATGTACGCTGTCCTCATTGTTCACTGTGTACTATTAATTAGCCTCTTATGTGCATACAGCAGGGGCTGCACAGGGGTTTTTGCACTTGGTAACTCCCTTCCCCATATAGTCCATCGGGAAGGGGAGGCAAGAGAGGACTGGGTGACACTGGCATTCTGTCTCAGGCAGAACTCTACAGATTCCCCCAGAGTTTTAAGATAACTCAGAGTAGAAATCTGTGAGTTCCTCCCGCCCCTGCTTATTAATGTTAATAAAGTGTTTTCACTTTGATCACTAATCATTGTCATCATTATTACATCAAAAAAGCATTGAAAGTGAGTAAAACATGTGTGCGTCTATTTTTTAAACATTGTTTAACAATAAAAATGCAATTATAAAAGCAGCTCCCAGAGGATATCACATCTTAACTACATTTGCATTGCAACCATAGACTTGGCCCCTAGAGAGCACTTCAGGACATGTATTTCCTTTAATCACTTTTAACACCTTCGCCGCAGGCCTGATTCCCCCGCAGCGATGGGGGGCGCGCGCGCGCAGGGCCATGGTGCTCGTGACGAGCTCGGCTCGTCGCGCTGCACGGTGGCGCTGTGCTCATGACGAGCTGAGCTCATCATGACCACGCCTGTTTCTTAGAATGCTCAGCACCGCGGGGGAATTAGCCCCGTGTGTGAACACTACGCGTGTCATGATGAGCTCAGCTCGCCATGAGCACACGGCAACCGTGCCTCATGATGGTCATGAGCACGGAAAGGGTTAAGACTTTCAAGCCACAACATCTGCAACTATAAACATAATTACTAGGAGGCATGGCACCCCAAGGTTTCAAGCTTAAACTCCAGCCTTGGGAGTGCTTGAAAACAGTAAGGGAATTCTGGAGGGGTTATGATTCACTAATAGGGTTAGAACTTGAGCATTCCATAGGGGGGGATACTGCACTCCTACAGCCCCCGACCTCTCTGGTAATGTTGGTGAAGCCCATTGCCCGTTTTGCAGAAATGTATGTAGTCACTCAGTATAGCCCTGCAGGGCACTATGGGGAGCTCCCCCGAGAGCGGTGAATATTTTATGAGAGGCTCCCCCTCTGCCTTGGGGTGAGCAGCTTCCTATCTGTCTTTTGTTTTCTGCTGTGCTGCCCCCTTTTTTCTAAAGGGATGCCGGTCCCCCCAGGGCATCCCACACTTTGTTCACGTAGCGAGGCAACCCAGGGAGCCCACCCTTGACTGCCCACTGGCTCCCCGCCTGAGCAGCACTGCTCTGTTTTGCGGTGGGATCCGGAAAGGTTCCTCTGCCTGCCCACTACTGTGGGCTGACACTGGTGTCTGTGGCAGCCTCCAGATCCACGGGGCACAGGTAGTTGGGTGGGGTGGCCATGGCTGGGGAAGCGCGATGACACTCCCCCTATCCATTTTGGCATGCAGGGGGTCAAGGATGGTGCCACAACCCTCGGAGAATAAGCATGCCTAGGTACAGGGTCCCCAGGTGAATAAGGTATAAATTATAAATCATTATTTGTGCCGACACTCTGGCCCTGGACCACTGATGAAATCAACGGCGGAGCCCCATGCGCTCACTCAGAAACTCATTTAAAATGCCATACCTCGGGCCCCACTGAGTCAATTTTGACAATCCTGGGTTAATTTTCTCCTCGTGGTAAAATTTAGCCACCAGGGGCAGTTGCAGCAGACCTGCTCACCTTCAAAGCTGTGCAGTCTGCAAGGAGCTGGTTTGCTGGCTCCCTGCACCAGGCTTCCTCCTGGTCTTTGTTTCTGGGTGCAAAAGCCCAGTGCTTTCTTTCCCCAACTGGTTCTCAGGGAGTGTAAGGGGGCCAGCCTCACCGGCCCATGGGGCGAACCCATTGGTTCTGAGACCAACTGGGCAGAGTCCTTAGTCCATTTCGGGCATCAGGGAGTTCTTATTTTCAGTTATGCATGGCATTCCCATGGTCCAGCAGTAAAGCACAAAAAAATCACCAGGGAAGAGAGAGTCTCCCCTTGTAGAAGAGTTTTGTAAAGGTAAGAGGAACAATCCAGAAGTCAGGCACCCCTGGCAAATCCTAGGGTGCCACTTCAGCTCTCCACCCCTCTCCACCCTGTCCCAAACCTTCTGCACAGCATGCGGGGTCAGTTCAAAATGGGATCATCCAGGAGTCAGTGGTCACCTCTGCTCCTGGGGTCTCAGCTCCGCCCCTCACTGACATCACTGTCAGGGTCTTGCACACCACAAATTCAAAGAGAGCCCCTTCGTGGATTGGCTCCAGTTGTCTGGGCTCCCTCCATTGCTCAGTGAGCTTGGGCAGGCCCATCCCTGATACAGTGTGACAGCTGATTGATTGATGCACATCATTCCTCCCCACCCCTTTCTTCCTCAGCAGCAGAGTGAATTATTGTTAATTGCTACCTTTGTGTGGGGAAACCTTTGTTCCTGCTGCTGGAAAAAAAATAATTAACTGGGCACAGCAGCGTAGCAAAAGGCCTGGTCTCTGATCGTGAGCAGAGTCAGGGTAATATGACAATTCCGGATGTCCATAAAGTGTACAGCTATAATTGTAGAAATTGCAGAATTGAATTTCCCACACAGGTTATGCCCCAATCGGACATGTCAATGGTCTTTGTAGGCCAAAAGGAAGCAAATCTGCACGCTAAGGCAGTTCTCTCCCTATGTGTAAAATGTAAGTGTCACTACAGACAAAACAGTAAATCATACAGACTTTACCTATTAGTATACACAAACATTTTATGACCTACCTCAGGTCAGTAGCTAATCCTGCAGAGTCCCCATTGCGCAAGACTACCTGTGTGCAGTTACTGTGCGGTGCATGACAATAGTCTCCCAAGTGCAACCTGCACAAGCTGTGTGCACACGTGTTCACGTGTAACCATCCAAGTGCCCTTTACCCTTACTGCGTCGCAGCAGCCTTATCTTAAAAGGCAGGCACTGGCGGTGAACACGCGAAGTCTGTTTGCCATGTGATTACTGTTGTAACAAGCTTTTAGAAGGCCATATGTTATGATTTTTAATAGCGTACAGAGAACATGTTTTTACTAAGCTTCACTAAAAGGCAAGACAGGCATAGTAGGGGCAGCAACAGTGCAATATTTTCTAACATAATATAAGCAGATGTGACCAAGGGGAGTGTGAGTGTCTGTTTGGGTGTGAGTGACAGAGTACAAATGTATGAAAGACTGCAAGAGATGTAGTGAGAATGAGAGTACATGGGAGAATCACTGTTGGTGTATGTTTTTATGTGTTAGTGTATGTGTGTTATGCTTGCAAATGTGATGCTGGCCTGGCATACTGGAGGTTATTCTTTCGTTATGAACAAGAGCAATATTAGCAGATGGTTGGGAGGTGTTGCCCATGGCAAAATTCAGGCCACTGTAATGCTGCAAGTAATTCTTAGCATGGGGTACATCCACAGAAAAATGCTGGAACTCACATGTGAGGTAATTCATGTCATAAGATACCTTGTACTCATTTTACAGATGGGTGCCAATGGCAAAATGCTGACCCGTGTGTACCAGCAGTAAGTTTTGGACGTACCATTGACTATGGGTGGAGTGTCTATGACACGATTCTGGCACTGGCTCATTGAATGTAATCTTTGTCATAATTAGCTACCCGTGAACAAAATGCAGTCTTTGGCATAGTGGGAGTCATTTTTGACTTATGAATTTTGAAAAAAATTAATTCGACTTCAAGGAAAGGTCAGGCGGCCTGGCACACCATAAAAGTACCGGCATGTTTCAGAAATGGCCTTTCATGGTCCATGGCGTTAAATCAAATTTAACCCAAAATGTTTTTAAAACGTTTTGGGGGAGGAGTCCACTCTCCCCAAAACCACCTACAAGAAATGTGTTTTACTTGCTGGAATTCGCGGGAAGTATTGAACCTCACCACTTACCAAGAACTTTAGCTGCCACTGATGAGCAGAATTGTCAGGGTGCAGAGGGGGTAGTGTAAGAGTAAAGTGTTGACTGTGTCTGCAGAAAGGACAGGAGCAGGGATTTGGCAATGAAGTAATAGCATTGTCTAGTCTTAAAATGGACATACTTGATTGCATTTCTAAAGTGCCTAAGCTTGTAGCCCTCTTTTCTTCTCCTACCTATGACTTTTCCTGATTTTCCTGATTTATAGTCAAAATTGAACAATGCATTCCAGGCTATCCGATTAACTCTCTGAATCTGGCTCCCATGGCTGAAAGGGTCTGGTTGTGTGTTACTGCTACAGTAGGGGAGAGCAAATTGAGACAGTGGGGTTGTGCGGTAGAAAGGATGGGAAGGAGGCTGTTGGGGCTTCAGCAACTGGCCTGTATGCATGAGCACTGGGATGGGAGGGCAGAACAAACTGCCTATCCTGAACAGCACAAATGTAAATGTGGAAGGAAAAAACCCATGTACAGACGCCTTTTCAGCATTACGGTGAATGTCATGGTCATTTTGAATGAGTGAACATCCTTATTGAGAAGCTCTTTTTGGCAATGTGTTTAGCCTGCCAATAAAAACATAGTCCACATTGTAATTAATGCACAGTGAGCGTGCCATGAGGCTTCAGCAATAATATTAGCCAATACTACTACAGCATGGTAGAGGAGTCCCACCATTGCAAACTGCCACATAAATATATATATTTGGGTGACCAAACTGCTCTCAGGAGCTAACAGGCACTGTTTTTCAATGGCAGCACACACCGTCTGACAAATAAAATACTATACTCAAGGTAACCAACATGTGACAGGGGACTAAGCCCCTCTCACTTGTGTGCTTCTTAAAGCTCTTTATCTCACTCTTCCAGGCACTTTTCATCTTTGCTTTCTCCCTTTGTCACAATTTTTCCATCTTTCTCTCCCCCCTTTTGTGTTTTTGTCTCTTTTGTTCTGGAACAAAGTTTAATGAGGAAAAATAAGTGCAGGACATTTGTGCTGGGAAGATGTTTTGATTGTAAATTAATTTTTAATGATTAATCTAGTTATTATGATTGCGATGTGAAGTTGTTGTGATTGCAATGATTTTAAGTAATCAAGCAATAAAGATTAATACTGTGCCTTCTAATAGATTTATCTGCAACCGTTGTGCTAGAACTTTGAACCACACCTTCTGCAAAGATACATTTTGTTCCAGGAGTTCCAGGAGGTGGATCTTGCTCTGGAGGATTTGCAGAGTTTTCTTTGAAGTCCTAGTCTAGAAGCTATGGCAAAACAGGGATACTTTACTACTCCCTTAAGGGAGTCCCACACCAGAGATACACAGCTTTCGCTAACGTCGTTAAAACAAACTCAGGGCTAAATTGCACTTTTGGCTACCCAATGCTTAAGAAAGTAATGAGGTGCAATGGTGTAATGCAGTCCATTGTAGCAAACAGATCATGATCAGAGATTGCCAGTACTCTGTCCACTTCCTTCATGGGCAGGGCTAGTATTTAGCCTACAATGACCATATCAATTCTTCGCTAGGAATTGTGAGAAGCTGTGAAGGGGGATCAGTCCATGTCACCCGGATGTAACCTACTCTGTGCATCCATCAGCCACAGCTCTGTGAAACGACTACCGCCTTACTTGGAAATAAGTAGCATGCCTCACCTTTCTGGCCTGACCTGTCGTGAACTCTGTCTATTTCCAGGTTAAAGTTTCCACAGATGACGAATAGTCCTGTAGCCTTGTCAATAAGGTCCTGTACCATTTCTCTTAGAAATGGTTCTGGTCATGGTTAGGGGCCGGCTGGGTAATTTCAAAATTGTCAAAAAGGGGACCCTCTGAGTCTGTTAGAAGTTCCTAGGACATGGAAACAAAGGCCTTACCTTGGTTTTTCATTATTTTCTGCAGCTTGTTCTTTGCCATTCCCTGCACTGCTTAGTGTATTCAATCAGTCAGTCAAGCCAAGCTTTATTCGATTAATTAAAATCATAAAAGCAGTTACATAACAATATTAGTGAATTTAAAAACAATTCATATGTTAAAAAATCAGTAAAAACCAGTACATCATAAAAGTTCATAAAATGGGTAAATAACACCACATGCAAAAGGTAAAAACTGATTAAAATGAAATCACACCTCTAGAACGTTCACCAACTGTCTTTTGGCCTTAATACGCATAGCAGCAACCAGAAAATTTGCGACCCCAAAAATTACCCTGATGCTGCCCAGCAGTTGTAAATACAAGAGTGCGGGTCGCACTTGTGTAAATCCCGCTTCTCTCAATAATGGAGCCAAAAACTGTTTTCTGATATCAGTAAAATGGTCACAAAACATGATAAAGTGCATTAATGACTGATCAGAAAAATTATCACAACTGCAAGGGATGGACTGGTCTGATTTACCCCCATATACGGTAGTCACCCAGGGAGAACTGAATTATATTGAATCTGAATCTGACAAGAAGATGTCGGTGGAACGGGATGGTAACGATCTTTAAGTAGGGTTCAATTAGTGGGGTGGTCAAGAGCATATAATTGGCTCTTACGCCAGGTTTTGCCACCTCTACTGCCTCCCGATCTTGCTCAGCTAATGCCAGAAAGTTAGCCTTGATCAAGTTCACATATCCCTTCTGGAGCAAATTTGGGAATGCATATAGGTCAGGCCGACCCAGTTTACAAAGAGTTTTTTTAATGTATGCTAACCATGGGATTTTGTTTGCTCTTTCTAGTGCCATACAGTCTTTGAGAATGGTGTGATTCAGTGTGATTTCGGTGTTAAGCCAGGTTTTGGCCCAACAGATTAATGGGGCCAAGTGTAGCTGGTCAGAAATGTAGCCAAGACCTAACTCAGTGTGGACTGAGAGTACTGGGGTGGATTGGGGGACCGCTAGTAAGGATCTGAGGAATTTATTCTCTATGATCTGCAATTTGCCTTGAGGTAAAAGACCCCATAATGATGCGCCATACATTGCTATTGAGATGCATTTGGACTTGTATACTGTTAGCAGAGCCTCGGTAGGACGTGAGCCTAAGCGTTTTGCAAAGTCAAGTAAGGCTGAGGTAGATCTGGTAACAGCTGTGCCTTTCGCATTTATTTGGGGGGCCCATGAGCCCTTTTCGTAAAAAATGACGCCCAGGTATGTAAATACCGGGACCCCGGATACCTCTTCGCCATTGCAGGCAAATTGTTTTAATTTGAGAGGCTTTGGTCGTTTACCTGCAACCATTACGTGCGATTTTTTATTGTTTACCTGGAGGTCTAAAGATTGCATAAATTCCCCAAAAGCATCCAGGAGTCTCTGCAGCCCCAGCCCAGTGCGGGCAAGTAGCACCGCGTCATCCGCGTAAAGCAGTGCTGGCACTGCAAAGTCCCCTGCACGGGGTGTATCCGGTGTGGCCCCCTCCAAGGATTTTTCAAGTGAGTTTATATATAGAGTGAAAAGGAGGGGCGCCAGGATGCAGCCCTGTCTGACACCTCGTTTTGAGCTAAAAGACCTGGTGCATCTCCCCTACTTGTTAACTCTATTGGATGCTACGAGACCTTGGTGGAGAGCAGCTAGAAAATTTACCAATGGCGGGTCTATCCCCAAATTGAGCAGGATGGACCACAGCTTAGCTCGATTGACCAGGTCGAAGGCCGATGTCAGGTCCATAAAGGCCATATATAACAGGCCCTCCTTTGCCTGGGTGTATTTGCTAATTAGCATGTGGAGATTTAGGCATTGATCGAGGGTGGCTCTTTTGGCCCTAAACCCATATTGTAGTTCAGGGAGGATCCCCCTCTCCTTCAGGCAATCTCCCAGTCTGTGAAGGATGACTCTGCCCAAGATCTTGATGACAGAGTCAATCAGTGAGATCGGCCTGTAACAGGCCGGATCACTTCTCAACCCTTTTTTAAATATGGGTATTATAGTGGATGTAGCCCACGACAAAGGGAATCCTGATGTGGTTGTGGAGTTAAAGACATTTGTTAATGTCTTTACCCAGAACTTTAATGGGGTCCTATATATGTCTGCGGGCACCCCATCTGGGCCAGGAGCCTTGTTTTTAGTCATCTCCTCTATGGCCCTTTGAACCTCTACCTCATTGAAGCATATGGGAGGGGCTGGGTCCGTGTGTGTGTGAAGCCCATCTCAACCGTGTTGCCCTCCTCACTATCATAAATCCTACTAAAGTGGGCGACCCAATCCTCATCAGGGATCACACAATCCATAACTGAATTGTCCACTCCTGAGAAGTAAGAATGATTAATTGTTGCCCAAAATTTGCTACTGTCTTTGAGGACGTCAGTCGACATGAGATTATCCCAGGCCTCCTTTTTGATGGCCTTTCTACGATTGACCATATCTAATTTGTAATTCTTTCTACGCCCAGCAACAAGCTCACTATTTCTAGGTGTTTGTTTTAGTGCTTTCATTAATTCTTTATGGGCTTTCGAGCAGTTTGCATCAAACCACCTTGGTTGGTTTGAAGCTACCTGCTTCTTGTTACACTTCAGATCCTGGCTAATTTGAGTACAGATGGCAACAAAGGAGCCAATGATGTCTTTATGAGCTGCCGTGTCATCTAAGCATACTTCCATGTCCGCGTATACCTTGGTTGCGAGATCCTGCACGAAGGTATCAGGGACCACCTTGGCCCAGTTTAGTCTCCTACCCTGATCTTTAGGAACTAAATTATTGGTGCAACCGGACATTTGCCCTACTCGTCTATCCGTAACGTCCCCAAGGGTCAGCATCAGTGCCAGGGGATTATGATCACTGAAGGCTGAGACTAAGACTTCATAGGAGGAGGTCACATTAATTATACCAGCTGAGACAAAGATAAAATCAATCACCGTATCAGCGTCTCTGCCTATAAATGTCGGGGCCCTCTCCTCCCCCCTTGCCCCATCTACCTCAAAAAAATTCATATTACCAAGTAAAACTTCCAGCGTTTCTCCTTGTGGTGTATGTTCGAAGTGGGTGGTAGTCGATCCAGGGGGGCCCACATGGTGTTCTACCAGGCAATTCCAATCACATGGGTGTATATTGAAATCGCCCATTAAAATTACTTCGAATAATGCGCTATGTGTTGACTTGTAATCATCTAAGAAGCCTGACAAAGAGCATAGGTGAGAGTTCCCCATGTTCTTCTCAGGAGCATTATAAAAATGTACCACTAAAATAGTTAAGTAATTTGGGCTGACCCATTCTATGCACAGTAGATTAACTGAAACTGTGTCTAACTTTCTGAAGGAACCAGTCAGTTTGAGTGATATAAACATATGCAGCCCTCCTTTTGGTCTTCCATGTAGCCCTGGGACCGCCTTCACTGAATGGCTACTATGCCCGTCCAGACTGATATTGTCCCCTGTGTCCCATGTCTCCTGGAGTGCAATAATGTATTGTTGAGACACAAATTGTATCCATCTCTCGTCAGAAGACTTGTTTCTAAGCCCCGCTACCTTCCAGCTGAGAAAATTGTGGGTGGGTCTGCGATCATCCTGCATTTTGTGCTCTATACCACCCAACCGTGTATGTGTTAGTCAGTCATTAGTTTCCAAACTAGAAAGAGGGGAAAACCTAGTTGATAAAATTAAGCCGGGTTGACTTCCTGGACTGCGTGGGACTGAATGTCCCTGAGGGGCTGTGACCCAACCCTCTGCCATCAGTGTAGCCTGGCGTGTTTGATAGGTGGTAGTCTTCGTAGCAGGTTCTCTCAAAAGGGGACGTGGAAGCAGTGATACTCTTGGTTTGTGAGTGTGAAGCTGTGGGTGAGGCGGGGGAGGATATAAGTAACCCAGGGGAAGCGGCCTGATGCCCGAACCATCAATCTCAGATCCGTCCCACAGCAAGCTATCAGCGATGTTTGGCCTATTAAAGTTAACCACCACACAATCGCCCATTATGCATGTGTCTCTTTTCCCGACCCACCCAACCTGTCTAGCCATAATAATGTTTGGAGCAACATCATCGCTCCCGCTACTAAACTGGGAGCACCACCTTTTTGTCCTGATCAAAAGGTCACTCTCCGTTTCCACATAGGCGTTAATTAAGGGAGGTACCCCAGGTAGGATTACCACTAGGGGTGTGGCGTCTGGGGGGAGGTTCAATGTGCGAGACTTTGCATTACCAGACCCGTTTACAGGACATTCGCATCTACCATCGCGATTTTTTATCTGCTGTCCCCCAAGAGGTAGTTTATCCCTAGACCCTTCAGTCGTACAGGACCTAGTATGGTTGTTGAGAGTTTGTGGAGTATTGTGAGAGTGAGGAATTGTCGCTACCCTCTGTCTGCCCGCATTCGGTGGACTCTCGTGCAACTCCCTAGTTTGCTTCGTGTGCTTTGGGGCAGTGTATTGTGCTCTAAATTCCCTCATAAAAACATCAATGTGTTCAGATTTCTTAATAATATTTGCCACACAAGAGTTCAGGCAGTCAACTATGTCCTTAGCAATGGTCACAAGTGCCGGCTCCAAGCGAGTTTCAAATAGACCTTCTAGTATATCCACCAAATGGGCAGGGAGACTGGAGCAAGGAGTTATGTCAGATCTTACTTTGGGATGTTTGCAAGTTCTTTTCCCACAGTTGCATTTATCATTCCGATTTGCAAAGTCATCCTCCTTAGACTGAGCCCCGCATTCCCTCTCTAAAGCTTCTGTTGGGCCCTGTACTGTGGGGTATACTTGTGGAGGATTAACTAATACAATATCTGGTTCTAGTGGGAAAGGAGGGGCAGAATCCAAAGGTAATAAGTATTCTGAGTCAATTTGTGGGGTTAATGGCAAGTCCAGTCCCAGTTCCTTCTCCATGTTGGCTATTTGAACATTTAAAGCCCCCACTGCTGACGTAAGGTAGGATATAATGGTTTCTGATTCTCGGGGTACTTTGGCCTTCTTACCTTCACCCTCCTTGATGATTAGTTTGCGCTTCCCCATCCTCGAGCCATGGGGGGTGACCCGGCTCGACCTCTGCTGACCCCTGATGGCCACAGATGGCCCGCCCTCTGCCCGGGCTCAGCCCGGCGATCGCGGCACGCGTCCCACGACGCGGGAGGAACAGCTCGCTTTTATGCGCCTCCGGGGCGGGAGTGTGCGGCGGCAGTCAGCGTCCCCGTCAAGCAGGCAGGGGACACTGGGAAATGTAGTCCTGCTCCTGGTTCCTGGATCCTCTCCCCTCTCGGCGGCCGTGTACCCAACAGCGGCGGCGGGGGAGAGCGGAGTCTCCTGCATGGTCAAATAAGTAAGTGGGATTCAGTGTCCCCAACGAGCATCGGCCTTAGTGTATTATTCTATGGTTATTCTGTGAAGTTTTATTGTTTTTTGGAACACCCCAAAATGTTTGTAATGTGCACTATGCTTTATATGTGACAGACTAAGTGTACTGCATTGTATGTACAATGGCATGTTATATGGTATGTTTCTTTTTTTTTATATATACAGAAATTCAAGTGGTTTCTCTTGAAGAAGGCGTGGGCTACGCCTAAATGCGCGTAGAGATTGTCATCTTTATCTACTCAGATTCAGTGACCCTTGTATTATTTTATTATTTGTTGCCCCCTATCTTTGAAAATGTATGTAACAATTGATCTTTAATTATCATCAAATTGTGTTTGGTTAGGTAACTGCTGTTATAATGTTCGTTTTAAAATCAAGATATATATATATATATATATATATATATATGTATATATATATATATATATATATATATATGTATATATGTATGAACTTAATAAAATGAAATGTTTTTAACTGGTTTTTCGTCAGTACACTGAGTTTTTGTCTTTCAACCTGAATGTGTGAGACCTGATTTCAGACAGGTGTTAAGTTGCCTAGGAATTGTTACCCACTTCAAGCATGGTTAGGGGCCTACACGTCTGCTAACAAAACCAATTTGCCTCTAAGTAGCTCATTAAGAAGTAACCAGCAGCCATCCCTGCCGGAGTGCATGTCCTGCGGGCAGAATACCACATGAGGGATAAAGAGAATCCCCACCCCTCTCAACCTTATCCTAGCGACTCAAAATATTGAAGTTAAAATGTTCGAGACACAGACGAATGATGGCAGTGGTTTTCCAAATGTAGCCAGCACCTCTATTGTGTTATGCACATCAGTTGAACAATTCCTATTCTATTTCAAGGCGTGCTCAATGCCCTTGCACCGTGACATCCACAGTGCTAATATCTATATAAAGAATTCTCCATATACATAGGCAGTGGCAGAGCCATTACTGGAAAAAATTGACTACAGTGGTGAAGATCAATATGCTGGACAGAGTGTGATTTTTTTTTTCATGTTCTTTGTATTAAATATTTTTTTCTGACTGGGGATAGTCAACTATATACTTGTTTGTGCTGTGCTCTGTCGCTATTTTGTATTAAAATGTTCGAGACCTAAGCTGTCTAATTTCAAGAAAAAGCAGATGGATCTCTTTAAGGAGGCAAATATATCCCTTTCATTTTGTAAGGATCTCTGTGACCATAATTCTTTCAATGGGAGCACTGAGTCCTCAAACATTGAATGAAATGTGTTTCCATTTCTTATTCATATGCATAGTGTAGGAAGGTCGGTCAAAGCAATCAATCATTTAGCCTGAGCAGTCAAGCAGCCATTTACACCTACGGCTGCCTTTCCCTTGAAATTCTTCTACTTTTTGGGTTTATGTCACTGTCCCTATTTCTCCCCTCCCAATTCCCTAACAAATAACTAAACGTTAAGACCATCAACCCGCACCTCTTCCCTTACCCTTCCCACTTAAAGTGCACATTGTGTTCTGGAAGCCCTTTCCTTCCTCTGTTGAGTAGATTCCACTCTTCCCACCCTTCCTCCAACAAACAGCCCCACATCATTTGTCCTTCTCCACTTGAAAATGCATGCAAAGTCTCATTCACCGACCTTTTTCAACCCTAGCCGGAGTTAACAATATTCCATTTTTGGAGGAGGTCATATTAGGGGCCAATGACCCAAAATAAGGATCTTTTTAAGTCAATCAATCCATCATGCCAGGAGTCTGCCTCTACCAAGCTTTGGCTCTCTGGCATGTACTCAGACACTCATAGTTGACCGATTACAGATCTGCCACCTGAGTTCCCGAGAGCCTTTCGGGAGTACACCTCCAATTCACCCTCCATTAACATGAGGAAGTTGAAGGAAGTATTCTTGCTTCACTAGGGCAACTCGCAATATTTGTATTGCATACTATTTCAGCATTTACTACCCCCCCCCCTATGAGGGGCACTGAAGCACTTGCCTACGTGGGCAGCTTGCTACATCATGTAGGGTGTTCAGTTGGAAGGTTGTTGTCATTGTTTGTGATCCAATGTGGGAAGTGTTTCCATACTGTGATGGGTGAACACCGAAGTGCGGTTGTCATGTTCTGGGACATAACGTTTAGCAGTGTGGTGGCTAATGAACTGTGAGAGACAGGTGCACAGTTTATGGTTTTCCGATAAGCTGGCATAGTTTATGATTTTCAGTGGCAGCTATGAGTAGCTCTGCAAGTCTGTTTATGATCACAGACTACTGTCGCTATCCTCACACCTCTGAATTTCATTGTAAGATGTAAAGAAGTGGTCAAAGTGTATAGTTATTTAGGACATGCTTGGGTGGACCAGATTAAAGTCCTCCAATTGGCCGGTAGTATGTGACAGATCTCTTCAGTTATTCCATGCTTGCTCCTTTGATGATGACTGGTTTATTGGCTGGCGCAGTACAGAAGATGGACAACCCCTATGTCATATATGTCTTATGGGAGTGCAAGAGGGGTAAGGAACAGTTGGCTGCTGACCGTTGAGTGTTATGGTATTGGTATTAGTGTGGGCCAGAAATATTATATATGAATTGACATAACTATTAACTACCCTGACAAGCTATAGGTCAGCTCTATTTTACTTATCTGCATATTCAAAGAAGTTTGCTAGTTGGGTTTTTCCGTACCTTTGAATTTTAGGATCAAGATTGAACTAAAGGTGCAATTGTCTTTCCGAGTTCTATCCCAGCCCTGTGGGATGATATGGGTTTCTTGAAAACAGCCATGTTTTCAACTGCCTTCTGAAGTCTATATGTTCTAGGATGCTTTGAATATTGGGTGGTAGCACATTCCAGTGCCTACCAGCTCATACTAGATATTGAATGATAGAGGGGAAATGATGGACCCTTGAGGGACACCACAGTGTTTGGTATGAAGCGTTGTTGTGAAGCATTGTAAGTAAACTACACTTTGTCTGAGATAAGATGTGATCCATTTTAAAGCATTTTCACTTACTCTGAGATGATGGCATCTTTGTAGTAGCGTTTTGTGGAGGATAGTGTCAAATGCAGCTGCTATATCCAGGAGCAATAGGGTGGCCATTCCGTTCTTGTTCGCTGTGAGGTTTAGATAATCTGAAATAGAAAATCTAGCTTACTCTATACCTCTGCCTGCCTGGTTCGAAGCCAGACAGTTGGTCTGTCATTAAATAATTATCAATCAAGCAATCAAACAGGATTTATAAAGAGTGCCTAATCACCCAAGTGGATATCCATTCACTTTCAATAAATGTAAAAGTTGGGTAAACACTGCTCTTTCCTAAGAATGGTCCTCTTGATATAGGCCTGTAGTTTGTTGGGTCCGATAGGTCATGGTGTTTCTGTTTGAGGAGAGGTCTAATGTAGTGGCTGATCATACTTGAGCAACTCACTTCCACTGTGCCAGAGCTCATTCAGTCCAGTGTTGGGTCACCTCTATCTTGATTAGTGCCTGCACTCGGTGGCCATCCCCATGCCAGACTCAGAAACCTCAAGTCTCATGCAAACACATGTGGGAACAAGGTAAATTGGTGTAAAAACATCTGTCATACCAAGATAGCCAATTCTCTCTTACATTAAGGATTGCGACTTTAAAATGCAGCTGCAATGCTGGATGATGGTACAAAGTGCAGATTCCTGACATGATATCCATAGGTCGCATACACACGCTTTAGCAGCATGGCAGTGTGATGACACGTCTTTCAATAATGTTTATTCATACCATTGGCCGCAGCCTATAGTGGCCAAGGTTAGTGTCATGGCCAATGTGACGGGAGTGGGGTGCATCCAGTATTCAGGGCTGCAATGCTGAGGGTCAGGTCAGTGCTGACCATGACCAGACATGATGTAATTATAATTGCATTTATATGGTGCTTACTAACCCTGATGAGGCGTTGAAGTGCTATATGGCTAGTAGCATGCTACTCTGGAACCCAAGATTTAATAATTAATCTGGTGGTTATTCTTGAGGTATTAGGATTAGTCATGTGCTCTTAGGCCTGTGGTTCACCTGCCATGGCATCCGAACTGTTGTTACTTAACATGCCACCTGCTGCTACCAGAGGGTTGTGGATCAACCACACTGCAGACTGTCAGTGAAGCAGCAGAACCAGGAAGGGGGCCTCTGCTTGTATTGGGATTGCTGTGGTGGGTGTCCCTGCCCCGAGTCGGTGGTTCAGCATGACATGAATGTGGCTACTGCACTGCAGTCATTTGAGCACCTACCACTATTGGAGCCAGGGCATTTTAACTTTTCCACATGGCCAACTGTAACCGGGGCCCCTGGAATTATGTGATTCTGCGGCCGTGGGGCTTTTCACATAATTATAGATTTGCCGCATTTGCCACATACTCCACTATCTGCTGCATAATTTGCTTATTTTGGCTCAAACAAATCCAAGCTTAATACAAACACACCAACACATGTTCCAGCACTGTGGAAGGTACTACTAAAATGTTGACTGGTCACCTTTCCATTACTGATTGCTATGACTGAGGGTTGTATGTCAATACAACGCGGTGTTTACACCGCGCTACCATTACAACGCTGGTTTTACAACGCAAGTCGATACCACAACTTGCTCTGTAGGGTGCTGGACTTAGGAATAGTAAGATTTACTATTCCAACACCAGCCTACGTACAGTAGGGAAGGTGTTGGAATAGTAGATCTACTATTCCTTAGCCTAGAGCGCCCTCCAGCGCAAGTCGGGGTAACGACTTGCATTGTAAAACCAGCGTTGTAATGGTAGTGCGGTGTAAACACCGCGTCGTAATGGATGTTCCCATGACTGAGCGTTAAACTGACACTGATGAGGTGGAACTTTTGCCCATGCAGTAATGTGTAACAAAAAGACAAAATAATGAAGTAATACTGTCACAAAATGTGCTGCATTATTCAGCCACATTTCCTTTTTCTAGCTGTATATTTGGTCCTCCCTGTCTGTGGGAATGTGGCTCTTTTGACATGGTTAACCCCCACATTTTGCCTGGAACATGATGTTATTTTGAATGAAATTGTACTGGGTTCTGGCTAACCAGGTTCTTGGTGTCAGATCACTATCCTAAAATTGTACCATGATTGGCACAACTTTAGCAACCTCTGTAAGTCCCTGGTAAATGGTACCCCTGGTACCCAGGGCATTAGGACTGAAGAGGGTCCACTAGGGATGCAGTACACATTGTGCCACCCTAAGGATCACTCACCAAGACCATGCACACTGCCATTGCAGGCTGCATGTCTTGGTGCAGAAAAAAACGAAGAGTCGACATGGCCCACATCCCTGTGTGCCATGCCGAGGGACACTGCATGAGTTATAGGTAAGTCACCCCTACTTACAGCCCTTAGACAGGATGCACTATATCCCATGTTTTGACATATCTACATGAGCAGATATGACCCTACAATGTCTAAGTCCATTCTTGGATATTGTAAGGGTAAAGGGAAGCCATAGGGGGTACATAGGCTGGACACTTGTCAATACGAGTTGCCCAGCACCTTGAAGGTTTCACTGTACCAAGGGAGGTTTGGTACAAACATCTCATCTTTTTTTTGTCCTCATATACGCCACCAGAAGATATCGATTCTAGATGGGATCGCTCTGGGCCACTGGCACTAACCATCTTAGATTCCGCCCCTGGAGTAAGTGCTCAGCCTACAAAGGTCACCCAGAGGTAGGCTGTATCCTTGTCCAACTCCCATTAGCGTTCTTATACCTAATACCACGGGAGGACCGGACCACAAACCTCTGGCATTATCATAGGACTTGGTATTTTTCAGACCATTCTTTCAGTCTTGACCAAACCTTAATGGCGCCCTCTCCACCACACATCTTATCTGATTGACTGATAGCCATAATATTCCTTAAACAGTCAGCAAATCTTGGGGGGGGCCTCGGACTTCCATTCTCTGCAAATCTCCCTCCTTGCGATAACAATGACATAGAACTGGAACTGTGAGGCACTATCTCTGATACTATACCCATGTGAGAGACCAAAAAGAATCAGTCTAGAGCAACAGATAACCGGTGTTAATAGTACCTCCTCTAGAACGCTGCACACCATCCTCCAGTAAGTTGTAATTTCTGGGCAGTCCACAAACATGTGTATATCATCAGCAGCTGGGTATTTGCATCTTGGACAGCAATATAAATCCGCTGAAATTTTAGACAACTTAGCAGGAGTCCAGTATACCCTATAGGCCGTGAACAAATGGTTCCTTCTAAGGTTAGCTGGCTTTAGAATCTTTTGTGAGATAGTGAATGCGTCCATCCAAACCTTCAGCATCTCCTCTGGATTTTCAATTAAGAGATTATCCCAGAGTTTCACGATTTCAGACTCTAGACAATCCTTTGCCCCCCACTAACGAATTGTACCAAAGTGCGATCTCCCCCTTCCATCATTTCCCTCTGTAGATTGAATCTAGAATCTGTGTCTTCTCCTCGTTCCCCCAACATTGTCTTCCCCACCATGATGACAATTGGTAAAATATAAATCTTGTGAGGGACCCCCCAGTTAGATTTGATAGTGATTCCCAATCCAAAAGATGGGAATTCTTACTGAGGTCACCCCACTTCACAAATCCTGCTTCCCTCAGTGGGAGCACCAGCCGGTCTAATAAACAATCGGGGGTGCCCGGGGAATCCCATATTGGGGCTTGTAGATTGTAATATGGGATCGTCAGAATTTTACATATGCACTGCCAGTTCTTAAGTGCCGCCTGCAGAGACTTCAGGCGGACCTTTTTGTAAAACTGCTGATTACCAAATTTATAGAGGAAAAATTCCAAGCCTTGTGGCTGGTCCGATAGCATTGCCTGAAAAAGACGTCCATGTGAAGAGGAGTCCAACTTGTTAGCCAGGATTCTAAAATTCTTGAACTGAAAAGCATAACAATAAAACAACAAATCTGGGAGAGCCAAGCCCCCCTGCTTAAACCCCCTTCTTAGTTTCCTCCATGCTATCCTTGGAGATTTAGTGGTCCAAATAAAGGATCCAATATTCCCTTGAAGATTTGCAATACCTCTATGATTAAATATTAGGACGATGCTGTTGAACAAAAAGGTGACTTTTGGGAGAATAACCATTTTAATTAGGTTCACTCTACCATAAATATTCAAAGGTAGACTAGCCCATCTGGTTAATAGTTTACTAATTTCCTTCACAACTATCTGCCAACTAATTTTAGGAGCATCCACTAGTTTCTGTGTAAGGTGTATGCCCAGGTATCTGATTTTTTGTTTGGCTCCTGGTACCGGGGCCGGACTATTCCAACTCATTATGTCAGTTTTGTCTTTATTGATTTTATATCCTGACACCATACCAAATTCTTCTGCTAATTTGAATAGTCTCGGAATAGCCTCAAAGGGGTTGGCAGTATAAAGTAGTAAATCATCAGCATATAAGGCTGTCTTTAACTCTAGCTCCCCGATATTAAAAGGTTTAATTACGGGGTCTGATCTCAGGGAGCTAACAAAAGGGCTCTATGTATATATCAAAAAGGAGAGGGGACAAAGGACAGCCCTGCCTTGTGCCTCTGGAGATGTCAAATCAGTCAGTCAGGCCTCCATTAATCAGAACCCTAGCTCGGGACTCCTATATAAAGTTTTAACTCCTTCAATAAGGGAAGATGGAAATCCAAACCTTATCATAGTCTCCCACAAGAACACCCAGTTGACCTGATCGAATGCTTTAGCAGCATCGATCGCTACGATGGTGAGTGGCAGTCCTCGCTCCTCTGCTACATCGATTGCACCGATCGCCTGAAATGTGAGCTCGTTGAGCTGCCGGCCAGGTATGAACCCTCTCTGGTCTGAATGAATAATAGTTTTGATAACTTTTGCCAGTCTAGTTGTTAATACTGCGGAAAAAAATCTTAAGATCTGAATTCAGGAGGGAAATGGGTCTATATGATTCAATCATTTTAGGGTCCTTGTTTGGTTTTGCTATCAGGGTGATGGTAGCCTCCGACCATGAAGGTGGAATATCACCCCCCTGTAGAAAGATGCTATTGAGTGATAATAGTGCAGGTAGAATTTCATCCAGGTTGTCTTTATAAACCTCCGTCGGCAACCCTTCTGGGCCGGCGGCCTTCCTTCTACTCATCTTGTTCACTTGCACCCTTATCTCTCCTTCAGTGATCTCATTGGCTAACAAGGTTTTATCGGACTCGCTTAGCTGGGGCAAGTCCCTCAAACTCAACCACTGCTCCACTTCTTCAACTCCCCGACTACTGACTTCTTGATAAAGTCCTTTCATAAAGCCCCTAGCTTCCTCTCTGATCTCTACATCTTCCGTTAATAACACTCCCGAATCCCGCTGGATTAGTGAATTGATATTATTCTTGTTCCTCTCTGATCTTGCCTTCCAGGCCAGAAGGGCACCGCACTTCTCTCCCTACTCAAAATTCTTCAACTTGCTGACCTCCCATCTGTCCTTAATTAATTTGTCGGCTCTTACTTTAAATCGTAATTGAAGGTCTAGGAGTTCTTTTTCTAGGTTTGGAATTTTTTCCCTGTCTTCAAGGGCAGCTAGCTGTAATTGTGACTCCTTCTTTTTAATAAGATCTAGGTCATTAATATCTTTTTCCTTAATAGATCTTCTTTTGTGGGCCATCTGGGAGCCCAATATCCCTCTCAAATAGGCCTTAAAAGATTCCCAGACTGTACATTCTGTGCCTGTGCCTATATTGAATAGAAAAAACTCTGTCAGACTATTCCTGACCATGATTTTAATCTCATCATCAAGTAAGAGTGTTCTGTCCAGGGTCCATCTACATTCTACAGGTCTGGTCTTGGAATCAATCTTCAGTTCGACCACTGAATGATCGGAGAGGCCTACCGGGGTATAAGAAATTGAAACTATATCTTGCATAAGTACTCGGTCTACCAAAAAATAATCAATCCTGGGGTATTGCTTATACTTTTTACTAAAAAAGGAATACTCCCTTAAGGCTCCGTGCTTGACTCTCCATATATCCTGCAAGTTAAAATCCTTCAGTATATTTTTAAGAGCCAGGAAAGAATTTTTGGGGACACTATACTTAACTCTGGAAGTACGGTCTAACTGACTGTCCAGGACTAAATTAAAATTGCCTCCTAGTATTACTGGCGCAGTGAATTGCATCGGAACGCCCTCTAGTTTCAGAAAAAAGCTGGAATTATCTTCATTGGGACCATAGTACACCGCGCATGTATAAAGAGAGCTACCTATAGAGAGGACTGCCACTAACCATCTTCCGGACTCGTCGGTGTCCCATCTACGGACCTTAATCCCTTTATTTGTTCGGACAACTAAAGCTACCCCCCTAGTAGTTCCTTTTTGCCCAGAGCATAACACCTCCTGAACCCACCCCAGTCTCACAAAAACTTGTTTACATAGCTCCGCCTCTAGATGTGTTTCCTGAAGTAGGTGAACATGAGCTTCAGTATTTTTCAAAAATTTGCAAATCCTTAGTTGTTTTTTACGGCTCCCCAAGCCATTTAAGTTCCAGGAGAGAAATTTATCAGAGATTGTCTTCCTACCAGCCATAATACAGCTTGACCCCACCAGTGGCCACCTTCAATAGCTCGAGCCAATGATATAGCGATTTTGCGACATATGAGGACATTTTTATTTTTACACCCCCCACCCGTGACCCCTCCCAAACCCACCCCCGAGGAACCCTCCCATCTATCAGGCGTTGGTCTCGCCTTTGGGGAGCTCCTCGTGACGCGACACTGCATCTGCAAGTTTTTACTTTTTTTTTTTTTTAAACCTACTAATCTGCCCCACCTATAGTGAACAGCAACCTCTTCCTTTTTTACTAGTTTATTTTTTTTCCCCTTTTATTGGATGTGTATTTGATTAACTTAGTTTCCACTAAGAATGGTACATTTCCTTATCATGTTTTTCAATCTTTCGGTACCCCATCTGAACTGGGCCAAACTATTTCCTCATTTTCAACAATAATTCATCCACTTCCTCCGGGTGATTGCAATTATGCATTTTGTTGTTCCACATCACCTTTAATAGGGCTGGAAATTTCATCTGCACTTGTGCCCCCAGAGATCTGAGTTCTGGCATTCTGGAGCCCAGTTCCCACTGCCTCTGAGCTGTCCGACCCCCTATATTCGATCTGATTTGATATGGGTTTGCCCGATAGTGGAGGGTAGATCGTGTAAGACATCTACTCAGTATTAACTCCTTAACACTGTAGGTTTGAAAATTTACAAGGATCTTTCTTGGTGCCATATGATCCGGATGTAGTCTGAAGGGATCTCTATGGACCCTCTGGATTTCTGTCTCCAGATCAATATCCGGCCGATCTTTCAAAACCCCCTCACGTAGCAATTTGCAGACAAACCCTTTAATGTCCTCCACTTCCTTCCCTTCTGGGATTTTCAGAATTCTAAGGTTATTTTGTCGGGTTTGTATCTCCAGCCTTTCCATATCCATCATAAGGGTCCGGTTTTGCGCTCCAAGAGTATCAATATCTTTGGAATTCCCTACGTGGTTTCCGAAAGCATGGAGGGTCCGGTTTTGCGGTCTAAGAGTATCAATATCTTTGGAATTCCCCAGCGTGGTTTCCGAAAGCATTGAGATTCAGTGAGCTAGTCCGGGTCACTATATCATCTAGTCTGGTCTCTAACAAGTCGAATCTGTCGTGCAGCCTCTTCTTGTTACCCTCTGAGACTTCAATTTTTCCAATAGATCTTCCCGCAGTGATTGAAAAAGAAAACCTATTCTATCACCCTCGGACTCCATTGCTGCTGGATTAATAGAGTTAGTAGGATCCTGAGTAGCTGAACTACTTTGAGGGATAGGCAGAGTAAATGTTGGGGGCTTTACTTGAGATGTTAGGGATGACTGAGGTATAGGTGGCTCTCCAACGTCCGCCGGGACCTGAGTAGGAGCGGGGTCCACAAATCCTAAACCTACGGGGGACCCTTGAGGCTCTGTTGATACAGATGTAGAATTGTCAGTAGAGTCGGCGCACAGTCCGACTTCTAGACTCTCTGAAGGCTGTGGGCCCTCATTATCTTGGATCCTCTCAAGCGTAGCATAACTGTTCCCCAAGGTCAGAATAGATGAGCCAGCAACCGGGTCTAGTTGGGCTGCTGCTGCTGCCCCAGTTACTGACTTCCCCTTTGGACCTGCCAGGTGCTCCATGATCTGGAAATAACTCTTGAGCGAGGGAGTACTCTTCTGCGCTTGCGACTGTTGAGTTGCCTTTATGTTACTTCCCTTCTTAGCTCCCCACTTCTTTTTCTTTTTATAAGGGGTTAGAGGGGTCGGTCCTCCTCTTTCAGCAGTCTCTGCTGAATCCCAGTCCCCCTGTCGCCTCAGGTCCTGTTTCCACCTTAATTGATACCTATTCCTTGTCACCCCAGCTGCCTCGTCAGGTTTGCCCAGACTCGCAACAGGGAGGGCTGCCCCCAGACTAGATTGTAAGCGTTCCACAGATTCCATGGTTGTGCTGGCTGTACCACCCCCCCTACTGAGGGGATCAACTTGTCGGCCCACTGTTTCTACCGATAATGAATCTGCCTCCATGCAAACCTCCCCTCTTGATGGATCACTGACATAACCTCGACAGACCGAATATCGACTGGACAAAATATCGATGACAAATTATCGACTACAAAATTATCGATTGCCTATCCTTAAACAACAAAACACAAAAATATCGAAACCACATTATCGACTAAAAATAACAACGACTACAACAATATCGACTAACAACATTATCGATTTCTAAAACATCGATTATCACATCTTTAAATGAAAAACAGTCAAAATATCGAATACAAAAATATAGATAGCAAATTGATCGTTTTTTTAAAATATCGAAATTAGTACATCCTTGAATAAATCACTTTATTATCTTAAAATGTAGTCATACTAATCATAATTTTTCACGAATTGTTTCTATAAAGCTATAAAACATACTATATATTTTCCTAACATTTATAACACAAAATAAATACAAACATACATTTTATAATACATAAACAATGTTTCGAACAACTAAACATTTCTTACTTCAAATTATATATATTCCTCCACTTTAAAAATATAAAGATAACATTACCTATACTAAATAAGGCCTTACACATTAAATAAACGTTAATTGGCGTCACCCATATAAGGAAAGCAATTAGCATAACAGGTTAAAAAATTCAAATCCACAAATAAAAACAGACTATCAATTTAAACAACCAATCCTATTTCAGAAACAATTAGACTAATACTATATAAACAAGATTACAGCAAACTAAAAATGCAGCCTAAATCGCCTAACTAAAGGAAGACGAAACTCTGCAGGATTTCTGAAAGAAAACTTATTGACTTCAACATAAAGACAGCTACACCTATCTAAAGTAAGTACTACTACATTATTTGCCATAGAAAATGTAACTCTCAAACCTCACACCTATGTTTAAAAGCCAAATACCTAAAATAAATGTTTTTTTTTACTATTTATCCTACAGACAAAAAGAAAATACAGAAGACCTAGACAACACCTGGACATCAAAAGTTAACTATAAATAAGTAAGTATATAATTTAAATGTAACTTCGACATTTAATAGATAGGTAACTAAATAGAAACTAGCTAAAAACCTCTACCAAAATATCATAAATAGTTATAAAATATTTGTACACATTTTCTCAACTTCCACAGGTACAAAAATATATACACAGAAAATAACAGTTTGAAGAACATCAACACCTGAAAAGAACTACTTGAAATCATAAAAAGATTTACAGGTAAATCAGAAATGTATTAAACTGTATTATTAGAATACAACATTATTTTTTCAAAAAATGTATTGACATTCTCTTTTAATGACCTCCTAGCACTACAATACAATCATGACTGAAGGAGCTAAATTCATTTATTCACAAAAAGAGAAAATGCTTCTTTGTTACATGGGATATGTCTACACTCAAGAGAAGCAAAAAGATTTGAAAGTGTTTTGGAAGTGTACGAAATATTATGCCAACAAATGTTATGGTAGAGCTATAACTCAGGAAACTACTGTTACTTATACTAAGGAACATAATCACCCACCCAATGTAACAGAAATAGAGATTAGACAAATGCTAGATTCCCTTAAAGAAGCTAGTACTAGTACTGATCAACCAACAACTGCTATTCTGAAACACCATTTAAGTGTACTTCCCCAACATGCTTCTAGCCAATTACCATCTATCGAATCCCTTAAAAGAACTGTAGCTAGACAAAAAAGAGCAACATGCACTACTCCTCCCACACCAAAAACTTTTGAAGAAGTGCAAATTCCCCCTGAACTCTCTGTAACTCACAATAAAGATGATTTTATACTCTATGACAACAAATCTAAAGATAAAAGAATCATACTGTTTGCCACAGCAAACAACATGACTAAACTTACCCAATGCCAAACTTGGATGATGGACGGTACTTTTTCTGTATGCCCCAAACCTTTTTATCAATTATACACTATCCATGGTCATTTCCAAAATGCTAATATTCCATTTCTTTATGTCCTTCTACCAAACAAACAGCAAGCTACCTATCAAGAAATACTAACTGAAGTCAATCAACATACTAACAACTATTTTCCACAAAAAATGATCATTGACTTTGAAAAAGCAATGATAAACAGCATCCTTAAAACATACCCACACACAGCAATACAAGGTTGCTATTACCATTTTAACCAATGTATCTGGCGACATCTACAAAAATCTGCCTTGAGTATCCAATACGCCACTGATAGCACATTTGCTTATCAAATAAAAAAACTCATCGCCCTAGCCTATGTTCCACTGACAGATGTAACTGAGCACTATAACTTGTTAATAGACAGCCCCTACTATAAAAGAAACGAAGAAAGACTAAGCCCTATGCTTGACTACTTCGAAGACACATGGGTAGGAAGGCTACACAGATCAGGCCATAGAAGACAACCCAAATACCAAATAGCTTGGTGGAATGTCTACCTTAGCACACTAAATAAGGAAGCAAAAACAAACAATGCAGTTGAAGGATGGCACAATGCCTTCCAAGCAACTACAGGCCGAGGAACGCCTACCCTTCACAAATTAATACAATCCTTACAAAAAGAACAGAGTTACCAGGAGCTCCGAATGGAGCAGTCAGTAACTTTGATCGGACCTAAACTCACCAAAGAAACGAAAAAAATGTATAACACACTCCAAAGTCAAGTTACCCTCTATCCAACTAGCAAAGGACTAGAATATCTATCAATGATTGCAAAAACTATTCTTTAAAATATAACATAACTATACACGTTACATTAAGCATTTTTTTTCTAAATTCCTTGATTTTTACATGTAACAATTTGCAATTAAATTATCAAATACATAATATTAACATATATAAAATGTATTTAGATAATGTATTTACAAAATGTTACATACAACGTAACTAAAGCAAAAATTAAAACAGTTTCCCCACCCATAAAATTTTTTGTTAATACTTACATTTCTGTTGCACCTTCAAACGTAATCCAATTCCAAGCAATCCAGACGACACCATTGCAAAAACCCATACAATCCATGGAAGCCCAAAAAAAATGCAAAAATACAAGCAAATCCATAGCGACTCCTCTCCAATGTAATACACACGATATACGATTGAAAACCCGAAAATAGTAATTTTGAAAAAAAAACGCTCCTGGAAAACTTGAAAACCAAAATATTTGTGTGCAAAAATAAGAGTATATAATACTCGTCACACAACTCTGATCGAAAAAGAAGGACCTCCTCAAAAACAGTAAAACGCGACGATAACCTGGAAAAAATAAAATACATACCCACCCACACAAAAACACCCATACATATATAAAAACACATATTTATACACCAAACATATTATCTTTGTAACATTTAAACATATTAGCTCACGTCACACACCTACAACTAAAACGCGGTAAAAATCAAATATCGTACACTCTACCTAACACCGAAAACACAATCTTCTCTTAATAACCCTATCTACATAAACCTAAACACACCACACATACACTAACACTAACTTCATTAACTTCTAAAATACAATTAAAACAAACTTACCCTCTCTAACGCGAAGCAGCATCCAACCGCGATCTGTTGAAGCACCAAATAAGCCTAAATAACATTACGCGGTTAAAAAGTAGTCCCTGTATACAGCAAAAACCTCTTTAATTTCTATATTCCAACACTTTAAAAAAATACACTGAGTATTATATTAAGTGTAAATATTTATTTAAATTGTAGAAAATTATTTCTTAAATATTCATTACTTTCAAATAATTATTCAACTGTTATCTGTTACTTTAAATAATATTTTATTATTTATATATACATTTTGAAAATAATCTATATGTTAAACAAATTTGCATATATAACCTTGTTACAAATAATTTGTTTTTAAAAATAGCTAATATTAGTTTAAACATTATGTATGTATATAAAAATGTATTTGTGTGTTTATCTATGTAAAAATTAATATTATAAATATGTTCAATATTCATAATATTAATTTGTAAAAAAAATATGATTACTTTGTAAAAAACAAAAATGTTACTGTTATAAAACAAATATACATATTTATCTATGACAATATATTCAATGTCTATGTGAATAAAATAATTGTTATTAAATGAAAAGTACATATTACCAATTTGTTTCTTTAACTATTTAAATTACAATATATGTGAATAAACATAAAATTATGTTAATATCATTTATTTGTTAAAAACATATATATGCACTTCATATATTTTTTTGGATAATAAAAACTGTTTACTTACAATGTTCAATAGAAATAAAAAATACATCTATACTTACAATTTATTTTTTATATGTTAATAAACTGTTTTTCATTTATTCCATTTAACCCTGTGCATGTTTCCTTCTTTATTATTCTATATAAATATTAATTACATATGAAATATTCTATTTAAAAATGCATTTTAAATTTTAATAATTTTAAAAATGTATTTATCTTTTAACTACTACAATAACAATAATTATAATTGATACAAAATTTTTCTATGTAATTGTAAAACTTTATTATAGTATCCTACCAATAATAATTATTTGTATAAAAAACTGTTTTCTTATTTCCACTGCACCAATTATAAACGCACAAAACCATACTACACATTAAAACCATACAAATTACAATTCCCACTTCACCAATTGTAAACTCATGGAAGGTACAGGACACTGAACCCATACTAATTACTATTCCCACTCCAGTGGGTGCAACAGTAGGGAAAGTAAATACTTCATATATTAATAAATAAATTACAAAATAATATCAATATAAATTTATTTAAAAATGATTAACTATTTAATTTTACATAATAATTAATATATTAAAATTACTAATTAACTATAATTATTTCTATTACTTACCTATTAATACTAATTTACAACTAATTACCAATTATTTTTTTGATAATTATAAAATAATTTACAATTATTTTCTATTAAATACAATTAAATAAAAGATGTATGACGTTTCAACGCATACTTTTACAACACATACCTTTACAATGAAACTTTAACAACGCAAATACCATTACACCGCATGTATTTACAACGAATGTTTTTACAACGCAAATACCTTTACAACGCATACCATTACAACGTAAGTATTGGTAATTATATAATATTTTTATTAATGGAAATTAATTGAAATTAATTTAATTAAATTTATTTTAATTTAAGTAATTTAATGTAAATTTAAATTTACGTTATTTTTACCCTGTACCCCTGTACCCAAAAACCCCAAACTGACCCTGAACCCTAAAAATACCCCTTTACCCAAAAACCCAAAACTGACCCTGAACCTTAAAATTACCCCTTTACCCAAACACCCAAAACTGACCCTGAACCCTAAAAATACCCCTTTACCCAAAACCCCAAAACTGACCCTGAACCCTAAAAATACAACTTTACCCAAAAACTGAAAATTGACCCTGAACCCTAAAAATACCCCTTTACCCAAAAACCCAAAACTGACCCTGAACCCTAAAAATACCCCTTTACCCAAAAACTGAAAACTGACCCTGAACCCTAAAAATACCCCTTTACCCAAAAACTGAAAACTGACCCTGAACCCTAAAAATACCCCTTGACCCAAATACTGAAAACTGACCCTGAACCCTAAAAATACCCCTTTACCCAAAAACTGAAAGCTGACCCTGAACCCTAAAAATACCCCTTTACCCAAATACTGAAAACTGACCCTGAACCCTAAAAATACCCCTTGACCCAAATACTGAAAACTGACCCTAAACCCTAAAAATACCCCTTCACCCAAAAACTGAAAACTGACCCTGAACCCTAAAAAGACCCCTTTACCCAAAAACTAAAAACTGACCCTGAACCCTAAAAATACCCCTTTACCCAAAAACTGAAAACTGACCCTGAACCCTAAAAATACCCCTTTACCCAAATACTGAAAACTGACCCTGAACCCTAAAAATACACCTTTACCCAAAAACTGAAAACTGACCCTGAACCCTAAAAATACCCCTTTACCCAAATACTGAAAACTGACCCTGAACCCTAAAAATACCCCTTTACCCAAATACTGAAAACTGACCCTGAACCCTAAAATTACCCCTTTACCCAAAAACTGAAAACTGACCCTGAACCCTAAAAATACCCCTTTACCAAAAAACTGAAAACTGACCCTGAACGCAAAAAATACCCCTTTACCCAAAAACCCAAAACTGACCCTGAACCCTAAAAATACCCCTTTACCCAAAAATCTAAACCTATAACATTTTAAATATAATTATATACTTACCAATACTTACGTTGTAATGGTATGCGTTGTAAAAGTACCTGCGTAGTAAAAACATTCGTTGTAAATACATGCCTTGTTATGGTATTTGCGTTGTAAAAGTTTCGTTGTAATGTTAGTGCGTTGTAAAAGTTGCGTGGTAAACGTTGTATACCTTAAATAAATATTATTATTTCATTATTTATTATTAAATTACTTCCCACTCTATTCCCCTATAAACCCACAACCCGCTACAGGAAATACAATTTTTTATTTAACATAATTAGCAATTAATCAATTAAATTAAATTAATTACCAATTAAATTTTAAATAATCAACAAATATTTTTTAATTAACAATTAATTAAATATTACTACCAATTAATAAATTTACATATTTAATTAATTAAAATTAAATTACTTCCCACCCTATTCCCCTATAAACCCACAACCCGCTACATGACATAAATTATTTAAATTAACATAATTAGCAATTAATCAATTAAATTAGATTAATTAACAATTAAATTTAAAATAATCAACAAATATTTTTTAATTAACAATTATTTAAATATTACTACCAATTAATAAATTTACATATTTAATTAATTATAATTAAATTACTTCCCACCCTATTCCCCTATAAACCCACAACCCACTACATGACATAAATTATTTAAATTAACATAATTAGCAATTAATCAATTAAATTAAATTAATTACCAATTAAATTTTATATAATTTAAAAAAATTATTTAATTAACAATTAATTAAATATTACTAACAATTAATACATTTACATATTTAATTAATTATAATTAAATTACTTCCCACCCTATTCCCCTAAAAACCCACTACCCGCTCCTAGAAATTATTATACTATTTGAATTATTTTTTATAATTATTAATTTTTTTTAAATGTATTTCAATATAAATAAATACAAAATTAACATATATTTGAACAATAAATGTAGTAATAAAAAATTAAAACAGTGTACATTTAAATATTCAATATTATTTATATCGATATTATTAGTCGATATTATGACAGTCGATATCATGACTGTCGATAACACAACTTTCGATATTCTTAAAACCTATATTTTGACTTTCGATATTTTTAAACTACTAGAAAAAACGATATTTTTTACTATCGATATTACTTACTCGATATTTTTTCAATCGATATTTTTTTACATACATGGAAATCGATAATAAATACATCGATATTACTTACCTCGATATTAATGCCATCTCGATATTCTGGAGTCGATATTATGTCCATTCGAAAATAAATACTCGATATTTAGACTGCACACCCCTCTTGATGCCTCCTTACCGGTCTTCCGTGCACCCAAGGACTTTGTTGCCGAGAACTGCCCCCAACACACCGGTCCTCTAAATTGGATGAGGGAGCATGCACCCCTGGATTGATGCCACAAGCTTCCCGGGTGCTTATAACCTGGTTCTCGCTCTCTTCTGCTCCCCAGTATCAGTAGACCCCGAGCGACCGCTGCTGCTGCCGCCTTTTCCTCGGAGTCTATCCTGCCACGGCTCAGTCGAAAGCGAGCTGACTCCGCCCCCTCCGCCGTCGACCACACTGAATGCAGGAATCGCATATGCCTCCCAGGGTCCTAGCGCCCGAGAGCGCTGCTGGCGTTGCACCGCTAAATGAAAAGAAAAGTGAAGAAACTGATAGTCAGCCCGAACTAGCGCCACAGAGGATGTCCGTATCTTCTCACCGGATTGCTTAGGTGAGGGCACTCTAGATCTCTTAATTTCATCTATGTATCTTGCCGTCCGCAGTACCGCTACACTCAGGAGCCCCCGTGACAGCCGTCAGCCTGCCGCCGCCATGTTCCTCTCCGGTCCTGCAGCCAGGCTGAATAAACATCTCATCTTAATAAATCCCCACTGATGACAGTGTTGGATTTATTAAGAAATGCACACACAGGACACCTGGAGGGTCCCCTGAAACCCAACCAAACACTGGTGTCTGGCCTCATGGGGGACAGCCTGCACTCCCAGAGGCTGGGAACAAAGCCTGCTCTGGGGAGGTGCCCAGTACTAAACAATGGGGAAACTCAAATAGCCGTAGGGCCTGGGAATGAAGTGGTATGAAAAATAATTAGTCCAGATGGGAATATATTATTCACTAGTACCCAAGAATTGATAACAGACACTCAAGAAATGCAGAAAAATGTCCTAACTTCATAATGAATTATATAATGAATACATGTTTATGCAGCCATTCCACATAAAATGAAGTTCGCAATGGTGAGTAAGAAGAAGGGAAGTGATTAGAGAAAGTGTTTGTGAAAGGATCACGGAAAAGGCAAGAGTTTAAGTGCCAATATACTATATATACAACCAATAAATACAAATTCATACAAAAAAGCCCTGGCCGGAACTCCCTTCCAATACTAATATCCAACGTCTTACACAGCACCCTATGTTTTAAGAAAAAGTTAAGACGTAGATAGTATCTCCAGTACAGGTGGATATATTTGTTGATGTTTCAACCTGAAATGGAAGGCAGGCCGATTATTCCTTAAACGGGGGTCTTTATCAGGACAAAAAAAAGAGCAACCTGTAAAAAATTGAGGTGGGGGAGATCTAATCAGTTCCTAGTTTATTAGAGTGTGTATACAGGGTACTAGTGTAAAAGGTGGTGTAACGCCCCTAGAAACCACTAGTAGGGGATTAGTGGAGGGCTTCACGTTTCAGGGCCCAGTGGCTCCTGTGGGCCGGTAACAGCATATCATGCAAAAATGGTCCACAAGGATTCAATCAATGGACTTGAGGTAAATATTTAGAGGTACATCCATTAATCAAATGAAAATATATAACAGTGCAAGGCGTGGAATATAGGGTAAACTCACCTAAGTGTATTTTACTTTACACCCTGGTCGCATTGGGTTTCAAAATAGGGGCCTTAGCGCTCCATAAGTGAAAGATACAGAATGGGGGGATCCTAATAGGATCCTATCCGAAGTCTTGCTGAAAATGGATGCACAACAGGTTTCCTGCAAATGAATGCACAACACTTCATCCTTGCCGGAAAGGCATTCCGAGGTGGGAAGCTTGAAAGGCAATGCCGCATTTGAAATGCAACACAGGCATCTTCAGATAGTGGAGGATGCCAACCTGCCATGTCTTGCTCCACATTTGGTGGGAGGACAGGTGGGAAAATGAATCAGATAAGGAGGTGGGTGCACATTCTGCCTGCACCACATCTAAGGTTGGGCATGAGATGTGTACCCCACTTTTCAGTTTCCTCCATCTTGTTTGAGAGGGAATTAGCCAATTTGGGTCAAGGACGTTGTCACATATAGGGTGTAGACACCCTAAAGGTAGGTAGCCCATTGGATACTACTCGTCTCCACCTGTAACAGCCCTCAATTCAGATTTAGGTGGCACCCCTGGATCCTGAACTTTAGATTTGATGGACTTAAGAAGACAAAGGACAAAGAAGAGCTGCTGACCCAAGAACAGAGAACCTACTGCAGACTATTGGTGCGAAACCCTGCCTGCTGCCTCAAGGGCTCGACCATTGTGGTGTGCTGTCTCATCCTGTGGATGTGAAGCCTCCAAGAACCCTCCAGCCCTTTGCCAATCACCAGAGAACTCACTTGGAGTAGAGGAGCTACTCCCCTGCAGTCCACAGGCACCAAACCCGCAGAGTTCAGTTTACTGACTTGCTAGTCTCCTGCGACTCCGAAGCAGCAATCAAGCAAGAAGAGGTACACCAGCTCCGGAGGGTCAGTCTGTCCCCCCACCAAGTGAGAGGACTCCAGGACCTACTGGAACTGAGCTATAGCAATACCTGTGATACCAGACCACCTGCAACTGAAATCGAGATGAAGAGTCCAATCCGGACTCCAATTGCCCAGGAAGCAAGCACCCATAGAGGGGAGTCGAAACCCCTGAGGCACACTTTGTGAGTGACTCAGCTGTCCAGAAATCATCCCTGCAAGCTGCTTGCCCATGACTGTGAAGACAGCCTTGATGCACAGAGCCTAGCTGACCTATCAGCTAGGCACCCAGTCTGCCCAGCCTGGGCACCGATGAACCAGCAGTGCTCCTGAGGTCTTGAGGCCTTTGCAACCTGATCCCTTGTTTGAGGTTCCCTGGATTTACCTGTAAGTTCTCCTGTGCAGCCTGTTTTTTGGTGACACCCCTTCTTCGTAGCGCACCAGCTACCAAATATCTCAGCACTCTGTTCCTGGCTGAATCCGAGAAGCTCTCAACAATCTGCTGGTAGAATATCGGACCTTGGCCTGCTGCTACCCGAAGGTGAAACCCTAGAACTGACTGTATGGATTTGTATACATGTATGTGTTTTTCTCCATAGACTTGTATTGTGCGTAATTGCGCACAACTGCACATTTTTTTGAGAACTTTGAAAATTCATAACTTAAAAAGAACTTACCTGTGAATGAAGTTCTTCATCTTAAAAATGATATAAAGGTCAGTGTTATTTTTAAAAATTGGTCTCGGATTTATTGTTGTAGGTGTCTCATTTTTTGCCTCTGTGAGTACAACACATACTTAGCACTACCCTCTGAGAAGCGTAACTGTTTGCCTACACTGCCACAAATAGCATATTAATATTATCTATTTTAGCCTCTGTATATCAATCTGGAACCCCTGGTCTATCTGCACAGTCTACTTCGTTTTAGTACACTATATAGAAAACCAGCTTCCAACACCGGTGGCAGAAATGCGATCTTTGGCTTTGCATTTGCTGATACCACTTTGTCAATAAGAGACCACATGTGTAAATACCAAAATTGCCTTTAGCCAGTTTTATTTATTGATAGGTCTACTTTTTCTAAATGTTAAAATTAACTATTAGGGCATTGGTTAAGTCCCTGTAACTAGTGCTAGAATTTACAAACGTTCTTTAGTTAGGACAATAGAAATGTGTTAAATATTTTGAACTTTACAAAAAGGTCCCACCTTTGGAGCAATAATGGAAACCCCATGGGGGAAAACTCAGGAGCTCGACTAGAAACCTGACATGGAGTTGTCATACTCCCAGTTATGGGTCTTCTGTTAAGGTTATGGTGTTAAAACTGGCTCTCATGCCACTAAAGATAAGCTTAGAAGGCTTTTGGCAGACTATGAGAGAGATAATCCAGTGGATGAAGATAGTCCCAGGAGGATCATCAAACAGGAGAGGAGGATGTTGTAGAGGTGGTAGAGACCCCTGCCTCAGAAGAAGAAACTCCCTCATAGGGGGAACTTGTCCTAGAAAGATTGGCCCGGAGATTGACTTTAGAAGCTAAAAGCCTGGACATAGGGAAACAGAGAAAAACCATGGGCCTAGGACCCATCCCTCGTGGCAGTAATATCATAACTAGGGAGAGAGAGGAATCTTTTGAATCCTAAAATCCCCAAAGGGATTTCCACAAATATAAAGATGGTGATGAAATCACCAAGTGGTTTACTGCTTTCGAGAGAGCTTGCATAAGTAGAAGGGGAGCCAAGAAACACTGGGGCTCCATCTTCTGGGAACTGTTCTCAGGTAAATGCAGGGATATACACCTGACATTGAATGAGACAGATGCTGTGTGTTATGACCTTATGGAGGGTACCCTGATTGAGGGCTGTGTACTCACCACTGAATAATATAGAATCAAATTCAGGGAGACTTGAAAAACCTGATTTATTCTTGATTGTGAGCCTAATTTATTTCCTTTGTGAATACAACAAATGCTTAGCACTACCCTCTGATAAGCCTAACTGCTCACCCCTCGCTACAACAAATAGAGTGTTAGTATTATGTACTTTTGCCTCTGTATACCCATCTGGGACCCCCTGGAATCTCTGCACAGTGTACTTCGTTTTAGTACACTATATAGAGAGCCAGCTTCCTACACAGTCACATATCTTCAGTAGCCCTGATTATAACTGACTGTACATGCAATAGCTATAGTTTTATTTGTCCTGGATTGTCTTTGCAGAGGGGGTGACATGCTTCAGGGCAGTAAAGAATGTTTCTTTGTAGATAAAGAAATAGAAATCTTCGCCATAGGTTTGTCACTTCTGAGGTAATCAAAGACGTACAGTGCACTGTATTACATTCGTAGTCGGTAGAAGGATAGCCTCCAATGTTTGTGTGCATATAGCAGTCTGATTAACTAAAGAGCCATGCACCAAACGCAACAGAGATGGCCTAATCTGATTTTTTAATTTCATTAAACAATTTCAGATTGTGGCCTGTGCTCTCCATAAATGTGAGGTTTAAGCTTTGCCGGACTGGATATTTTGCTCACGTAGCAAACTCTTGGTACTATAGAATTATGGAAGCTATTGTTCTAAAGGACCCCATCACATTCTTGATCCCCGTTGTTTTGCTGCAGCACGTTAGAAGGTGCTGTGCTGCAATGGTTAATCCACCTTGGCCTGCTATCACAAGTTACTTCTCTCCTGACCTCCCTGCTACATCAGCTGGGCTTTATTAGCCTCCAATGGGCAAAGCTAGACTCATTTGTTATGACTCAGACACACGTGCATTTCAGTCTGCAGAGTACCTTTTTGAAAACAATGGACTAGATGTACATACATTGTATTTGCTACCTAGCCACCTGCTAGATATTATGATAAGACTGCATGACAATTCTATGGGCAGGTTAGATGTGGCCCAGCAGGCGAGTTCACTGATCCAATACCCATTAATAGAGTTAGACAGGGGCGTGTACTCGTCCTTAAGTTATTTATGCTATATATTAACAGCCTAGTAACTTTTCTGGACCAATGCAAAAATGACTCACCCAGTCTGGCAAACATGAGGGTTCCTGCCCCCATGTTGGCTGGCAATACTCTACTTTCTCCTCTCTGTGGGCCCGATGTAGGTAATCCCAGATTACCGATTCTTAAATACCGAATCATACCGATTCGGTATTTAAGAACAGGCAAATGGGATGTAGGTAATTTTTCTTAAATAATTACCGAATCGGTAAGTTTCGGTAATTACCGAATCGGTATTTACAGATTCGGTAATTGCCTTTCATTCCTGTGGGCCTGGTGGCCCTTAGGAATGAATGTCAATTACCGAATCGGTAAATACCGATTCGGTAAATGGGGGAAACATTGAAGGGTGGCAGGGTGTCACTTTGACACCCTGTTGCACCCCTCAAATGTGTATGGGTGCACATGTTGCAGACATACATGCCCTAAGGGCATGCATGTCTGCAACATGGCACTGTTGGAAAAGCAAAAAAAATGTTTTTTCTAAGGTTTTCATTATTTACCACCAACGAATCCTAAAATGGGAAAAGCACTCATTTGAGTGCTCCCTACATTTCAGATTCGGTAATTTACCGAATCGGTATTTTTAAGAATCGGTAATTTACCGAATTCTTAAATACCGATCCGGTAAATTACCGAATCTGAAATGAAGCCACCTACATATGAAAAGCCTAATTCCGGTCGGTAACGGCCGAAATTCGGTAATTTCGGCCGTTACCGACCGGAATTACGCTCCCTACATCTGGCCCAGTCACCAATGGGACACCAAAATGTGATGAGTCGTTTTAAAGTGTTTTTGTAAACAGATGGGTTTGGAGATTAAATGTGGGTTGTACAAGTACATAGTCCTGAACCCAGGGCATTCGAACAGGCCAAACCCTATGTTTTCAGGTATGCCGCTTGTGCACACCTTTGAGTATTTGGGCATTACGCTAATGGAACATCTTGGGTGGCATACTCATATGACCCAGTGTAGATACAAAATGGAAGAGTTCGTTGGAGGAATATCCAAATTGTCGTATAGCTCACAGTTCCAACCCATTTTATCGGTGATACAGATCTATAACCAGTAGATCCTAGGGACAGCTTCGTATAGTGCATAGTGGGATGTGCTGAAAAAAAAAGAAAAGCTTTCCAAACTTTTTTTAAGATTAGTTTTTTCCACGGAACACAGCCTAGTTCTAAAAAATGGTTTTGGCAGCATGCACATTCCCGTTTGCGATTGTGTTATCACTACCTTTATGTAATCAGTAAAATATGTTTTTTGCGACTGGATTTGTTTGCAATTCATTAGTACATCACGTTGCGAAACGCTATTTGTAAGGGATGCCCTAAACACATCCCTCCCAAATCGCGATCGAGTATGTACTTGCAGAACCAAACTGGTAACATGTTACTTAATTACATTTTTGGGAGTTATACATAGCAAAGGTTCTTGTTGTGGTCACAAAGGCTCCGTTTTCGCAAACTAGAGCCCTTGGGATTGCAAAAGCCCTTTGTGCATCTGTCCCAATGCTTTCTAATCAGGAACATGACACACACGTGTTTAAAATGATGGTTCTGCTTTGCATCTCCAGGGCTGCCGAGCTGGTGGTGCAGATTCTGACGGACAATCACTTCTTCTGAGGTAACGTCCTGTGATGTCATTGGGTCACTTGCTGTTATATATTCAATTATGCTAATTAGTTCTCACGCAACAAAAAAATCTAAACCTTGAGAGCTCTGCAAATTCTCTCCTATGCAACTCGCTCTTCTGTTTCTAACTGAATGGCTGGTGGACAGCACTGAGTGCTCTGCGCAACCAGCCTCACTCATTTCCGTCTTTTCTGGCGGGTTTCTCGAACCTTGCGCGCTGACGCAGTTTCAGTTATATTTGTGGCATGTTTTTGACACTTGGTTGGATCAGCTGACAGTCGTCTTCTTCCCTCGCCCCTCCTTTCTCGTGTGGGTGGAATAATTCTAAGCCCTGTTCTTCCACATCCTGGTGCGTCGGCTTCAAGTGGCGCAGGTGGCCCGGGCTGAACCTTCTGTTCCAGATTCCCTTCCAAGACGCGGACTATCTCACCCTGCATGCAACGCGCGAGGGCGGCAGGGGTGAGGGCTGGGGAGCATCGGGGGTCTTTAACCTGCAGTCCTCGTGATTTAAAGGCACTGCTCTGCAAATGCACCTCAAACCTGTCGCTATTGCTGCTATCCTGTTATTCGAGCATACGTACAGCTCTGCCAATGTACCTCTTGCCTTAACTGCTGTAGGGACCCACGCAGTGACGCAATGCTCTGAGAATCCACCTCTCATCTGGTGCGGTCATTGCTATTCCGTAGGTTACCGAGACACAGCACAGCTGCTAATGTACCTCAACGTTGCCCTGTTCATTCGACTGCTATAACCGAATTACATCTGCTGAGACACCCCTGGCTTGATTTGAAGGGGCCGCTGCTATTCAAACATATTCAGACGCGCCCAGCGCCCTTCCCACACACACAGTTATTTTGCCAGTGTGCAGACATCGTAACATGTCAAAAACAAACACCCGGGTTTCCGACACAGGGAGAGCAACGTACTGCTCTTCTAATGCACCTCAATTCTGATGGGCAGCTTCCCTTACTATTCCAGCACTAGCATGCAACCCGGCTTTCCCACTTCACCATTCCCGCCCGAAGCACACTTTCACTAGGTCCACTCCCAGGCCAAAACCATACCCGTACTCTCACATATACGCAAAATACAGCTCTATTCTAGGCCCAACCGCTGCAGTGGCCCAGCTCCTCCGGCAGGGAGCAGCAGCAGCCCCTGGCAATGTGCTGCCGGTAATGAGATGCATAGGCCACATTCAGTGCGGAGGAGGTAATTATACTGTTTTCTCTTTTCCCGTATTTAAACTCGTTAATGGTGGTTTATTACTGCCACTTTTCCTCTCTATTAACAGCCCAGAACAGTTCGTCCGGAAAGTATATTTCAATAATTTATACATGCATGTGTGTATGTATCTGATACAGCTGCGTGGGGGTATCTCTGTATCCATCTATGTTATGTTAGAAGTGTCTGCATAGTACATAATCTGCAAGTGGGATGGATTCGTGATGCTTTTGGTGGTATGGTGTGACTTTCAAAGCGGTTCAGAGTTCCATTGCAGACAGTATCCTTCCATCCTTCCTACTCCAACCTCCCTCCCTCCCCCTTCGTTCCTCCCTCGTTCCTCCCTTCTTCCTCCTTCCTTCCTTCCTTCTCCCTCAAAATGGAATGTTTGCCTGCCTCTCTGGCCCTCCCTACTCTATCCCATTGGAATGTCTGCCTGCCTCTCTGGCCCTCCCTACTCTATCCCATTGGAATGTCTGCCTGCCTCTCTGGCCCTCCCTACTCTATCCCATTGGAATGTCTGCCTGCCTCTCTGGCCCTCCCTACTCTATCCCATTGGAATGTCTGCCTGCCTCTCTGGCCCTCCCTACTCTATCCCATTGGAATGTCTGCTTGCCTCTCTGGCCCTCCCTCCCTATCCCATTGGAATGTCTGCCTGCCTCTCTGGCCCTCCCTACTCTATCCTATTGGAATATCTGCCTGCCTCTCTGCCCCTCCCTCCCTATCCAGTTGGAATGCCTGCCTGCCTCTCTGGCCCTCCCTCCCTATCCAATTGGAATGCCTGCCTGCCTCTCTGGCCCTCCCTACTCTATCCCATTGGAATGTCTGCCTGCCTCTCTGGCCCTCCCTCCCTATCCCATTGGAATGTCTGCCTGCCTCTCTGGCCCTCCCTCCCTACCCCATTGGAATGTCTGCCTGCCTCTCTGGCCCTCCCTCCCTATCCCATTGGAATGTCTGCCTGCCTCTCTGGCCCTCCCTCTCTATCCCATTGGAATGCCTGCCTGCCTCTCTGGCCCTCCCTACTCTATCCCATTGGAATGTCTGCCTGCCTCTCTGGCCCTCCCTCCCTATCCCATTGGAATGTCTGCCTGCCTCTCTGGCCCTCCCGCCCTATCCCATTGGAATGTCTGCCTGCCTCTCTGGCCCTCCCTACTCTATCCCATTGGAATGTCTGCCTGCCTCTCTGGCCCTCCCTCCCTATCCCATTGGAATGTATGCCTGCCTCTCTGGCCCTCCCTCCCTATCCCATTGGAATGTCTGCCTGCCTCTCTGGCCCTCCCTACTCTATCCCATTGGAATGTATGCCTGCCTCTCTGGCCCTCCCTCCCTATCCCATTGGAATGTCTGCCTGCCTCTCTGGCCCTCCCTCCCTATCCCATTGGAATGTCTGCCTGCCTCTCTGGCCCTCCCTCCCTATCCCATTGGAATGTCTGCCTGCCTCTCTGGCCCTCCCTCCCTATCCCATTGGAATGTCTGCCTGCCTCTCTGGCCCTCCCTCCCTATCCCATTGGAATGTCTGCCTGCCTCTCTGGCCCTCCCTACTCTATCCCATTGGAATGTATGCCTGCCTCTCTGGCCTTCCCTACTCTATCCCATTGGAATGTCTGCCTGCCTCTCTGGCCTACTACATATCGTTGCAGACTGTTTTTCTGTCTGTCTACATACATTTAAACCTATCCCTGTCTGCTTATATTACCGTCTGCTGTCTCTGCGGGAGAATTTCTATCCCCTTTACCTCACACCACCACTGCTTGGAGGGCAGAACATTCCAGACATCTTTATTCATCTATCCCACAGAACCGAGGGGCGGGGGTGGGGAGTATTGTATTTTGTACATAGTATTGCACGTTAGCAACAAGGCTAATTAATAGATCCTCTATTTTAGTCCAACTGTGCTATATTACTGATTAATGCCCTTAAAGTCTGTTCTGTCTATAGAAGATTGGGACACGGGTTGGGTCATGGCGGGCTGCAAGTGTGCTTGGTCGGGTGCGGAGGAGTTTTATTTTTCTTGCTGACTAAATTTAACTTTGGACTAAAAAGACATTCCACCGATGGGCTCTCTGGTGTGGGGCCCATCACACTCAATGCATAAAGTGGGTCAATTGGTCTCGGATCCATGCTCCGGGTGGCAGAAGGCCCTTTCGAAGTTCAAAGAAGGGTACTCATTTGCTTGTGTTCCCCTAGCGCAGCACACCAATGGCTCTCTGTGTCTCCGTGATTTTTTGTGTTCCCATGTAGTAGTACACCAATTGCTCTCTGTGATAGCTTGTCTTCCCACAGAGCAGCACACCTATGGCTCTCCGTGATTGCTTGTATTCCCATACAGTAACACACACATGGCTCTCTGTGATTGATTGCTTGCGTTCCCATACGGTATCACCCATGGCACACTGTCATAGCTTGTGTCCCCATACAATAGCACACACATGGCTCTCTGTGATTGATTACATGTGTTCTTCCTATGCAGTAAATGTAAATGTACAGGAATTTATATAGCGCAAATCACCAAGCGGTTTCTAAGCGCTTGCTTAGGGAACCCGTCCTGGTATTCCCCTGTGAGATAACCCCGGCAGGGTATCCACAAGGTGAAAGCCAGGCATCCCACCGCGAGGGGCCGTTGTGGAGATTAAGCAAGCTATTGCCCAGAGTCGCAGAGTGTGAACCCGTGAATCGAGTAGGTAGGCACCGGAGCGAGAATTGTCGAGTCCATGGACATTTTAGGACTCAAGACCCCGCCTAGCCGGGAATTGAACCCTGGTCCCGGGCTGACCTCTGCTCCCAGGTCTGCCTCCTCTAACCAGTGAGCCACACTTCTCCACTCGGAGTAGCACACCCATGGCTCTCTGTGATTGATTGCTTGTGTTCCTATAGAGTAGCACACCCACGGTTCTCTGTGATTGATTGCTTGTGTTCCTATAGAGTAGCACACCCACGGTTCTCTGTGATTGCTTGTGTTCTCATACACTAGCACACACTTGGCACTCTGTGTTTCTGGGATTGCTTGTGTTCCCGTACAGTAGCACACCCATGGCTCTCCGTGTCTCTATGATTGCTTGTGTTCCCATATTGTAGCACACCCATGGCTCTCTGTGATTACTTTTGCTCCCATACAGTAGCACACACTTGGCACTCCGTGTTTCTGGGATTGCTTGTGTTCCCGTACAGTAGCACACCCGTGGCTCTCTGTGATTGTGTTCCCATACAGTAGCACAAACTTGGCACTCCGTGTTTCTGGGATTGCTTGTGTTCCCGTACAGTAACACACCCATGGCTCTCTGTGATTGCCTGTGTTCCCATACAGTAGCACACCCATGGCTCTCCATGTCTCTATGATTGCTTGCGTTCCCATATTGTAGCATACCCATGGCTCTCTGTGATTGATTGTGTTCCCATAGAGGAGCGCAGCCATCGCTCTCTGTGATTGATTGTGTTCCCATAGAGTAGCGCAGCCATCGCTCTCTGTATTGCTTGTGTTCCCATACAGTTGCACACCCATGGCTCTCTGTGATTGTGTGTGTTCCTATACAGTAGCATGCCCATGGCTCATTCTGATTGATAGCTTGTGTTCCCATAGAGTAGCACACCTGTGCCTCCCTGTGATTGCTTATGTTCCCATAAAGTAGTACACCCGTGGCTCTTCGTGATGACTTGTATTCCCATACAGTAGCACACCCATATCTCTCGATGTCTCTGTGATTGGTTGATTTCCCATACAGTAGCACACCCATGTCTCTCTGTGAGTGCCCATGTTCCCATACTGTAGCACACCCATGTCTCTCTGCGATTGCCCGTGTTCCCATACAGTAGCACACCCATGTCACTCTGTGATTGCCTGTGTTCCCATACAGTAGCACACCAATGGCTCTCTGTGATTGCCTGTGTTCCCATACTTTACCAGACCCATGACTCTCTGTGGCTTTGTGATTGATTGAGTTCCTATACAGTAGCACACCCTTGACTCCCCGTTTCTCTGTGATTGCTTGTGCTCCCATATTGTAGCACACCCATAGTTTTCTGCGATTTTTAGGGTTCCCATACAGTAGCACACCCATGGCTGGTTTTGATTGATTGTTTGTGTTCCCAAAGAGTAGCTGACCCATAGCCCTCTGTGATTGATCAATTGTGTTCCCATACAGTAGCACACTCATGACTCTCTGTGTCCGATTTCTTGTGTTCCCAGAGAGTTGCACAGCAATGTCTCTCTATGATTAATTGCCTGTGTTCCCATAGAGTAGCACACCCATGGCTTTCTGTGATTACCTGTGCTCCCATACAGTAGCATACCCATGGCTCTCCGTGTCTCTGTGATTTCTTGTCTTACCTTAGTGTAGCACACCAATGGCTCTCTGTGATTGCCTGTGTTCCCATACAGTAGCACATCCATGACTCTCTGTGACTTATTGTTTGTATTCCCATAGAGTAGCACACACATGGCTTTCTGTGACTGATTACTTGTGTTCAACAAAAGTGATGCACTGTTCCCCTCGGAATATTCTAAAATGGGACAGTAGACAATGAAAAGGTGAAAAAAGTGAGTGAAGACACACCGGAGGGGGATCCTCCTATTCGGAATTTAAGGGCCTCACACACCCATCAAGCTAGGTGCCATGCTTCATCATATGGCTCTGCCCCTCGCTGAGTCGGCGGTGCAACACCAAGCGGGCACCCTTTGCAGGGGCTCTTTGTCGGGGATCTTTTATTCCTGCCGTATGGTGCAGTGGGGTTGAGGGCCCTAGGGAGTGAGAGAGTGTAGATGTGCTAGGGTGAAGTTAAAATAGGTTAGGTAGTCCACAAAAGACATTTTAATATAGTGGTAACCCACCTAAATAAAAACAAAGTGAGAGTGGTCGCTTGAAGTGGCTTAATAGTCCACTACAGCAGTCACCTACTCTATTCCGTGGTCGACATGTTTCATGCGTATGAGTTCGAAAAGATACTCTGCAATTCCTCAGGACCAATTGTTTGAAACTATCTACACTACTAGAAGTCCATTGGTTAAATCTAGTCAAGAAATGTGTCAAGTTCCTTCTTGTGGAAACCTGTAGAGGATGACATAAGGAGAAATGTGCACAGTGTCATCCACAAAGGTTCCACTATTCATTGTCAAACTGTCACAAGTATAACAAGCATTTGCAATGCAATAGGTCTCGTATTAGGAAAGTTTGAGCTATTGGTCTTGTAAATGACAATTTTATTATTTATGTGTTGGTTTTGAAAATAGCTAAATTAATAGCTTTGTCATTTACAATGCCAAAAGTTATAACTTTCGCAAATGTGACACCTATAGCATTTGTAATGCAACATGTTTTGTATTTACGTGACTTAGATGTATTGATATTACAAATTACAATGGCTTTTAATTGTTTTAAATAATTAATACTTAAATAAAAGTGATTGTAATTTATAATGGCAATAGCTTAAACTTTTGTAAATAACTTGTGAAGATTATGTTCAGTGTATTTTATTGTGACGAAAATTCAAGAACAGAAGTGAAATATTAACATCTTTTTGTGACATTTGTAATAAAGCTTGATACATTGAGTGAACATATTTTAATCAGTTGTTGTTGAATGGTTGCACAGAGTGATGCTGGGGTGGCGCAGAGTGATGCTGGGGTGGCGCCGAGTGATGCTGGTGTGGCGCCGAGTGACGCTGGTGTGGCGCCGAGTGATGCTGGAGTGGCGCCGAGTGATGCTGGTGTGGCGCCGAGTGATGCTGGTGTGGCGCCGAGTGATGCTGGGGTGGCGCCGAGTGATGCTGGGGTGGTGCCGAGTGATGCTGGGGTGGTGCCGAGTGATGTTGGGGTGGTGCCGAGTGATGCTGGGGTGGTGCCGAGTGATGCTGGGGTGGTGCCGAGTGATGCTGGGGTGGTGCCGAGTGATGCTGGGGTGGTGCCGAGTGATGCTGGGGTGGTGCTGAGTGATGCTGGGGTGGTGCTGAGTGATGCTGGGGTGGTGCTGAGTGATGCTGGGGTGGTGCTGAGTGATGCTGGGGTGGTGCTGAGTGATGCTGGGGTGATGCGATAGATAGAGTGTAATTATGTGGCTTGTAACTATGTGGCACTGAGTGGTATTGTTTGGAGTGTATGTTGCATTGAGTGCATTGTAATTATCTAGCATATAATTATGTGGCACTGAGTGGAATTGTGTGGAGTGTGTAATGCATTCAGTAGAGTGTAATTATGTGGCGTGTAATTATCTGGCACTGAGTGGTATTGTTTGGAGTGTATGTTGCATTGTAATTATGTAGCATATAATTATGTGTTCACCCAGTGGTATTGTGTGGAGTGTGGTATTCAGTAGAGTGTAATTATGTGGTGTGTAATTATGTGGCACTGCGTGGTATTTGGAGTGTATGTTGCATTGAGCGCAGTGTAATTATGTGGCGTGTAATTATGTGGCACTGAGTGGTATTTGGAGTGTAAGTTGTATTGAGGGTATTGTAATTATGTGGCATGTAACTATGTGGCAATGAGTGGTATTTGGAGTGTATGTTGCATTGAGTGCAGTGTAATTATGTGGTGTGTAACTATGTGGCACTGAGTGGTATTTGGAGTGTATGTTGCATTGAGTGCAGAGTAATTATGTAGCATATAATTATGTGGCACTGAGTGGTATTGTGTGGAGTGTGTTTTGCATTCAGTAGAGTGTAATGATGTGGTGTGTAATTATGTGGCACTGAGTGGTATTTGGAGTGTATGTTGCCATCTATCTGCGGGGCCCTGATTTCCGAGAGCGCGTGTACAGAATCAGAGCGCGTGGCACTCCCAAACGCAGTAGATTGGTTGGAAGCGCACACCGAAGCACAGCACAAATGCAAGCGCACAGGACACTTCCTGTGTGGAAGTGCATTGGGTTTCTAGATTACGTATTCACAATAGTACCAAGTAAAGATAATCATTCACCCATTGTGGCTTCCAAAAAGGATGTGCGTCATCTGGTAGGATACAAGGTCACACAAACCCTGGAAAGGGTGGAGAGCGGCAGGAAGATTATATGTTTTATGAAATGCCTGAAACACTGTAGAGACGAACATTAAAGCAATACTGAAAAAAAGAGTCGACTACGTCTTCTGCATTCCTCCTGGCCTAAATGTCTGACTTACCACTGGAATATTATAATTACAAAGCTGGCATAAAGCAGGCTGAGGATCAAGTTACTAATTTCTTGCGAGCAAGCGCTGTAAAGCGGTTTCTGCCAGTAGCGGCTCTCCTGACAAAAACTGTGTGTCTCGTTCATGATGTGACCTGTGGGGAAAACTGGCTTTAATCAAGCAACCGAAAAATGGTATGCAGTTGTGGTCCTGGCTCAAATATCAGACAGCGAGGGAAGAAAATGAAGGGGTTGGAAAAAGCTTTCAATGCAGCAACATGTGAAAACAACGTTCTTAACCCTCTCTGCCGTCCGTGCTTGTACAGAAACTGGGACGGAACATAGGCCAGGGCCAAAAGAAAAGTGGCCCCTGTTACAGAATTAGATAGTCAAAAAGTTGCCTGCGTTTGCAAATCAGTGCAGTTTTGAATATGTTAAGACAAGTGGTGTTAGTGTTTTGCAAGGAATGGGAGGGTGTATGCATTTGTCCTCGCTGCGGGCAATGTTTATGTCAACATTAAACAAGGCACGGCCTGCAGCCGTGAATAAGTGACGGCGGGGGGCGGGTGACTGATTTCCGAGAGCGCGTGTACAGAATCAGAGCGCGTGGCACTCCCAAACGCAGTAGATTGGTTGGAAGCGCACACCGAAGCACAGCACAAATGCAAGCGCACAGGAAACTTCCTGTGTGGAAGTGCATTGGGTTTCTGGATTACGTATTCACAATAGTACCAAGTAAAGATAATCATTCACCCATTGTGGCTTCCAAAAAGGATGTGCGTCATCTGGTAGGATACAAGGTCACACAAACCCTGGAAAGGGTGGAGAGCGGCAGGAAGATTATATGTTTTATGAAATGCCTGAAACACTGTAGAGACGAACATTAAAGCAATACTGAAAAAAAAGAGTCGACTACGTCTACTGCATTCCTCCTGGCCTAAATGTCTGACTTATCACTGGAATATTATAATTACAAAGCTGGCATAAAGCAGGCTGAGGATCAAATTACTAATTTCTTGCGAGCAAGCGCTGTAAAGCAGTTTCTGCCAGTAGCGGCTCTCCTGACATAAAACGTGTGTCTCGTTCATGATGTGACCTGTGGGGAAAACTGGCTTTAATCAAGCAACCGAAAAATGGTATGCAGTTGTGGTCCTGGCTCAAATATCAGACAGCGGGGGAAGAAAATGAAGGGGTTGGAAAAAGCTTTCAACGCAGCAACATGTGAAAACAACGTTCTTAACCCTCTCTGCCGTCCGTGCTTGTACAGAAACTGGGACGGAACATAGGCCAGGGCCAAAATAAAAGTGGCCCCTGTTACAGAATTAGATAGTTAAAAAGTTGCCTGTGTTTGCAAATCAGTGCAGTTTTGAATATGTTAAGACAAGCGGTGTGAGTGTTTTGCAAGGAATGGGAGGGTGTATGCATTTGTCCTCGCTGCGGGCAATGTTTATGTCAACAGTAAACAAGGCAAGGCCTGCAGCCGCGAATAAGTGACGGCGGGGGCGGGGCAGCTGAAGCCTTTGATGTGGCAAATGCTGCTGGCAGGGGGAAGCCTGTGGGGAAATGCGAGGCGCAGCCGTGAATAAGTGACGGCGGGGGGCGGGCCAGCTGAAGCCTTTGATGTGGCAAATGCTGCTGGCAGGGGGAAGCCTGTGGGGAAATGCAAGCTTGTGCACGAAGGAGCTTGTGGTCACGTGATTTCACGTGTACTGTTGAGAATCCTCATCATAAAAAAGTGGATGGATCGGAAAAGGTCTCTCTACGAGACCTAAAAAGGAATGTTGGTGTCATTCCACATTAGTTAGAAACCACATAATTTGCAGTTTAAGAAAGGAAAACAATGATGACTAATGTCCACATGGAGTACAAGTTGCGAACACAATTGAAAAATACTTTATATGTTAGCCAAACATTAATGTGTCTCACCCGTCTCCGTGATGGAGCGGGTCTGTCACCAAAACCTCGGCTTAGTGACACCTTGATCTTGATGTCCTGTGAGAGATAATAGAGGAAGGGGGGCGCTGAGTCGGCCCCCTCTCGGTGGTGAATGCGGGGACGGGCTGAAAAACTGCCTGGAGTTAATTAATAGGCAAGAAATGTAGTGAGTGACTGACTAACGCTCATAGCCAGGAACCAGAATCGAGAGCAATCACCCCGCGCCCCTGACCATGTCGGTGCGGGGCTAAGATCCTTAAAGTTATACAACACGCAGCGTGGGTAACTCTCGTTAGCCTGAGTCCGTGAGGTCGCTGCGGCGACCAACCTCTGCAACCCCAGCTCAATGCTCCACCAAAACCCAGAGATCCGGGAGTGCCGCTCCGCAATGGTATTAATCAATAAAGACTGCTTGTAAGCCTACCGCTAACCCATCGTTCATTGGGCGGGTCTGTAGGATAAGGCCCCGGGTCCAGCAGCCATCCGTCAGTTACCACCTCGTGGTTCGGCGTGTGTCAGCTGGTCAAAGCTCCCGGAACACAGGCGGAGGCTACCTTGTCAACGCTTACCTTGATACTCAATGAACCATGCCAGTCACCCAATCGCGCTCCTGCCGGGAAATCTGGTGCACCGTCGTTAATCGGTCTGCTCCATTTTGACTTCCGGCATGGGCGGGTGCGGCCTCAGGTGATTGGTTCCGTGTGTCAATGACGCATCGGAGGAGTGGCCAAACAGTTTGTGTGAACGGTGCATTCTGAAAGTAAATCGTGTCTGATAGTGGCGGCCATCTTGAGAGTGGTATAAGTGCGAACTTTCCTTATCAGTATTCTAAGCGCATACAGGTATTGCAATGAAAATCTTAGTAAGGTGTGGGTAATGTAACAACGTACATCCAGTTATCCCTAGATGACGTGTTGATAAAGTGCCAGATACCAAGCGTCCACAGTTTATTATCAGTGTTCTAAGCAGATATAGGTGTTGCAATAAAAATCTCCATAAGGTGTGGGTAATGTAGCAACGTACATCGGTTTTCCGTTGATGATGTATTTAAAATGTGCCAGATGCCAAGCGTCCCCAGTTCATTCAGTAAGCAGTTAGTGGCGGCCATCTTGGAGTGTTCTCTGTGGGCTCAGGAACCCACAACCTCAGCATGGTGATAAGCTACAGTTAATTCTCATGCAATGCTCGTTAGCACGTGCGGTTGTGTCACAGACGCATTTAGCGTTGTGTAACACATTAGGTTGTCTGTCAGTAAGGATAAATCCATACGAGAGATGTAAAAATAAATAAAATTATAATACTGATAATATTAAAACAATAAAATACAGCTAAGCCATTTTTGCTGTTGTCTTACTCATAGGGTGTGGTCGCATGTCAGGATGTTAATATTGCCTGCCTCCCCCAAAAGTTATCAGTGGTCTAATCTGGTAAGTCAATATGTGGTTCTCAAGGTCTCATTGTTGGCTGCTGAGGGTGGCCCATGGTATGCTGTCACTAAGCCCAGTCATGTCTGTGTGCAGTCGATGGACCCAGCGTTGTTCAATCCTGAAGAGGGCATTTTGGGTGATGTTTTTATGTGACTCCAGTATCAGGCACCTTATGTTATCTGCTTTATGTTTGTATTCACAACAATGTGTGTATAATTTGGTTGTCAATTTCAGGCATCTGATATTGCTCTTATGGTCCGTGATCCTCAATTTCACTTATCTCAACGTCATTCCGACGTACATCAGATCACAAGGGCATTTAAGGAGGTAAATACATTTAGTGGAGTTGCAATTCGTGTGCCTAGTCATAGTCCATTTGAAGGAATCAGTCAACTGGATCTCTTTGTATATATCAGTCTGTGTGCACACTGAGCACCCTCCACATGGGAAGTGAATGACAACCGGAGAGAGTCCTTGTTGTGTTTTTTGATCATTAGTATCCCACACTCTAGGTCGAGTGTGGATCAGGGTATCCTTTAGGTTTGTAGTGCATTTAAAGGCAAATCTAGGTTTTGGTATATTGAGTGTTCCAGTGTTCAATATGCCCCAGTGTCTATTGATTGCCTTTTTGATGAGATTGGAATTGCCAGTAAAGGAAGTCACACACGTGAGGTCTTCATTCGTGTCCCTCACTCTCCTTTGTAATAGTGTCTCTCCCGCGTTGTTCATAGCCCGTTTGTATGCAAGCTTGGTCTTTCCTGTAGGGTAACCTCGGTCCAGTAAATTGCTCCGTAAGGTTTTTCCTTTGGTTTTATAGTCATCCATTGAGGTACAATTCCTCCTCACCCGGAGGAACTGGCCAAAAGGAAGATTATCCCTTAAGGCCTTCGGATGGTGGCTTTGGTAGAGGAGGAGACTATTTCTGTCAGTTTTCTTCCTATACAAGCTAGTATGGAGGCCTGTCTCAGTCAATCAAATCCTCAAGTCTAGGAACGGGATGTCTGTGCGGGACATCGTATTAGTGAACCTCAAGTATGGATTCTGAGAGTTAATCCACCTACAGCCCGCCTCACAGTTATCCTCATTACCCTTCCATAATATGAGGATATCATCAATGAAGCACTTCCACAGGGTGAGGTGGTCTCTGAACGGGTTCTCAGGGTTCTTAATGACGTCCCTTTCAAATGCGGCCATGTAAATACACGCCACACTCGGGGCAAATGTACTGCCCATTGAAGTCCCTTGGGTTTGTTTGAAGAGAAGGGTGTTGTATTCGAAATAGTTCTCTGTCAGAGCTAAATTAGCACAGTTCATAATGAAGGAGACAGGGTGGGGGAGGTCCAGTCCACATTTAGAAGTCTAGATTCAATTGCCTCTAGAGTTGCACATTGGGGAATGCTGGTATACAGCGCTTCCACATCTAATGTGACTAGAAGATCTACCTCTGTCCTCCCTTCCTGGTCCTCAATCAATCTTAATACATCTGCGGTGTCCTGGATTTAAGACGGTATTGACTTGACCAAAGGTTGTAGGAAGCAATCGCAAAACTTGGAGAGAGGCTCGAGTAAAGACCCAATCCCCGACACTATAGGTCTCCCAGGTACCGGGGTGATACCCTTGTGTATTTTTGGGAGTGTGTAGAAAAACTGTGTCTTGGGATGTTTTGTAAGCAGGAAATCAGCTTCCTTCCTGCTGATCCATTTGTTCGAATCTGCCTCAAATACAATGGTTGCTATTTCAGCCGCCAGTCTAGGGGTTGGGTCAATGGTCACGGGTGTGTACTGCGCAGTGTTGGCCAACTGACGTCTACACTCTTTGTCGTAGTCCAGAGTGGACTGAATCACGATCGAGCCCCCCTTGTCCGCTTGTTTAATAGTGAAGTTAGTGGCATTGGCGAGGGCCCTGGCCGCTGTTTTTTCTGCTTTCGTCAGGTTTTGGTATAGGTTCATCTTAGGAATCGTTTCAAGATCCCTTAATACCACATTTTCAAATGTCAAAATCTCGGGTGGGACCATGTGGGATCCTGGTGTAAAGGTCGACGGATTATGTAATCCTGTGTCTGTCCTTTCACTGGTGGGTTCATCCATGAAGAACGCTCTCAGGCGTACTTTCTTCAGAAATTGTTTTACTTCACACATCTCTGTGAATTTATCTGGGGTGGGAGTCGGGACAAAGCCCAAACCTTTATTGAGTACTGAATGTTCTGCAGTGCTCAATTGTCTCATGGAGAGGTTCATAACTAGGTCCTCCTTGCCCTTCTCGGGCTCCTTGTCTCGACCTGTAGGGGTCCCTGGTCCTCCCAGTGCACCCCTTTCTGTGCTCCTCCTTTTCGCCCTCTTCCTCTGCCCCAACCTCTGCCTAAAAAAGGAGGGTTTGCCATTGGAAAGTATTGAGGTGGCCCTTGGTGATAAACAGGATACTGCCAAGGGGGAGGTGGTTGCATGGGGCCATGGAAAAAAGGCCCATTGTCATAGTTAGCGAAAGTTTGGGGTTGGTATTGTGGCCGGCGTTGGTTGTGTTGTCCCCAACTTCCGCCACTTGAATCACTACTGGATGAGCCCCTTCTGTTGCCATCAACAGAGCTCTCATCAGAGGAGTAGCTATTTCCAGAAGGGGTGTAATCATCTTTGAGATAAGGATACACCTTCTCCTTATCAAATTTTGCCACATCCTTTTGTAGCTTAGTTATCTTCTGTTTGAGAAGGAATTCCTTATTTTCAGTTATCTCATTATTCCCTGCTGGATAGGAAGGATTTTGGAACTTTAAGGGCAGTTCCCTTAATTCCAACCTCAGTGAGTCGGTTAATTAGTATATGATGATCAACCGTATCGAAGGCTGCTGAGAAGTCCAATAGGATCAGGGCTGCCTTCTCTCCTTTGTCTAGAATTGATCTGAAATCTTCAGTAGCAGGATAGGCTTTGCGGTGGGTATATGCCAAAAAAAGTAAATTCTCTGACTTACTCAAAACTGATCAGCTATTCACCATGGAATATAGGGAGGAAGCTAGTGGCGAAAGACAGTACGGGCGGGAGGGTACATTCTTACATATCATATGGGGTGCCCACACATTAATTATCTTAGGCGGACAGTGATCAAGAGGTGAGCTTGAGTTGGTAGCCAGGACTAGTTTGTCTACCTTTTCCAAGTGCAAAGGTATGTTTTGCATATTACTTCAAGGTAAAGGGTCGTGCACCGCTCCTTAATACTTTATTTGATGCTTTGGCCGTGCTCTGGGGTATCACCTACCTCCAAGGTGTGTACGAAACTCTACTGGTTGCACCCCTGTTCACTCACAGGAGTGTCACCCTAGGCACAAGCTTTAAACGCTGAGTCCCAGCAATAATACACAATGTCATTCATCCTGCGATTTAATTGGTGATTTTTAATTCTTTCATCATTATTAGCACCAATATTTTCACTTCAGATTCAAATCATTTCGTATACGGCGTACATGTCAATCATTTCAATGCATTTCGGTGCTTTAGGCACCTTCATCAGGAAACACGCCTATATTCTTTTTAGGTTTCTCTTGAGGAGTCTTTAGGAGGTCTCCTATGTTTTTCCCTCTCGTGAACGCAAACAAAGGTTCCTGTTGAAATATTCCTTTGAAATCCGGTTCTGCTTGGACCATTTTCCAATTTTTTCGAATGATGTTTTAAAAACAGGAATATTTCAACAGGAACCTTTGTTTGCGTTCACGAGAGGGAAAAACATAGGAGACCTCCTAAAGACTCCTCAAGAGAAACCTAAAAAGAATATATATAAAGGTACAACACCATGCTTAAACTGTGCCAATTGCCACAACATAATGAAGGGTGCGAGCATTACCCACCCGATGAAAGGACATAAAATTCCGTTGCATCTTAATGCAACATGTGATACTACCAACATAGTATATCTGTTGAAATGCCCATGTGGACAGGGATATGTGGGCCATACAGAACGGAAATTCAAAACTCGCTTGAATGAGCACAAAAGTAACATAAGAACAGGCCAATTGAAATCCACAGTGGCTGCACATTTCATGGATAAGAAGCATAACATCAGCCAATTAAAGGCCTGTGTGCTAGAAATAGTACCAAAAAAAGATGGACCGTTAAACAAGAAAATTCTCTTACAGAGAGAAAATTACTGGATTTTCCATTTGTGTAGTCTCAAACCCCATGGGCTCAATGAACGAATGGAGTTTACTTGTTACCTATAACAGACTATTGCTCTTGTAATTATTTATCTGATATCTGCCATTATACATCAATGTACAGAATAGATTGTATAATTGCTTTGAAATTTATTATGTGTTAAGCGTAGGACTCGCGATAATGGCCTCCGTTAGTAATTCCGCTGTAGTAGAGTACATCCCCTTCAGTTGATAAAGTTAGAATTGAGTGATCATTAAAAAAACTCGGCACCTCTTAACAGGTGCGCATGCGCCAGAATCGCGTTTGAAATTACAGCGCAGCTAGACGTAGAGACGCTGCTCGCAACGGTAATGAACCCCGTTTGAACTAAGGTGAGATACAAGGTTAGGGAATGCCCTTTACCGAAAGATAGAACGGGGAATGTAACGTTTGAAAGCCTAGATGGGCGGCAGTAAGCGTAGAATGATACATGAGCCTATGTTTAGAATACTGTTGAGTATGTTACGAGTGATTTACACGATAAGACGCGTTGAAACGAAAACAGTTTAGACCGCGCTATATAATATGTCAACTTGAGGGCAACGAAGAATATGTTGAATGAATATGTTATCTTGAATCGAAGAGGGTAATGAAATTGTTTGATTACAAAAAATGTTCTTCATTTGTTTAATTTACAGGCGTGTTTCCTGATGAAGGTGCCTAAAGCACCGAAATGCATTGAAATGATTGACATGTACGCCGTATACGAAATGATTTGAATCTGAAATGAAAATATTGGTGCTAATAATGATGAAAGAATTAAAAATCACCAATTAAATCGCAGGATGAATGACATTGTGTATTATTGCTGGGACTCAGCGTTTAAAGCTTGTGCCTAGGGTGACACCCCTGTGAGTGAACAGGGGTGCAACCAGTAGATGTTTTGCATATTGCCATTAAATGTACTGGAGACCTTTTCTACTGTGGACTGGAGGAGCTTAGCCTAAGACTGGTCAGATGACCCCTTGACAAAGCCAATCGGCTTGCTTTTTATGTTGATTCGGTGATCCCTTAACAAAAGACTAATCCCCTTTGGCAGTGTTTATTGAACTTTTGACTTCTGAGGACCCCCACTTACTCATTACTGGAACCCGTGGACCGCCATTGAATCATTATTAAATTTCGGGGACCCACACCGATTCATTACAGGAAGCCGGGTTCCGCAGCTGTCAAGAATCCCTTCAGTCTTTGCAGAAGCAGAACAGACGCTGTTCCCTATGCCCGCCCACCGGTGCTGCCGCTATTCAGATCAAGCAACGTCACCAATAGAGGGGAAAAGGGCAATGGGAGAGATAGAAGAGACACTCCGTCAACAGCTACCACCCTCTTGGTACTGCAGGATTCTTCTGTAACTATGTTCCTGGTTACGCCGTGGGGGTACCTAATACACAGATGGAAGAGAACATAAACACAACTGCCACTACTCAATCAGAATATCCATTTAACTCTAAGTTAGATTTCTTCCTTCCAGCTGTCTTCGCAGTTTTGCCTCTCTTCAATATTATATGTGTATTGTGGTGATGCGTTGAAATGGTTCAACTATCTGTGGAAGAAATAACAGAATTAGGAAGGACCTACAACTATCTGATTCTATGAGGTAAGCACTATCTGGCTAATACCTTTTGTCTCCACAATACTTCGTTGTATTCAAATCCTTTTACTTCTTAGGTAGGCTTACTATTTTCATAAATGCGAAACAGTCCTTGCTAGTTGTTCGAACCTTCTCCTGAAGCGCGCAAAAGGGGGAGGGTAGGAGAGAAAGGGGAGGAAAGATATCGGAAAAGCGCCAAGAGGGAAATTGCAGTTCTTACTAGCAAGGGCTAACTGGCATTGAATATCATTAATTTCTTCAGAAGTCTTACTGTACATAGTTCAATTCTTTATCTTGTTGCTCAGGTGTGCCGGTTGAGGAATGACCAACCGCTCTGTCCTTTGATTTGTTGCTCTGAATTTTCTCTCTCTGAGGCTTCTTTGAACAACTGTGAAGCGGTTGAAGGACAAGACGACTTTACTTCAGAACTTCGGTTCTCCAATCTCTGTACTCAGCACAGAGTTCCTTCTAAACTATGAAGAGCGGGTAAACAATTCCGCTTCTTAAAACTCATGTTGAATAACTGAAACTCCCGTTCAACATTAACGCGGAGAAACGGTTATTCGATGCTCTCTGACTCACTACTCAGTTGAAGTGCGCAGTTAGAATTACGCGCGCTTCACTTGACAACTAGACTGTGTAGTCCTGCTTCTAAATGTGTCAAAACTACCGCAAATGCGGCAGCCATCTTGGAATGGGTAATTGTCTATTAAATATTGTACCAGTGATTTATCACACTGGGTTTGATGATTACTCGTATCTTTTTCTGTGAGACATGTAACTGCTGGTGAAGAACTGAGGCTATAGTGTGTTTCCCGACAGCAGCATAATCATTTTTGATGATTTGAACTACAAAAAATACACAAATAATGCAGAAACATTAATCAAACAAATAAACATATGATGATTTTTTTAAATGTAATTCACAAACAAATAAAAAGAGAAAATCAAAGTTTTAATTTTGATAGGAAGGTTGGAACATTTCCAAATTCAATTGACGCCACTCATAGTGCATACTGTATTCTGTTTGGTGCACTTGCACTGCTCCCACAGATCAATCTGAGAATACTAACTTAATTTGCCGCATCCAATTTCACACTTCTTCAGATTTACAGAATGCTATAAAAATGTCAATTGTACATTTTGCTTCTTTATTTATATATACTTTATTAATCAGTTAATATTATTGAATTTGCTAGGCAGTCACAGACCCCTTAACTAGCCTTTACGCACCCCCGGGGGTCTTCGGACTACAGGTTAAGAACCATTGCTCCATCACATTAAAAAGACCCTTAAAAGTCACTAAAGAGAAACAAACGTTAAAGCGACTCAACAAATAAAGCTCCCGCTTTTCTGTTTTTACTGATTTTTACAGATGAGTACAGACAGAAATATGTATATCTCCTGTCTGTTATTATTTTTAAAAGCAGAAAAACACAGAATATTGGACTTTTTTGATTCACTATACATGCTGTCGTTAATGAATTCAATGCCAATAGCTGTGCTGTTTATCAACATGGGGAGGGAACAATTGTAAGCCATTTCCTGAAATGACCACACATAGCAAGATATGTTTCTGCTATTATGCAAACATTTCCATGTGTGGGTATTGTTTTGTATATTTTGCTGTGTAATATGGTAAAACCTATTAGGCATGAAAAGTATGAGTGCACATTTGTCAGTTAAAGAAAGGTTGAAATATACAAATTATCACTTAATTTCTTCACAACTCACAAAATGAATATGCATTACTACTGGTCAGATGGCTAAAAAAGAAACATGGCTTTATACAGACAAAAATGTTCAAAAAATAAATGACATGAAACCGGGAGCCCTAGTTTTAATTAGGTGCAAACATTAGTCAAAAACTAAAATTTTAAGCTAAATACACAGAAATTCAGCAGTTATTGTTAGCTGAAGTAACTTAGCTCAACCTGTTGCCTTCTTATATCACATATTACATCATCACTTATGACATATTGTATGATATCATTGATAATATCACTGCAATATCTGAAATTACATAATCAATGACAATACCGCACATAACGTGGATGCCAGTTATAGTCACTTCAAGGAGCGGGTTATATTCATTTTCAGAGAACTGCCCACTGTAAAAATGTCCAGAAAATCTGGATCTAGCAGTCTTGTCCTTTCTATGATCCTGGGTTCCAATTGGCAATCCTCAGGTTAAGAAATATGTACTAGCAGTTCTATAATACAGATAAGGGAAACTCATCAAATTAACTCTTGAGTATTTTAGGGACCATTTGCATCACAACCAGAATCACCCAGCGTCACTACACCAAAAAGCCTAGAGACAATCCATGGTCATCTATCCTTAGGCAGATTTGCTCAGCAGGTCACACTTGGCTTAACTTCACAACTTTCTGTAGGTTGCCAGCAGCACCCTCCAAAATGGTAAAAATGCACAATGCTACCGCCACAGTGGCGGTCGCATTGTAATTCCATGCCCCGGAACGATGGCAGACGAACTAAAGTCCGTCCGCCATTGTAATGAGCCCCTTAATGTTTATTCCATGACCGGCTGTCTAAGATTTATTCTAAGTGACGTGATGTGGGGATATAACCAGAGATCTGCTTGCCTTATGACAAGGTGAATACAGGCATAAGTCATGTGTGGTCTACTGTGCTATACACATGATACAAAGGGGTCTATGATATATGTATGTTTATTATTGGGGATCCATGCCTTATTATGACAAGTGCCTAGTGGCACAGTGACCTATGTGACCCTTGTCTAGTGTTTTTTATATGTCTTCTTAGGACAAGTGCCTAATGGCGCAGTGATTTATCTGATGGTGGCATAATGTGTCTTTATGAATTGTACAAAGACAATCTACATATAACCTTGTGTGGAGTCTCTCTCTTTTTGGTGTGCCTAGTGTGTCACCGGTGTTTGTGTGGGTTGCGCTAATGCTTTACACATTGCCTCTGGTATAAGCCTGACTGCTCTGCTAAACTACCGAGGGGGTGAGCAGGAATTATCTTGGGTATGTAACTCCCTTACCCTGACTAGAGTGGTAGGTTCTGCCTGGCTTAGGTGCATACCCTAGTCAACCAGAAACCCCGGGCCCGATTCACAGAACTAACTTAAGACAAAATCCTAAACGTACTACTTTTGGTATTCACAGAAGACATTTAGTAGTAGTAAAGTTAGGATTTTGTCTTAAGTCTGTCTTAAATCTGTCTTAAGTCTGTTCTGAGTTTGTCTTAAGTTTGTCTTAAGACTGTCTTAAGTCTGTCTTAAGTCAGTTCTAAGTTTGTCTTAAGACTGTCTTAAGTCTGTCTTAAGTCTAACTTAAGTCAAACTTAAAACAAAATCCTGACTTTACTACTACTAAATGCCTTCTGTGAATACCAAAAGTAGTAGGACAGACTTAAGACGGACTTAAGACAAACGTAGGACAGACTTAAGACAGACTTAAGACAGACTTAAGACAAACTTAAGACAGACTTAGGACAGACTAAAGAAAAACTTAAGACAAATTTAGGACAGACTTAAGACAGACTTAAGACAAAATCCTAACTTTACTACTACTAAATGCATTCTGTGAATACCAAAAGTAGTAAGTGTGCTATTTTGTCTTAAGTTAGTTCTGTGAATGGGGCCCCTTATCTCTAACAACCATATTTTATGTAACTTTTATTGGTTTTTAACATAAAATTCAGCACTATCTACATGTTAAAACAAGATCAAAAAAAGTTTCAAAACTGTGCAAAAAATGTCAACAAGATATACAAGTGAGTAAATAAATAACCAGTACCTACATTTTTTAAAATACTAATAGCAAGAAGCAAAAGTCAATTTATAATATTTTTAAAATGTTAAACTATTTACAGATACTATGACTAAGCATGGGCGGATCTAGCGGATCTCGCGTATGCGAATTTGCGTATATACGGATTCGCAATCCGCAAAATCCGCAAACTCTCGCGGATTAGCGGATTTTTAAGTTTTTTGTGTTGGCGAGTGTTCGCGAGGATTTGTGGACCATTTCGCAATTGCCAACTTACTTTTCGGCTCGCAACGGCCACGACTATGTTGTTTCTACGTCTGGTTTATCATCACAGGTTCACAGCACCCTCTGTTTCACCACTGCCACCCTCTGGTACACCCATGCCACCCTCTGGTACATCCTCACTGCCACCCATTAGGTTTGTTTATCACTGTAGATTATGGGGGTGAAAAAAAGCAAGCACACCTGCCCTGCTTCAACTGCCATGAATTAATTTGGGGTTGATTAATGTGTCACTTATTTTTAAACTTCCAGTCTGGCTGGCACCGCTTCCTTCCTTATCTGTAATTTGCTTTCTGTTGCAGTGAAAGCAAGCACACCTGCCCTTCTTCAACTGCCATGAATTAATTAGGGGGTGATTAATGTGTCAGTAATTTTGAAACTTCCAGTCTGGCTGGCACCTGCTTCCTTCCTTATCTGTAATTTGCTTTCTGTTGCAGTGCAATTTTTTTTCACAGGACCTTTATGGTCTACTTGTAGCTATTCTATGAGCCTGCTGTTTGGGTCATAGCAGGGTCATGGAATAGTTGCAAATAGGCAACTGAACTCTGGAGGGGCCCCTCAGGAAGCACTAGAGTGAATGGTTACTAATGTTAAGTTTGAACTTTTGCACCTGCTGATTGCTTTCAGTTTAGCAAAAATCGTTTTTCTGCAATTTCGTGTGATTTGCGGGGCGCGAATCCGTGCGAGATCGATTTCGGAAGCCGCGAATGCGTGCGAATACACAATTTTTTTTTGCGGCGTGTAAGTTCGCGTGATTTTTTGCATGTTCGCAAGGCGTTTGTAGCTATACGTTTGCGAAGTTACCCTAGCGGTCGTACACGGGCGCGGCCATCTTGTTTACGTGACGTAATTCCGTTTCCGGCCGCTATGTGTAATTTCGCAAAGTGTGCTGCTCGCTAGTACAATTTCGCGCGTGATCGCGAGGAAAATCTCGCGCGAACTTACCCACGCGGTCGTGAATGGGTGCGGCCATCTTGTTTCTCATTCATTGTTATGGTTCTGGGCATGCTTTCTGTATCCTCTCTGAATCTCTGCCATCCTTTGCTTGTTTGAAGTTTATTTGATCTATTTTACTTATTATCTATCCCTCTATTTTTCTACCTCTATATTTTTGTGTTTTCTGCTACTTTTTGTTAATTTTAAACTACTTTTTTAAACTCTTTTCTTTTCTTCTTCCCTATTCTATTTCTTCTTTATTATTTAACTCATTTCTGCCCAGACCATGGTAAAGGGAGCCAGGAAGCACCCTGAGAAGGGGAAGGGTCCCGCACCCCGTGCCCGGCTCCCGTGCGGGCGTTTGAGGGGGGAGCTAGTGATGCCACGGGAGATCTTTAGCGTGGAGGAGGTGGCCGCACTCATCTTCCACGTCCAGCGCCGCCTCCCCAAGACCATCCTGGGAGGCGGCAAGATCGCAACCGGCTATGGCATCCGGGAGCGCCGGAAGCGGTGGGAGAAGGTGTGCCGGGCCATGTTTAAGCTCTCTGGGGTCCGGCGCACCTATAACCAGGCCACCCACCGCTGGACGGATGTCATGGACCGGGAACGGGACTTGCTGGACGCGCTCGGCGTAGAGGTCCCCGGGCTTGGTGAGTAGTAGTAGCTATTTCTAGCTATTTCATCACTAATCTGTTTTATCCGGCTCTGTTATTTACAAATCTTTGTTCTTTACCAAGAGCAATAATGCTGCCGATTACATTGTAGGTAAATTATATTTCAAAATCTTCTATGCATTTCAGGTGCACTGCTCTCCTTCTCAGTAGCCTTGCTTGCTACTATGCTTATTTGTTTGTATTTTGTGTTCATTTCATTGGCCTGAGAAATTATGTATGAGTGTAGTGTAAAGAACTGCGTAATGCTAGACACTAAGGGTCATATTTTCAATTACCGGCGCATCCCTGCAAAGTAGCAGGGATGCGGCAGTAATTGTGCGCCATGCCACCACCACCCATTGGCCCAAAACGTCACAGAAGCCTTACGCATCTGTGCCGTAAAGGCGGCGCATTGCTGGAGTTGCGTGCCAACGATGGCGCAGCTCCAGCAATGCTCTGGGGTGCCCTATCTCCCCAATGCTGCATCAAGCCGTACGTCGGCTTCAAGCAGGCGCAGGGTTTGAGTCACGCATCATTGTCCTAAAAGTGACTGATTGACATCTTGTAGATTTCCCTCAGCCACTTTTAGGATTTGTTCCTGCGCAGGAACGCCCTCCCTTGCGCCGGAACGCCCCCTGATGGCGCAGGGCTTTACAACGTGATGCATCTCCCATATGCGTTTTTCTTTATATATACGCTGCACCATGGCGACTCTTTTGTTCTGCCGCTGCGTCACAAAAGTCACGCAACAATGGAGGAAAATGAGCCGCAAGGGACTTCTAAATCAGCCCCAACAGACTGAAGTCCAGTCCTTCCTTTAGACACATGGCTATAAGAAGAAATAGTGGTGGTGGTCGGTGGATTGATAGTTTGAGTATTCACTGATCTGCAAGCAGGATGGACTTTGTCTGTCACTTCGCGTGCTGCGGACTGCTGCCTGCCAGGCCTAGGCAAACCTTTTTAGTAGTCTGTTTAGTGAGTTACATAGGAACTTTCAAAGTAAACGGTCCGCAAATCAGGCAATACGAATAACGTAGTATACCACATGAGATAGGTCAATATATCCCGTGGAATAGTTGTCTATCTATTTGCTATTTCTCCAAAATATTTTGTTGTTCTTTTGAAATGTTTGATTTGGTTGACAAGTCTCATCCATGTTTTCTGGTCTTTCTTTCTTTCATGTTGTACATCAGCTCCCCCCAAGGGCAAGAGGACACAGGAGGAGGAGGGTGCTGTTCAGGAGGATGCAGGCCAGGATCGGGCAGGCGAGGGCTCCTTTGCTGGCCCCAGTAAGTTTTAATTTTAATATAGAGTACCTATTTTTTCCTAGCGTTCCTCATTCGATTTTTTCTAAATCGTCTTTGATCTTCTTGTAGACTGGATCTAAATTCTTATCCTGCCTCGACTATGACTCCCTGTGGTATTACTAGATTATTCTTATTAGTCTGTCTGTGTAGCTAACTAAGATTGCACATTTGGCAATTCCATTGGACTCCCATTCTAGTCAGCAATAGCTCTATGCACTGAGTGCAGTCCTCTGGGATTGTCCATAATGTCTTTTCAAGTCTTCTAAATGTTTATGCTTTGACAATTGCCAACAATAAAAAGGTGAATGACCATCAAGAAAGAATAAGATACTACTTTACTTTTGGTTTGGATAGGAGGACAATCCATTCTACTACTGTTGCAGGGACAAATCTGCACAAACCGAACTATGAACACTAAATAGTGCATTGTTTATCAATTATAATAGGCGAAGGTAGACTTTCTTTCCACATACCTCAGTGATATCAGACTTTGAAGAACCCCCAATCTCCTTACTGACTAGATAGTGTGGCAGAGTCATTTAGCTCCCAAAGTCACCGATGATTGATCCCCAATGATCATTAGATTATCCAACGCAGGACAAGAGTACGGAGTCAGAGTCAAGAAGTGCCAGAGGCACTCATGCTTGCAAAAATTCCAAAACCTTTAGCTCATCCACTCTAGTCTGGAGGACCAAAAACCACAGAGTCTATTTAAGTTTAAAAGCTTTATTAAAAGTAAACACATTTATTAAAATGAAATTTGTCATAAAAGTAAACGTTTAACTGAAAATCGAAAAGTGCTTAGTGCTAACGATTAATTGGACACATTTCTTGTGGAAAAGGGGACATTTTTACTTTAGAGTAGACAGTTACAAATTATTACATTGTATTTCGTTTTTTTAACATTTGTTTATTCCTCCTAGACCAAATATTATATAGTAGTGAGTGGTGTATTCTAACATTCTTAAATGTACTTTGTAGGTGGAACATCTGGTGGCGGGGCCAGCGCGGAGGTGGTGGTGTGGGGCGAGGACTCTGGGGAGGAGGCGGTGCAAGTGCCGGACGTTCCTGTGAGGGTTCGCACGGTGGTGGCGGGAAGAGGTAAGCTATATATTCCTTACTTATTGAGATTGAAGACTGCATAGTGTGCTTTCTGCATGGGTGTATTATAAATCAACCAGGTAGTAGCCTCCTCTAAATGTACTTCGACTTAGCTGTGAAGTTTTTGGTGAGAAGAATCCCAATAAGATCTTAGATGAACTTGATGGATGGGATGAACGAAAAGCGAAAGAAGGGTGTAAGTAAGTGTGGAAGGACGAGAAATTTTATGATGGCTGGCAAAGAAGAATGATATGTGTTTGCTTGGCCCCCGAGGTGGCTGGGAAGGAAAGAATATGGTATGGTGCATGGCTGGGTCAATGATGAAGTAAAGATGGGTGGAAGGACAACAGCCTGGGTGGGTGAAACAGAAACTGTATGTGTGCATATACTTTGAATGGATGGATGCCTGGAGCATGGTATTATCTGACTCTTAGATAGCACATGTGTATCTAGAGAGAGTAGATGGTCACTGGATGAACTAAGTGTTACCTTGAAGAGCATGTAACACCGCACCCGCACGTCCGTTCCAGTGTAGGGAAGGCAAGGAAAAGAAATTGTAAATTTGTCCAATACTACCATGAATAGTAGCAGTAGTTTGTATTGCAACTGCAAGCACAGCATATATCCGGTTATTACGGTGGACACTCCGTACCTCTCTTAATACCTTTAGTTTAGTAGTAGTACGTCATTCATGTGTGGGTGTATCACTGTTCACTCAATAATAAGCAAAGCACCTAAAGTCATCCCATATGTCATCAAATACATCCCATGTGAAGTGATAGATAATCAAATTATTTAGCTTCTTCATTTTCCTTTTCTAGTACTCATTTGCACTGTAGGGTGAAAGGTAAATTAATTAAGCAGTAGCCCCTGTAACAGAGTATTCTCAGTGCCACCCGTAATAGAAAAGTAATAGGTTCACCACCTGCATGTACTGGACCGGTACAGTAACGCAAGTCTGTCTCACTCATCATGGTGTGCGTCTGTTTTTCTCGGGTGCAAGTTCACTGCGCTGGCATTCTGCCGGCTTGCATAAGATAACGTACCAATTTTCCTAAACAAGAGAGAAGAAGAAGAATAAGACTGGTGTACTGTCATAGTCGACTGTAATAGAAGTCCATAGTGGATTGTAGAATTTGTTTATTAAACTCCCACTAATGTTCGAGCAAGTATGCAGAAGTGGGAGGTTAGATAGATACTGTCCTCAATAGTTATGTACTGTGCTTTCAATTTGCTACTTGTACTGTGACACAACTTTCGGCTCAATCACTTTGTGTTATTAATGTTAAGGAGCATTGGTTACAGACTATGTCTTTCTTTCTTCATATAGTTGCTCCTTCCAAATTGACATCACGGAGGGAGCAGGCTCGAATGGCCCGGCAACGGAGGCTGGATGCCACTGTCGCCGAATATCGGCGGCTGGTGGCCCTGGAGGAGGAGGACACGCAGTCAACCGGTGGAACCACAACATCCTCCACTGGGACAGCTGCATCCTCCTCCGTGCCCCCACGGGCTGCCAGCCAGCGCAGTGCTCCAGCGGTACGGAGCCGGGCTAACAAATCCAACTGCCACCGCCAAGCAGCAAAAAGACCAGCTGCCCCCCACAGGAGTTGCAAGGCACGCCAGCGCCGCTTAGGACTCAGAGTGTCGTACCTGGAGCAGGAGGTCCATAACTATAAGAACTTGGTGGAGGGCCTCCGCTTCGACCATGCCACCCTCCGCAAGGAGTATGATGCCCTGGCCGCAAAATTCATCAGCACCCTCCAGTAGTGGAGTGTCCCTTGCCCTTTTTTTAGAGACTTTTGGGGGTGGGATTTGGGAGTTGGGTTCTTTTTGGGACTTTTGAAAGACAATCGTTGGGGTTAGGGAGGGTCTTGAGGGAGATTATTTTGTTAGGGCTACATGAATATACTTTTTTAAACTTTATCTGACCATACCTGTTTTTTACTGCTTTTCAGTCTGGTGGGTGGGGGTTTAACAGTAAGTTTGTTTTCCTGAAGAGTCCTAGGACTTTAGTAGTACTACCGTCAATCTCTCGTCTAGTCCTAATACTCCATTATACTACCTCCGACCAAACGCTTATCTTACCTGTAATTTGTGTTAGAAATTAGGGCTAGGCCCAGGGCTGGCTCCACGGGAAATGGGGATTAAGGTTGGCAATCCTGGGCGGATTAAATTTCCTCGTTGCGGTGGTACTAGTGGTGTGACACAGTGGCAGTTGCATGCCTATGGAAAAAAAGAAAATGAAACCTGGTTTGTCCTTACTGTAGCATTACAACGGTTACGGTACGATAGAGAATATAGCAGGTGACAGTACACTAGAACAGTGACACAATGTAGCCTAACAAATGGTAAAGTATTGCAAGTATAACTAGTACTTGCGTTGAATTTATTTGACATTGGCTCCTACTACTACAAGAAATAGTACTGAAACTGAGTAAGTCTAGAATATATCCTCGTATTCCTTCACCAGCCTGTTGCTATGACCTTATCCTCCCCAGCAAATGTGTGGAATTATTGATGTCATTTAGTCAGACATCAAGCAAAACCACACAGCCCGGGGGAAGAGGGTTAGGGTTTGGAAAATGGATGGGAATGGGGGTTTCTTTTTGGGTAGGTTTTGTTGAGAGAAGAAAAAAAAAGCACAGCATGGACAAACAATAATTGAAGATAAAGAAATCTTTGGGTACAAACTAAAGCTAACCACATGCAGTCACACTCATAGAAGAAAACAATGGATACTGTATCTGTATTCTGTATGTTGTTGGAGTTGTCCTGTTGAATTTGGTAAGTAAGTTGCATGCAGCAAACAATTCCTCTTATTTGCGGCACTCCTCCATTCCAGCTGACGCTTCGTCCATCAATGTTGGTGACCAGTGACCACTGACAGAAGACACCCTGTCCACTGCCTGCCTGGCGGATGTTGACTGAAACCCGGCCTGTAATTATTGAACGGAAAACAGGAAGTGCTATTACAATACCACTGATAAATAAATATAAGGTATGTACGCTGTGTGGTGCAAAAAGTCACACTTTGATTTTCCTAATAGACAGTACAATATTTTTGAAATTGCGTAATCTGTCTGAGTCACCTTTTTAAGGATAAATAAGTATGGCCAAATTAATTTAGCGGATCTTTCCCCTCAAGCTAGGTGTACTGTAAACTGTGTTTTAGAACAAAATTAGACCTTCCCAGCAATGCTCCCACCAAGACCCTTACTAAAGCCAGTCGCAAAAATTTAGAAGACCCCCAATCAGATCTCAAAAAACGAGGCCTAGCAGAAAAATGGTGACAAAACGTACTTTGAAAGTAAAAGTAGGCCCAAATATACCCTTACCCACCGTGGATTGTATTCAAACCACTTGCAAGCAAGCAAAAGTATCCATAGCCAGCATCGCTCCAAGAGTGCTCTAAGACCCCAGAACTCAGTTGCAAAAATCTAGAACACCCCGAAACACATGCAATCCTGCTGCTAGGGCTAACCCTAACGAACCCTAAGTTACAAAAAATGCCAAAAGGCTTTTCCTTATGGATTTTGTCCAAACCACTTCTATCCGGTATTAGACCTTCCCAGGAATGCCCCAAGAGACCCGCCAACCCACCCGCAAAAAAGCACGCGACAACACCCCCAAACAGCCAAAAAGCAAAATCTCATACTTACAATATCTCTCGGCCTTCGGTCCAAACGCGCTGTGCAGCTAGGTCATCATCATAACTCCTGTTTTCCACCACGGATTTCCTGAAAAGCAAATGCAATCAAGATTAGACTGTCGCAGCAGTGCTTGGACAGAGACCCCGCAACCCACCCGCAAACACCAGGAAGCCCCCCAAACAGGCCCCCGAAAACGCTACATTGAGCAAGATGTCAGAAGAAATAGCAAAAAAAAGGCTTTTCCTTATGGATTTTGTCCAAACCACTTCTATCCGGTATTAGACCTTCCCAGGAATGCCCCAAGAGACCAGCCAACCCACCCGCAAAAAAGCACGCGACAACACCCCCAAACAGCCAAAAAGCAAAATCTCATACTTACAATATCTCTCGGCCTTCGGTCCAAACGCGCTGTGCAGCTAGGTCATCATCATAACTCCTGTTTTCCACCACGTATTTCCTGAAAAGCAAATGCAATCAAGATTAGACTGTCGCAGCAGTGCTCCCAGACCCCAAAACTCACCCACAAACACCCAGAACCCTGCCAAAGAGCACCTCAAAGGCAAGCACGTCAGCAAAAACGGCAAGAAATTTCCGCCTCATATTTGGTCCAAAACACTTTTATCCGTTATTAGAGCTTCACAGCAATGGGCCCAGAGCCGTCAACTCACCCGCAAAGAAGTAGAACACCCCCACAAGTGCTGAGTCTTTCTTCATTGGGCGTAATCCAGCCCTCTGTTTTGAGGGAAATAGGAGGAGGAGGATAGAGGAGCATGTTCTTCTGAACTTGTGAACCTGAGGAATGTAGACTGCGGCACCTTCAAATCAATAAGCAAACAAGTGAAGACAGTTCTGCTGATGGTCTTGTTTTTGGGATTAGGTGATTAAAGTTTGAATTAAATTAACTGTGCAAAACAAAGAAAGACAGACACACAGGAATAAAAGTGAATAAGGACGAAAAAGAAAGTTATTGATTCATTGTCTCATTTTCAGGGAATAAGAAGAAGATTTCGTCATCATACTCTGCGAATTCAGGCAGGATGAGGTCAGCGTCACCGAACAGAGAACAAATCCCCTCATCTACGTTGCCGTCCTCCTCGTCTTCATGCGGCGTGCTTTCTCGTACTTTGTAATCTGGTGGTATGAGGTGCTGATTCATCTTGATCATTGTTAGCCTCTCCACATTTTTGGGCGAGAGGCGGCTCCGTTTGGGAGTTGCAATGCCACCAGCAGCACTGAAAACACGTTCAGAAGACACACTTGCGAGTGGGCAAGACAAATAGTTTATAGCCAGGTTGGAGAGCTGTGGCCACAATTGTTTTTTCCATGCCAATACTGCAATGGCTCATCATTAAGAAAGACCTCTGTTGAGTCATTCAGATAGTCCTGCACCATCGACTCAAGGTCCTCAACGGTTCCTCCACTTTGCTTACTTTTTGCTGTGCCTGTGACCTTTTTTTGAGAACCATACCCAAGCAAAGTTAGCCAATCCGCTTCAGCAGCCACTGTTACTCTTGTGTGTGGTGCAGATGATCCGGTTGCCGGTGTCTTTAACGGCTGAGAGGTCACTTGTGCCACAGCCACAGGTGCAGAAGTGGATTCTTTTGACTGGGGATGGCCTGCTGATGCTGATGAACTGCCTTCTCCTTCAATATCCTGCCGTTCTTTTTCAAACCTCTTGGCTGACCAGGCTAGCCAACGTTTGTACTTTTTAACATCTTCATCAGCAAAAGGAAAGAATGCTTGGCCTGCCAGCGCCTTTTTGTAGCGTGGATCCAGAATAGTAGCACAAATGTAATGCTGTTCTGAGTTGATCTTTTTAAGACGTTCATCACCACGTAGGCGCTCTAATAATTTCTCCGACAAAAGAAAAGGGTCTTTGTTTTTTTCATCTTTTTCTAACTCAGAAGACACCGCCTTCAGTTGGTGCTCCAGCATGCACAACAATGGGATAGCTTTTCCCAAATTACAGTCCTCCTGGCTGACTGCACGCGTGAAGAACTCAAAAGGACGAAGCATGTCTGTCAGGCTTTTAACTATGTCCCATTGCGCCGCACCCATCCGCAGGTCCTTCTGAGCTGTACCCTCTTTTAAGAAATAGTGATCGAGTACCGTATACTGCTCATACAGACGCTCAAGCATGTAGAAGGTTGAGTTCCAACGTGTTGCCACCTCCTGGATGAGTGCTTTCACTGGCATTCGATGTTCAAGTAGCAGGCTCCTCAGATGCTTCCGGGCCTTAAAAGAATGGCTGAAATGGTTGCACATTTTGCGGCAGGTGGCCATTACCTCGCACGCTGGACTGTCTTTATCACTCAAGAATTTTTGAACTACCAGGTTGATACAGTGCGCCAAACACGGCACTCTGAAATAGTGACCCAGCGCCATGGCCTTAACTACATTGGCGCCATTATCCGTGAAAACATAACCAATCTTGCGTTTTTTTGGGGACAACCAGTGAAAGACCTTTTTGTTAAACTCGTCCAAAATGTTTTGTGATGTGTGACTTTTCTCCAAGCCAAACATGGCTAGTGTTGCATGTTTACGAGCAGCTTTAAAAACTTGGTCCGGGTCAACACCTGCGTTTAGCTTTGCTTTAACACCTGAAAAAGAGACCCAGTGTGCAGTGATGCACATGTAATCAGCGCCTGCGCCACTGGTCCACATGTCTGTTGTCAGATGTATTGTGTGAACAGCACTCTTCTGCAAAGCTGCCCCAATCGCCTCCAACACATCTTCATGTAGTGCTGGAACCGCAACTCTGGCAAAATAGAACCGGCTAGGAAACTTCCATTTAGGGCAGAGCGTTGCCACTAATTCTAGAAAACCTACCGCTTCTACAAAAGAAAAAGGGAGAAGGTCCACAGCTAGCATTTTAGCCAGCTTAGTGTTATACAGACGCGTCAGTGGGTGGTTGCGTTCATATGGCGCGTCTGAAGAAAACATGGTTCTAATGTTGCCCTGGACCAAGCATTTACGGGATGATAATGACTTCGTTGACTTAATTATGCTCGCTGGTGAACTTTTGCACGTTGGTGTCTCACTCGCTCCAACACTCTTAGTGTGCCTCACATGGGGTGTGCTGCTGACAGGGGTACTGGGTGTAAGTGAAGTGTTTGACACGTCTTCTTCCTCCTTGTCATCATCAGATGCAACATCAACGTTTTCTTGACTTCCAATTCGGGCTTCCTTGATCGCATTTAGGTGCGCAAACCATAGGACAGTGTGCTGTCTCTCAAGATGACCTCTCTGGCCTCCGGTACCATAGTTGGTACCTGACTTACCACGACTAACTGCAAGCTTACAAAGGGTACAAATGGCGAACTTTTCCCTTTTTGGGCAAACAGTAAAAAAGTCCCAAACTGGTGACTTGAAGTGTCTGTGGGGCCTGGAGCAGGCGGCGATACTGGTGGTGGTGGTCATGCTGCTAATGCCAGATGAAGTGGAGGATCTGGATTGCCCAACTTTTGTACGTTGTGCACTTTCACCGCCACTAATTAAGGTCGAGGTGGATGGAGGTCCCTTCTTGTGAGAAAGAAATATGGAAGCGGTACGAGTTGGTGTACTTAACTCCAATGATTGTGGTGTTTCCACTGCCTCCTCGTCGACAACATCATCATCATCACGCTCAGCAGCTTTTCGGGCTAGGGTCAAAATGTCTGTTTGCTGCATGCCCGCTGGGGCTGCAGTGACCTTTATGATGACTGGGTCGTCGTTGTCAGAGTCTTCATCAGCAGCAGTATCCGCCACTTCTTGTTGAGCCTCATCCTCACACTCCATAACTCTGAGACTTTGGACGAGCTTCCTTTTACGCTTAACTACCTTTGTCAGATCATGTGCCTCACTCTCAGACGGCAGTGGTGCTGGTTCCCAATTTTGATCCGTATCATCAGAAGGAGGTGTGCTTGAAGAAGATGTAGACACCACCCTTGATCTCTTCCTTGCTAGGGGTGTGGAAGACAATGAATGATCATCAGGAGGAGTGTCTTCCTCAAATGATACCTCGCCTTGATTGTCGATTTCCTGATGTGCCCCTACTTCGGGAGGAACAACTATTGTGGGCACTTGTTGTGCCCCTCCATGCACCTCTGCTTGCTCCTCTCCTTGCGCCGCCTCTCCTTCCAAATGTACTTGGGCTTGTACTTGCACATGTGATTGTTGTTGCGGTTGTGGTTGTTCAACACTCGTCAGATGAGTTACAACAACCTGTGTTGATTGAGGCACATTGCTGCTACTTTCTTGCGATGAGCCAACATCACTGGTCGATGGTGATTGAACAACTATACTGGCTGCCTCTGCAGCACTCAAGGACTTGGACCTAAGTTGGCGTGGTGGTGGTGGCACTGAGCCCAATGGAGCGGAGGTGCTGCTCCCAGCTTGGTCCACAGCAGACCCCGCTGCTGCAGCAGGCATACTTTTTTTCCCCAAAAAATGTGGCGGTCGTCATCACACCAGTCTCCTTGGTAAGTGGCGCCACTTGCTTCTTCTGCTCCTTACTGGCAACTTTCTTGCTAGAGGAGCTACGGGCAACTTTTCTCGGGGCCATCTTCTTCAGATGTCACTCTGAACAGCAGGCCGCAGTTGCACAAGTTGCAGAGTTGTCTGTGGCCACACGTGACGCTGTGCTGCACACACCGCAGCAGGACTTCTTCCTGGCACTGGTGGTTCTCTTGTGCACCTACAAGCAATGGAAGACAGAGGAACATCAGTTATACACCCCAAAAAGTCGAAAAAACACACAAAAATCAGCACAATCCCAGCCCATCCAGTATGTTTACATTAAAGAGAGTGAGACCCCACAGGCAGACTCAGTCCATGCACCACTCACTACCCCTGGGCAAAAGGCCCCAACAGCTGCCCCAAAAAAATCGACAAAAACCACAAAATTCAGCACAATCCCAGCCCATCCATGGCCTCAATGGTGTTTAAATTCAAGAAGACACCCCACAGAAAGACTAGGCCCATGCACCACTCACTACCCCTGGGCATAATGGATGAAAGCTAGGCAAAATAAGTGCAGGCCTCAGACACTGCCTCTCTTCAAAATGGCCCCTTGCACCCCAAGCACATGTTGCCTCTACCAGCACTCAAGATGGCCACCACCACCACCCACATGGCCAGTCCAAATCAACAGTAGCACCCCAAAAAAACCGAAAAACACACAAAAATCACCACAATCCAATGCCATCCAGGATGTTTACATTAAAGAGAGTGAGACCCCACAGGCAGACTCAGTCCATGCACCACTCACTACCCCTGGGCAAAAGGCCCCAACAGCAGCCCCCAAAAAAAAAAAAAACCACAAAATTCAGCACAATCCCAGCCCATCCATGGCCTCAATGGTGTTTTAATCCAAGAAGACACCCCAGAGAAAGACTAGGCCCATGCACCACTCACTACCCCTGGGCAAAAGGCCCCACCAGCAGCCCCAAAAAAACGACAAAAAACACAAAATTCAGCACAATCCCAGCCCATCCATGGCCTCAATGGTGTTTAAATTCAAGAAGACACCCCACAGAAAGACTAGGCCCATGCACCACTCACTAACCCTGGGCATAATGGATGAAAGCTAGGCAAAATAAGTGTAGGCCTCAGACACTGCCTCTTTTCAAAAATTGCCCCTTGCACCCCAAGCACATGTTGCCTCTACCAGCACTCAAGATGGCCACCACCACCACCCACATGGCCAGTCCAAGTCAACAGTAGCACCCCAAAAAAAACGAAAAACACACAAAAATCACCACAATCCAATGACATCCAGGATGTTTACATTAAAGAGAGTGAGACCCCACAGGCAGACTCAGTCATGCACCACTCACTACCCCTGGGCAAAAGGCCCCAACAGCAGCCCCAAACATTTTTTTTAAAAAACCACACAATTTTAGCACAATCCCAGCCCATCCATGGCCTCAATGCTGTTTTAATCCAAGAAGACACCCCACAGGAAGACTAGGCCCATGCACCACTCACTACCCCTGGGCAAAAGGCCCCACCAGCAGCCCCAAAAAAACGACAAAAAACACAAAATTCAGCACAATCCCAGCCCATCCATGGCCTCAATGGTGTTTAAATTCAAGAAGACACCCCACAGAAAGACTAGGCCCATGCACCACTCACTAACCCTGGGCATAATGGATGAAAGCTAGGAAAAATAAGTGCAGGCCTCAGACACTGCCTCTCTTCAAAATGGCCCCTTGCACCCCAAGCACATGTTGCCTCTACCAGCACTCAAGATGGCCACTACCACCACCCACATGGCCAGTCCAAATCAACAGTAGCACCCCAAAAAAACCGAAAAACACACAAAAATCACCACAATCCAATGCCATCCAGGATGTTTACATTAAAGAGAGTGAGACCCCACAGGCAGACTCAGTCCATGCACCACTCACTACCCCTGGGCAAAAGGCCCCAACAGCAGCCCCCCCAAAAAAAAAACCCCCACAAAATTCAGCACAATCCCAGCCCATCCATGGCCTCAATGGTGTTTTAATCCAAGAAGACACCCCACAGAAAGACTAGGCCCATGCACCACTCACTACCCCTGGGCAAAAAGCCCCACCAGCAGCCCCAAAAAAACGACAAAAAACACAAAATTTAGCACAATTCCAGCCCATCCATGGCCTCAATGGTGTTTAAATTCAAGAAGACACCCCACAGAAAGACTAGGCCCATGCACCACTCACTAACACTGGGCATAATGGATGAAAGCTAGGCAAAATAAGTGCAGGCCTCAGACACTGCCTCTCTTCAAAATGGCCCCTTGCACCCCAAGCACATGTTGCCTCTACCAGCACTCAAGATGGCCACCACCACCACCCACATGGCCAGTCCAAATCAACAGTAGCACCCAAAAAAAACGAAAAACACACAAAAATCACCACAATCCAATGCCATCCAGGATGTTTACATTAAAGAGAGTGAGACCCCACAGGCAGACTCAGTCCATGCACCACTCACTACCCCTGGGCAAAAGGCCCCAACAGCAGCCCCAAAAAATCGACAAAAAACACAAAATTAAGCACAATCCCAGCCCATCCATGACATCAATGATGTTTAAATTCAACAAAACAGTTGTATCATGCACCCATAACCAACCCTGGTCCTACTGGATACTGTGGCTACCCACAATATATTTTATTTAATGTTCTGAAAAAGTTCCAAAATTGTAGTTGCAGCAACTGTAATGCCCCAAACAAACTTACTTGTGAAAGTTGATTTCTAATCCAAAAGTGATCCAAAGAAAGTCAAAAAGGCCTCAAATCCAAATATCCAGCAGCACCCACAAAAAGTAATCCTTCCAGGTCAAGGTCCAAATGAAAGTGACCAGCACATGAAGAAAGCACTGGGAGGAGCCTGCTGGACAGGAACAGGAAGTTGGAGACTGTGGGGCACTTCCTTCCTCCCCCCCCCCCCAAAATGGACTCCTTGCAAAAAAAAGTGCAGGCAAATGTCAACCTGAGGAGTGATTCTGATAAAAATCATCATTTTCTGAAGGTTTATGCTGTTTGCTGGTGGATTTCTTGTGCAGAATTGCAAAATCTCTATTTCGCGAGTGCGAGATTGTTCCTGCCCGCCGCACCTACGTGTTCGCAATTGCGAACTCTCGCAATGCGTGCTGTGCAAGGTAAGGTGGCAAGCCGCGAATACGTATTCGCGGGCGCCAACTCCCGCGGGATCCCGCAGCAAGATCCAAAATGGCGCAGCACTCGCAAAATATGATCGAGAAAAACAACTCGGCAAATGCTGAATGACGGAAAGTGAACGCCGTGAACCACGCCGCGCGCCGCAATATTGTATCACCAAGCAAAAAATCCGCCGCGAGCGAATTCACGGATTTTTGACAAATTCGCGAGAGTTCGCGGATTGCGAATTTGCCGAAAATCCGAAAAATCCGCGAGCGGAGCGGATTTTACGCCCATGCTTAACTATGACAGAAGATGCTGAATATATAACTTCACAGAAAGGGAAACAATTATTAAACCACTTGGGCTACACCTACAGCCAAGAAAGTGCATCAACAGAAGCCATAAACTGGAAATATACTAAATATTATTTGAATGCATGCTATGGGAAGGCAACTACAAAAGATAATTTTGAAATAAATGTAAAAGAGCACAACCAACCCCCCCTCAAATAGTACAGAAATAGAAGTTGGAGAAATATTACAAGATTTAAGCGAGGCAAGCACTAGCTCCCAGGAACATTCAAGCAAAATCCTAAAAGACATAGGGCCTGATTACGATGGCGGTGAACCAGCCACCAGAAGAATGCCAGTGGCAGGTTTACCGCCATCTTCAGGCCTTTTTCCCCTGCCAGATCAGGATGGTGGGTGGTGTGCCTGGGTCTGACTGAGGCAATTGTTTTGATTGCCTGTCGGACCCACTGGCATCCACAGAATGGTGGCAGTGCCTAGCAGCCACAGTCTGCCAGATTTGGATGATGGATCCTCACCAGCCTTTCCATAGTGGTTCCCCCACCATGGAAAGGCTGGCAGGGATTGACTTTGGGGCCCGTTGCTGGCCCCCCTTGTACTGGGGCTGTTTGCTTTTGCACTGGGGGACACTTTTGCAGCACCAGGTGGCAGACACAGCGTGGTGCCTGCCACGTGGTGCAGGGAAAAGCAAAACCTGATTTTTTTTATTGCTGCGGACTCTGCAGCCAGCAACACCTACTGCAATGTTAAAACTGCCTTTTGTGGCTGCCGTGGTGGTGGCCGCATTGCAATTTGAAGTGCAGGACCGCCCAATCCCAGGGATGATAGTGGATGGACTAAAGTCCATCCGCCATCGTGATCAGCCCCATAATACCCAAAGTCCCCATACATGTAACAGGCCAACTACCACCTATTCCCACATTAAAATGCATAATTGCACACAATAAAAAAGCCACCTGCGGTACCCCACCTGCCCATAGAACATACCAAGACATAGATTTAGATACCTGACCATTTAAAATGAACACATAATGAGGAACCTTTATTTTACATGACAATTTAAATAATGAAAAACAAATCTTACTTTTCTCTACAGCAAACAACTTGATGAAACCTACTTAATGCCAAACCTGGATTATTGATGGGACCTTCAAAATATGTTCCAAACCATTCACACAAATATACACATACATGGTGAATATGAAAACACCAATGTCCCTTTCATATATGCTTTGCTACCAAACAAATAAAGCAGCACCTACTATGAACTCCTAAATAATATAAAACAACATACAAATAACTATTACCCCCAAAAAGAATAATGTACTTTGAACAAGCTATGATTCAACAAATCCAAATAAAATACTCCCACATAGCCATACAAGGCTGTTACTATCACTTTAATCAAAGTATATGGCCACACCTTCAGTAATCTAGGCTGAGGCCCTTATTACGAGTTTTTGGCATAGCTGTGGCACAGTGGTGCAAGCCACCACTCCGCCAAAGCTTACGCCGCCCGCCCGTGACATTACAGCTTTTTTGTAGTCTGGCAGACGGGGTGGGGGTCGGCAGTCCCATGGCAGCGCGTCTTGTAAAGTTGGCGGTGCCATTAAGAAAGGCACTGCAATGGGACCTCACTACAAAGTTCCTGCACGGCATGGACTCGAAAGCCCATGCCATGCAGGAACCTATGTGCCTACATACTGGGGCACACATGTTATGCCCTCCCTGTGTGCATCCACATATGTTTGAGGATCAGGGGGCCCTGTAGGGCCCCCTTTGTTTCCTCTCCATCAGGGTTTTCATGGCTGTGGAATCCCCATAAAAAGCCTGGCTGAGAGGAAACTCGTAATATGCCTGGCGGGACCAAGGGGGTACCGCCAAACATATTACATCATCTGACTGCTGCTCCTACACCAGAGAACAGCAGTTCCCTGGCCGAGCGGGTAGTCCCAGGGCGGTCTGACCACCCAAGTCAGACTGCCGGTAGTCCATGGCTGGATCCACCACAACCACACAATCACTAGTCTGGCATTCCCCGGTCCTCACATGTAGTCTTTTTCTTGCAAGTACTTTTTCCATTGACTTTAACGTGTAGCGTTCGATGTTACCACCACCTGCAACACCTCAGCACCCAGACCCACCAGGGCTAGTAAACTTGAACTGCTGGTGCTTTCTTGGACCTCGGCCCCTACTTACCTAAAGTCCAGAACAACAGTCCTGTAAGTTGTCCGTAAGTGTATCTATGCATTGAATGTTTCTCCCATTGCATAACATTAGGGCATTGGAGGCGCATGCCTCAAATATGAAAGCTGTCATTTTCTACTGTTTTTACTGTAAAAATTGACGTCTAAAGTACTTACCTGATTCTGATGATCTTGGTGTCTAAAAGTATATAAAAATCTGTTATTTTTCTGAATTGGCCATTGTAGCTGGACTGATGGCTTTGCTGCGCTGAAGGCCTTCCTGCCTGCCTTATTATGATTTTGTGGCTGGCAACAACATCTGACAGCACTCCACGACCACCGTGTTGGTGGCAGATTACGATGTTCCATATCGGCTGCCGGTGTCTCGTGGTGGTGTCCCTGATGGCAGGGGGACCATGTGGTATGGGATCAGCAATTCATAATATATAGTTCTATATGTGTCAATGCAGGTGTTTGACATGTTCCCATTTGCGTGATACATGTGGACAAATATATTGTACAAGCACTTTTCTATTTCTGGAGTCCTGACCATTTGTGGCCAATCCAGTCAATAGTAAGAAAGGGAAAAAAGGACTTTTATGGATTTCAGTGACAGTGTGGTTTTTTTCTTCGTGGTCAAGTTGCTGCTGTGATGTGGGCGTAGGGTCCCATGTCGAAGACTGAAGAAAAAAGTAGGAAATGGGCGTGTTTGCAACCCAATTCCTTGTTACCGCCAACTTGAAGCAGGTGGTCTCCCCCACACAATCAGTTAGAAGGAAAGTCACTTCATAATTCGGACGGTAGAATTGTTGTCTGTACCGCCATCTGGTAACTGCTTTCTCCATTGAGGCTTTGGCAAATGGTGGGCGGTGGCGGCAGTGCTTCGGCGGTCTTTCATTCTGCAAACCGCCAACATTGGAATACGGCAGGCGGACCACCAGCTAGGCTGTAGGGTTTCCAACCCTGTTTCGACGGTGGTTCCCTTACCATCAAACTGCTAATCAGACCTCAAGTGACAATAAAAAACAATATTATATACCTCAATATTTCCTACATTGATATTTTTCACAACAATATTAAAAGCAACACTAAAAATTATATTTTTACCTTTGATAGTTCTGTCCACAACATATTTGAAGTCCCGATATTCTTCACACAATATTTCTTCATCTCAATATTTTTTATACAGTATTTCGTCCAAACACCCACCATGCCACAGACCAGGATTTGGTGAAAACAGCTGGGATCAGAGGATACTAGTGTATGAAAATGGGACCCATTCTAAGCACATGTCAGTGTTCTTGTGTGGGTGGATACTCCTGAAATATCACTTAAAACATCCTCATCCGTTGGTGAAGGATATCACACTCACTCGATTTCAAGGACAGTCAATGCTGGTGCTTGTGAATCGTACAATCTGCATCCTCGGTCCGCACAGATTGCAATCTGTGTTTTTCTGTATAAACTAGACGGGAGGAATCCCCCGCTCCCCGCAAGACCCTGCAGGTGTGCAACATGGTCAACACACCTCTACTCAGGTTGCCCCACACTGTCCTGAGGAAAACCCGCAGGTCGAGGCCCCAAATCACACTCTGAGCCCAAAGTTGGGTCGAAACGTCGACGCCCATACCCATTTAAGCCTGGATCACAAGCCCCAAATCCAACGTGACACACAAGGATATATCTGTGTATTTCAAAACTGAATGCAAAGGAACTTTGATTGCCTAAAGGTGGCCAGGCTACAAAAGACTGAGATTTGTTTATCAGTCCAACATATGAATAATTGTAAATTCTTCTTACCACACTTTCTGAAAATCTTCTTTTCACCCCTTCAACACTAGAGCACTCTCTCTTTCCAGCACGTTTGTTGAAACTCCAGCCTCCCATGAGCTGGAAAGAGTTTTGAAATGCAGCCTACCTCACAATTCTCTACTCACCAAATGTGTCAACCATGCATCTGCAAAATTATCTCCATTCCAGCTTCGGCTCATATGTATGGGTTGGGAAAAATACTCTTATGGATAAGAAAAAAAGCTCTGTGACAGGATGAGCCAGGGTCGTTCCTTTCCACTGCTCACTCCTCTTTGACGTCCCTAGATCTTTGGACACAGTGAACCGCATCATTCTCCTTCAAAATGTGTGAAATATGAAGTTTAGGACTCTAGTGGGTTAAGTTATACTTAACAAATCACAAACAACAGAAAAACTAGGATGTTACTTCTCCAAGTTCAACCACATCTCTTATGACCCTGTGGTGATCCTTGGGGTCAGAGTGGTCATCGCTTTTATGACTACACCTTTCCCCTGATAACCATCCCTAGGAGTTACATCATCTCTCACATGTATACTGGTGCCATCTGAAGTAATCCAGTAGTCAGGATAGCTTGTAAGAATCAGTTTATTCTCATCAGACAGCTTGTACATCCACAGTGTCCTGCAGCCAAAGTCCCTCTGACCAACCCCTGCTGTTAGAACACTCAGAGACATGTAAACCATAACAATTCTATAAGTGTGTTCTAACTGGGAATACTACACACCTTCCCCCTTTTAATAAAACAAAAAATAAATAAATAAAAAAACGATAATAAAGACCCAACAAAAAAAAATAACTAATGTACAAAATCACGTAATTTAACAGGAGTATGTTTGATGCGAGAACTTTTCCTCAATAAAGTGCCATTAAGCCCTACAGCATTGTTTACATAGTCATTGTCAGAAATAGTACAAGAAATAGGAACACGAATATCACTAGCATTCATAGGATTAGACACGTTAGTGTCAATACTTTGTGATTCACATCCAAAAGTGTCCAAGATTGCAGAATAACTTTCATTATCCTCATAGGACCTTGGAGAACAAACTTGAGGAGCCGCTTTAGATTCCACAAATTTGCATAAAGAAATACGTCTAAAGTTCCATATTTTACCATCCTCTACTCTTACTGCCTTGCTGAATACCTCCACTACTTTGCAAGGGTCAGACCATTTAGCCCATTTGTTAGCACAAAACCTGCCAAACTTGACTCGTACAAAATCTCCCACCTTGATTTTTGAACTATGATTACTTTTCCGTGTAGAATTGCTTCTCATTTTTTCCTGATACCTTGAAACTCTCTCTGGAACCTTAGAGGAATCAGAGGAACTAGAGGATATTTTAACTTTCATCCACCAAGGTAAAAGCTTTGAACCTGGTTTCCTACCTCGTAACATTTCAAAAGGAGATAGACCAGTGACCGAATTGGGAGAAGTACGGTAAGACAACAAAGTTGCACGCAACGCCTTTTTCCAATCCATGTTACTTTTAACAGCCAATTGAATCGACTCTTTAATGACTCTATTGAAGCGTTCTATTTGACCATTGACCTGAGGGTTGTAATTAGACACTCTTTTGTGTATTATGCCACATCTTTCAACAAATAAACCAAATTCTTTACTAATAAACTGAGGACCATTGTCCGAAACAATTTCAGCAGGAATGCCCTCTCTACAAAAAATCTCATCCAAAAATTCAACAACCTGTGTAGATGTTATTCTTTCAACAACTTTCAACTCCGGCCATTTGGAATAGTAATCAATCAATACCAAACCGAACACTTCCTTATTAATAGACAAATTAAGTGGACCAATAATGTCAATACCGAGTTTTTTCCAAGGACTCGAAACAAATTCAACAGGAGAGATACTAACATCAAAGGATTCACAGTTTTATCACTCTTCGTACAAGGAGAGCAAGAACTGACCCATTTGTCAACCATCCTATCGACACCTGGCCACCAGTAGAATTCTCTAATGCGTCTTTTGGTGCTGGACATCCCCATATGCCCTTCATGAGCCATGGAAACAATTTTTTCTCTCAACTTGAATGGAGGTACTATTTTATCACCTCTAGTCACAAAACCATAGTCAAACATAAGTTCATCCTTTATCTTATAAAATGATGATATTTCACCAGATAGCTTCCTTTCCTCAGGCCAACCATTCTGCATGAATTCTACAACATCCGATAAACTGCTGTCTTCGCTCATAGCTACTCTCCATTCAGCTTTAGAAATGACACCAGACCCACTTTTGAAATACTCACCATTTACATCGTCGATAGAAAATACTACATCAGACTCACTACAAATGTTGCTCACCACACAATTGTCCGGCAAAGGTAATCTTGACATGCAATCAGCATGAACGTTTAAACGACCTGAAACATACTCAATTGCACATTGAAATTCCTGCAATTTAGCAGCTAAACGTGCCAAACGAGCAGTCAGGGTCCAACCACCTCCAGCTGCCAACATGTTAATTAACGGCTTGTGGTCGGTTCTTAACAAAATTCCGTGCCCCACAAAAATTGTCTAAAATGTTGTGCAGCCCAAGTGCAAGCTAACAATTCTTTTTCGGTGGTAGAGTAATTGTATTCAGCACCCCTAAGCGTTCTAGATGCATAAGAAACTACATACTCCTCACCCATATTCTTTTGCATCAATACAGAACCTACTCCAACATTGCTTGCATCAACAGCTACTATGCAATCTTTTCCAATCTCAAATGGTCTTAGGAAAGGAGCATTAACAATTTCTTTCTTATGGAGTTCAAAGGCAAATTGTTGTTCTCTGTTCCAGACAAATTGTTCATTTTTCTTTAACAACAATCTCAATGAATGAACTTTTGAGGCATAATCTTTTACAAATTTGCTGTAGAATTCAGTGAGACCTAAAAATGATACAAGTTGTTCTTTTGTGGATGGAGCTGGAGCATTAGATATGCTCTGTATGTGATTAAATTTAGGTTTGATACCTTGTGAGGAAATTTCATGACCCAGATATTCCACACTACTTTGTCTGAATTTACACTTTGAAAATTTTAGAGTTAAACATTTTTCCTGTAGACAATGCAACACTTTTTCCAAATTTTTATCATGGTCCTTAAAATCCTTGCCAAAGATCAAAATATCATCCTGGAAGGCAATAGCACTATAGTACAACCTTCCAGAACTTCCTTCATGAGTCTTTGGAAAACTGAGGCCGCACTTGCAAGCCCGAATGGCATGCGACGAAACTGAAACATACCCTCAGGAGTGATGAAAGTTGTTAAAAATGTAGACTTTTCATGTAAAACTACTTGGTAGTAAGCACTAGCTAAATCAATGGTGGAGAAAACACAAGCACCTGACAATGTAGAAATTAGTTTGTGAATGTGTGGTAACGGATATCTATCGATCCAGATTTCCTTATTCAAACTGCGAAGGTCCACACATAAACGAAGCTCCCCATTACTTTTAAGGGATAAAACTACTGGCGAAACCCAGGGAGAAGATTCAGTAGGTTCAATTATGTTTTTAGCTACTAAATCCGACAGAGTCACTTTCAATTTATCACGATAAGCTGATGGTACATTTCTGACTCTATGTCTAATGGGAATAGCGCCTTCCTTTAGAATTATTCTGTGCTGAAAATTAGTAAATTCACCTAAATTGTCAGTAAAAATAGAAGGAAACTTGTTTCTTATCTTTACTGTGAACTCATTATCCTCACAAGGTACAACATATACCGGGGTGATGCATTAGGATCAAGTTTGATGCCTAATTCTTGTTGGTGAGGCCAACCAAGAATAGACGCACCTTTGGTTGAAATATATACTTTTCCTTTAGTTTTCCTATTTTTGAATTCAATTTCAGACCACATAAAACCATCAAGATCGATTTTATAACCAGAGTAGCCACCAGGCTGAACATCTGGTGGTAATAGTTTTGTTGTACACCAGAATTTGTCAAATATATCTCTGCCAATGATGTTGTACCAAGCACATGAGTCAATCAACATAGAAATTTCCTTCCCATCTATCAAAATCTTATCACTGGGAAACCCTTAACATCTAGTGTCCTCAATACATAGTAAACTATTAATTTCAGAAACTTGTTCGTGACTTTCTTCCTCCTCGAAGGTCACTAAATTTATTTTCTGTGAGGATCTACACATTTTGCTGAAATGACGAGATCTCTTGCATTTAATGCATATTTTGTTCCAAGCAGGACAACCCCTATAGCTCCCTATATGATCAGTCCCACCACACCTGTAACACACTACTTGGCTTTTCTTCCCAAGAAACCTGTTATCTTTTCCAAAATTCTCCTTTTTAGTAAAAATAAAAGGAGATTTCTTAAAATTTTGAAAATCTTTTACTATAGCTACTTCAGGGACCATTTCTTTGCTCTTTGTGTCTTTACCTCTAATTTCGCTTACAAATATTTCAGATTGTTCTATTCCTTTTGCGATATTCAATACTGCACTAAGTGAAGACTCTGTCCCCATCCATAAACGTTCTTGAATCTTTTTACTTTTTGTCTTCATCATAATCTGGTCTCTTAATACCTGTTCAAAATAAATAGTTTCAAATGCACATGACCCAGCTAAAGTGCGCAGTGCAGCTACGTAGTTTTCAATGGACAGATCTTACTTCTCAGCACGTGAATAAAACTTAAATCTCTCCATTACTGTATTAATTTTCCTACCGAACCTAATACTCATTTGTTTAATAACTACTTCAAACACATTAAAATCATCTATGGCAGGCAAATTTTCTAATTCTTTTAAACCTGCCCCCCTTAAACAATTTTTCAATAGTGCCAATTTCCTTTTGGGAGAACAACCATCTTCTTCAATAACATCCACGTAGGCTAAAAACATGGGATACCAGAGATCCCATTCCATTTTGGGCTCTCCTGCTGTTGGTAGAAAATGTGGTGGAGTATTAATGTTGTTAGACATTTTTTTTTAACTGTATATATACTGTAAATATAAACACCAACAATAATAAATCAGTACAAATATGAATACTAAAAATAAAATAACAAACTGAAATAATAAATGTAGTCACCGATGTCCGTAGCACGAAGTTTTCCTTTAAATCATTACTAGTAGTTCAGTTCACACACAAGGTTTCCGATGCAGGAACAATACTGGCTTAAACGTAAAATAAAATTCTTTCACTGCAAAGAAAATCGGCACATCATTTACTAAACACCGATGAAATCGACAAAATAAGCTGGCCGCCGTACGTCTGACATCACATTGAACGTAGCGTCATGACGCGATGCTGGATTTGTTGATTAGCATCATGAACAGCAAGAGGAGAAACACGTTTGCGGCGCGCTTTGGAATCAGGTAACGATTTTGAAAAATGCACTGTAGTTTCCTTTATACACACTAATCATCCAATTCCAAATACTTTCAAAATACCATGAAAATTCCTCTTTGGACCGCAGTATGGGCAAATGATGTATTCCTTAAAGCTGCAATAAACGTCTCTGCGGTCAAATTCACACACAGCGCAAAGAGGTGTTGATAAGCTTCATTGTTTTGAGTTCACGAAACTTTCAAAATTAAAAAAAATATTCAGCTGTAGTAGAACTCCCGCTGGTGCAGTCCAAACACATACACATTAATCAGCCGCAGGTGCAGTCAACACACAATTAAATACCTTTTAAACGAGTGAACGCTGTCTGGAAACAAAATGAATAAAATGAAATTCTTCAAGATGGGTTCTTCCTAATAGTTCCCGATCGTCGCCAAATTATGAAGTAATCCAGTAGTCAGGATAGCTTGTAAGAATCAGTTTATTCTCATCAGACAGCTTGTACATCCACAGTGTCCTGCAACCAAAGTCCCTCTGACCAACCCCTGCTGTTAGAACACTCAGAGACATGTAAACCATAACAATTCTATAAGTGTGTTCTAACTGGGAATACTACACCATCCATAACGTTTTCACTTTCCCTCAGGGCACATACCCAAATTTCAGTCATAAAGTTAATTTTGTGTCCTTGGTATGTGATTTTTTGTTGTTGTGAATAAGCAACTTGAATCAATGACATGACTATGTACTGTTAATAGGGCAATATGCAGTTCCCTATGTGAATATTGAGATACATATATATTTTTTCCTCCTTGCCACTTTTTCTTCTTTATCTTTGCACTGTCAGCTTCTCAGCATGAAAAAAACCTTTGTAGTTTTCCTATCTTTACCACCAAAACATCATTAAAAGTTCTGTCAAGATATGCTCGATTAATGCAACATGCTCATGGGACTTCCAAACATGCCTTCTATCCCACTGAAAAGGCCCAGAGGCGGCTCGCCCAGTTGGGCGGTCAACCTTGCTGTCCCTTTTTTATCCTATCAGTTTGAGAATTTGAAGCTCTCCAATTCACAGCTTCAGGCTCTCAGAGTGACAGTAGAAGAAGGACAGAAACTTCATGTCTGCTTGTCCGAGCCACCAAACCTGGCCAAACCAAAATGCACAGTTTGTGTATTTAAAAGGCTATTGTGTAGAGCGCTTTGAACGAGGGAGGCCTGAAACCAGTCGCAGAGCTCTCCAATGAATCGTTGTCTATCAGCACTTTTCACAGATGACATGATGGGCGTCAAACTTACACTGTGATTGATAGTGCAGGGCCATGTCTGGCCCTATGTGGGTAATCGCACTGCATGCATGGCACTATGCTTCTCAAGTCATAACAGTTGTGACTGGGAGTTATGTGGAACAGAGCAGTGAAAGGGAATTGAAAGCTGTAAAAGAGAGCCTTGGATGATGTAAATAAAAAGAACATTCTCTTGAATGCAGTTAAAATATGGGTTACAATACATCTGATGAGATTGAAAAAACAATTGAAAGTGATATTGAATCACACAGATAAAGTGAGTAGCAGCAGGGGTAGAGTCACCATTGCCCAAGGGTGTGAGGGTCCCACTGAACACCTATTATAATTGTCTTTTTCTACCAAACAAAAGGATGTGGGTCCATGATACATGTTTGAATAAGGGCCACTTGCACCTGAAAATGTGTGTTATTGCCTTTGTATAACTGCAACTGCTGCAGCCATGTTTTGTTCCTAACGCTAAACATGTCAAAAGTAAGTGCCTGTCTGCGAAGTTTAGAGCCTCTCTTTCACATCTCGGCTCATAAAAAAAATAATAATGAAGTATAGTTGCTCAGCAGAAAAAGTTTACATTCTTGTAACTATGTCAATGTTGTCTTCTTCTTTTCCCACGTTCCAGGAATTAGGCACCTGTGTAGTCCCTTTGCTTTACAACTCATGTGTTCTTCATTGTAAGTCTGGGTGTAGAGCACTATGAATTTGCACCTTGGTTTTCCTTACGGATCTTGCTCTAACATGGTTTACTGGGGAACCCTGGCAGACCAAACCTGTGAATTATAGATAATGTATTTTTAATTTATTAGAAAAAAAAATCTGACTTCAATTGGTGTGTGCATAGGTTTCCTTTGACACACCCTTGGTACACAACTGATTAAGATTGTGTGTTTAAGCAAAAGGGGTTCGAAAACAACTTAGGGGGTCATTCTGATGGCGTTCGGACCGATCATCCATCAACCATCTGCAGCTATGGTCTGACTGATGCATTACAATGCATGCTGTCACTGGCAGCAGGGGGAGAGACAGTCCAATGCTTTCTGACAGGCTCAAGGCGCTTGTCGGACCGTTGAAAGGTCAGTAATCTCTACAATAGGTGCAGTGCCTTCTCAGGTACCACCGTAGAGATTACAATGTCCCTTTCTGCCTGTCCTTTAATGGCGGTTCACCCGCCTTGACAAGGCAGGCAGAAAGTTACTTTGAGAGCCCGTAGCGGTCACCCCTTCCCCCTGGCCCTCCGCTGTGGGGCTTTGGGGCACCTATTGTGCCTGCCACATGGTGCATAAATGTTTTTAAAGTGCATATTTTCTTTTGCGGCTGGTGCTGCAACCCGCAGCACAAGCCACAATAGAAAATGTAAACTTTGTGACTGCTGTGAAGACAGTCGCTTTGCAATGAGGGCAGGGGGGCCACCAACTCCTTGTCAGGCGGTCCCTCCTCCGCTACGGGTCTACCAGACAAGAGTCCTACCAGCATCGTATTGATGCCTTTATAGCATAATGTGCAAAGTCATTTTGCAGTCACAAAGCCTGTGATTCACAAACTCACAGATTTTATGAAACCCAAAATTATTTTTTTAATGTACTAAACCCATTTTGCGATTGGGTAACAGTGTACTGAATAGCAAAATGGGTTTAGAAAGGCATTGCAGATTGCTGTTTAGAAGGTGCATGTGTATGGCATCCTCTCTAATTGCAGTTGGTTATGGTATGTACCAATGTTCATGACTAAAAGCTGGTTGCAAAACACTGAAAAGTTACTCCCAAGCCGGCCTGGTAACAAGTTCACAAAACAGAAGGGGTCCCCTTCCCCTTTGTGAATGTAAAATAAGTCTTTGTTGCGGAGTAGACTGTGTTCCGCGGAACCAGTGCAAACTCCCAAATACATTTTCTTTAAATGCACTCTTCTTAATCAGATTCCGACACCTCAAATGGGCTGATATCTGATTCACCAAGTGAAAAGGGTCATCTGTGAACCCGTTCACATCTGTGAATCTTCAAAAACATTTTAGGGATAGTTGACACAATGTTATTTGCTGCATGGAAAATGGGCTGCATTTAAAAAAAATAGCTTGCTTTCTTTAAACACAGCCACAGGCATGGTGGTCTGCTGACTCGTGCAGGCCACCATCCATGTGATTATGTCCAATCAAAGGGGGTCTAAAATTGCGACCTACCTAATGAACATTCCTGAGGCGGATCATTCTGTGACCCTGTGCGATATGGAGTCTCCTGTACAAACAATGCATGTGGTAACAATGTGATTTGTGTACCCACTTTTATAAAATGCATTGGTATTTTGTGAACCGACATCTGTGTTAATAGGTTGGTTCATGAAATGCCGAATTGGAGTGAGTTGCTCATGAGTATTAATGAGATAGGTAGCAAATCGGGACCCATCACAGGGATGGTGGCCTGCTGGGTCAGCAGAACAGGTCTGTGATCGCTTACAAATGAAGAAATCTTTTTTTTTTAATGTAACCCTTTTTCAGTAAAGGAAAACAAAATGTGTTGAAATAATGAAAAAGTTTAACAACTCTCTTTAAGACTAGGCAATAGTCATTTGCAAAGTTGAAGGGGTTACCACCTCCTTTGAGATTTTGGTGAAATATTATTGTTTTGCAAATGGATTTCGGCTGGAAAACATTAATAGACAGCATAAGGGAGCTGTATTTGGAAGGGACATCCTAAACACACTCCTTCCAAATATCGATTCGATATGGTTTCCTAAATGCATTTAGCAATTCAGAAAAAGCTTCAGAATCGTTAAATGGGCTTAACACATTTATAAAGAGGTTTTAGGGTTAGCAAATCCTCCAATTTAATGAATCAGAGAGTTTGCAAATGCTAAAACCCTTAGGGCCAGTTTATGATGCCGGTCTGACCAATTGTCCCACCGCCGCCTTCGCGAGACATTTCTAAGCGATGAGGCCGGAAAGTTTCCCCCGCCGTGTTACGATGCAACCGCTGCTACTGTGTCTGTCGCATCTACAGTGGAGCACATATCCCTGAATATGTCACTGCATATATGTACAAAATCACAGAAAACATGTGCATTGTACACACATGCTTGACATATGTGGGGATGTGCCTTGTGCACCATGTACCCCATTGCTGGATTGTGACGGAATGTGCACAGTCCAGTCAATGGAGATACATTTCACAAAAGGACTTACCTGGATTCTGGAGCCCCCAGGATCGTAGTCATCTAAGTGTAGCTGCTCAGGTGTAAGAGGGACCTGGAGAAAGGGGTCCACAGCGGAGACTGCGGAGAAAGCGGATTTGGGTGAGTATGCACCCCAATTCCACAGTTTCCAATGACTCGAGGCAGTCGGTCAGACCACCAAGGTCTGGTCGTCAAAAATCCACATCATAATCCGGAAAATGGTCAGAGATCCCTGTACTGTGAATATGAAAAAAGACAGGGCCCCTGGGGTAAGATTACTCATTCAGGAAATCAGGAGCAAATAGCAACACTGAAATTAACACTGTCCTACCTGGAAACTACTTTAATTGGTGGGGAAAACTCGCCTTCAAACTGTGCTCAAAAAGAGTCACATGTGAGCCAAACAAAACATTGATCACTTTACAGATAATCACATAGTATACATTCTTATAGATCACAATAAATCAACAAGAAAAATGTACATTCTTATTTTTATCATGACAGTCAGAAATAAATACTGAGAAATCAAACCAGAGTAATTAATAGAACATGAGAGATAGAGATGTTAATAAAAACAATGTAGAGACACAAACATTATCAATGTATCTGATCCCACACTTCCATACATACCACATTCATACCACAAACAATTTGCACATTCTAACAACAGCAACAAAAAATAAGGAAATATGGGAGGACCATCCTTCTGTCATATTCAGGGTGAAACCTGTAATATGATGTCTCTTTGTACAGAGATAGATCAACCTCAGTATCTTTAAGTAGTATCTGTAACAGGCAGATATTTTCCACAGTATTGCTATTTTATCAAAATAAGGGTTTATCAATATCGTAAGTAAATACAATTCTGAGTGCAAATATATTGATTACTACAGCAGACGTTTTATATAGCGATTCCGTTTTTGGTGGTCTCCATAATGTGTGCCAACGCTTGTTTTGGTAATGAACTGTCAAATGTGGTTGCACCTTCTTCAGGGCACAAAAAACATGGGAGGATCAGGGTGTCTTGGTGTCAAACAGTCGACAACTTCTGTCTAGAAGGAAGAAGTTCAGGGACAAGGAGAATAAAAGTTTTCAAATAGAACAGGAGTAACAAGAAATTTGCCTAGGCAAATAAGGCTCCTAGAGCAGGCCTTGTAGGAGGTCCCTTAGATGACGGTCCTCAGAATGGTTATATGGGAGCCAAGGTTCAAAATGATGTAAACTGATATAAGGCCTCAGTGGAGGAGTAAGGAGGTTTAAAGATATCCCCCAACATCAGGGTGGAATTGACGCAATTTTGAGATAAATAGGTAACACAATCGTCCAAATCGGCTAAGAAACACAACTCCTGCTATGATGGAGCGTGATGCTTGCAATAATAAGAGATCCTGGTACTGCCCTTTTGATGCTTCTTTTCCATGAACGCCATCTCGGTAGCCGAAGAAAGGCTGTCGTAGTTCGCAGTCTTTTATAGGTCGGTCGGAGTACATGCTGCATGCATCGTAAACCGACAGTTGAACCGACCGCTCCAAACAAGACCACAGTGGTCCGACTTACTCTGACAGGACGGCAAAATTCGGTCCGACAGGCATCGTAATCAGGCCCTTAGACCTGAGGTCTCTTGTATTTTGTGAACCAATCTATTTGTTCATAGGTCAGTTCACAAAATCAGAAATGATCCACAAACAGTTGGTGCTCAGTTTGCAAACACTGTATATAAATCAGTTCTTAGTCTATTAGGCACACAGTTACCTATTTGAACAATGGATTGCTCTCTATGGTGCATTTTACCTTTAATAATACTCTTGTAGATGTATCTACTAGAGTTTTGCCAGATTTATTTACTAAGATTGTAGGTTTGACATCACAAATACATTACAAAGTCAATTTTAAGGGGGGGGGGGTCCTGGTGTGGACCCAGCAGGACACATACTCTCTTAACTCCAGCTAAAGGCCTGCAGTCGAACCTGCCAAGGTGCAGTCAGGAGTCATATAAAAAGCACCAAACCATCAGCCCATGTAAGAGAAGCAGAAGAGGAACATGTGGCTGCCTGAGACTAGAGAATCTTTCTGTTAACATAATGCAATTTGGCAGGAGTATATGGAAGCCGATAAATCAGCACAAATTATAAAATGTTCTAGCTTTTGTAACAGAAGGTTTCAAATCTGTTAAGGACACAGAGGTGAGGATTATGCTCACACTTTCTTCACTTTAAAAGACACAGCTGCCGTAAAACATATTTGAGAACTAACTTTCTGTGAAACCGAAGGGAACAGAAGGAAAATCATTTTAACCAATCATATTTCTTAATGTGTCTCAAAGTACCTTGCCTGTTGTGCTGTCCCCTCTTTCTTCGTGTGACAGAAGTCATTCCAAACATCCACTTTACTCAGTTTTGTCTGGTATAGTTCCTGCAACAATAGCATAACATCACTATTTTGTTCCTAACCACTGATAAACAATTTGCTTCCTTCAAAAACATCATTATAATAATTCTTACTTTTTTCCATACCATGTTATTACAACTATGCAGAAAAAGCTATCTACATACATCATCTAGTGTTGAGTAATACAAAAATAATGGCTTACAACTTACTCAACATGATTCCCCTTAGCTTCCAATATTCCCCAAGGTTGGGATATGGTCCTCCTCGACCATCAGGAGGGATAATCCTCGCCTTTGTGACCTTAATAGAACTGAAACTTTCTGCTAGGAAAGATAGGAAATGTTATAGTCTATGTCACGACCGGGAGGGATTTTGCTCGTCTAAAGCTTGCTTACCACAAGGTTCGCCATATTTAATATTGGTTTGAAGAATTCTCTTGAATGTAGAATCCGTGGACCACACTGTTTCAATTGAAATATCCTCTATGCCGGCGCAGGCTTTTCAAGCCAAAGCTCTATAGGCAGAGTGGCCTCCAAATATTGATATGTCAATGCCTGGTTCCTACGTAGTCCACCTAACACATCTTGCTATAGAGGATACCACCTTTAAAGGCTTACGAATGGCTACCAGGGGCTGTTTTTCTCCTGGGGGAAGATTTTTTTTCAGTTGTGCTCTCGTAGTTCTTGATACGTCTAACCTCACAAAGGTTTTGGATGACATCAAAAGCTGGGTATGAAACTACTCTGGAGTTACATTTTATTTGGCTGGAGATGTAAAAGGTCATTCCATCAGGGGTAAAAATCTTACTTGTAACATCCAAGGTACTGACATCTGAGACATTCCTGCAGGAGATTAAACATAACAGCATAGCTAGCTTACATGATAACTCTTTCCTCAAAAGGTATCTGTTATTTCTCCAAGTTAAGAAAAGGTTGAGAACCTTAATTATGTCCTTGAAAGATGAATATCTAGCTGCAGGAGACAGAAAGAAATGTGTTCCCCTCATCAACCTCCATACCAGAGGATGTACTCTAACTAGATTTCCCTCTACTTGGAACCTTCCAGCTGAAATGGTCAATCTGAATTCCCCTATAAGCCATTCTGTCAGAGGCCTGGAGAGATGGAAAATTTGAGATATGTCCAATGTCAGACAACACCAGAAATATCGATTAAAGTTATGATCAAAGTAGACCCACCAGACAGACAATCTGGGGTAAAGATGTATTCTGACGTGCCAATGTTTTGCAAAGTTCTTCACAAATTGTCGCCATCTTCCTTGATGGAAGGCTCAGGGGTGTGTCACCGGATCTATTATGAACCCCACGAAGGTGGTCCTCTGAGGTGGTGTCATCGGGTGATACTACTGCAACTTCTATGGTAGCTGATCCATCAAGACAATATCATCCAGATATACTATTAGGCCTACACCCTCAGACCTCAGTCTTTCCATGACCAGCTGAAGTACTTTTGTGAAGCACCACAGTGCTGAAGATAGGCCAACTGCCATGTCTTGAACTCGTAAGTCTGATGGCCCCACGTAAATTGAAGAAATCTTCGATGTGGAGGATATATCGGGGTCTTGAGACATGTGTCCTTAAGGTCCAGTTGGGCTATCCTGTTGTGTGGTTTCAAGAGATCCCAGAAGAGGTGAAGACTCTCCATCTTGAAATGGTGATAAATCAACCACTCGTTGAAATTTTTGAGGTTGATGATGGGATGCTGACACTCATCCCAGTTTGCTACCATAAAGAGGTTGCTTACAAATCCATTTGGGTGTACGTTAGTCAGTAAAATCACATCCTTCCCCAATAATTCCTGTATCTTGTGGTCAATGAGAAGAATATCTTGTTCTGAAAAGAAGAGAGGTCATGGTCTCTGAGTCTGACATGGGGTTCTGCAGTGAAAATCCCACACTGTCTGTATGACCCAATCATCTGACATCAGTTTATTCTAGATGTGAATGAATAATGCCAGACCCCCTGCTACCTTTAGTTGAGAAGAAGGGATAACTTTCATGAGGGGTAATTTGCAATTTATTAACTACATGAGGGATAACTTTCACTAACAGCAGTACCTTATACCTTACCTCTAAACCTGCATTGAGAGCTTCAGTACAGTTTGGAACTTTGGGAAGGGACAAACCCTCCAAATCGTATCTGGTCTTGCCAGGAACCTTGGCTTCTTGTTGGGGCTTGAAATAGATAACGGCTGGTTGACTGCCCTCTACCGCGACCAGCCCCAGGGAAAACCTTTGGGGAGAAAATCTATTTCATGGAGACTTGTGGCTTATCCCAGGAGGTGAATGTGGCTACAAACGTCTCCCATTCTTTAACAAAGGGTCCCCCGAACAGGCCTACCTACACTATCGCACCCTTCTTGAAATATGCAAGGTCTCCGAGTTTGGGATCCACCATGATAAGAGTGACCTACTTCTTTCTGTAGAAAGGGCATTGTTATCATTCCCCAGAAAAAGAAACACTCATAGGGCTCATCCAGAAAGGATATCTTGTGGAATGAGGAATCCTGACTGTTCACTTTCTCCCTCTATATCAATTGTCTTTGTGAAAGAGCAAGGAAGATCAAGAAGTTTGTCTTGGCTTGACCGCTATGAGCAGTCAGTGCCTTTCTTGGGGTCTCTGTATTTATTTGCCCAAGAATGTGGCCATTTGGATATCTATCTCTGGGTTCATGGCCACTTAGCCTTCCAGAGAAGGTTGAAGGCATTCGGCCCTGACATGGGCCCGACCTTAATTATGTAATGATTTCCGCAGGTGGCCTGCCACGTGAGCGACTGCTTTCTGCGCTGGGGCAATCTTGGTAGACGTGAGGATGTAGGAGGTCCTCTGGCTCAAGCATTTTTGAGGTTTCAGCACCTGGGTTAGCAGGCTCTGCAGACAGTGGGCCAAGTCTGTACGAGTGGTTGTGCGGCTCTCCTGGTATCAAGGAAGATGAGGTCTGTGCACACTGCTCGCAGAGGGTAGGATGCGTAACTCTATGGTCAAAGCTTTCTGTTACTCTCAGACACCCACTGGAGGCTGGAGGAGTAAACAGCAATGAAGCAGTCCTGCTTTCAGTCATACAGTAAAATAGGCAATGCACAAGGAGCTCTGGGCGTGTTCCTGTGGTGCCACCTGCAATACACTGAAGGTTAAACACCTAAAAATGTAAACTCACTCAACTAAAGGCAAACTACAATCATAAATTCTGAGACCGCAGGAGATACTTATCTTAAAGGCTGTTGGAGCAGCGAAGAAAGAGGGGGCATGACAACTGACAAGCACTTTAAGTGACACTAAGATATTTCCCTTTGGTTTTTGGGAAAGTTAGTTCTCTAATGTGTTTTATGACTGCTTTGTGCAATAAAAAGAAGAAAGTGTGACCCTATTCCTCGCCTAAGGTCCTAACATAGAATCAAGATGGCGTCCAGTTGCACATCAGCCATGCTGCATTGCATATAGTGCAAAGACTTGAAGAAGCTTCAGAGAATATCAGGGTGTGGACATGAGGGACAGGAGGATCTGCCCCACTTCCATGTGTGTTTTTCATCCCAGGCGTGATGGCCCGACAAGATGCCTAGTATGCCTCTCCTTGGGCACTCAGAAGCAGTAGAGACTGGGTTCTCATAGCAAAGAGAATAGGGATGGAGGAGACGCTGGGGGAAAGGGGTCACGATCTTGTGCCCAACTAGCAGCACCACTGAGACAGTGCCAGACTGGCTGTAGCAGGCATCGGGCGTTTCCCCGGGAGGCTGGAAGGGTGGGGGCCGGTTTAGCATTGTTGGGGGCCAGTTTAGTCACTGGGGGCCGGTTTTGCAGCAGTGCTGCATGCAATATCAGCTCCCAATAACTAAAGCAGCAGTGCTTCACTCTTGTGTCCCCTCCCGCGGAGGGGGGAGAAGGGGCCTGTTCTGACAAATTTGCCAAGGCTGCTTTGGATTCCCAGTCCGACCCTGCACCTCGAGAACTGAGAGAAGATCCAGGCAGGAGGGTGTTTTTCAATAAAATAATAAAATCACTGCACTGACTGGAAGAAAGCGCACCCTGTGTGGGCAAAGCACACATTACAGGCCCACAGCTTGCTCTAGGCTCACGCCCTGCCTCTATGAAGGGATAATGTACAGTGTGGTGTAGTGCCAAAGAACAGAGTGAGAACAACGACACAAGCCCACGGCTATAGACAAACATCTGGTTATTGAGCAGCAGACTAAGCAGCAGAGGTCTGCACAAAACAACAACTATCTATCCTGAACATGTCAATGCTTCTTACCTACTATAGTTAGACGGCACATATGGCTCCCATTAAAAGAAATAAGGGAATAGCAGATTCAACTAATCAAGGGGGCGGAGGGAAAGATAATTAAAAAAAAAGGCATCATTGAGAAATAAACAATCCAAACCCCCCTCTAAAAGACATCCCGGGTGCACAGAAAATGAACAGAAGAGAAATTTCGGAAACTCAGAGACCTCCAAGAAAACTAAGAACATGAAGCTGCACTGAATTCTGAGGGCCGTAAGCCTCAACAACATTAGGCGACATCCAGATGATGCTATGAGAGTTCAAGACAGAAATTATCATCTCTCTGACAAAATCTGTCAAAGACCATTTCCGAACTTATTCACAATTTCTAGAATGTAGACAATACACTTTATTAAGTGGAAACCTTTGAGGCTGACCAGGCACATGGACAAGGTGTCTCGCTTGAGAGGGCGTGCGAGTTTGAAACACAGTCCATGAACATCCTGGAGTGGCTCGAGGACAGTGAAAACCATCCTTATTGTAATGTGTAGGAAACCATGATGTTAACAACGATATCAGCAACTTGGACTTAGATTCATGGGTAAAGGGACCTTTTGGACACGTACTCTCCGAAAATGAGAACTTTGAAGTTAAACTAGATAGGACACAGAATGAGAGTGTACTCAACCTATCAGATCCACCAAAAACTCAAACGCCTGATATACTCACAAGAGTACATTTGTTCAAGCTTAAAGAATGATGAAAAAGGCAAGATCAACGGATGCTGGTCATGTTCCTGGTAACAAAATCCTACCACCCTAGCAAGGAGAAAATAAATTAGCCTTAACAACAAAAAGCTATTCTATAAAGAAGGGGTTATCTGGTGTGTAAGGTAAGGGCTCTTTTTGCACACGCACCCCCATCTTTTTGGACTGCTGCTGCTAGTTTTCGACTCTGGGAGTGCACTCTGTAGGAGAGTAGGATTTGCTTATTATAGTTACCCCCACTTTTTGATGATGTTTCATTGTTTTTTAACTTTAGTGTGGCTGGGGCCCTGCTTTCCAGGACCCCAGCCTAGCTGCTTCCTCTCTAAAATGATTCCAAGTACTTATGTACACTCCTGTTTGGATACTGGTGTACCCTTATAAGTCCCTAGTATATGGTATCCTATATAGCCAGGGCATAGGTACCTTAGAGGCCCACCAGGGGCTGCAGCATATATTATGCCTCCCCTGGGCAGCCTTCCAAAATGGCTAACCCTTTGCGTCGTTCGCGTAGTAGCGCTACGTGTAGCTACACGAAGCGCACTTAGCACTACGCACGCTACGCGAACTGCGTAGTGCAGTAGGGAACATACTGTTCGCACTGATTGCACAGTGCCAGATGCTTGTCTGCACTGTGCAATCATTGCAAACGGCATCTTGCACAGTGCAAGCGGTCGTTTTCTGCCGCTCAAGTAGATTTGTACTCGAACTGCAGCTTTCTCAACGCGGACTGGTAGTTTCTCATCGCGAGCGGTGGCGAACATACGCGACCACTCGCAATGAGAAACCTGACCTCCCCGCATTGAGAATCTCGCCGGGAGGTTTATTTTCCACGCTCGCGATCGGCAACTTGATGTTGCTGATCTTGAACGAGAAAAAAGTCTCACCCGCATGGTGTTTTTGCTCGCTCGCGGTCACAACTTGACGTTGAGGACCGCGAGGGCGCAAAAAACGCCCGCTACACTACGCGCTTTTGCACTGTGCTACGTGCAATTCGCGTAGCGCATAGTTGCGCAAACTACGCACACTCCGCAAGCATAGCCTAGTGTTCCACCCAGGGTTAAAAATGACACCACAGGTCTCCTACTGCAGCCTGTGTAAGGTGGTGCATGCATCCCTTACTTAGATATAGGTTCCCTATATCTACCTTATATCACTACACATATAAACCTATCAGTCAACCTTATGGCAGGCCTTATCAATTCTGAATGTTACCTAGAAGGGTAAACCCAATTAACGTCACTGGGACCGGGGTATAAAGCAGTACATTAGAACAATGGTCCCAGTATTCGGATGTATAGAAGAACCACACAATTGAAATGAGTTAAACAAACATTAAACACAACATATTATTCTAGATGTACAGTGTTGTTTAATCACACTGAACAACCAATAGTCCATTTAATTTGCTGACACTTTAAAAGCAATGCCCCAGGAGGGAAGGGTGAGGGTATGGTGAATCAAGCGAGGATAAGGAAGTGAGTGACACAGTGTACAATTCACGAAATCAATTATTTTACAATACAAAGGTGGGCTCAGACAAGAGCCAACTTATTCACATTGGGCATAAATGTTAGATAGCCATGGTTTCAAACAAAAGACACAGTGATGAATCGCTGTTGGTCAAACTAGCTAGTGTGGTAGATGTCGACGTTTCGACCCCTGGTAGTGGTAGGTAAGTGTGTCCCTTACATAGGGTTCTTCCTCAGGACAGGAGTGTCGGAGGGGGAGTGGGGGCGGGTTACCATCAGTGGCCCATTTGTTGGGATTGAGGAGCAGGAGGGCGCATGGACTCCAAACTGTAGTACGAGAGAACAGGTCACTTGTGTGAGTTCTCATCAATGTCTGAATGAAGGATGGGCCAGTCAGGGTTAGTCTGCTGGGCCTGGAAAGATTAGAATCCTTAGAAAGTCATGGCGTCAGGCAAGAATTCTCCGTGAACAGGGCTTCTTGTAATTCCTGGAAACGTCTCGGCCTGTGAAAGGGAGACTTTCACGGACCGAGACGTTTCCAGGAATCACAAAAAGGGCTGCTCACTTCTTGAGCTGGCCTTTTGTTTTTTTGCTCGAGGTACCTTTGCGATCCCTGGTCCGTCGACTGGTGGGTCCCTGAAAAGGCAACTTTGACTTTCCTTGGGCTTCACTGGTTGCTACAGACATGCCCTACTTGGGAAGTCCCCTGGACCTTGCTGGTCCACACCGAAACATCTTTTCTCTTTCTGTGTGGGTTGCTGTTGCCAAAGCTTGTTGTGTCCAATGTGGGCACCGATGCCGCAGCACTATACATCCATTATGGGACTGCTTGAATCCAACTTCTGGTTGTTGTCAACACCTCCTAGTCCTCGTGGCTAGAGATTCAAGCTTCACCTCTTCACACCTGAATCACCCGACATTGGTGGGCATTTGTCTACTGTGCCCCTGGTCACTGGCAAGTGACCCAGACTCTGTCCTCTCTGCTTTTAGGTTCCTCACATCTTCAATCCAGGATTGGATCACACCAGACACTTTTCTTCTCCACGGCAGCAGCACTTTGCAGCAGATCGCCATTGAAATCAATGACGATTCCCAACACCGTTTGACACCCGGCTTCCCTGGGTGAGGTAACTCGAGTACTCCGGTGCTCTGATGGGTATTGGCCCTAGAACCCCTTAAGTCTAAAGGGGTTTGCTCAAAGTCCTCTCCTAAGTGTCCTTATTCTATAAAATTCCAACCATGACTTTCCCCATAGAAGCTAACGGCGTCTCGTGGCTCTGTTAGCACACTGCACGAGTCCCCCGTGGGTCCACTGTGTCGCTATCTTGGGTGGTTCCTTGTGGCCCCAGCAATTCTACAGGCTCTAGTCCTTGTGTCTAGTCAAATCGTGGTTCTTATACCACTTTCTTAATATATAGTTTGGTTTCCCCCTGGGGCCCAGTGTATATTGTGCTATTTACTGAAGTTCTATTACATTTAAAGTGTGTACTTTGATCTGTAATCTCATAAAGGGATTACTAGAGAGTAGTTAGAAATAAATACATATATTTTATATATATACCTTGTGTGGTTCTCCTTTCATTTAGACATTCAAGAGGTTATAGTCTGGTAAACCAAGCTGCTTTACACTCCTTCAAGACTTAGCCTGAGGCTGCTCTCCATAGCTACCACTAGGATAGCTTTCAATACAGGTTGTCTTAAACCTATTATCAATAAGGGTTGTTTGGAGTGGTGCAAGGTGCCCACTATAACTAGTGGACAGCATATGCCAGGCAAACTTCTCACACACTCACTCTCACCTTTCAGTCAGACCTCAGTGCTAGTGTTCTAACCCCTTACAATGTGTACGTCAAATTGGCTACCTCCAATTGGCAGAGACTGGCTTACTTGTAGGTCCTTAGTACATGATTCCAAGGGTACCAGGGGCATGTAAGGCAGAGTGACCACCCAGGTCTGCAGTATGGATTGTGCTACCGCATATGAGACAAAGTACAAAATGGCTCCCAGCCTGCCACTGAAGACTTGAAGGGCAGTGGTGACACTGCTAGTTCAACTTTGCTATTCATACTAATGGCAATACCCCCACTTCCCTTAACAAAATATGTAAGACTCCCCTAAAGAAGACCTATCAAGCCCTAAGGAAGGGGGATGTATATCATTAAGTGGTTTCATACATATATGTCCTGACAGCAACACGTCCAAATTGTTGCTTTGCTGTGGGAGTTTTAGTAGCCCCATTAGCTAACACAGGGTTCCTGGCTGACCACTCAGCACAGATAACTTTTGAATGCAACTACCGAGATGGGTACTGCAAGGTATCACATTTATCAAGCAATAAACCCGCCTTGATGCCTAAGTCTAATTCAATGTCACAATTACCAAAATGCAACTTTTGGAAGGTTGCCCCTCTGTGAGCCAATTTGTGCAGTGGCCTCTTTCAGTCACTAGAAATCAGACACCTTTCTGCCTGCCTGGGAAGTCATGTGAATGACTCACAGGCGTAGGAACAATAGGAGCCTGCTACAGGGTGAGGTGTTACCTCCCTGAAATGTAAATTCCATGAGGGAAGCCACCTTTGGTGTGCAAATGGCGATCACACTCTTGAGGAGATGCCCTTTGTTCAGGTAGACAAGCTGGCAACAGGAACAAAGAGGGGCAACCAGTGCCCAAACTGTTTTTTCTGTGGGCTTGTAGCCCCTACGTAGCCACACCTCTAGGTTGGGCTAACAAGCTCTGAACCTCTAAGGGGGCGTTCCAACATCTTGAGAGTGTGCAGAATAATGCACTCTGGGATTGCTAGATGCCACACATAGCCAATAAATCATCACGAGTGATGGCACCTGGTAGCCTATTGGCTAATGACTGCATCATCTGCCCAGGGTACTTTTACCTGTACAGTATAGTGTGGCAGCACACCACATAGCAATAATGGTTGACTGTTACTTCTTCGGAAACTAATGATGTTGACACTGTAACATATTGGACACAGGTCTTACATGCCAAAGAAATGAACAGCTGTATAGAAGATTGAACAATATGTTTCATGCTTGGTAAGAAAAATGAAAACCCTTTAAAGTTTGTGTAAAAAAAAACGAAATCTGCCCAAGACACTTAAATAAAATATGGCAACTCTGGCACCCTGACCGTCAGATCATGCTGGAATTGAAGAAAGGACTGAAGAAGAACTTACCTGCTGACCCCTGAACTTGACAAAGAGAGGCTGCACCGTCTGCTAGACTGCATCTGGTGCACCTTGGGCTAGCGAAGAGAGGACTTTGCCTGTGGCTCCTGGCTTGGGGAAATGTTGGGGCATATTACCAACAACTAGCAATATTTATCGCTAAATGGGCTTAGCGAGTTTTTTTTTATCGCCAAGCATCGCCGGATATTATCGCAGAGATAACGTGCTATTAGCAACGTTTATCTCTAAAGCAATAAAATATCCGGCGATAGCGGCAAAATGCGTGAATATCGCTGAGAATACAGCGATATTCATGCATTAACGCCAATGGGGTCTTAGCCATAATATCCACCTCCCATTGGATATAATGGCTAAGAACTGGTCTGAGCAGGCGTTAGCTTTTGGAGACATTCGCACTTATTCCATCGCTACGCCTGCGTTGATAATAGGCGATAGCGATGTTAGCAACTGATTTTAGTCGCTAACAGGTTGGGTACGCCCACTTTGCATGCCATTAGCGATAAATATCGCTGACATGTAAAGCGGGCCCCAAACCGCTCGGTATCGCCTACAAGCTGTCGCTAACTGCTGTTAGCGACAGCTTGCTAATAGGGCAAAATAATTATCGCCGCTGAGTGGCCGAAAACGGCCGCTAAAGTGGCGATAATCTCTTATCGCCCTCCTTGATAATATGCCCCCAAGTTCTCAAGCCACAGAACAAAGAAGTGTCAGTAAGTGACCTCCTGGAGCCAGGGCCAACAAAGCTGAAGTAGTGCAACTCGGCAATTCAGTAGCACTTCAGAAGAATCACCACTGACTGCCGTTGGGCACCCACTGAGACTCATCCTCAATGGGCAAAAGTTGCCCCTGAGTCAGCCGGACCTGAGAGTTTTTTCTGAGTCCAGAAATGTTTCCCCAGAGGGACGCCAGCCTCCACCAAAGAATATTGCTAGGACCACTGTATATAGAGACCAGTAGCTCAGCTGCCACTGACCTTCTAATATGTTAAAGAGGACTTAGAGGGACCCTGACCTCTGTAGCTAAAGTCACCCACTTGATCCCTTGGACCAAGGGATAATTGCAAAGGCACCCCCATCTACCACAAGGCATCCAAAGCATCCTTGAGCATCTTCCATCTCCTGTATCCACAGCATCAGTTCCTCTCAACTGAAGTCTATGGTGGTTGTGCTGGAAAGTTTGGATCTGGACTGGAAAATGCTTTTTTGGCAAGTTAACTGTCCATATATACCCCTTTGTGATCCTGCAAAACCTTCTCCTTGTTGGATTTGGTCACCTAAACTAGACTGGAGTATTCAAACCTAACTCTTACAAACGTGTTACAAGTTCACAAACTTCATGGTTACCAGTGCTTTTTTGTGTGGTTAAACTGAGATATTCATTTTCTTTAAAAATCTGCATTTTCGGAACCCTCTGGTGGATTTTTCTCATCTTCAAGTCTAAAAATTCATATAAATACAATCTTTTTATATAAATCGGTGTCCGATTTGTTTCATATTTCATGTTGTGTGGCTTTCTTTTTTCATTTTTTGGTGCTGTTAGATGCTTTACACTAGTTCCTTTGTTTAAACCTTGCTGCTCAAAGTGATAGCTACCCAGGATTGGGCTTAAGGTTTACAATCAAGCCTGACTGGACCCAAGACAGTTTTTGCAAGTGTATTATACTGTAAGGCGGCACAGCCATACCACATAATACACCCAATCCTCACATGGTACTTCTTTCAGTTCCACATGAAGGTAAAACTCATATATTTTGCAGCCCAGGTGAGGCATGTAAAACATTAAACATGGAAGACGACAAAGGACAAATAGAGAAATACTAATAGTCAATCTGGAATATGGAAGAGGCAAAGAACTTGCAGATAATGTAGGATGGGAATGAGCAAGGAACAACACATTCTGTCCTCAGAGGAAGACTAAATGGGAAGCTACACTGACTTCACCACAAGGTAATCACACTTTTAGCATCCCATACCGTGGAAAGATGGACAGGTCACATCATTAACAACTGTTTTCCAGGTAATTTCGATTTTCGAATTGCAATGACACACACATTATGGCTCTGCATTGAGGGCTATTTCCACGTAAAGATGTTTGGTTCAAGATTCCCTCATGGAGTCCGGCCTGGGCCCTACATTTTGTGGTGTACTGGATGTTGCCTCCTCTAACAATGTGTATCAAAGTGTGCAGAGGACTAAATATAAAGATGTTGTTTTGCTACAGATTATGTTATCTGATATTATGGGTTGTATTTTTAGAATAGTCATCTAAGGCAACAATTTTAACCAATTTAGAAAAGGTTAGAGACAGTGATGAAGGTGATGTCATGTTGTTTACACCCTACAATAGAGTAGTAGTGAAAGGAGGTGAGATCCAAACTCAGGGGTATTGTTTAGGCTTTTATTTTGAGAACTAGGTAATGCCAGTCAAGTCTTTAGTGGTGTATTCTGGACCGAAGGCTCAGGTTACTCTTGTCTTTGGTGACTTCAGAGGTAGGTGTAGGATCTTCTCCACAAGCGTTCTGTCAGCGACACGCCCCTCCTCAAAAGCAAACCTTAACAAACTAGGATCAGTTTGGTTAATCTTTTTTTTTTTAAACATATTTTATTGATTTTAAAATTTCCATATAAATCCGTGCAATATTACATTAGGTTTGGACTCCCTCAACACATCGAACATGAATAGTCATAGTCCATTATGAACACGTAACCGTTAACCTATACTTTACATTATTGAAGTATTTCCGAGGGCTCCAGCAGTATCACCATTGTGTTACATATATATTCATCATTTACATATGTTGTAAAGATATGGAGATGTACATATTCGTCTTAAAGAACAAGGAACCATATAACATCCCCTAATAGAAATCCCCCCCCAACAATCCTGGTCACATATCTTGCATATCAATACTACCGAACCATGTGCACCATAGCGTTGTCCTGTTTGTTTGTGTTGTAGCATAATGCATCTCTACATTACATTGGATGACAAGGCCTAGGCGACATTTATTATTGGTACACACAGGGCATATTTAAACATTTATATTAACATCCGCAGATTTAATTTCTTCCATCATAGCTTCCCATTCTATTGCTATTGGCGTCTTACGCAGTCCCCTTGCCTCCTCTCTGCGCAACGCTGCGTCCTCTGCACTGCCCCATCTCAACATTTCCGCATGCCATCTGGACACCTCTGGAGGTTTACATGACTTCCATCGCATAGTAATATTCCTGATAGCTAGTATTATGGCCAGATCTATGAATCGGTATTGCACCTTGTGTTTGGACCTATGTTTGTGTAGGCCTAACAGACATTCTTCCACTGTGTCTTGGATCGCGTGATGTGCTGCCTCTCCAGTAAGCTCCCTAATCGTAGTCCAATATCCTATTATTTTTGGGCATGTCAATAGCATGTGTAGTAGGCCAGCCCCCTCCGTCTTACATCTAGAGCAGGAGTGTTGTGTCTGAGGGAACATTGTATTCAGTCTACCTGGAGTCAAATAGGCCCGGTGTAATACCATAGTTTGAATGAACTTAAATTTCGAATTCCTTGACACCTTCCAGGGATGCTCCAATATCACCGTCCACTCCTTATCTGTCAGGTCTCTACCTATCTCCTCTATCCAAATGATTTTCAAGGTGTCCAGGGAAACCCGAGTGTGTGTACTGATCCCATTATATATCCAACGGACCAAATGTCTCCCCCTCCCCATATAGATTACCATCTTAATCAATTTTTTGTGTTCAGGTTCTCATCTTTGTGGTGCCCACTACTTTTTGCTATATTGTACCAGAGCAGCGTACGTTAAATATAGGTATGCTGGGGCACCCGTCTCATTTACGAAAGTGTCATGGTCTAGTAACGCCTCGTGTCCGAAAAGGTCCGCTACTGTGGTAACACCGACCTCCAGTTTGGTTATTCTTAATGGTCACCCGACCACAGTGCCACCATCACCATGAGGTTCTTTTCAGGCTCATGCACTCATGAAAGGTTCATCACCCTGGTATAAGCCCAGACTCCCCGTACATGTGTTTAAACTACTTGCGTGCCCCATGGAAAAGACGACACTACCCCAACACTTGCCTCTGACCACGACTCATATCCTGGGTAGTGGTGTTGGACCCAGCACACCCAGTCACTCTCCTGGCAGCTGTGCCTGGTAGCAGTGTACGGCAGTGCAGTGTCGTCCTGAGCCTTCTCCCCTCAGGCCTCTCTCTGGAAGCCGACTCCTTCCTTCAGCATGTCTCGTCCTGTGACATACTCTATTCAAACAGTGAGCCCGACCACCACACCGCCCCTCCATGCTGCATTCGACTCGCCAGCGGTTCCTCCTGCTCTCCTGATTCCCACAGCAGAAGCTACGGTCTTGTGGGTGTCCTACCGCTCCTGTTCCTCTTCCGTGGTTTTTATACCGGATCCGCAAGCATCTGGTCCTCCGTTCAATTGCCTCGAGAGCTTGCTGTACTCCTGGCACTCCCTTTAAACCCCAGATGGGTGTGGCTACTCATACGTACCCTTCCCTAGGAGCACTGAAGCGCTGCTGGTCGCACGAGCATGGCCTATGGTGTTTGCCATGATGTAATTCGTTTCGTACCTGTCTCTCCTTACAGGTATTACCTGCACGTTTGTAGATGGCATAACCATTGGGATGGAGCCAGACTGATTCTATGCACCCCCTCGGGATATGTTGCCCTATAGGCCAGCTAGCCCACAGTGCCACCATGAGTACCCCTATACCTAGGCGGGTATCAAATAGTTCTGGCAACCACTGAACATGACAACCCTGATACCCCAGGTATCATGGAAACTGATCTAGAACCCTTTTGCCCAGTCAGTCATACTCTCTTATTCTCACAGAAATATACAAGGAATACACAGTTGGACGTTTTCAATGTTTTATTGAACCAACATGATTCTTGTATAAAATATATGTGCTGCAAAGATAAATGGACAAAAGCAGATAAAAGTAAAGTGAACAGAATAAAACGTCCACCATTGTGCTAAGACAATGTATATATGCAGGCATATAAAACAATATATAAATCTGGCATACTCCTACTATGTAGTCCTTAACGTAAGTGTCTTGGGTGTGTGTGTCTTCTACTTAGAATCCCCGTACTGGATGATCCAACCTCAATTACTTGACGGGAAAGAATGTAAGTTCCTATATTGGTCACAAGCTGGACACCTGACACCTGAACAATGACAGGAAAGCGCTAATTTATAATGAAAAGCATCCTTGTGAGTGCTGGGCAAACCAGCATTGTTATGGTCTACAGATAGCTGTGTCGCCTCGTGGATGAAAAATAGAACTACATTTGCACAATACGTGTTGAGGCCTTGTCCATAGTGTTCAAGGAGTCGTGATAATGGTCTTGCAAAGGTGGAATCTGTAAGCGAAGCAGTTTCTGAGAAGCTAATCCATTAGTGTCAGATACATAAATGCGTGTAAAAGGTTATTGTGTGAAAGAGAAAGGCAATATAAGAAACGTCTACATGGCTGAAAATCGCAGCATTCCTTCATGGACCTAAATAAGACACTTGACACCCTCTCATCAGAAAAAGGGATGAAATAAAAGCTATCTAAATATAGTAAAGCTATATAAAACCAGTTGCATATAAAAGGTCAAGATATAAAATTCCTCTAAAACCAATTCTAAAAAAGCAATTATGCAATTTGAAAGCCAAAGCACACAAAAAGCCATTTGCTTAAAAGTATAAAAGTTATAAAAATTCAAAAAATTAGGTTTAAAATAACTTTTAGAAAAACAAATCAGGTCAAGTTAATAATTCCCACCAAGCGGCGCACTTTAATGAAAAGAAACACACCCTAAAACACACCCTAAAAGACATGCGATGCGTAGTGTTAGAACATATGATACACTGTGACAATTTAGAACAGAAGCTCCTAAAAAAGAACAAAGATGGGTGTTCAAATTGCACACAGATACGACAGGCCTGAATGATAAAACCCCATAGGGACAGTTCACAAAATGAACTACACCTTGGGTACATTGGAGATACAGATATATTAATCCCAATACCCCTCCGGGACTGTTTTATTTACATCTTAGATGAGAGGACCAGACGGTACTCAAATCCCCTCCAAGAAAAGGTCCCACGAACAGACTCCCACGTAAGACCCCAAATTGCTTTTGTGATTCCACTGGCATGATGCAAGGAAATTGCAATTACTGAACGACCTCATCCACAACCACACAAGCAACAGTATAAATCCTACTGCCTCGCTATCAAACATAGGCTTTAGAGCAGTTTCTCCTCTCAGGTTGACACCACACTAACCACACCTCAATTGATAATCTTTTAACTAAATATTGGAGGTGGACCAATCCAGGTCTTTATTTCCAATATGGCGTACGAACCTTGCCAATAATGAAATGGCCATTAACCTTGGTTCATTCTCTTTTTTTCATGTTCTCTTTTTGTCATAGTCTTTTTTCAGTTGCGGTAATCACCTCAAAAAAGGCTGACAAAAAATTATTATTTACTCATCCCCCAGTTTTACAATGCCACTAATTTAATTAAAAACATTTTTCCAACTCTGAAAATGATCCTCCCAAAATGGTGCGGACAAATTTCCGAAACTAGGCAGACATTTTTTTATAACTGCAGTCTAGTCTTTACTCGCATATGACTGGGCTTTTTCATGCCCGTATTCAAACAACATCGGGCTGAAGATACGCTAATATGCGGTCCGCCCGGGTACGAGTAGGTGTCATTGACAGAGGAGTGCTGAGCCAAGTAAGATCTTTTCTTCCCTAACAGGGGTTCAGGATCCCAGATAAATACTATTTTTTTTCTCCAGGCCATGCTATGGGGAATAACTAACCAGTATTTCGCATTTACCCATGGCCCTTCTCTTGACTCAAATACTTTAAATACATTCTTCTAGGGTTACTACAAGCTCCTCCATCCTGGCAGTCCATGAGGCACAGTGTTGCCAAAACAGAAGTATGTTATTACAAATTGTGAACAGTATGTTTATATATTTGTTATGTCTTGTAATGTTTGCTCACAAGTGTTTCTTTCTTTTTACCAATGTTTTTAATGATTAACCATGTTTTCTCACAATAGAGTAGTCCGATGTGTTCCAAGGTGTCACATTGGATACAAGCACTAATTAAATATGTTTTACTACTAAGGGCACTGACACAAACTATAGAGGAACGCATTGATTTAAGCACTGCATATGGTTTGGACCTGCCCACGTGGGCGGTGGGCGGGCAATATGTACTAATCTCTTTGTCATTTTATCTCCTTGAACAGATACTACGAGTCTGATTTAAACCATATGTATTTAATTTTGGTGCTCACACATTGGGTGTGCACATCTTCTTTATTATAATATTTCTTTAGTATAGGATAGTTTTTTTCACGGAGTAGTACGCATGGGGCTGGTCCCCATGTGGTCCAGAAGAAGAGGTTTAGGGGACACCTTGAAACATGTCGACCAAATACTAAGGATAGTATACACATAACAGTTACACTTTCTCCCTACTGTTAACCCCTTTTTATCCATACCAAATAGGAGCAGGAATAAATTAATCGCTCACTAGCTAGGTATTTTTAGCATCACCATCACTACTCCCCCAAACACTGCACTACACATTTTTTCCGCAGAAAGTACTCCTATGTAGTTCCACCAGTTGCAGCATGCCCCAGTCAGTAGCTGTCTGGGATGGCCCCAATGATGAAGCATGTCACCTAGGGGCAACCCTTGGTGAGTGAGGGGATTCAAGAAGAGAATTTTCTCTTCTTAGATTCGGGGCGTTGTTTCGCACATTTAGCGTACGCCCTTCCCTTTGGTTAGGTTCTCTGATCTGTCATTTACAGATTCGTTAATAACTATACACAGTCTGGAGGATGAACCTAACGTCTACCTCCATCTCCCCCATTTTATTTATAATCCTGTGTAATGCAACTGGTGCTCATGTAAAGCACTCTGATACCTGATACCTTCGGATCAAGTTCACACTTTATAAAAGTCTGGGGTAAAGAAAACAACCCAGAGCCTACACACTTTAGAAAGTTTGCTGTTCCCATTGTATCAGATATGTTAAAGATATGATGGACTAGCTCCCCAAAATGCAGTGGGAAGTTAGTATGAAGTAGCGCCTATATCTGCGAAGAGGACCTTTCAACCTGGAGATCAAAAGTCTTTTTAGCAAATGTTACAGCCACATCTCATTGAAACTGCATGGCTTTCAGTTTGCGCAGAGCATCAGAGCATATGTTTGAAACATTTATTGAAGGCCACAGCATTGCCCCCCAACAAGGCGGGCAGGTGGCAACAGAACTTAAGTACAACAAGTAACTATGGAATTCACCGTCACAAGATAAGTGATGCCAGGTACGGGGGCCCAATCAAAAGTCTCTGAGTTCCAGGTCATCAGACAAAAGGGACAAGTGTTGTTTCCCCTGAGACAGGGTCGAGGTTTTTAGCCAATCAAGGCACAACTTCCCAACACTGTAAGTTACTACTACCCCCAAGTGTTCAGACTGTACATAGCGCATGTCAGGTCTGTTAATCTTGAACAACTTGGTGGTACCCAGTAATCGTGCCTGACACCCGTTAGTGTCTAGTGGCCAAACTAACTATGCCTTCCAGTTGGGGTCAGATGAATTGCATGTGCCATTACGCAGCATGGTATCTAATGTATCCTCATTGTAATGCGTAAATTACTGCTAGTCCTCAAATCTTACAATTATGGGAATTCATGGTATGTTCAAATATTTCATCTAGGCTATTCCAAGACATGACGTCTATTGCACAGTTTTGTTCAGGAAAATCATTTGTTGTGGTATCAGGCATGGTCCAAACAAAGCCTACGTTCCCTGAACCTGTCAGTCTTATGTCCCCTAAATAGACTTTACATCTTTAGTGTGCCTCCAGTAGTCGAAACCCCGTACAGACAGCTGGGAAAAGAAAGTGGCAGACTATATCAGATTGGTGTCAGTTAGCATATTTTTCTTCGCAGGTGATGGTACAAGCCTATACAAATATGGGGTCTGGTCAGATGTGTCATAAACAGAAAATTAAGCAAACCTTGTGCAAAAGTTTTTGAACTACCCTGTGGTGGTGTAGGGCAATGCTCCCACTGAGTGTAAATGTAAATTGCACATGGAACACTTGCTTTATGCAGGAAATGATGGCTGTAATGTTGAAAACGGAACATGTCATCATAATGAGATGTACCATCATACAATCTATCTGATGAAAACTCAGATAAATGCTCTAGATCTTCTAGAAGTTCACGCACTGTATCAGAAACAGTACTACGGGTAATGATATCATTTAAAGAAATTTTAAACAAATGTGGAATTTGTAATAGTTCAGTGCGACGCGACCATACACATCATACAATACCCTATCCCAAACAATCAGCCTGGAATTGGAACAGCTGAAATGTTAACCAGGGAAAGGTCTCTCCGTTCACGGTGTGATGATGCATATGGTTTGAGTACGAAGTTCACCAGTTGTACTGCAGAGAGTTCTGGAAGATAGTGTCCATTTAGAAGCAAGAAGAAGACTGTCACCAATCCAGAGAACCAGGAAAAGTAACCCAATTGTAATCCAAAGATGTAACCAAGTAGAAAAAAAGTATGTTCTTTTCAGCCAAAGATAGAAAACACACACTTTCAGTCTGAAAGGGAGAGGCAGCGGTTGTTGTGGTGGATCCGAAGCAACAAGAGAAATCATCAAAGTCGATGAAATAGACAGAGGTATTCCAATCAATCTATGGCAGCTTGGCAGGTGTTGTAGAACTGGGGGACGACTTGATTTGTGTTACATTGGCATAGGCCTTATTCTTGTCTTTATTTCGAATTGAAATCTGAGTTTCTGTACTAATTGACTGTACAGTGGTTGTAACAGGCATAAGGGATACTTCATTGTTGTTGTTTTGTTGTCTCTCATTGGGAAAAGGATGCTTCCTCAATGAAAGCTTTCATTTGAACTTCCTGTACTATAGCAAGAGGAGGCAGGTAGGTACCCAGGATGCTGTGCGGTTTACAGCTGAGAATCACTACATAGTGTAGTTTTATCGGATCAAAGAAGACAAATCTTTTGTCTTTGCGACTGGCATGCGGCAGAAGAACTATGGTTCTGGTACCTTCAACAACAAGGGCAGGTTCAGGCCCAAACTCTTTTTGTCCCCATTTTATTCCCTGACCAGAACCCCAGCCTTTGGGTGCCAGGCAGGCTTTGCCAGAACTACCTTCACTTCCCCATTGGCGGTGCATTTTACTTGGACGTTACTTTGTTCATCCCGGAATTCGTTCAGTTCCTGTGAAACAGTCAAACATTCATTGATGTCAAATTGTGTTCCTGCACAACTGTGCAGGGAATGTTGAGGTTTGGGAGCCACATCTTTACCCCAAACAGGATTTCATAGAGAGTGTGACCACCCAGTGACTTACTTGAGATATTGTTGAGTGCTCTCTGGACCTCATGTAGGTGATGGACCCAACTGCAACCTGAGCCGAGAACCCTTACTGTTAAAGACTGCTTTAAGTCTAGGTTTTCCTTCTCCACTACTGTATTTCCCTCAGGATGATATGGAAAGGAGTAACACAAGGTCACACCCAAACTACCCATGGCCTCTTTGTGAGCCCGAGAGCCAAATACTGGACCCTGGTCGAGTGTAGTGTGTCAACTGTGTATGTGCCAATAAAGACTTTTAGATCCTTTATAACAGTTCAGTCACTAGCCAACTGCTGTGGTCATACCCACAGGAATCGAGAGCAGAAATCCATTGCCACCAAGATGTAGATGTAAGCCCCAACTGATTATAGAGGACTTCAGTGGTCCAAATAGACACAAGTCAATTGATTGTTTGAAATCAGTAGTGGAGTCTGTGGTGGACGCGCCTTAGTGGAACCCTTCATCTGCTGGCAGATGTCTCATTTAATGATATGGGGCCCGATGTAGGTAAATCTTTTTTACCACTTCTTAAATACCGATTCATACCGAATCGGTATTTAAGAAGTGGTAAAAAAGAGGAGGGGAGATGTAGGTATTTCAGATTCGGTAAATACTGAATCGTTAAGATTCGGTATTTACCGATTCTGTAAATACCGAATCGGTAATGCCCATTGATTCCTATGGGCATTGAAGCCCATAGGAATCAATGGGCATTACCAAATCGGTATTTACAGATTCGGTAAATACCGATTTCAGCAAGGGTGCAGGGGGTGTCACTTTGACACCCTCTGGCACCCCAAAAATAGGCATGTGCGCCATGTGGCACACAGACATGCCCTAAGGGCATGTCTGTGTGTCACATGGCACAGGTGTGCATGCACACATGTGCATGCACACCTGGATTCGGTAGTTTACCACCCAATTGGATTGGGTGGTAAAATACCGATTCTTAAAGCCCTGTGGCACTCTGACATGTGCCAGCTACATCTGCATTTACAGGATCGGTATTTTACCGAGTCTGTATTTACCGAATCGGTAATTTTACCGAATCGGTAAATACAGAATCGGTAAAATACCGATTCTGTAAATGCATGCCCTATATCTGAAAACTCTAATACCGGTCGGAAACGGCCAAAATCGGCCGTTTCCGACCGGTATTAGGACTCCTACATCTGGCCCATAGTCCTTGGCCTGTTTGTAAAGACCAGGCCACCAATAGTGCTGCTGCAATAATGAAATCATAGCATCCACCCTCGCATGTGCAGAAGCCAGACCCATGTGTGCAGCTAGTATCAACCCCATTCTGTGGTCTGTGTTTGGGATTACTCTATCCCCTACTCCAGGAATGTGAGCATATGGTATGTTTTGTGCATCTAGCTTGTATGAGTACTTGAATGGAAATCCTTTAGTCAGGTGGGTGCTATCGCGTTTAGCGTTGCTGGCCATCATGATGTCTCTGTCTGTCCTTGTGTTAGAAGGTGTGATTGTAGCAACCGCAGCAATTCGAACTGTTGCTTTAGCTGCTTCATCAGCCATGGAATTCCCTGCAACATGAACGCCAACATGTTGATGACTTAATGTGTGTACTACATGAGTCTCTGGCAAGCAATCTTTCAGCTTTGCCACCTTTTACCCAAAACAACTTGGGCTTTATTATGCAACACTTTGAATCTCTGAATCCATTCTGGCTCAACTAGTGTAGGTATTCATTACACTGTAAACATAAGGAGATGATCGACAGAAAAGGGGTGGTAAAGTGAGCTAAAGCACAATGATGGGTTTAATGAAGATCTGTGATGGGGGTAAGTGCCTGAAAGGTTTCCATCATCTCTTTGTGTTTGCTTTGTTTGCCCTAAGTTCGCAGGGTATGCCCAGACATGGGTCCCTCGCTAACTTTGCCTCTGAATTCAAGCTAGCCTGGCTAATGTAGGGTGGCACCCTGAAACCAGTCCCAGGATGCTTGTTTCCAGTCCAGGGATGACCTGGCATGGCAGTTCGGGCTCGACTGTCCCCATGAGGAGCTGGGTCAAGACTGATTTGCATATGACTGGGAACAAACTGGAATGGCATGGTGATCAAACAAAATGATGATTTAGGCCCAGATCCCTGTACTGAGGATGAATGCTTGACATTGTTCAGCATTTTGTGTTGGTGGTCGAAGTAGCACACACTTCTCTGGGAAGTCTGTTGCAAGGCTTTTGCCTTCACTTGACAGCTCATATCTCAGACAAATAGACATTGAGGTGGGCATATATTTGAATTTTTCAAATTTAATTTGCAGCCCATGTGAGCAAATCCCAAGATTATGCGATCAACTCTTGTCAAGGTCATCCGTCAGATAAATGTAATTGACACAGGACAATGCCTATTCGTCAACATTTTGTATTAGCCCTATTACTCTGATGAAAACAGTGCAGAGCAATTCTCATACCCCAGGGGTAATTGACAGAATTGTTTTTGAGAACCTAGCACACTGAATGTGGTCTGGTATCTGCATCCAGGCACTATATTCTGGCAGAAAAATCCATTTGAGATAGAAAGTGTAGTTTTGTCTTTCTTCTGCACAATGTTGTTCATTCGTGTGGCACTATGTGCATTCTGTACTGCAAATGTGCGTGTAGCTGTATTTAAGTGTCTGCAGTCTAATACTAGACAATATGATTGGTCAGGTTTTATTACTACAAACAAAGAATTATTCATGGATGAGGTGCAACTTTTTATAATACCTTGCTATTCAAGTTGTTCTATGGTTTCTCTAACTTGTTTTTTAGCTTCCTGTTTAATTGGGTATTTTCGTTGAGGTTGTGGGGTTGTCTTTTCCGAGATCTCATGACAAAGGAAACCATCATATCACCTCACATAGTTGCAGTATAACGCAGGAGCTAGAGCTAAAGCTCACCCCTTGGCGTGTGAATATTTGACTGATTCTGAAACGAGGTCGAAGAAAGTAGATACAATTACTGTTTCCCCGTTTGGGCGCTCCATTACCAAATCAGGTGGTCAATCCTTTTCAGCCAAAAGAATATCGTAATCGTAAGTTAAGTGGTCCCAAAAGAGAACATTGGTGTATCTGGGTATGTTTCCCTCCAATTGGAGTTTTATTTTGTATAAACGACGGTGAACACTTACCCTAGTATCAGGTGTTTACACCGCGATATGCTCAGTCAGCGCTACTCCCACCAGACAATCCATCAGGTTCTGGTTAACTATTGTGACTTCTGCCATGTGGTCTAGCATTGTCACTGCCCATCCCCAACTCAGAAGCAGAGTCTTAAATATCCGGGGCATGCCGGACCTTTAGTCCGCTACCTTCTCTTTTTTTAATTTGAGGCTTGGATGGTTTCAGTTTATCTTCCTGTTTTATCATATAGTTAAATGAGTGTTATGAGTCCTTCTTCAGTTTCACATGCTCCTCTGATCTGCGCTCTGACCCTCCACCTCACTCCGAATGTTTATTGGATGACTACTGAAAGGAATGAGAGAAACGTGTATCAGTATCCTGATACTGGTCCAGTGATCTAATATTATCACAGTTTCAAAGATTAGATTCGTTTTCAGCGGCTTCCTGCTGGGGAGACCCACCCCATGATTTTGCCTTGTCCTTATTTTTTTGTTTATTGTCCCACTTCTTCTTTGTTGAAGAGTGGGGAGATTGCTTAGAGTTATCATTTGCTGAAATACTCTTCAGTTGTAGTTGACCAGGTCTTGCTCCCAAATTATCTTTACCTAGTGTACCATAGTGTTGTTTTGGATAATTTTAAGTAATTTGCACTCCTGCTGTGCAGGAGTCAAATCCCATAGGGGTTGGCGTATAGCCAATGCTATTGCTTCCTCTTTTATTTTACTTAACATAATGGCGGATATTGCTGCAAATTTGACCATCAGTTTCATCCCCAAGTCCGGGGCTGGTGCTGCCCTGTACTCATTCTGGAGCTGTTTCAGCACTTCTCACAAAACAACCAGGGAAAGGGGACTATACGTTCTGGTATATACTGTAGCAAGGTCTGTACCCCAGGTGGTGCACTCTTTCACAGGTGGAACCACCCCCACTGGCAAGCTAATATTATTTTTTTTTCCTGCAGGCCCATATGGGGAAACAACACTTCAAATTGGCTGTTTTTTTTCCTGCAATCCAGAATGGAATTTCATCCCATCTGATGGGAACTTTTCCCATGACTGCATTGAGTGTGTGTGGGCTATTGGCCGGGTAACCAATTGTAGTTGTGCAGCATGAGCAGTCCAAGTAGGGTTAAGTATCAATGTTTGCATAACGACCTGTGTATAGACTTCTATATATTGTTACTAAATATTTGTATAGTCTTTGCATCTCTGCTGTTGATAAATTGCCAACATTAGGATGAGGTGTGCATCCTGTTAAGACTGGTTAAGTTGCTTCATCATTGCTGAGCAGATCGAGTCTATTTTTTTCTGTGCTGTGTGGGAGGGCTTCTTTAAATCAATTTATGTGTTCTTGGTAAGTGAGAGGAACTTCTATTGCCTCATACGGAGTGTAGAAATCTGGTATTTCATCCTAAATATTGGTGTGAAATGATTGTGTAGTGCTGTCTGAAGCTGGGAATGTAACCCAAGCATAGAACACCTATGTCCTAAATGCTTCATGTGCGTCAACCACGAAAGTAACATCTCCATCTTTGGCTGAGAGACCATGGTGTAACAGTTTCAGAATATCCGCATCTCTGCAGTTCTCTGTAATCCTCTGCAATGTTTAATAACCAAGGACCTAGGACATAATAGGAAATGAATTACAGACCGGGTATACGCAGAGTGAAGTAAATCCTATAAGAGGTCAAGCATGAACAGCCTACAGCAAATACATAGGGGATACCTACTCAGCTGAAGAGGGTTTTCCCTATCACCACAGATGTCTCTAGTTTAGAGGTAAGTGGGGTCACCCAGTGCTAATAATCAGCATGACCAGGGCAACTTACCTCACTCTGCTGCTTGCGGAACTTTGCAGAGCCCGGCAGAGTGTTTTTGTCATTTCGCTGAGTTTCGCATAGCAGAACTCTACGAAATCTGCCCAGGCCTACCAAGTGCTAAAAATCAGCATGACCAGGGCAACTTACCTCACTCTGCTGCTTGCGGAACTTTGCGGAGCGCGGCAGAGTGTTTTTGTCATTTCGCGGAGTTTCGCATAGCAGAACTCTGCGAAATCCGCCAAGGCCTACCAAGAATCCCTGTACGGGATGATCCATCCCAGTTACCTGAATGGAAATAATGTAAGTCCCTGCTTGGTCACAAGCTAAACACCCTTCGCAGAGATATCAGCAAGCTGCTTGACCGAAGCTTCGGCATGTAGAGATCTAGCCAAAGACAGCAAAGCGCTCCTCTAACTAAACTTGGAAATGCTTGCTTATTTATAATGAAAAGCATTCTTGCGATTCTTGGGCAAGCCAGCATTGTTATAAACTATAGATAGCCATTTCACCTCGTGGATGAAAACTAGAACAACATTTGCACAATGCGTGTCGAGATATGGTCTCTCAAAGTGGAATCTGTAAGCAAAGCAGTTTCAGAGAAACTAATCCTGTATTGTCACACCCGTAAATGTGTGTAAAAGGTTATTGTGTCAAAGGGAATGACAATGTAAGAAACGTGTACATGGTTAAAAATGGCAACGGTCCTTCATGTGTCTAACTAAGACACAAGAACCTAGGACATAATAGGAAATGAATTACAGACCGGGTATACGCAGTGGGAAGTAAATCCTATAAGAGGTCAAGCATGAACAGCCTACAGCAAATACATAGGGGATACCTACTCAGCTGAAGAGGGTTTTCCCTATCACCACAGATGTCTCTAGTTTAGAGGTAAGTGGGGTCACCCAGTGCTAATAATCAGCATGACCAGGGCAACTTACCTCACTCTGCTGCTTGCGGAACTTTGCAGAGCGCGGCAGAGTGTTTTTGTCATTTCGCTGAGTTTCGCATAGCAGAACTCTACGAAATCTGCCCAGGCCTACCAAGTGCTAAAAATCAGCATGACCAGGGCAACTTACCTCACTCTGCTGCTTGCGGAACTTTGCGGAGCGCGGCAGAGTGTTTTTGTCATTTCGCGGAGTTTCGCATAGCAGAACTCTGCGAAATCCGCCAAGGCCTACCAAGAATCCCTGTACGGGATGATCCATCCCAGTTACCTGAATGGAAATAATGTAAGTCCCTGCTTGGTCACAAGCTAAACACCCTTCGCAGAGATATCAGCAAGCTGCTTGACCGAAGCTTCGGCATGTAGAGATCTAGCCAAAGACAGCAAAGCGCTCCCCTAACTAAACTTGGAAATGCTTGCTTATTTATAATGAAAAGCATTCTTGCGATTCTTGGGCAAGTCAGCATTGTTATAAACTATAGATAGCCATTTCACCTCGTGGATGAAAACTAGAACAACATTTGCACAATGCGTGTCGGGATATGGTCTCTCGAAGTGGAATCTGTAAGCAAAGCAGTTTCAGAGAAACTAATCCTGTATTGTCACACCCGTAAATGTGTGTAAAAGGTTATTGTGTAAAAGGGAATGACAATGTAAGAAACGTGTACATGGTTAAAAATGGCAACGGTCCTTCATGTGTCTAACTAAGACACAAGACAGCAAAGAAATGCGGGCACTAACAACCTTCCACATGAATCAGGTGATTCACAAATCTACTGCTAGTGTCTATTTTTACATTAGCTAGATTTGTGCAATTATACATAGTGCCCCAAAACACTGAATCACTACTTTGCAAAATAATTTGTTGAACATACAGAGCTTGAATTTAGTAGTTAGAAAAGAGCAGTACTTAAATAGCTCCATGATGAAGAAATTGACATAGCCCTCCTACAGAAATTTCACCTGCTACAAAAAGATTCTTAAAAACTTTATGCTTATTGGTTCCAAACCCAATTTCTCTTTCATGCAAACTCAAAAATTATAGCGGTTGATGGTGAAATGCCTGATTTCAAAGTTAAAAACTCCATTAAAGGAACAGGAAGGAAGGCAGGTGGGCATTAGAGACACAATTACTGACCCGACCTCTCCATTGTCAACGTTGATTGCCCCAAAGACGACAGAAATAAATACTATACTACCCTATTCTGTAAAATAGCTGCAATATGGTATTCAGAGAGATTATTTATTTTGCTCAAATGTACACAAAACTCTAGGACTGATTTCTTATTATTGAAAAGGTTAGCCCTAAATTTAAAATAGGAAACGTATTTAGTAGTGGGGGTACTGTCAGTCTATCTTCCAGTAAGGCTGTCACTGGGGATGACAACCTTTAACTTTACTAATGACAGGCTGTGGTGCCTTAACAAGGTGGCCTTCTAAGACATAACAATGAGCTGTGCCACAGTGGATGTAATTCACCAATACTTTGGCAAATACAACACACACATGCTATCCCTTAGCACAATATGGAGAACTTTAAAAGTAGTACAGCGTGCCAATTTAATTTCCAACACTTCTGCTTTTCACATAAGGTCCGAAGACAAAAACTAGAAATAGGGTCTCAAATCAACAAAGCATAAGACTGAATGACAACCAAGTACTAATTTTCTTTATGAAAAGCAAGAAGAGATTCTCTACCTCTCAGGGAATGTGGAGGGCAAAAGTATGGAATGCATATGTCATGGACAAAATACCTGCTATCATTACGACAAGATGTCCCTTTTTAAGATGATTTGGAAACCATTTAGGACATCAATAAAAGGCCCACCACTGGTTCATAGAATGAAAAGACACCTATCAGATTTAGAGAGAAAGGCAAGGATGTAAAGAATGTCAGGGCCCTCCAAAAGAGAGGAGGAACATACTGGAGGTGAATGCAAGCAAATAAGCAAATACATTTCCCAAACCTAATATTATAAAAATGACTGTGCTGCCCAGAGATCTTAGAGCCTAACCTGTGTAAAGGACAATGAATCAATAATAGTCCATGTTGATTTACTTTTTTGTAAACATCTTTTTAAAGCTTTTTGACAACACATAAACAAACTTGACTAACAAACACGCCCTCCCCATCCACCGGGCACTGTGTCAAATATTGTTACAGAAATGCATACCCACATCATGGACAAAAGACAGAGAATCCTAACACATTTAAAGAATTTCTTCCCTCCAATTGGCGTGTTCAGGCTTTTCACCCCTCCAGCCATTTAAATCTCTCTTGTCCAGCTTTGGGGTTTGGGCTGTGCCCAGTAGCCCTATCCCAGGGTCTCGGTTGTTCCCCCTCACACTGCCGCCTCTTACTGTCACTGGCAGCATATTTTATGGTGTTTTTGGGGACATCCTCTCGCCCGGTATATTGGTTCCTCTACGTATCTGCAACACTCTATATATCAGTAGTCCATTCCCGAATCGTCTGAGGGTCCCCACTCCTCCATTTGCCCATGATGTCCATCCTTGCCACAGCCAAGGCAGTGTAGCAGAGGGCTAATGTGTATCTGCCCAACATCACTTCCCCCCAGATCCCCAAGGCTATCAATGGGGGAGTGAGTACCAGTGCATAAACCCCCACCTGAGATGTTCTGTTTTACATCCCTGACCAATACCCACGTAGTTTTGGGCATTCCCAAATTGTGTGTAGGATGGTACCTTTCCTGCCGCATGCCCTTCAACACTAGTCAGTGGTAGCCACACCCATTGCATGCAACCTCTTTTGGGTGAAGTAGTGTGGTGAAGAATTTTCAGCTTGATTATTCAAAATTCTGCCAGAATGGACTATTCTCCCAGGTACCGTCATCCTCTATTTTGCCCAGGTCCCCTCCCATTTCCTCATAGTGTGTCTATGTTAGGTAGTCCCCATAACCCTGTATTCCAATAGGTTTTCTTCTTCTAGGGCTTGGGTGTGACCCAGGAGACGAATTATCCATATAATGACCACCACAGCTAGGGGCTCCAGAGGTTGAGGACTGTATCTGGTCCATATAGTCTTCTCACATAACCCTAGGGATCCATTCGCCTTTGATCTGCTAGAAGGGAGGGATTTTTCTGGTCCTCGAAGGACCAGTCAATTACTACCAATAATTGTGCTGCCCAGTAGTATACGCGTAAGTCCTGAAGTGCAGTACCCCTGTCCGTTGGATGTGGAGAGTGCTATGAGGGGTTGCCATCAATCCAAAGCAGGTTCATAGTCTCAGTCTCCACTGCCCTAAAAAAGGTATCCGGAACTTCTTAAGATGAATTTTGGAGGATATGCAAGAATTTAGGGAGGTAAACAATTTTATTTTGTGCTGCTCTGCCCAATAAAGAGAGAGGGAGGCCATGCAAGTGAGCCACATCACAGCGGTAATCAGTCAACATCCAGTCAAGGTTTCGTTCATGGAGCAATTTTCGGTCCTTAGTTACATATATGCCAAGATATGGGAACCCCATCACTTCCCACAGCAACAAGTTAGATCACTCAGTCTGTAGACTCCAAAATGTAAGGGGGTAAACTATCGATTGTCCCCAGTTGATCCTAATGCCCAAGAATGAGCCAAAATGGGAAGGATTTCAGGGCTCATCTGAAATGGATCTGGGTCTGCTACGTAGCGTTGGACATCATTCACGTATTCCGCGTAAAGGGAGATCACATCCTCCCAATCGCCTTCCCATCTAAGAAAAGACACCTGAACAACACATCCCTCCAGATCCAGTTCGCCAAGGGCTCCATTGTTATGGCAAATAATAGGAGTGATGGCGGGCAACACTGGTGCATGCCCCTATCCAGGCTAAAAGAGAGCCATTCACTTTGGCTCTTGCTGTAGGTACCAAATAAAAAAGACATAATAGCCAGAAACCGGTCCTAGGATGCTTGATTCCAGTCCAGGGAAGACATGGCTTAGCAGTTCGGGCTGGACTGTTCCCATGAGGCACACGGTCAAGACTGATTTGCATATGGCCATGTCTGAACTGGGGTGGTGTGGTGAGCAAAATAACGATGGATTAAACCCAGATCTGTGACTGGGATTGAATGTTTTGCCATTGTGCAACATTCCGTCCATCAATTGTTGTTTTTCCAAATAAAGAAGGCATAAAAGCCCATCCTCTCCAGTAGTTGAAGGAGGTATGGCCACTCCAGAGAGTCAAAAGCCTTCTCGGCATAGAGTGCTCAAATCACTGCTGGTCCCTCAATCTTTGACAGTGGGCCAGGCATCTGAAGAGATGCTGGAGGTTATGTCTGGTGGCTATGTATGACATAAAGCCTGACTGGTCAGGGCTACAATGTGGTCAATAATCTACATGAGACCGTTCGCCAGGGCCTTTGTAAGTACATTAACCTCAGTGTTTAATAGGGATTTCAGTTAACCTTATCTTACCCAGCTGATGTATCAGAATTATGTGAGCCTGTCTGAGGTCCCTGGGGAGTCTGCCCTGCCTCCTTGAGTCTCAAAACAAGGCCCCATCGATGGCAACGCCCTACTCTTAACACACCTGAAGAATTACAGAGGGAAGCCGTTTGCTCCCAGTGGGTTCCTGGTTTTGAGTTGGGAAATGGCCTCTGCAGTCTCCCTGTCCATAATATCAATCTCAAGAGACCACCTATCCAACCTTTCTAAGTGCATAACTGGGATACTAGCCACAAATATGAATATATTTCTCTTGGCTGCCTGAGAGAGACGCAGGCTGTAAATATCACAGAGAAATTGGGTAAACACCTGTCATATGCCCTCAGCTGTGTCGGTCATTGACTACTGGAAAGTGCGGATCACAGAGATCCATTGCTGGCCCTCTCCTTCCAACCCAGCAAGGCCAGCAGTTTCCCTATCTTGCTCCCTTGTCCATAAATCCTACTTTTCTTAGCCCTATAATGTGCCCTAGCCTCCTGCAGCAGTGTTTGTCAATGTCGCTCCCTGAGTTGGGACAAGTGGTCAGCTAAATAAGGTTCTATCTCCTCCTCTAGCTCTAGTACTTTGGCCTTCCTGTCCCATTTCTGACCTGCAACATGGGAAATTATTTGACCTCTGAGCACTGCCTTATAGGCCTCCCAGACAGGCAGCTCCGAGGTCGTCAAACATGTGTTTGTCTGAAAGTAGATGGAGGACTCTTCTAGGATAAGTTTACGAGTGGCCCAGTCAGTTAACTCTCAGGGTTACAGGGGCCAGCCTGAGCAAGCGTTCCAGGGCACCAGAGTTCAGTGAGTAGTAGAGAGTGGTCTGAAATGCCTCTCTGTAAGTAAGTTGTGTTACAGTATTTGTGACGTCGGGGTGTTGGTACTAGAACATAGTCCAAACGAGCAGGCCACATTGGAAGAGTAGGAGTATTGGGTAGACTCAGGGTGTGTGGCCCGCTATAAGTCTGTCAGTCCTAAGGCTTCCATGAATGTATGGAGATGTGCATCTTCCCTGGGTGGCCATCGTGATTAAAGTGCTATATCTACATTGGCCTGTAGGGGCAAGTTAAGGTCCCCTCCCACCACCAGTAACATATCAGGGATTCCAATCAGCCATTCTCCCTTCTTTGAAAGGCCTTCCCTCTGAAGACCTGGAGGGAGGTACCAGGGCGCCATGATTAGCCTTTCTGCCCTTCAAACACGGCCCAGCATCCCAAGGCGTCTAACCATGTTTGTACCACCAGAAAGGACAAGGACCTACAAACAAGTATCTCTGTCACTCTAGAACCAGTGGAGTGGCATGAACCAGGGTCTTACAGCGGCACCTGCCCAGGAACCCACAGTTGTTGCCTGCAGGGTGTATTTCCTGGAGAAGTATTACGTCCAGGGACTGCCGGGTGAGGTATTTGAACACCACCCGCCTTCTAAATTTATTACTGTAGTCATTTATATTCCAGAACATACTCTTAGGGGATGCCCTCCATCAGTATTTAAGATGTAACCTGGGTCACATTTGGGGATTGTCTCAGGGCTCTCTTGTGGCAGTCCACTCAGCTGCAGTCGGCCCACATCCCCATCCCTACCTACCCTCCCTATCACGCAAGTTCAAAACTACCTGCCATCCCAATGCTGAGGACCCTAATTGCCCTCCCAAACTTACATCAAACTTTACAAATGAGTTAACTGCTCAACAATGTAGTCTCACAGGGGGTGCATCCTGCTAGCATTCCACTAGACTGCCTGTTGGTGTACCAGTCAGGGCTGTACTGCATCCTCAGTGCCTGGGCCAACCCCTCTGATTCGATCCTCACCTACAGGGTCTTCATGTGACCTCATCCGGGATCACAGGAGTGACCACTAGAGGGCAAGCCCTTTAATGTCCTCCCCGGAAGTGGATGTGCCCTCATCTGATTATTCAGAGTCTCTGCCCAGTGCCTCTCAACCATTCTGCAAGTTCAGTGGATAGCTTGACAGCAGTTCTGCCACCACATTGTCCCTTTCAGCCTGTGCCTCCACTTGTGTGGAAGTTGCCTTGAGGCTCCGGCACAGCTGACACCAGAGTCACTGCATGTGCCAGCGAGCGGCAAGTTTCTTGTCCCTTGACTCAGGCTTTAAGTGACCACTGTGCTCCAACCAATTCCACACCTCTGGTGTGTGAAGAAGTGGGCCTCCGAGTTAATCATAATACAAATGCATGCATGTAAAAGCAAGGCGTACTTGATATTGAGAAAATGCAGGTGTTGTTTCACTGTCAGGAACTTTTCATGCTGATGTTGCACCGCTGTTGTAAAACCCAGGTAGGTATTAACTGGATTCCCTTTCATTTGCCAAGGCACATGAGAGTGTACATGGTGTAACATAATGTCCCTATTTCTAAAGTTCAGGAGGGATGCCACTAAAGGTCTGGGTAGCCCACCGGTGCTGGCCGCCAGGGAACTGTAGTAATCAGCTCACAGACAGGTTGATTTTCAAGTTGGTTTATTGGAACAAGTGCTGCGCAGCAGCTCACACAGCCAGCAGATCATCAGTAAAACAGTTGGTAATTCAAACTACATTCTAAATAGAATACAGGGATGGAAGGAGAGGAACAAAGAGTATGAAAGGTTCTAGAAAGACTAGACAGTAACCTAACAGAACACTACATTATCCTCTCTTCTACAAAACAAAAGAAGAAGATGAGAAGAACAGAAATAGACCTGGAACAAAAGAAGTTAACGGAACCTGGCAGGAGTGACTCGAGTTCGAGAGCTCCTACGAGGTAGGACAGGAGCAGAAGAAGTAGAAGGCAAAGCAGGAACATCATGAGAAGGTAGAACAGGAACAGAAGGAGAAGAAGGCAACACAGGAATATCATGAGGAGACTGGAGATGAACAACAGATTTGCCCACCTTAACAACCCTGGCAGCATTCCACCAGTTTTTCATGTTAACTCTCACAGAATTGCCACAGACCTTGTCAATGACAAAAGGTTCAGAAAACTTGGGACTACCCTTGGTGGAGTGAGTGGGCAACTTGATCCGAATTTTATCTCCCACTACAAATGGCTGAGAGATTACTTTCTTCCTGGAGTCAAAAATACTCTTTTGTTTAGACTGGGCATGCAAGACATTGGACCTGGCAACTTCATCCACATTGTCAATGGAATTCATTTTCACCCAACGTGACATCCACCCAGGACAAACCTTCGAACATGGTTTTCTCCCACGCAGCAGTTCAAAAGGGGAAACCTTGGTGGAAGAGTGGGGAGTGGTACGATAGAACCACAACATGGATCTAACTGCGTTCGGGACATGACAGTGCTGAGCAATGGCCCACTGAATGCAATTGTTGAGCACTCTGTTCATGCGCTCGACAAGACCATTCGTCTGAGGGTGATAAAGTGCACTCCTCAGATGATCGATACCACTCAAATTAACAAATGAACCAAATTCCTGACTGACAAATTGTGAGCCATTGTCACTTACAATGGATGAGGGAAAACCTTCACGCAAAAACAGGTCTTTCAGGAAGTCAATAACATTCTTGGAATTGGCCTCACTTACAAAACGGACTTCTGGCCATTTAGAATAGTAGTCGACAGCAACTATCGCAAATCTGGAGGCAGGAGGGAGTAAATAGAACGGACCTACTAGATCGATACCAATCTTTTCCCAAGGCCTATCAGGGAAAGGGATAGGTTGAAGAGGGGGAGAACGTGTTTTCAAACATTTCTCAGCACTAGCACAGACAGCACACTCAGCAACAACAGTGTCTATGTCCTGATCCATCTTGGGCCACCAGTAATGTTCTCTAACCCTTCTTTTGGTCAATGTTTTGCCGAGATGACCCTCATGCGCACCTTTGACAATCCTAATTCTAAGATCACTGGGAGGAACCAATCTGTCGCCACGCATGAGGATACCACCTTCAATAGAGAGCTCATCAGAAACCTTGACAAAGGTCTGAAGAGAAACATGAACATTCTTCTCCCTGGGCCACCCTCCTCTGACAAATTTGATTACTTCACTGAGCAGGGTATCACTGGACAAATGCTCCCTCCACTCTTCTTCACTAATAGAGCGCATATCATCAATCCCAACAAAAGCTACAAAACAGTCTTCATCATCATAATCTTCCTCGCAATCCTTGTCAGAGTCAAAATTAACAGGGTTCCTTGAAAGGTAATCAGCCCTTATGTTCTTATTGCCAGGTATGTAGCTGACCTCAAAATCGTATTGGAGTAGCTTCGTTGAAAGTCTGGCAATTCTAGGGGAATGCTCTTTAATCCGAACTCCAGTAAGGATAGAGACCAAAGGACTGTGATCGGCCCTCAAACGGAAATGCTTACCCCAAATGTACGGATTACATTTTCTTATTGCCCAACAACAAGCTAGGAGTTCCTTTTCAATAACTGCAAAGTTGGATTCAGCTCCACGAAGAACTCTCGAAGCATATCCTAGAGTATGTTCAACACCACTAACCTCCTGAGTGAGGACAGCCCCTAAACCAAACCCACTGGCATCTACAGTGATAGTGCACAACAAATTGGGATTAAAGGGCTTTAAGACTTTAGGCCCAGTAAGTTCTTGCTTAATCCAAGAAAAAACTTTTTCACAATTGGCATCCCATAGGAAAGGAACCTCCTTTTTAAGCATGTTGGACAAAGGTTGTACCTTTGTGGCATAATCAGGTATGAACCTAGCGTAAAACTCACAAAGTCCAATGAATGACTTTAAACCACCTTTGTCTTTGGGTGCAGGACTATCGACAATAGCCTTGACCAGACCAGGTCTGGGCTCCACACCATTCTCAGATAACACGTGTCCAAGATACTCTACCTTTGGCGCTCTAAAAATGCACTTTTCTCTCTTTAAAACAACACCAGCACTACTCAGAGCTTTCAAAACTTCCCTCAGAATTTCATCATGAACATCACAAGTTTTACCATGAATGAGCACATCGTCCTGAAAAACAACAACCCCACTGATGTTTTTTAAAATATTGGTCATTATCCTTTGAAATACGGCTGCCGCAGAGGCCAAACCAAAGGGCATACGGCAGTATTGAAAGGAACCTATAGGGGATACAAAAGCAGTAAAGTGTCTGGAAGCGGGATCCAGAACCACCTGGTGGTACGCGGATGCCAAATCCAGTTTGCTGAACCACTTAGAACCATCAATAAGGGACAACATGTCGGGAATCTTAGGTAGGGGAAAGGAATCAACCCAAATATTCTTATTTAGGCTGCGTAAGTCGACACAGACACGAAGTTCCCCATTCTTTTTCTTAGCGACCACTAGAGGGGAAAGCCATAGGGAGGATTCAATGGGTTCAATTATTCCTCTACTGCAAAGGTCATAAAGCTCTGACTCGAGCTGTTCACGCACACTGAACGGGACGTTTCTCAGTTTGTGTTTAATAGGGATGGTATTGTCCTTGACACGGATGGTGTGCATGAATCCTTTCACCTCCCCCAACTTTTTGCTAAAGACATCAGGAAAATCTTTGGCTAAAGTGCAGACAAAATCATCGTTCTGGGTGGAAAGGACATTGTTTGTAGGGGAGAGATCGCCAACTTGAACAACAGCAATGGAGATGGGATCTTTGGTTCCAGGGTGGAGAACCATCTTAAACAAACCTTGGTGGAACCAACCAAGGATGTTTAATCCTTTGACTGAGACATACACTTTGCCAAAAATTTTCCTACCTCTGAATTCAATTGAATCTTCAAAATATCCCAAAAGTTCAATCTTCCTGCCCTCGTAATTCAGAGGTAGTCTGTCGGGAGGAAAGAGTTTGCGATCACCCCAAACCTCTTCGAAAAGTTCCTGAGTTAGCATGGTTATCCTGGCCCCGGAATCTACTAATAGGCAAACAATCTTATCCCCGATATTAAAATCGGAGTAAGGATCTACACACTCTGACTCAGGATCATCAATGCTAACCACAGCAACCATGTCCCTCAGATCATCCTGTATGCTAGTGTCGTCCTGAGGGAAATCAGATACATAAGCAACTGGGGTGGGAGTATAATTACTGTTCCACTGTTTGCTAGACTGAGAGAAGGGAGAGTTTCTTTTTACACTTTGGCAAATTTTTTGCAAAATGGCCCACTCTGCCACAGAGTCTACATGTAACACTTCTGGCCGGGCAAGGACGACCAGACTTCGAATGAGGAAAATTGCCACATTTAAAACACACATTGGTTTGTTTGAAAAATTTGTTGTCAGGACGACCAAAAGCATTCATCTTATTATCGACAATCTTTACAGAACTGACTACTGTTTCATCCTTAGTAATGGACGAGGAAGGTCTTACATCTAATTCCTTGACAGAAAGTTTGGAGAATTCAATACTTTTTGCTACTCGCACAGTCTCTTCGAGAGAGGGATTATCTAGTGAAAGTAACTTCTGTTGGATGTTTTTATCTAAACATTTGCAAATGTACTGATCCCTTATCATTTGTTCCCTAAAATTTTCAAACTCGCATTCCGCACTCAATATTCTGAGAGTAGAGATAAAATCTTCCACCTTTTCCCCTAGTTTCTGTTCAGATTTGAAGAATTTATGCCTTACAACAACTAAACTAGGTTTAACATCAAAACGTAGTTCAAGAAGTTTAACAGTTTGATTGTAATCATCTAAATCTTCTTCTTCAGGAGCAATTACCAGGGGGGGTAAATGTTTAAAAATTGAACGTCCTTCAAAACCCAGACTGTTCAACAGGAGATATTTTTTTCTTTCCGCCCTGTACCTGGACGCACCAATGGCCCCTAAATAAGTGGTGAATGCGTCAAACCACTTTTTCCAGACGATGGGAGGTTCACCTGGAAGATCAAGGAACGGTGGTGGGGGAGAAACAGCTTGTAGACTCATGTTTGTAGAGATGTGAAGATTTCACTCAAAATGTCAAAGGGACACACAGTCAAGGAAAAACAAAAGAGTATTTGATGGCTAAAGTAAGTAGGATAAACAAAGACTGTCTCCTCGCTTTGTGACAATAACAGCTTTCAGACAAAGTGACTCATTTAGAGTGTTTAAACTGTCCCCTCGTTTCGTGATAACAAGAACTTTCAGAAAAAGCGACTCAGTTAGGGCGTTTTGTCGCCACTCACCTCGTGGTAGTTAAATTATGATGACCTCGTGAACAGTTCCGCACTAGGTAACTGTAATATCGCGCATTTAGTTGCGCGTTGAAAACTCGCTTTTCTCCTACTGCACGTTAGCAGTGTGACAATAAAAACATTGAAAAAAAACGAAGATGATCCGCAAGATGGCTCCCAACGTTGCGTTCCAACGTCAGGACGTTGCGTTCCAGTGACGTTTCAGGATGCAATTACGTTGGTTGCGTTAGGAAGAGATGCATTTGCACCGATGGCTGGGCGTTATTCAATACGCCAAGAACGTAGTTCAGATACGCTTGGAGCGTAACTGACGTAGGCAAGCAGGTCGATGCCCGCGACGAAGGGAGACTGCTGCCGCTTCCAGTGAGAAGACTAAAAATGTACAGTACCTTTCTTTTTGTTAAGTTTGGCGAGGTTGAGGAAGGGTAGGGCGGGTATACCAGTTCTTCCAATTACTCGACGTCTTCTCGAGGGGTGAACCGGTTCCTCTTGGCACTCAGTGTCTTCTGGTCTCTATGAACGGCCGAATCTTCGGATTTGCCGAATCTCACTCCATGGATGCACGCGTGGAGAGCAGGCACTTGTTCAAATATCGTCGCCACGTTTTTAGTTGGTTTATTGGAACAAGTGCTGCGCAGCAGCTCACACAGCCAGCAGATCATCAGTAAAACGGTTGGTAATTCAAACTACATTCTAAATAGAATACAGGGATGGAAGGAGAGGAACAAAGAGTATGAAAGGTTCTAGAAAGACTAGACAGTAACCTAACAGAACACTACAGGAACCCTGTGTGCTCATTTCACAGTGTAAAGGTTGGAGACCTTCACCTCCAGCACGGTCATTGCCAGCCATTGTTTCCACAAATAACTCAGTACAGTGACCCTCTGATTTTTCAGGCACTTCCACTAGATGGATGTTGCTGCACCGGGATCGATCTTCAGGATTTTCCTAGCTTTGCTGTGAGATAGTCCTTCACCGCCTGTAATTTGTGAACTTTGGCCTTGTGGTCTATGATAGTTAACCCCAGTTGTGTAAGCGTGGATTCCGCAGTGTCCATTCTTTCGGTCAGTTACTTATGGTCCACTCACAGTAAGTCCGCATCTACAACCACTGCCTCAATTTCTTTCTCAAGGATGCTCCACTGTATTCCAATTGGCCACTAGGATCTTGGCCATGTGAGCCTTCATTTCCTTTAGGCCTCTTTCTTGGCTTGGCCATCTGTCTGAGCCCCTCTCCCATCTCACCCTTGGCTGCTTTGTTAATTGCAGACCATCTAAGTTCAGTGTCGAGCTGCAAGTCTCCGGTTTCCCTCTGCGCCCACCTTTCAAGGAGACCGCTGCTCATGTGGGGACGGGGAAGGTAGGGAACAGCTCCAGGTGTCCTCCCCCTTCATTTCCAGTTGGGGAGGGGAAACCAGTATGGAAAGAGATTCTCACGAGGTCACCTTTGTCAAGGGGTGCAAGGAGGAACATCCTTTACTCTGAACACTGCAATCGACGGGGAAAGCAACATCCCAAATGAGGCTGGAGTACCCCATACAGTGTGAAAGTCAGCTTCCAGCCTCTAATAGTGTCAGGGGGTATGGGCTCCAGCCCCTGATGGGGCCAGCACTCATGCTCCTTCAATTGTTATGGATTGGGAAACTGGGGGACACAATCTCACACCCAGGCCACCGCTGAGCAACTCCTGCTGCCTCCCATCTGATACTCCACCATCCAAGTCCCAAGTATCCGCCTTCTCCTGCCGGGTTATCGGCAGCCATTCGCCTTGTGTCCAACTCTGTACAAGGCGGGGGTGCTCTGAGCAACAGAAGCCCTCTCCGCACCTATAAGAAGTCCAGGGAGCTCTGCTCCTGAGCAGCGGGGCAGCAGTTAATCTTGGACGGCTAGATCCATGCAAGCCAAGAAGTCTAGTCCATGCAGAGCAGCTGTGTGTTTCTCTGAGCCCAAGCGTGGGGAGGCGAAGATCCTAGGCTTCCAACGCTTGTGCCATCATGGCCCAGATGCACACTGGAGGTTCACCGATGCCTCTCGCGGCCACCTCTAGGGCCTGAGAATCATGCTGTCACCTCTGAACCACTGGCACTGTAGGCCTTGAGCCAGCCATGTTATCGGTACCACTTGGGGGGATGGTCACTGATATGATTTATTAGCAAGGTATGAAAGCCTAGAGATGTAAAATATGTGATAGCAATTCATAACTCTTTGCCTTTTGTGTGTTGCCACTCCCCTCCCAAGATACCTTGATGTAAATCGTTTTTTTTCATAATTGTTATTATTGTGAGATATTATTATTATTATTATTATTGTTATTATTGTTATTATTACCATTACTATTAATATTATTTATTATTATATGATTTTATCATACATGCTGTATTTGTACATATTATATTATTTTACATTATATCATACTAATTATATATTACATATTATATTGCCTACAATGTTATATTGTATTATTACAAATTATTATTAATTTGAATTGTATTATTATGAATAATTACAGTAAATTACAGTAAATGTGATAGGAAACAGGAGTCAAAGAATCAATGTTGTGTTTGATATGTACGAGACGTCGATTAAGAACAGCAAAAGGACAATCAGAGGGGAAGAACTCAGGCACCAGTCACAGAGCATCTGACCTTCCCAGACTGTCAGACAGTAGAGGAAATTCCTAAGCCACATAAGGAATAATACAACTCTTATCGCATTTCTTGTTAATGTTTGGAGGAAACCAGAGTATTTTGTAAAACTTGAGAATAAAACACTGTTTGCGAACTGCGAAGATAAATGCTACGAAGTCACATCTGAAGGGAGCCACGAAGTGCCCGATCTCAACAGTGCACACGAAGAAGCGGCTGATCGTTTGTTGCTGCATGCTGTACACGCTGCTAATGAGGGTTATGAGGCAGTAATGATAGGCTCCTATGACCCCAATGTGTTTATTATGTGTTTGAGATTCCATGACAGAATCATGGCTAAATTGCTTCTGAAATGTGGTACTAAATTACGCATGAGAGTCCTTGGCGTTGGGAAAATAGCTTCAACTCGTGATGAAATGTTTGTCGAGTTATGATAGGTCTCCATACATTTACCAGATGTGACACAGTAAGCGTATTTGAGGGAAAAGGAAAAGTAAGTGCATTCAAAATCCTGTCTGCCTACAGACATACACAGGAAAAGTTGCCGCAGCTCAGAAATGAATGGGCCTCGCTTAGGAACTAATGGACAAATCGGAGCAATTTTCGTGCTTACTGTATGCACCAAAATCTTCCATTCGTCATGTGCATTACTTGAGATATTACCTATTCTGCGCAAAGAGGGGTGAGATCCACAGTCATCAACTTCTACCTTGCAGGGAAAGTCTGAAGAAACATGCAGAACGTGTGAATTATCAAGCCGCTATAAGCAAGAGATGTCTTCTGAATGATCTACAGACACCTAGATCAATTGCGACTAGTGGAAGTTGGAAAAATACGAATTAGTAGAGCAACTGGTAGTGGAATGGATGGAGGGTCAGCCAGCACCTCAGAATGTGTTAGATCTACTTGCTTGCAACTGCATTAGGAGCTTCAAACTGATAACATCTGTCTGCTGTCTACATGACCTCAAGTGCACTGACATGTGCAGACTTCCCACCTGTGTAAATCAAAAAGACGCAAGGAATGATGACAGCTATTCAGAAGAAGATAATGACAAAAAATGTGGATTATAACATTGTGTTTATGTTCTCTCATTACATACATTGCCTATGTAAGATGTAACAACTATTATTATTTGAAATTGTGAGTGAAAATTATGCATATGATTTATATCAATATATGAGGAATGCAATGAAGTTTTCTTGTTGACTTTATTGTTATTATTGCAATTAATAATCATAATTATTTTGAAATATTATTGAATTTAACCAGTCTGGTGGAGTTAGATTTATTTTTCTACATATTATGATGAATTTGTATGCTATTCATCAAAAATATGAAAAACATAATTTTGTTTTGCAATGGTTGCTCATCCAATAATGTCAGGCAAAAGGCAAAGAGTGATGACTTGGTATCACATATTTTCAATCTCTAGGCATCCATACCCTGCAAAACAAACATGTTAGAAACCATCCCACCAAGTGGTACCCATGGCCTAAATTTGGAGTCCTGGCTCATGGTCTACTGTCCGCACACACTCGGCGCACAGCTCAGGCTGCACCAGCGGCCACCATTGCGGTCTCTGACCTCTGCTGGGGTCACTCCCTGCAGTGGCCACTATCGCACTACGATTTAGCACCTGGGCGCCCCCATCTTGGTTATTGTCTCAGACGGCCCCGCTCCAGCCAGTGGGCCACAGGATGCCAGGGGCAATCAGGATAATGTTCTCAGTGGGCCCTCGGCACTGAAGCAACGCTCTTTGCACATGATTTAGGTTGGAACTAATTGTCTGTAATAGGTAAACATGCCATTATCCCCAACACCTCCTATGCCGAATATGTTTCTGTTATAATGTCGGAAAACCTTTATAACTGCAGTTATTTGATGTTTCGTCTCCTGTACTTGCTTATCCCCCTTATCCACTACGTCTTATATTCTTTTGTTGTTTTCCCTGTACATCTTCTGTTCTAATGCTGCTTGCATTCTGGACAAAACATTACATACAATTTAAATAAAAAAGAAAGTAAATTCTATTTATTCAACCATGTATTCTTAAATGTCCTCGGGATCTCTCAGTCCTTTTAAAAGTTATGGTCTTGTCAAAAACTTAGGGGCATATTATCAAGGGGGTTTATCTCTGCTTTTTTGGCTTTAAAAGCCGAGAATGCGGAGATAAAATTATCTCCCTATTACCTAGCTGTCGCTAACACCAGTTGGCGACAGCTAGTAGGAGATAGCGATCATCTTGGGCCCGCTTTGCATGTCAGTGAATATTGTTATCACTAATGACATGCAAAGTGAGCGTGCCAAGATGTTAGCGACTGGAAACAGTCGCTAACATCGCTATCTCCTATTACCAACTTTTGGAGATATTCGCGCTAAGCGCGAATATCTCCAAATGCTAACACCTGCCACTGAGCAGTTCTTAGCCATGTTATCCAATGGTAGGTGGATAACATGGCTAAGAGCATTAGCTCGTTAATGCATGAATATCGCTGACTTTTCAGCGATATTCATGCATTTCGGCCGATTTTTATCGCTTAGGAGATATACCTTGATAATAGCAAGGTTTCTAAGCGATAAAAATCGCCGCAGCTCGGCGATAAAAATATCGTCGCTAAACCAACATAGCGATAATTATCGCTAGTTGTTGGTAATATGCACCTTAATTCGGGACAAACTGGTCACTTTTTCTGTTTTTGTAAGATGCAATGAGTATGTGACTTAGGCAGTGAGTACCTAAGTTTAACTATAACCAAGCTTTGAAAAAGCAAACGGGTCTGGCTTTAATGTGCTAATGAAGGCATGAACAAATTCTGTTTGTATCTATTGCACGCACAAACGCTGTTTCTGACATTAAATCCAGATCTATTGGATTCGCCGATAGTGGGAAAATAAATAGCAAAAAATGATTGTTTTCTATTTAGAATACTTCTAGTAGATTCAATATTGAAACTGTAAAACAGAGCAATGATGATTGACTTCACTTTTCCGATTTAAAAAGTCCCTTAAGCTTCCCAATCAAAGCACTTCTTAGAATGCAGAATGATACATCAAACAGCAGATGCAGATGCAAATATGCAGAGAAAAAGAAAACATGTAGGGGAAGAAGACCCCAATGCACAACATCATCAGACCAGTTCAGATTGCTAATAGTTCGTATACAGTTTGTGAACTAGGAATCGGTGTATACCGAAAAACTTCAGGCATCTTACATCTCTCCGCCTCCCCCCCTCCCCAAAAAAGAACAAGCATTTACAATGCAACGGTTTCGCCTTTGGAAAAGTTAGAGCTATTGGCAATGTAAAGGACAATGCCATTTATTTATCTGTTTTCAAAACCAACACATAAATACAAATTTTGTCATTTACAATGCCAATAGCTCAAACTTTTCCAAAGGCGAAACCGTTGCATTGTAAATGCTTGTTGAATGCATGCAGCACATTATAATGTGAGATTACCAACACTTCTCAGGAGCAAACAGGCCCTTTAAACAGAGTACCCGCACCTATATATTTCCAATTAAAGCACTGGTTACGAGTGAGTGACACACACACACGTCCATCTCTACCCCATTAAGACAATTCTAGAGAGAAAAAGCTTAGGTACACCATCCCATGCTCACTCGATAAAGCCGGTATCAGGAGAGTAACTATCTCCGCACACAAGCAACTTCCGCCATATGAACAACACACATGCGCAGCTCCTCCTGAACAGAGATAGCACTGAGAAAAAAAAGCTGAGTACACGCGAGCCATCATTCAAAGAAAAACAGAGAAATCACACACAACGGCCTTCCTTTCGGAGCACAGAGCTCAGAATTAACACTTGCTCGCAAGACCATACTACGGAACCCCAACATTCAATCGAAACACACGTCTACCATCAAACTGCAGTCTTCTCCCAAGATCTCGCGCGAGAGCTGCAATTGCGCATGCGCAAAGTTGAGACACAACTTTCTTGTATAAGCCTTTGTTAACCTACAAGTGCTATCCTTTTAGCATTTTAAGGAAAGAAGAAAACAAGGCGGGTGTTGTTGTCCAGAAGAGCGAGCAGGCACAGTGTGTTCTGCCCCCTCCGCGGCCGTCTGGCAAAGCCTGCTTTAAGTTGGCGCTACAGTGGAGGAAGTTCGCCTTATAGAGATGCTCCAGCATGGGGGTGAGTTTTATGCCCAGGTACGTGATGTTGTTGTTGTGGGCACTATGAAAGGGGGTTGTGCGCTCAACTGCCCACATGGCATCCCTTGGCACTGTGAGGTTCAAGAGGAAGGATTTTGAGAGGTTCACCTTGAAGCCTGAGGCCTGCTCATATGAGGTGAGCTCTGCCAGTATCGCCGGAAGGGAAGAGTGCGGTCTTGTGACAGGGAGGCGAACGTCATCCGCAAACAGGGATACTTTGTGTTAATCCGTGCCGAATGGAACTCCCCCAATGTCAGGGTTAGAACGGATGCGCTCCGCAAGGCTCAATGCTGAGCGCAAATAGGAGGGGCGATAGGGGGGAGCCCTGGCGGTTGTCCCGTGAAAGTTTGAAAGATTCTGAGGCCACTCCATATACCAGAACCTTGGAATGCGGTGCATGATAATTCGCTTTGACCATCCCAATAAAGGAGTCGGAAAGCCAAACCGACGGAGGGTGTGGGTCGGAAAGGGCCAGTCCACCCGATCAAAGTCCTTCTCTGCGTCCAGCGAGAGAAGGACTGTGGGGATCGCCTTCCTCTGCACCGTCTCAATGATATGGACCAGCGGTCGCAGGTTGTCGTGGGTTTGTCTCCCCTTAATGAAGCCTGCTTGATCAGCCTGCACCAAGAAAGGCATAATGTTTTCCAGGCGGGTGGCCAGGATTTTGGTGTAGAGCTTGGTGTCCAAGTTTATGAGCGCTATCGGTCTGTAGGAGGCACAGTGGGAGGGGTCCTTCCCCAGTTTGGGGATGACAGAGTTCAGGGCTTCGCGCATCGAGGGGGTCACATGTTGTTTAATAGCGATATCAGTGAAGAGCGTTACCAGGCGCGGGACAAACTCGGGCGCAAACGTGCGATAGAAGTGGGCATTGAGGCCGTCAGGACCAGTAGCTTTTTGGAGTTTAAGCGATTCGATCGCCTTCTGAACCCCTTCAGCGGTGAAGAAGCTACTCAGCATTTTGTTGAGGGGGGTATCTGGGGCAGTGTGAGGCCGTCTAAATAGAGGTCTTGGGCTCGGGAGTCTGGTTGGTCCACTGTGTATAGGGTGTGGTAGAAGTCCCCAAATGCCTTGTCCTTACCTGGTTCGCTCTGGTGGAGGACCCCCTCTCTATCTTCTGTACCCTTGATGTAGTTCCTTTCCTGCCAGATTCGCAGCTGGTGTGCCAGTAGCGAGCCTACCTTGTTCCCTCCCTCATAGCCACGTGCTTGGAGGCGTAGGAGTCTTCTCGGCCCCGTTATAGTAGATAGTTTGAAGTTTCTCTTTAACCTGGGTGACCTTACGGAGGGTTAGCACCGAGAGGGCAGCCTTATGGTCAACTTCTGCAGCCTGAAGTTTGCTCTCGAAAAGGAGGCGTTCTCCCTTGCGTTGCGATTTAAGTATGGCCTCTAATTCAATACACTTTCCTCTGATGACTGCCTTGAAGGCGTCCCAAGTGTTGGCTATGGAAGTGTGTTCCGGGTCATTAAGGTCAAAGTAGTCTGTGACTGCTTTTCGTAATTCGTCCCGGAGGAGTCTATCTCTGCAGAGGTAATTGGGAAGTACCATCGGGCGAATTTGGAGCGTGTTCCAGGCCAATCCACAGTCAGTTCTAGAGGCGTGTGATCTGAGAGGCAGATTGGGTGAAACTGGATACCCGTCACCGTATAGAGGAGGAATTTAATCATAAAGGCATAGTCTATTAGGGAGTAGAACCTATGTGTGTGGGAGAAGAAGGAGTAATCACGGGTTGAGGGATGCACATTACTCCAGGCATCTACCTGTCCCAGCCCCCGTAATGTTGCTGGGAGCAGTTTACTGAACACCCCCCCTGCCGCCCTATGGATGTGTGTGGTATCCAGAGACGTTTCCCATATTAGATTGAAGTCCCCGAGCAGAATAACGTTGCCTCTTGCATATCCCCCTAGGTTTGATAAGAAGGAGTGAAGTAAGTTGTGTTGCCCTGTGTTGGATGCATAGTGTCGCTATCGTACACGGTCTGCCCCGTACTTCTCCCCCTCAGCATCACAAACCTCCCATGCTTGTCCGTTTGGGTGTCGTTGTGTAGAAAGGGGTCGAGGTGTGAAATAGTAGTGCCACCCCATTGTGTTTGGTGCGTGCCGAGGAGTGAAACATTTGTGCAAGGAAGGTGTGTTTCCTGAATGGCGGCAATTTCAATCTGGTGATCCTGTAGAAATTTCCAGCTCCTTTGCCTCTTATTAGGGGAATGAATCCCCTTGACATTCCATGTCAGGCAATTAACTCCCGCCATACATCAGCAATGACCGATCTGCTCGGACCCCCCTCCTACCCCTGTCTTGTGTTTCTTAAATTCCCTCCCATGCCCTCTACCCTGTAGCAGCAACCTGCACTAAGCACTAAGAAAGAATGTGACATCAAGAAACCTATAAGAAAAAAGGAAGAAAAAGGCAAACCATGTCCAACTTGGATCAAACACTTGCTCTCGAAGGTCCTCGATCGTAGAGGAGAACCTCATTACAAGCAAAAACTGGGGCAGAGCAATTTCCGCCTCTGAGGCCCTTTACCAGTTCCGTAGGTGTAAAGAGAGATATAAGCCAGTGGTCTACTGGCTCCCTGGGTATTGCAGTCAGCATTGTTGACTCAAACTTTTCACCTCGTCATGGTGGTGCAAGTGGCCAGACAGGTCTCTTTAGTTGCTGGATAGTACAGGATTTGGCACCCGCTAGGGATTTTGTTTGGTCACCACCGTGCCAGGTGCCTCCCCCCAGTGTCTCCATTCCCATCGCCGCCACCGCCCTCCTCACATGTGCCGCGAGTGTTAGAGTTGGCACCTCCGTACCAAGGGTGGCGGTCGAAGATTCAACGTGTCCAACGGTGGATTAGCTTGATGCTCAAGACTCCACGACTGTCCTAAGGGCTGGTCAGACATTTCGTAACAAACGCTGAATGCTTTTGACAGCTGTCATTGATCTTCTCGACCTGTAGTATTCCTGACAGCTCTCCGTTGTTGCTGCCAGGGCCCCCCTCCCTGCTCCCTCGGCCCCGGAGCCACCTCCAGGCCATTAGTGACAGCCATTGTCCCAGGGGCATGCGTCTCGATACCCAGGATAGACGCTGTCTCCTACAAGGTCGCACAGTGGTAGTTTTTTGTTGGCGAGGGTAAAAGCCAGATCGAAGGGATAAGTCCATCTGTACTTTATCTTGCAGTCTCGTAGGGCAATCATGGTCGGTCGGAACAGTTGACGTCAGGCAAGCATGGCCTGGGCGATGTCCTGGTAGAGAGTGAATGTTGCATCCTGGAAAGAGACCTTGTCGAGGGGCGGACCCTTCCGAAGGACCTGTTCTTTAGTTTTGAAAGAGCTGAACTTGGCTAACACATCCCTGGGCCTTCGGGCATCTCCTGGAGCATGCGGCCCCACTCGGTGGACACTCTTCAGATGAAATTCTGATTCAGCGTCTCCCAGGACCATTGAGAACCGCCCCAACATGAAGGCCTCAAGATCTGGGCCCTCGCAGCCTTCCTCCAGGCCTCTCAAACGTATGTTATCCTGGCGGAACCGATTCTCAAGGTCTTCGCACCTGAGGACAGTGGCGTTTAGCTGAGCGCGTAAGTCACTAGAGTGGGCTTCCAGTGACTTCACTCGGTTCTCCAATTCTTATATTTTGCTTTGAGGTTTAGGGCATGTGCTCCAACTGAATCAACATCCTCCTGTAGGGCCACCAATCGGCTCCCCCATCTCAGCCTTAAACGCCTCCAAGGAGGCCCCCATATACATCTTGAGATTAGCTCTGAGTTCTTGTTTGAATTCACGTAAGGAGGCTATGAGATCTTCTCACGTGAGGGTCATGGGATCCGGTCTTGTCACTTCCTCACTGCCTGACCCCTTGGTAGCGTGGGCGAAGAAGTTGGTGACCTTTGCGGGCTGTGCCGTTTTGGGTGGCATGAAGAGACTGGCCTGAAGTGGATGGTAAGTATACAATGGTAGTGGTGGTAGGCACCTCCTGGGTCCCAGGATGTCCTGCCGACGAGAAGCTCTCCCACTGCAGATGATCCGCCGACCCTGCAAAAAGCCTCCTGTAGCACCGCCCGAGGGAGCGGTGTGTTCCACCCTCACCATCACCTGTAGACCCGCGCTGATCACCAATCCAGTGGAGCCCTTCACTGAATGGTCATCTCTCCTATAAGCTTGCTGTGCCTCCACCAGGGGCTTCCTTCAGCCCAGCTTCAGTGTGTCATAGGGCTTTTTGGGCACTCTCTTGGTTGGCTCTCTACTCTGCAACTCAGGACCACCCAATTCAGAGGTGAGCCAAATGGGGGATCGATGGGCAGGATCCAGCATTCAGGTGTCCACAGTCACTCCAGGCGGCCATCTGGTCTCTGGGGCACTTGAGGGATTCAGTTACAGCCTCCTGCGGCCTTCTCATGCAGTCATGATGTGCCTGACCTCCGCCATCTTGAGGTCAAGCACTGTGTTCCCTCCAGCATTCCCAGGGAGCCACTACTTCATAGGAGGGTGCCTCCCCGCATTCATACGTACCTGTCCCTGAGGGAGGTAGGCAGTGTTCACGGCCGTCTTTAGCTCTGGGGGCGCCCCCCCACTAGCATGGAGCTTGTCAGGCGGAGCGGCCTGTCCGCAGTGATTAGCCCTCCCCGGGCAGCACCAGCAATCAATCAGGAGCAGTTCTCTGGGCTGGTGGGCAAGGGCGACGAGATTTCCTTCTGACCCAGCAGGTGCGCTGTTCATTCACAGTCCCAAGGCCTTCGAGACCGGCTCAGTGGTCCAGCTCTGTGTAATCCGCCATTTTGGATCACGCCGCCAGCAGCAATCGTATGCGAGCCCTCCACCAGCACATATCTCCTGCAGCTCCCCACGCGGCACCGGAAGGTTCTCACCTCTCCAGGTGACCCATAGGATTGGGCGGCATGTATTTGGAGACCGCAAATGCTTGTGGTACCGAAGGTAAGTCGGGGCCTGGCGCAGAGCCAATCGGATTTACGTCAGGTCGGCCATGACGGTTGGCCATGCCCCCTGCCTCACTTTTTTTTACGCAACAGCGGCTCTGAGTCTGCTCCACATTTACATGAATGCAGATGCGTCACTTTTTTACAGGCTGCATCGGTTTTCACTTGCATGAAAATCACCTGTGCCGCCTTCGATTTTAATTTATGCAAGGTAGGCGTTCTGTCGGACACCCTACCTTGAAAATTTCTCAATGGTATTTAACACTTTTCTTTTTGGCGCAGCTGCCAATGCTTCGGAATCCCTACGCCTGCCAAACCCAAGCATTGAGATGAGACATTTGCTGTGCCCCAGGGACCACACCAGCTGTAGTGACTTGATTGCAATATACAATCACGTCACAAGGTACGTGGGCCACCTATGGTGAGTGTATGCACGTAATGTCAAAATTTGTGACATTACGTACTGATGTCACACATGCAAGTGGGCACTATGCGTCACATCCATGCACAATATTTTTGAGTACAAAGTGACTTTGTTACCTTTTTACGCTCCAACACATTGGTCCCCATTCAGTGGTCGATGTGTCAGTTAAAACTGACGCATCGCCTTTCATTTTGATGCATTGCTGGAGTTACGTTGGTTTTCATGCGAACTCCATCAATGCGCCAAAAAACCTTGCGTCATGGTGCGCCATATTGTAAATACGCAAACAAATGCAGCACATCCATAGGTGGCACAAGATTTTTTCACTTAGATGCAAGGAAACTGACGCATTGCTGCTTTAATGCCGCGATGCGTCACTTCTTGTTAATCTGGCCCTCTCTCTTTCACACATACACACACACAAACTCTTTCTCCTGTACCTCCTTAACACAAAACGGTCATTACAAATTACACGTGTGACAATTGCTCATTGCACTCTGCCAAGAGCTACAGATTGAATGATCATGTAGTGGAAACACAGTTATTACTCAAGGAAAGACAATGTGAGAAACTCTTACTGAATTCAGTACAAATAACATTCTCAGCTGGGCCCAGGTCAATTTCCATATCCTTAGGCATCAAGGGTATTATTGTCAGTATGTGGGTACATATTTCGATAAAGTGGACACATATTTACACTTGAACGTTGTATGTTTTTCATGTCTGTTGACATGTTTGCAAAACACAGCTAAGAAATATGATATTTGAGGCAAATAACCCCCAATAGCTCTGGAATGGTTCTGTCAGACCGCACCCTGCTCTGCTCCTAGGAATGTATTTGAAGTCCTGACACTTTCTCTCTCACAGTGAGGACATCTATTACGTACTATCTATTTTGAGAAAAATACACCTTGTGATCATGATGTAAAGTGAAAGAAATACCATTAGAATTCACTTGCACGTGTTAAAGCCTAGCAAGCTGTTAGCTTTCTCCCGAGCACCATCTACCCACATGAATACATTAAGTATATGAACCGGAGCATTGTCTCAAAATACAATATATGTAATGCACGTTTTTGCACAGGTATGAAAAAGATGGATCAGCTATTGCAAACGAATAACGATTATATGCTCTAATCAGTTTTAGCAAATGCACTGTATAAGAGGGGTCTACTAAAAGACATACAAGTCAAAATATCTTATACCACCATCCTTTTCTGTGGCCTGATCTTAATAATAATGATAATAATAACAACAATAATCATCCTCATAATAATACACAAGATGTGTTCCCTCTTTCGCCACATTGGCCTTTGTTGTTGTTTTACTTGCACACATTTTGCAGTGTTATCATTGTTATGAATTACTATTATTTTTACTATTACTTGTTTTTATATAGCACTACATGTTGCGCCACTGTTGTCTGTAAGCGATGTAAGTGCAGCACACATTTGTGTAATGAATGTAGACAGTGTTGTTTTATGCACTGTAGTACTTAAATACTGCAATATATGTACAAGTAAAAGAAAAACAAAGATCAACGAGGAGAGAGAAGGAAAATATCCCATATGCCCACCCTAAACTAAGATTACAAATAGCTAGGTCCTCGGGTGGAGGAGAGAACCGTAAAATATTGTGGGTGGCCGTTTTTTATTAAAATGCAAGATTGCAAGTCGCACTATGTGCCAGGCAGTAGCATTATTATTGAGCTACTCACTAAAAGGATGCTTAACCCTAACCCAGATGTGGCATGCGTCATCAAAGGGTCACTCCTTACTTATGTTGTGATATGGAGACACTAGTGGACTCACTGTAACAGTAACAGATGTTTTATAAGTTTGTACCTATGACCCATCAGATGGTATAATGGAAGCACAATCAGCTAGATTCATGAAGCCAAATTGCGATCGCAATAGCTGCGAATTAGCAATTGCGATCGCAATTTTAATAAAAGGAATTCATGATAGTGAAATCCCATAAAAAGAGAAATCGCTAAAGAAAAATTGCGAATTCGCAAATAATTTCGCAGAATCCTGGAAGAAGCCCATTAGCGAATCGGAAATTGCGAGAAACCATGGATTCTGCAAATTTATTTGCGAAATCACAAAACAATCGCAATCGCTATTCAAGAAAAATCGCTAATTGCGAAAAACCCAAAAATCGCGATTTGCGACGCGCAATTTAAGGAGAACCCAAACCAGGTGGTAACCAGTAAGGAAAAAAAAAAGGATTACAAAAAAACTTGAACAAACTACCAACAGGTGCAGGCCTGACCAAACACACTTAAGGAGATGCAGCTGGAGCATGAGGACTCTCACAATGCCAGGACTCTACATGGTGGTCAGGCGGCGAAGGCTACAGCGAGCAGCACGGAAAAGACGTAGGATCCAGGAGCGGATATTCCGCCAGCGGGTCACCCTTCTGGGCCAAACCAGGGAGCAAATTTACGCTAAGTACCGCCTGAATGGGGCAATGATCATCAAGCTGATCCGGGACCTAGATCCCCTGATGCAGCAGCCAACAAGGAGGACCAATGCCGTGCCCACACATGTCCAGGTATTGTGCAGCCTTTATCTTTTGGTCTCCGGAAGCTTCCAGGGGATAGTCGCTGTTGCAGGGGGATATCCCAGCCCACTATGTCCCGCTGCCTAAGGAGTTTCCTGGAGGCTATGCTGACCAGGCTACACCACTACATCTCATTCCCCACCAGCCAACAGGACTTGAATGAGACCAAGCTTCAATTTTACAACGTAGCCCAATTTCCAAATGTAATAGGATGCATTGACTGTACCCACATCCACATCTGCCCACCAGCACAAACGGAATACATGTACCGCAACCGCAAGTCCTCCCACTCCCTCAATATCCAGATGGTGTGCAATGCTAAGACAATCATCACGGACATAGTGGCACGGTACCCGGGGAGCACACATGACTCCTTCATTTTCCGGCACAGCGGCATCCACACACGACTGGCCAGGGGAGACTTTGGGCAAGGACACCTACTAGGTAAGTACACATGCCCCAAAATAGTACACTGTGATCATGTTGCTGCGCAGAACAGGCACTCACCCTCTGCTCCTTTCAATGAGGTGACAGCGGCTACGCTCTCCGTGAGTACCTCCTCACCCCATACCTCAACCCTGCAACACCACAGCAACAGCGTTACAATGCTGCACACATACGCACAAGAAATTTCATTCAGAGGACATTTGGCCTTTTGAAAAGCAGATTCCGCATACTTCACAAGACTGGTGGGGCCATCAAATACGAGCCTGAGGTCTGCTGCCGCATCGTGGCCGTGTGTGCTATCCACCACAACATTGCTACCAAGCGCAGGATACCTGTAGAGATCTCTGGCAGTGAGTCGGAAGGGGACAACCGACCACCTGCACATGTGCATCATGCACGCTGGGAGAATCCTGCAGAAGGACACAGGCGCCGTGACCAAATCAGCATGAACTGTTTCTAGTGCACCCACTCCCCACACCCAAGACTTCACTCATGCATGACAATAGTAATAATGACATGAGTCAGATTAAGTTTCACAGATTATTTCTTATTGTTTTTTGCACAATAAAGTGGGAATTCCCCAAACTGTAAAATGATTGGCATATTGCATCATATGTCCCATGTTCTTGAGGAGGGCATGCTTGTAGCAGCAGCATGGCCCTTCATGGTACCTATCAAATGTTCAATGCCGCCTCCGGCCAGATGCTCCCAACCTTCTTTCCACCTCCTCCTCCTGATTTTGCCGTGAGGTAGCAGAGGGCCTGGTGCTGCGGCGGGGTGCTACCACCAGTGGCACGGATTGGCTACTATGGCTGGAATTAGCCTCACTAGTGTCGCCCCCCCCCCCCTGGCTGGCCAGGGCCAGTTGCCTGCATGCCTTGAACTGCAGTTGTCACTTGCTCCAGAGCTCTCGCAACGTCCTCACAGCACTGGACCATTTGCGCCTGCATGGCCAAGGAGCGTCGTGCCAGCTGGGAGGTCGCGTTGCCAATGATATAGTTTGACCGCGTGTATGTAGACAGGCGGGTCAGCAGCTGCCGGTGTCTGCGCCGGTTGATGTCCCGCTGCCTTAACATGGCCTGGGTGTTGGCCTCCACAGCAGCGGTCATCCTCTCCATACGGTCACTCAGCTGACCTACATTCCTAGCCGTCTTGTTGATATGGAGGTGTATAGCAGCGAGATGACGGGCTTGTGTCTAGTGGACGTGGAGCATACGGCGCTCAATAGACAGCCCAGGTGCCCGCACGTTCACACCACTGCCAGCGCATGATGTGGTATTGCGCGGCTCCCTCACCAGTCCGCTTGACTGGCTCCTCACAGCCGCTGGGTGGCGGGTTTGTCTGCGTGCTGCTGCTGGTGTTGTCAGCCCCACTGGTGTTTGTGTGACTCGCTGTGGTACTGGTGCACCTGTTGGTGCAGAGGTGGCACTGTCCACAGGGGCAGGTGTTGTTGTGACCGCTGGTGCGGCAGCTTGCCCTGATGGTCCTGGCTGTGGGGATGGATGTACATCTCCCTCAGTGTCCTCTGTAATTTCATCAATTTTCAGGGCATCGCTGTCCGTACTCGGTACTTCAGCGCCACCTGTGATGTAAAGTGGACGTTGATTAGTGACATGTTACTTACACATTGGAGCTTCCTACATGCATGCAGGCTACCATTCCCTGACTCGCTGCAGGATTGCCTCTCACTTAACAGGACTGGCTGTATGGGGCTAGATGGTAATTGTGGTCAGACTACATGTCCCACAATGCAATAGGGCTTTTGTGGTGTGCTTTGGCTGCATGACTGGGGTTTGTAATGGGATGAACTGGGGTCATGGCCATTGTTAGGGGACAGGGTCGCAGTCACATGGCACTTACCTTGTGTATCTTGGGTAGGTCGGGAGGAGTCCAGCTGGATTACCCCCACGCATGCCTGTGGGTTCAGGGTGTCCTCTACTCGGTCCTCAAGTGGGGTGTTGGGTGGGACAGTGGGCTCCCCTCCTCCTGTCGCCACACGCTCCCCCAGCCTCTCTGCGATCTTCTCCTTGGCCCGCCCTCTGAGGTCGTACCAGCGTTTCTTCAAGTCATCCACAGAGCGCTGGGTAACCCCCACGGAATTCACTTTTGCGCAGATGCGCACCCAAATCCTCCTTTTGTCGGCCTCAGGCACCCTTCTCGAGTCCTTTCCGAAGAGGCGGTTGTGGTCCTTGGACACTCCCTCTATAATATGTTCTAACTCTTGTTCAGAAAATTTGATTTTCCTTATTCTTCCTATGGAAGGTTCACCTGCAGCTTCCTGTGACATGTTGTGCCCTGGGGTGCCTCCTGGATTTCAGCTGTAGGTACTCTGGAGGGAGCTCTGGTAATACTGCTTCCACTTCAGGCTCACAATGCTGAATGAGGGTGGAACCTGCCTACTTCCTGGTTGTGATGTCATCACTGTGCTCAGAATGCGACTTCCCGTTTTTGCGATTGCACAAAAAAGATGGATTTCTCACTGAGAGAGTTTGTTCACAGGGCAGTACTAATCGCATAGTTATTAGAGAAGTCGACCTCAGCTGTGGGCCGTGCGGTGTATTCCCTCAAGCGAAAGGGATTTCTAAATGTAAAATTAAGCTGCAGCCCAAAAGTTGCACTTCAAAGTTTTCATCTATTGAAGACTTCGGCATACAATGCCCTCATGTTCACGCACAGGCCCAGTGATAGACTAGGGAATATCTATTTAAACAACCATGGTGAGCTAGCAAGCCTGTAATCGAAGTAATGGGACCCACAACAAACCAAACGACAGATGGAGAGTGCACCGAAATGAACGATAGGCGTGTTGAAAAATACCCGTTGGCAAAGAGCAGTCTTTCATGTCACGGCGGGAGGAAGAGGTAGCCCGCACGGTGACTGTGGCATAAATACCGGTCCGGCACTACCTACAGCCGGGACCGTGTATGTGGAAAGACAGTCGGTTAATACGATGTTGTAGTTCTAGAGTCAGCATGGACGTATCTATGCACATACAAATAATAGAGTGTGTTTGTAAGGTGGAGTGTGCCCCTCAGTTGAAAGAGAAAGTTGTGTCGGACCCAGTGGAAGGCTATTATGTATCTAAGGGAGTTATCAGGATTAAAGGTGAAAATCGCCCTCTAGTGGTCACATTCATGGAGGATATTGTGACACATTAAGCATCTAAGACATTGGCACCAATCACTTAAATATTTGTCAATAAGCTGGGGCCAAATAAAAACGTTTTATTCAGAACAAAAAACGCTTGCCAGAAAGTCCACCTTTGGCACCCCTCCAGCTTCCGCCTCCACCCTTTTAAAACCCGGCTTTATAGGACTTGGCTGAGGCAGGTCAAGAGGCAGGAGGAGGCAACTCTAACAACAAGCACAGGTGCATAGGAGCACCCCTCCATCCCCACATTACACGCAGAGTATCTCGAAGAGCAACCCCCAACTGGGGGCGAGCAACGAAGCAGCTTGGTCGTAATTTTGAGCAGCTGTTTACTGTCCCCATGCAAACAGAGCATGCCCAACAGGGTCCTTGGATTCATTCCTACCTACAAGGGAAATGAACTTCAAGTGCATCAAGAGCTAGCACAATGTTTTCGCAAAGTTGGATTACATTTCATTTTTGCAGAGAAGGCTACACCTTACAATGAGACCATCTTGACCTATACCAATCTCAGCAGGAAGTCTACCTTTCAACCCTCTGGCCCACACACTACCACCAGATGTGTTAACTGTTGAAAAAGCAGTAGTCAAAGAAGTGGAATCCAGCTCCATAACTAAACAGAAACCTTTTTACAAACTGCTGAAAGAGGAACTTACCGCATTGAACAATCTGAGTAATGATGAGTCCATTGTCATAAAACCCACAGATAACGGGGGAGCCACCACTATCATGGACACTACCACATACAGAGCTGAATGTCTTAGACGTTGAACAAGAGATATTCTTATCGCCTCCTAAATGTGATCTGACCAAGAGATTGTCCACTTCAATTAAAAGCATGGTGGCCAAGGACAACGGCTGGATTTCTTGAAAAGAATCTGACTTTCTCATCACTACTAACAGAGTTGTCCCTCATTTTTATGTCCTTCCCAAAATCCACAAAATGCAGAGACCACCTCCAGGCAGACCAATCATCTCTGGCATTAGTTCCCTGTTAGAGCCCCTTTCCCAGTTTGAGGATTTGTTCCTGAGGCCCCTCATTCGTGAGATGCCTACATACCTCCAGGACAGCAAGGATGTTTTTAGACTTCTGACTGATGTGCCATTTACGATCGTGACTGACGACTAAGTGTTGTTCAATGTTTAACCACCATACACCAGAGTCCCCCAGGATAAGACCCTGGCCACAACATAGGCTCTACTTCGAGAGAAGGACCTGGATACATTCATCCAAGTTTCATTCATCGTGGGTTGTGCATGTTTGGCAATGAAATAAAACTTCTTTGGGTTTGAGGGCTACCTGTACCTCAGACATCCAGTATTTCCATGGGGAATACCTTCGCCTCCAGTCTGGCACCCCTCTATATTTATTCTTTGGAGACAGAAAAGGTGGGTGGTACCTGGCATCCCTTATCGCTCCCACATTATCATGTGGAAGCGATACATTGACATCTTGGTTATTTGGCGTGGTGAATGGGACTCCATCACCATCTTCCACCAATGGTTGAATGCTCTGAACCCCTTTTTAAAATTCACCTTCGAGATCAACAAAGAGCTCCTCCTGTTCTTAGAACTACTCATCTTCCTCTCTGTGGGTGGTTTGGAGGCAGAACTGTACAAAAAAGCCCATGGCTCATAATGCATTATCACCTTATACGAGCTACCACCCAAAATCGTTGCAGGATAATTTCCCATTTGGGCAGTTCCTGCACCTTTGGTGGAACTGCTCCTACGTTAAACAATACAGGGAACATGCAGCTATTCTCTCTGGACATCTACAGAACAGAGAATATCCATCTCTGCTTATACCGAGAGCAGCAAAAAGAGTGCAGAATAGCAACCGTGGATCTCTGTTGGAGATCACCCAACCCGAACAACCAACAGCAAGATTGACCTGTCTTAACACATTCTGTACTTTGTCCAGCCAGATCAAGAAATCAATCTGTAAGAACTGGCGATCCTCAACAAGGGAGAAAGATCGATCAAACACCCACAATTTGCCTTCAAAAGAAGTAGTAACCTCAAGGACAAACTAGTCCCTTATACACTCAAGACATCCAAAGTGAAAAGACAGGATACCCTTTGGGGGCTCCCAGCGGTGAATGGACATTTTCCCTGCGACTCTTGCAGAGTGTGTGCACACATCACACACACAACTGAAATTCATAATGGCACCAACAGGCCAAGGGAGCTTAGACAACACACCAATTGCAACCTCGACATAGTGTTTTAACTGATCTCCTGCCCTTGCAACCTGCGTTAAGTTGGAATGACAACACGCAGGGTAAAGACTCACATAATGGAACATCATAAGATGCAAGACACAATCTACAAAACTCACCAATAACTTCCCTGACAAGGGACATCAGGTGTGGGTACTGAGCTGGACAGTGCTTGATAAACCCAGCATACCTCCCTCTGTCTCTGACGTCACTAGATATCTATTTATTAAGGTACAGAAGTGGGTGCACAGGCTACATGGCACTAGAGATAGACTATATGATGAGATTCCTTGGGCCTCCATCCCTTGATACAAGAAAGCATACTTTAGGGAAACATTAATTGACATAGAGTTGACGGCACTGAATTTTGGGTCACTCCGGCGGTGCCTCGCATCATCATGGGTCCCCCCTCCATTTACAAGCCCCTCTATGTGACATAAAAAGCTTTTTTATTTGTTCCCCTTTCTTTTGGACAACCCACAAAGCTTTTTGTGTCAATAAAACATTTTTATTTGGCCCCACTTTGTTGTCATATATGTTTAGGTGATTTGTACCAACATATTAGATGTTAAGTGTGTCACGATATCCTCCACTATGTTAGGGTTCGAGGGAGAAGAAGGAGACCTTGAGCTGTGGTTAGAGTCGAATCACAGAAGAGGAAAACACACTTTTCACACGCTCCCTTATTCCTCCAAAAGGACGCCGAGCACTTAGCTTGACGCTTGGCTTACTGACTTGTTCGTGACCACGCCCCCTTCCAATTCCGTGTTGTTCCAGACCCGTTGAAACAAGCTCCTGTGGCGTCTTCGGGAATCCTGTCCGCTACCTCGGTTCCTGTCCCCACTCTCCTTGATGGTGGTCCCTCCTTGTGGTGTAGTGGTATTTATTTCGTGGCAGTTTCTCCCCCTTGGCTACATTTTCCCCCCTCCATTACTGTTACGTGCCGTCTAGCAGTACCTGGCTTTATATCTGCATCTGCTGTTCGGATCTCTTTAAGGCTCACTGCATTTTTGTTTAAACCCTCTAGTTTGTTCCCCTGTGAGGGAGTCGCTGTTCTGCTCTGCTTCCCCCATCAGAGCCGGATGGCACACCTCAGCGAGTGTGTTTCTGCTCCGCCCTGCGATGGCTATCAGGGCCGGACGGAACACCTCGGATCCCGTTCCTGTTTGTAAGGGAGTCGTTGTTCCGCTCCACACTTCCGCCACGCCTCTCCTAAGCTGGCCGGTCGGAACACCTCAACCCGCTCTATTTTCTTGTTAGAATTTTACCCTTCTCCCACAGTGTCTACTGTATGAATGGTGACCGAGTGAGTGTTTAGGTCTCTCCATTTTTGACCTCTGGATATTCTATCACTATCCTACCCTCATTCCAGCCAAGGACCTCCGCTTCAAGGAATAATTGTAAAACAAGCACTGGTGAGTGTGAAGCGACAATAATCACAGCTCAATGTTTATAGTGTTTATAACCTTGCATAGAGATTAAGGGTGCTTATTGTTCTTTCCTTCTAGCATCTACATTTTCTGGCTGCCATTCTACACGACCTCAATCCTCAACCTATGGGGAGAGTGGTGGACACTCCTTGGTTTATTCCCCCATACTTTTAGAGAGCAGCATCTTGGAGCGAGTTTCAAGGTTCTCCTTTAAGTGCTGTTTTTTGGAAGTTGAGGGGTTCATCTTCGCTCGTGTGGATCTGGTACTGTACCTGACACACTATCTTGACCACTGGAGAGCGTTTTTCAGCTTTATTCCTAACAACTCGCTTACATATATAATATCCTTCAGCTGGGCCCAGCATGACCTTTTTCTTTGAACTGAGGGAAGCGCTCTACCTTTTAAACGTGCTCCATTAATTGAATTCGCATAGATCCGTCCATGCTGACTCTGGAACTACAAATCCTGAGTGATCGGGTCACGTGACAGTGCGTATGCGATGCAGTCACATAGTAACTGACCATCTTTCTAAACACTGGTCCTGGTTAGAGGTATTGCCAGACTGGTATTTATATGACAGCCACCATGTGGGGCTTCTCCTTTTCCCGCTGTGGAATGAAAGACAGCTGACTCTCCACCAACAGGATATTTTTCAAAATGTCTATCATTCCTTTCGCCGTCACTCTCCATCTGTCATTTGGTTTGTTGTGGGTCCTGTTAATTCAAATACAGGCTTGCTAGTTCACCGTTGTTGTTTAAATATATACTCCCCAGTCCATCACTTGACCTGTACATGAGTGAACACAAAGGTATTGTAGGCTGGGGTCCGCAATAGATGAATACAGTGCACGTTATGGGTTTTGGCTTCATTTAACATTTTGAAACCTCTTTTGCTTGACGGCATACACTGCCCGGCCCAAAGCTGAGGTTGGCATCTCTAACAACTATGCCATTGGTACTGCCCTGTGAACAAACTCTTTCAGTGAGAAATCCCTCTTTTCAACAGCACACTGCCCTGCTTGACCCTTTTAATAGAAGATCTCTCTGTCTCCAGCAATATATTGCCAGGCTGTGGAATGCCTAGACGTCCATTGGTTGTTGTGTGTCTTTATAAAGTGTCTCTTCCTATGATTTCTTCAGGGTGGCGAGGCCCCCTGAGCCATATGCCAGGTTGAGGTGAGGTGTGTTCGACATCAGTGGGTAAGCCCCTCTTTTACAATCTCTTCTGCCAGAATTTGGGCCCCTGATGTGTCCTGGGTGTTTCTATTAAATGTACCAATGATTAACGTAATTTGGATACCTTGACAGATATGGCACAGTGGGATTGTTCCACCCATTGCCGCAAGATGTTTAGCTTCACAGGTTGAAGCGAGTGCAACTCTATAAATGCTTGACCTAACTCTTACGATTATTTAATTTTCTCCTATGCATCTCTCTAGGTACTACCAATCAGTACACCAATCTATGAGGACCTCACAGGATCACTGGGTTCTTTTGTATATTTGATACTGAGTTTTCACCTTTATTTTGATTTAAACACACTGAACACCAAGACTAACAAATTTGTCCTACAGAAAGCCACTACACCTCTATGTGAGGGTGACTAGGCTGACACATGTCCACCATATTTTGACACTGTAGATATATGTTTTTTACACGTGTGCCCAGGCATTTATGAATAACGGTGCTGTTGCTTACCTTGGAGCTAGATTTAGTATCATTTCCATTTACTCTGCTACCCTCATTACCTTGAGCTCATCATTGTGGTGTGTAGTATAGAGTCCCTTACAAGAAAACATACAAGCTCCTCCCTCTCAGAGATGGGGTGTAGCCTGGGCCTTCACTAGGTATCAGGACACAAGGAGAATCCCAATGATAAAGCATGCCAGATTTGGTGGGTGAGGGAATTCGTCCTTTTAAAGGGATATAACTTTTTGGCTATGTTGTTGTTTTGACAGTTGTGGATTATATTTTAGACCCAAGGGTTTCTTGATTGTTGCATATGTGTAGGACAGGGAGCTAACCCTTGCAGGTCTTTAAATCTCCTCTGATCCCTCTCTTTTTGTGATGAAAAATATCCCAAAATGTGTCATGAGGTATATGAATGCTCAGAGAAAACTTTTTAAACAGGTCTTTTCTGATAATTAAAAGGTAAAGAAAGAGAAGGAAGCACTGGTAGAAGGTGTGTGGGTATGACCACTCGACCTGCAAAAATAAGGACTAATGGACACCACAGCAATATACGTTGTAAAAAGATAAGCACAATGATGAGCACCCACCATCTGACTGCGGGACGCTCACAAGATGACATTAGGTGGACTATTTTGGAGGCACACCCTCACATGAGTATGGACAGGCTGTTTAGAAGAGAACAACAGTGGATATTGTTTGGCCACTAATATTCATGGGCTAAATGATGATATTCAATGGTGCGAAACCTGATACCGTTTTCATACCACCACCACACCCCCCCTCAGACTCATGAGTCAAGATACAACTTTTATTACTCGCGATTTTAGAGGCTTTGATCTAACCCCTGATTATATGGGACCCACTCGTGCTTCCTTCTCTTTTTTACCTTTTAACTATTTAAATATTTTCTTCACATTCTTATACCTCATGACGCAATTTGTGATATCTCATATCTGTATTACGCTTGAAGTACTGGGTTTTTAAGAACCCAGTGGTGCCAGGGAACACACCCTTAGACTTCGAGTCCTTCCTGTTTCAGACTACAGAAACAAAGAGTCTTCTAGGTGAAGTCAAAGATGGAGTTTATTGGCTGCAGCCGTAACAGGTACCCTAGAAGTACAACACTGTGTATATTCTCAGGAGACTGTTCAACTTACAAAGCCAGCCATCCCTTTTTATACAAAATATTATGCTTTAGGCAAACATTCCTTATTTTACAGTTGACCATTCACATATTTTGATGACAAAGAAAAAGCAGATTCATGATGACAAGCCCATTTTCAGTTTGTCCAGCCCACAATCAATTTCCTGGCAAGGCCCAACATTTCCATCAGATATCGGACGGACCCCTAATAAAATCGGGCACCTCCTCCTCGTAAAGCAAGTCATAAAGTAAGAAACAGAGACAGGTGTGTGTAAGATTAGGCGTGGTTTGTGTGCGATGAAGGGTTTATGGTATGCCGTGCCTTAATCTAATCTTGATCGGCCACTGGGAGGAACTGACCGAACAGGTTTGGCTTCAGGCAGTGGAGTCAGCTTGCCCAGGTCACAGGGAAGCCAGCAAAGGTGTACGTGTCCTTCAGACTCGTTTTTGGCCTTAGTCATCGGCCTATGTGAGGGCAACCACAAAATGGCTGCCGTATACAAAATGGAACCCGAGGGTTCAGGACGAGATTCCTGATTTCAGGGTGATCTTGCCACTCAAATGGGACGAAAATGCTTGTACATAGTGTACTCGTCATTCTCGGTCCGCTGATACCAAAATCGTCATGATTCGACGATGTCTGTGACACGGGTCCAGAATTTTCAGTACCACAGGCCCTCCTTTTGCCCTTACATAGGCAATCAACCTACACTCACGCTAATCTGAGTCCAGGTCTATATTCACGAATTCATTGAGATGTTGCTGTAGCATCATCCTATTGCTTAGCTCGTCCCTTTGATACAGGTTTCATTACACACGATGTAGCACAGAGGCCACATATAGTAGGAGCACACTGTACGCACCGATAGAACAGGAAAAGAATGGCTAAGATCATCCCAATGACCATCAGAATCTTCCATCCCCAGGCGGATAACAGTTCCCAGAACCATCCCATCAACGACCAATCTCCTTTGTCCAGATGAATAGATTCGGAAACCTTATGCAGTTTGGAAATGGCCTGGTACACTGTTGGAGTGTTATCTGGAATGAAAACGCAGCAACTCGATTGGATCACTTTACATACCCCACCTCGGTCTGCAAGTATGACGTCTAACGCGACCCTGTTCTGAAGGGTTATAAGGCGATCCGACTGGAGCTCAGCAGTCAAGTTACTAAGGGCACCGGCAGTTTCAACTACGGTGGACTCGACCACCCTCGTCAATTGCCTTATGTTCCTGCTGTTAACCATGGGTCCCCAAAACGGCAGAAAACCCTTCAAGAAATCTCCCAATTCTTGTCCTGCAGTGTCTTTCTCATTTAAGGCACCTCTAACTACCCTTGTCTTGTGGTAATCTGCTGCAGCGGTGTAGGTGGTGGCTACAGGAACAAAACAAAACATGTGCCCGAAAAGTCAGGGGGCAACCATGTATAGGCTCTATCATGGCAGACGAAATAGGTACCCTTAGCTGCTAAGAACGAAGGGGAAGTTTGGGACGCAAAAATATATGTCTCAGTGCAGGTGCTCTACCCTAACTGAGCTCTGGGATTCTTGCCAGTACCTTGCAGACATAGGTGACCCTGATGGGGTACAATCCAAATCGGGGAGGATCTCTTAGCTCGCTGTTTTTCACTCAGAGTAACTCCATATCCGGTCACGTTCCATCCAATGTAGGCTAGTGTCTCATCTCTCGGGATAGTCTCATAGGAAGTATCTTCCCTAATCATATCTACTATACCCGTAACTAGAGCACTATCCTTAGGATTATCTTTCACGGAACGTAGGGGGTAGACTTCATGTGTATAAATGAACATTGTTCTGTATGCCCACACTGAACCATTATGGCTGAAAGGCAGGACCAGGTAAGGGATACCTTTATCTGTTGTGTGAGGCATAAGACCACACACCCAACAGTTAGTCGTGTTCATTACTAATTGGTGTTGGTGCAAAAGCTGAACGAAAGAGTTATTAACAAATTCTAATCTCCTGACGGACTCATGTTCAGGGAAAGGGTGGAAAGAATGCGAGGAAACAGTAGGAGGAGGTATGGGCTGTATAGTGGGTGCAAATGTCACTCGAAAAGAGAATAAAACATATCCTATCAAAAACATCATTACACTGAACAACATAAAAATGCATAATATCAAAAAACTCTTCTTGGTCATACTTCTACATATTTTAGCTTTGAAGTTCATTTCCTTGACAGGTCTCTCCATCTCGAAAAACTCCATCCTCTCTAATTGCTGCTCGCGATGGTAGGGTGTTCTATGCTAAGGAATGCTTCTGTCAGTCCAGGGCAACTCCCTTAGACCAACCAGAACTGTCGACCTAACGTCTTCAGCTGCACCCCAAAGACTTCGGCAACCGCGACCCTACTGCTGAACCCGGATGGTGGTTCGAAAAACAAAAATAAAAAAGTTTCTCAGATGAGAGAGCTGCACTTTCAACAAAAATAGCAAAGAAAAGGAAAGTTTTATTAGTCCATAGTTCTCGGCCTGAGGTTATAGCGCCTTTTTCTAGGTAATGTCTGGTCCTGCACCAGGAGTTCAGGCTCTGTAGTGTCCAATCGGATTGACGGTGGCACAGCTTCCTGCAAAAGATTGTCACTTTCTCGTTCAGAAATTGTTCCTTTTACACGTGCATCGCTGAAAGGCAGAAAACGGGGCACAGTTTCAGTCTCTGAGTCAGCAACACCCTCCTGGACCCACCGGTCGTACGGCAGAGGCAAAGGGACCCTCTTGCAGTGTACTCCGTGGATCCAGTTTTTCTTTCCTTCCACTCGAACGGCTGATCTTGTTGAGAGAAGGACTAGGTGAGGGCCGGTCCAGCGGGGCTGATCATTCTTTGTCAGCTGGAAATTTTTCACCAGGACCCACGAACCAGGATTGATGGGGTGTCCTGGAGCTTCAGAGACCTGAGGCAGAGTATTGTGAACCTGTTGGTGTAAAACACGCAATTTAGCCGTCAATTCATACAAATAATCAAGCAGTACAGGGTGTTCGATCTCACTGAATTTTGTCGGCCTAGGCACTCCCCATATGTTGGCCGGACGGCCGAACACGATTTCATAGGGACTAAGTCCCACTCGCGAATGCACAGTCATTCTTGTTGATAGGAGTGCTAAAGGCAGAGCGTCAGGCCATTTAAGACCAGAGCTCGCTTGAATTTTGGCCAATTTTAGTTTTAGTGTGCCATTGTAGCACTCTACTAGTCCAGCTGATTGGGGGTGATTTGCAGCGTGGAATTTCTGTTGGATACCTAGACCTTCACATACTTTCTTCATCACTCGTCCTACAAATTCACTCCCATTGTCACTCCAGACCATTCTCCGCATTCCAAACGTAGGGAAAAATTCTTTGACAAGGGCTTTAGCTGTGGATAAGGCAGTGTTGTCTTTCAGGGGATATGCTTCTACCCATCTCGAAAAGGCACAAACAACAACGAGTACGTATTTCAAATTGTTGCACCTTTCCATGTGGATGAAATCTAGCTGCAAAGCCTCGAACGGATACGTTGGAGGCGCAAAATGACCAGCTGGAGTTGGGGTTCCCCTACCAGGATTGTAATTCAGACACACCATACAATTCTTGACCACATTCTCTGCTCACTTGGAATTCTAGCATTTTGCCATACTGGAGCCAGCAACTTACAAATCCCTTTCACACTGATGTGAGCCATTCCATGGGCCATTGTAACCACTGCAAGCACGTACGCATCGGGTAACAACCATCGCTGATGCTCTGACAATTCAACCCAACAACCATTTGTATCCAATTTACCGGTACTCTCTCTCCACACACTCAATTCTTTCTCTGTAGCTTCAGCTTGAATAGACTTCACACTCTCTATCGTGTCTTCACACATTCCCACGTCACCAATCCATCTTGCAGGGCCTGTAACATGCATTCGACTCATCACATCCCTTGCTGTTTCTTTTGCAATTTCATCAGCAAATGCATTGCTGCGACCAACATCATCAGTAACCTTCTTGTGTGCACTGCATTTCACAATCGCAACTTGTAAGGGCAAAGTCAGTGACTCAAGAAGCTCATTCACCAACTGACCATGCTGTATCTTAGCTCCATGTGAAGTCAGGAACCCACGTTCTTTCCATAATCGTCCAAAACTATGGGCCACATAAAATGCATACTGGCTGTCAGTATATATAGTCACTTTCATTCCTTTTGACAACACACACGCTCTTGTAAGTGCAATCAACTCTGCTGCTTGAGCTAAATTATGTGGGATACGTGCAGCTTCAACAATCGTATGCAAAGTCGTAACAGCATATGCTGCAGTCGTATCACCATTCGGAAGCTTGAAGCATGAACTATACACCCATAAGGTACCATCACACTTCACAAGAGAAGTGTCCCTAAGATCTACTCTCCCTTTTGTTTCTTCCTCTGTTTTAAGAAAACAATCATGCTGTTCAGAAACATCTGTTTCTGCTACAATCGGCAACAACGTAGCTGGATTCAACGTGTTGCATCTTTTTATGTGCACATGACTCGCTAAAAGTGTCAACTCGTAACCTGACAATCGAGCACTAGTTAAGTGCTGTGTCTTGGTCCTGTTTAACAAAATGTCCACTGCATGTGGAAGCATTACAATTAACATATTATTTATCACTAACCCAGCAGACTGCCGGATAGAAACAGCTGCTGCCGCTGTGGCTCTCAAACAACTCGGCAACGCTCTAGCTACCGGATCCTAAGTCGACGAAAAATACGCACATGGACGTTGCTTGTCCCCAAAAGACTGTGTCAACACTGAAAATGCACAACCTTCCTTCTCATGGACATACAGTGTAAAAGGCTTACTGTAGTCGGGGGTACCCAACACAGGAGCCGAACACAATGCATCACGCAATTCGGAAAAACTTTTCTGACAATCTTCAGACCATGGAAGGGGATTCGGTGTATCTTTACAAGTCAATGCTACCAAAGGTTTGGCCAGCAGAGAAACATTTGGTATCCATTGTCTGCAATAGGATGTAATGCCCAAGAAAGCGCGTACTTCTCTCTGTGTCTTTGGCACACTTAATTTTGCAATTGCCTGAATTCTTTCTGGGGTCAGTTTCCTTCACTCCTTCGATAAGAGATGACCTAAGTAGGTCACTTCTTGTCGACAATATTGCAATTTTGAAAGGGAGACTTTGTGGTGTAACTCAGACAAATGACGCAACAATGACAATGTGGCTTCTTTGCAGATCTCCTCAGTATCTGCAGCAACAAGCAAATCATCAACGTACTGAATAAGTGTAGCGCCATCAGGTAAAACAATCGTATCAAGCTGTGTTTTTAAAGCTTGACTATATATTGATGGGCTTTCACAGTAGCCCTGGGGAGCGCGTTTGAAGCAGAAGCTTCGACCTCCTAAACTGAAGCCGAAAATATCCCTACTTTCTTCGGCAATCGGGATGCTGAAGAAGGCATTCTTCAAGTCAATCACCGAGAACCAAGTCGCGGAAGCTGGAATCATAGTCAATAGTGCAGTGATGTCAGGAACAACTGGAAATTGTGGCACAACGATTTTGTTCACCTCTCTAAGATCAATTACAAATCTGTACACTGGTGGCTGAGAAGGGTCAGTACGCTTTAAAACAGGCAGAACAGGACTATTGCAAACATTGCCTCTTGTCTCTTCAATTACATCTTTTTCAATCAAATCATAAATGATCGCTAGCAACGCTTTTTCACCTTCATTAGAGATCTTGTATTGGGGAATGCGTGGCATTTTAACATTCGCTTTCAATGTCACAACATATGGCTGTATTTCCAAAAGACCCACATCATTAGGACCAGTAGCCCAAAGAATATCCGGAAGAAACGACAATTCTGTTGGAATTTTATCCCTCGATAAATATATTGGGGAGACTACTTTCCTACCTAGTGTAAGCTGCACTCCTGAAGGAGAACACTACAAAGTCGCATACAATCTTTTCAACAGATCTATTCCCAACAAGTTCTCACCACAACCTGTCATCAGAATAAGGGGTGCTTCGAATTCACAAGGTCCAACAGAAAGGGACATAGGACTAGAAATCGGGTTCCTAACCGGGGCGCCAGAAAAACCTACTGAAACATTCGTTTCGCCAGACAAAGGTGCGCCAGGGAGTTTAGAGTGCATAATGGAACTCTTTGTAGCACCAGTATCCAACAGAAAAGGCTCTGACACACCTGATGTAATCACCTCCACATAAGGTCCACTCTGATCTACTGGAACTGAAACAACTCCCTCTCTTTGTCTATGGCTGTCCTAGCAATCATTACCTTCCATATTCTCATCTTCTGCATAGTAGTCATCAGCATAGTACTGAGCGGTCCTACCAGACGCGTTATTCTGCTAATCAAAACTATTCATTGAGTTCTGTGGCGGAAAAGAACGCCCGTTCTGTAGGAAATTTCCACGTCCTCTACCTCTAGGGGCTTGTGGAGTACCTCGACCTCATGCGCTAGAAACACCATTCATACGCTGTAATAAAGCAGGGCAGCTATTTTTAAAATGGCCCTCCTCTTTACAATATGCACACTGATTAGGGCCTACAGGAAAACGTTGTTGAGGATATTCGGTCCTTTGCGTGTTTCTCTGAAACTGCTGAGGCTGCTGATAGTTGCTCTGACCACCACGAGGCGGGTACGCCCGCTGTTAAAGAACCTTCGTTTTTAACTCTTTCGTTTTCTTGTCTGCTCTATCCTTCTCATCTTTATCCCTATTTTCGTAGTACTGGGCAGTAGCCAATATCTGTGCTGAAGAGGAAACGGCCCAAGAACTTTCTGAATCTTTTAATTTCTTACACAACTCAGGAAGCAAATTGTGCACAAACTTGTCGACGAATAACCGTTGACCACCTTCTGTACTCATCTCTTGACCACTGTGGTCGATAAACGTCTCTTCAAACCTGGTGAAGAAATCAGACACTGTCTCATCTTTCTTCTGCTTACATGCAGACAATTTGTCCCAATTCACTCGCATAGCAGGCATTAAAGTCGTCATGTAAGTAATGATCTTATCGGGGAGATCTGCTACCAACGGTTCAGGTTTAGCACCACCAACCTGTCTGTCATTCGCAGCACCAATATTAGCCCATGTGTCGCTTAACTCTTGCGCGTGATCTGTATGACGAATCAAACCCCATAAAGGCTGTGGAACAACATTCCCGAACAACATGTCTATGTCGGCGAAAATTCATAATACATGAGCCTGCAGTCTGTGATAATTCCTTGTAATACCCTGCAGGATTTTTACGGGGGTCAGGTAAAGTCTGTTTAAGGGCCAATACTTCAGCTCGCTTCCAAGGAACATGTACCCAAACACGCTGAAAGTGTGCTGGAACAGCATCGATATTATTAGCAACATCAGCCTGAGTTGCTTCCTTCCATACCGGAGGGACCTCTCTCATGGGGTATTGTCTCGCTTTCCTTTTAACGGAGGAATTATGCTCAAATAATGACCGGGAAACACCCTCACTCCTAAACGACAATAATGTCGCAACTGCTTTTTCAACATCGGAACCCACAATTGTGCCTTTTGCAAACTCGTACCGTACACGACACAGCTCAGGTGGATTGCATTCTAAATAATTTTCCTCCAATTCCTCACAAAGAAAAACACAAATTTTCTCGAAAATGTATCTCTGTTTCGGCTCTTCCCACTGATGGAAGACATCCATAACAGAATCTAGCTCATATCTCGTAGGGTCAGTAACCCATTTGTGTGCCAAATAATTCAATGTTTCCCGCTCTCTAGAGTCGGGCAGTTGACTACGCAGTTGTTTGCTCGTTGAAACAGGGGTCATACTTGTTGCCCCAAAAAGAGGATACAGAAGACTAGCAACAGTGTCAGTCATTCTCTGTCGAACAGAAGGAGAAGTTAACGAAAGAACAGGAGGAAAAACAGAGTGAGGCAAAGCAGATGCAGATGCAGACGCAGAGGCAGTATCAGGAGGAATACCAGAAGAGGTAGTTGATGCAGTAGGTAAAGTCGTAAGAAGTGCAGGTAGAGCAGGTAGCAAAGTTGGCGGCCCTTGAGGAGGCTGCGCCATAGGAGTAGGAGCCAACTGAAGAGGAGCTGGCGGCTGTGGAAGAACTTGAGGCCCAACAATTGGGGGTTGCAAAACTAAAGGTTGCGGAGGTGCAGTAGCACTCTGCACATAGGGGGGTGGCGAACTTAATAAGTGAGACATTAAAGGATCTTTCTCAAGTTCTTTTGCTGCATCTTGCTGAAGAGGCGGCAAAACTGGGTAACATTTATCGATAACCATTTTACGTTGCCTGTGCAACTGCTCACTCGCTTGCTCTTCTTCGTTATCTTTATACTGCATAGCAGCTTGCATTATCGAGATACCCTTTTCCCTTTTATTTTTCTTTGCTAATTTAATTTCTTTCTGTTTGGCTTCCTTTCGCCATAGGCGGAAAGAGTCAAACATCGCCGGCCGGGCTTTCTTCTTAAAGAGTCTAACCTCTAGATTATCTAATATCTCTGTGTCAAAACTACCATATTGGGGCCATTTTAAAACACCATCCTTTCTGGTGTATCGGATCCATACTTCATTATATGTGATTGGGCCTACGCCATGTTTCACATAGAGCTCATAGGTTGGAGTTCTAATCGGAGGAACCGGACACGAGTCCTCTAATCGGGAATCCCTATTATAACCAAGACAAAACAAATTTCCAAGTCTGCTAAGACCAGGCATCTTCGCTCTAAAAGTCTAGCTTCAAACTTCAAAGGATTATCGAATACGATAGTCTCGTGAATACACGAGTCCCTCGGCTTTGGCACTTGCAAGTTCCAAATCAAAGATCCCAAGGGGATACCCAAACTAAGAACCAAACTAAGGACTGGGAGACGCTCCACTTATACTTAACTGAGGTATCGATGATGTCACCAGAAGACTCGTCTATCGTTTCGCTCTACCAATCATCAAGGGTCCAAAACAGGGTGATAGTCAGGGCAGCAGTCTTTCGTAGCCGTCGGGAAGCGGGGAACCTCGCAGCAAAGACTTTCGGACCACGTCGACATGCAGGGGTCAATGAAGTGGCGGCCTTCCTCCTGAATTTTCACACGAAGCTCCTCACGAACCTCTGGCTTGGACCGGTACCGCTGATATCGCCCTACGTTGGGCGCCAATTGAAGTACTGGGTTTTTAAGAACCCAGTGGTGCCAGGGAACACACCCTTAGACTTCGAGTCCCTCCTGTTTCAGACTACAGAAACACAGAGTCCTCTAGGTAAAGTCAAAGATCGAGTTTATTGGCTGCAGCCGTAACAGGTATCCTAGAAGTACAACACGGTGTATATTCTCAGGAGACTATTCAACTTACAAAGCCAGCCATCCCTTTTTATACAAAATATTATGCTTTAGGCAAACATTCCTTATTTTACAGTTGACCATTCACATATTTTGATGACAAAGAAAAAGCAGATTCATGATGACAAGCCCATTTTCAGTTTGTCCAGCCCACAATCAATTTCCAGGCAAGGCCCAACATTTCCATCAGATATCGGACGGACCCCTAATAAAATCGGGCACCTCCTCCTCGTAAAGCAAGTCATAAAGTAAGAAACAGAGACAGGTGTGTGTAAGATTAGGCGTGGTTTGTGTGCGATGAAGGGTTTATGGTATGCCGTGCCTTGATCTAATCTTGATCGGCCACTGGGAAAGGAACTGACCGAACAGGTTTGGCTTCAGGCAGTGGAGTCAGCTTGCCCAGGTCACAGGGAAGTCAGCAAAGGTGTACGTGTCCTTCAGACTCGTTTTTGGCCTTAGTCATCGGCCTATGTGAGGGCAACCACAAAATGGCTGCTATATACAAAATGGAACCCGAGGGTTCAGTACGAGATTCCTGATTTCAGGGTGATCTCGCCACTCGAATTGGACAAAAATGCTTGTACATAGTGTACCCGTCATTCTCGGTCCGCTGATACCAAAATCGTCATGATTCGACGATGTCTATGACACGGGTCCAGAATTTTCTGTACCACACGGTTGACTAGGTTGATCTGCATCCTAACATAGAGTTTTAAGTTACGCTTGTAGTGTAGTTCCTATATTCCCAATAGGCTCTGCACATTGGAATAATATCTTCAATAGTATAGACGTAGGACAGAGGTTAACTAGGTCTTCTACTGACGATATTAGACTTAAGTTTTGTGTGCCAGCTAGCTCAGAGTTCACTAGAATCTTTCTCGAATAGGCGAGGAGGATTTTAACCTCCCTGGATAGACAAGAAGGGATTTAGTTTCTGACAACCATAGAACATGACAACTTTGCTCTCCCTGATCAAGAGTGTATCTCTAGAGTCGTGTGAAAACAAAAGACAGCTATTTTACCCAGTCAATACGTGCATACTTAGTTTCACCAGATTGCAGAGAAAAGGAGAGACGGGCGTTTTCAATAAAAGGTGTTATTTATTGATCAGTCTCTTTTCTCATACAAGAGAAATGAATCGCTACAATTGCAATACTTATAGTTAAGTAAAGTGCATACAGTAAAAGCAGGATCATGAAATAATACTGTAAAAGCATTGATATGGTTTCTTAGCCATATGATACTTTAAAATGGATAAAAGATATACATACATATATACATTGACTAATCGTACTCAACTGGTGCTTCTAACTACGCCTACCCCGGTGTACCTGACCTAAGCCTAATACATGGGAGGGAGTAAGTAAGTAGCAGTTTAAGTTAAGTTTGTTTTGCCAAGAATCTGACTCAAGAATTCTCTATAAGGGTTTAGTCAGTTCAGTACCTGGGATTTAGAAGGCTGGAGGTCTGGTATCTCTTTCTCAGGACTCGGTATCCCAGTCACCCGCGAAGGTGGGCTGGAAACGCTGGAGGCTGGATTTCTCGGCAAGAGAAAAGACAGCGTCTTCCTCAGCGCGTCAAAAGGGGAGGGGCAGCGTCCGTGGGCTCTCGCATCAGCTGGGCTCTCCGGCAAGAAGTCACTGCTCCAGGTTCATCACCACCGTGTCTCTGCTTAGGACAGCGTTGGTATATTTATACCTGAGAGGTGCTGGGTTTGACGTAAGGATGGACATAAGACGTCAATAAGGATGTCACTAAGAACTGAGCGTTCTTGCAGTGCTTTACAGGAGTTCTTGGACTAAATCAAAACATGGCAGGCGGGGATTTCCCAGGTTGCTTGAGGCTTGGATTTGTTTAAGAACTCAGTGTGCTTTCTAGGGGGCTGGAGGAATAGTGCTTGCTTAATGTGACAGCATGCGCTATGACTAATTTATGAAACGGGTTTCTGTGCCGTTGTATGGATATTAGTGATTTATAACTGGGCAAGGGTCAGAAATAGGAGTATCGATACAGGTCCCTAGATAAACACACTACACCCACTCCACGAATTCATGTCCATATTTACTAACCTAAGCAATAGTAAACATGTCCATATTTACTAAACTAAGCAAATAGTAAACATAACTAATAGTGCATGTGTATACCGAACCACCCCAAAATACATTTTTTGCATTTGAAAAATGGCATATTCGAAATACACGAAAATGAGTATAGGTACTGTATGCATTCAAGCAGTGTAATCATTCAAAAAGGATGCACATTTTATATCAGCATGAATGATTTGCGAAAATAACACATGAAATGGTTCTTAATACAGAAGAAAAAGTGCGAGACCACTTCATCACATATAAATACAATTACTTGTAAATATGCTAGAGGCTGAGGTAAAGTATTGTCTCTAGAGTTCCTAAAAATAGAAGCTCTGTTCTCTAAGAATAGTTCTACCTTAAGCAGAGGACGAGTGCCAAAAAAAAAAAGGTAAATATTTTGGAATTCAAAAAAAGTTTTCGTTTTCAGGGGAAGAAGAAAAATAGTTCCAAATTGTCTAAGTAGCTCTGTTTATTAAAGTTGAAGGCCAAATTCAGAGTTCAGGGAACGCTGTGTGCTCGATTGCTTAAAGTTATTCTTTCTGTTCGGGGGAAAACATCATGTCAGACAGATTTTCAAAAAAGCAGTTTACCGCTTCAGGTGAAAGTTCGACCAAGTTGGAAAATGTCGCTACCATGCAGTCGTGCGCATGTTCGCTTTCAGTGATGTTTCGATCAGCATTGCTTACTGAAGGTCGTACCTGGTTGATGCTGCTCTCATCTTGTACTTCACTACCCTTCAATCGTAGTGGTGAAGTCTCCACGAATGCCGTCATCAGGATAGGTAGCCGCTGGGGACAGCACGATGCATGAGCCTTTACTGGACCCAACAAAGTATCTGTATCCAATGGTACTTCTGATTGTAGTGTAAAACAGGTGTCCGACACGCATTCTTCGCCGCATAGCATGCACCTCAATACAGGTAAGACACAATTCTGCCATATGGGTCTGAACGAAAGAAACCAGGTAATATTCAGATCTCTTAGCCGGGCTAATCCAAGGACTTTAGTTATGCGGTCCCGATAGCGTATAGCTAGGATCGTTTCTTCCATTGTTGCTGGATTCTTGTCTGTGACATGGCTTGCCATAACGAAGCAGGAGTAGCAAAAATAAGATGCCTGCTACGAGTCCCAACAGGAGTGGAAGTCCACCAAAGACAGAATGGACAAAATTGGGAAATATACCCAGGACTGCTTTGAATGGGGTTAACAGTCCCGAAAAAACGGTCTTAAATATACTCGCGATACCATTCGTATCCGAAATGTTTAATATTTCGTTTAGCATTTCTGCGAAGTGTAGGGGGCAATTTGTCGATAACAATGCATGTATCTCTTCCGTTGTCCTTGCAACTTGGAGATCATACGTCTCTTTTGATGACGTCAAATGAACTGGTGTCTGTAGGAGCACAGTCTTCATTCTGCTTAAAGTATCAATTCGAATAGAAGAGATTTTCAAACTGGGCCAAATTTTTCCCGCCCTGTCTGGAGTGTCGTTTGGATACAATACTCGCTCACAGCAAGTGACCATGGAACTCACGCTTACTAGATAAGGTTTTCCTGGCAGCAAGCCACAACATCTGTGATTCACAATTAGAATGTAGCTCCCGTTAGAAAGCCGTCTAAAGAATGGCTCTATTCGCGTTGCAGGTGTGCCGAGCTGGTGACATGAAAGGTTATTTGAAGTCCCCTCACAGGCCCCATGTAAACTTATACCCTGACACAGAAGTATACCACTTAGTGATTTTTCACAATTGTTACCACTAAGAAATACACTCTGTCCTTTTCACTATAACATGTGTGTGTATAAGGTAGGTTCCATGTTGACTTAATGTATCCTTTACCCAACCTTTCATACTGGCCTGCCTATATATATTTTTGGCAGTATCGAAATTGGAAAGTCGTTATCGGAATAGTTATTATCCCATGTATTATCCATTCAATGACAGGTCGTTCTGACATTGTCAATGGTAATCTCTCAAGTTTTTCAATGCTCAGAATTGTATATTCTGCACCCTTCTGTGCCAAGCTGATTTGTGTATCAGTAAGGTTAAAGATATTGAATAATGATGTTGTGTTGATTAAACGCCAAGGCACGTAGCCTGAACGCAGATTTTGTAACGTCCAGCCAAGCTGTACAATAGAACGTAATTGGGACTGACCGTGTTGCAACATCAGTAAGTCTTGCTCTATTATATCGATTGCAGATGATACAATGCTGTCCAGTGAATATATTCTGGAAGAAAGAGTCATTAACCCATTGTCCACAACAGAAAGTGATTTTTCCAAATTAACACGGTCAATTTCCCGTATTTTCTCTGCTGTCTTAATTTGAGTTACTTTCCAAGCTTCGTTGTAAGCTGCATATATAGAGGCCGCTATGAAACGTTTTTGACGCTGTTTGCGTGGTCCCATAATGAAATCACGCAAGTCAGCACCTTCTTTAAGTAAAGTCAAGTGTTGCTTAATTTCTGCCAGTGTGGATGTCTGTAGCCATTCGAGGCAGAGTTTCCCTACACTGTATGTAGTTACAATCCCTTCAACATCTACATGGCTCCACTTGCCCCCATCGTCAGAACCTACGGACTCAACATCGTGTCATATGCAGACGACACCCAGCTCATCCTCTCCCTATCCAACGAGCCCAACACCGCCAGACGCAACTTTCGAGAAGGCATGGAAGCCGTCGCCAAATGGATGAAAAACAGCTGCCTGCAACTAAACACCAACAAAACAGAAGTACTCATCATGGGCCCAAACCCCGACGCCTGGAGTGACACCTGGTGGCCCACCGCCCTCGGAAACCCTCCAACCCCCACAGACCACGCACGCAACCTGGGAATCATCCTGGACTCCGAGCTCAAAATGGACCGCCAGATCAACTCTGTCTCATCCTCCTGCTTCCACACCCTCCGCCTCCTTCGTAAGACCTTCAAATGGATCCCCCTCGAACACCGAAAGACAGTCACTCACGCCCTGGTCACCAGCAGACTCGACTACGGCAACGCACTCTACGCCGGAATAAACAAAAACCTCATCTGCAAGCTACAGAACATCCAGAACGCCGCCGCAAGACTGGTCCTCAACCTGCCAAAACACTGCCACATCTCCCAGCACCTGCGCACACTCCACTGGCTCCCCGTCGAGGCGAGAATCACCTTTAAGATGCTCACCCACGCACACAAGGCCCTCCACGGCACCGGACCAGCATACCTGAACAGCCGACTCAAATTCCACGCACCCCAAAGGACCCTACGATCAGCCCAGCTTTCCTACGCTGTGGTCCCCCGCACCAGAAAGACCAGATCGGGAGGCCGCTCCTTCTCCTTCCTCGCGGCCAAAGCATGGAACGCCCTTCCGCTCCACCTCAGACAGACAACATCGCTCCCCATCTTCACAAGAAACCTCAAAACATGGCTCTTCGACAGACCCCCTCCTTGATGGAATGGAACCTGCACCCCCCCCCCAACCCCCCCCCACCCCTAGCGCCTTGAGACCCTTACGGGTGAGTAGTCGCGCTTTAACAAACTCCTGATTGATTGATTGATGTTGTCTCTGGGAGTATCTAGGGTCTGGCCTGGTCAATTTGAACCCCTGTATTTTGTTCAGGAATCTATCTTGACAGTTATTTGTGTCTGTGGGCCAGATCAACCATTTTTTCCAATCAGGATGTGTTCTGTTTTGGTTAAAAATATGGGATACGTCTATCTCAACATCTGTAGTGCTATTACTGTCAGGTGTTGGCTTTGGAATAGACGGTTTGTTCAAGTCTTTAATTTTGGCTAGGCCAAGACAGGTAGTCTGTTGAATTGTGTCATTCAAGAATATAATTTGTTCTGGGATCATGCAGGCTCTAAATAAGGAATCTGTACCTTGCACTTGCAATCTTTTGTACTCCAGAATGTTTTTGTTTCAATATTATTGTTCCAGAAATCAAAACCGAATGTATTCATTTTGTCAAAAAATGATTCTGAATAGATCAATTTTGTATTTGTAAGCATGGTTTTCATTCCTGTCTTATTTAACAGTTTGAAATAAAACGTTTCTGCATCACTTGTGTTAAACCCTGAGAAGTATGGAAATTTCTCATAGAATGTTTTCGAGCTTCCTTTTGGCGGAGTTGCACAATGTTCCCATTGGTTATAATTTAAAACATTTCTAGGTTGAGCAGATTTATGCAGATAATGGTTACCATAGTGGTTGTAACAGTACATCTGGTCATAATTAGATGAACCCTGTAAATAATCATGTTCTGTAAATTTAGCTGACATCACTAGATCTGACATCATATCATTAATACTTTCAAAGTCCCAATCATCAGCGAATGTGCTCGGTTTTACAAAGTCACTTAATGAAACCTTAAATTGATGAGGATACTTCAAGAGCTCGACCGGGCCATAGATTTCGTAATCAGTTTTGTCCCATGCTACCCCACCGGGTATAGGATTGGCTGTGAAGTTTACTGAAGAAAGTTCTCTATTCTCGATGTGTGAAGACTTGTGTGGTTTCAGGACCAAGTTGATATTCTGACTTGCTGTGTCCATTGTAACATATTTTCCCTCAATGAAATGTCCCAAGTATAGTACCATGATGAGCCAAAGTATGAGGACAAATACACCTTGTGCCACCCAAAATTCAATCCATGGAGAAATCAGATAAGTTTCTTCTAGGTGATGAAAGAGTTTTTTAGCCTTGTCTTTAAAAGTTGTTGTTGATGTTGGCTGTTCCTCAGGTTCACTCGGATCCTCAGGAAAATCATCGAAGTTGATGAAGTAGCCTGATGCTGTTCCGTCAATTATTTCAATTGCTTCTGGATTCCTTTTTGTTTTTGGAATTCTCTTTGTTTAATTACCATAGTCTGTGGTTACATCATTGTAGACTGGTGTTTCTTGATGTAAGATTTGGATTTGGGTTTCAAGAGGTTTAAGTTCCATGGCTTTGTTGCATAGTCCTTGTTGATTTACTGTAGGTTTTTCAAATGTGATTAGTCTCTCTGTTTGAACATCTATGTTTGTAGCAAACTTTGGTGTTCTGCTATTTCTTGGGAGTCCACTTGGCCTACTACTTATTATCGGTCACATGATTGTGGTTTAACCAGGTCGATGGACAACTCGGTTCTCCTTTTTACCAGCAAGGGGCGGTAATACAACTGATCTTGTCCCGTTGATAGCCAAGACAGGTACTGCTTTTCTGTAAGAAGGCCCAAATTCCTTCTTTACCGCGATCTTCTCTCTGACCAGATCCCCGATTTTTGGAATCCAGACAGGCCTTGCTGGGACAGGTGGTTTTTCTTCAGTGGTTGTTGGCTGTTGTTTCAATTTTATGTTGCTCAGGTCTTTTCTTTTTTCGTTTAAGTCCTGTAAAATAGCCAAACGATCTTTGATATCAAAGCATTTTTCTTTAACCACTGAAGTTTGACTATCGAGGTCCTGGATCAACATTCTAGTCCCAAACAATAGTTCGTACGGACTGAGACCTCTCAGAGAATTTCTTGGCAGATTATTAAGACTACGTTGGACACTTATTAAATGTTTGACCCACCCAGCCCCCGAACCTAATTCCTTTGCCGTTATAGATTGCTGTATGTCACGGTTTTTTCTTTCCACAATTCCGTTTCCCTCGGGATGAAAGGGACAAGAGTACCGCAATGCAATGCCCATGCTGGTCATGGCCTCCCTATAAGCCCGAGAGCTAAAAGCAGGACCCTGGTCAGAATGTAGCATGCCAATTGCGTATGTGCCGATAAAGACTCGCAAATCTTTTATAACAGTTCTGGCGTCAGCCGAGCGCTGGGGCCACATCCAAATAATACTCGTGCATGAATCCACTGCGACCATGATATATTTATAGTTGCCATCCCTTTGTAAGGGACCGCAGTGGTCCAGGTAAACACATGCTAATGGTTTATCTGAGATTAGAAGGGGCGTCTGTGCTGGTCGTTTCACGGTTGATACCTTCATCCTTTGGCATATTTCGCATTCTAGAACATAGTTCCTAGTTTGTCTTCTCATGTGTGGCCACCAGTATCTCTGTTTTAATAGCGATACTGTGGCTGAAACACCAGCATGTACAGAAACGAGCCCTTCGTGTGCTGCTATAATTAGTCCTAACCTATATTCCGTGTTTGGAATTGCCCTATCCCCCACTCCAGGGATTCGAGCAAATGGAACGTTATTCGCATCAGTTATGTATGAGTACTTTACTGGAAAGCCTTTCGGGAGTGTTTCTATCGCATCTTTTACTGTAGCGCTGACAGCTTGTAATATTTCGCTGTCTATTTTTGTTTTTGACCGGGTGATGGCGGCTACGGAAGCCGTTTGGACAGCTGCCTTCGCTGCTTCATCAGCCAATGAATTCCCTGCAACGTGAACGCCATCACGTTGATGACTCAGTGTATGTATCACGTGAGTCTTTTGTAGTTCCTTTTGTAAAAGAACTACTTGTTCCCAAAGCGTTTTGTGCTTGATTGTGCCACCTTTTGCGTCTTTGAAACCGTTCTGAACCCAGATCTACAAGTATTCATTGTAAGACTGCACGCAATAATATGAATCGCACACTATGAGTGTGGGGAATTCACGATCGGTATTTTCAAGCGCCACCTTAAATGCTAGTAGTTCTGCTCGCTGAGCTGTACAATCTCCTAGAGATTGCGTTTTAGTGACCAGTGGTCTAAATTTTCCTCCGTGCCAGCGACCTTTAACGATCGCGCACGCAGCACTGTAAGCTTGTTTACCCCCAACTGCGGGCTGTGCTGATCTGTCCGTATATATTATACAGCCGTAATGTTCTAGAGGCAGGATTTCGGTCGGCAGAGGACATTCAAATTCATATTGGAGAAATTCTTGTGTTTTTAAATTAGGATCAAATTCGTATACCACGTCTGTTGCAGCAAGAGAATTAACCCACTGTATCCATCTCGGATGTAATGCTTTAGCATTTGGAATGCTTGCCTTTGTTACCGCCTCTAGGGCTGGTATTGGTGTAACAATGATTATTCGTTTACCTTGTGCTAGGGATCTTTCTTTCGCTACAGCAGTCTGTACCGCTGTTAGAATTTTTTCCGTTGGGCTAAATTTTATTTCAGCTTTTGTGTACAAATGTAATTTGTATGCTATTGGTACCGTTTCTCCCTCATTAGAGGTCAGGTATGTGAATCCGCATCTTCCTGGGATGACTCGGATTACAAGGTTGCGTGTGTTATCGCGTGTTTGCAATTTTGTTTTAGTTAACATGTCTGTTTGTAATGATCTCAAAATTTCTGTTTGTTTTTGAGTCCAATTGATTGTTTTAAAATCTGGTCTTATTAGGTCATAGAGAGGTTTAACCCTCTCTGCATAATTTATAATGTACGTTCCACTGAAATTCAGGAAACCTAGAATTGATTGTAAGTTTTTCAGCGTTCTTGGTGCTTGGATTACGGCACATTTCTCTAGGAAATTATCTGCCAGGCTTTTGCCTTCACTTGATAGTTCATATCCTAAAAACAGGACAGTTAGATGGGCAATTCTTGACTTTTTGAAGTTGAATTTATAACCCTCTGCTGCGAACCCAAGTATTATGGTGTTCACTCTTTTCAAGTGAGTATCCAAGTCATCATCTGTTAGATAGATGTCATCGACATAAGATAATGCCTCATCATCATATATTTGTAGTAACTATGTTACTCTCGCTGAGAATAATCCTGGGCTGTTCTTGAACCCCTGTGGTAAACGACAGAAATTTTTCTGCGAGCCATTTATTGAGAAAGCGGTCAAATATCTGCTTTCTGGTGCTATATTTTGACAAAATAATCCATTAGAGATGTCTAATGTTGTTTTGTATTTTTTGCGCACTATGCTATTCATTAGTGCTGCACAGTGTGAGTTTTGTACTGCAAATGTTTTGCAACATGAGTTAAGGTGTCTGTAGTCCAAAACTAGACGATATGAATCATCTGGCTTGGAGACAGGAAACAAAGGATTGTTCATTTGTGAGGTGCATGTTTCAATCACCCCCTGGTATTCAAGTTGATCTAAGATCTCCCTGACCTGTTTTTGTGCTTCTTGCTTAATTGGGTACTGCCTTTGTGCAGTTGGTTGAGATTTTAACTGGATTTTGTGAGGAGGTGAGTCCTCATCCCATCCTACATGGTTTTTATATAATGCAGGAGCTTGGGCTACTGCCCACTTTCTTGCAAGTGTATATTTTTATGTATTGGAATGTGATTTGAGAAGGCAGGCATAATCATTTCTTCGCCATGAGGGCACTCCCTGACAAACTCTGGTCGCCAGTCTTTTTCAGCTAAAAGGATGTCATAGCCTTTGGAGAGGTTATCCCAAAATAGACCCCTTATTTTCCTAGTCTTATCTCCCTCTATACGTAATGTTATTTCGTATATTTTATGAGGTTTGCTAACTCTGGTGTCTGCAGTTTCCACTTGAATGTATTCATTCGTGTCCACTGTCTCCAGATGATTCATCAGGATCTTGTGAGCTATGCTCACTTCTGCTGCACTGTCTAGCATTGTCTGAGCCCACTCTCCGTTTTTCAGCTGTGTCCTCAGGATCCTCGGCATGTTTGATTACTTTAATACTGGCTACCTTCTTCTTTGGAAATTGTAACTTTTTACTTTGATGAGCAGATTCCTTGTCTTTGGACTTGAAGTGCTCTTCCCTTTGTTCTGACCGTCCTCTTCTTTCCGATTTCTGCGAGGAAGTCTGAAAAGATCGAGATGGACGTGTATCAATATCTTGATATCTATCAGGTTTCTTCAAATTATCCCTATTTCTAAGGTTGTATTTTTTCTCAGAGGGCTCCCTCTGGGGAGACTTGTGTCCTTGGTCTGGAGATTTTTCTCTCCGCCGAGGAGACCTTCCTCTGGACTGGAATCTTTTTTCTTTGGGAGTGGATTGTTTATTTCCATCCCAGCTCTTTTTTGGAGCGGTTAGATTGTTTTTAATAAACGCCTTTTCAGGATTTTCAGTTAGTTGGGGTTTCACTGGTTTCCCACCCAAACTATCTCTTCCTAGTTCTTCATAGGATTTTTCTATGATTCTGGCAAGTTCAAATGGTTGTTCTGCTAGATCTGTTTCTTTCAAATTCTGGCAGATCGCTACAGATGCTGCTTCCCCTTTTATGTTGGCTAGTAATATAGCCGAGACCTGCTTGAAGTCTTTCAGTAATTTCATACCCAGAGTTAAAGCAAGTTCTGGACCGTATTCATTTTGAATCTGTCTTAGTACGTCTGGTATTACCGCCATGGACGGAACACCATGTGTTTTTGTGTAAATGGAAGCAAAGACTGTGCCCCAAGTGTCACAGTCCTCCACATGTGGTGCGATCCCCATTGGAAGACAGATAGTCAGAATTCTGTGTTTCTCAGTAGGGGTAGTATCCGGAAATACCACCTCTATTTGAGTGATTTTTTGTGCTAACCAGAATGGAATTTGTTCCCGTTTTGCGGGTACTTTACCTAGACATGACTGTATGTTCTGTGGTGTGATTTTATTTGTGTTCCCCTGATGAGGGGTCAGCTGTGGAATTTTAATAGCTGGTTGGACTGTTGAAGTCCGCATTACATATTGGACTAATTGTCTGTGTATTTTATTTAGTACTTTTAGTTGGACTAGAAGTTCTGGTATAGACATTTTCTCAATGTCTGGATGTGGTGTGTAACCGGCTAGAACCGGCCACGTTGCTCCTGGTCTACCTAGGGGACCGAGCCTGGTGATGTGATTATTATGTTTTAGGGCGCCTTTAAACCAGAGCAGGTGCTCTTGGTATTTTAATGGGATTTCCACCTCCTCGAAAGGAGTGTACTCATCCGGTGGTTCCTCTATTTTGTAATAGTGGAACTCATGTGTGACAGCGTTTGCTGCTGGAAAGTTTATCCATGAATAGAATACCTCTGTCTACCGATATTCATGTGCCTCAATTACGAATATGACTGTACCACCTCTTGATGTTAGTCCATTTTCTATTAGCTTAAGAGTTATAGTTTTTCTTATGCTGACCGGGATGAGTATTGCACCCGGGTCTTGCTGTAGGAGACTTGTGTCATCCGCTAGGAGTTGAGCTGCTATTCTAGCTGCCTCCCTTTCTTCTTCATTGTCTGACATTTTACTGACAAGAAGTTTTTTTTGTTGCAGACCAGGTTTTCAAGGAAACAAAGATTAGGTGCACAATATTTTGGAACACTGTATCCTTCAACGTTGAATAAACCAAAAACTATACATAGAAATCTCTTTCTACTAAGTTCTGGCGGATTTTAACCTTTGACCCACTCCAGACGTCTTTGGAGTATTTACGGGAGAAAGGGTCTGTGTGAAAAAGCACGACTGAGTTACTCTAATGTCTTGCGTTAGATTTATCGCCTTACCAAACCGTTGGGCGCCATGTAGTGTAGTTCCTATATTCCCAATAGGCTCAGCGCATTGGAATAATATCTTCAATAGTATGGAAGTAGGACAGAGGTTAACTAGGTCTTCTACTGACGATATTAGACTTAAGTTTTGTGTGCCAGCTAGCTCAGAGTTCACTAGAAACTTTCTCGAATAGGCGAGGAGGATTTTAACCTCCCTGGATAGACAAGAAGGGATTTAGTTTCTGACAACCATAGAACATGACAACTTTGCTCTCCCTGATCAAGAGTGTATCTCTAGAGTCGTGTGAAAACAAAAGACAGCTATTTTACTCAGTCAATACGTGCATACTTAGTTTCACCAGATTGCAGAGAAAAGGAGAGACGGGCGTTTTCAATAAAAGGTGTTATTTATTGATCAGTCTCTTTTCTCATACAAGAGAAATGAATCGCTACAATTGCAATACTTATAGTTAAGTAAAGTGCATACAGTAAAAGCAGGATCATGAAATAATACTGTAAAAGCATTGATATGGTTTCTTAGCCATATGATACTTTAAAATGGATAAAAGATATACATACATATATACATTGACTAATCGTACTCAACTGGTGCTTCTAACTACGCCTACCCTGGTGTACCTGACCTAAGCCTAATACATGGGAGGGAGTAAGTAAGTAGCAGTTTAAGTTAAGTTTGTTTTGCCAAGAATCTGACTCAAGAATTCTCTATAAGGGTTTAGTCAGTTCAGTACCTGGGATTTAGAAGGCTGGAGGTCTGGTATCTCTTTCTCAGGACTCGGTATCCCAGTCACCCGCGAAGGTGGGCTGGAAACGCTGGAGGCTGGATTTCTCGGCAAGAGAAAAGACAGCGTCTTCCTCAGCGCGTCAAAAGGGGAGGGGCAGCGTCCGTGGGCTCTCGCATCAGCTGGGCTCTCCGGCAAGTAGTCACTGCTCCAGGTTCATCACCACCGTGTCTCTGCTTAGGACAGCGTTGGTATATTTATACCTGAGAGGTGCTGGGTTTGACGTAAGGATGGACATAAGACGTCAATAAGGATGTCACTAAGAACTGAGCGTTCTTGCAGTGCTTTACAGGAGTTCTTGGACTAAATCAAAACATGGCAGGCGGGGATTTCCCAGGTTGCTCGAGGCTTGGATTTGTTTAAGAACTCGGTGTGCTTTCTAGGGGGCTGGAGGAATAGTGCTTGCTTAATGTGACAGCATGCGCTATGACTAATTTATGAAACGGGTTTCTGTGCCGTTGTATGGATATTAGTGATTTATAACTGGGCAAGGGTCAGAAATAGGAGTATCGATACAGGTCCCTAGATAAACACACTACACGCTATAACTTTGTGCATGATTTTCACTTGTCTATCATGATCTCTTAGTGATATTTTTACCTGACTATATTCCTCAAGACTTTAAACGTGGGTTTGGCAATTTTCCAGCCATATCCATATGTTTTTTTGTAACAGTCCCAACGTACTGGTCACATTTTAGCTGGGCAATCAAACGGGATTGTTTAGCAGCCCGCTCAAGCGATCCTGAGCTTACAATGGCACCCGCCCCTTTCCGCGTCATAACTCAGACGGCATTCTAGTGTTTCTCGGGCTGCCTGCTCATGCTACCTAGCACCTCATCCTCATTGTGGACTGATGCAGGGGTACTTATAGATGATCACAGGCTTGCCTCCACACTTCAAGGGAGGATAGCCCGGGTAGGTGTTCCAGCTGAATTTGGCTTCGGACACAGTGAATTGAATTGAGTTGAATAGGAAGCTTATAAAACGCAAACTGTCACTCCGAAAGGAGCTTCCTGGCGCTATCCAGTTAAGGTCATACAGGATAGAGAGAAGTGGAACCTATATAAGAGAGTGATAGACTTCATCTGGTATTCCAAAGATTCATGTCTTTAAAGCCTTCCTGAACTGTTTTTCTGTTTCTAGGAATTTCAATTTATCTGGCATAAGTTTCCATGCTTTGGTTCCTAGTGAATATTATTAGGACTTCAGAACCACCATTGGCGACGGGCGCTACTTGTATATTTGAAATTGGCACCCAAACTCCAAACTTTTTTGTTTTACAGCACACATTCTTTGCTTGCGGCTCCACTCTGACTCGTGGGAGTCAAGTCTGCTACCTTAATTGGTTGAGTTAACCCAGGAAACACACTATGAAATCTTTTGCCTCATTTTTGGGTTTTTGTCTGTCACGTTTATGTTTGTGTTGGTTTAAACAGCACTTGCGTGCAATCACTTTATGAGTGGCATGGTTTGCATTGTTATGCATGCCACATCAAATAATTGGCTTGCAGATACTTACTATGTGATTCATGTATTCACCTTGTAGGTGAGGTTTTACCTTTATTCCTATAGGTATCCATAATAATTTAGATACCCTGTGGTTGGTCATCTTTTTCAGACATTTCCACATAAGATTTCAACCACTGTGTTATGTAGATTAGGAGATGTAGGTCCTGATGAACTGCCACTAGATCTCTAAGACTGACATAGGCATGAAACGTTGACCCACCAGCTGTCATAGATCATCATTTCTGATGATAGAAACCACTTTTTTAATCGAGGAAGGTGGACTCGCTCATTAAAACATTTTTAGAGGACTGCTTCACCTATTTAAACCTGCACTGTCTCACTCACAAACACATCAATCACACCAATCTTTACTTGTAGCAGCCACACCCAGGCTTCATATACGGAAAAAAGAAAAGCTCTCCAGTAACGAGCCCCCTCGTGAATGCCCCTTGAGCATTGCAGCACCAGACCAACGCGAAGCACACCCGATGATGAATCATGACTCAACTGGATGTGTGAGGGTACTTACTACTGAAGAATCACGTTTCCTGCTGAGTCTCCAGGTTAGCACCAACCTGTCTTCTTCAATAGGAACTGCATACACTTTTGTCTATAGTGAATGAGCCTACATCACTTGCAGGACCAATGGGATAGTTGCATACAGCCGCGGTCTGTGCAGGTAACAGCGGTGGGGTCAATTGGAGGGGGATTTCTAGGGACGCTGTCGGAATCCCTCCCCCCTCAATCCGGCCCCACCACTGTTACCTGCAATGACCGCGGCTGGTTGCATAAATGCATAATATACAATCATGCATATGATCGTCTAGTGAATCAAATGTAGTTAGGCAGGCAGCAACTCTTCACAAACAAAGACCTGAGACTATTGTGCAGTTTTCTATATTTTATCAAAGTCTTTACAAAGGATTGTGCGGTATGTCTAAGACTGACAAGTTTCTTTTTTTCTCTACAGTTGTCCATGTTATGTGGGCTTGGATCACCCAATCACAGGTCAAGCGGTGGATGGTGCCATTAATTCTTTAAAACATTAATGATCACTGCGTCTAGATGAGTTTACAGGTTTTTCCCACACTTTAATACTTTAACTCTGCTAGTTTCATGTGTAATATTCAATAACATTTACTTCTGAAATTAAGGATGCCTTATTGCTGGGGCTGTTGATCATTTTCCATGCACAGATTTACCATGGACCATTGCACAATGGATCTGAGCAGGGAAAATCCATGTTGGGAGGCTTGCTCACATATGGTTGGCCTTGACGCTGTAAAGACCTTGTGACCCCTGCCAATGCTATGCTGCCTGATGCTTTAACAGACGTCTCTCAGCTGTTCCCACCACCAAATGGGCAGCAAAATTGTGGGCTTGGTAGGGCAGAAGCTCAGTCAATGTGCAGTGCTTTGCACAACCCCAAATAACTCACAAAGGGCAGTTTCCTGCCTCTAAAGCGGCGATAATTTTAATGCAGTTTCTTGATAATATGCCCCATAGTTACATCAACTCACTTTTTAACACTAGTGCAGAAAAAGTCTTTGATAATGTTACAATATTAAGCTGAGCCTGGGCAGCGCATGTGCTGCTCTGCGAGGCATGCTGTACTCAGGTAAGGACTTGAAGCTCCACCCACTCTCCTCCCATATTTTTAATTGGCTTGTGTCATTGTCCACTGTAATATGCGGCTGTTCATTGGTCAATAGGTTTAGTAGTCCCTCCTTAGTACTGTCTTGTCTAATTTTGTAACCTCCCATGACAACACCCCATGTTAAGTGTTTTGTTACTCTGTAGACGTTCATTTCAACCTCCGAGCACTATTTTCTCAAATAGCGTTGTCCTGCAGGCAAGACATGCTCTCTCATAATGCTTTAAAAAAAACTTATAGCACGTATGCATTTGTAAAGCAAAAGGTCTCGCATTTGCAAGAGTTTAAGCTATTGGCAGTGTAAATGACAATTCCTTCTATTTATCTGTTTTAAAAACAACACATAACTAAAAGGCATTGTCATTTATGCATGCCAATACCTCAAACTCTCGTAAAAGCGAGACCTATTGCATTGCAAATGCTTGTTTTTGATAAATGTATTCGATTGATTTCATAGCTCGTTTTAGGATTTTATTGCAGGCTCTGTAAAGAAGGATCTGTATCAGGAGTGCTGATGTCTAGAAAAAGTTCTGAATCCATATTATCTGAAGGAGGGCCATATAAGGTTGTGCGCTGTGAGTCTCGTGCTTTGACGTTTGTGATTTTGATAAAGGGTTTTCTGAAAGCTGCAGATAAGAAAGGATCACAAAAGGGATATTCGCTTTCTCTGCATCCAAATCAGATAATGTTTTCTGTGACTGAATCATCCTGTGCAAAGCCCTGATTGTTAAATGTTACTGAGAGTTTGGATTGGTGTCAAGATGCAAATGTAATTGGGCATAAATTGTAACACCTGTAGATGTATACGGATTTATTTAGAGATGGTTTCACACAATGGAATTTTCGTTTTTGATCCAATAACATTTGTTATCTTTGGTACTGATAAAAAAAGATCCAGGGTAAATTGAAGTACATAACACAGAAACCGAAACACGAATATATTAACCGAAGATGTCTTGTCTCTGAGATCATTAGAAGTCCAGGCATAGGAAATGCAAGATGTTTTAGACAACAAGATTCCATGGGATTGAGAAAAGGTTTGAACATTTAGCATCTTCCTAATTTAAGAAAGATAAGATAATGATGGTTGTGATTTTGCGCAATCATTTTCTGAATAGAGAGGCATATTATCAAGGACCGGTGTTAAAATTATCGCCGTTTTATCGGCAGGAAACTGCCGATAAAACGGCGATAATGGGCTTGATAATACGCCCTTGTTAATTCCCATAGAAGCCCATGTTCTGATGTTAACATGGGCTTCTATGGGAATTAACAAGGGCGTATTATCAAGCCCATTATCGCTGTTTTATCGTCAGTTTCCTGCCGATAAAACGGCAACAATTTTAACACCGGTCCTTGATAATATGCCCCAGAGTCTCTAAGATATAGTTTTTGCTGACGAAGGAGTGACAGGTTTTAAAGACAACACATTTAAGAACCAGGAGGTATGGCCTTGGAAAGCTGATGCAATGGTTAAATAATTTTTAATTAATGTTTTATTGCAAGTTCATACCACAAAAATAAAATAAAAAATAAATCATGCAGACGCATACACTTTACACTTGGTGACCATATGCTTGCAAATAAGGTCTCGAATAAAAAAAAAACAATAACGTTACATATCATTTTAACAAGGCAGTCTTTTGTTTGTTGTCACACTACCGTAGATTGGGGGTCAAGAAGGGAAGTTTATAGACCAGTAGGTATGTTCCCTAATACAAATACCAATACAATATATACCTATAGTCTAAAGAAATGTCAAAGGCACAATAGGTGTGTCACTCCAAATACCCACAAGTGAAGAATTAATGGAACAAAAACATACAAAAAGGAAGGCAAGACATTCTTATCCTTAAGGAATGTCTTGCCTTCCTTTTTGTATGTTTTTGTTCCATTAATTCTTCACTTGTGGGTATTTGGAGTGACACACCTATTGTGCCTTTGACATTTCTTTAGACTATAGGTATATATTGTATTAGTCTTTTGTTTGTGCCTCCAACTAGCTATAGTCCCTATTTTATTTTTAATGCATTTCACAGCTAAATATTATCTTAATCGTGCAAAGAAAAGGCACTGTTAGTTTTGGATTACTGTTACCTGAGGCTTTAGCATAAACATACAAAAATGACAAAGAATGGGGAGAAAAAAGAATTGGCAACGTAATGTGTTGCCCACTAGCCCTCTTACTGAAGTGTACTTATTTTTATACATATCAGCATTTGTGATGGGTAAAGTGCCATCTCTCAAAGTGCCTGAGAGCCAATGGAACAAATGGTCTAACTTTTTGACTCATGCTGTATGATGTGGGGGTGGAAGTAAAATGTGAATGCCATTTGCAGAGACCAATGGACGAAGAGTGCTGCCCTAAAGCCCTCCTATGTATTCATGTATGTGTGTGTTTTTTATTTACTTTTTTTTTGTTTACATGGAGCATCCAAACACTCTAAGCTGTCTCTATGCCAGACCTAATAGAAAGGGATTGAGCATTCGAATCACAATCGCTTTAGGTTAGGGGCAGTGTCTGAAAGTCTTGCACGGTATGATGGAGTTAGAACTTGATTTCATATTGCATTTTATGCATCATAAAAATCTGCTCAGGGTCTGCTGATCTCCTAACAAATTAACCACACTGCATTTAATAGATGAAGATGGCTGAAGAAGGTTGGGGGGGAGGTAATGAATAGTGAACTACTTTACTCGTTGGTGGAATATAGCATGGTAAAAGATTTTTAGGGATTTTCACAAATACAGCACACTTGTGGGAAGGAATTCAGGCAAGGATAAGAGAATCTTAAATTAAAATTCTTTGTTGGCTTCCATGAGTTAGAAATTCAGAGGCAAGTCTTGGTTTTTACCTGTATTTATGGATGGTAGGTCACTTGCATTAAATACCTGAGAACTATGTTTAAACCTTTTATGGAATTGTGGTTACATGAGAGGTTGAACCTAGACCGATTTGAAAGCATTCTAAAAATATCAGTTAGATGAGAATATTTGAAGATATTTCGGGATTAATCTTGCCCGGAAGTGGAGGAAGAAATTCTATTCTGCAAGAAACAACCTGCATATGAACAATCTTTTTCTTTGGCCTAGGAGATTTATTTGTCATTTAGATTAGATCTGATCATTCAAGGCATCAGAGCAGTGAACCGTATGAGGTCAAAACAAGTTAAATATAAGGCGTGCATATAGGTCTCCCTGAATCCTCGATAGAGCCACATTTATGGTAGATATTGTGGCAAACAAATGATAAATGACAATAAAATCAGGGTCTCGGTCGCTCTCTCTCCCTATGTGTGTGTTTGTATATAATATATATATATATATATATATATATATATATATATATATATATATATATATATTCACTGAAAAAACCATAGGTTATAGACCATATATAGTTAGGAATTAGCATTTACAAAACCTTAAAAATTCACTGAAAAAACCATAGGTTATAGACCATATATAGTTAGGGATTAGCATTTAAAAAACCTTATTTTACTCACACAAAACCATTGAAATTCCATATATAGTTAGTTGTACTAACTATATATCACGCACCCGCAATCCACTGCTGATGATGTCACATATTACATCATTCATGACATGGTCAGTGACATCACTGATGACATCACTGATGACATCTCAAATGACATCACTGATGACATCACTGATGACATCATCCAGTGACTGTGTGTTTCTGTAAAGTTTAAATATGTTTTACATATTGAAGAATGAGTAGATGTAGAAGTGTCTGGATGAAGGATTTAGTAGGTGCGTGACTGACTGTATGAGTGAGTGATTAAATGTGTCTCACTGAGTGCATGGGTTAGTGACTAAACTGTCTTAATTTGTGCATCATTATGTCTGTTGTTCTGTAAACTGCTGCATGTGTTGATCAGTAGCTATATGAGTAACTATATAGGTTATTGATTGGTTGCCCAAGCATTTGTATGGTAGACTGAGTGTGTGTGTGAGTGGCTGGGAAGTGTATGACTCTGTGCATAGATGTATGGGTTCAAAAGTGCATGTTGGAAACAGCTGTATGGGCGGTTGACTGTGTGCATGACTGTATTGGTGAGTGAATAGATATCTCAGTGCTACATGTCAAATTAAGTACATATGTAAAATACAGTACATGTGAGAGTTGACATATATAAATAACTGTGCATAAGAGCCAGTGAATGTGTGAGTGGCTGTATGGATCATTGTGAACTTGTATCCAGGATTGTATAAGTGAGTAAATATGTTTTAGTATTTGTTTGAATAAGTAAGTAAGGTGTGTTTAACTGTATAGTTAAGGAAATGGAGGTGTGATTGATTGTTTGCATGACTGTCTAGGTGTGTGTGTAACTTCATGGATGAGTGACAATCTGTGAGTCTGTGTTTACACTGAGTGTATCTAAGGTTATATTAGAGTCTGAAGAGGTTCATCGTATTATCACAACAGTGATGTCATCAGTAATATCATTTGAGATGTCATCAGTGATGTCATCAGTGATGTCATTTGAGATGTCATCAGTGATGTCATCAGTGATGTCATTTGAGATGTCATCAGTGATGTCATCAGTGATGTCACTGACCATGTCATGAATGATGTAATATGTGACATCATCAGCAGTGGATTGCGGGTGCGTGATATATAGTTAATACAACTAACTATATATGGAATTTCAATGGTTTTGTGTGAGTAAAATAAGGTTTTTTAAATGCTAATCCCTAACTATATATGGTCTATAACCTATGGTTTTTTCAGTGAATTTTTAAGGTTTTGTAAATGCTAATTCCTAACTATATATGGTCTATAACCTATGGTTTTTTCAGTGAATTTCATTGGTTTTTTAATAGCTAATATCAAAACCTTTACAATGTATTATTCTTTAAAAAGAAAAATATTTTTTACATGTTTTTTATACAATTTTTTTTTAATTTTTTTTTGTTTCGCTCCCAGTACGCGTACCGGTTAGCTTCCCGTTAGCTCAATCCGGAGGCGCGACCCGGTACGCGAACTGGTAAACGTTCCTTTAGCGCACCTCTCGCGTTACAAAACAACATCGCGACGCTTCGCGTCAGCATGACGTTTCGCGTTCTCGCGTAATACGTCATATTACGTGCTACGTTCGCGTACCCGGAAGCGCAGCGGTACGCGAACCGGAAGCGATCCGCGGCGCGGCGCCGACCGCGTAATGTAAACATAGCAGGTCATGTGACTCGATAATAACACTTTTCATTGGTTCATTTCACTTTTGGTTTCCTAATGATGTAATACAAGGTCATGTGATCTAAAATGGACACTTTTCATTGGTTTAGAACTTTTGTTTTTCCCAAATGATGAAAACCCCTCCTTCTTTCATCACTCTGACTTTCATCTTGGTGAGAGAAAGACCCTTTATTGAGACTTTGTGATGGCTTCATTAGTAGCTTCAGCTGGTGCTAGCCCACCACCTCCACCAAATCCAAGAAAGAGAGGACCACCTGCAGAAGTAATTCTGCAAGAAGAGGAAGAACAGGAAGAGGAGGAAGAGGAGGAAGAGCATGAGTTTTTGCCAGAGGAGCCCAGGAGGTACAATCGACAGGAGAATTATATCTGGCAATTCTACAGAATTCCTGAGGGGCAAAAGAAAGTGAATGCTCGTTACGTGTTTTGCCGCATATGCGGTGACAGATTGTCAAGGGGCACTGATAAAAAATATAGTTATGGCAATCATACTATGCATCGGCATATGAGTAGGTGGCACCCAAATAACTATAGTGCTGCCCAGCTACGTGACCAACAACAAAATCCCCTCCAAATGGCAAGAAGATCGGTGGTTCCAGAGGTGTCGGGACCAGAGGCGAGGGAGGTGATTGCAAACATCCAAATGTTGTTTGGGCACGTAAAACAAGTGTGCGTGGAATGTGGCGCTTTCATCTGCTACAGAGAAAGTAGCATCACTTTGATTTTGCGAGCAATTCAAAATCATATTAATGTTTGCACAAGACGCACCAAAAAATAAATTCTTTTTTTTTTTTTGCTCCTGTTGAGCCCTTTATAATGGATCGTTTTTGTTTCCCCCCCCCCAAAAAAAACCAAAAAAATTTTAAAAACGTTCAGAAAATACAAAAAAAGTAAAAAAATGTTCAAAAAATACTAAAAAAAATATAAAACAACAAAAACATAAAAAAAAAAGTTCTTTTCAGAACTAACTCCCCATTATAAAAAAATTGGTAGAATATTTGGAACTCTGCCAACCTGTATTTCTCTTAGTTCGCTCCCGGAGCGCTACCCGGTACGCGTACCGGAAGCTAACCAAAAAAATATTTTTTAAAAAAGAACAGTAACTATAAGGGAAGGAAATACACAGTTATGTTAAAAGAAAGACAGCTCTAGGGAGTAAACTAAGGATACTGTTACCTACAATCCACTGTTGATGATTTCACATATTACATCATTCATGACATGGTCAGTAACATCAACAGCAGTGGATTGTAGGTAACAGTATCGTTAGTTTACTCCCTATAGCTGTCTTTCTTTTAACATAACTGTCTATTTCCTTCCCTTATAGTTACTGTTCTTTTTTAAAAAACATTTTTTTGATCAGTCATAAACAGTGACATTAATAGAAACAGAGAGAGTGAACAAGAGTGAAGAACTATGGTCCTCCTCAGCCACCCTCAGAAAACCAAGGGGGTCAAGATACATCTACCGTGCCCCCTTCTACCTATTCTGAACATTATTTGCCCTCCATCTTGTATCTTGATTCGAACGAAACACAAAATGGTGGACTGCCATAACGCTGCTGGTTTGCGAACCGGGCAACTTCCCAGGAAGCGGTCCCAAAAAAAAAAAAGTTGGGAAAGTAATTCACAGACACTAAGAGTAATAGAGATGGAGTGAGTGAACAAGACTGAGGAACTATGAGAACAGAGGGACTGAGAAAAAGAGTGGAAGGAGTTGAGTAAATAGGTAATAGAGAAAGGAATGAGGAAAGTAGCAAAGGCAGGAAACTGAGGATTAAAGAAGTGAAGCAGTGGATCTAATAGTAGGTGAATGTGATAGAAATGTAACGAAAAGAGTACAACTATTTACCTTGTAATTGCCGTTAAATTAATCACATTTTATTTCTATACTTTCAATCTGTGAAAGAGAGAAACAACATTTGAAAAATATTAAAATATGTATTTAAAAATTACAAAAGACAAGGGAAAATATTGAAGGACAAATAGTTTTTCAACAACTTTGACACTGACAGAAGCTTCTGCTTCTCCAGGTCCTCTACACAATGCTAAATATATACATTTTAAACTAACAGTATCTTGATGCAGATGAAGTGAGGCCTATCTTAAAACATGGTGCATCTTTTGCATTGCTCTTGTTTCAGAAAAGTGTCGCTTCAGTATGCCAATAACATGTCTCCTATCCAGAGATTTGTTTGAGGTGAGGCCTACTCAGAGTTCAAGATGAGATTTACACTTGTTGAAGTGTACAGAGGAGATAATATCTGTGAAAGTCTACTAATGAAGTGAGTCATGTCCACTGCACTCTTCAACAAAGTAGAAACCTCCTATGTTTCCCTGGACAGACCTAAACTTGATCTGCACAATGTGATTCGTAATGATAGGAAACTCAGGTGATGTAATTGAAATATGTGCAATTTATTTTGCTCATTTCACAATCACATCACTTGTGTTTCCTTTGCTTAGGTATCTCATTGTGCAGATGTAGTCCAGCATATGAAAGAATACGTAGAAGTGCAGCACTGCATACAATAAATTTAACACTTACAGAAAACTCACCTTCTCCATGCCTCCTACACAGTTCTACATATACATCATAAATGCAAACAGTACAGAATTAATTATACATGTTAAATGGTTTATTTTTGCTGTTCTCAGAATGTATCAAAATTCACTAAAAACAGTGACTTGAAGGTATTCATCATGTAACAGCGGGGAAAAAAAAACACAATCAAAATGATTGTGTTTAAAAAACCCATACAACATCAGAAAATAAAATTCAGAACTCCTTAAAGTTAACTTACTTTCCATGACGTCCAAGGATGTCCTATGAACAGCTTACACTCTTTTGTGCTGTTATTACTTTCAGCCCGCCACTTTCTGAAAGAAAACCTCCATCGTTTTTAAAAACACGTTACATGCAATAAATGACTTCTTGCTCTCTACCACTATTTTCCACAAGGCCAAATCTAGTCAGAGATATTTATAACTCTTGGATTTCTTGTAAGCCAATCCCATCATTTGGCATTTCCGCAACTTTCAGAATTAAAATGTTGAAGATCATTTTCACAATCCTGGAATAGTAATATCTTCCCCTTCTTGGTCAGTCATGTTCTACATTTCCTATGACACTGATACTGCTTAATATGAAGCAGACTTACACTACCTCTATGAGTACTACAATTATTTAATTCTCTACATCACTTTTAATCACAAAGCAATGTAAAACAGTAGACAGCATTGCAGACTTACATTCCCTCTACTCCATGTTTTGATTGGCTGCTTCAATTAGCTTATGAAAAGAAACAGTTTTTCTGAACTCATTTAAAGTGCACATACATCTCCATGATGTCCAATCCTTTGATTAGAAGTTATGTCTCTGAACTACACTTATCCTCAAGGCCAAATTGTGTAGGAGCCATTAGAACTTCTTGAAATTCCACAGATCATATCCCGAGATTATTTTCCTAACATTTTGGTTTTAAAAACACCAGGTAAGAGTTTTTAAGGTCATACGGCAATTTTTTTTTGAAAATTAAAACAGAATCATTGCAGAATGACCAGCCATTTCTAGACTTTAAATAAGCTGTGTAATGTCCTGATGATATTGAAGGGCCGTCATGATATATAATTGCTGTAGTTACAAAAGTCCTTCCTGATATTGACAACTGCGAAGCTACAAAATTTTTTATTAAAGTTGTCAATTTTGTTCCATCAGGCCTACATCGTTGGAACATTAAAATGACGTACTGGCCATATGTTCGTATAAATAATGTGGACATCATTTCAGATTTACATTGGCTACACTCCATGCTGTGATTAGCAGCTTTTACTAGCTTATTAAAGGAGACTGATTTACTGTCTGGCAAAGTTAAATATATAAATCTTTCTGAGTCTACACTAGTAGTACTTGATACCATACAGTTCTCGCAGTCATGCTGCCATTGATAAGAAAGCCCAAACAGCTGATCTACATCTACACCTTCAGCATGTAATACATCAAGCATATACATTAAAAACTCCTGACAATCTTGCTGAATATTTTGAGAGAATTGTGTTTGCCCTGAACATCTGTCTAACAGGTTTCGAATTTCAGACACACTTTCTATTTTTGTTCTATCTGTGCTACATTTCTCTAACACAGAATTCAACAAACTGCAAAATCTTTGATCAGAATTGACCACAATCTCTTCTTTTACATTTTTTAGAGAAAACAAAACATTCATTACTACATTAGCATAGCAGTTGACACCAGAACTGTTTTCAAACTGAAAACCAACAACATCTTCAACAGAATCCTCTTTGTTTCTGCTTGTAATTTTAGGTTCATTCACTTTTTGTCTTTTTGCTACAACCTCCCCAGTATTGTTCTCATTTCTTCGTTTCCGGCCTACCAGACGTTTCTCAAACAAAGGAAACTGAGGCAAATGTGGCGCATACTCTCTTCTTAACCTATTGTATTCCTTAACACAATCTAGATCTGCACAAATGTTTCTGACATCACACTCAATCAAGTACAATCCCGATAAAGTTCTAACTCGTGACAATGCCACATATGCCATACCCTCCTTGAACACAGAACTGCCAATATTCACCAATGCAGTGTCTACACTTAAACCTTGCGATTTATGAATTGTCACCGCATATGCCAAGCAAACAGGGAACTGCTTACGGCGAACATATAAGTCTTTTACAAGCAAAAATCTAGCAGAACAACGAGCAATTAGCTGTACTTCCTCAATGCCATCAAATTTAATTTTTAAAAATTCAATTCCATCTCTATTTGTGTATTTCACAAAATCAACAACATTACCCATTGATCCATTTACCAGACCTCTTTCAACATGTAAATTCCTTCTTAAAATTATACGGCAGTTCAAGCACACATTCAGAGTCTTTTCAAAACCTGCAGTTTTAGATATAGTCTTCTCTAATGAATCCAATTTTGATTTCAGATTCTCAGACAAAATAATTGTTGATCCCATATGCTCTACTCTATCAATAGCTTCCACTTTCACAATCTCTTGCTTTTCTAAATGCAACATTTTGTTGTTAAATTTGGCACATTCTGCAAGAGTTGGCATCAAACATATTCCAGATTTCTTATCAGTAATTTTCTGAAAAATATTCTCAGGCACAACATCTTGTTCTGGATATAAATTTGACAGTAATCGTGCATGTAAAGCTTCTTTCCCATGCTCGGTCACTTTTCCAATTCTAACATCTTGTAGAATAGTCTTGTAAACTTCATCCTTTGCCTGACGCATATTTTCATGCAGTTCAGCATAATTGAAGTTTAACCATATATTGACGTTGCCAATGCTGCCTAGGCACTTCCTGGTATCTTCATGCGTGAGCATTTTGAACACAGGTTGCCCTTTCACTGGTGTCAGCTGCAGAAGATCTCCGAAAACAATGATGTGTTTGCCACCAAATAACACATCATACTCTGTTTTGAGAACTTCTTGCATCCTCAAATGCACAAAGGCAAGCATGACATTGGAAACCATGCTTACTTCGTCAATGATAAGAAGTTTCATTTTCCTCAAGATTCTTGAAACTTCAAAACAAGCATCTCCAGATAGCTTGTGATATTCTAATTTGTTGTCATGCTCCACTGGCAGCATCAGTAAACGATGTAAAGTAATCCCTTTAATATTATGTGCTGCCAGTCCAGTTGGAGCAGTGACAACACAAGACAGCGATGACTCTGTCCTTTCCTGCAAATAGCATGAAATTGCTTTAATGAGGAAACTTTTTCCAGTTCCCGCTTCTCCACTCACGTACAGTCGGACAGGCTTCAACGACGTACATGAGCACTCTTTCTTATCATGACTTAATCCATGATCAATTTGCATGGTAACTTCGTCATATATTTTCCTCTGCTCAACGTTGAGTTGCCTTTCCAACTCTTCTAAGTTAACCGCATCCTCTTGAGCATGTGCCATGGCTCTTTCCACCTCATTCATAGCAGTGGCAGCTTCATTTTCAATAAGAGGTCCTCCTAGTGGATCCTGACTCAATGAAGCAGAACTCTGACTGTCCTGAGAACTGTCTCTGGCAATCTCGGCTGCAATCGTTGCTTCCTGCTCAATTTCCGCATTCAACATTTCTACATATTTGGGAAAAGCAGGACATTCTATGGTCTCCTTGGCGGCATTGAAAGAGTCTTCATAACAGAGGAAATCTCCAAGCAGTTCCTCTTCTGCACGCCAAGGCTTGAAAAGTTGCAAAAGTGCTAAATAGAAAAACTCCTTTTTTTCAGGAGATTCGCCACTCAATTTTCGATGGTTTATCAAGTGGCATTTTCTTTGCTTCACCAGACATCCCTCACTTCCTATTACAGCATACACTCCTTTCTCAGTATCTTCTTTGATGTTCCTCTTGAACATGTAATTTTGCAGAACCTCATACAGACAAACATTCTCTAGGTGACTGCTTCGATTTGGATAATATGTATCCAACATGTTTGTCTTCAAAATGTCGGTACTGTTTGGCTCCTTTTCCGCCAAATACTCAATTTCCCGCACAGGTTTGAGAACTCGATTACGCGTTGCAGCAAGACCAAGACTCGCCCAAACGATACTCCTGGACTTGGCATAGAGACTTGCTGAAGACAACCGGTCAGAACATTCGTACGCTCCGATTTCTCGATGCGACAACATCTTCAGACTGAAACTGTACAACTTCTTGCTGAGGCTCTTTTCATGGGAAATGTCCTCCCACATATCCTTCAATTCTGTCTTCTCTTTTTTGGTGATGTAAGACGTCACATACCGAGCCACAGCCATACAGTTATCAGCCACAAACTGTATATCCATGTTAGCATTCCACATGGACAAAATCACCGGGTTGTAGTCGTTGATGTACTTGGACTCTTCGTTCCTCTTCAAATTGTAAGTGTTTTTAGGTGATTTCTTCATGACATTGTGTCGCAGCGAAGACATCAAACTGTTTACTCTTCCTTTAGAAATCACCGGTCGTGGAAAGCCGAAACGACATTTAGTGTAGAACTTGTCCTTGTTTCGGAATTTACGACGGCAGTACTTTCCACATCGATGGCTTTGGAAACGCAGAACTTTTTCTCTTAGGCTTTTCTTCTCCTTTGCGTTTGGAACAGCACACGTAGAATACTGTTGGATGAAACTCATCACTGAGTCATCTGGATCCGTTCCAAATTTAGGTGCATCCTTGATCCACAGCAACATATGTATATGAGGAGCACCTCTTGCTTGGTACTCCTTTCTCCAGAAGAAATCCAACACCTCTCCAAGAGGTGGATTCTTCTTATTCATGATGAAAGACATCATAGCTTCAAATCTATGATTGAAGTACCTACATACATTGACTGGATCCAAAGAGCACAGTTCTCCGGGTGTCTTGAATTCGATGTTTTCTACGTTAGCATTTGCCTCTCGTAGAAATTCAAGTAAGTCTTCCCAGCCATACTCGGCACAGCTCAGAGTGAGGAACCATGTGGGAGTACCTAAGTTCCTCAGCATACATTTTAAATCACCATGACGACGGTACCAGTACTCATTAGTACCACGCTGACACGCCATGAGATTAATCAGGTGAGAATCCAAAATACTATCTTGGACATTCACTTTATCCATAAAATCACTTGCCGAGATGTTTTGCATGTGTATACCACTTTTCAAGATGTGGTTCACTGCATATGACAGTCCAGACAGATCGCTTTCAAACAGGAGATGAAACAAATAAGGAATGCATTGTCGAAACCTAGCATCTCCTGCATACAATCGCAAAGTCCGGTATTCAGAAGCAGGAATTTGATGAGGTCGCTCATCATATCTTCCTCCCTGACCTGTTGGAAAAAGCTGTGGGAAACACCGAGCTTCCAAACTTTCCTCCCAAACACTAATGGGACTCCCTTTGGCTTGTTTCATTTGAAACAACTCAATAGCATTCCCCATGACTTCCTTTGAATGCAAAGGATGAACACTATAATGTTCATATATTTCCTCACTAGTAGAGGGTTCTACTTTCTCAATTTGACCAGCACACAAATCGCTATCCTCTTCCTCACTTACTTCCTCTTCTGCAACATATACATTCTTATAGTATTTATTATTTTTTTTCAAATACAATGTTGCCTTTTTAACTTTCCTAACATCTACTAAATCTTGCCATATTTTCTTATTCTTTGTCGGAACCCCATTAACTAAGATAACCAGAGGTTCCTCTTCCACTTTTTCTACTCCAATTGTGTTAATGTTTTTCTTCAAATCTAGAGGCAAATAAACAACTCTTCCCTTTAATCCTCTCTGTAAATCTGATGTAGGCAATTTCCCTGTCTTTGGCTCCATTCTTACAATAGCCTGAAAGGGATGGATACTTTGAATCAAAATAGATTCATAAGTATTTAAATCCTTCAATTCAGAAGGAATCTCAACCAATTCCAGATTATTATGAACTGCTCTAGCAGGCATCTGGTTTTGTTTTAATTTGTTACAACAATAAGTACACACACGTTGATCCAATCCCAAATCAAAACAATTTTCTACCATCAAGTATGTTGCAAAATCCTTCCATTCACTATTATTTTCCCTTTCACTTTTTGCATATAAATCCACTAACTTAGTCTGATTCTTATAATAAGTGCGTCGACAACACACACAAGTGAAATTAGGCCTCTCACTTGATTTCATGTCAAACGTCGCAATTTCCCTCTGGAAATTATCTGTACTGGAAACATGTACAGTATCTTCCAAATGACCCTCTACTTCTTGCTCAATTTCAACATTCTCCTCTTTACTTCCAAAGTAACAAAACTCAATTTCTTCACATATATTCCTCACATCTATTTCAGAACCATGCAAAAGAGCAGCGCATAATTGTTTCAGCATAATTGCTGGACTCTTAGCATAATACAACAGTCTAACTAACTTCCTCACTTTGTTATGATGCACTGCTAGCATCCTGAAATGATGAAAAACACTCTGGCATACTCTCCTGGAAAGACAAGCCAGTGAATGACCATGCAAACCTGTCACTTCTCTCACTCTGCAAGGATCTAATTCTTGCAACAACCTCATTTTCTGCTTCAAACTTTTCTTGTTAAATGACCGTACAAAATCACAAAGCAAATTGATGGAATCCTGTCGCACACTGCAAATACTACTACACTTCCAGGTGTACACAGGACCCTTAGCACGTCTTCCTAAAACCTCATTACCTTACAACTCTTCTGCCTCTGTTGTCACAAGTTTTTCTTTTTCAACTGGACAACCATCTTTCACTTCATAAGCACGACCACTGATGTCAACTGCATGCACCAAATCATTATCCTGGAAATAACTCTCTTCATTAAAAAATGCCTCACAGCTTGAACTATGTATCCATTCTCCAGAAAAAACTTCACAAAAATTACTACGATTAACTATTCTCTTCCATCTACTATTTCTTTTGAAATCAAAAATTGCCTTGTTTAGCTTCCTAATTCTATTGATTATCAAAATAAATAACTTACGTTTAATTTCAAAAGCCTGATCAATAACTTTCTCAACTTTTTTTTTTCTCCTATAAAAAACTAATTTCTGTTGACCTTTCTTAATATTTTTTAACAAATTGCCAATTATCCTGTTACGGAACATTCGTTTACGAATCTCCGTAAACTGTTGTTTCCTTCTACTATCATGCACAGATTTATCTCTTGCTCTAGCAGTAACATTTTCATTTGTCCTTTTCTTTCCATTTGATTTACTTGTGTTGTTATGGATTGAAACATTTTCTGTACTAATATTTTTTTTATTAGAAATATTTTTTATGAAATATTTAGAGCTCTTACCCGGTGCTTTCTTCATCGCTTGAGAAATCTTTTTGTTAGAGGACTGCTGCATTTTTTTTTTCTCCTGCTGTCTTTGACGTTTTGCAGCCTTCATCTCTCTTATTTTTGTAGGCATAGTTGAATCTGAGGAAAAATATAATAAAAATGTTATTAAACATTATTATCAAACAGTAAATCAGTAATAGTGATCAAAAACATAACACACTACTTGACATTTTAAATAGAAGATTTTTTAGTCCTTGCAAATTTACAATACAGAAATAGCAGAAAAGAAATGAGATTTATATTTATGTTACCTATGCTATTTTATATGTGAATCTGATCTAATTTTATGAGCATATTTTAATATTTTATTGAAGACACTACACATAACCTGTTTTTGAAGGTGTCTTTATTTTTAAATTAAACGGTTTACCTTTTTACTTTTTATTGATTATAAATTTTAAAAATAAATGTTTATAATTCCAAAGGCTCAAGCAGGTCAGCTTCCCATCCTATATCATATAATTCGGACAAATCTGCATCCTCATCACGCTCTTCTTCATCCTCAGGATTTAAATCATCCAATGGATCAACATCCACTGATGTTTCAATTACAAGTTCAATGATGAGGTCAAAATCAACTGATTGCAGATTGTCGCTCATGTTGATGTTGTCTTTATCTTTAAAGAAAGATAACAACAATGAGATGTTGCAGAGTAAGAGACAAATCTCAGAGATTATAATAGTAAAATTGTTTAACAAGATTAACATTTTGCAGCTATTATTTAGCCATGTCCAGCAATGCTGAGCAGGTGAAGACTATGTCTAATTTTTCAGTGAACAGGACTCATCTCTTCTTAACCTTGGATAAGCCTCACCGACTCTGTGTCCCCTGCACATACTTAAATGTTAAAGGGCAGATTTATATTAAATGGCACATCCCCAGGCATGCACCAGTTAACGTGCACCGCTACTCTGCCACCCATGGTGTGCCGTATTTACAATCAGATAGGAGAAAGCTTCGTCAAAACCCTGCGCCTGCTTTAAGCAGGCATAGGTCTTGACGCAACATTGTGGAGATGGGGCACCCCTGAGCCTTGCTTGAGCTGCATCGCACTTGCGATACAACTCCAGCAATCACTACCTTTACAGCACAGATACGTCACGCATCTGTGCCATTTTTGCCCCATGATGCCCCGCATTGTAAATGCAGCACACCATGGGTGGCGGAACAGCGGCGCAGGATGACTGACACATCCCTGGTGATGCACCAGTCATCATAAATCTATCCCTAAGCTTCTTATCTTGTTACAGATGAACCGCCATATGTACCATCAAACTATTTTGCATTTCCTAAATAGCGAATTTTAAGGAATAAATAGCAATTCTTTACCATTCCTAATTTGCAATGAGCAAATTGCTAATTGCAAGTTACCCATTCATTTCCATGGGCTAGGAGGCTCATAGGAATGAAGGTTTAATTTGCGATTAGCAATTTGCTCATCACAAATTAGGAATTTTTCCAAGGGTGCAGGGGTGTCTCAAGAACACCCTGCTGCACCCCTGAAAAGACATTTGGGGGCATATGGCACACATACATGCCCTAAGGGCATGTGTTGGCGTCATATGGGACCTTTTGTTTTTTTGAAAAAAAGCTTTTTGAAAAGAATTCACAAATTACCACCAATTTACCACAATAGTTTCCAAATCCTTAATGTCATTTTTTACATATTTTTTGTTTGATACATTGCATTTAAGTAATCACAAAATTTGCAAATCCTTCAGTGCAATCGCAAAATAAGGAATAGCAAATTTTGCTACTCCTTATTTTGCATCAAACTTGTTTGATACATACCATTTGTCTAATTAACATTCGCAAAGGCCGAAATTCGTAGAATTTTGATCTTTGCGAATGCTAATTAGCTTGATACATATGGCCCCAAGTGAGGCCTGTCTTGCGACATGGTGCATCTTTTGCATCACTGCTGCATCGGTTTCATGTGGTACGTTTTTTTTACACCATGACATATCTGCCTAAATGCATCAATTTGTAATTTTGTCGCCTCATAGCAAATCTTTTGCACCGCCGCTGCATCATAAAAGTGACGCACAGTGGCACAAAAGAGGCATACACCTATCATAAATCTGTCCCTAGCATTTTAAATGATTAATCCAGGATGACGATAAGGTGTGGCCTATCCAAAGGTTTGTTTAAGGCAGAGGTCTTCAAACTTTTGGATGCCGAGACCCCCTTGTAAAACCTTTTTAGGCGTAAGGACCCCCTTCCGACAAAAGTTTCTAGAAACTGGTACTCCTCATCATCAACAACTATTGACAACTATAAATGCGCCTGTTAGACCTTATCACATCCATCCATCCATTATTCATCCACCCACACTTTCACACATCCATCCATCCTTCATCCATCCACCCTTTTATCCTTCCATCCATACATCCATCCTCCCTTTCATCCTTCCATACATCCATCCATCCTTTACCCATGCACCCTTCCATCCATCCATCCATCCACCCGTTCATCCACCCACCCTTTTCATCCACCCACCCTTTTCATCCATCCATCCACCCACCCTTTTCATCCATCCATCCACCCATCATTCATCCCCACCTTTTCACACATCCATTCATGCATCATTCATCCATTCAACCTTTTATCCATCCATACATCCTTCCTTCATCCATCCACCCTTTCATCCATCCATCCATCCTTCATCCATCCACCCTTTCATCCTTACATCCATCTGCCCTTTCATCCATCCATCCATCCACCCTTTCATCCTTCCATCCATACATACATCCTCCATCCATCCACCCTTTCATCCATCCATCCACCCTTTCATCCATCCACTACTTGGTCCATGCAAGGAGAACATGAATAAAACAAATAGCACATTTCATGTTAATGACTAATAGCAACAGACATAGGCAAGTATTGTGCTCAAACCATAAAGTAGGAAGCAAATGCACACCATTTGCATTTTAATCCATAGTTAGTCTTTCCAAAATCGCTCTAACCCACAGGTTTTATACAGCTCTTAGCAGGAGGCACATTAACGTACTCAAATATCTTCCCATAATGTGTGTAACTTGCAGAACGCGGCTATTAGCCATGAGTTTTTACCTGTCCACTTGTGCCAGCAGCGCTGAACTGGAGGTGGCTCCCAGGCGCTATAAATCATTATCAAGGGCAGTTGTGTGTAAAATCAGGCTGTTTACTTTTACGTTAATCGCTGCAGGATGTTTGTTTTCCTTATTCAGTATCACTTTCGAGTCTCATTCCAGGCACACTGACCTACAGCCCGGCAGTCCCGTCTACCTGCTTGCTTATCTTGTATTTCCCCCGTAGGCCCCATCCTCTTCCCCAGAAAGGCTCTGCCTGAACTGCTAATAAATGTGCTACACCACTTGCACTTTTCCAGCCTCTGGAACTCCAGCTTTTAAACTGCAAGAAAAAAGCTGCCTCTGATTAGAAATCCCTGTCTGCAGCATGATGCCCTCCACCCCCTGGTATTACCATTATTATTGTGTATCAGTCCATATTAGTTTCCAAACTGTGTGCTTGGTGCACATCTTTTCGCGGCGCCCCTAGCTACTTTCAATGGCGCACTGGGGTGCCCTACAGCCTCCTCCCCGAGCCACCCCACCCCGCTCCCCCCTTGTGTATGTGAGCCTGGCTGAAACAGCTTGGGGACACACACAAAGCCACACCAGAGTACTTCACAGGTCTTTAGAAGACCTTTTACTTGTTAATGGGGCTTTGTTGTTTTTCACGCCTCGGTGTGAATTAGGCCTCCCCGTGAGCAACCTCAATCAGCCCCACGCCACTAAGGCAAACTGACAATCTGCGACCCCCTTCCCAGGACTCCACGACCCCCCTGGGGGTCGCGCCCCACAGATTGAAGACCTCTGGTTTAAGGTGAGGCCTACTCAGGATTGCAGATTAAAGTTACGCTTGATGAAGAATACAGAGGAGATAATACATGTAAAGGCCTACCAATGAAGTAAGTAATGTGCACTTTATTGCGCCAGTCATCATAAATGTATCCCTAAGCTTCTTATCTGGTTACAGATGAACCACCATATGTACCATCAAACTATTTTGCATTTCCTAAATAGCAAATTTTAAGGAATAAATAGCAATTCTTTACCATTCCTAATTTGCAATGAGCAAATTGCTAATTGCAAATTAGCACCGCCGCTGCATCATAAAAGTGACGCACAGTGGCACAAAAGAGGCATACACCTATCATAAATCTGTCCCTAGCATTTTAAATGATTAATCCAGGATGACAATAAGGTGTGGCCTATCCAAAGGTTTGTTTAAGGTGAGGCCTACTCAGGATTGCAGATTAAAGTTACGCTTGATGAAGAATACAGAGGAGATAATATATGTAAAGGCCTACCAATGAAGTAAGTAATGTCCACTTTATTGCGCCAGTCATCATAAATGTATCCCTAAGCTTCTTATCTTGTTACAGATGAACCACCATATGTACCATCAAACTATTTTGCATTTCCTAAATAGCAAATTTTAAGGAATAAATAGCAATTCTTTACCATTCCTATTTTGCAATGAGCAAATTGCTAATTGCAAATTACCCATTCATTTCCATGGGCTAGGAGGCTCATAGGAATGAAGGTTGCAATTTGTGATTAGCAATTAGCTCATCACAAAATAGGATTTTTTTCAAGCGTGCAGGGGTATCTCAAGAACACCCTGCTGCACCCCTGAAAAAGAAATTTGGGAGCACATGGCACACCTACATGCCCTAATGGCATGTATGGGCGTCATATGGGACCTTTTTTTTTTTTAAAAAAAAATGCTTTTTGAAAAGAATTCGCAAATTACCACAAACTACAAGTTGGTGGTAGTTTCCAAATCCTTAATATCATTTTTTACATATTTTTTTTTATACATTGCATTTAAGGAATCACAAATTTTGAATTATTGACATTTTAAGTAATTTCCACATGTGCACTGTTTTCTAAATATAATTTGAAAATCGTTTTTGGGGAAAAGTAATGGTTTGCAAATTTATGACAAGGACATAATGGTGTATGCTTCTCTATAAGGCATTTCAGTATCTCTAATGTCATTTTTCCCATATTACATTATAAGACCTTTCCCCATGAAGCACATTCCTTGTAAATATGCTCCCACCAGTGCATTGCAAATTTAGATTTTGACTGTTTCAGACACATAGCCATGTTGAAAGTGACCCAAAAAAATTGCAAACGTTTAAAAAAAAAAACATTCATGTGTCTTAATGACATTTTAAGTCATTTCCCCATGGACAATGTTTTCTAAGTGGCACAAAAGAGGTATACACCTATCATAAATCTGTCCCTAGAATTATAAATGATTAAATCAGGATGACAATAAGATGTGGCCTATCCAGAGGTTTGTTTAAGGTGAGGCCTACTCAGGATTGCAGATTAAAGTTATGCTTGATGAAGAATACAGAGGAGATAATTTATTGTAAAGGCCTACCAATGAAGTAAGTGATTTCTACTTCATTGCACCAGTCATCATAAATGTATCCATAAGCTTCTTATCTTGTTAGACATCAACCGCCATATGTATCATATAACTATTTTGCATTTCCAAAAAAGCGAATTTTAAGGAATAAATAGCGATTCTTTACCATTCCAAATTTGCGATGAGAAAATTGCTAATTGCAAATTACCCATTCATTTCCATGGGCTAGGAGGCTCATATAAATGAAGGTGCAATTTGCGATTAACAATTTGCTCATCACAAATTAGGAATTTATTCCAAAAGTGCAGGGGTGTCTCAAGAACACCCTGCTGCAACCCTGAGAAAGAAATTTGGGGGCATATGGCGAACATAAATTTTAACAACATTCCTTTACCTCAAAAACGATTTTCAAATCATAACTTCAAAACACTACACATGGGAAAATTACTTAAATTGTCCTTAAGACACATAAAAGCGTATTTTGATTGGCTTTCCTGCATGGTAGGGTCACTTTTAACATGGCTATGTAACATAAACATTCAAAATCAAAATTTTCAATGTACAGGTGGGAGCATATTTACAAGCAATTTGCGCCACAAAGAAAGGTCTGACATTAAAATGGGAAAAATAACATCAGGGACAGTCAATTGCCTTATAAAGAACCATACACCATTATGTCCTTCTCATGAATTTAAAAACAATTCATTTTTCCCAAAAACGATTTTCAGATCATAATTTCAAAAAACTGCACATGAGAAAATGACTTAAAATGTCATTGAAACACATGAAAGCGTTTTTTTATTGGCTTTCCTGCATGGTTGGTTCACTTTTATCATGGCTATGTAACACAAACATTGATAATTAAAATTTTCATGCACATGTAAGAGCATATTTACAAGCAATTTGCGCCACAGAGAAAGGTCTTACACTAAAATGAGAAAAATAACATCAAGGACAGTCAATTGCCTTATAAATAACCATACACCATTATATCCTTGTCATGAATTTAAAAACAATTCCTTTTCCACAAAAACGATTTTCAAATCATAATTTCTAAACACTGCACATCAGAAAATGACTTAAAATGTCATTAAAACACATGAAAGCATTTTTTGATTGGCTTTCCAGCATGGTTGCGTCACTTTTAACATGGCTATATAACAAAAACATTCAAAATCAAAAATTTCCATGCACATGTGAGAGCATATTTACTAGCAAATTGCGCCACATAAATCATAATTTTCTCCTTAAAGCACACTATTCTCTATCTAAAGTAAAGAAATATTTTCTCACCTTAGCAAATACTTTGAGTTTGAAAACAGCCTAAGAAACACACCAATTTGTCTTCAGCAGAGCAAAAGGTATGCACTCCAGAGTCTGCAGCTATCAAAAGCACAGAAATGGTGTAATTCTTCACACATATTTCTCATGTCACCCAATCAAAACTCTTCCCTCACTTTTTTTCAAATGAAAACCCTTCCCCCTCTGCCCTTTCTGCCTATTTTCCATAGCAACCACCTCTTGGAGAAACTCTGGTGTTTGCAAATTCACACAACAATGTTGCAATTGAACTCTGAACTCTCAGTGCACCTGCATATCCAGTGCTTTCTTTCATTTAATGATTTTTTATTGACCACTCAAAATACATCTTTCAAAGAACACATCTCTACACCCTAACTTTCTGTTTTCATCAATCAAAATCCACCAATCACTGTTACTACTTCATGAACACAGAAACTCCACAGTTTTTTTCATTTCAAACTCACATTTTTTCAACTGCCATTTCATTGCCACACTTCATCTGACTGCAGGAGAACCTTCTCTCACCATGTTTTCTGTCTGGATTGTTGGTCATAGTTATATTCACTGGGCTCAAAGGTACGTTGAAAGCAGGAATTTACCTAACCTCAATTTACAAGATGTGGAAATTAAGTGGTTTGGCCAGAGAGGATTAAAATGTCACCAATTGATACCATTGGTGAAAACCTTTATGCATTTGCCAAAACCTGACCTGTTAATTGTGCACTGTGGAGGTAATGACTTGGGCACTTTGACTGGTGTAGGTCTGGAAATGCTTTTAAAGGACACCTTTGAGCAATTAATGGCACTTTTTCCTCATACTGCCTTGGTATATTCAAATATATGCCAAAGACAGAAATGGAGGTGGTCAAACCAATTTTGTCCACAAATTGAGAAGTCGAGGAAGCATGTAAACAAATCTGTTTCAGCTTACATGAGAGACCATGGAATGGGCTCACTGTACAACAATAACTTGCGTTACTACATGCAAGATATCTACAGAGGAGATGGAGTTCACTTCTCAGATGAGGGCAACAGAGTTTTCACTCTGAATTTAAAAATGTGCATTGGTACCTACTTATAAGTACCTAAATGTACCATAAACCCAAAAGCTCTTCTCAGAGCTACCCTACATCTAATCACTCACAATTATTTTTTTACTCTAACTATTTTCACTAATTTTCAACAAAATACGCTCCCTGGTGCGCTACCCGGTACGCGTACCGGGAGCTAACCTCGCGAAATTTTAAAAAAAAATGTTTTTTTTTCCGCACATATGGGCCTCCTCAGCCACCCTCACAAAACCTAGGGGGTCAAGATAAGTCTACCGTGCCCCCTTCTACCCATTCTGAACATTATTTGCCCTCCATCTTGTATCATAATTCGACCGAAACACAAAATGGTGGACTCCCGTTACGCTTAAGGTTCGCGTACCAGGGCGCTCACCGGTTCGCGTACCGGGTCGCTTCCTGGGAAGCGCACCATCAAAAAAGGTGGGAAAGTAGTTCACAGAAAAGCCACTGGAGACAATTTCACCAAATATAGAATAGCTCATACTACATACCAATCCCTACCATTTTCACAAATTTGATTGGAATTCCATTTAGCCATTTAGCCTGTAGTCCTCTCTAAATACCGTGAGGTAAATTACTTCACAAAACACATCTGAAGTGTTGGAATTGACAACCAATTAAAATGTTACTTTCATTTTCTACTTTTTTTACCTGACATTTGATTGGTTATGTACCCGAATATATATAAAGGAAGAGAAGGAAACACAGCCATTTTGACTACTACTTCCTGGTGTACATTTCATTTGGATTTTCATTAATAACTTCAACTTCTTTTTAAAGGTAAGTTTTTATTTTTAAAACTGAAGTATATTGTGCACTTTAAGTTAATATGGCAAACTTTTTCTGTTAGTTATATACTATCCCTCTGTAGTACTTATAAATTTAGATACACTTTTTTATATTCCTACTTCCACTCTGATACTATACACTGCCCAAAGATAAATTCTCTGATAAAAACTGCCTATCTAAAATTAATCCCAACAGTGCCCTACCTCTACTAATATATATTTTTTTTATGCAAATTTCAGGAAAAATGGAAAGTGAACAAAACATTTCATTTGAAATTATCCTTCCAGAGTCCAACACAGAAATCATTGATCCAAATGAGATTGAATTTATGGATGAAACATGGGACCAAGAACTACTGCAATGTGTGCAAGCAGTAGATAACCTCCTTGCAAATGAGGACATTTTACAACCTCAGAGACTACAATCTATATTCCATGATTATGAAATTTCTGACAATGAAATGTTAGAAAGTTTAATAAATTATGAAACACAATAAAAAAAGTTTAAAAAAAAAAAAATAATCAACAAAACCAACAATCAATTAACATACAGCATTTGAAAAGTCTATCATTCATTTTTTATTGTGATACGCTCCCCAGTACGCTTCCCGGTTCGCGTACCGGGCGCTAACCACGAAAAAAAACAAAAAAAAATTTTTTTTTTTTTTGCTTAGCGGGGCCCCTTTAAAGCCTCCACATCAAACCTAGGGGGTCAGGGAGTATCTACTATGCCCCCTTAAGGTCATTTGCCCCTTCGCTTTTGACCTCCTCTTGTCTCTCGATCCTACCGAGAGACAAGATGGCGGCCGCTCCGGACTGTTTAGAATGTTGACAGACACCGGAGAGCCAATCAACTTCGCTACGCGAAGTTCCGTTACGCGTAAAGTACGCGTACCGGGGCGCTGCCTGGTCCGCGCTTACAGATATATATCTTTTTTTGAACGTTATTTTCTCAAAATCCACTGCAGCACATATATTGAGACCTACAAAAGGCACATCGGGCTACCAGTCCCTACAATTTTGCCAAGTTTCGTGCAAATCCATTCAGCCGTTCGGGCTAAAAGTGAGGCTAACCGCCCTATGGAAAACTCAATGTTAAAAACACGTTTTGGGACCCCCCTTTTTTCTCGGCCCCCCCTGGACCAACTCCCCCCAAATTTCCAGTGGCTGCTCAGAAACAAAATGTTCCATTTTCCAGAAAATTTCAGCCAATTCCGTCCACAAACGCCAAAGTTATTAGACATAGAATTTTCAAAAATCCCATAGGGAAAAAATCCTAACTATATATACCTACTGGCGACCGCCAGTAGGTAATATATATATATATGTATCCAGCTCCAAACGTCCAACAGGTCATAAACCTGTTAAAGACCGCAGCACTCACGGGGGTGGTTTTCAACAGTGAGTGCTGCGGTCTTTAACAGGTTTATGACCTGTTGGATGTTTGGAGCTGGATATTGTTGACGGGTACACCCCCGTTACGCAGGCACCCGTTCGAGAGTGCGGCAGGCTGGTGTTTTGGAAGCTAACATATATATATGTATATATATATATATATATTACCTACTGGCGGTCGCCAGTAGGTATATATAGTTAGGATTTTTTCTCTATGGGTTTTTTGAAAATTCTATGTCTAATAACTTTGGCGTTTGTGGACGGAATTGGCTGAAATTTTCAGGAAAATGGCACATTTTGTTTCTGAGCAGCCCCTGAAAATTGGGGGGGGTTTCGTCCAGGGGGGGTCGAGAAAAAAGGGGGGTCCCAAAACGTGTTTTTAACATTGAGTTTTCCATAGGGCGGTTGGCCTCACTTTTAGCCCGAACGGCTGAATGGATTTGCACGAAACTTGGCAAAATTGTAGGGACTGGTAGCCCGATGTGCCTTTTGTAGGTCTCAATATATGTGCTCCAGTGGATTTTGAGAAATTAACGTTTAAAAAAAGATATATATCTGTAACAGCGGACTGGGCAGCGGCCCAGGACGCGTACTTTTCGCGCAACGGAGCTTTGTGAAGCGAAGCTGATTGGTTCTCCGGCGTCTGTCAACATTCCAAACAGTCCGTAGCGGCCGCCATCTTGTCTCTCGGTAGGATCGAGAGACAAGAGGAGGTCAAAACAAAGGGGGAAATAACTATAAGGGGGCATAGTAGATCCTCGCTGACCCCCTAGGTTTGATGTGGAGGTTTTAAAAGGGCCCCGCGGGGCAAAAAAAAATAATAATAATAATAATCGAACGGCTGAATGGATTTGCACGAAACTTGGCAAAATTGTAGGGACTGGTAGCCCGATGTGCCTTTGCTAGGTCTCAATATATGTGCTTCAGTGGATTTTGAGAAATTAACGTTCAAAAAAAGATATATATCTGTAACAGCGCACCGCTTCGCGTACTTTTCGCGTTACGGAGCTTTGCGAAGCGAAGCTGATTGGCTCTCCGGTGTCTGTAAACATTCCAAACAGTACGTAGCGGCCGCCATCTTGTCTCTCGGTAGGATCGAGAGACAAGAGGAGGCCAAAGCGAAGGGGCAAATGACCATAAGGGGGCATAGTAGATCCTCGCTGACCCCCTAGGTTTGATGTGGAGGTTTTAAAAGGGCCCCGCGGGGCAAAAAAAAAAATAATAATAATAATCGAACGGCTGATGACCATAAGGGGGCATAGTAGATCCTCGCTGACCCCCTAGGTTTGATGTGGAGGTTTTAAAAGGGCCCCGCGGGGCAAAAAAAAATAATAATAATAATAATCGAACGGCTGAATGGATTTGCACGAAACTTGGTAAAATATTAGGGACTGGTAGCCCGATGTGCCTTTGCTATGTCTCAATATATGTGCTTCAGTGCATTTTGAGAAATTAACGTTCAAAAACAAGATATATATCTGTAACAGCGCTCCGCTTCGCGGAGATAAAATTATATGTGTATTACCTAGCTGTTGCTAACACCAGTTAGCGACGGCTAGTAGGAGATAGCGACCATCTTGGGTCCCACTTTGCATGTGAGTGATATTTATCACTAATGACATGCAAAGTGGGCATGCCAAGATGTTAGCGACTGGAAACAGTCGCTAACATCGCTATCTCCTATTATCAACTTTTGGAAATATTCGAGATAAGCGCGAATATCTCCAAAAAGTAACAGCTGCCCTGAGCAGTTCTTAGCCATGTTATCCAATGGGAGGTGGATAACATGGCTAAGAGCATTAGCTCGGTAATGCATGAATATCGCGGAGTTTTCAGCGACATTAATGCATTGCGCTCGTTTTTTATCGTATTTGCGATAAACCTTGATAATAGCAAGGTTTATCTGCGATAATTTCTGACGGTAAAAAAATCTTTGCAATGCATCGTTAGGGATAAATATCGCTTAACTTTGGTAATATGCCCCAACGTCTGTTAACGTTCGATTCGAAGGAAATCAGGAATTGTTGAAAAACATTGTGTGCGCCATCTTGTCTTTTTTCAAATGCCACACTTTTGTCGTGCACGGCAGCCATTTTAGATGCCTTGACCAGATCCACTATGTGAACGCTGTCGATCCTTACCATGGCTCCCCACCCTCGCAAGCATCTCCCCCAGGCAGTGGTCACCCCCGCTCTCTGTTTTATGCATGGGTAATAAACCTCCCCCCATCTGCGCTGTTCTTCCCTGAGAATCACACCCTGTGCCCGCCCGACACCTCCCTTTCGCCCTATTCACTACCGCACCCTCTGACACTCCTTTTCCTCTGTGTCCGATTGTCCAGGCCGGTCCTAGGCTATCAGCTAGCCCTGCAGATGTAGTTTATGGCCACAGCTGTAAAGAATCACCCGTCTTCAAAGGAGTTATAGTAGATCAAGGCCCACACTCGATGAGATCCGTCACAGCAGAAGCGTTGCTATTATCTGAAAACCATCCTGTATTGTGATTGGGGAGGGGACCGAGCGTGAAGCGGAAGATTCCAGGGATGACTCTTTGTACATCAAAGTTTTTACAATTATGTGTCACATTAAAAATATATAGCACTCCGACAAAGTAGTAAGATTATAAAACTTTAATAATTTATAAATATATACAAGAAAACAAAAATAGTAATAACATATAAACATTTTTAGAGAAAAACAACGAAGTAGCGGTCGGCTGTGCGAATAGTCCCAACGCAGCACAACGTCCAGATTTCCGGCGTGGGGCGTCGCGGGGGGTGGGTGATCAGTAGCAAACTGTTGTGCGAATAGTTCCAAGGCAGCAGAACGCGCCGAAATCTAGATGACACAAAAGTGATGTCTAGTAAGTTGCCACCCAGCAAATAACGGCGTGGGGCGTCGCGGGGGGTGGGTCATCAGTAGCAAACTGTTGTGCGAATAGTTCCAAGGCAGCAGAACGATGGCACCAAGGTGATGTCCAGTAAGTTGCCGCACTGGTTTTGGTATCCTACAATGCTGCTCCGAATAACGGCGTGGGGCGCCCCGGGGGAGGCGGCGTGAACGGGCCTCTCCAGGTGGAGTGTCATCTGTTGTAGTGGGGCGCCCCTTTACCGTTTCAGTTGCCATTCCGTCCGCTTTTGGTCCACTGTGTCAAAATCCGCCATTCAGCTGAGTTGCGCCCACTCTTGCGGTGCAGCGATAGGCGGCTGCCACAGGACTCTCAAAATGGCGGCAGGCTGTTTCCTTTTTGGGCCTGGTCCACTGAAATGGCCCTGGGACACCTTGGAAATCGGACGCTTGTCTGCTAGGTCTTGGACCCCATTCTCGAAAGCGTCCCCTCCGCCTTGAGAATTCATCAAAAGTTTTGGGGGCCCCGACTCCTGCAGGCTTCTGGTGGGGAGCGGCTGCCATGATTGCTCGCGGAATGACCACGACGGAGCTACGAGATGGTGGTGCTCTCATGGTGACGCCAGCTTCAGTCTGAAACATCCAGAAACAAGGTGGGGCTTTCATCGTTTGGGGGGAAAAAAAAGTTTTCATCCAATGAAAAGTGTTGTTTTTAGGTCATATGATCAAGCCTTCCATCATTAGGAAACCAAAAGTAAAATGAACCAATGAAAAGTTTTATAAAGAAGTCACATGACCTGTTATGCGGCATAGGGTATAAAATGTGGAGAAAATACGTTGGCACGTGAGGCGGTGTCAGTAGCGGACCGATGTGCGAATAGGCCGAAGGCAACACAACGCGCCAAGATCCGGATGGCATCGAGGTGGTGTCATAGTTGAGAGTTCTGAGCAGCGGTTGTAACACTGTCTGAAGCTTATTTGCAGCTGCTGCAGCTTCACTACGCGCGAAGATCCGGATGGCACCGAGGTGGTGTGTAGGAAGTTGCCGCACTGGTGTGGCCATCCTACAATGCTGAAAGTCGGCGTGGGGCGCCCCGTTGGCCTGTGAGTTTGCGTCAGTAGCGGACCGATGTGCGAATAGGCCGAAGGCAGCACAACGCGCCAAGATCCGGATGGCACCGAGGTGGTGTCTAGTAAGTTGTCGCACTTCTGTGGCCATCGTACAATGTTGAAAGTCGGCGTGGGGCGCCCCGTTGGCCTGTGAGATGGTGTCAGTAGCGGACTGATGTGTGAATGGGGCTAAAGGCAGCGCAACAATATTTTCTACTATATTTCCGGTGTAGAAGAGACCACAAGGCGCTGAGATGCCAAGATCCGGATGGCACCGAGGTGGTGTCTTGCAAGTTGTGGTACTGGTGTGGCCATCCTACAATGCTGAAAGTCGGCGTGGGGCGCCCCGTTGGCCTGTGAGATGGCGTCAGTAGCGGACCGATGTGCGAATAGGCCGAAGGCAGCACAACAATATTTTCTGACTGACACCACAAGGCGCTGAGATGCCAAGATCCGGATGGCACCGAGGTGATGTCTAAGTTGCGGACTGGTGTGCGAATGGGGCCAAAGGCAGCGTAACAATATTTTTTGTATGGAAGATACCACTAGGCGTTGAGATGCCAAGATTCGGATGGCACTGAGGTGATGTCTAGCAAGTTGGTGTGGTCATCCTACAATGCTGAAACTCGGCGTGGGTCACCCCATTAGCCTGTGAGATGGCGTCAGTAGCGGACCGATGTGCGAATAGGCCGAAGGCAGCACAACGCGCCAAGATCCGGATGTCACCGTGGTGGTTTCATAGTTGAGAGGCACTTCATCTGCAGTGGGGCGCCGAGATCCGGATGGCACCGAGGTGATGTCTAGCAAGTTGCTGTACTTGTGTGGTCATCCTACAATGCTGAAACTCGGCGTGGGTCGCCCCATTAGCCTGTGAGATAGCAGTTCTTTGGATTTGCGAATAGGCCGAAGGCAGCACAACAATATTTTCTGACTGACACCACAAGGCGCTGAGATGCCAAGATCCGGATGGCACCGAGGTGATGTCTAAGTTGCGGACTGGTGTGCGAATGGGGCCAAAGGCAGCGTAACAATATTTTTTGTATGGAAGATACCACTAGGCGTTGAGATGCCAAGATTCGGATGGCACTGAGGTGATGTCTAGCAAGTTGCTGTGGTCATCCTACAATGCTGAAACTCGGCGTGGGTCACCCCATTAGCCTGTGAGATGGCGTCAGTAGCGGACCGATGTGCGAATAGGCCGAAGGCAGCACAACGCGCCAAGATCCGGATGTCACCGTGGTGGTTTCATAGTTGAGAGGCACTTCATCTGCAGTGGGGCGCCGAGATCCGGATGGCACCGAGGTGATGTCTAGCAAGTTGCTGTACTTGTGTGGTCATCCTACAATGCTGAAACTCGGCGTGGGTCGCCCCATTAGCCTGTGAGATAGCAGTTCTTTGGATTTGGGCCTGGCTCGTCTGCTGTAGTGGGGCGCCCCTTTACCGTTTCAGTTGCCATTCAGCTGAGTTTCGGCTGCTCTTGATGCTACAGCGACAGGCGGCTGCAACAGGACTCTCAAAATGGCGGCCTGTTCTTTGGATTTGGGCCTGGTCCACTAAAATGGCCCTGGGACACCTTAGAACTCGGACGCTCGATTTTTTTTTCCTTTCCTGTACATGCAAAAAAAGGTAAATGCCCGGTACGTTACACGCTTCATCTGCCACGATGAACTCTCTAGAGGAACCGAAAAAAAATATAGTTGTGGTAACTATACCATGCATCGTCATATGGAGAGGTGGCAACAATTAATTATAGTGCTGCATAAAAGAGAGATTTGGAGGAGAACCCCTGACCTGCTAGTACATTCATCAAAGAAGTGGCACTGAGAGCTTCAGAGGCAAGGGAAACGGTCCCAAATATTTAGAAGAACTTTGGAAAGATTAAAATGACATGTTTAGATTGTGGCAAATTTATTTCATGTGGACATCTGAGTGTTACTCTAATAAATACAGCATATGAACATCATCATAGTCGATGGTTGGTAGAGACATTTTGACTATATCCTGGACCTGCCCGTCCTCGCCCAAAATGGCGCCAGAATAAATGGGACTCGTAACTCCTTGTTGTGTACTGGTTGCAGAACCTTGAAATCACGAGATACGTATGCAGTTTTGAAGCACATGGCGGGCGGGGACGAGAATTGATTGAATATTTCGACATCCCTATTGATATTAAGTTCTGATGTGTTATTGATTACTGTACTGTTGAAAGTTCGAATTAACGTCACCCATGGTACTTGCCCGCAAATGTATATCTAGATAATTTTATTGTAACTGGCCCTGTCGTATTTTAATTATAAAATGTACGTCCACCGATTCCGTAACTGTTAGACACCTTAGTTCTTGCAACCTAATGGCCCGCCCGTTACGTTCCTCTACAGTGTAAATGTCTATTCATCATATACGATTACAGTTTGCTCCGTGGCCGGCCCACGTGGTTATAGGCTCGTATTTGTATAATGAAATTTTCACAATAAAGGTTTTTAAAAGAAAACATGGTAGTAGTATATACATTGGTAAAGTTTTTAATAATAGTCACTGTTTTAGAATCATTAAAAGGCAAGTGAAATAAAGCAGACCAATTACATGAAGGGTAAAAGGTATAATACGAAGGAACGCAGTAAAGATAAATGGTCAAGGGCTGTTGTGTTTTCTATTCCTGCAACATAAAGTGATCGATAAGAATCTCATATTCAGGCGTATCGGCGACTAAGACAGCAGGTCGACCCTCTTTTGCTCAACGGCTCCGTCATGGGACGAAGAAACGCTCTTTTTCTCGAAAAAAGAATATATTTTACTTGCAGGACAGTTGTAAAATTTCCGGGAAAGTACATTAGCCTGGAACATTATAACATATATTTAAGAAAAAATAATGTTCGGAAGTAATGAAAAGCGTAATTTTTAGGTCATATGATCAAGCCTTTCATCATTACAATAAGAAAAGTAAAATGAACCAATGAAAAGTTTTATTAACAAGTCACATGACTTGTTATGCTTACGTTACGCGCTGCGCGCCCCGGATGACTTCCGGATGCGCTAACGCGGCGCGTCATATGACGCATTACGCGACAACGCAGGTACAGAATATAGTCAAAATGTCTCCACCAACCAGCGGTCGGAACACAACCCCTTTCAGCAGGCTAAATAGTTCTGTTAAATGACAACAGAAGGGACAGGCAACAAGAACCATCAGTCAAAGAGGGGAGGGCTAGTTCTTCTCTACCGGGTTACATTGGGGCGCTACCGGAACTGATCGAATTGGTAGTCTACAGTGTTTCTGGATGTTTCAGACTGAAGCTGGGGTTAGCATGAGAGCAGCACCATTTCGTAGCTCCGTCGTGGTCATTCCGCAACCAATCATGGCAGCCGTTCTTTATCGTTATTTTGGGCGGGGTGGGTGGCGGAGCCGAGCTGTTTTGCAGCCATCATTGTGTGGAGTTCAGTTCATCTCACTAGTTTTGTATTTGTCATGAGGGGTTGTTCCTAATGTTTCTATTTTTGCGAGGTCAAAAAGAGATCCCATTAGTGGCCTACTGATTTTGCTCGATTCTTTTTCTTTTTTTTTACACGATTTTTCGTTATCTGCAAAGACTAAACAGAGTATTGCGACTCTGTGTTTGTTTGTAAATAGAGAATGAACCAAAGAGAACTAATTCTAAAACAGTAAATACTTGGATAACAATGAATCAAATGGAGAGAGAAGCAGGCACGACGGATTACAATGGGGGCAAAGACCTGCGTTAACTACCTTTCACTATCTGCAAAGAGAGAGTACTCCTAATAGAAATGAGGGGGGGGGGCACCATTCAAAGCAGATCAGTGTGCATAAACACGAAAATGTTTTCACTTACCACGTACTTGACATTCGACAGCTTATGATATTTGCTATTAAAAAACCATTGAAATTCACTGAAAAAACCATAGGTTATAGACCATATATAGTTAGGAATTAGCATTTACAAAACCTTGAAAATTCACTGAAAAAACCATAGGTTATAGACCATATATAGTTAGGAATTAGCATTTAAAAAACCTTATTTTACTCACACAAAACCATTGAAATTCCATATATAGTTAGTTGCACTAACTATATATCGCGCACCTGCAATCCACTGCTGATGATGTCACATATTACATCATTCATGACATGGTCAGTGACATCACTGATGACATCACTGATGACATCTCAAATGACATCACTGATGACATCACTGATGACAACATCCAGTGACTGTATGTTTCTGTAAAGTTAAAATGTGTCTTACATATTGAAGAATGAGTGGAAGTATAAGTGTCTGGACAAAGGATTTAGTAGGTGCATGACTGAATGCATGAGTGAGTGATTAAATGTGTCTCACTGAGTGCATGGGTTAGTGACTAAAGTGTCTTAATTTGTGCATCATTATGTCTGTTGTTCTGTAAACTGCTGCATGTTTTGATCAGTAGCTATATGATTAACTATATGGGTTACTGATTGATTGTCCAAGTATTTGTATGGGAGACTGAGTGTGTGTGTGGCTGGCTGGGAGGTGTGTGACTCTGTGCAGATCAATGTGTACTTGTATCAATGATTGTATAACAAGGTAAGTATGTGTTAGTATATGTTTGAAAATGTAAGGTGCTCTATGTTTAACTGTATAGACAAGAAAATGGAAGTGTCATTGATTCTTTACAGGACTGACTAGGTGTGTGAGTAACTCCATGGATGAGTGGCAGACTGTGAGTGTCTGTATAGGTGTATGAGTGCATATGATAGTGTTGTAAAGATGAGTGATTGTATGTATGAATGATAGTATGGGTGAATGAGTGAAGGTGTGTGTAGACGTAGGAATCAGTGAGTGCGTATGTAGTAACTAGTATTGGTGTGTCAATGGTTTCAAAAATTATATTCTGTATTTAACACTGGGTGAAACAGAGGTTATATTAAAATGTGAGGAGATGCATTGTATTGTCACATGAATGATATCATCAGTGATGTGGTCATTGATGTCAAATGAGATGTCATCAGTGATGTCATCAGTGATGTCATTTGAGATGTCATCAGTGATGTCATCAGTGATGTCACTGACCATGTCATGAATGATGTAATATGTGACATCATCAGCAGTGGATTGCAGGTGCGCGATATATAGTTAGTGCAACTAACTATATATGGAATTTCAATGGTTTTGTGTGAGTAAAATAAGGTTTTTTAAATGCTAATTCCTAACTATATATGGTCTATAACCTATGGTTTTTTCAGTGAATTTTCAAGGTTTTGTAAATGCTAATTCCTAACTATATATGGTCTATAACCTATGGTTTTTTCAGTGAATATATATATATATATATATATATATATATATATCACGCTCGGTGGGGTTGTCCAAAATGTAAGCCGCATGCAGGGGCAGTTCTGCTTTCCCCAAAAGACTTTTATTTCGGTCAAGCAGTACATTTTCCAGTAAATAAAAGCATTATGCCACAGCCCAACATGTTTCAAGTTGTCCTCTTTTTCAAGGGTCTTGCGGTGTGAAAAGCGCAAAACCGGCTTCACCTGGCTGTTAAGCGATATCGTGCGCCATGATTGCGTGCGGCTTGCATTTTGGACAACCCCACCGAGCGTGATATATATATATATATATATATATATATTACCTACTGGCGGTCGCCAGTAGGTATATATAGTTAGGATTTTTTCTCTATGGGTTTTTTGAAAATTCTATGTCTAATAACTTTGGCGTTTGTGGACGGAATTGGCTGAAATTTTCAGGAAAATGGCACATTTTGTTTCTGAGCAGCCCCTGAAAATTTTGGGGGGGTTCGTCAAGGGGGGGCCGAGAAAAAAGGGGGGTCCCAAAACGTGTTTTTAACATTGAGTTTTCCATAGGGCGGTTGGCCTCACTTTTAGCCCGAACGGCTGAATGGATTTGCACGAAACTTGGCAAAATTGTAGGGACTGGTAGCCCGATGTGCCTTTTGTAGGTCTCAATATATGTGCTCCAGTGGATTTTGAGAAATTAACGTTTAAAAAAAGATATATATCTGTAACAGCGGACCGGGCAGCGCTCTGGTTCGCGGACTTTTCGCGCAACGGAGCTTTGTGAAGCGAAGCTGATTGGTTCTCCGGCGTCTGTCAACATTCCAAACAGTCCGTAGCGGCCGCCATCTTGTCTCTCGGTAGGATCGAGAGACAAGAGGAGGCCGAAGCGAAGGGGCAAATGACCATAAGGGGGCATAGTACATTGTTGCTCACCCCCTAGGTTTGATGTGGAGGTTTTAAAAGGGCCCCGCGGGGCAAAAAAAAATAAAAATAATAATAATCGAACAGCTGAATGGATTTGCACGAAAGTTGGCAAAATTGTAGGGACTGGTAGCCCGATGTGCCTTTGCTAGATCTCAATATATGTGCTCTAGTGGATTTTGAGAAATTAACGTTCAAAAAAAGATATATATCTGTAACAGCGCACCGCTTCGCGTACTTTTCGCGTTACGGAGCTTTGCGAAGCGAAGCTGATTGGCTCTCCGGCGTCTGTAAACATTCCATACAGTCCGTAGCGGCCGCCATCTTGTCTCTCGGTAGGATCAAGAGACAAGAGGAGGCCAAAGCGAAGGGGCAAATGACCATAAGGGGGAATAGTAGATCGTCGGTGACCCCCTACGTTTGATGTGGAGGTTTTAAAAGGGCCCCGCGGGGCAAAAAAAATAATAATAATAATAATCGAACGGCTGAATGGATTTGCACGAAACTTGGCAAAATTGTAGGGACTGGTAGCCCGATGTGCCTTTGCTAGGTCTCAATATATGTGCTCTAGTGGATTTTGAGAAATTAACGTTCAAAAAAAGATATATATCTGTAACAGCGCTCCGCTTCTCGTACTTTTCGCGTTACGGAGGTTTGCGAAGCTGATTGGTTTTTCGGCGTCTGTAAACATTCCAAACAGTCCGTAGCGGCCGCCATCTTGTCTCTCGGTAGGATCGAGAGACAAGAGGAGGCCAAAGCGAAGGGGCAAATGACCATAAGGGGGCATAGTAGATCCTCCCTGACCCCCTAGGTTTGATGTGGAGGCTTTGAAAGGGTCTCGCAGGGCAAAAAAAAAATATACCGTTTTTTTAGTTTTTTTGCGTGGAGTGCGCCCGGTTCGCGAACCGGGAAGCGGTCTGGGGAGCGTACTTTCTTGAAAATTAGTGAAAAAAGTTAGAGTAAAATAATAATTGTGAGTGATCAGATGTAGGGTAGCTCTGAGAAGAGCTTTTGGGTTTATGGTACATTTAGGTACTTATAAGTAGGTACCAATGCACAGTCTTAAATTCAGAGTGAAAACTCTGTTGCCCTCATCTGAGAAGTGAACTCCATCTGCTCTGTAGATATCTTGCATGTAGTAACGCAAGTTATTGTTGTACAGGGAGCCCATTCCATGGTCTCTCATGTAAGCTGAAACAGATTTGTTTACATGCTTCCTCGATTTCTCAATTTGTGGACAAAATTGGTTCGACCACCTCCATTTCTGTCTTTGGCATATATTTGAATATACCAAGGCAGTCTGAGGAAAAAGTGCCATCAATTGCTCAAAGGTGTCCTTTAAAAGCATTTCCAGACCTACCCCAGTCAAAGTGCCCAAATCATTACCTCCACAGTGCACAATTAACAGGTCAGGTTTTGGCAAATGCATAAAGGTTTTCACCAATGGTATCAATTGGTGACATTTTAATCCTCTGTGGCCAAACCACTTAATTTCCACATCTTGTAAATTGAGGTTAGGTAAATTCCTGTTTTCAGCGTACCTTTGAGCCCAATAGATGTAGCTATGTCCAACAATCCAGACAGAAAACATGGCGAGAGAAGGTTCTCCTGCAGTCAGATGAAGTGTGGCAATGAAATGGCAGTTGAAAAAATGAGAGTGTAAAATGAAAAAAACTGAGGAGTTTCTGTGTTAATGAAGCAGTAAGAGTGATTGGTGGATTTTGATTGCTGAAAACAGAAAGTTAGTGTGCATGGATGAGTTCGTTGAAAGATGTATTTTGAGTGGCGAAGAAAAAATCATTAAATGAAAGAATGCTTTGGATATGCAGGTGCACTGGGAGTTCAGAGTTCAATTGCAACATTGTTGTGTGAGAGGTCTTGCAAGAGGTGGTTGCTATGCAGAAAAAGCAGAGAGGGGGCAGAGGGGGGAAGGGTTTTGCTTTGAAAAAAAGTGAGGGAAGAGTTTTGATTGGGTGACATGAGAGATCTGTGTGAGGAATTACAGCATTTCTGTGATTTTGATAGCTGCAGACTCTGGAGTGCATACCTTTTGCTCTGCTGAAGACAAATTGGTGTGTTTCTGAGACTGTTTTGAAACTCAAAGTATTTGCTAAGGTGAGAAAAAATTTCTTTAATTTAGATAGAAAATAGTGTGCTTTAAGGAGAAAATTATGAAGAAAGTTGTGTTTTTCAAATGTTGCTTTGTCTCAAGTGTTTCACAAATAGATTTTGTTTCTTTGAGAAATTGTAATTGGAGAAAATGTGAAGTATTAGTACTGACAGGGCTTTTATGTGCATAGGAGCTGTGGAGTGTTTTCAAATTATGACTTGTAAATCGTTTTTGAGAAAAAGCAATGGTTTTAATATTGATGAGAAGGACATAATGGTGTCTGCTTCTTTATAAGGTAATTGAGAGTCTCTGATGTTATTTTTCCCATTTCAATGTAAGAAGTTTGTCTGTGGAGCAAATTGCTTGTAAATATGCTCCCACCTGTGCATGGCAAATTTAGATTTTGAATGTTTCCGTTACATAGGCATGTTAAAGGTGACTGAAACATGCTGCAAAGGCAATCAAAAAATGCTTTTATGTGTCTTAAGGACATTTTAAGTCATTTCCCCATGTGCAGTGTTTTCAAATTATGAGTTGAAAATCGTTTTTGAGGTAAAGGAATGTTTTCAAAATTTATGTGCGCCATATGACCCCAAATTCTTTTTTCAGGGGTGCAGCAGGGTGTTCTTGAGACACCCCTGCACCGTCGGAAAAATTCGTAATTTGCGATGAGGTAATTGCTAATCGCAAATTGCACCTTCATTCCTATGGGCCTCCTGCTGCATGGAAATGAATGGGTAATCTTGCTGAAATGCAAAGTCGAATCTGTATTTAAAAGGGTCTGCACCTCTGTACGGGTGTTCGCTATGTGAAGCACGAAAGTTTCACGGGCCGAACTCAAGGCCACCTCTCTCTGAGACAAAAGAGCTCTTATTCTTGCCATGCTGTTGAAATGTGCTCCCAAGGTTGGTATTTGTGGCCAGATTGAAAACTCCCTATGTTCATGTGTGGGAGGAAATAGAACATTTCTGCAGCAAATAACCCGTTCATTTACTGTTACGATAAAATGAATACTTTTAATTAACCCAGAACAATCTTCATTATTGAGCATCAAATAACTACCATTTTCCAAGAACTTGAACGTGGGGATGATAGCAGGAACTGGCGTGCCTTGCAACACGCAAGCCATATTTGGTCGGTGTTTGTTGCATGAACCGTGTAACTGTATGTGCCTACACATTAGTGAATGATCTGGCGTCTCAGTGCATTCCTCTCCATTCAGATAAAGGTCTTGATCATCTTTGAAAATCTGTATGTGTATGGAAGCGACCAGACCTCATGAAGAAAACCACTACCTAAAGGTTAATAACGACCTATTGGTATATATTTCATACAATTTGAAAACTTATATAAAGCAAAAGGCAGCGTTATTAAACCGTGGATAAGGCACGTTGCCAAAGCAGTGAACCTTTTGGATTTATACTGGAAATGTTAAAGGAAGAATTACGGAGTAGGGCCTGTAAATCTTTAATGGACAACGAGTAAAATTACTCCAACCATCATATTCCTCTAACTCCGGGATAGTAGGGGTGTTTAATTTTTTAGAAGTAGCCAATCCAAAGCATTTGGTCTGGGAAATTGTTTCATTCACAAACAACATATGATTTGGGATGAGACATGCACGGTGGAAAGCCTCAGTGCCTTGTACCTGCCAGGTTCGTGAACCCCAAACTGATGTAGATCCTGGATATTTTTACACTGTGTTACGTTAGCATGGGCTCATTACTGGTTTAAACGCCATTTTTCCTTTTTTGTAACTTCTGCACACGATACTTAGTTGTTGCTTTAGCTTTCAGCCTACCTGCGTCAAGATCTATGCCTGCTTCAAGCAGGCGCAGGGTTTTGATGTAGCTTTGTCCTATCTGATTGTAAATGCGGCACACCGTGGGTGGCAGAGCAGCGGTGCACGTTAACTGGTGCATCCCTGGGGATGTGCTAGTTAATATAAATCTGCCCCTTTACATTTAATTATGTGCAGGGGACACAGAGTAGGTGAGGTTTATCCAAGGTTAAGAAGAGATGAGTCCTGTTCAGTGAAAAATTGGAGATAGGCTTCAGTATATTATATACTTAAGTAGTGTGTTAAGTTTTTGATGACTGTTATTAATTTACTGTTGGGTAATAGTGGTTAATAACATTTTTTATTATATTTTACCACAGATTCAACTGCAGATTATTTCAAGATTTTAGGATGCCTAGCAAAGAAAGAGTAAGAAAGGCTGCAAAACGTCAAAGACAGCAGGACCATGGAAGAATGCAGCAGTCCTCTAACAAAAAGATTTGTCAAGTCACCAAGAAAGCACCGGGTAAGAGTCGAAAAACAGTCATAAGAAATATGTGTAGTAAAAAAAAATATTACTACAGAAAATGTTTCAGTCCAGAAAAGGAGACAGAATTCAAATGGTAAGGAAAGGCCAATGAGAAATGTTACTGCTAGAGTAAGAGATAACTCTATGCATGAAAGTAGAAGGAAACAACAGTTTAGGGACATTCGTAAACGAATGTTCCGCAACAGGATAATTGGCAATTTGTTAAAAAATATTAAGAAAGGTCAGCAGAAAGTGGTTTTTTATAAGAGAAAAAAAATTGTTGAGAAAGTTATTGATCAGGCATTTGAAATTAAACGTAAGTTATTTATTTTGACAATCAATAGAATTCGGAAGCTAAACAAGGTAATTTATGATTTCAAAAGAAATAGTAGATGGAAGAGAATAGTTAATCGTAGTAATTTTTGTGAAGTTTTTTCTGGAGAATGGATGCATAGTTCAAGCTCTGAGGCATTTTTTAATGAGGAGAGTTATTTCCAGGATAATGATTTGGTGCATGCAGTTGACACCAGTGGTCGAGCTTATGAAGTGAAAGATGGTTGTCCAGTTGAAAAAGAAAAACTTGTGACAACAGAGATAGAAGAGGTGTTAGGTAATGAGGTTTTAGGGAGACGTCCTAAGGGTCCTGTGTACACCTGGAAGTGTAGTAGTATTTGCAGTGTACGACAGGATTCCATCAATTTGCTTTGTGATTTTATACGGTCATTTAGTAAGAACAGTTTAAAGCAGAAAATGAAGTTGTTGCAAGAATTAGATCCTTGCAGAGTGAGAGAAGTGATAGGTTTGCATGGTCATTCACTGGCTTGTCTTTCCAGGAGAGTATGCCAGAGTGTTTTTCATCATTTCAGGATGCTAGCAGTGCATCATAATAAAGTGAGGAAATTAGTTAGAATGTTGTATTATGCTAAGAGTCCAGCAATTATGCTTAAACAATTATGCGCTGCTCTTTTGCATGGTTCTGAAATAGATGTGAAGAATATATGTGAAGAAATTGAGTTTTGTTACTTTGGAAGTAAAGAGGAGAATGTTGAAATTGACCAAGAAGAAGAGAGTAATGTGGAAGATAGTGTACAGGTTTCCAGTACAGATAATTTCCAGAGGGAAATTGCGACGTTTGAGGTGAAATCAAGTGAGAGGCCAAATTTCACTTGTGTGTGTTGTCGACGCACTTATTATAAGAATCAGACTAAGTTAGTGGATTTATATGGAAAAAGTGAAAGGGAAAATAATAGTGAATGGAAGGATTTTACAACATACTTGATGGTAGAAAATTGTTTTGATTTGGGATTGGATCAACGTGTGTGTACTTATTGTTGTAACAAATTAAATCAAAACCAGATGCCTGCTAGAGCAGTTCATAATAATCTGGAATTGGTTGAGATTCCTTCTGAATTGAAGGATTTAAATACTTATGAATCTATTTTGATTCAAAGTATCCATCCCTTTCAGGCTATTGTATGAATGGAGCCAAAGACAGGGAAATTGCCTCCATCAGATTTACAGAGAGGATTAAAGGGAAGAGTTGTTTATTTGCCTCTAGATTTGAAGAAAAACATTAACACAATTGGAGTAGAAAAAGTGGAAGAGGAACCTCTTGTTATCTTAGTTAATGGGGTTCCGACAAAGAATAAGAAAATATGGCAAGATTTAGTAGATGTTAGGAAAGTCAAAAGGGCAACATTGTATTTGAAAAAATATAATAAGTACTATAAAAATGTATATGTTGCAGAAGAGGAAGTAAGTGAGGAAGAGGATAACGATTTGTGTGCTGGTCAAATTGAGAAAGTAGAACCCTGTACTAGTGAAGAAATATATGAACATTATAGTGTTCATCCTTTGCATTCCAAGGAAGTCATGGGGAATGCTATTGAGTTGTTTCAAATGAAACAAGCGAAAGGGAGTCCCATTAGTGTTTGGGAGGAAAGTTTGGAAGCTCGGTGTTTCCCACAGCTTTTTCCAACAGGTCTGGGAGGAAGATATGATGAGCGACCTCATCAAATTCCTGCTTCTGAATACCGGACTTTGCGATTGTATGCAGGAGATCCTAGGTTTCGACAATGCATTCCTTATTTGTTTCATCTCCTGTTTGAAAGCGATCTGTCTGGACTGTCATATGCAGTGAACCACATCTTGAAAAGTGGTATACACATGCAAAACATCTCGGCAAGTGACTTTATGGATAAAGTCAATGTCCAAGACAGTATTTTGGATTCTCACCTGATTAATCTCATGGCGTGTCAGCGTGGTACTAATGAGTACTGGTACCGTCGTCATGGTGATTTAAAATGTATGCTAAGGAACTTAGGAACTCCCACATGGTTCCTCACTTTGAGCTGTGCTGAGTATGGCTGGGAAGACTTACTTGAATTTCTACGAGAGGCAAATGCTAACGTAGAAAACATCGAATTCAAGACACCCGGAGAACTGTGCTCTTTGGATCCAGTCAATGTATGTAGGTACTTCAATCATAGATTTGAAGGTATGATGTCTTTCATCATGAATAAGAAGAATCCACCTCTTGGAGAGGTGTTGGATTTCTTCTGGAGGAAGGAGTACCAAGCAAGAGGTGCTCCTCATATACATATGTTGCTGTGGATCAAGGATGCACCTAAATTTGGAACGGATGCAGAAGACTCAGTGATGAGTTTCATAGAACAGTATTCTACGTGTGCTGTTCCAAACGCAAAGGAGAAAAAAAGCCTACGAGAAAAAGTTCTACGTTTCCAAAGCCATCGATGTGGAAAGTACTGTCGTCGTAAATTCCGGAACAAAGACAAGTTCTACACCAAATGTCGTTTCGGCTTTCCACGACCGGTGATTTCTAAAGGAAGAGTGAACAGTTTGATGTCTTCGCTGCGACATAATGTGATGAAGAAATCACCTAAAAACACATACAATTTGAAGAGGAACGAAGAGTCTAAGTACATTAACGACTACAACCCGGTGATTTTGTCCATGTGGAATGCTAACATGGATATACAGTTTGTGGCTGATAACTGTATGGCTGTGGCTCGGTATGTGACATCTTACATCACCAAAAAAGAGAAGACAGAATTGAAGGATATGTGGGAGGACATTTCCCATGAAAAGAGCCTCAGCAAGAAGTTGTACAGTTTCAGTCTGAAGATGTTGTCGCATCGAGAAATCGGAGCTTACGAATGTTCTGACCGGTTGTCTTCAGCAAGTCTCTATGCCAAGTCCAGGAGTATTGTTTGGGCGAGTGTTGGTCTTGCTGCAACGCGTAATCGAGTTCTGAAACCTGTGCGGGAAATTGAGTATTTGGCGGAAAAGGAGCCAAACAGTACCGACATTTTGAAGAGCAACATGTTGGATACATATTATCCAAATCGAAGCAGTCACCTCGAGAATGTTTGTCTGTATGAGGTTCTGCAAAATTACATATTCAAGAGGAACATCAAAGAAGATACTGAGAAAGGAGTGTATGCTGTAATAGGAAGTGAGGGATGTCTGGTCAAGCAAAGAAAATGCCACTTGATAAACCATCGAAAATTGAGTGGCGAATCTCCTGAAAAAAAGGAGTTTTTCTATTTAGCACTTTTGCAACTTTTTAAGCCTTGGCGTGCAGAAGAGGAACTGCTTGGGGATTTCCTTTGTTACGAAGACTCATTCAATGCTGCCAAGGAGACCATAAAATGTCCTGCTTTTCCCAAATATGTAGAAATGTTGAATGTGGAAATTGAGCAGGAAGCAACGATTGCAGCCGAGATTGCCAGAGACAGTTCTCAGGACAGTCAGAGTTCTGCTTCATTGAGTCAGGATCCACTAGGAGGACCTCTTATCGAAAATGAAGCTGCCACTGCTATGAATGAAGTGGAAAGAGCCATGGCACATGCTCAGGAGGATGCGGTTAACTTAGAAGAGTTGGAAAGACAACTCAACGTTGAGCAGAGGAAAATATATGACGAACTTACCATGCAAATTGATCATGGATTAAGTCATGACAAGAAAGAGTGCTCATGTACGTCGTTGAAGCCTGTCCGACTGTACGTGAGTGGAGAAGCGGGAACTGGAAAAAGTTTCCTTATTAAAGCAATTTCATGTTATTTGCAGGAAAGGACAGAGTCATCGCTGTCTTGTGTTGTCACCGCTCCAACTGGACTGGCAGCACATAACATTAAAGGGATTACTTTACATCGTTTACTGATGCTGCCAGTGGAGCATGACAACAAATTAGAATATCACAAGCTATCTGGAGATGCTTGTTTTGAAGTTTCAAGAGTCTTGAGGAAAATGAAACTTCTTATCATTGACGAAGTAAGCATGGTTTCCAATGTCATGCTTGCCTTTGTGCATTTGAGAATGCAAGAAGTTCTCAAAACAGAGTATGATGTGTTATTTGGTGGCAAACACATCATTGTTTTCGGAGATCTTCTGCAGCTGACACCAGTGAAAGGGCAACCTGTGTTCAAAATGCTCACGCATGAAGATACCAGGAAGTGCTTAGGGAGTATTGGCAACGTCAATATATGGTTAAACTTCAATTATGCTGAACTGCATGAAAATATGCGTCAGGCAAAGGATGAAGTTTACAAGACTATTCTACAAGATGTTAGAATTGGAAAAGTGACCGAGCATGGGAAAGAAGCTTTACATGCACGATTACTGACAAATTTATATCCAGACGAAGATGTTGTGCCTGAGAATATTTTTCAGAAAGTTACTGAGAAAAAATCTGGAATATGTTTGATGCCAACTCTTGCAGAATGTGCCAAATTCAACAACAAAATGTTGCATTTAGAAAAGCAAGAGATTGTGAAATTGGAAGCTATTGACAGAGTAGAGCATATGGGATCAACAATTATTTTGTCTGAGAATCTGAAAACAAAATTGGATTCATTAGAGAAGAGTATATCTAAAACTGCGGGTTTTGAAAAGACTCTGAATGTGTGCTTGAACTGCCGTATAATTTTAAGAAGGAATTTACATGTTGAAAGAGGTCTGGTAAATGGATCAATGGATAATGTTGTTGATTTTGTGAAATACAGAAATAGAGATGGAATTGAATTTTTAAAAATTAAATTTGATGGCATTGAGGAAGTACAGCTAATTGCTTGTTGTTCTGCTAGATTTTTGCTTGTAAAAGACTTATATGTTCGTCATAAGCAGTTTCCTGTTTGCTTGGCATATGCGGTGACAATTCATAAATCGCAAGGTTTAAGTGTAGACTGTGCATTGGTGAATATTGGCAGTTCTGTGTTCAAGGAGGGTATGGCATATGTGGCATTGTCACGAGTTAGGACTTTATCGGGATTGTACTTGATTGAGTGTGATGTCACAAACATTTGTGCGGATCTAGATTGTGTTAAGGAATACAATAGGTTGAGAAGAGAGTATGCGCCACATTTGCCTCAGTATCCTTTGTTTGAGAAACGTGTGGTAGGCCGGAAACGAAGAAATGTGACCAATACTGGGGAGGTTGTAGCAAAAAGACGAAAAGTCGATGAACCTGAAATTACAAGCAGAAACAAAAAGGATTCTGTTGAAGATGTTGTTGGTTTTCAATTTGAAAACAGTTCTGGTGTCAACTGCTATGCTAATGTAGTAGTTAATGTTTTGTTTTCTCTAGAAAATGTAAAAGAAGAGATTGTGGTCAATTCTGATCAAAGATTTTGCAGTTTGTTAAATTCTGTGTTAGAGAAATGTAGCACTGATAGAACAAACATAGAAAGTGTGTCTGAAATTCGAAATCTGTTAGACAGATGTTCAGGCCAAACACAATTCTCTCAAAATAGTCAGCAAGATTGTCAGGAGTTTTTAATGTACATGCTTGATGTATTGCATGATGAAGGTGTAGATGTAGATCACCTGTTTGGGCTTTCTTATCAATGGCAGCATGACTGCGAGAACTGTAGGGTATCAAGTACTACTAGTGTAGACTCAGAAAGATTTATATATTTAACTTTGCCAGACAGTAAATCAGTCTCTTTTAATAAGCTAGTAAAAGCAGCTGATCACAACATGGAGTGTAGCCAATGTAAATCTGAAATGATGTCCACATTATTTATACGAACATATGGCCAGTATGTCATTTTAATGTTCCAACGATGTAGGCCTGATGGAACAAAATTGACAACTTTAATTAAAAATTTTGTGGCTTCACAGTTGTCAATATCAGGAAGGACTTTTGTAACTGTAGCAATTATATATCATGATGGTCCTTCAATAACATCAGGACATTATACAGCTTATTTAAAGTGTAGAAATGGCTGGTCATTCTGCAATGATTCTGTTTTAATTTTCAAAAAAAAATTGCCGTTTGACCTTAAAAACTCTTACCTGGTGTTTTTAAAACCAAAATTTTAGGGAAAGAATCTCGGGATGTGCTCTGAGGAATTATAAGAAGTTCTCATGGCTCCTACACGATTTGGCCTTGAGGATAAGTGTAGTACAGAGACATAACTTCTTACCATAACACTGGACTTTATGGAGAAATACGTGCACTTTGAATGAGTTCAGAAAAACTGTTTCTTTTTATAAGCTAATTGAAGCAGCCAATCAAAACATGGAGTAGAGGGAATGTAAGTCTGCAATGCTGTCTACTGTTTTACATTGCTTTGTGATTAAAAGTGATGTAGAGAATTAAATAATTGTACTAGTCATAAAGGTAGTGTAAGTCTGCTTCATAGTAAGCAGTATCAGTGTGATAGGAAATGTAGAACATGACTGAGCAAGAAGTGGAAGATATTACTATTCCAGGATTGTGAAAATGATCTTCAACATTTTAATTCTGAAAGTTGCGGAAATGCGAAAAGACGGGATTGGCTAACAAGAAATCCAAGAGTTATACATGGCTCTGACAAGATTTGGCCTTGTGGAATCTTGTGGTAGAGAGCAAGAAGTCATTTATTGTATGTAACATGTTTTTGAAAACGATGGAGGTTTTCTTTCAGAAAGTGGCGGGTTGAAAGTAATAACAGCACAACAGAGTGTAAGCTGTTCATAGGACATCCTTGGCCGTCATGGAAAGTAAGTTAACTTTAAGGAGTTCTGAATTCTGATTTCTAATGTTGTATGGGTTTTTTAAACACAATCATTTTGATTGTGTTTTTTTTTCCCCGCTGTTATATGATGAATACCTTCAAGTCACTGTTTTAGTGAAATTTGATACATTCTGAGAACAGCAAAAATAAACCATTTAACATGTATAATTAATTCTGTTCTGTTTGCATTTATGATGTACATGTAGAACTGTGTAGGAGGCATGGAGAAGGTGAGGCTTCTGTAAGTGTCAAAGTTGTTGCATACAGTCCTCATATTCTACGTAGTCTTTTATATTTCATTACTTTCACTGTTTCTGACTGATCTAAAAATTTTTTTTTAAAAAGAACAGTAAGTATAAGGGAAGGAAACAGACAGTTATGTTAAAAGAAACACAGCTATAGGGAATAAACTAGGGATACTGTTACCCGCAATCCTCTGCTGATGATGTCACTGAGCATGTCATGAATGATGTAATATGTGACATCATCAGCAGTGGATTACGGGTAATAGTATCTCTAGTTTACTCCCTTATAGCTGTCTTTCTTTTAACATAAGTGTCTGTTTCCTTCCCTTATACTTACTGTTCTTTTTTTAAAAAAAAATTTTTGGGTTCGCTTCCGGTTCGCGTACCGGGGAGCGAACTGGGAAGCGAACTAAGAGAAATAGAGGTTGGCACAGTTGCAAATATTGTACCAATTTTTTAATAACGGGGAGGTAGTTCTGAAAAGAACTTTTTTTAAAATTGTTTTTGTTGTTTTATATTTTTTTTATTATTTTTCTGAACATTTTTTTACTTTTTTTGAATTTTTCTGAACAGTTTTATAATTTTTTTGTTTTTTTTTCGGAGGGGGCAACGAAAACGATTCATTGTAAAGGGCTCAACAGGAGCAAGAAAACAAAAAAAAAGAATTTATTGTTTGGGGAGTTTCGGACAAACATGAGCATGATTGTCAATAGCTCTGTTGATCAGAGTGATGCTACTTTCTGCGTAGCAAATGAATCCACTGCAATGTAGGCAGACTTGTTTTACTTCACGAAATCTCGTTTGTATATTTGGCACCATCTCCCTGCCCTCTGGTCCCGTTACTTCCGGTACAACAGATCTTCTGGCCATAATAGGGAGATTATCTAGGTCGTCCTGTTCCTCTTCTTCGTCTTCTTGCTGAATTATAACTTTAGCAGGTGGTCCACTCTTCCTTGGATGTGGTGGAGGTGGTGGGGAAGCACCAGCTGAAGCTAGTAAAGAAGCCATTGCTCACTGGTAACAAAGGGTCTTTCTCTCACAATGATGAAAGTCAGAGTGAGGAAAGAAGGAGGGATTTTCACCATTTGGGAAAAAAAATAGTTCTCAACCAATGAAAAGTGTTCATTTTAGATCATATGACCTAGTCTTACATCATTAGGAAACCGAAAGTGAAATGAACCAATGAAAAGTGTTATTACCAAGTCACATGACCTGCTGTGTGTATGTTACGCGCTTTGCAGGGCCTCCCGGTTTGCTTCCAGAAACCTGTGCTTTGCGACTCGGTAAGCGTACGAGTTCGCTAACGTAGCACGTCATATGACGTATCACGCGACAACGCGAAACGTCATGCGGACGGGAGGCGTCACGATGTTGTTTTCTAACGCGGCAGTTGCGGTAAAGAAACGTTTACCGGCTCGCGGTCTATTTCGCGGCATCAAGGTCAGCTAACGGGAAGCTTCCCGATTCGCGAAGCGGGAACGAAGAAAAAAAAATATTAAAAAAAAAAGTTATTAATAAACATATAAAATATATTTTTGGATTTAAAGAAGAATACATTTTACAGCTACAGATATTAGCTGTTAAAAAACCAATGAAATTCACTGAAAAAACCATAGGTTATAGACCATATATAGTTAGGAATTAGCATTTACAAAACCTTGAAAATTCACTGAAAAAACCATAGGTTATAGACCATATATAGTTAGGAATTAGCATTTAAAAAACCTTATTTTACTCACACAAAAGCATTGAAATTCCATATATAGTTAGTTGCACTAACTATATATCGCGCACCCGCAATCCACTGCTGATGATGTCACATATTACATCATTCATGACATGGTCAGTGACATCACTGATGACATCACTGATGACATCTCAAATGACATCACTGATGACATCACTGATGACATCTCAAATGACATCACTGATGACATCTCACTTGACATCAATGATCACATCACTGATGATATCATTCATGTGATAATACAATGCATCTCCTCACACTGTAATATAACCTCCGTTACACCCAGTGTTAAATAGAGAGTATCATTTTTGAAACCATTGACACACCAATACTAGTTACTACATACGCACTCACTGATTCCTATGTCTACACACACATTCACTCATACAATCATTCATACATACAATCACTCATCTTTACAACACTATCATATGCACTCATACACCCATACAGACACTCACACTCTGCCACTCATCCATGGAGTTACTCACACACCTAGTCAGTCCTGAAAAGAATCAATCACACTTCCATTTTCTCATCTATACAGTTAAACACAGAACACCTTACATTTTTGAAACATATACTAACACATAGTTACTCTCTTATAGAATCACTGATACAAGTACACATTGATCTGCACAGAGTCACACACCTCCCAGCCAGCCATACACACACTCAGTCTCCCATACAAATACTTGTGCAACCAATCAATAACCCATATAGCTACTTATATAGCTACTGATCAACACATGCAGCAGCTTGCACAACAACAGACATACTGATGCACACTTTCAGACAGTTTAGTCACTAACCCGTGCATTCAGTAAGACGCATTTAATCACTCACTCATACAGTCAATCACGCACCTACTAAAACCTTCATTCAGACACTTATACATCCACTCATTCTTCAATATGTAAGACATATTTTAACTTTACAGAAACATAGTCACTGGATGTTGTCATCAGTGATGTCATCAGTGATGTCATTTGAGATGTCATCAGTGATGTCATCAGTGATGTCATTTGAGATGTCATCAGTGATGTCATCAGTGATGTCACTGACCATGTCATGAATGATGTAATATGTGACATCATCAGCAGTGGATTGCGGGTGCGCGATATATAGTTAGTGCAACTGACTATATATGGAATTTCAATGGTTTTGTGTGAGTAAAATAAGGTTTTTTAAATGCTAATTCCTAACTATATATGGTCTATAACCTATGGTTTTTTCAGTGAATTTTCAAGGTTTTGTAAATGCTAATTCCTAACTATATATGGTCTATAACCTATGGTTTTTTCAGTGAATATATATATATTTCAGGAACTTCGTTGTATCCCCCGCTGTAGTCAGGATAAAAAACAAACCGGACCCAATCAGGTAATTTTGCCAGATATTTATTTGTGCATTTCTCTCTCCGCCATGACGAGTTTCGGGCCCTTGAGCCCTTGATCACATGACGTAGTTAGCCAATCACCAGATTTTTAAAGTGCATTGTCGGGTCATCTGACCACCGGGCCTAAGGACATAGAAAACATACTGCTGCCTAATTTCAATATCGTCAGCTACGAGGGTTAGCACACCAATTAATTATTTACACAAACAATGTTGTTTAAAAAACTGTTGCCCCTCATAACATCTTACCACCAATCCCACCCCCCACATAAAACCACATCTTTTATGCTATTTCAGCTGGGTTCCTCTGTATACAACAGCACAATATGTGCAAATACCCGCAAATAAATAAATATCATTAAAAACAATAAATATTCATATATATCTAAAATCTAAGATACTTATTTGATATTGTATATTCAATTCATTATTTGTGCAAATCTGCTTCTATGTGCAAACTTCGCATTGAGATAAGTGCATGCGTGTTCAAAGGATGCGGGGTTGTGGGTGATAGTTTCAATTCTGCCCAAGTGGGCTCTCTTCATACGACATCAAAATCACTGCGTCCTGACTACCCTTACAACGTGGTAGAACCCTAGTGCAATCTAATCGGAGTAAACAAAAATAAGAGGAAAAAAAAACAAAAATTGTGTTTTCCCTACCACCTCGTGAGTGATCTTAAAGATCCTACATATTTATATTTATTGTTTTAAAAAGACAATCTCATGGGGTTTGAGGAGCTTAGCGATCATCGGCCGCGGCCGTGCCCCCTCCGGCGGTTTTTGCATTAGGGCCCTGTGCGCCCGTTCAATAACAAAGCAACGGGATAGAGCATCTGGTGGCATCCAGCTCTTGAGCCACCGCCCCAGGAAGCCCTCCATGTCACCCTTCTCACAGTCCTCGGGCAGTCCAACAAAGCGGAGGTTGTTGCGCCTGTCGCGCCCCTCTGCATCCTCCACACGGAGCGCCAGTCCCTTTTGGACAGATTCCAGGCTGGCCACTTTACGTTTAAGAGTCACAATGTCGTCTTCTGCTCCGGAGATGCGCGTCTCGGCCTCAGTGATGCAGGAAACGGCATTCCGCAGATCCTGGCGCAGCAGTGTAACATCCGACCCCACCGCCCCAATCTCATGGGGCTTGGACGCCAAACATGGCGGACGCGGCTTAGTTGAGCTCCGTCCCGCTGGCCAGTTATCCGTCGATCTATCCTGCTCCACTCACCCAGTAGTGACCCCGAGGGTAGAGTTCTGTGGCGGAGATCAGCGGGCCCTCATCGGTGACTTTCTGGCCGGTTTTGAGCCCTGGGGGCCGAGTGCCAGCGGAAGGACACGGTACGGCCTACGCGGCCTGCAGCAGCCGGGGCACTCGAGTTTGGCGACCCCGGATAGTAGCGTGAAGTGGCACCAGGGGTACGGACGGCGAACGGCGGACTCGTGGCAGCAGGAGGTCGTGTCTGGACCGGTGCTGCCTGGAGGCGTCCGGACTTCTCGCCGACGGCTCTCTGAGAAGGAACGGAGTGGTGCGGCCCGGTACGAGTGCGGGGGCAGCAAAGCCGGTGCTGGGCCCTCCCTGTAGCCCTCCCACTAGATCCTGCAGTGGGTCTCCCGGAAACGGAGCGAGTGGTGTGCTGGGGAACCCGCTGAGACCCTGGCAGTGTCGACAGTCGGGAGTGTGGCCTACACTGACGACTGCAGCCGGGGACCTCGATTTCTGCGAGTCCCGGCTGTGAACTTGGGGAGTGGCTGGGGGCCTGGCCCTAGTGGAAGCTGGCTGGGAGTCATCGCGGGGCACCGAGGCCCAGACCACTGCCGAGAGAGTGGAGCACAAGGGATCTGGCCTCCCCTGACTCAAGGTACGTGCGTGAACGACCCTGGGCCCCCCTGATACGACTGTAGACTGGCTCCGAAAGGGGACTGCGGATATTGGAAGCTGGTGGAGGTGGTCGGAGGCCCCGGTTGTCCGCATGGCTGCTGGTGAAGTAGTGATTTGGAGGGGCCCGCGCTGACGGGGGCCGGTCTGGGACCGTCGACACAGCAGTGGGGTGCCCTGCCCGGCGACTCGGCGGTCAGATCGGGCCACGGGGGCCCATAGGTGGAGTCGTGGGCAATGAAATGGAGGATTTGTGGTAGGCTTAGACACCGAAGCAGCCGGGCAGCTATGACCCGTGGAGCAGGTGGTGGGGGAGGCCCCAAGCACGGACTGATCGACAAGTTCACGGGGCCTGGGGGCAGCGCGGGGGCCTCTAGTGGACCTCAGGAGGCTGGGCCGGACAATGCGGCACTAATGGCGGCCATTACTCAGTCCCGGGATGTGTTGGACGCAAAGATTGGGGCGGTGGGGTCGGATGTTACACTGCTGCGCCAGGATCTGCGGAATGCGGTTTCCTGCATCACTGAGGCCGAGACGCGCATCTCCGGAGCAGAAGACGACATTGTGACTCTTAAACGTAAAGCGGCCAGCCTGGAATCTGTCCAAAAGGGACTGGCGCTCCGTGTGGAGGATGCAGAGGGGCGCGACAGGCGCAACAACCTCCGCTTTGTTGGACTGCCCGAGGACTGTGAGAAGGGTGACATGGAGGGCTTCCTGGGGCGGTGGCTCAAGAGCTGGATGCCACCAGATGCTCTATCCCGTTGCTTTGTTATTGAACGGGCGCACAGGGCCCTAATGCAAACATCGCCTGAGGGGGCACAGCCGCGGCCGGTGATCGCTAAGCTCCTCAATTACCATGATAGGGATGTGATCCTGAAACAGGCCAGAGCTAAAGAACCACTGCGTTATGAAAATCACACTATCCTGATCTTCCCAGACTATACCCGTATGGTGCAACAACAACGCCAGTCTTTTACTGTGGCCAAGGCCCGGCTGCGTGACTTGAAAATACAGTACGCTCTTCTATATCCGGCCCGTCTGCGGGTTGTGTTTCAATCCCGCACCCACTTCTTTGACTCCCCGGAGGAGGTGTCTACGTGGACAGATGAAATCAGGCCGGTGAGGGTACACACACCCCCGGGGCGGGACTCAGACTCCTCGCATGATGAGGCACGGGTGAGGTCCTCTCGAGACGCTCGGAGCAAAGACAATTGAAGATCCAGATCACGGCAACGATCTGTGTTGGGTACGGCCTCCGAGAAAGAGTTCGGGGCGGCCGAGAAACAGAAGAAGGGCACGTGAGCGCTCTGAGAGACATTTTGTTGATGTATTGCTTTAGCCTTCTATGATTAAGGGTTCCGCCCTGGGGTGTAATTGGGCCCTGCACTTGCGGGGAGTGGAGTGTGTCTGAAGCGAATGAGAGTTCCAGTGGGCGAATGGGGGTGACGGGGGATGGGGGGTATATATGGGCGGGGAGGGGTCCTCTAGTAGTGGGTAGGTGGGTGTAGGTGGTTTGGGAGTTGGATAGGGTTATGGGGATCCGTTGGTGGGGAGGGTCGTCGACCTCGAGTTGGGGGTGGAGATCCTGCTACACCGCAACAGATACTTCATTGTTTCTTGAGGTATGGGGTGGGGGGTGGGGATACGGGGTAATGTTTGATGTTGAGTTGAGGGGGGAATGCACGGTCCTGGCAATGTCACTGTGGGGGTGGAGGGTACATGCAAGTGGCGAGCGTGATGGTCTCTTGATACATGGGTCCTTGATGTCAAGTCCAGATGACGGGGCCGGGGGCACACTTCGTGTCCTTAGTTGGAACGTAAGGGAGTACTGGATAAGATCAAGCGGGGGGCAGATCTGAAACAGGCTAAAAGGGCGGGGGCAGATATAGTGATGCTGGAAGAAACACATCTACTGGGGACTAAAACACTATGCTTCCAGCGATATGGCTATGCTCAGGTTTTCCATGCAGGTTTTGCCAGGGGTTCCAGAGGGGTGGCCATTCTGGTGCATCGTAGGGTCCCGTATGTCCACTCCACCCACTGGTTAGATGCGCAGGGCCGTTACATTTTTGTTCAGGGTACATTGGGGGAAGAATATGTTGTGTTTGGCAGCGTGTATGCCCCGCCCCCGTTGCATTGGTCTCTAGTAGAAAAGATATTTGCGATATGGGCTGACATTCCGAATGTGCTGGCTGTTATAGGTGGGGACTGGAATGATGTTGTTGATCAAGCACGCGATAGGTGCAGGCTTGTGGGGGGACGGTGGCAGCTGGTCCTACTAAACTGAGTGATATGATTCGGAATCTGGGATGGATAGGTACTTGGAGGCACATACATGGCGCACGGCGAGAATATACCTTCCTCTCTGCTGTTCATAAATCCTTCTCCAGACTGGAGTTTATACTTGTTCCCTTGGTGGCTAAAGGTAGGGTGGAGTCTGCTCACATATTGCCGCGTGGGTTGTCGGACCACTCCCCGACGGCGGTGACTATAGATTTGGATCGGCGGCGGCAGCCTTTTTGCTGGTGCCTCTCGGTCTGGCACTTGCAACTAGGGGACTACCAAGCGCATATGAGGAAGGCCATAGCGCAGTACTTAGCCGAGAATGTCGGGACAGTGGCGACTACGGTGACGCTCTGGGAGGCTATGAAGCCCACGCTGCGGGGCATTGATATTGCTTGGTGTGCGGTGGCTAGGAGGAGGCGTAGGGAGGCCCTGGATCTGGCCGAGTCCGGAATTAGGGAATTGGAGCAACGCAGTGGCCTTGGAGGGGAGGACCGGACGGTGGAGCAGCTGCTGCTTGCGCAGCAGTCTTATACCTCATTGTTACTGGATGAGGCGCGGCAGCTGTGGCTGGCGACTCGCAGCAGGGTATACCAATGGGGGGATAAGGCTGGGTCAATGCTCCATAGGATGTGTCAGGGTCAATTCCAGGCTCATACCTCTCCGAGGATCTTAGATGATTCCGGTACCCTGATGACAGATCCCAAGTCGCTGGCGGAGGGCTTTGCGGCTTACTATGCTGACTTATATTCCCCGCACGAATGCATATCTGCGGACCTAGTTGCTAAGTTTATAGCTGATTTGCCGCCACGAGCAGTTTCAGATGAAGCCCGAGACCGTATGGATAGTCCACTAACTGAGGACGAGCTGGGTGTCGCCCTGGGGGAGTGGAACACTGGGAAGGCTCCTGGCCCTAATGGCTTCCCCAGCGAGTTCTTTAAGAAATTCCATCTACAGCTGGGAGCCCACTATAGAGCAGTGGTAGAAGAGGCAAGGGAGCATGGTAGCTTACCCCCGGACTGGAGACATGCTGAGGTGGTGGTGTTTCACAAACCTGGTCGACCCCCCGAGCAGTACGCTTTGTACCGTCCAATCTCCCTGTTAAACGTGGATGCCAAAGTCTTGGCCAGGGCGCTGGCCAATAGGTTATTGCCGTATATCACTGAACTTATACATCCTGACCAGGCCGGCTTTATGCCCCAGCGAGCGCCACGGCACAATATCAGACGGGCCCACGTCGCAGTGGCGGCAATTTGGTCCTCTGGAACGCAGGCGGCGCTATTCCTGGCCGATATGGACAGGGCGTTTGACTCGCTCAGTTGGACATATCTGTTCTCGCTCCTGCCGCGCCTAAATCTAGGGCCCGTATTCTTGTCCTATGTGAAGTTACTATACACTGATCTAACGGCTTCTGTCAGGGTGGCGGGGGCGGTGTCCTCGAGCTTTGCCATCCAGAGGGGTACCAGACAGGGCTGCCCCCTTTCGCCCTATCTGTTCGCCTTGGCCATGGAGCCCCTGGCTGCCTGGGTCCGAGTGGACGCACAGCTGAGGGGGTTCGAGTGGACACGGGACCTGTCAGACCGCATTGCATTATACGCAGACGATGTCCTGTTTTTCCTAACAGATCTCAATAGGTCGGGGCCTCGCCTTCTACGCATTCTGCAGATCTTCGGCGAGACTTCGGGCCGCTACATGAATCCACGCAAATCTACGCTCTGGGTGCTGGGGAGTGGCCCGACAATTGGAGATTGGGCAGCGGAGCTCCAGAGGGCAATCGGGGGCATCAAATACCTAGGTGTGTTCCTATCCGAGAGAGATCCCCGCAGTCGCATGGGAGCGAAATGTGGTACCGGTCTGGGAACGGACCCTGGCAGATATTAAAATATGGTCCCGCATGCCACTGACCATTTATGGTAGATCGGCCATATTTAAAATGGTGGCCCTGCCCCGGCTGTTATATCAGTTGCAAAATCATCCGTATTCCATCCAGCCTTCCTGGTTCAAGCAAGTAGACTCAGTCCTGGGGCAGTTCCTGTGGGTGTGCGGTTCCGTTAGGGTGGCGCTACGCATGTGCTTTCGTTCAACGTACTGTGGGGGGTTGGCGACTTCGGATGTTCTCTCCTATTACCAAGCGTCGCATCTCCTAGTATTGAATGAATGGTGGTATGGGGACAGGGGAGACCCGGCCTATGCACTGGAGAGTCTTTTGATGGAGCCCCATATGCTCCATGTGCTGCTTTATGCGATGAGTGGGCGCAAGGCCTTGCCGTCGGTGACGCAGGTGGTCTTCGATGTTTGGAGGTGAGCGCTGCGGTGGATGGGATGGTGGCGGATCTTGACTGAAGAAACCCCCCTTTGGCGGAATGACCGCTTCCCAGGACTGGCGACCCTTTCGGGTTTCGCGGGGTGGGACGCTATTGGTATTTCTAGGTTGGGTGATGTTATGACGGGGACGACGATCAAGTCGTTCCAAGCTCTGAGTATCGAGTATAATATGCCCCGCACGCAGTTTTTTCGATACCTACAATTTCGCCATGCCCTGGCTCCGGATCTGGAGGGTTTGACCTCACTTCCCGAGTTTAGCCCATTGGAGGCACGGGTCTTCATGGGGGATATCGAAAATAAAAAGATTTCACGCATATACCAATCCCTGGTCATACACTGTTCCTCTGATTTACCCAAACTAAAGGAGACCTGGGAGGCTGAGGTCGGGACGCTGGAGGAGGAAGACTAGAATGAGGCTCTGGCAGGCCCCAGAGGTGCGGCTATTTCGGTCTGCCTGAGGTTGATTCAATTTAAATACTTTCACAGAGTGTATTACACACGGGCGGAGGTTGTGGCGGGCGGGCCTTATTGCGTCCCCAGAGTGTACCAGGTGTGGATGTGAGGAGGGCACTTTCTTCCATACAGTGTGGAGCTGTGGACGTTTAGATCGGTTCTGGAGTGGAGTCTGGAATGGTTTGGATGAAGCGCTGGGCTGGGTGCTCCCGCGCACACCGCGATTGGGATTGTTGCATGTGTTAAAAGGAGTGGGAGGCAACCTCTATAGGAGACATCTGTTACTATTAGGACTCACAGTGGCCAAACGAGATATTGCGAGGGCGTGGAAGGACCCGCGGGCCCCGTCACTTGTAGCATGGAAAAGGGGCCTAGATTTTTGCATGGGGATGGAGAAGCCCATATTTCTTGCCCGAGGTTGCCCCAGTAAACCTTACAAGATCTCGAAGAGATGGGCCAACTACAGGGGTATATGGCTAGAGCCTCCGCCAGTACAAGACCCGGAACTAGAGGTGTGAGTGAGCTCTGCCGCAAGATGTGTGTACGCGGATGGACGGACTTGTCAGAAACCGTGCAGGGGGGAGGGATCCGGGCGGGAGGGAGTTGGGGACAGTTGGGGGGGGCAGGAGGGGGGAAGGGTGGTGGGTTAGTTCTTTGCAATGATCCCATTGTACTAAAGATAAAAGTTGTGATGGATTGCATTATTCTACATGTGTACTTATGTCTGGCAGAAACCTCTGGGTTACAGAGATCTGCGATTTTCTATGTGATCTATCAATAAAATCTGTTTTAAAAAAAAAAGACAATCTCATGCTACGATGACTCCCTTTCTCAGTTTCTTGCCTCTTATTTCTCGAACCTTATCTACTCGCGTAGCTCAGCTTGGTCCCTTAAAGGCACGTGTGCAAGTCTTCAGTGGCGTTTAAACCATTCGGTGTCTTGGAATTAAGCTCGATGATGTACTTGGTCTCTAGTACTCTTAGCCGGGCCTCCCTATCCCCCCCTCTACGGAGTGGTGGGACCATGTCTATGGCAAAATAGCTCAAGCACCCCAGATCACCATTGTGGCAGGAGTTGATGTGCCTCGCCACTGGGTAGGCCTCATCACGGTTATTGACCGCCCGCATATGCTGGAGTATGCGCTTGTGGACCTGCAACTTGGTACTACCCACATATTGCAGCCCACACGCACACTCCAGCACATATACGACAAACTCAGATTTACACGTGATCTTTTTGGTGATAGGTAAAGGTATCTCACTAAATGGGGTCATGTATGTTGTTTTATTTTTCCCCATTTTGCACGCCTTACATATGGCGCATTTTATGAAGCCCTTACTTGTCTGCAGCCAGTTATTGCTTACAACCTCAGGGCTGCTCTTCACCAGCATATCACTCATAGACCTCGCACAGCTATACGTGATTGCCGGTTTATCTGCAAGAGATCTACCAATAACGGGGTCCCCCTTGATGATGGGCCAGTTTCTATGGATTATATTCTGTAGCTGCCTATGTTGTCGGCTGTATGTGTCATGCCTCGAGGTCCGCAAACGGGCGGTCCCTTTAAGAAACCCCTTCATAAGCTGTTAGAGCCCTGGGAGCGACGCTTTACGTCCTTGCGTCAAGCTCCCGTTACAGCGTTTCCTGTCCTGGTTTCCTGTTGCCTGATTTCCGGATATCCTTAGTGGTGGAACGAGCTCTCCTCCGTTCCTCTGCGTTTGAGGTTATCTTCTTGTTCCTGCTATAGTTCCAAGCTCTGGAACTAGTCCTTGAGCCCCGTTTGTTTATAGACTGCTCCGCCCGACGGCCGGGTTTAACTCCGCCGTCTGGCCGGGCAGAGTGTCAGTGTTCCCCTTGGTTTGCTGCTCCGCCCGTCGGCCGGGCTTGTGCTCCGTCGTCTGGCCGGGCAATCACTGACCTCTCCTCCTTTTTCCTTGGCTCCGCCCGACGGCCGGGTTTGTACTCCGTCGTCTGGCCGGGCTGTTTCTCCCCCGTCATTTCCCTATTCACTGCTCCGCAATTCAGCCGGGCTTTTCCCCCGCTGACCAGCAGGGGACCCTTTAGGTATTTAGCCGTGTTTATGTCCTTCCCTCACCCGGCGGCCGGGCTTAGTCTCCGCCATCCGGTGATTCCCTTACCCGCAGTTTGTTTCCTTCTTGGTACTTATCATCTTCCCTCACTTCCTGCATTCCTGGCCATACTTGCTGTGTGTGGGTTCTGCACTTGCGTGGACTCGTGAAAGATTCATCTACACTACTCCCAGAATCACGCCAGTTAATTCTACGTGAATGTTACCGCCTGGTTCGGGTGGGCTCTACTGCAATACAGATGTTGGTTTAAGAGTCTTCTACATATGACCAAGTAAGACTACTATAATCCTGAACAGTGTAGACAAGTGCACAGTATTCCTCGAGTACTCATTATTGTGTTTCTTGTTTGTTCCTCCACCTTAGCTCAACCTAACTCCTGTCCCCCATACACAGTTATATGCCAGCAAAGTTTATTTACTCTTGGTATGTAGTACACATAACCTATAGATGTGCCTACTGTTCTTTTGTGCATGTTTCTGAGGGTTAGTAATTCCTGTTTTGGTTTTAGCCCCTACAACCATCAGAGGTCCAGGCCAGGTGCATGTACAACCACACAGAAGTCGTCATACCAAGAAGAATATTTTTTCCCCGCCTTTCCTTGTTTTGTCTCCCTGTTTTCCCCTGGCGAGCCTCTCGGTACTCTAGTGCTTGATAGAGTCGGAAGGCCGTAGGGGAAGGCTGTGGAATATTCACCGGATCCTTGGCGCTCCTGTGGAACCTGCCTGAGAACCATTACAGTATGCTGTTATTAGCCTAGGCTGGCCTGTTTCGCTACTTCCCTTCTCTTGGGTTTCCCTTGGTTCACCCTCTTGATTCTGGTAATCTGTATGCTTGTTGGCTCTCATCATAGCTTTCTCCACCAAGGACACCGAATAGCCCCTCTCCAGGAACCTCTCTGTGCTACTGTTTTGAGCTTGGGAACATGACTCTTCCGTGCTACAGATTCTCCTGATCCTCAGCATCTCCCCATAGGGGATGCTTCGGATCAGGTGAGCTGGGTGATGGCTTGACGTGTGTAAGACTGTGTTGCCCGCTGTTTCCTTGCGGTGCAACCTAGTCTCCAGTTTGCCTCCCTCAATGTACACCTCAACGTCCAAGAAATTAACCATGTTTTTGCTAATCTATATATCTTCCAGTGCGTGCATGTGGGTGGATGCAGCGAGAGCGTTGGAGGTGCTCGTCGGATGCCCGCACCCGGTTGTACTCTTATTCAAAGAGCTTCAGTTAGTTCGATTACAGCCTGTACAAGCTTCGTGACCAAAGCTGTCCAAGCTGAAACATGTCTGACGCTGCATATGGTGATCATCCATGCCGAATAAACTGATTTTTTAGCACTATGATGAGTGCCAGTCTGTTATTTATATATATACCTATTTGCCAATAGGTAGTTATAGTTAGGACCTAGTTTTCATAGGAAAAGCATTTTTGACTTGTTATAACTTTGTCTAGTTGTACGTAGAAAGTTTCGGGGTGGTCTGTCTAGTAGGGGCCAAGAAAAAGGGAGGGTAAATAAAAATATGCTTCCCATGTTAATTCCCATAGAGAGTTTAGACATAACTAGAGCCCGAAACGCTGAACAGAATTACACACCAAATTTGGCAGAAATCTAGCTCTTGGTCTAGAAAGAGATCTTTTTGTGATTTTGTGTTTATCCATTCAGTAGTTTTAGAGATATTAAAGGAAAAATACATTTGTATATCTAGAGTTGTGGACACTCCGCTAATCTAACTAATCTTGTGCTGAGATGTTATTGGCTGCCAACACTTCAACTAGGAAGTTTTGGCTGGCATTTTGGAACTCAGACTCAGCCAAGTCCCCCAATAAAAGTTAAAAAGTAAAGATAAGGGGAAAGGATAGTACTACCCTGATCCCGAATCCTTAGGCCTGATGCTGGCGTCCCCCAGGGACCCCATCAGAGCCAAAAAGCATTTTTGAAAACCTTTTGTGGTGAAAATCACAAAGATTAGCAAATCTCAATATGAATTTAATAAAAAACCAAGAGCAATGTCCCTTGCTTGTTTGCATTTGAGCCGCTGGGTGGGCCAGTACCCCGAGGCATATTATTATAGGAATTATGGGGAGGGTGGCACATGTGGCCCGTCTTCCCATAGCCAATGTTGGCCCTGAGGACCATCACCTCCCTGGGACAGGCCGATATTCATTATTAATGGTAATGGGGCACGCGGCCTCCTCCTGAGGATCTTAAGAGCACCGGGGACATCACCTCCCCAGGGCTTCATTAATACATTTTCGGAGCCACAAAGACTCCCCTCTGTTGCCCTTAAGGGCCCCAGGGGCCCACCACCTACTCGGGACCAAATTCAATTTAACGGGGAGGGGGCCATATTCTGTCCCGGGGATCACCACCTCCCCGGGGCATGGCTAAATGTAAACTGGGGAGGGCAACATGGCCCCCTCTTCTGTGCCGTTTTCGGCCCCAGGGACCACCACCTTTCTGAGGAGGGCCCTAGAAGAACAAAGGAGGGGGTCTATACGCCCCCCCTCCTGGTGCCATTAATGGCCCTATGGACTGCCACCTGCCAGGGTTGGCTCCCAATGTCTCAGGGTGCGCAACCCCAGGACATAGCTGTTTGCTTTTGCTTGGCGGGAGCATGAAAACTGCTGCCACTTGCTGGGAGTGGACTTTTCATCTGTTTTCCTGCTCGCTATCAAGCGGGTAGGAAAACAGACAAAATGATTGCTCCCACACACTGGAGGCAGCATCTTTGGCTGCTTCCTGCATGTGGGAACAATTCTGGCTCCCTCTGGAGGCAGGGAGCCAGCAAAGAGTGCAGACGCATTGCAGTTCCCTCAGTGCTGCAAACTGCAAACTGGGTGCCCTGGGTGCACACCAGGGTACCCAGGATCAAGTGGCTAGACCGGGGTTCACGGGCCCCGTCCCCTTCTTTAACACACAAACAATCCTAAATTCTTGAGGAAGGCAAAGAAAGTGTGTTTCCTCTTGTATTCCAATTTGAACAACGAGTTGATATCCTTACTGGAGGTGAATGCATCGTTTATCTATGGGAGCGCAATCTGATCTTTCTTGTCATCTCCTGGATAGAGCAGAGTCCATGGTTCTCCCTTTTAATAACCCTGAGTATGCAAATGCCCAAAATCATCTGCAAGCTCTTACCGTTTGGTTACGCCCCATTTTCGTTAGTAGTACGCAAAGGTCTTCCTGCCTTTTCCCTCGTTGATGGACAGCTTACCAAAAGGCCCCCGAGAGCGTTTCCTGACGATTTTGGTGATGTGTTCTTGATGCAGTGAAATACGGGGTCATCTCCACCAAACAAAGAAGCACTTATTTCATAAAGTAAGCACCCTTGTTTGGTGGAAATTCCCCTCTTTGTAGTCTCATCCTCTTCTTTAGCAAGGATTCATGTTAGCACAGATTTGTGGATCAAAACCTCGAGGAGCAATCACAGTTCTGAAGTTACATGCACACAAGGTCCCTGTAGACATTTCTTCGTGGTCCATTATGCAGCTGTAGTACAGATTATGCACTATACATTTACACAATGAAGTAGTACTTACTAATTAACTAGTCCAGTAGACTTTTTGTGCAAACCTGTGGAATCTTGTTGGATAAAGTGGCAGGTCAGGATCTATTCTGAGCCCAGTCACTCACACAGCTACTGCCAACCGCACACACCCATTCAGCAACTATCACATACACTCACAGACCCACACAGCCACTCACACACCCATACAGTCACTCACACACCCACTTACCTACTTACCTACTCACATAACTACTCACAGACCCATACAACCCCTCACACACACACATAATCACTGATGCACCCATTCGCAGACCCATACAGCCACTCACACACCTACAAAGCTACTCACATACCCCCTCACACATATAGATCCATACAGCCTAGTTTAATTTACTTATTTTAGCCAAAGTCCATAAAAGTATACACATAAAAGAAACAAGAATACATTTCATTTTAATTAGCTAATACAGGGTATATAGGGAACTTTAGTGAATCTCAATAAAGTGCATCATTACATACCAATTGTTTATAAATATTCATTAAAATAGTGAAACTTATTTAAAAATAGCATAAAAAAGAAGGGTAAAAACAATACGACAAAACCATACAGAACAATAAAATATTAGAAAAAATGTTATCCTAAGAATGCTTAGGATCAAGGGAATGGCTAATCAAAACTACAGTATAGCTAGAATGATATGAGGAGAAGGATTTTTCTCATTAATCAGACACTCTCCATATATTTGTCAATGGAATAAACAAAAAACAGGGACGTGTTTGCTCTGCATATTTTCAGAGCTACCTTATACTGTGTAACACCTAAAAAGCGGCATAGAGGGGCTATCCAACACATCCACTGTTTGCGGTAATTGGGACAAAATAACAGTAGTTGATGATCTGTTTCATCATTGTCCAGCTGTGTGACCACCCTTCCCAAGCCTTATTAGGACCCGGGGACCTCAACCCCTGGAGCAGTATGGTATTTAAAAGTTGAGGGGTGACATGCGACCCCCCTCACCAAGGCTCATTAGGCCTAAGGGATCACATCCCATGGGCTAAATTCTATTAAAAAAAGAGGAGAGAGCCCTTCGCCCTCCCCTCATGAGCCTCATTAGGACCCGAGGACCCAATCCCATCTTGGCTAAATTCAATTAAAAAAGGGGGGAGGGCGGGTCATAGGGGCCCCTCTTCCGGAACTCCATTAGGCCACAGGGACACCCCTACCCGGGGCCAAATTCAACCAAAAAGAGGAGACAGTCCATGCAGTTCCCCTCTCCAAGCTTTCTCGGGCCCCAGGAACCCCATCTTAACACCGTATCTTAAGTAAAAAGGGGAGGGTGCTGCGCAGGCCCACTCCCATGCCTTCTCAGGCCCCGGGATTCCCATCGCATAGGGCACAGATGGTTGCCCCGGGGCAAATTCCAGACACACACACATATAAACAACACCTTTGGGGACGGACCCTGCCATCTCCTCACATCGGAGCAGGAGCTGACATTGCTCCTGCCCGGCAGGATCAGCTATCTATGTTTGTTCCCCCCAGGCCAGAGCAATATGTGTTCTCTTTCTGTGCCAGCATCGCTCTCTACGCAGAAGTGCAGGCAGGGAAACAGAACAGAAGTCTGCTCCCAGCCAAAGGAATCATTTCTAAACCTTCCATCAGGTGGGAATAGACGTGCGTGTTTGCTCTGTCTGGTGGCAGCCAGGCGTGAGCAAATGTATGTTTTCTTGCTCACACTGGTGCAGGCAGGGAAACTAGTGTGTCCCAGGGTGGCCTCCCTGGTACACAGTTATTGAGGCAATCCTAGGGGATGGGGTCTCCATGGCCATTAAAGGCTAAGGGAGGGGTTCACACACCACCTGCCCAAAATTAATATATGTATAGCCTGCCCTGGCCCGCCACCTTTAAAAAAACAAAAAAACAAGCAAAGAGCTTGTGCTTGTTTTATTTTACATTTTTGAAGATCCTCAGTGAATTTGCAGCATACCTTTTTTTTTTAAAAAACAACCCCTTTCAGCCCCAGGCAGCATCACTCTGGGCCCCACCATCAGGCCTAGGGGTCAGGGTATCTCTATCCTGCCCCCTATGTCTGAGTCTCGAGTCCTAAGATGGCTGCCACCACTTCCTGGTTTATGTGATGGGAGCCAGTCAGATCTCAGCATGAGCGCTGTCATATCCGAGGATCCCAATAGGCATGAAACATTCACAGTTTTTGAATATTCATTGCAAAAAAACCTAGGGCCAGATGTAGGTGTCCAATTACCGGTCGGTAACGGCCGAATTCGGCCGTTACCGACCGGTATTTGGCTACCGAGATGTAGGGGGATTGTTACGCTGCAAATCGGTAATTTTACCGGTCGGTAAATATACCGGTCGGTAAATTTACCGACCGGTATATTTACCGACCGGTAAAATTACCGACCGGTATATTTACCGACCGGTAAAATTGATATGTAGGTGGGACTCTTCTGAGTCCCACAAGGCCTACAAAATCGGTATTTTACCATCAAATTGTATTTGATGTTAAAATACCGATTCAGGTGTGCATGCACATGTGTGCATGCACACCTGTGCCATATGACAGGCAGACCTGCCCTTAGGGCAGGTATGCCTGCCATATGGCCCCCGAACCTTTTTTGGGGGTGCCAGAGGGTGTCAAAGTGACACCCCCTGCACCCTTGTCAAAATCGGTATTTACCGATCGGTAAATACCGACCGGTAATGCCCCATTCATTCCTATGGGCTTCAAAGCCCATAGGAATGAATGGAGCATTACCGGTCGGTATTTACCGATTCGGTAAATACAGATATTTACCGATCGGTAAATTGGAACATCTGGATGTTCCTACATACCCCCCCTTCTTATTTACCGATTCTTATTTACCGAATCGGTAAAATTCGGTAAATAAGAATCGGTAAATAAGTACCTGGGGCTAATGCGTTCCATCAGAAAGATCCTCCCTTTACTTCCAGGACCCTCCCAGAAATTGCTTGTTCAAGGTCTAGTCCTATCAAGACTAGATTACTGCAATGCTCTCTTTCTTGCTGCCCCGGAATCCACGATCAACATTCTTCAAAGAACACAGAATGCTGCAGCTAGGATTCTCACTGGGACCTCTCGCAGAGTCTCAGCCAAACCCGCCCTTAAGGCTCTACATTGGCTGCCGATCCGCGAAAGGGTCAAATTTAAGGCACTTTGCACGGCCCATAAAGCTTTGCAAAATCAAGGGCCCCCAATGCTAAAAGATATGATCTTTCCATACAGACCCAATAGGCCCCTACGATCAGCTCAAGGTCATCTGGCCACAGTCCAAAAAATTAGAAAAGCCCGAACTGGAGGACGCCGTTTCTCGGTTACTGTGGCCATCTCTTGGAATGCCCTGCCACTTCATCTTCGTTCTGAGTCCAATCTTCTGAAATTCCGTAGGCATCTAAAAACTCATCTCTTCCCGCAATAACTTCCTTCCTTTCCCCGTCTTCACCCTCAGAAGTTCTGCAATTTCAGTGCTGGGACGCTCACGGGCAGCCATGCGCTATATAAGACCTAAATTTCATTTCATTTCATTTCATCTGGGCCCTACTGAACTAATTTACACCAAATCACAAACTGCACTCTTTCTGGACCTAGATCTAGCTTTCTGCTAAATATGGTGTAAATCTAATCCGCAGTTTTGGCTGTAGCTTTGTGTAAAGTTCCTATGGAAGGAATAATGTGGAAAATCTGTTTTGGGACACTCCTTTTTTCTCGGCCCCCACTTGATGGAACAACTCAGAACTTTCCATGTGCAAACTAATTTTAAAGTACCATTTTTTGTAAATTTTCATAGATATTCATCAAACAACACCAAAGCAACACAAAAATGGCAACAGTTTTGAATAAAAAAACACAGAAATGTACCAATTACAGTTAGCAGGGTTAACGCTGACTATAACTTGCACCCCGCCATGCACAGCTCATGACCTCACACATGACATCATTCATGGTATGTTCTATGACATTAATGACATCACTGATGAAATCTCAAATACCATCATTTGAGTGCTTTGTGGTGTATTTCTCATGTATTCTCAACGTTTTTTTTTACTTCAAAACGGTAACGTTGTTACTGACAAATTCACTTAACTGCAAAGTTACTTTAACGTTTGTTTTTTTCAGTGAATTTCTAAGGTTTCAATGAATATATGTACATATATGTATATTCACTGAAAAAAAACATAGGTTTCACACACGTTATAGTTAGGAATTAGCATTTAAAAAACCTTTGAAATTCACCGAAAAAACCATAGGTTTCACCCATGTTATAGTTAGCTGGACATTTCTCTCATACAAAACCATTGAAATTCCCCCGTTATAGTTAGTTCAGCTAACTATAACTCGCGCACCCGCAATGCACTGCTGATGACATCACATATTACATCACTCATGACATGGTCAGTGACATCACTCATGACATCACTGATGACATCATCCAGGGAATGTGTGTCTTTCTGAAAAATAAATATGTTTTATATATCTATATCTAAACGTCGATTGAAGAATAAATGGGTAAATAAGTGTCTGAATGGATGTTCTTTTGTAAAAATTATTGCATAACTGACTTATTAAGTGTATCTTAATGAATACATGTATTAGCGAGTTATGTTTAAATATGTAAATATCTGTATCAGTGTCTCACTTTGTCTATAAGAGGCTGCATGGGTTGGTGAGTAGCTACATGAGTGTGTATATGGGTTATTAGTTTGTTTTTTGAGTATCAGTATGAGTGTCTGTATGGTTCGGTGAGGGATATTACTTAGCTTATAGATGCATCAATGAGTGACTCACTGTATGTGTTTTGTAAACAGTATATGTGCAGCACTGTATGGGTGGATGAGTGTGAATATGGGTGTGTTAGTGAGTGAATGACTGTCTCAATAGTATCTTAATGAGTAACTACATATGTTTTAATCTAGTATACGTCAGTATTGATGTATATAAGTGATTATATATGACAGTGACAGATTGGAAGAGTTCCTGTATAAATAAGTATGTGTTTCTATACCTGATTGTTTAAGAGAGTAAGTATGTGTACGTTTCTGTAGAAATAAGTGTAGTGGTGTGTGTAGACCTGGATATGCAAGTACATGGATATTTGATCGTTTATTTCCATGTGTGAGTATGTGTGTGAATAACTCTATGTATACGTGTAGGTGTATAACAGGATGTATACGTGTATGAGTACATATGATGAGTGAGTACATATATGAGTGACTATATACAACTACTGCTGAATGAGTGAATGTCTATGTAGATGCTGGAATTACTAAATAAGTTGTTCTAACTGGTATTGGTATCTAAATTTTTTTGAAAACGTTAGTTCCTATTTTTGAATGTGTGTCTCAAAGGTAATATTAGGGTGAGAGGAGGTCTGCCACTCTTTCACAAGGATCATGTCATCAGTGATGTCATCAGTGATGTCATTTGAGATGCCATCAGTGATGTCATGAATGATGTCACTGACCATGTCATGAGTGATGTGATATATGATGTCATCAGCAGTGCATTGCGGGTGCGCAAGTTATAGTTAGCTGAACTAACTATAACGGGGGAATTTCAATGGTTTTGTATGAGAGAAATGTCCAGCTAACTATAACATGGGTGAAACCTATGGTTTTTTCAGTGAATTTCTAAGGTTTTTTAAATGCTAATTCCTAACTATAACGCATGTGAAACCTATGGTTTTTTCAGTGAATTTCTAAGGTCGTTTTAAATGCTTATTCCTAACTATAACGTGGCTGAAACCTATGTTTTTTTCTGTGAATTTCTAAAGTTTTTTAAATGCTAATTCCTGACTATAACGTGCCTGAAACCTATGTTTTTTTCAGTGAATATATATATGCACTGGAAAACTAAACACCCACTTCCTTTACAAAGAAATGGAAAGTTTGCATCTCTACAACCTCTCTAATTTTTCAAGTTTTTCATCTTCCACTCAATCTACACATCATCCACACATACACACATCTAATTGCTGCATTCCTTAACTGTGATTATCAACTAGTCTTCTATTTTATATTCATATTCAAAGTGCAAGCCCTTTATCGAGCCTTTTTGTTGTAACTACTGTTCCAGGAATTCTGCTCATACACAGAACTGTGCATAAAGACTTAAGACCTCAGTGAATTACGGTGTTTCAAAACCCACCTTACTACACAAACAACCTACCAGACTAGCAATCAGTGACTCATTGGTTCTTCGCCTTAGAGCAGTGTTTCCCAAACTGTGGTCCGTGGACCCCCATGAGTCCCTCACACATTCCCAGGGGGTCCGCAGGCAGCAGTTTTAAAAGCACTGCAAAGTATCTTGTTTAATTAGCAGTTTTCAAAGAACAATAAAAATGTCAAGATAACAACAGTGATTGATTTCCCAGCTGGAGAGACATGAGAGTTTTGTCCAGTGACAGCTGTGACTGCACTAATGTAACAAAGAGGGTTAATATGCCTACTGCAAAGAAGTGTACCATACATTTTAAAAAACAGTATTTGATATGCATCGGTCCGTGGGTTACTGCTTTTGTCACACAGATTCTTTTGTTACACTGCAGTTCATAAGTGACAATCGTAATCTAGCACAGTGACCAAAAAACTGTCATCAAACAACTGCTTGCAAACTTCAAGGTACAAGTTAGTGACATGCTTTTTTATAGTCTTTCCGTATCCTGATGCTTCTAAAAAGGTTTCTTTGGGTGGAAATACATTTTTATTGTTAAAGTCAATGCTAACCACTGTGTTATGTTCTGAATCCTGAGTTTGTGCTTCTCCAGACCAGCACTCCTTAAGTTTGTGCTTCTCCATACCTGCCTCCTTGGCAAAACAACACACTCTACTACTTCAGAAACGCAAGGCTGCACCATATTTACAAGAATATGGTGCAGCCCTGCGTTTCCCCTGCACTGGCGCTATATTTAATAGGGAAGATTGTTTATGTGCAGGAAGGTCCCCCTTCCTGCACATAAACAATATTGAAATGTCATTTTGTCACTTCTATGTGTACTGCTTAATGCATCACACATGGAAGTTACAAAATGTCTTTTTTTTAAAAGATTGTTTATGTGCAGGAAGGGTCGCCTTCCTGAACATAAACAATCCAAGGCGTTTTACAAAAACAAGGAGAAATGAAGCATTTCCCATTGTTTCGCCAAGTTAATGCCAGGTTTTCCCTGGCCTTCATTTTGGCGCTGCTTCCCATTTACGCTGCTCTTGTAAATAGGCAGCAGCGTCAAAATCAATGGGTGTCGCAGAGGAAAGGCCCATCACAACACGCACTGCCCACTGCTTTCATGCTAAGCATTGTGTCAAAGGGAGTCTTATTTACAAGGGACTGTTAAGCTACGTTAAGTGGCTTAACGTTGCCTTGTAAATAAGGCAAAGCCCCTATCGCCACAGAAAACTCTCAGAAAGTGATGTTCCCATGGTGATAGGGGCTTGTAAATATGCCACTAAAATCATTAGTAATTTGAGTATTTGTTTTGTGTGCACATATGTGTTCATTTTTTCCGAATTACGGTTTCAATGTTTGAACTTTAAATACTACAAATTGCTTGGGGGTCCCCAGCTTCCAGTAGTGAAGTAACGTGGATAACAATAGCACTCTTTCATTATAGTCTTACACCAGTCCAATACAAGATGTAAATAAAGAAACGTGCAACTTTGAAATGTGTATTTCTAATTCCAAAATCTCATGCACGGTACCTTAGATAATACAACCAAACATATTATCACAAACTAGGTTGTCAGCATTGTTACTATTCTATAAGATACAAACGGAAAAAGCATCCTATAATACTAAAGGTAAACAAATTTAAAATATACCTACATTTCACCCTCCTTACCTAGCAGATTAGTTTATAACTACAGAAAGTCTCATAGGATTACATGGTCAGACCCATACCTCTGGTACTCAGCAGTAATAGATCACATTCAGTGCTCCACAAACTATCAAGTTATGAATGTTCTCCAACTGTGTGTAACTTTGCCTCCACAATGCATTATGAAAAGCGCAAGTATCAAAGGTGGACACAACTTCATATGTATTATGGCTCGAACTTCCGAGGATCATTCTGAACAGACACAGTATTCAAGATAACTTTGATGTTCCATGCTCTCACTATACACACAAACTAGTGAGGCACTTTACAAATCTAGCATAACAAATTATTCTCATATAAAACAAAATACTCAGCCTTCTCTAAACATTATCACAAGTATGTGTCACGTGTAAAGCAGAGCAGGAAAGCAAAAATAGCGTGTAAGCTTCTAATAAACCCATGCTAACTTAACAGGGTGTGAGTGCAAGCCTCAGCCCCATGGCACCCTTTCTTCATCAAAGCACGTGATATAAACGTGGGCCACTTAGAAACGTACACTCCAAGACTAAAAGCCAGAGTCAAGTTCACATTTCCCAAAAAAAGTTATTCGCTCTTTGATTGAAAGCATTAGCTAAAAAATAAAGAATACGCAGAAAAATCAGAGTCTTAATTTAACAGCGTGTAAGCACAGTATGTAGCAACAGCCTCCAACAGGAAGTCATTGTTCTCATCTGAAAACATTTCAGCCGTTCAATTCAATAGTGAGAATGAACATACATGTTCCTCAACGACCGGAGCCTCTATCACCATCGGAGGAAAACTCGGGTCATCTTCAATCTAACTGCGTGCCAATAACTCATGCACCGCTGCAAAAACATTCTAATGTCCCATTATTCCATGTGTCGCTGCTAAGGCCATAATCCCGCCGCCAGAACAGAGCACGTCATGAACCACTAAAGGACTCATCAACTGGTCGTAATCCGTGTTGGGAGACACCCTACTGCAGAGACACAAATCCAGGGTCCAGTCTAAATCACAGCTCAGGCAATGGAAGACAGGCTGAACGCATGTGAAAAAGGAGAATCGAAACGATAATCCATAAGCTGCACTCAACGTTGCAAGAGGCAGCGCGCCATAGTAACTAAGCATTCGGTTGCGGACCAGCAACAACCGAGAAATATTGTCGTCTGCTGCAAGATGTGCATGAATTTTTAAGTAAACAAATTAATACAAGCACACTGGCAACTAATGTGACCATTAAGCACAATTCACCAAAGATGCTGCAAAAAATGCAATGAAAAAACACCGACAAGACACCAAATATACTTTCTACAGAAGTCACAAGACCAATTCTTATAACTTTAAAAAAGTAAGCTAACCCCCCACTCAAGGATGCATTAAAGATAGTCTAAATTAACTCCCTGAAATTCCACGGCACGTCTGTATTTAACAAAGCATACACTTCTGTGCGGGTGTTTGCTACATGAAGGACAAATGTTTTTCTAGCAGATGTAAGAGCGACCTCTTTTTGAGACAATAGCGCTCTTATACGACTCATTTGGTTGACTCTGCTTTCAAGGTCGAAATCGACATCCAGATGGAAACATCCAGCTTCCCATGCAGAGGAGTTAACACAACTTTTGTTTAATCAAACCACACGCTCAGTTACCGTAATCATGTAAGCATTGCCTAACATCACACAATAAGACACAGAGCTGAATCGGATATCTAATAAGTGACCACTTCTAACTAATCTCATAGCTCGCTCTGTGCTCTCATTTGACAGCGAGAGAGTGATCGCACCATAGTTTCTACTTCTAATCATTCTCAGCATACGCTACGAATACGATAAAACTGCGATAATTTTAACACCGGTCCTTGATAATATGCCCCGAATTTCGGAACGCGCCCTGCATCGGAAAATGCCATGCAGGGCACGGAACGAATCGGCATATTATGAACAACATAAGGCGATATATTATCGCCGCTTTTATCGACAGAAAACTGCTGATAAAGCGGCAATAATGGGCTTGATAATAGGCCCTTGTAAATTCCCATAGCAGCCCAGGTTCTGGTGTTAACCTGGACTGCTATGGAAATTCACAAGGGCATATTATCAAGACCATTATCGACGCTTTAGCGGCAGTTTCCTGCCAATAAAAGTGGCGATAATGTATTGCCTTATGTTGTTGATAATATTGCCCGAAATATGTTTTATTAATGTAATTGTTTACTTACCTACAATCATCCAGATTCTGTTGTTTATCACCCCCCCTACCCCTCCCCCGCTCCGCCTGTCTCACCGCAACTCCCTCCAGGGGCCGCGTCTGGGCTTGATAATACGCTCTTGTTAATTCCCATAGAAGCCCATGTTAACACCAGAACATGGGCTTCTATGGGAATTAACAAGGGCGTATTATCAAGACCATTTTCGCCGTTTTATCGTCAGTTTCCTGCCCATAAAACATCGATAATTTTAACACCGGTCCTTCATAATATGCCCGTCAGTGCCATATTATCAGCAAAGGGCGATACATTATTGCCGCTTTTATCGGCAGGAAACTGCCGATAAAGCGTCGATAATGGGCTTGATAATAGGCCCTTGTAAATTCCCATAGCAGCCCAGGTTCTAGTGTTAACCTGGGCTTCTATTGCAATTCACAAGGATATATTATCAAGCCCATTATCGCCGCTTTATCAGCAGTTTCCTGCCGATAAAAGCGACGATAATGTATCGCCTTTTGTTGATAATATGGACCATTGCTCTTTTTTTTTACCAGTAAACTTAGGTGCATATTATCAAGGACCGGTGTTAAAATTATCGCCATTTTATTGGCAGGAAATTGCCAATAAAACGGCGATAATGAGCTTCATAATACGGCCTTGTTATTTCCCATAGAAGCCCATGTTAACACCAGAACATAGGCTTCTATGGGATTTAACAAGGACGTATTATCAAGCCCATCCTCCCAACATTAATAAAAAACTCCAGACAATGCAGGTACCCGGAGCTGGAAGGTCATTTTACATATTACTGCCTCAGAAAGGTGGAGTTTTTTTTTAAAGACTCGAGGGGTGTCGCTCCCCGAGACTGCGGGAAGTAGGACTGTAACCCCCCCACGCATACTTCTAAATAAAACCTGAGGAGTGCCGTTCCCCAGTGCTCGGTGCACGTTACAAGCCCCCATTATGCAGAAAAATTGCCGCCGTAATTTGCCCCCCGGGACCTAATGAATAAAACGGACTTCTACTTTTTTCTTTTTTCACCTTTTCCACCGCGTACAAGTACTGCACGAGTACCCCGCCATTTTTATTTAAAAAAAAAAAAAAATTGAGCCTAAATATCCATGTACCACCCCCTGACCAAGACTATAGGCTCAGAATGTTTCTACCCTGCCCCCTTTCCTTATTTCTCAACTTTGTTTTACTGTTTTCTTGTGACTCTGCTCTCCCGACAAACAACATGGCTGCCAACACTTCCTGGTTTGGAGTATTGACAACCAATCAGCATGCAGCTCCTGCTCGTAATTGTAGGTATTTACATACGCTTGCGCCGCGATTTTTCTTAAAAAAAAATCAAATAAAAAATAGAGCCTAAACATCCATGTACGACCCCCCGAGCAAGCCTAGAGGGTCAGAATATCTCTACCCTACCCCCTTCCCTTATTTCTCAACTTTGTTTTACTGTTTTCTTGTGACTCGGTTCTAGCGAGGCACAAGATGGCCGCCAATACTTCCTGGTTTTGAGTGTTGACAGAAAGTTCACAGCCAATCAGCATGCAGCTCGCGCTCGTAATTGAATAGATTTCAGTACGCGTGCCGCACTCCGACTCTAGATATCGCTATGATTTTACTTGCAATTTTCTCAGAAACTACTGAACAGATTTACACCATTTAACAAAAAGCACAATCTGCGAACAAAACTCTACCTCTCTGCCAAATTTCGTGTAATTCCGTTCAGCCGTTCGGGCTGTAGCCCTGGCTAAAGGTCCTTATGGAAAATTGCATGGGGAAAACATGTTTTGGAACCCCCCTTTTTTTTCAGCCCCCACTTGATGAATCACCCCTAAACTTTCAGGGAAGGAGCGGAACCGAGCAGGCCATTTCCTTGGAGAAATTCACGAAGATTCGTCCACCGGCGCCAAAGTTATTCTAAATAGAATGTTGTGGATTTCCTATGGAAACTAGGTCCTAACTATAACTACCTACATATATATATATATTACCTACTGGCGGTCGCCAGTAGGTATATATAGTTAGGATTTTTTCTCTATGGGTTTTTTGAAAATTCTATGTCTAATAACTTTGGCGTTTGTGGACGGAATTGGCTGAAATTTTCAGGAAAATGGCACATTTTGTTTCTGAGCAGCCCTTGAAAATTTGGGGGGGGGTTCGTTAAGGGGGGGCCGAGAAAAAAGGGGGGTCCCAAAACGTGTTTTTAACATTGAGTTTTCCATAGGGCGGTTGGCCTCACTTTTAGCCCGAACGGCTGAATGGATTTGCACGAAACTTGGCAAAATTGTAGGGACTGGTAGCCCGATGTGCCTTTTGTAGGTCTCAATATATGTGCTCCAGTGGATTTTGAGAAATTAACGTTTAAAAAAAGATATATATCTGTAACAGCGGACCTGGCAGCGTCCCAGGACGCGTACTTTACGCGCAACGGAGCTTTGTGAAGCGAAGCTGATTGGTTCTCCGGCGTCTGTCAACATTCCAAAAAGTCCGTAGCGGCCGCCATCTTGTCTCTCGGTAGGATCGAGAGACAAGAGGAGGTCAAAACAAAGGGGGAAATAACTATAAGGGGGCATAGTAGATCCTCGCTGACCCCCTAGGTTTGATGTGGAGGTTTTAAAAGTGCCCCGTGGGGCAAAAAAAAAACAAAATAATAATAATCGAACGGCTGAATGGATTTGCACGAAACTTGGCAAAATATTAGGGACTGGTAGCCCGATGTGCCTTTGCTAGGTCTCAATATATGTGCTCCAGTGGATTTTGAGAAATTAACGTTCAAAAAAAGATATATATCTGTAACAGCGCTCCGCTTCGCGTACTTTTCGCGTTACGGAGCTTTGCGAAGCTGATTGGTTCTCCGGCGTCTGTCAACATTCCGAACAGTCCGTAGCGGCCGCCATCTTGTCCCTCGGTAGGATTGAGAGACAAGAGGAGGCCAAAGCGAAGGGGGAAATGACCATAAGGGGGCATAGTAGATCCTTCCTGACCTCTTAGGTTTGATGTACCATTTTGCCAAGTTTGGTGTAATTCCGTTCAGCCATTCAGGCTGTAGACGTATGTAAATGTCCTATGGAAAATTGCATGGGGAAAACACATTTGAAAGTGTTGAAATTTAGAACCAATTAAAATGTTACTTTGGTTTTGTATTTGTGTGTGATGAAAGTTAATTGGTTATGTATATATGTCAAATGAGAGGAAACCACAGCCATTTTGTGATACTACTGTCTGAGGTACATTTGTGAGGAATTTTTGGTGGTGAATTTCTGGTGTTTGATTTACACAGTACTAACACTTCTGCTACTTTTAAAAAGGTGAGTTGTTAATTTGTAAGGGGAACTATGTTGTACACTTGAAGATAATTTGAAAAATGTTTTCTGTTATTTATTTGCAGTCCTTCTGTTATACTAAATACTTGATAAAGTTAGTTTTATATTATGTATTACTAAAAACGATAAATGAAAGTGATTATTTTTTTCTGCAATTTACAGCAAGCAATTTCAAAATAAAATGGCTCACAATGAAGAGACCGTGGCAATTTCTTTTGAATTGTCCAACACATTGATTGAAATTGAGAGCACCAATAATGAAATATTGTCACAAGGAGGACATGACTTGTATGATTCCATTAGATTGATTGAAATGGACAGCACCAAGAATGAAATATTGTCACAAGGAGATGACTTGAATGATTCCACTACATTGATTGAAATTGAGAGCACCAATAATGAAATATTGTCACAAGGAGGAGATGGCTTGTATGATTCCATTAGATTGATTGAAATGGACAGCACCAATAATGAAATATTGTCACAAGGAGGAGATGACTTGAATGATTCCACTACATTGATTGAAATTGAGAGCACCAATAATGAAATATTGTCACGAGGAGATGACTTGAATGATTCCACTACATTGATTGAAATTGACAGCACCAATAATGAAATATTGTCACAAGGAGGAGATGACTTGAATGATTTTTTTGATCAATCTCTTGATGGCGAATTTATCGAGTGTTTGGAGACCATAGAGTTACAAGAATCATCATTGGAGACTTTTAATGAGGACATTGCTGATGAGGACATGTTACTAGTTCTTTCAAATTTAGAAAATTCTGAAGAATAAATTTATATTTAGAAATCAAAAATTGTTTGAGACATTATTCATTTTTATTTTTAATTTATGAGGTTGTAGCGAAGTGATTGTAGTATAAAATGAGACTTATAGTATAGAGTGCAACATTTTTATGTTACATGGTAAGTTTACTCATATTTACTTCCCTTCTGCCACTATATTATCTCCACTGTGTATTTGACATGTCTTCTTCATCTCCGGCCTCCTTTCTCTCACTGTGTGTCTCCGATGCATCTTATCGCTGCTATTTTGTGTAATTACAGAAGAGAGTAAAATAAAATAGTTCGGAACGTGAAAAGGGGGCAAAGTAGAGTACTCCTCACCCCCTAGGCCTTTTTAGGCGGTCCCAAAAGGATCAGTTTCTGCTTTCCTGAGAGATTATGGTATGAGTTCCATATACCACAATAACTTGCATTACAACATGCAAGATATCTATCTCCTATTACCAACTTTTGGAGATATTCGCGCTAAGCGCGAATATCTCCAAAAAGTAACACCTGCCCTGAGCAGTTCTTAGCCATGTTATCCAATGGGAGGTGGATAACATGGCTAAGAGCATTAGCTCGGTAATGCATGAATATCGCTGAGTTTTTAGCGATATTCATGCATTGCGGCCGTTTATTATCGCATTTGCGATAAACCTTGATAATAGTAAGGTTTATCTTCGATAATTTCTGACGATGCTTAGTGGTAAAAAATTGGTTGGTAAGCATCGTTAGCGATAAATATCGCTTAACTTTGGTAATATGCCCCAACGTCTGTTAACGTTCGATTCGAAGGAAATGAGGAAGTGTTGAAAAACATTGTCTGCGCCATCTTGCCTTTTTTGAAATGCCACACTTTTGTCGTGCACGGCAGCCATTTTAGATGTCTTGACCAGACCCACTCTCTGCACGCTGTCGATTCGTAGCATGGCTCCTCACCCACGCAAGCATCTTCCCTAGGCACTGGTCACCACCGCTCTCTGTCTTATGCATGGGCAATAAACCTCCCCCCATCTGCGCTGCTCTTCCCTGAGAATCACACTCTGTGCCCGCCCGACACCTCCCTTTCGCCCTATTCACTACCGCACCCTCTGACACTCCTCTTTCTCTGTGTCCGATTGTCCAGGCTATCAGCTAGCCCTGCAGATGTAGTTTATGGCCCCAGCTGTAAAGAATCACCCCTCTTCAAAGGAGTTATAGTAGATCAAGGCCCACACCCGATGAGATCCGTCACACCACACGTGTTCCTACTATCTGAAAACCATCCTGTATTGTGATTGGGGAGGGGACCGAGCCTGAAGCGGAAGATTCCAGGAATGACTCTTTGTACATCAAAGTTTTTACAATTATGTGTCACATTAAAAATATATAGCACTCCAACAAAGTAGTAGGAATATAAAACTTTAATAACATATAAATATATACAACAAAACAAAAACAGTAAAAACATTTAAACAACGAAGAGACCGTGGCAATTTCTTTTTAATTATCCAATAGATTTATTGAAATTGACAGCACCAATAATGAAATATTCTTGTCAGTAGCGGTCTGTTGTGCGAATAGTTCCAAGGCAGCAGAACGCGCTGAAATCTAGATGGCACGAAAGTGATGTCTAGTAAGTTGCCGCCCAGCAAAAAACGGCGTGGGGCGCCGCGGGGGTGAGTGAGTCCAGTAGGCACCACAGCTATTCTTACCGGCATTGCAGAATTACTGCTGGGGACAATGCCTGTGCTGTAGCAGGGTCACAGCAGAAACAAAAAGGATTCTGTTGAAGATGTTGTTGGTTTTCAATTTGAAAACAGTTCTGGTGTCAACTGCTATGCTAATGTAGTGGTTAATGTTTTGTTTTCTCTAGAAAATGTAAAAGAGGGGGAGGCAGTCCAAAGTTCCGTTAAAAGGGCAAAGGAAAGGATCGGTGGTTTGAACTATCAGTCAAAAAGGGGAGGGGGTGCAATAATTTTTCCTACCGGGTCACACTGTGCTTTCACCGGAAGTGAGGTCTGCAGGATTCTAGTAATTCAAAGTGAGGCTGGCGCCAGCATGGGAGCGCCGACGTCCCGCGGATACAGTTTCGTCACTCCACGGGCGATCATGGCAGTCATTCCCCATCGGGGGCCGGAGACTCCCGCGGCTCCTCTAGAATCTTCAAGGTCGTGGAGGACTACGGTGGTGGAGTCAACCAGTGACCGGGCCATTTCTTTATGCTGGGCCCGCTCTTGCCAGGTCGACCGCCATTTTGAGAGTTCGGCAGCTACCGGCGATCGCGGGGTCACATGAGCGGACGGGCTCCACCCTGCCGGGCGAGACGTTGCAGCATGGCCACAGTGGAAGAACCGTTTTCCGGGCGCCTGGAGCGCTGAGGGTGCAGCTGGGAAGTCTCCACCTGGGGAGGCGGGAGAGGCCTGTTCGCACCGTCTCTCCCTCCCAGTGCACCCCACGGCGTCTCGCTTGAGATTTGTTATGGCCGGACCAGGCGATGAGGACGAGGGGGGGGTCGGAGGCATGTGCAAGACATCCCCCCCCAGTGTTGTCGCAGCCATTATAAAAGAAAGAAGTGTCCCGTCCGTCTTCGGGCCGGGCTTCCGGTGGATGTCGGCCGGACGCCCCTGGCTCTGGCCCCATGAACGGGTTTCTTGGTTTATCGGCTGCAGCCGGATCCCGTCGGCCTCGGCCCCCCGACCGTTGGTGGTCGGACCGGAAGAGTATGTGGCGGGACTACCTGCAACTCTCAAGGGCCACCGCGGCCGGACTGGGAGAGAGAGGGGAGGGTCGAGGAGACATTCCCCCCCCCTGCAACTGTTCAACGTTGTAAAGGCAATCCCCTGGCCGGGTCCCGCTGGCCTCGGCCTCTCCTTCGGCTACACCCTACGTTATGATCTCCTGGCCGAGGCGTGGCAGCAGGACCTGCCTTATATGGGCTGCTCCCGGCTGGGCGTAGCCGGAACCCTGCCCCACCTTGGAAGTTTCCAGAGTGGGGGTGGATGTTCTACTGACTTGCATTTTCCCTAGTCTATCGATTTTTTTGGCGTGGCAGGCGGTGGGACAGCGAGGGGTGATTTGGTTTCTCTTACTGTTTTTCTGGTTTCTCACCACTGGCATATTTTAACGTTTTCTTGTTTCTAGGACATTAATAGGTTTTATCATTACGTTATGTTATCGTTTCTTTGTTCGTTGTTTAATAAAAGTTCATGTTCATCAGTGGCCTACTGATTTTCGTTTTCCTATTTTTTTCTTTCCAGGTTGTTTCATGGTAAAGTTTCTGTTAACAGGATACAGTGATCACTTCGTTATTATTGCATATGTCCTTTTCACTAGGGGTGCTCTCTGGTCGGGCCAGATGACGTATCTCTAGTAAATGGTCCGGGTGAAAAAGGTGCATCAATCAGTGGGGAGTAGATAGGCATGACAGATTACAACGGGGGAGAACGGTCCGCATTACGTACCCTTTCACTACTTGCAAAGATTTTCCTACGTTTATTTGCAAACAGGGAATACCTCCAAAAAGAACTAATTCCCAAACAGTCAATGTTCGGACAATCAATCAATCAATGAGGAATGAAATAGGTACGACGTGTTAAAGGCTTGCGTTACCTACCCTTCACTATCTGCAAAGGGAGAGAGAATATTCCTATTCTTCCTCGTTTGCAGGTAGAGAAGATCCTTAAGAGAATTAACTTCGAACAATTCAATGCTCGATTGAAACAATCAACAAGGGGTACTGTGAACACAAATGAACGCCGCTTATATACATACGCATTGCTATTTTCAACAGGTTGTTCCTAATGTTTCTATTTTAGCGAGGTCAAAAAGAGATCCCATTAGTGGCCTACTGATTTTGCTCGATTCCTTTTGTTTTTTTACACGATTTTTCGCTATCTGCAAAGACTAAACAGAGTATTGCGACTCTGTGCTTGTTTGTAAATAGAGAATGAACCAAAGAGAACAATCAATCAAATGGAGAGAGAAGCAGGCACGACGGATTACAAAGGGGGCAAAGGGCTGCGTTAACTACCCTTCACTATCTGCAAAGAGAGAGTACTCCTAATAGAAATGAGGGGTGGGGGGCAGCATTCAAAGCAGATCAGTGTGCATAAACACGAAAATGTTTTTACTTACCACGTACTTGACATTCGACAGCTTATGATATTTGCTATTAAAAAACCATTGAAATTCACTGAAAAAACCATAGGTTATAGACCATATATAGTTAGGAATTAGCATTTACAAAACCTTGAAAATTCACTGAAAAAACCATAGGTTATAGACCATATATAGTTAGGAATTAGCATTTACAAAACCTTGAAAATTCACTGAAAAAACCATAGGTTATAGACCATATATAGTTAGGAATTAGCATTTAAAAAACCTTATTTTACTCACACAAAACCATTGAAATTCCATATATAGTTAGTTGCACTAACTATATATCGCGCACCCGCAATCCACTGCTGATGATGTCACATATTACATCATTCATGACATGGTCAGTGACATCACTGATGACATCACTGATGACATCACTGATGACATCATCCAGTGACTGTGTGTTTCTGTAAAGTTTAAATATGTTTTACATATTGAAGAATGAGTAGATGTAGAAGTGTCTGGATGAAGGATTTAGTAGGTGCGTGACTGACTGTATGAGTGAGTGATTAAATGTGTCTCACTGAAAGCCCGGAGGGAAGAGACCTGTCGAGTGTCTCTCAAATGCTTAGGGCAATTTGTGGTAACATTATGCACACGGCGGCCCGGCCGTGGAGATGGCACCATCAGCTGCTGACAAAAGGATGTTCTCATCAGCAGTACGAGGCTCTTAGTTCCAAACTGTTTGGGATTATCGAGCACAGGACTCTAAGGAACCACGGCATGCCTGCCCGCCACACAGCCTACGAAGGTTTATAATTGACTATGCATAATTAGTACGGAACACTCGAACTTACTGAAAGTTAAATGTTTTAATCGCGCCACATTGGACCACAAGTACCAGAAATCAGTGTGTGGCGATGCACTCAGCACACGCCCACAATAGGGGCTTGTTAAATAAAAGGTCGAAAAGAACATGGTGCGTTTTCGAGTGTTGTGTACCTGCAGCCCATGAGGAAGGGGGTGGTTCCCCGAAACGCGTCGGGCGTTTGCACTTTGATGTGAGGTGGAAAAGCATGCCGACTTGAAAGCCCGGAGGGAAGAGACCTGTCGAGTGTCTCTCAAATGCTTAGGGCAATTTGTGGTAACATTATGCACACGGCGGCCCGGCCGTGGAGATGGCACCATCAGCTGCTGACAAAAGGATGTTCTCATCAGCAGTACGAGGCTCTTAGTTCCAAACTGTTTGGGATTATCGAGCACAGGACTCTAAGGAACCACGGCATGCCTGCCCGCCACACAGCCTACGAAGGTTTATAATTGACTATGCATAATTAGTACGGAACACTCGAACTTACTGAAAGTTAAATGTTTTAATCGCGCCACATTGGACCACAAGTACCAGAAATCAGTATGTGGCGATGCACTCAGCACACGCCCACAATAGGGGCTTGTTAAATAAAAGGTCGAAAAGAACATGGTGCGTTTTCGAGTGTTGTGTACCTGCAGCCCATGAGGAAGGGGGTGGTTCCCCGAAACGCGTCGGGCGTTTGCACTTTGATGTGAGGTGGAAAAGCATGCCGACTTGAAAGCCCGGAGGGAAGAGACCTGTCGAGTGTCTCTCAAATGCTTAGGGCAATTTGTGGTAACATTATGCACACGGCGGCCCGGCCGTGGAGATGGCACCATCAGCTGCTGACAAAAGGATGTTCTCATCAGCAGTACGAGGCTCTTAGTTCCAAACTGTTTGGGATTATCGAGCACAGGACTCTAAGGAACCACGGCATGCCTGCCCGCCACACAGCCTACGAAGGTTTATAATTGACTATGCATAATTAGTACGGAACACTCAAACTTACTGAAAGTTAAATGTTTTAATCGCACCACATTGGACCACAAGTACCAGAAATCAGTGTGTGGCGATGCACTCAGCACACGCCCACAATAGGGGCTTGTTAAATAAAAGGTCGAAAAGAACATGGTGCGTTTTCGAGTGTTGTGTACCTGCAGCCCATGAGGAAGGGGGTGGTTCCCCGAAACGCGTCGGGCGTTTGCACTTTGATGTGAGGTGGAAAAGCATGCCGACTTGAAAGCCCGGAGGGAAGAGACCTGTCGAGTGTCTCTCAAATGCTTAGGGCAATTTGTGGTAACATTATGCACACGGCGGCCCGGCCGTGGAGATGGCACCATCAGCTGCTGACAAAAGGATGTTCTCATCAGCAGTACGAGGCTCTTAGTTCCAAACTGTTTGGGATTATCGAGCACAGGACTCTAAGGAACCACGGCATGCCTGCCCGCCACACAGCCTACGAAGGTTTATAATTGACTATGCATAATTAGTACGGAACACTCGAACTTACTGAAAGTTAAATGTTTTAATCGCGCCACATTGGACCACAAGTACCAGAAATCAGTGTGTGGCGATGCACTCAGCACACGCCCACAATAGGGGCTTGTTAAATAAAAGGTCGAAAAGAACATGGTGCGTTTTCGAGTGTTGTGTACCTGCAGCCCATGAGGAAGGGGGTGGTTCCCCGAAACGCGTCGGGCGTTTGCACTTTGATGTGAGGTGGAAAAGCATGCCGACTTGAAAGCCCGGAGGGAAGAGACCTGTCGAGTGTCTCTCAAATGCTTAGGGCAATTTGTGGTAACATTATGCACACGGCGGCCCGGCCGTGGAGATGGCACCATCAGCTGCTGACAAAAGGATGTTCTCATCAGCAGTACGAGGCTCTTAGTTCCAAACTGTTTGGGATTATCGAGCACAGGACTCTAAGGAACCACGGCATGCCTGCCCGCCACACAGCCTACGAAGGTTTATAATTGACTATGCATAATTAGTACGGAACACTCGAACTTACTGAAAGTTAAATGTTTTAATCGCGCCACATTGGACCACAAGTACCAGAAATCAGTGTGTGGCGATGCACTCAGCACACGCCCACAATAGGGGCTTGTTAAATAAAAGGTCGAAAAGAACATGGTGCGTTTTCGAGTGTTTTGTACCTGCAGCCCATGAGGAAGGGGGTGGTTCCCCGAAACGCGTCGGGCGTTTGCACTTTGATGTGAGGTGGAAAAGCATGCCGACTTGAAAGCCCGGAGGGAAGAGACCTGTCGAGTGTCTCTCAAATGCTTAGGGCAATTTGTGGTAACATTATGCACACGGCGGCCCGGCCGTGGAGATGGCACCATCAGCTGCTGACAAAAGGATGTTCTCATCAGCAGTACGAGGCTCTTAGTTCCAAACTGTTTGGGATTATCGAGCACAGGACTCTAAGGAACCACGGCATGCCTGCCCGCCACACAGCCTACGAAGGTTTATAATTGACTATGCATAATTAGTACGGAACACTCGAACTTACTGAAAGTTAAATGTTTTAATCGCGCCACATTGGACCACAAGTACCAGAAATCAGTGTGTGGCGATGCACTCAGCACACGCCCACAATAGGGGCTTGTTAAATAAAAGGTCGAAAAGAACATGGTGCGTTTTCGAGTGTTGTGTACCTGCAGCCCATGAGGAAGGGGGTGGTTCCCCGAAACGCGTCGGGCGTTTGCACTTTGATGTGAGGTGGAAAAGCATGCCGACTTGAAAGCCCGGAGGGAAGAGACCTGTCGAGTGTCTCTCAAATGCTTAGGGCAATTTGTGGTAACATTATGCACACGGCGGCCCGGCCGTGGAGATGGCACCATCAGCTGCTGACAAAAGGATGTTCTCATCAGCAGTACGAGGCTCTTAGTTCCAAACTGTTTGGGATTATCGAGCACAGGACTCTAAGGAACCACGGCATGCCTGCCCGCCACACAGCCTACGAAGGTTTATAATTGACTATGCATAATTAGTACGGAACACTCGAACTTACTGAAAGTTAAATGTTTTAATCGCGCCACATTGGACCACAAGTACCAGAAATCAGTGTGTGGCGATGCACTCAGCACACGCCCACAATAGGGGCTTGTTAAATAAAAGGTCGAAAAGAACATGGTGCGTTTTCGAGTGTTGTGTACCTGCAGCCCATGAGGAAGGGGGTGGTTCCCCGAAACGCGTCGGGCGTTTGCACTTTGATGTGAGGTGGAAAAGCATGCCGACTTGAAAGCCCGGAGGGAAGAGACCTGTCGAGTGTCTCTCAAATGCTTAGGGCAATTTGTGGTAACATTATGCACACGGCGGCCCGGCCGTGGAGATGGCACCATCAGCTGCTGACAAAAGGATGTTCTCATCAGCAGTACGAGGCTCTTAGTTCCAAACTGTTTGGGATTATCGAGCACAGGACTCTAAGGAACCACGGCATGCCTGCCCGCCACACAGCCTACGAAGGTTTATAATTGACTATGCATAATTAGTACGGAACACTCGAACTTACTGAAAGTTAAATGTTTTAATCGCGCCACATTGGACCACAAGTACCAGAAATCAGTGTGTGGCGATGCACTCAGCACACGCCCACAATAGGGGCTTGTTAAATAAAAGGTCGAAAAGAACATGGTGCGTTTTCGAGTGTTGTGTACCTGCAGCCCATGAGGAAGGGGGTGGTTCCCCGAAACGCGTCGGGCGTTTGCACTTTGATGTGAGGTGGAAAAGCATGCCGACTTGAAAGCCCGGAGGGAAGAGACCTGTCGAGTGTCTCTCAAATGCTTAGGGCAATTTGTGGTAACATTATGCACACGGCGGCCCGGCCGTGGAGATGGCACCATCAGCTGCTGACAAAAGGATGTTCTCATCAGCAGTACGAGGCTCTTAGTTCCAAACTGTTTGGGATTATCGAGCACAGGACTCTAAGGAACCACGGCATGCCTGCCCGCCACACAGCCTACGAAGGTTTATAATTGACTATGCATAATTAGTACGGAACACTCGAACTTACTGAAAGTTAAATGTTTTAATCGCGCCACATTGGACCACAAGTACCAGAAATCAGTGTGTGGCGATGCACTCAGCACACGCCCACAATAGGGGCTTGTTAAATAAAAGGTCGAAAAGAACATGGTGCGTTTTCGAGTGTTGTGTACCTGCAGCCCATGAGGAAGGGGGTGGTTCCCCGAAACGCGTCGGGCGTTTGCACTTTGATGTGAGGTGGAAAAGCATGCCGACTTGAAAGCCCGGAGGGAAGAGACCTGTCGAGTGTCTCTCAAATGCTTAGGGCAATTTGTGGTAACATTATGCACACGGCGGCCCGGCCGTGGAGATGGCACCATCAGCTGCTGACAAAAGGATGTTCTCATCAGCAGTACGAGGCTCTTAGTTCCAAACTGTTTGGATTATCGAGCACAGGACTCTAAGGAACCACGGCATGCCTGCCCGCCACACAGCCTACGAAGGTTTATAATTGACTATGCATAATTAGTACGGAACACTCGAACTTACTGAAAGTTAAATGTTTTAATCGCGCCACATTGGACCACAAGTACCAGAAATCAGTGTGTGGCGATGCACTCAGCACACGCCCACAATAGGGGCTTGTTAAATAAAAGGTCGAAAAGAACATGGTGCGTTTTCGAGTGTTGTGTACCTGCAGCCCATGAGGAAGGGGGTGGTTCCCCGAAACGCGTCGGGCGTTTGCACTTTGATGTGAGGTGGAAAAGCATGCCGACTTGAAAGCCCGGAGGGAAGAGACCTGTCGAGTGTCTCTCAAATGCTTAGGGCAATTTGTGGTAACATATATATATATATATATATATATATATATATATATATATATATATATATATATATATATATATATATATATATATATATATATATATTCACTGAAAAAACCATAGGTTTCAGGTACGTTTTAGCTAGAAATTAGCATTTAAAAAAACCTTAGTAATTCACTGAAAAAAACCACAGGTTTCAGGGACGTTATAGTTAGTTGGACATTTTACTTGTACAAAACCAGAGAAATTCGTCCGTTATAGTTAGTTCAGCTGACTATAACCCAGGCCCCCGCAATGCACTGCTGATGATGTCACATATTGATGTCACATATTACATCAGTCACTGTTGGGGACCCAATGCCCCCACGGACCCACCGGTTCCACTCCTCCTGTGGGAGCCGGCATTGCTTTTGAGCAAGGGAAGCTGCTGACATGCAGTTCCCCTTGCTCAAAAGCAATCTGCTTTGCCTCATTGAAGTGAGAGCAGGTTTTCCTGCTCTCGCTTCAATGAAGCAAGGCAGAGTTTGCTATTGCAGGGCAGAAGCCATGCTCCCACCCTGTCACAGCAAACGACAATGTCCCGGGGCTGGGCACCCCTGGACATTGCAGGTGCCGGCCCTTGGGAGTGGCGGTCCCCAGGGCCATGAAGGGCTCCTGGAGGGGGGCCGCGTGGCACCCCTCCCAATGTTTCTAAAGCCCTGGGGAGGTGGTGGTCCCTGAGGCTTGGGGTGGTCCATGAGGCCCCCCCCCACACCTATTTATTTAATAATTTTGTAGCACATGGGAGGTGGTGGTCCCCAGGGCAGCAGGGGGCCACGTGCCCCCCATGTTGATGTATATGAAGCCCCAGGGATGTGGCAGTCCCCAGGGCTTGGGGGGCCTGAGAGGCCCATCACCTCTTATTAAAACAAGCCCCAGGGAGGTGGCGGTCCACGGGGCTGTGGGGCAAGTGTCCCCCGCTTATAAATAGTATAGCCCTGGGGAGGTGGCGGCCCCTGGGCTGCGGGCGCCTTGCTATATAATTTGTCATTGCCCCCCGGACCTGATCCATCCGGGGATTTACAGATAAGTGCGGGAGCCTGTGATGTATTCCTATAGGTTCTGTATAGATCCCCCTATTCCTGACCCTATTCTGGTTAACAAATTAACTAGCAGCCATCCCATGATGCAGAAACCGTTATCTGATTAAGCCAGACCACGGCACAGGAGCGCGTTATCTGATTAGGTCATAACGCTTGCCATCTAATTAGGCAAGCAATATTCCTCCAGCCCCTGATAAGGCATACGGAGTTCTCAAAACAAATCAAACCTATGACAACCTGGGAAAATCCCTGCGGCCATTGTTTTGATTTCTCAAAGAACTTCAGTAAAAGAATGTGCTAACGACCAGCTCGTATGACATCCTTATTGACGTATCTATGTCCATCCTTACGTCAATCTCGGCACCTTACAGGTATAAATATTACCGACATTGCCTTAAGCAAACACACGCGGTGGTGACGACATCGGAGCAGCGAGACTTGCCGAAGCCCAGCAGAGAGCAAAGCCCACTGGCGCTGCCCCGCGCTGAGAACGAGACGCTGCCTTTCTCCTGCCGAGAAATCCAGCTCCGGCGCTTCCGAGCAGCCCTTGCAGGCAGCTTGGAATATCGAGACCACAGACGAGAGATACCATCCCTCAACCATCCTAGATCTCAGGTACAGAACTGAATAACCCCTTGCAGAGAATTCTTGAGTCAGTCACTTGGCAAAACAAACTTAACTCAAACTGCTACTTTCTACTCCAGCCCATGTATTAGGCTTAGGTCAGGTACACCGGGGTAGGCGTGGTTAGAAGCACCAGTTGAGTACGATTAGTTAAATGTATATGTGTATGTATATATTCTATCCATTTTAAATAGCATATGGCTTAGAAACCATATCAATGCTTTTACAGTATTATTTCATAATTCTGCTTTTATTGTATGCACTTTACTTAACCATAAGTATTGCAATAATATCGATTCATTTCTCTTGTACGAGAAAAGAGACTGATCAATAAATAACATCTTTTATTGAACACGCCCGTCTCTTCCTTTTCTCTACAATCTGGTGAAACTAAGAATGCACGTACTGACTGAGTAAAATAAGTTGTCTTTTGTTTTCACACGACTCTAGAGATACACTCTTGATTAGGGGACAGCAAAGTTGTCATGTTCTATGGTTGTCAGAAACTAAATCCCTTCTTGTCTATCCAGGGAGGTTCAACTCCTCCTTGCCTATTCGAGAAAGTTTCTAGTGAACTCTGAGCTAGCTGGCAAACCCAAAACTTTAAGTCTAATATCGACAGTAGAAGACCTAGTTAACGTCTGGTCTAGGTCTATACTATTGGAGGTATTATTCCAATGCGCAGAGCCTATTGGGATAATAGGAACTACACTACATGGTGCCCAACGTTTGGAAAGGCGATAAAACTAACGCAAGACTTTAGAGTAACTCAGTCGTGCTCTTTCACTCAGACCCTTTTTTCCCATAATACTCCAAAGACGTCTAGAGTGGGTGAGAGGTAAAATCCGCCAAACCTCGCAGGAGGGAACTCCTATGTATGGTTCTTGGTTCAATCAACGTTGAAGGATACACTGTTCCAAAATATTGTGCATCTAATCTTTGTTTCCATAAGGAACCTGATCTGCAAACAAACAGAATAACCTTCCTGACAGTAAAATGTCAGAAAGTGATGATGAAAGAGAGAGAGTTAGATTAGCAGCTGAACTAATAGAAGCTGATAATACTATGCAAGAAGCAGACCCGGATATAAAACTCATCCCGGTCAACATAAGAAGATCTATAACGTTAAAACGTATAGAAAATGGACTGACACCAAGAGGTGGTACAGTCATATTCGTAATTGAGGCACACGAATATCGGCAGACAGAGGTATTCTATTTATGGATAAACTTTCCAGCAGCAAATGCTGTAACAAAGGACTTCCACTATTATAAAATAGAGGAACCTCCTAATGAGTACACTCCTTTCGAGGAAGTGGAAGTACCACTCAAATTCCAAGAGCACCTGCTCTTGTTTAATGGCGCCCTAAAACATAATAATCACATCACCAGGCTCGGTCCACTAGGTAGACCAGGAGCAACGTGGCCTGTCCTAGCCGGATACACACCACATCCAGACATCGAAAGAATGTCTGCAGCAGATCTTTTAGTACAACTAAAACAATTAATTAAAATATATAGACAATTAGTCCAATATGTAATGCGGACTTCAACTGTCCAACCAGTAATTAAAATTCCACAGCTGACCCCTCATCAGGGGAACACAAATAAAATTACACCACAGAACATACAGTCCTGCCTAGGTAAAGTACCAGCTAAACGGGAACAAATACCATTCTGGTTAGCACAAAAAATCACCCAAATAGAGGCGGTATTTCCAGATACCACCCCGGTAGAAAAACACAGGTTTCTGACTATCTGTCTTCCAATGGGAATCGCACCACACGTGGAGGACTGTGACACTTGGGGTACAGTCTTTGCTTCCATTTACACAAAAACACATGGAGTTCCATCCATGTCAGTAATACCAGATGTGCTAAAACAAATTCAAGACGAATACGGTCCAGAACCCGCTTTAACTCTCGGTATGAAATTACTAAAAGACTTCAAGCAGGTCTCGGCAATATTACTAGCCAACATAAAAGGAGAAGCAGTGAATGTGGCGATCCGCCAGAGGTTAAAAGAGACAGATATAGCAGACCAACCAGCTGAAATTGCCAGAATTATAGAAAAATCCTATGAAGAACTAGGTAGAGATAGTTTGGGTGGAATACCAGTGAAGCCCCAACTAATTGAAAGTCCTGAAAAAATATTTATTAAAAATAATCTAAACAGTCAAAAGAAGAACTGGGATGGAAACAAACAATCCAATCCAAAAGAAAAGAGATTCCAGTCCAGAGGAAGGTCTCCTCGGCGGAGAGAAAGATCTCCGGACCAAGGACCCAAGTCTCCCCAAAGGGAGCCCTCTGTGAAAAGATACAACCTTAGAAATAGGGATAACATAAAGAAACCTGATAGATATCAAGATTTTGATACACGTCCCTCTCAATCTTTTCAGACTTCCTCGCAGAAATCGGAAAGAAGAGGACGATCGGAACCCAGGGAAGGGCACGTCAAGTCCAAAGACAAGGAACCTGCTCATCCAAATAAAAAATTACAGTTTCCAAAGAAGAAGGTAGCCAGTATTAAAGTATTCAACAATGCCGAGAATACTGAGGACACAGCTGAAAAACGGAGAGTGGGCTCAGACAATGCTAGACAGCGCAGCAGAAGTGAGCATAGCACACAAAGTCCTTATGAATCATCTGGAGACAGTGGACACGAATTAATACATTCAAGTGGAAACTGCAGACACCAGAGTTAGCAAACCTCACAAAATATATGAAATAACTTTACGTATAGAAGGGGATAAGACTAGAAAAATAAGGGGCCTTTTTTGGGATAATCTCTCCAAGGGCTATGACATCCTTCTAGCTGAAAAATATTGGCCACCAGAGTTTGTCAGGGAGTGCCCACATGGCGAAGAAATAATTATGCCTGCCTACTCAAATCATATTCCAATTAATAAAAAATATACACTTGCAAGAAAGTGGGCAGTAGCTCAAGCTCCTGCTTTATATAAAAATCATGTGGGATGGGATGAGGAATCTCCTCCACACAAAATCCAGTTAAAATCACAACCTACTGCACAAAGGCAGTATCCAATCAAGCAAGAAGCTAAAAAACAGGTAAAAGAAATTCTAGATCAACTAGAATACCAGGGGGTGATTGAAACTTGCACCTCACAAATGAACAACCCTTTGTTTCCTGTCTCCAAACCAGACAATTCATATCGTCTAGTTTTGGATTACAGACACCTTAACTCATGTTGCAAAACTTTTGCAGTACAAAACTCGCATAGTGCTGCACTAATAAATAACAAAATATATAAAACAACATTAGACATCTCTAATGGATTCTTTTGTCAAAATATAGCACCAGAGAGCAGATACTTGTCAGCGTTCTCAATAAATGACGCTCAAAAAGAATTCTGTCGGTTACCCCAGGGGTACAAGAACAGCCCAGGATTATTCTCAGCGAGAGTAACAGAGTTACTACAAACATATGATGACGAAGCATTATCTTATGTCGATGACATATACCTAACAGATGATGACTTGGATACTCACTTGAAGAGGGTGAACACCATAATACTTGGGTTCGCAGCAGAGGGTTACAAATTCAACTTTAAAAAATCTAGAATTGCCCATCTAACAGTCCTGTTCTTAGGATATGAATTATCAAGTGAAGGCAAAAGCCTGGCTGACAATTTCCTAGAGAAATGTGCCGTACTCCAAGCACCTAGAACACTAAAAAACCTACAGTCAATTCTAGGTTTCCTAAATTTCGGAAGAACATACATTGCAAATTACGCAGAAAGGGTCAAACCCCTTTATGATCTAATAAAACCAGATTTAAAAAAACAATTGGACTCAAATACACACAGAAATTCTGAGATCCTTACAAACAGATATGTTAATTAAAACAAAATTAGAAACACGTGATAACACACGCAACCTTGTGATTCGAGTCATCCCAGGAAGATGCGGATTCACATACCTGACCTCTAACGAGGGAGAAAAGGTACCAATTGCATTCAAATCACACTTGTACACAGAAGCTGAAAAGAAATTCAGCATTAAAGAAAACATTGTTCATGCAGTTCAAACCGCAATAGCTAGAGAAAAAGATAAAGCTGACGGTAGACCCATCACAGTCAGAACAGCAGAATCAGCCTTTGAGGCATTAACAACCCCGTGTAATTTACCAACAACAGCATTGAATTCGGAATGGATACAATGGGTGAATTCCATTACAATGGACAAAGTAAAATACTACTTTGATCCAGAACTAAAGGAAATAAAATATCTAGAATATGAAAGAACATTCCCTCTGCCAATCGACATTCTGCCATTACGACAGTACGCTTGTGTAATCTATACAGACGGACATGCTCAACCATCCGTTTGGGGAGAACAAGCATACAACCCCACATGTGAGATTACAAAAGAAGTGTGGCGCGGAGGTATAGTAAGACCTCTATTAACAAAAACACACTCAGTAGAAACTAATTCAGAACAACAGACTGAAATAATAGCATTGAAAATGGCGCTAGATAATGCAGATCGCGAATTCCCGACACTCATAGTGTCCGATTCATATTACTGCGTCAAATCATATAACAGCGATTTACAGAAATGGATTCAAAACGGTTACAAAGATGACACAGGTGCAACAATAAAGCAAAAACTGCTTTGGGAACAAATAGTTCTGTTAAAAAAAGAACTACCAAAGACTCACGTGATACACTCACTGAGTCATCAGCGTGATGGCGTTCACGTTGCAGGGAATTCATTGGCTGAGAAAGCCACAGCGGTAGCAACTGAATCGGCTTCCGTAGCTAGAAAAAAGCGTGCAGTAAAATACATTGACGGTGAAACAATGCTGGCGGTGAAAACGTCATCAAAAGGCGACTGCTCAGCGTTACCGATCAGTTACCCACTCAAATATACATACATAATCGATGCAAACTCCGTTCCTTTTGCTCGAATCCCTGGAGTGGGGGATAGAGTGATTCCAAACATGGACAGGAGAGGCTTGTTAATAGCAGACGCACATATGGGCGAGGGTCTCAGACACCTCAAACTAAAAGATTCTCTGGAAGAATTACAATCAGTGTACTGGTGGCCAGGCATGGGCCTGCATCATACCATTTTTGTAAAAAACTGCCCAAACTGTAACAGAAATCGCAGTGGTGAAAGAAACAGTATATTACCTTGGCGTTTCACACCAGAAACGATCAACACTAAAAAATATTCCCAATATGAAAAATGCGTCGTATTAACATACAGAGACTAGTTTTCACTTATAATGTAGACCCCAACTTTCGGCTGACGCCAGAACTGTTATATCAAGATTTGCAAGTCTATAATGGCATATACGCTAGAAGCATGCTACGTACTGACCAATATCTTTCCATTTGCCTCTCGGGTTTGTGGGGAGTGCTTGGCCAGAATGAGCATTGCATTTGCGGAAATCTTCTCACTTCCTTCCTGAGGGATACGGGATGGTGTAAAGAAAAAACCAAAGGCAGAGAGCGATCTATAACAGCAAAGGTATTAGGTTCGGGAGCTGGGTGGGTCAAACATCTAATAAGTGTCCAACGTAGTCTAAACAACCTGCCAAGAAATTCTCTGAAGGTATTCAGTCCGTACGAATTATTGTTTGGGACTAGGATGTTAGTCTTAGATCTTGACAGTCAGACTTCAGTGGTGAGAGAAAAAAGCTTTGATATCAAAGATCGTTTGGCTATTTTGCAGGACTTAAACGAAACAAGAAAAGACCTGAACAACATAAAGTTGAAACAACAGCCAACAACCACTGAAGAAACACCGCCTGTCCCAGCAAGACCTGTCTGGATTCCAAAAATCGGGGATCTAGTCAGAGAAAAGATCGCGGTAAAGAAGGAATTTGGGCCTTCTTACAGAAAAGCAGTTCCTGTCTTGTCCATCAACGGGACAAGATCAGTTGTACTACCGCCGCTTGCTGGTAAAAAGGAGAACCGAGTTGTATCCATCGACCTGGTAAAACCACAATCATGTGGCCGATAACAAACAGTAGGCCAAGTGGACTCCCGATAAGTAGTAGAACACCGAGGTTTGCTACAAGTACAGAGGTGCTAACTAAAAGGCTAATCACATTCGAAACGCCTACAGAACAACAACAAGGACTATGCAACAATGCAATGGAACTCACACCTCTGAAAACCCAAATAAAAACGTTTAGTAGAGACACACCAACCTACAATGAAGTAACAAATGAATATGCAAGAAACAGTAATCCTGAAACAATTGGAACAATTGATAGAACAGCATCCGGCTACTTCATAAACTTCAATGATTCCTCTGAAGACCTCAGTGAATCAAAGACACAGCCATCAACAAAAACCCTTAAAGACAAAGCTAAGGAGCTTTTGAAACAACTGAAAGAAACCTATCTGGTTTCTCCATGGATTGAATTATGGGTGTCCTTGGGGGTATTTATCCTCATACTTTGGCTCATCATGGTACTATGCTTGGGACGCTTCATTGAGGGAAAATATGCAAAAATGGACACAGCAAGCCAGAAAATCAACTTGATCCTCAAGCCACACACGTCTTCACACGTCGAAAAAAGAGAACTTTCTTCAGTCAACTTCACAGCCAATCCTATACCGGGTGGGGTAGCATGGGACAATACTGACTATGAAATTTATGGTCCGGTTGAAATCCTCAAATATCCACACCAAATCAAGATCTCGTTGAGTGACTTTGTAAAACCAAACTCATTTGCTGATGATTGGGACTTTGAAAGTATTAATGACATGATGTCTGACCTAGTGATGTCTGCTAAATTTACCAAACATGATTATTTGCAGGGTTCGTCTAATTATGATAGTATGTACTGCTACAACCACTATGGTAACCATTTTCTACATAAATCTGCACAACCTAGAAATGTTTTAAATTATAATCAATGGGAACATTGTGCAACCCCTCCAAAAGGAAGCTCAAGAACCGTTTATGACAAATATTCATATTTTTCAGGGTTCAATACAAGTAAAGCTGAAACATTTTATTTTAAATTGTCAAATAAGACAGGAACAAAAACCATGCTTACAAACACAAAATTGATATATTCGGACTCATTTTTTGAACAAATGAATTCATTTGGTTTTGATTATTGGGACAAAAATGTGGAAGTTAAAAGTGTTTGGGGTACAAGAGAATGGCAAGTTCAGGGTATAGAATCATTGTTTAGAGCCTGCATGATCCCAGAACAAATTATATTCTTGAATGACACTATTCAACAAACTACCTGTCTTGGATTAGCCAAAATCAAAGACTTAAATAAACCGTCTATTCCAAAACCAACAATGAACAGCAATAACTCTGCAGATGAAGAGATAGACGTAAACTATGTATTAAACCAAAACAGAACAAATCCTGATTGGAAACAATGGTTAATCTGGCCCACAGATACTAATAACTGTCAAGACAGATTCCTGAACAAAACACAGGGGTTCACATTGACCAGGCCAGACCCTAGATATTCCCAAAGACAACACCCAGGGATAATCACCACCTACAGTGTGGGCAAACTCTGCCTTCAATGGCTACAAACTTCCACACTGACAGAAATTAAGCAACACCTAACTTTACTTACTGATGGTGCTGACTTGCGTGATTTCATTATGGGACCGCGCAAACAGCGTCAAAAACGCTTCATAGCAGCCTCTATATATGCAGCTTACAACGAGGCCTGGAAGATAACTCAAATTGAGACAGCAGAAAGTATACGGGAAATTGACCGTATTAATTTGGAAAAATCGCTTTCTGTAGTGGACAATGGGTTAATGACTCTGTCCTCCAGAATTTTTTCATTGGGCAGTATTGTGTCTTCAGCAATCGACATAATATCGCAAGACTTACTGTTGTTACAACACGGTCAGTCGCAATTGCGTTCTATTATACAGCTTGGATGGACGTTACAAAATCTGCGTTCAGGCTATGTGCCTTGGCGTTTAATCAACACAACGTCACTATTCAATATCTTTAACCTTACTGATAAACAAATCAGTATGGCACAAAAGGGTGCTGATTATACAATCCTGAGCATTGAGAAACTCGAGAGATTACCATTGACAATGTCAGAACGACCTGTCATTGAATGGATAATACATGGGATAATTAATATTCCGATATCTACTTTCAGGTTTCAATACTGCCAAAAATATATACAGGCTGGCATGTACGAAAAATTGGGAAAAGGGTACATTAAGTCAACATGGAACTTGCCCTATTCACATGCATGTGTCAGTAATAACGGACAGAAAGTGTTCCTTAGTGGCAATAATTGTGCAATGTCACTAAGCGGTACACTTCTGTGTAATGGAATTAGTTTGCATGGAGCCTGTGAAGGGAACTCAAATAACCTTTCATGTCACCAGCTAGGCACACCTGCAACACAGATAGAACCATTCTTTAAAAGACTCTATAACGGGAGTTACATCCTAATTGTGGATCGCAGATGTTGTAGTCTACTGCCCGGGGTTCCTTATCTCATAAGTACGACTGCGAAGGTCATGTGCTGTGGACGCTTATTGTTCCCCAGCTCCTTTCCAGACAGGGAGGCAAGGACATGGCCTAACTTGAAAATTACTTCTATTCGAATTGATACTTTAAGCAGAATGAAAACAGTGCTTCTTCAGACGCCGACCAGGCTCACGTCATCAAAAGAAACGTATGATCTCCTAGTCGCAAGGACGACTGCAGAGATTCACTCATTGTTATCAACTAATTCCCCCATACATTTCGCAGAAATCCTGAATGAAATCTTAAATATTTCTGATACCAGTGGAGTCTCAAATGTATTTAAGACATTGTTTTCAGGGGCATTAACACCATTCAAAGCCATACTGGGTATTTTTCCAGACCTCGTCCATTCGATTTTTGGAGGAGTTCCCCTCATTTTGGGACTAATCCAGGAATCCTATTCTTGGTCCTTATATTTCGTTATGGCAAACCATGTCACAGACAAAACACCTGCGACAAGGGAAGAAACAATCCGAGCCATTGGATACCGGGACCGGATATCAAAAATCCTGGGACTAACCCGGCTTAGAGACCTGAACATGACTTGGTTTCTTTAATTTCGGCCGATATGGCAAAGATGTGTTTTACCTGTATTAAGGTGCATGCTCTGCGGAGAAGAATGCGTGTTGGACACCTGTCTGACGCTACAATCGGATGCGCCAATGGATGCAGAAACATTGTTGGGTCCGGTAACGGCTCATGCATTGTGCTGCCCTCAACGGCTGCCAATCCTGATGACGGCATTCGTGGAAACTTCACCACTACGATTTAGGGGTAGTGAAGATCAAGATGAAAGCAGCATCGATCAGGTACGACCTTCTGTCAGCAATACTACTCAAAACGTCAATGGAGACAATCATGCACATGAATGCATGGTTACATCTTATTCCGAGTTAGTGGAACTCTCACAGGAAGCTGTTGACAGCTTTTTCAGCAGTCTCAATGATATGATGTTCTCACCAGAGCAGAAATAACGACTCTTGAGCAAGCTAGCACACGGCGTTCCCGACACCTTGAATTTGGCCTTCAACTTTAATAATAAAGTAGCAAGAACAATTTTTCCTCCAGTTCACGGACAGCAATTTTTTTAGCAGCCCCAAAATATTTTTATAATTTTTTCGGGACACTTATCTTCTGCTTAAAGTAAGAACTATTCTTAGAGAACTAATTTCTGTTTTTAGAAACTTCATAGACATTAGCTGCCCGCTGGTATGTTCATAAATATTTTTGAACTGTGATGAAGTGGTCTCGAACTTTTCTTCTGTATTAAGAGCCATTTCATGTGTAATTCTCATATTCGATTACTAATAATGTATACATATGCGTGATTAATTTAGCATTATTCTACTGCTTGAGTGCATATAGTACATGTGACTATTTTTTTCCCGTATATTACATAATTTCGAAATGCATTATGTGTATTTTGGGGTGGTAAGGTATACACGATACTCTACAGTATGTTTTACTATGCCTAGATTCGTAAATATGGCCATAGTTAGCGTGGAGTGGGTGTGATGTATTCCTATAGGTTCTGTATAGATCCCCCTATTCCTGACCCTATTCTGGTTAACAAATTAACTAGCAGCCATCCCATGATGCAGAAACCGTTATCTGATTAAGCCAGACCACGGCACAGGAGCGCGTTATCTGATTAGGTCATAACGCTTGCCATCTAATTAGGCAAGCAATATTCCTCCAGCCCCTGATAAGGCATACGGAGTTCTCAAAACAAATCAAACCTATGACAACCTGGGAAAATCCCTGCGGCCATTGTTTTGATTTCTCAAAGAACTTCAGTAAAAGAATGTGCTAACGACCAGCTCGTATAACATCCTTATTGACGTATCTATGTCCATCCTTACGTCAATCTCGGCACCTTACAGGTATAAATATTACCGACATTGCCTTAAGCAAACACACGCGGTGGTGACGAGATCAGAGCAGCGAGACTTGCCGAAGCCCAGCAGAGAGCGAAGCCCACTGGCGCTGCCCCGCCTTCCTGATGCGCTGAGAATGAGACGCTGCCTTTCTCCTGCCGAGAAATCCAGCTCCGGCGCTTCCGAGCAGCCCTTGCAGGCAGCTTGGAATATCGAGACCACAGACGAGAGATACCATCCCTCAACCATCCTAGATCTCAGGTACAGAACTGAATAACCCCTTGCAGAGAATTCTTGAGTCAGTCACTTGGCAAAACAAACTTAACTCAAACTGCTACTTTCTACTCCAGCCCACGTATTAGGCTTAGGTCAGGTACACCGGGGTAGGCGTGGTTAGAAGCACCAGTTGAGTATGATTAGTTAAATGTATATGTGTATGTATATATTCTATCCATTTTAAATAGCATATGGCTTAGAAACCATATCAATGCTTTTACAGTATTATTTCATAATTCTGCTTTTATTGTATGCACTTTACTTAACCATAAGTATTGCAATAATATCGATTCATTTCTCTTGTACGAGAAAAGAGACTGATCAATAAATAACATCTTTTATTGAACACGCCCGTCTCTTCCTTTTCTCTACAATCTGGTGAAACTAAGAATGCACGTACTGACTGAGTAAAATAAGTTGTCTTTTGTTTTCACACGACTCTAGAGATACACTCTTGATTAGGGGAGAGCAAAGTTGTCATGTTCTATGGTTGTCAGAAACTAAATCCCTTCTTGTCTATCCAGGGAGGTTCAACTCCTCCTTGCCTATTCCAGAAAGTTTCTAGTGAACTCTGAGCTAGCTGGCAAACCCAAAACTTTAAGTCTAATATCGACAGTAGAAGACCTAGTTAACGTCTGGTCTAGGTCTATACTATTGGAGGTATTATTCCAATGCGCAGAGCCTATTGGGATAATAGGAACTACACTACAAATTTTTCTCTGCAAGATTCGCGCATGCAGCACGAATTCTGCTGATTTATTTATTCATCTATTTTTATGGTTTTTTGGGCCTGCAGACCTAGAGGGTGAGGGTGTTTCTACCCAGCCCCCTTTTCTTGTTTGTCAACCTTTTTTCACTCTTTTTCCCGAGTCACACGATGGCTACCAGCACTTTCTGGTTTGGAGTGTTGGCAGGTAATCAGAAGTCAGCTCGTGCCCGGGAGGCTCAGATATCGAGAAAAATGTTTTTTAATTGCTCAGCAACTGTGATGTTATATCATGTTATGCACCTTTCTCCTCTTCTCTTCACATTTCACATGTAGAATGTTACTTGCCGTTCCTTATGACGCTCTCTTAGAACTTCTATGTTAGGTGTTTGGTAAAAGTTCCACGGTCGGCAGTTGGATGCTGTCTGTGTGTGGTTGAGGTGTATTAAACCCACCTAACCGTAACTGGCTCCTGTATTCTTTTCGTTGGGAAACACTACATTTTTATGGCGACGAGCGGGCAGTTCACCTCAACACACAAAGAGGCAAGACACGCAGTATCCCCCTCCAGCGGCAGAAATGGAATTTAGAGAAATAGGATTTCTTCAGCGGCAGTACTACTTGTGAGAGGTTGTGCGACAAAAGGCTGAGTGAAAATCATATACCTTACTCACAGTGAGGAGAAAAGGGGGGGTGCGCATGGTGCGCCGGTGTGCCTCCGAGATTCTTACGTTTTTGTCCGACAGCTCTTCCAGCCATTTCAGAACGTCTTTGCGTCTGAAATGGCTGGAAGAGCTGTCGAACACGTCTCAAAACGACCCAGATGAGCAAGGACAACACAACTAGATTCTTGGGATTCCCAGCGTGCTACGCAGAGACCCGAAGAGGGACGGTCATCAAAACGAGGTTTGGTTCATTTGTGTGACAGCATCACGCGTTGTAGTGTGACTCCATGTTCACAGTCGGGAATCTTCTGATTCATGGACTTGTTGAGTCAGTTTCTTTCTTGTCGGCCGCACAACTGACTGCTTCTGATGTGACTACATCTTACGAAGTCGTGTTTCTGCTGCGCGAGTTTCACTGCGGTTGTCATCCATTCCTGAAATTTCATTCAAGATAGGAAATAAGTTTACTCTTACAGCGATTTTCACGCTTCGTGTTTTTTTTGGGGGGTTTGTTATTGAAGCAATCCGAATACTCTAACTGTCTTCTGACTCAATTGGATCCTCCATTTGCCTTTGCTTCTTCTGTCAGCACTAATTCGTGAGACAGTCCTCCATATCACACGTGGTACAGTTCTGCATGGCAAAGACTATATTTATTTTCAGGGTTATTTGCTGATGTGTGCTAGTTTTAACTTATTACTGTGTATAAGCATTATTCAACCTCAATATTAAATTTAGAGGTTGGTTGTTTATTTAAAAAAAAGAGCGAAAATGTTAAAATACTTGGGTTGAGTGGTTGAGATTGTTAAGGTAAAAATTGTAATATGCAAAACGTAACACAACCACCTTTCTTTCTATCGAGTCCAGGGGAAGCCAATGTTAAATGGCAAAAGTGGAAAAAAGATTTTCATAAATTTTGCCAGAGTTTGTGGGACTAATCTGAGTGTGGAACGTAAGCATTCATTATTACTACATTGTCTGGGGGGAGAAGGTCAAGAAGTTCTAGAACATCTTCCAGATTTGAGTGTGTCTGAACAAAGGAACTTAAATGAATATGAAATGTGCATTCTTCAATTGAATCGGCACTATCTTCCACGCTTAAGCACCATAATGGAAAGGTACCATTTTGGTCTGAGAGGTCAGAAGAAAGATGAGTCTGTGGAAGAGTTTGTGTCGGCTTTGAGAAAACTTGCTTCCTCTTGCAAATTTAGTCCAGCTTCAGAGGAGAGGATCAGGGACCAATTTGTTCTTAAGTGTGCTCATGATAATATTAGGAAAGAACTCTGGCTCAAGGATGAACCTCCTTTAGAACAGGTTTTCACTATTGCAAAACAATTCGAGCATATGACAAAGTGCGTGGAAGAACTTAGCAAAGATAAAAACAAGACAAGTACAGAAGAGAAAAAGGTTGAAGAAATGGTATGTCAGGGTTAAAAGAAGTACTCTTTAGATAAAGTTAAGAGCAGTTCTGTTCCTAGCAGTTATGCTAACAACACTTCTCTTGTGGGTAAAACTTGTTTTAGATGTGGTCGTTTGGGTCATTTAGCTAATGCTTCTTTCTGCCTTGCTCTAAGCGTTGTGTGTAGTCTCTGTGGGCGCAAGAGTCACTTTGCCAAATGCTGTAAGAGGAAAATCAGTAGAGGTAAACATTTGTCTGATAAGACTCAACCAGAAGTGAAAGTTGTGACATTTCAAGTTAGCGATGGCATTACAGACCACCCTTCACATTTGGTGGACATTGAGGGAGTTTCACTTAGATTCAAATTTGATTCTTGTTCACATTTAACCATGTTAGGTGAAGACATTTTTATGGAACATCTGGGTGATAAAGTCAAACTCGAGTGTTGTGAGGTAAATCCTTTGGGGTATGGGGGTATTCCCATTGAAATGGCAGGATGTTTCTTAGCTAATATTTCTTTAGGTTGTAAAATGATTTGAGGGAAAATTTACTGGGCAAAACATGGAGACGCTCTTCTAGGTTGGTCACACCAACGTCTCCTTGGTGTATGTCTCAATCCCAATGCTTCTCCTCAAGTGGAAGTTCAGGAGGTGAAGGATTTAACTTCTATGTTTGCAGTACAATTTGAGGATGTGTTTAGGGACAAACTTGGGTGCCTCAAGGTTTACAAGCACAAGATTAAATTAAGAGAGGGCGCTGTGCCTGTTGTGGCCAAAGTTAGACGGATTTCCTTAAATGAACAGCCACATGTAGAAAAAGAAATTGATAAGTTTATCAAATTGGGGGTCATAGAACCTATAGAGGCCACACAGTGGTTGGCTCCCATTGTTGTTGCTAAAAAGGCCAACGGTGATATTCGCTTATGCATTTACTTGCGCGCTTTAAATAAGGAAATAAATGCCTTTTGGGCTTAATTCAGCTGTTTCTGTGTTCCAGCGTATAATGTCTAGAGTTCTTAAAGGACTCTGTGGTGTTAAGTGTTACCAAGATGATCTACTTATTTTTGGTAGCTCCATGAAGGAACATAATGCCCGTGTGTCTGCTGTCTTGGAGCGTCTGAGAGATGCAGGTCTGTCTTTGAGAAAAGACAAATGCAAATTTGGTGTAAAGGAGGTTAATTACCTGGGTCACAGAATCACAGGTGTAGGGGGTTTTCCAAAGAAAGAACTTGTTGATACCATAGTCAACATAGCTGAACCTGTTAATAAGGATGAGCTTCTCTCCTTTCTTGGCATGGTCGAATTTTAAAGTAAGTTCATACCGGATTATGCCAAGAAAACTCACAATTTGCGAAAACTCACTGTGAAGAACTGTATTTTTCAGTGGTCAGCTAGCTGTAGAGAGGAGTTTGCTAACCTTAAAGAGGAATTAGGGAAGGTCTCTTCTCTTCAGGCGTTTGATCCTTTGGATCCTTCATCATGACAGATGCCAGTGACAAGGGCCTAGGTGCCATTCTCTTTCAAAGAAAGCATGGAAAGGATTGTTGGATTGTGTGTGCTTCCAGATGTCTCAGAGGTTCTGAGTTTAATTACTTGGTTATTGAGAAGGAATCTCTGGCCATTTATTGGGCCTTGAGGAAGTTTAGGAATCTTATTTGGGGCATAAAAGTTATCGTACTGTCTGATCATAAACCTCTAAAAGATGTGTTCTCTGAGAAAGGTCTGGATTCCATTTCTTCCAGGATAAAGAGGTGGATAATTTATTTACAGGAATTTAATTTTGTTGTGGATTACGTTCCTGGTGTAGCCAGCAAGTCTGCAGATTGTTTGTCAAGGTTTGTCATAGAAAATGTGTGTGATGACGAAGAACTTCTTAATGATGATGAAGTTGTCAATGCCAATAACGGAAGGTGCTGTGAATGAGACTGAGTGGAAGTGTGAAATTGAGATGTATGCTGAAATTAAGAAGGCCATACAGATGTTGTGCAAAAAGTGTAAACTTGAAAAACCATGGTCTCTTGTTTCTAATGAACTCTCTGTTGTAGATGGACTTTTAGCTAGAGGAAACAAGCTAGTTCCTCCTCATGGTGTAAGGAAAAGACTACTTGGCTTTGCACATTGCGGTCATCGTGGAATAGTCAAGACAATGAGTTATTGAGACAACAGTTCTGATGGCCAGGAATGGATCTTGACATTGACAGAATGGTTCCTGAGTGCATGGAGTGTTGCACAAGTGATAAGATCCTTAAGACAAGACAATCTCCCATGGTCTGTAGAAAGCTGCCCAAGCATCCCTGGGACGAAATTTCAATTGATATTGTTGGGCCCATGCATGGTGTCAGTGATACACCATATCTCATTGTTGTCTTGGACTTATATTCTAGATGGATAGAAGTCGGTGCGGTTAGAGAGATTTCCACAGATTACATAATCAAATTTTTAGATGATATATTCAAAAGAGTGAGCTTCCCCAACAGTATCCTGTCTGATAATGGACCACAGTTTTGCTCTAATGTTTTTCAAAGTTTTCTATGTGACAGAGGGATAGTTCATAAAAGGTGTGCCATATATCACCCGGAAACAAATGGGGCTATAGAGAGAGTCAACAAAACGTTAAAGGAAAGCATTCAACTCGCAAGGGTCAATGGCTTAAATTGGAAAGTTATGCTCCAAGACAGGATCACTGCATATCGCCTGTCGCCTCATTTGACCACTGGAAAGGCTCCCATTGAGTTGTTCAAGGGTAGGATTCCTAATTCTGTTTTGTGCCCTGGTAGGATGGAGCTTAACAAGGGTTTTGTTAACAATAAAGTAGGAGATTGGAGAAAAAGAGAGGTTGCCAAACAATATGATAGAAAATTTTATTTTGATGATAAAAAAAAAGCCCAGTTTCTTAAGGTGAATGTTGGTGATCTGGTGAAAGTTAGAGCTCCGGTTGGCACTAGACCATGGTCTAAATATACCAATGTACGACCTGTTGTTAAAGTTTTCATAAATGCCATAAAAACCAGTGATTGGAGAATTTGGAATAAGAGTCGCTTCGTGGTGGTTAATTGCGACAAGTCTGTGTTACACGAGAAAAACCCCTCACGAAGTGAGTTAATGAATATGTTACCCTCTACATCCTATTCATCTGGTACTTCTGAACTTGTCAAAAATAGAAGTGCAAGAGTGTGCAGACTTCCTGCTTATATGAAAGACAATGTCTAATATGCTTCCCATGTTTTTGGTTCCTGTTTATATGAAAGACTATGTTTATTTTGTTTTTTTTTGTCTTTCTTTCCTTTTTTGTTAAAGGGGGAGATGTGTGATGTTATGTCATGTTATGCACCTTTCTCCTCTTCTCTTCACATTTCACATGTAGATGTTACATGCCGTTCCTTATGACGCTCCCTTAGAACTTCTATGTTAGGTGTTTGGTAAAAGTTCCACGGTCGGCAGTTGGATGCTGTCTGTGTGTGGTTGAGGTGCATTAAACCCACCTAACCGTAACTGGCTCCTATATTCTTTTCGTTGGGAAACACTACAGCAACTACTGAACGGATTTACACCATTGAAAAAAGGGCTCTTTCTGAACCAAGACCTAACTTTTTGCCAAATTTGGTGTAATTCTGTTCAGAAGTGCTAGCTGTAGCTTTGTCTAAAGTTCCTATGGAAATTAACATGGGGAAAATGTGTTATCAGACCCCCTTTTTTCTCGGCCCCCGATTGACAAATCACCCCGAAACTTTCAAGGCAGGAGCTGACCGAAGAGGGCCATTAGTTTGGAAAATTTCGCGAACATTCGTCAATCGGCGCCAAAGATATTGGCAAAACAAAAAAACACTTTTTGAATAGAAGTGAGTTCTTAATAATAACTACCTACTGGCGACCGCCAGTAGGTAATATATATATATATATTATATATATATATATACATATATATATTCACTGAAAAAACCATAGGTTATAGACCATATATAGTTAGGAATTAGCATTTAAAAAACCTTATTTTACTCACACAAAACCATTGAAATTCCATATATAGTTAGTTGCACTAACTATATATCGCGCACCCGCAATCCACTGCTGATCATGTCACATATTACATCATTCATGACATGGTCAGTGACATCACTGATGACATCACTGATGACATCTCAAATGACATCACTGATGACATCACTGATGACATCTCATTTGACATCATTCTTGTGCTAATACGATAAACCTCTTCAGACTCTAATATAACCTTAGATACACTCAGTGTATACAGACACTCACAAGTCATCCGGGGCGCGCAGCGCGTAACGTAAGCATAACAAGTCATGTGACTTGTTAATAAAACTTTTCATTGGTTCATTTTACTTTTCTTATTGTAATGATGAAAGGCTTGGTCATATGACCTAAAAATTACGCTTTTCATTACTTCCGAACATTATTTTTTCTTAAATATATGTTATAATGTTCCAGGCTAATGTACTTTCCCGGAAATTTTACAACTGTCCTGCAAGTAAAATATATTCTTTTTTCGAGAAAAAGAGCGTTTCTTCGTCCCATGACGGAGCCGTTGAGCAAAAGAGGGTCGACCTGCTGTCTTAGTCGCCGATAAGCCTGAATATGAGATTCTTATCGATCACTTTATGTTGCAGGAATAGAAAACACAACAGCCCTTGACCATTTATCTTTACTGCGTTCCTTCGTATTATACCTTTTACCCTTCATGTAATTGGTCTGCTTTATTTCACTTGCCTTTTAATGATTCTAAAACAGTCACTATTATTAAAAACTTTACCAATGTATATACTACTACCATGTTTTCTTTTAAAAACCTTTATTGTGAAAATTTCATTATACAAATACGAGCCTATAACCACGTGGGCCTGCCACAGAGCAAACTGTAATCGTATATGATGAATAGACATTTACACTGTAGAGGAACGTAACGGGCGAGCCATTAGGTTGCAAGAACTAAGGTGTCTAACAGTTACGGAATCGGTGGACGTACATTTTATAATTAAAATACGACAGGGCCAGTTACAATAAAATTATCTAGATATACATTTGCGGGCAAGTACCATGGGTGACGTTAATTCGAACTTTCAACAGTACAGTAATCAATAACACATCAGAACTTAATATCAATAGGGATGTCGAAATATTCAATCAATTCTCGTCCCCGCCCGCCATGTGCTTCAAAACTGCATACGTATCTCGTGATTTCAAGGTTCTGCAACCAGTACACAACAAGGAGTTACGAGTCCCATTTATTCCGGCGCCATTTTGGGCGAGGACGGGCAGGTCCAGGATATAGTCAAAATGTCTCTACCAACCATCGACTATGATGATGTTCATATGCTGTATTTATTAGAGTAACACTCATCTGTCCACATGAAATTAATTTGCCACAATCTAAACATGTCATTTTAATCTTTCCAAAGTTCTTCTAAATATTTGGGACCGTTTCCCTTGCCTCTGAAGCTCTCAGTGCCACTTCTTTGATGAATGTACTAGCAGGTCAGGGGTTCTCCTCCAAATCTCTCTTTTATGCAGCACTATAATTAATTGGTGCCACCTCTCCATATGACGTTACCACAACTATATTTTTTTTCGGTTCCTCTGGAGAGTTCATCGTGGCAGATGAAGCGTGTAACGTACCGGGCATTTACCTTTTTTTGCATGTACAGGAAAGGAAAAAAAAATCGAGCGTCCGAGTTCTAAGGTGTCCCAGGGCCATTTTAGTGGACCAGGCCCAAATCCAAAGAACAGGCCGCCATTTTGAGAGTCCTCTTGCAGCCGCCTGTCGCTGTAGCATCAAGAGCAGCCGAAACTCAGCTGAATGGCAACTGAAACGGTAAAGGGGCGCCCCACTACAGCAGACGAGCCTCCACCTAGGAAGGCCCATTCACGCCGGCTCCCCCCCCCTTCGGGCACCCCACGCCGTTATTCGGAGCAGTATTGTAGGATGGCCACACCAGTGCGGCAACTTGCTAGACATCACCTCGGTGGTAACCGAATCTCAACGCCTTGTGGTGTCTCCTATTCAGAAAACATTGTTATGCTGCCTTCGACCTATTCGCCGCAAGTGCGCACACAACTCAACTGCATAGCTTGCTAGACACCACCTCGGTGCCATCCGGATCTTGGAATGTCAGCACCTTTTGGTGTCTTCTCTTCAGAAAATATTATTGCGCTGCCTTTGGCCCCATTCGCACATCAGTCCGCTACTGACGCCATCTCACAGGCTAATGGGGCGCCCCACGCCGACTTTCAGCATTGTAGAATAACCACACCAGTACAGCAACTTGCTAGACATCACCTCGGTGCCATCCGGATCTCGGCGCCCCACTGCAGATGAAGTGCCTCTCAACTATGAAACCACCACGGTGACATCCGGATCTTGGCGCGTTGTGCTGCCTTCGGCCTATTCGCACATCGGTCCGCTACTGACGCCATCTCACAGGCTAATGGGGCGACCCACGCCGAGTTTCAGCATTGTAGGATGACCACACCAGTACAGCAACTTGCTAGACATCACCTCGGTGCCATCCGGATCTCGGCGCCCCACTGCAGATGAAGTGCCTCTCAACTATGAAACCACCACGGTGACATCCGGATCTTGGCGCGTTGTGCTGCCTTCGGCCTATTCGCACATCGGTCCGCTACTGACGCCATCTCACAGGCTAATGGGGCGACCCACGCCGAGTTTCAGCATTGTAGGATGACCACACCAGTACAGCAACTTGCTAGACATCACCTCAGTGCCATCCGAATCTTGGCATCTCAACGCCTAGTGGTATCTTCCATACAAAAAATATTGTTACGCTGCCTTTGGCCCCATTCGCACATCAGTCCGCAACTTAGACACCACCTCGGTGCCATCCGGATCTTGGAATGTCAGCACCTTTTGGTGTCTTCTCTTCAGAAAATATTATTGCGCTGCCTTTGGCCCCATTCGCACATCAGTCCGCTACTGATGCCATCTCACAGGCTAATGGGGCGCCCCACGCCGACTTTCAGCATTGTAGAATAACCACACCAGTACAGCAACTTGCTAGACATCACCTCGGTGCCATCCGGATCTCGGCGCCCCACTGCAGATGAAGTGCCTCTCAACTATGAAACCACCACGGTGACATCCAGATCTTGGCGCGTTGTGCTGCCTTCGGCCTATTCGCACATCGGTCCGCTACTGACGCCATCTCACAGGCTAATGGGGCGACCCACGCCGAGTTTCAGCATTGTAGGATGACCACACCAGTACAGCAACTTGCTAGACATCACCTCGGTGCCATCCGGATCTCGGCGCCCCACTGCAGATGAAGTGCCTCTCAACTATGAAACCACCACGGTGACATCCGGATCTTGGCGCGTTGTGCTGCCTTCGGCCTATTCGCACATCGGTCCGCTACTGACGCCATCTCACAGGCTAATGGGGCGACCCACGCTGAGTTTCAGCATTGTAGGATGACCACACCAGTACAGCAACTTGCTAGACATCACCTCAGTGCCATCCGAATCTTGGCATCTCAACGCCTAGTGGTATCTTCCATACAAAAAATATTGTTACGCTGCCTTTGGCCCCATTCGCACATCAGTCCGCAACTTAGACATCACCTCGGTGCCATCCGGATCTTGGCATCTCAGCGCCTTGTGGTGTCAGTCAGAAAATATTGTTGCGCTGCCTTTGGCCCCATTCGCACATCGGTCCGCTACTGACGCCATCTCACAGGCCAACGGGGCGCCCCACGCCGACTTTCAACATTGTAGGATGGCCACAGAAGTGCGACAACTTACTAGACACCACCTCGGTGCCATCCGGATCTTGGCGCGTTGTGCTGCCTTCGGCCTATTCGCACATCGGTCCACTACTGACGCAAACTCACAGGCCAACGGGGTGCCCCACGCCGACTTTCAGCATTGTAGGATGGCCACACCAGTGCTGCAACTTGCTGGACACCACCTCGGTGCCATCCGGATCTTGGCGCGTTGTATTGCCTTCGGCCTATTCGCACATCAGTCCGCTACTGACGCCGCCTCACGTGCCAACGTATTTTCTCCGCATTTTATACCCTATGCCGCATAACAGGTCATGTGACTTGTTTATAAAACTTTTCATTGGTTCATTTTACTTTTGGTTTCCTAATGATGGAAGGCTTGATCATATGACCTAAAAACAACACTTTTCATTGGATGAAAACTTTTTTTTTCCCCCAAACGATGAAAGCCCCACCTTGTTTCTGGATGTTTCAGACTAAACTGGCGTCAGCATGAGAGCACCACCATCTCGTAGCTCCGTCGTGGTCATTCCGCGAGCAATCATGGCAGCCGCTCCCCACCAGAAGCCTGCAGGAGTCGGAGCCCCCAAAACTTTTGATGAATTCTCAAGGCGGAGGGGACGCTTTCGAGAATGGGGTCCAAGACCTAGCAGACAAGCGTCCGATTTCCAAGGTGTCCCAGGGCCATTTCAGTGGACCACGCCCAAAAAGGAAAGAGCCTGCCGCCATTTTGAGAGTCCTGTGGCAGCCGCCTATCGCTGCACCGCAAGAGTGGGCGCAACTCAGCTGAATGGCGGATTTTGACACAGTGGACCAAAAGCGGACGGAATGGCAACTGAAACGGTAAAGGGGCGCCCCACTAAAACAGATGAGACTCCACCTGGAGAGGCCCGTTCACGCCGCCTCCCCCGGGGCGCCCCACGCCGTTATTCGGAGCAGCATTGTAGGATACCAAAACCAGTGCGGCAACTTACTGGACATCACCTTGGTGCCATCGTTCTGCTGCCTTGGAACTATTCGCACAACAGTTTGCTACTGATGACCCACCCCCCGCGACGCCCCACGCCGTTATTTGCTGGGTGGCAACTTACTAGACATCACTTTCGTGTCATCTAGATTTCGGCGCGTTCTGCTGCCTTGGAACTATTCGCACAACAGTTTGCTACTGATGACCCACCCCCCGCCGGAAATCTGGACGTTGTGCTGCGTTGGGACTATTCGCACAGCCGACCGCTACTTCGTTGTTTTTCCCTAAAAATGTTTATATGTTATTACTATTTTTGTTTTCTTGTATATATTTATAAATTATTAAAGTTTTATAATCTTACTACTTTGTCGGAGTGCTATATATTTTTAATGTGACACATAATTGTAAAAACTTTGATGTACAAAGAGTCATCCCTGGAATCTTCCGCTTCACGCTCGGTCCCCTCCCCAATCACAATACAGGATGGTTTTCAGATAATAGCAACGCTTCTGCTGTGACGGATCTCATCGAGTGTGGGCCTTGATCTACTATAACTCCTTTGAAGAGGGGTGATTCTTTACAGCTGTGGCCATAAACTACATCTGCAGGGCTAGCTGATAGCCTAGGACCGGCCTGGACAATCGGACACAGAGGAAAAGGAGTGTCAGAGGGTGCGGTAGTGAATAGGGCGAAAGGGAGGTGTCGGGCGGGCACAGGGTGTGATTCTCAGGGAAGAGCAGCGCAGATGGGGGGAGGTTTATTACCCATGCATAAGACAGAGAGCGGGGGTGACCACTGCCTGGGTGAGATGCTTGCGAGGGTGGGGAGCCATGCTAAGGATCGACAGCGTGCACAGAGTGGGTCTGGTCAAGGCATCTAAAATGGCTGCCGTGCACGACAAAAGTGTGGCATTTGAAAAAAGACAAGATGGCGCAGACAATGTTTTTCAACACTTCCTGATTTCCTTCGAATCGAACGTTAACAGACGTTGGGGCATATTACCAAAGTTAAGCGATATTTATCCCTAACGATGCATTGCAAAGATTTTTTTACCGTCAGAAATTATCGCAGATAAACCTTGCTATTATCAAGGTTTATCGCAAATACGATAAAAAACGACCGCAATGCATTATTATCGCTGAAAACTCAGCGATATTCATGCATTACCGAGCTAATGCTCTTAGCCATGTTATCCACCTCCCATTGGATAACATGGCTAAGAACTGCTCAGGGCAGCTGTTACTTTTTGGAGATATTCGCGCTTATCTCGAATATTTCCAAAAGTTGATAATAGGAGATAGCGATGTTAGCGACTGTTTCCAGTCGCTAACATCTTGGCATGCCCACTTTGCATGTCATTAGTGATAAATATCACTCACATGCAAAGTGGGACCCAAGATGGTCGCTATCTCCTACTAGCCGTCGCTAACTGGTGTTAGCAACAGCTAGGTAATACAGATATAATTTTATCTCCGCGAAGCGGAGCGCTGTTACAGATATATATCTTGTTTTTGAACGTTAATTTCTCAAAATGCACTGAAGCACATATATTGAGACATAGCAAAGGCACATCGGGCTACCAGTCCCTAATATTTTACCAAGTTTCGTGCAAATCCATTCAGCCGTTCGATTATTATTATTATTATTTTTTTTTGCCCCGCGGGGCCCTTTTAAAACCTCCACATCAAACCTAGGGGGTCAGCGAGGATCTACTATGCCCCCTTATGGTCATTTGCCCCTTCGCTTTGGCCTCCTCTTGTCTCTCGATCCTACCGAGAGACAAGATGGCAGCCGCTACGTACTGTTTGGAATGTTTACAGACACCGGAGAGCCAATCAGCTTCGCTTCGCAAAGCTCCGTAACGCGAAAAGTACGCGAAGCGGTGCGCTGTTACAGATATATATCTTTTTTTTAACGTTAATTTCTCAAAATCCACTGGAGCACATATATTGAGACCTAGCAAAGGCACATCGGGCTACCAGTCCCTAATATTTTGCCAAGTTTCGTGCAAATCCATTCAGCCGTTCGATTATTATTATTTTGGGTTTTTTTTGCCCCGCGGGGCCCTTTTAAAACCTCCACATCAAACGTAGGGGGTCAGCGAGGATCTACTATTCCCCCTTATGGTCATTTGCCCCTTCGCTTTGGCCTCCTCTTGTCTCTCGATCCTACCGAGAGACAAGATGGCGGCCGCTACGGACTTTTTGGAATGTTGACAGACGCCAGAGAACCAATCAGCTTCGCTTCACAAAGCTCCGTTGCGCGAAAAGTACGCGTCCTGGGACGCTGCCCGGTCCGCTGTTACAGATATATATCTTTTTTTAAACGTTAATTTCTCAAAATCCACTGGAGCACATATATTGAGACCTACAAAAGGCACATCGGGCTACCAGTCCCTACAATTTTGCCAAGTTTCGTGCAAATCCATTCAGCCGTTCGGGCTAAAAGTGAGGCCAACCGCCCTATGGAAAACTCAATGTTAAAAACACGTTTTGGGACCCCCCTTTTTTCTCGGCCCCCCCTTGACGAACCCCCCCCAAATTTTCAAAGGCTGCTCAGAAACAAAATGTGCCATTTTCCTGAAAATTTCAGCCAATTCCGTCCACAAACGGCAAAGTTATTAGACATAGAATTTTCAAAAAACCCATAGAGAAAAAATCCTAACTATATATACCTACTGGCGACCGCCAGTAGGTAATATATATATAATACATATTTAAATTTCAAACTAAGCCACATTCACTGGATGATGTCATCAGTGATGTCAACAGTAATGTCATTTGAGATGTCATCGGTAATGTCATCAGTAATGTCACTGACCATGTCATGACTGATGCAATATGTGACATCATCAGCAGTGCATTGCGGGGGCGCGAGTTGTAGTTAGCAGATCGGGCTACCAGTCCCTAATATTTTACCAAGTTTCGTGCAAATCCATTCAGCCGTTCGATTATTATTATTATTATTTTTTTTTGCCCCGCGGGGCCCTTTTAAAACCTCCACATCAAACCTAGGGGGTCAGCGAGGATCTACTATGCCCCCTTATGGTCATTTGCCCCTTCGCTTTGGCCTCCTCTTGTCTCTCGATCCTACCGAGAGACAAGATGGCAGCCGCTACGTACTGCTTGGAATGTTTACAGACACCGGAGAGCCAATCAGCTTCGCTTCGCAAAGCTCCGTAACGCGAAAAGTACGCGAAGCGGTGCGCTGTTACAGATATATATCTTTTTTTTAACGTTAATTTCTCAAAATCCACTGGAGCACATATATTGAGACCTAGCAAAGGCACATCGGGCTACCAGTCCCTAATATTTTGCCAAGTTTCGTGCAAATCCATTCAGCCGTTCGATTATTATTATTTTGGGGTTTTTTTGCCCCGCGGGGCCCTTTTAAAACCTCCACATCAAACGTAGGGGGTCAGCGAGGATCTACTATTCCCCCTTATGGTCATTTGCCCCTTCGCTTTGGCCTCCTCTTGTCTCTCGATCCTACCGAGAGACAAGATGGCGGCCGCTACGGACTTTTTGGAATGTTGACAGACGCCAGAGAACCAATCAGCTTCGCTTCACAAAGCTCCGTTGCGCGAAAAGTACGCGTCCTGGGACGCTGCCCGGTCCGCTGTTACAGATATATATCTTTTTTTAAACGTTAATTTCTCAAAATCCACTGGAGCACATATATTGAGACCTACAAAAGGCACATCGGGCTACCAGTCCCTACAATTTTGCCAAGTTTCGTGCAAATCCATTCAGCCGTTCGGGCTAAAAGTGAGGCCAACCGCCCTATGGAAAACTCAATGTTAAAAACACGTTTTGGGACCCCCCTTTTTTCTCGGCCCCCCCTTGACGAACCCCCCCCAAATTTTCAAAGGCTGCTCAGAAACAAAATGTGCCATTTTCCTGAAAATTTCAGCCAATTCCGTCCACAAACGGCAAAGTTATTAGACATAGAATTTTCAAAAAACCCATAGAGAAAAAATCCTAACTATATATACCTACTGGCGACCGCCAGTAGGTAATATATATATATATATATATATATATATATATATATATATATATATATATATATATATATATTCACTGAAAAAACCATAGGTTATAGACCATATATAGTTAGGAATTAGCATTTAAAAAACCTTATTTTACTCACACAAAACCAATGAAATTCCATATATAGTTAGTTGTACTAACTATATATCACGCACCCGCAATCCACTGCTGATGATGTCACATATTACATCATTCATGACATGGTCAGTGACATCACTGATGACATCACTGATGACATCTCAAATGACATCACTGATGACATCACTGATGACAAAATCCAGTGACTGGATTTTTCTGTAAAGTTAAAATATGTCTTACATATTTATGAATGAGTCGATGTATAAGTGTCTGGACGAAGGATTTAGTAGGTGCATGACTGAATGTATGAGTGAGTGATTAAATGTGTCTCACTGAGTGCATGGGTTAGTGACTAAACTGTCTTAATTTGTGCATCATTATGTCTGTTGTTCTGTAAACTGCTGCATGTGTTGATCAGTAGCTATATGAGTAACTATATAGGTTATTGATTGGTTGCACAAGCATTTGTATGGGAGACTGAGTGTGTGTGTGGGTGGCTGGGAAGTGTATGACTCTGTGCATAGATGTATGGATTAAAAAGTGCATGTTGGAAACAGCTGTATGGGCGGTTGACTGTGTGCATGACTGTATTGGTGAGTGAATAGATATCTCAGTGCTACATGTCAAATTAAGTACATATGTAAAATACAGTACATGTGAGAGTTGACATATATAAATAACTGTGCATAAGAGCCAGTGAATGTGTGAGTGGCTGTATGGATCATTGTGAACTTGTATCCAGGATTGTATAAGTGAGTAAATATGTTTTAGTATATGTTTGAATAAGTAAGGTGTGTTTAACTGTATAGTTAAGGAAACGGAGGTGTGATTGATTGTTTGCATTACTGTCTAGGTGTGTGTGTAACTTCATGGATGAGTGACAATCTGTGAGTCTGTGTTTACACTGAGTGTATCTAAGGTTATATTAGAGTCTGAAGAGGTTCATCGTATTATCACATGAATGATTTTATCAGTGATGTCATCAGTAATGTCATTTGAGATGTCATCAGTGATGTCATCAGTGATGTCATTTGAGATGTCATCAGTGATGTCATCAGTGATGTCACTGACCATGTCATGAATGATGTAATATGTGACATCATCAGCAGTGGATTGCGGGTGCGTGATATATAGTTAGTACAACTAACTATATATGGAATTTCATTGGTTTTGTGTGAGTAAAATAAGGTTTTTTAAATGCTAATTCCTAACTATATATGGTCTATAACCTATGGTTTTTTCAGTGAATTTTCAAGGTTTTGTAAATGCTAATTCCTAACTATATATGGTCTATAACCTATGGTTTTTTCAGTGAATTTCATTGGTTTTTTAATAGCTAATATCAAAACCTTTACAATGTATTATTCTTTAAAAAGAAAAATATTTTTTACATGTTTTTTATACAATTTTTTTTTATTTTTTTTTGTTTCGCTCCCGGTACGCGTACCGGTTAGCTTCCCGTTAGCTCAATCCGGAGGCGCGACCCGGTACGCGAACTGGTAAACGTTCCTTTTGCGCACCTCTCGCGTTACAAAACAACATGGTGACGCTTCGCGTCAGCATGACGTTTCGCGTTCTCGCGTAATACGTCATATTACGTGCTACGTTCGCGTACCCGGAAGCGCACCGGTACGCGAACCGGAAGCGATCCGCGGCGCGGCGCCGACCGCGTAATGTAAACAAAGCAGGTCATGTGACTCGGTAATAACACTTTTCATTGGTTCATTTCACTTTTGGTTTCCTAATGATGTAATACAAGGTCATGTGATCTAAAATGGACACTTTTCATTGGTTTAGAACTTTTGTTTTTCCCAAATGATGAAAACCCCTCCTTCTTTCATCACTCTGACTTTCATCTTGGTGAGAGAAAGACCCTTTATTGAGACTTTGAGATGGCTTCATTAGTAGCTTCAGCTGGTGCTAGCCCACCACCTCCACCAAATCCAAGAAAGAGAGGACCACCTGCAGATGTAATTTTGCAAGAAGAGGAAGAACAGGAAGAGGAGGAAGAGGAGGAAGAGCATGAGTTTTTGCCAGAGGAGCCCAGGAGGTACAATCGAAAGGAAAATTACATCTGGCAATTCTACAGAATTCCTGAGGGGCAAAAGAAAGTGAATGCACGTTACGTGTTTTGCCGCATATGCGGTGATAGATTGTCAAGGGGCACTGATAAAAAATACAGTTATGGCAATCATACTATGCATCGGCATATGAGTAGGTGGCACCCAAATAATTATAGTGCTGCCCAGCTACGTGACGAACAACAAAATCCCCTCCCAATGGCAAGAAGATCGGTGGTTCCAGAGGTGTCGGGACCAGAGGCGAGGGAGATGATTGCAAACATCCAAATGTTGTTTGGGCACGTAAAGCAAGTGTGCGTGGAATGTGGCACTTTCATCTGCTACAGAGAAAGTAGCATCACTTTGATTTTGCGAGCAATTCAAAATCATATTAATGTTTGTACGAAACGCACCAAAAAATAAATTCTTTTTTTTTTTTTTGCTCCTGTTGAGCCCTTTATAATGGATCGTTTTTGTTTCCCCCCTCCCCCAAAAAAACCAAAAAAAATTTAAAAACGTTCAGAAAATACAAAAAAAGTAAAAAAATGTTCAAAAAATACTAAAAAAAATATAAAACAACAAAAACATAAAAAAAAAGTTCTTTTCAGAACTAACTCCCCATTATAAAAAAATTGGTAGAATATTTGGAACTCTGCCAACCTCTATTTCTCTTAGTTCGCTCCCGGAGCGCTACCCGGTACGCGTACCGGAAGCTAACCAAAAAAAATATTTTTAAAAAAAAAGAACAGTAAGTATAAGGTAAGCAAACAGACAGTTATGTTAAAAGAAAGACAGCTCTAGGGAGTAAACTAAGGATACTGTTACCTACAATCCACTGCTGATGATGTCACATATTACATCATTCATGACATGGTCAGTAACATCAACAGCAGTGGATTGTAGGTAACAGTATCCTTAGTTTACTCCCTATAGCTGTCTTTCTTTTAACATAACTGTCTATTTCCTTCCCTTATAGTTACTGTTCTTTTTTAAAAAACATTTTTTTGATCAGTCATAAACAGTGACATTAATAGAAACAGAGAGAGTGAACAAGAGTGAAGAACTATGGTCCTCCTCAGCCACCCTCAGAAAACCAAGGGGGTCAAGATACATCTACCGTGCCCCCTTCTACCCATTCTGAACATTATTTGCCCTCCATCTTGTATCTTGATTCGACCGAAACACAAAATGGTGGACTGCCATAACGCTGCTGGTTTGCGAACCGGGCAACTTCCCGGGAAGCGGTCCAAAAAAAAAAAAAGTTGGGAAAGTAATTCACAGACACTAAGAGTAATAGAGATGGAGTGAGTGAACAAGACTGAGGAACTATGAGAACAGAGGGACTGAGAAAAAGAGTGGAAGGAGTTGAGTAAATAGGTAATAGAGAAAGGAATGAGGAAAGTAGCAAAGGCAGGAAACTGAGGATTAAAGAAGTGAAGCAGTGGATCTAATAGTAGGTGAATGTGATAGAAATGTAACGAAAAGAGTACAACTATTTACCTTGTAATTGCCGTTAAATTAATCACATTTTATTTCTATACTTTCAATCTGTGAAAGAGAGAACCAACATTTGAAAAAAATTAAAATATGTATTTAAAAATTACAAAAGACAAGGGAAAATATTGAAGGACAAATAGTTTTTCAACAACTTTGACACTGACAGAAGCTTCTGCTTCTCCAGGTCCTCTACACAATCCTAAAGATATACATTTTAAACTAACAGTATCTTGATGCAGATGAAGTGAGGCCTATCTTAAAACATGGTGCATCTTTTGCATTGCTCTTGTTTCAGAAAAGTGTCGCTTCAGTATGCAAATAACATGTCTCCTATCCAGAGATTTGTTTGAGGTGAGGCCTACTCAGAGTTCAAGATGAGATTTACACTTGTTGAAGTGTACAGAGGAGATAATATCTGTGAAAGTCTACTAATGAAGTGAGTCATGTCCACTGCACTCTTCAACAAAGTAGAAACCTCCTATGTTTCCCTGGACAGACCTAAACTTGATCTGCACAATGTGATTCGTAATGATAGGAAACACAGGTGATGTAATTGAAATATGTGCAATTTATTTTGCTCATTTCACAATCACATCACTTGTGTTTCCTTTGCTTAGATATCTCATTGTGCAGATGTAGTCCAGCATATGAAAGAATACGTAGAAGTGCAGCACTGCATACAATAAATTTAACACTTACAGAAAACTCACCTTCTCCATGCCTCATACACAGTTCTACATATACATCATAAATGCAAACAGTACAGAATTAATTATACATGTTAAATGGTTTATTTTTGCTGTTCTCAGAATGTATCAAAATTCACTGAAAACAGTGACTTGAAGGTATTCATCATGTAACAGCGGGGAAAAAAAAACACAATCAAAATGATTGTGTTTAAAAAACCCATACAACATCAGAAATTAAAATTCAGAACTCCTTAAAGTTAACTTACTTTCCATGACGTCCAAGGATGTCCTATGAACAGCTTACACTCTTTTGTGCTGTTATTACTTTCAGCCCGCCACTTTCTGAAAGAAAACCTCCATCGTTTTTAAAAACACGTTACATGCAATAAATGACTTCTTGCTCTCTACCACTATTTTCCACAAGGCCAAATCTAGTCAGAGATATTTATAACTCTTGGATTTCTTGTAAGCCAATCCCATCATTTGGCATTTCCGCAACTTTCAGAATTAAAATGTTGAAGATCATTTTCACAATCCTGGAATAGTAATATCTTCCCCTTGTTGCTCAGTCATGTTCTACATTTCCTATGACACTGATACTGCTTAATATGAAGCAGACTTACACTACCTCTATGAGTACTACAATTATTTAATTCTCTACATCACTTTTAATCACAAAGCAATGTAAAACAGTAGACAGCATTGCAGACTTACATTCCCTCTACTCCATGTTTTGATTGGCTGCTTCAATTAGCTTATGAAAAGAAACAGTTTTTCTGAACTCATTTAAAGTGCACATACATCTCCATGATGTCCAATCCTATGATTAGAAGTTATGTCTCTGAACTACACTTATCCTCAAGGCCAAATTGTGTAGGAGCCATTAGAACTTCTTGAAATTCCACAGATCATATCCCGAGATTATTTTCCTAAAATTTTGGTTTTAAAAACACCAGGTAAGAGTTTTTAAGGTCATACGGCAATTTTTTTTTGAAAATTAAAACAGAATCATTGCAGAATGACCAGCCATTTCTAGACTTTAAATAAGCTGTGTAATGTCCTGATGATATTGAAGGGCCGTCATGATATATAATTGCTGTAGTTACAAAAGTCCTTCCTGATATTGACAACTGCGAAGCTACAAATTTTTTTATTAAAGTTGTCAATTTTGTTCCATCAGGCCTACATCGTTGGAACATTAAAATGATGTACTGGCCATATCTTCGTATAAATAATGTGGACATCATTTCAGATTTACATTGGCTACACTCCATGTTGTGATTAGCAGCTTTTACTAGCTTATTAAAGGAGACTGATTTACTGTCTGGCAAAGTTAAATATATAAATCTTTCTGAGTCTACACTAGTAGTACTTGATACCATACAGTTCTCGCAGTCATGCTGCCATTGATAAGAAAGCCCAAACAGCTGATCTACATCTACACCTTCAGCATGTAATACATCAAGCATATACATTAAAAACTCCTGACAATCTTGCTGAATATTTTGAGAGAATTGTGTTTGGCCTGAACATCTATCTAACAGATTTCTAATTTCAGACACACTTTCTATGTTTCTTCTATCAGTGGTACATTTCTCTAACACAGAATTTAACAAACTGCAAAATCTTTGATCAGAATTGACCACAATCTCTTCTTTTACATTTTTTAGAGAAAACAAAACATTAATTACTACATTAGCATAGCAGTTGACACCAGAACTGTTTTCAAACTGAAAACCAACAACATCTTCAACAGAATCCTCTTTGTTTCTGCTTGTAATTTTAGGTTCATTCACTTTTTGTCTTTTTGCTACAACCTCCCCAGTATTGTTCTCATTTCTTCGTTTCCGGCCTACCAGACGTTTCTCAAACAAAGGAAACTGAGGCAAATGTGGCGCATACTCTCTTCTTAACCTATTGTATTCCTTAACACAATCTAGATCTGCACAAATGTTTCTGACATCACACTCAATCAAGTACAATCCCGATAAAGTTCTAACTCGTGACAATGCCACATATGCCATACCCTCCTTGAACACAGAACTGCCAATATTCACCAATGCAGTGTCTACACTTAAACCTTGCGATTTATGAATTGTCACCGCATATGCCAAGCAAACAGGGAACTGCTTACGGCGAACATATAAGTCTTTTACAAGCAAAAATCTAGCACAACAACGAGCAATTAGCTGTACTTCCTCAATGCCATCAAATTTAATTTTTAAAAATTCAATTCCATCTCTATTTCTGTATTTCACAAAATCAACAACATTACCCATTGATCCATTTACCAGACCTCTTTCAACATGTAAATTCCTTCTTAAAATTATACGGCAGTTCAAGCACACATTCAGAGTCTTTTCAAAACCTGCAGTTTTAGATATACTCTTCTCTAATGAATCCAATTTTGTTTTCAGATTCTCAGACAAAATAATTGTTGATCCCATATGCTCTACTCTATCAATAGCTTCCACTTTCACAATCTCTTGCTTTTCTAAATGCAACATTTTGTTGTTAAATTTGGCACATTCTGCAAGAGTTGGCATCAAACATATTCCAGATTTCTTATCAGTAATTTTCTGAAAAATATTCTCAGGCACAACATCTTGTTCTGGATATAAATTTGACAGTAATCGTGCATGTAAAGCTTCTTTCCCATGCTCGGTCACTTTTCCAATTCTAACATCTTGTAGAATAGTCTTGTAAACTTCATCCTTTGCCTGACGCATATTTTCATGCAGTTCAGCATAATTGAAGTTTAACCATATATTGACGTTGCCAATGCTGCCTAGGCACTTCCTGGTATCTTCATGCGTGAGCATTTTGAACACAGGTTGCCCTTTCACTGGTGTCAGCTGCAGAAGATCTCCGAAAACAATGATGTGTTTGCCACCAAATAACACATCATACTCTGTTTTGAGAACTTCTTGCATCCTCAAATGCACAAAGGCAAGCATGACATTGGAAACCATGCTTACTTCGTCAATGATAAGAAGTTTCATTTTCCTCAAGATTCTTGAAACTTCAAAACAAGCATCTCCAGATAGCTTGTGATATTCTAATTTGTTGTCATGCTCCACTGGCAGCATCAGTAAACGATGTAAAGTAATCCCTTTAATATTATGTGCTGCCAGTCCAGTTGGAGCAGTGACAACACAAGACAGCGATGACTCTGTCCTTTCCTGCAAATAGCATGAAATTGCTTTAATGAGGAAACTTTTTCCAGTTCCCGCTTCTCCACTCACGTACAGTCGGACAGGCTTCAACGACGTACATGAGCACTCTTTCTTATCATGACTTAATCCATGATCAATTTGCATGGTAACTTCGTCATATGTTTTCCTCTGCTCAACGTTGAGTTGCCTTTCCAACTCTTCTAAGTTAACCGCATCCTCTTGAGCATGTGCCATGGCTCTTTCCACCTCATTCATAGCAGTGGCAGCTTAATTTTCAATAAGAGGTCCTCCTAGTGGATCCTGACTCAATGAAGCAGAACTCTGACTGTCCTGAGAACTGTCTCTGGCAATCTCGGCTGCAATCATTGCTTCCTGCTCAATTTCCGCATTCAACATTTCTACATATTTGGGAAAAGCAGGACATTCTATGGTCTCCTTGGCGGCATTGAAAGAGTCTTCGTAACAGAGGAAATCTCCAAGCAGTTCCTCTTCTGCACGCCAAGGCTTGAAAAGTTGCAAAAGTGCTAAATAGAAAAACTCCTTTTTTTCAGGAGATTCGCCACTCAATTTTCGATGGTTTATCAAGTGGCATTTTCTTTGCTTGACCAGACATCCCTCACTTCCTATTACAGCATACACTCCTTTCTCAGTATCTTCTTTGATGTTCCTCTTGAACATGTAATTTTGCAGAACCTCATACAGACAAACATTCTCTAGGTGACTGCTTCGATTTGGATAATATGTATCCAACATGTTTGTCTTCAAAATGTCGGTACTGTTTGGCTCCTTTTCCGCCAAATACTCAATTTCCCGCACAGGTTTGAGAACTCGATTACGCGTTGCAGCAAGACCAAGACTCGCCCAAACGATACTCCTGGACTTGGCATAGAGACTTGCTGAAGACAACCGGTCAGAACATTCGTACGCTCCGATTTCTCGATGCGACAACATCTTCAGACTGAAACTGTACAACTTCTTGCTGAGGCTCTTTTCATGGGAAATGTCCTCCCACATATCCTTCAATTCTGTCTTCTCTTTTTTGGTGATGTAAGACGTCACATACCGAGCCACAGCCATACAGTTATCAGCCACAAACTGTATATCCATGTTAGCATTCCACATGGACAAAATCACCGGGTTGTAGTCGTTGATGTACTTGGACTCTTCGTTCCTCTTCAAATTGTAAGTGTTTTTAGGTGATTTCTTCATCACATTATGTCGCAGCGAAGACATCAAACTGTTTACTCTTCCTTTAGAAATCACCGGTCGTGGAAAGCCGAAACGACATTTGGTGTAAAACTTGTCTTTGTTTCGGAATTTACGACGGCAGTACTTTCCACATCGATGGCTTTGGAAACGCAGAACTTTTTCTCTTAGGCTTTTCTTCTCCTTTGCGTTTGGAACAGCACACGTAGAATACTGTTGGATGAAACTCATCACTGAGTCTTCTGGATCCGTTCCAAATTTAGGTGCATCCTTGATCCACAGCAACATATGTATATGAGGAGCACCTCTTGCTTGGTACTCCTTTCTCCAGAAGAAATCCAACACCTCTCCAAGAGGTGGATTCTTCTTATTCATGATGAAAGACATCATAGCTTCAAATCTATGATTGAAGTACCTACATACATTGACTGGATCCAAAGAGCACAGTTCTCCGGGTGTCTTGAATTCGATGTTTTCTACGTTAGCATTTGCCTCTCGTAGAAATTGAAGTAAGTCTTCCCAGCCATACTCGGCACAACTCAGAGTGAGGAACCATGTGGGAGTACCTAAGTTCCTCAGCATACATTTTAAATCACCATGACGACGGTACCAGTACTCATTAGTACCACGCTGACACGCCATGAGATTAATCAGGTGAGAATCCAAAATACTATCTTGGACATTCACTTTATCCATAAAATCACTTGCCGAGATGTTTTGCATGTGTATACCACTTTTCAAGATGTGGTTCACTGCATATGACAGTCCAGACAGATCGCTTTCAAACAGGAGATGAAACAAATAAGGAATGCATTGTCGAAACCTAGCATCTCCTGCATACAATCGCAAAGTCCGGTATTCAGAAGCAGGAATTTGATGAGGTCGCTCATCATATCTTCCTCCCTGACCTGTTGGAAAAAGCTGTGGGAAACACCGAGCTTCCAAACTTTCCTCCCAAACACTAATGGGACTCCCTTTGGCTTGTTTCATTTGAAACAACTCAATAGCATTCCCCATGACTTCCTTTGAATGCAAAGGATGAACACTATAATGTTCATATATTTCCTCACTAGTAGAGGGTTCTACTTTCTCAATTTGACCAGCACACAAATCGCTATCCTCTTCCTCACTTACTTCCTCTTCTGCAACATATACATTCTTATAGTATTTATTATTTTTTTTCAAATACAATGTTGCCTTTTTAACTTTCCTAACATCTACTAAATCTTGCCATATTTTCTTATTCTTTGTCGGAACCCCATTAACTAAGATAACCAGAGGTTCCTCTTCCACTTTTTCTACTCCAATTGTGTTAATGCTTTTCTTGAAATCTAGAGGCAAATAAACAACTCTTCCCTTTAATCCTCTCTGTAAATCTGATGGAGGCAATTTACCTGTCTTTGGCTCCATTCTTACAATAGCCTGAAAGGGATGGATACTTTGAATCAAAATAGATTCATAAGTATTTAAGTCCTTCAATTCAGAAGGAATCTCAACCAATTCCAGATTATTAAGAACTGCTCTAGCAGGCATCTGGTTTTGTTTTAATTTGTTACAACAATAAGTACACACACGTTGATCCAATCCCAAATCAAAACAATTTTCTACCATCAAGTATGTTGCAAAATCCTTCCATTCACTATTATTTTCCCTTTCACTTTTTGCATATAAATCCACTAACTTAGTCTGATTCTTATAATAAGTGCGTCTACAACACACACAAGTGAAATTAGGCCTCTCACTTGATTTCATGTCAAACGTCGCAATTTCCCTCTGGAAATTATCTGTACTGGAAACATGTACACTATCTTCCAAATGACCCTCTACTTCTTGCTCAATTTCAACATTCTCCTCTTTACTTCCAAAGTAACAAAACTCAATTTCTTCACATATATTCTTCACATCTATTTCAGAACCATGCAAAAGAGCAGCGCATAATTGTTTCAGCATAATTGCTGGACTCTTAGCATAATACAACAGTCTAACTAACTTCCTCACTTTGTTATGATGCACTGCTAGCATCCTGAAATGATGAAAAACACTCTGGCATACTCTCCTGGAAAGACAAGCCAGTGAATGACCATGCAAACCTGTCACTTCTCTCACTCTGCAAGGATCTAATTCTTGCAACAACCTTATTTTCTGCTTCAAACTTTTCTTGTTAAATGTCCGTACAAAATCACAAAGCAAATTGATGGAATCCTGTCGCACACTGCAAATACTACTACACTTCCAGGTGTACACAGGACCCTTAGCACGTCTTCCTAAAACCTCATTACCTAACAACTCTTCTGCCTCTGTTGTCACAAGTTTTTCTTTTTCAACTGGACAACCATCTTTCACTTCATAAGCACGACCACTGATGTCAACTGCATGCACCAAATCATTATCCTGGAAATAACTCTCTTCATTAAAAAATGCCTCACAGCTTGAACTATGTATCCATTCTCCAGAAAAAACTTCACAAAAATTACTACGATTAACTATTCTCTTCCATCTACTATTTCTTTTGAAATCAAAAATTGCCTTGTTTAGCTTCCTAATTCTATTGATTATCAAAATAAATAACTTACGTTTAATTTCAAAAGCCTGATCAATAACTTTCTCAACTTTTTTTTTTCTCCTATAAAAAACTAATTTCTGTTGACCTTTCTTAATATTTTTTAACAAATTGCCAATTATCCTGTTACGGAACATTCGTTTACGAATCTCCCTAAACTGTTGTTTCCTTCTACTATCATGCACAGATTTATCTCTTGCTCTAGCAGTAACATTTTCATTTGTCCTTTTCTTTCCATTTGATTTTCTTCTCATGTTATGGATTGAAACATTTTCTGTACTAATATTTTTTTTATTAGAAATATTTCTTATGAAATATTTAGAGCTCTTACCCGGTGCTTTCTTCATGGCTTGAGAAATCTTTTTGTTAGAGGACTGCTGCGTTTTTTTTTTCTCCTGCTGTCTTTGACGTTTTGCAGCCTTTATCTCTCTTATTTTTGTAGGCATATTTAAATTTTGAAATGATCTGCAGTTGAATCTGAGGAAAAATATAATAAAAAATGTTATTAAACATTATTACCAAACAGTAAAACAATAACAGTGATCAAAAACTTAACACACTACTTGACATTTTAAATAGAAGATTTTTTAGTCCTTGCAAATTTACAATACAGAAATACCAGAAAAGAAATGACATTTATATTTATGTTACCTATGCTATTTTATATGTGAATCTGATCTAATTTTATGAGCATATTTTAATATTTTATTGAAGACACTACACATAACCTGTTTTTGAAGGTGTCTTTATTTTTAAATTAAACGGTTTACCTTTTTACTTTTTATTGATTATAAATTTTAAAAATAAATGTTTATAATTCCAAAGGCTCAAGCAGGTCAGCTTCCCATCCTATATCATATAATTCGGACAAATCTGCATCCTCATCACTCTCTTCTTCATCCTCAGGATTTAAATCATCCAATGGATCAACATCCACTGATGTTTCAATTACAAGTTCAATGATGAGGTCAAAATCAACTGATTGCAGATTGTCGCTCATGTTGAGGTTGTCTTTATCTTTAAAGAAAGACAACAACAATGAGATGTTGCAGAGTAAGAGACAAATCTCACAGATTATAATAGTAAAATTATTTAACAAGAGTAACATTTTGCAGCTATTATTTAGCCATGTCCAGCGATGCTGAGCAGGTGAAGCCTATGTCTAATTTTTCACTGAACAGGACTCATCTGTTCTTAACCTTGGATAAGCCTCAACAACTCTGTGTCCCCTGCACATACTCAAATGTTAAAGTGCAGATTTATATTAAATGGCACATCCCCAGGCATGCACCAGTTAATGTGCACCACTGCTTTACCACCCATGGTGTGCCGCATTTACAATCAGATAGGAGAAAGCTGCTTCAAAACCCTGCGCCTGCTTGAAGCTGGCATAGGTCTTGACGCAGCATTGTATAGATGGGGCACCCCTGAGCCTTGCTGCAGCTGCATCGCACTTACGATACAACTCCAGCAATGCGCCACCTTTACGGCACAGATGCGTCACGCATCTGTGCCGTTTTTGCCCCATGCTGCGCCGCATTGTAAATGCAGCACAACATGGGTGGCGGAACAGTGGCGCAAGATGACTGTCACATCCCTGGTGATGCGCCACTCATCATAAATCTATCCCTAAGCTTCTTATCTTGTTACAGATGAACTGCCATATGTATCATCAAAATATTTTACATATTATAAATAGCAAATTTTAAGGAATAAATAGCGATTCTTTACTATTCCTAATTTGCAATGAGCAAATTGCTAATTGCAAATTACCCATTCATTTCCATAGGCTATGAGGCTCATAGGAATTAATGTTGCAAGTTGTGATTAGCAATTAGCTCATCACAAAATAGGATTTTTTTCAAGTGTGCAGGGGTATCTCAAGAACACCCTGCTGCACCCCTGAAAAAGAAATTTGGGAGCACATGGCACACCTACATGCCCTAATGGCATGTATGGGCGTCATATGGGACCTTTTTTTTTTTTTTTTTAAAAATGCTTTTTGAAAAGAATTCGCAAATTACCACAAACTAGAAGTTGGTGGTAGTTTCCAAATCCTTAATATCATTTTTTACATATTTTTTTTTGATACATTGCATTTAAGGAATCACAAATTTTGAATTATTGACATTTTAAGTAATTTCCACATGTGCAGTGTTTTCAAAATATAATTTGAAAATCGTTTTTGGGGAAAAGTAATGGTTTGCAAATTTATGACAAGGACATAATGGTGTATGCTTCTCTATAAGGCATTTCAGTATCTCTAATGTCATTTTTCCCATATTACATTATAAGACCTTTCCCCATGAAGCACATTCCTTGTAAATATGCTCCCACCTGTGCATTGCAAATTTAGATTTTGACTGTTTCAGACACATAGCCATGTTGAAAGTGACCCAAAAAAATTGCAAACGTTTAAAAAAAAAACATTCATGTGTCTTAATGACATTTTAAGTCATTTCCCCATGGACAATGTTTTCTAAGTGGCACAAAAGAGGTATACACCTATCATAAATCTGTCCCTAGCATTATAAATGATTAAATCAGGATGACAATAAGATGTGGCCTATCCAGAGGTTTGTTTAAGGTGAGGCCTACTCAGGATTGCAGATTAAAGTTACGCTTGATGAAGAATACAGAGGAGATAATTTATTGTAAAGGCCTACCAATGAAGTAAGTGATTTCTACTTCATTGCACCAGTCATCATAAATGTATCCATAAGCTTCTTATCTTGTTAGACATCAACCGCCATATGTATCATATAACTATTTTGCATTTCCAAAAAAGCGAATTTTAAGGAATAAATAGCGATTCTTTACCATTCCAAATTTGTTTGAGAAAATTGCTAATTGCAAATTACCCATTCATTTCCATGGGCTAGGAGGCTCATATAAATGAAGGTGCAATTTGCGATTAACAATTTGCTCATCACAAATTAGGAATTTATTCCAAAGGTGCAGGGGTGTCTCAAGAACACCCTGCTGCAACTCTGAAAAAGAAATTTGGGGGCATATGGCGAACATAAATTTTAACAACATTCCTTTACCTCAAAAACGATTTTCAAATCATAACTTCAAAACACTACACATGGGAAAATTACTTAAATTGTCCTTAAGACACATAAAAGCGTTTTTTGATTGGCTTTCCTGCATGGTAGGGTCACTTTTAACATGGCTATGTAACATAAACAGTCAAAATCTAAATTTACCATGCACAGGTGGGAGCATATTTACAAGCAATTTGCGCCACAAAGAAAGGTCTGACATTAAAATGGGAAAAATAACATCATGGACAGTCAATTGCCTTATAAAGAACCATACACCATTATGTCCTTCTCATGAATTTAAAAACAATTCCTTTTTCCCAAAAACGATTTTCAAATCATAATTTCAAAAAACTGCACATGAGAAAATGACTTAAAATGTCATTGAAACACATGAAAGCGTTTTTTGATTGGCTTTCCTGCATGGTTGGTTCACTTTTATCATGGCTATGTAACACAAACATTGATAATTAAAATTTTCATGCACATGTAAGAGCATATTTACAAGCAATTTGCGCCACAGAGAAAGGTCTTACACTAAAATGAGAAAAATAACATCAGGAACAGTCAATTGCCTTATAAAGAACCATACGCCATTATGTCCTTGTCATGATTTTATAAACAATTCCTTTTCCCCAAAAACGATTTTAAAATCATAATTTCTAAACACTGCACATGGGAAAATGACTTAAAATGTCATTAAAACACATGAAAGCGTTTTTTGATTGCCTTCCCAGCATGGTTTGGTCACTTTTAACATGGCTATTTAACACAAACATTAAAAATCTAAATTTTCCATGCACATGTGAGAGCATATTTACAAGCAATTTGCGCCACAGAGAAAGGTCTTACACTAAAATGAGAAAAATAACATCAAGGACAGTCAATTGCCTTATAAAGAACCATACACCATTATATCCTTGTCATGAATTTAAAAACAATTCCTTTTCCACAAAAACGATTTTCAAATCATAATTTCTAAACACTGCACATCAGAAAATGACTTAAAATGTCATTAAAACACATGAAATCATTTTTTGATTGGCTTTCCAGCATGGTTGCGTCACTTTTAACATGGCTATGTCACACAAACATTCAAAATCAAAATTTTCCATGCACATGTGAGAGCATATTTACAAGCAATTTGCGCCACATAAATCATAATTTTCTCCTTAAAGCACACTATTCTCTATCTAAAGTAAAGAAATATTTTCTCACCTTAGCAAATACTTTGAGTTTGAAAACAGTCTAAGAAACACACCAATTTGTCTTCAGCAGAGCAAAAGGTATGCACTCCAGAGTCTGCAGCTATCAAAAGCACAGAAATGGTGTAATTCTTCACACATATTTCTCATGTCACCCAATCAAAACTCTTCCCTCACTTTTTTTCAAATGAAAACCCTTCCCCCTCTGCCCTTTCTGCCTATTTTCCATAGCAACCACCTCTTGGAGAAACTCTGGTGTTTGCAAATTCACACAACAATGTTGCAATTGAACTCTGAACTCTCAGTGCACCTGCATATCCAGTGCTTTCTTTCATTTAATGATTTTTTATTGACCACTCAAAATACATCTTTCAAACAACACATCTGTACACCCTAACTTTCTGTTTTCATCAATCAAAATCCACCAATCACTGTTACTACTTCATGAACACAGAAACTCCACAGTTTTTTTCATTTCAAACTCACATTTATTCAACTGCCATTTCATTGCCACACTTCATCTGACTGCAGGAGAACCTTCTCTCACCATGTTTTCTGTCTGGATTGTTGGTCATAGTTATATTCACTGGGCTCAAAGGTACGTTGAAAGCAGGAATTTACCTAACCTCAATTTACAAGATGTGGAAATTAAGTGGTTTGGCCACAGAGGATTAAAATGTCACCAATTGATACCATTGGTGAAAACTTTTATGCATTTGCCAAAACCTGACCTGTTAATTGTGCACTGTGGAGGTAATGACTTGGGCACTTTGACTGGTGTAGGTCTGGAAATGCTTTTAAAGGACACCTTTGAGCAATTAATGGCACTTTTTCCTCAGACTGCCTTGGTATATTCAAATATATGCCAAAGACAGAAATGGAGGTGGTCAAACCAATTTTGTCCACAAATTGAGAAGTCGAGGAAGCATGTAAACAAATCTGTTTCAGCTTACATGAGAGACCATGGAATGGGCTCCCTGTACAACAATAACTTGCGTTACTACATGCAAGATATCTACAGAGGAGATGGAGTTCACTTCTCAGATGAGGGCAACAGAGTTTTCACTCTGAATTTAAAAATGTGCATTGGTACCTACTTATAAGTACCAAAATGTACCATAAACCCAAAAGCTCTTCTCAGAGCTACCCTACATCTAATCACTCACAATTATTATTTTACTCTAACTTTTTTCACTAATTTTCAACAAAGTACACTCCCTGGGGCGCTACCCGGTACGCGTACCGGGAGCTAACCTCGCGAAATTTTTAAAAAAAATGTTTTTTTTTCGCACATATGGGCCTCCTCAGCCACCCTCACAAAACCTAGGGGGTCAAGATAAGTCTACCGTGCCCCCTTCTACCTATTCTGAACATTATTTGCCCTCCATCTTGTATCATAATTCGACCGAAACACAAAATGGTGGACTCCCGTTACGCTTAAGGTTCGCGTACCAGGGCGCTCACCGGTTCGCGTACCGGGTCGCTTCCTGGGAAGCGCACCATCAAAAAAGGTGGGAAAGTAGTTCACACAAAAGCCACTTGAGACAATTTCACCAAATAAAGATTAGCTCATACTACATACCAATCCCTACCATTTTCACAAATTTGATTGGAATTCCATTTAGCCATTTAGCCTGTAGACCTCTCTAAATACCGTGAGGTAAATTACTTCACAAAACACATCTGAAGTGTTGGAATTGACAACCAATTAAAATGTTACTTTCATTTTCTACTTTTTTTACCTGACATTTGATTGGTTATGTACCCGGATATATATAAAGGAAGAGAAGGAAACACAGCCATTTTGACTACTACTTCCTGGTGTACATTTCAATAGGATTTTCATTAATAACTTTAACTTCTTTTTAAAGGTAAGTTGTTATTTTTAAAACTGAAGTATATTGTGCACTTTAAGTTAATATGGCAAACTTTTTCTGTTAGTTATATACTATCCCTCTGTAGTACTTATAAATTTAGATACACTTTTTTATATTCCTACTTCCACTCTGATACTATACACTGCCCAAAGATAAATTCTCTGTTAAAAACTGCCTATCTAAAATTAATCCCAACAGTGCCCTACCTCTACTAATATATATTTTTTTTATGCAATTTTCAGGAAAAATGGAAAGTGAACAAAACATTTCATTTGAAATTGTCCTTCCAGAGTCCAACACAGAAATCATTGATCCAAATGAGATTGAATTTATGGATGAAACTTGGGACCAAGAACTACTGCAATGTGTACAAGCAGTAGATAACCTCCTTGCAAATGAGGACATTTTACAACCTCAGAGACTACAATCTATATTCCATGATTATTATGAAGTTTCTGACAATGAAATGTTAGAAAGTTTAATAAATTATGAAACACAATAAAAAAAACTTTAAAAAAAAATAAATAAATAATCAACAAAACCAACAATCAATTAACATACAGCATTTGAAAAGTCTATCATTCATTTTTCATTGTGGTACGCTCCCCAGAACGCTTCCCGGTTCGCGTACCGGGCGCTAACCACGAAAAAAAACAAAAAAAAAATTTTTTTTTTTTGCTTAGCGGGGCCCCTTTAAAGCCTCCACATCAAACCTAGGGGGTCAAGGAGGATCTACTATGCCCCCTTATGGTCATTTCCCCCTTTGTTTTGTCCTCCTCTTGTCACTCGATCCTACCGAGAGACAAGATGGCGGCCGCTCCGGACTGTTTAGAATGTTGACAGACACCGGAGAGCCAATCAACTTCGCTACGCGTCAAGTACGCGTACCGGGGCGCTGCCTGGTCCGCGCTTACAGATATATATCTTTTTTTGAACGTTATTTTCTCAAAATCCACTGCAGCACATATATTGAGACCTACAAAAGGCACATCGGGCTACCAGTCCCTACAATTTTGCCAAGTTTCGAGCAAATCCATTCAGCCGTTCGGGCTAAAAGTGAGGCTAACCGCCCTATGGAAAACTCAATGTTAAAAACACGTTTTGGGACCCCCCTTTTTTCTCGGCCCCCCCTGGACCAACTCCCCCCAAATTTCCAGTGGCTGCTCAGAAACAAAATGTTCCATTTTGCTGAAAATTTCAGCCAATTCCGTCCACAAACGCCAAAGTTATTAGACATAGAATTTTCAAAAATCCCATAGGGAAAAAATCCTAACTATATATACCTACTGGCGACCGCCAGTAGGTAATATATATATATATATATATATATATATATATATACATATATATATATATATATATATATATATATATATATATATATATATATATATATATATATATATATGTATATATATATATATATATATATTCACTGAAAAAACCATAGGTTATAGACCATATATAGTTAGGAATTAGCATTTACAAAACCTTGAAAATTCACTGAAAAAACCATAGGTTATAGACCATATATAGTTAGGAATTAGCATTTAAAAAACCTTATTTTACTCACACAAAACCATTGAAATTCCATATATAGTTAGTTGCACTAACTATATATCGCGCACCCGCAATCCACTGCTGATCATGTCACATATTACATCATTCATGACATGGTCAGTGACATCACTGATGACATCACTGATGACATCTCAAATGACATCACTGATGACATCACTGATGACGTCTCATTTGACATCATTCTTGTGCTAATACGATAAACCTCTTCAGACTCTAATATAACCTTAGATACACTCAGTGTATACAGACACTCACCCACTGCCACTCATCCATGGAGTTACTCACACACCCAGTCAGTCATGCAAAGAAACAATCTCACCTCCATTTCCTCAACTATACAGTTATACACACCTTACTTATTGAAACATATACTAACACATATTTACTCTCTTATACAATCCCTGATACAAGTTCACAATGTTCGATACAACCACTCACTCATTCAGTGGCTCTCATGCACAGTTATTTATATATGCCAACTCTCACATGTACTGTGTTTTACATATGTACTTACTATGACATGTAGCATTGAGATATCCATTCACTCATCAATACACTCATGCACACAGTCAACTGCCCATGTAGCTGTTTCCACATGCACTCTTGAACTCATACACCTAGTGAATAAACTGCTCACACATCTATGCACAGAGTCACACACCTTCCAGCCACCCCCACACAAACTCAATCTCCCATAGAAATACTTGGGCAACCAATTAATAACACATATAGCCTCTCGTATAGCTAATGATCAACACATGCAGCAGTTTACATCACAACAGACATAATGATGCACAAATTAAGACAGTTTAGTCACTAACCCATGCATTCAGTGAGACACATTTAATCACTCACTCATACAGTCAGTCACGCACCTACTAAATCCTTCATCCAGACACTTATACATCCACTCATTCTTCAATATGTAAGACATATTTTAACTTTACAGAAACATACAGTCACTGGATGTTGTCATCAGTGATGTCATCAGTGATGTCATTTGAGATGTCATCAGTGATGTCATCAGTGATGTCACTGACCATGTCATGAATGATGTAATATGTGACATGATCAGCAGTGGATTGCGGGTGCGCGATATATAGTTAGTGCAACTAACTATATATGGAATTTCAATGGTTTTGTGTGAGTAAAATAAGGTTTTTTAAATGCTAATTCCTAACTATATATGGTCTATAACCTATGGTTTTTTCAGTGAATTTTCAAGGTTTTGTAAATGCTAATTCCTAACTATATATGGTCTATAACCTATGGTTTTTTCAGTGAATTTTCAAGGTTTTGTAAATGCTAATTCCTAACTATATATGGTCTATAACCTATGGTTTTTTCAGTGAATTTCATTGGTTTTTTAACAGCTAATATCTGTAGCTGTAAAATGTATTCTTCTTTGAATCCAAAAATATATTTTATATGTTTATTAATAACTTTTTTTTAAAATATTTTTTTTTCTTCGTTCCCGCTTCGCGAATCGGGAAGCTTCCCGTTAGCTGACCTTGATGCCGCGAAATAGACCGCGAGCCGGTAAACGTTTCTTTACCGCAACTGCCGCGTTAGAAAACAACATCATCACGCCTCCCGTCCGCATGACGTTTCGCGTTGTCGCGTGATACGTCATATGACGTGCTACGTTAGCGAACTGGTACGATTACCGAGTCGCAAACCACAGGTTTCTGGAAGCAAACCGGGAGGCCCTGCAAAGCGCGTAACGTAAACACAGCAGGTCATGTGACTTGGTAATAACACTTTTCATTGGTTCATTTCACTTTTGGTTTCCTAATGATGTAAGACTAGGTCATATAATATAAAATGAACACTTTTCATTGGTTGAGAACTATTGTTTTTCCCAAATGATGAAAATCCCTCCTTCTTTCCTCACTCTGACTTTCATCATTGTGAGAGAAAGACCCTTTGTTACCAGTGAGCAATGGCTTCTTTAGTAGCTTCAGCTGGTGCTTCCCCACCACCTCCACCACATCCAAGGAAGAGTGGACCACCTGCTCAAGTTATAATTCAGCAAGAAGAGGAAGAAGAGGAACAGGACGACGAGCACGAAGAGAGGCACTTTTTGCCTGAGGAGCCCAGGACGTCTCACCGGAAAGAAAACTTCATTTGGCAATTTTTTAAAATTCCCAAAGGTCAGAAAAAAGTAAATGCAAGATACGTAACTTGCCTTATATGTCAAGATAGACTGTCCAGAGGGACCGACAAAAAATACAGTTTCGGAAACTACACAATGCATCGCCATATGACTAGGTGGCATCCTAACAACTACAGTGCTGCACAGTTTCGTAACGACCTAGATAATCTCCCTATTATGGCCGGAAGATCTGTTGAACCGGAAGTAACTGGACCAGAGGGCAGGGAGATGGTGCCAAATATACAAACGAGATTTCGTGAAGTAAAACAAGTCTGCGTACATTGCAGTGGATTCATTTGCTACGGAGAAAGAACCATCACTCTGATCAACAGAGCTATTGACTATCATATGCAAGTTTGTACGAAACGCCCCAAATAATAAATTCTTTTTTTTTGTTTTGTTGCTCCTGTTGAGCCCTTTACAATGAATCGTTTTCGTTGCCCCCTCCGAAAAAAAACCCAAAAAAATATAAAACTGTTCAGAAAAATTCAAAAAAAGTAAAAAAATGTTCAGAAAAATAATAAAAAAAATATAAAACAACAAAAACAATAAAAAAAAAAGTTCTTTTCAGAACTACCTCCCCGTTATTAAAAAATTGGTACAATATTTGGAACTGTGCCAACCTCTATTTCTCTTAGTTAGCTTCCCAGTTCGCTCCCCGGTACGCGAACCGGAAGCGAACCCAAAAAGTTTTTTTTAAAAAAAGAACAGTAAGTATAAGGGAAGGAAACAGACAGTTATGTTAAAAGAAAGACAGCTATAGGGGAGTAAACTAGAGATACTATTACCCGTAATCCACTGCTGATGATGTCACATATTACATCATTCATGACATGCTCAATGACATCATCAGCAGAGGATTGCGGGTAACAGTATCCCTAGTTTATTCCCTATAGCTGTGTTTCTTTTAACATAACTGTCTGTTTCCTTCCCTTATACTTACTGTTCTTTTTAAAAAAAATTTTTTAGATCAGTCAGAAACAGTGAAAGTAATGAAATATAAAAGACTACGTACAATATAAGCACTGTATGCAACAACTTTGACACTTACAGAAGCCTCACCTTCTCCATGCCTCCTACACAGTTCTACATGTACATCATAAATGCAAACAGAACAGAATTAATTATACATGTTAAATGGTTTATTTTTGCTGTTCTCAGAATGTATCAAATTTCACTAAAACAGTGACTTGAAGGTATTCATCATATAACAGCGGGGAAAAAAAACACAATCAAAATGATTGTGTTTAAAAAACCCATACAACATAACGAATCAGAATTCAGAACTCCTTAAAGTTAACTTACTTTCCATGACGGCCAAGGATGTCCTATGAACAGCTTACACTCTGTTGTGCTGTTATTACTTTCAACCCGCCACTTTCTGAAAGAAAACCTCCATCGTTTTCAAAAACATGTTACATACAATAAATGACTTCTCGCTCTCTACCACACGTTTCCACAAGGCCAAATCGTGTCTGAGCCATTTATAACTCTTAGAATTCTTTTAAACCAATCCCGTCATGTTGTATTTCCGCAACTTTCACAATTAAAATGTTGAAGATCATTTTCACAATCCTGGACTAGTAATATCTTCCCCTTCTTGCTCAATCGTGTTCTACATTTCCTATCACACTGATACTGCTTACTATGAAGCAGACTTACACTACCTTTATGACTAGTACAATTATTTAATTCTCTACATCACTTTTAATCACAAAGCAATGTAAAACAGTAGACAGCATTGCAGACTTACATTCCCTCTACTCCATGTTTTGATTGGCTGCTTCAATTAGCTTATAAAAAGAAACAGTTTTTCTGAACTCATTCAAAGTGCACGTATTTCTCCATGACGTCCAGTGTTATGATAAGAAGTTATGTCTCTATACTACACTTATCCTCAAGGCCAAATCGTGTAGGAGCCATTAGAACTTCTTGAAATTCCTCAGAGCACATCCCGAGATTCTTTCCCTAAAATTTTGGTTTTAAAAACACCAGGTAAGAGTTTTTAAGGTCATACTGCAATTTTTTTTTGAAAATTATAACAAAATCATTGCAGAATGACCAGCCATTTCTACACTTTAAATAAGCTGTATAATGTCCTGATGTTATTGAAGGACCATCATGATATATAATTGCTACAGTTACAAAAGTCCTTCCTGATATTGACAACTGTGAGGCCACAACATTTTTAATTAAAGTTGTCAATTTTGTTCCATCTGGCCTACATCGTTGGAACATTAAAATGACATACTGGCCATATGTTCGTATAAATAATGTGGACATCATTTCAGATTTACATTGGCTACACTCCATGTTGTGATCAGCTGCTTTTACTAGCTTATTAAAAGACACTGATTTACTGTCTGGCAAAGTTAAATATATAAATCTTTCTGAGTCTACACTAGTAGTACTTGATACCCTACAGTTCTCGCAGTCATGCTGCCATTGATAAGAAAGCCCAAACAGGTGATCTACATCTACACCTTCATCATGCAATACATCAAGCATATACATTAAAAACTCCTGACAATCTTGCTGACTATTTTTATGAGAATTGTGTTTGGCCTGAACATCTGTCTAACAGATTTCGAATTTCAGACACACTTTCTATGTTTGTTCTATCAGTGCTACATTTCTCTAACACAGAATTTAACAAACTGCAAAATCTTTGATCAGAATTGACCACAATCTCTTCTTTTCCATTTTCTAGAGAAAACAAAACATTAACCACTACATTAGCATAGCAGTTGACACCAGAACTGTTTTCAAATTGAAAACCAACAACATCTTCAACAGAATCCTTTTTGTTTCTGCTTATAATTTCAGGTTCATCAACTTTTCGTCTTTTTGCTACAACCTCCCCAGTATTGGTCACATTTCTTCGTTTCCGGCCTACCACACGTTTCTCAAACAAAGGATACTGAGGCAAATGTGGCGCATACTCTCTTCTTGACCTATTGTATTCCTTAACACAATCTAGATCCGCACAAATGTTTGTGACATCACACTCAATCAAGTACAATCCCGATAAAGTTCTAACTCGTGACAATGCCACATATGCCATACCCTCCTTGAACACAGAACTGCCAATATTCACCAATGTTTTATCAAAACAAGGGAGGAAGGAGAAATGATCAATAGATCAGCGGACACCGTTTACCACTCAGAGGAGTGGAAGGTCCAGTCACAGCGTGTGCCCGTATCTATGGTTACAACAAGGAAGGGTTGCTGAACTGTTCCTAAGCGTGACTAAAGGAAAGAACTAACTGGCGTGACCAGAGGTGTAAGTGTAACACCCAAGGGCATCCATTTTGTTGGATGGATTGGCCTCACACACCCCGAAGGATGTCATGCTTCATCATCGGCGGTTGCTCCTCGTCGGGGAGGCGGTGCAATCCCCGACGGGCTCACCTCAAAGAGGGGCTCTTTGGCGGAGATCTTTTTTCCAACAGCCTTATGGTGAGGTGTGGGTGTGTGGGCAGGGGGGTATGTGGTAGTGGAACAGGGATAATTAAAATGTAGCTAAGGGTACCGGAATCAATGTTATTCTGGGGGTCCCTCGCTACAAATAAAAACAGGGGGCTAGCTTACTAGGAGTCAACGAGCATAGTCAGGTGAACCTAGATGGGGCTAGTGGTGAAGACGGTCGACATGTTTCTCGCAGTGGGCAATAGTTACCCACGATTCATCAGGACCTATAAAAGGTGATTTACAACATGCTGGTGTCATGTGTGAGTTTGTGTTTGTTTTACCTCTGTGGGGGTTGTCCTATGCCTAAACATAGAAAAGAGATAAAAACAATGATTAAACAATATGCAAAATACCAAGTAGGTCACGCCATGGGAAAGAACGGTGAGTAGTGTGGCATGCTGTAGGTGTACTTGTGATTCAAGTAACAATCAATGCATGCCTAAGTGATTACGTATGCCAAGCGTCACTAGTGTGGCACACAGCACAGTCACTGAATAGGTGAGGTGGATTGTTGTGAAATGTGAAGAGGTTTAAAAAGGTTAAAATATGCAGCAGTTATCCAGGCTTAAGTGTGCACCTGGGTTCATACCGTGTGTTGGCCTCAGTCACTAGAGTAGAAAACACCCATTCAAGCATCAAGGTGGTATTGGTGAACAGTTGCAAACACACACTGATTCTATAAGAACTTTAGTTCTAACACACTCATATTGCCCACTCACCTATTTACCAAGAACTACCAGCCACCAAAGGGGTCGGCGGGAAAAGGCATCAAGGATGAGTCCATAAGTCAAAAACTGGGGTAAAAGGTAGACAAACCGCCAGGTAATCATTAGTACGTGAGCAGTATCTATAACCACAAGGAACTCCTAGTCTAAAGCCCTATCATCCCGCTGTACCACTCACCTCTAATCACTTGTGCCTTTGCTGCATGACCTACCCTTCTCTGCCGAGCTCGAGTAGATATGGGAGCTCGGCGAGAAGGGTTATTTACATCGGTAACAGCGAATCGGCTCGAAAAGGGGCTGTTCACATACTCGGAACAGACGGCCCTTCATTTCTCAACTACTATTACTAATGTGCCATTTACATTTTACCTCTATAGCGTGTACACTCTAAGACTCAATACGAATCCGTCTACAGCACGTTAGGTCTGTGGACTGGCTCAGGGGTATGGGCACTGTCACCCCATTCCAACATGGCCGCCACTCCACTGTCCGACACCACGATGCAGTATGATACTCGCCCCATCACAGTTTTTTACACTGGAGCGTAACCCGGCTCCTACGTGACTTAATCCCCTTACTAACGGGTGCCTTGAATATAGTTTAGTGATGCGCTATTACACATTATAGCCTCCCTAACGCTATAGATCCTCCAGTCTAAGATGGCCGCCCCGTGATCGGCAGGAAACCACGTGACACGCCGATAGGCGGAGACGCGCGTTTCGAGCCGATTCGCTGTTACCGATGTAAATAACCCTTCTCGCCGAGCTCCCATATCTACTCGAGCTCGGCGGAGAAGGGTAGGTCATGCAGCAAAGGCACAAGTGATTAGAGGTGAGTGGTACAGCGGGATGATAGGGCTTTAGACTAGGAGTTCCTTGTGGTTATAGATACTGCTCACGTACTAATGATTACCTGGCGGTTTGTCTACCTTTTACCCCAGTTTTTGACTTATGGACTCATCCTTGATGCCTTTTCCCGCCGACCCCTCTGGTGGCTGGTAGTTCTTGGTAAATAGGTGAGTGGGCAATATGAGTGTGTTAGAACTAAAGTTCTTATAGAATCAGTGTGTGTTTGCAACTGTTCACCAATACCACCTTGATGCTTGAATGGGTGTTTTCTACTCTAGTGACTGAGGCCAACACACGGTATGAACCCAGGTGCACACTTAAGCCTGGATAACTGCTGCATATTTTAACCTTTTTAAACCTCTTCACATTTCACAACAATCCACCTCACCTATTCAGTGACTGTGCTGTGTGCCACACTAGTGACGCTTGGCATACGTAATCACTTAGGCATGCATTGATTGTTACTTGAATCACAAGTACACCTACAGCATGCCACACTACTCACCGTTCTTTCCCATGGCGTGACCTACTTGGTATTTTGCATATTGTTTAATCATTGTTTTTATCTCTTTTCTATGTTTAGGCATAGGACAACCCCCACAGAGGTAAAACAAACACAAACTCACACATGACACCAGCATGTTGTAAATCACCTTTTATAGGTCCTGATGAATCGCGGGTAACTATTGCCCACTGCGAGAAACATGTCGACCGTCTTCACCACTAGCCCCATCTAGGTTCACCTGACTATGCTCGTTGACTCCTAGTAAGCTAGCCCCCTGTTTTTATTTGCAGCGAGGGACCCCCAGAATAAAATTGATTCCGGTACCCTTAGCTACATTTTAATTATCCCTGTTCCACTACCACATACCCCCCTGCCCACACACCCACACCTCACCATAAGGCTGTTGGAAAAAAGATCTCCGCCAAAGAGCCCCTCTTGAGGTGAGCCCGTCGGGGATTGCACCGCCTCCCCGACGAGGAGCAACCGCCGATGATGAAGCATGACATCCTTCGGGGTGTGTGAGGCCAATCCATCCAACAAAATGGATGCCCTTGGGTGTTACACTTACACCTCTGGTCACGCCAGTTAGTTCTTTCCTTTAGTCACGCTTAGGAACAGTTCAGCAACCCTTCCTTGTTGTAACCAATATTCACCAATGCACAGTCTACACTTAAACCTTGCGATTTATGGATTGTCACCGCATATGCCAAGCAAACAGGAAACTGCTTACGACGAACATATAAGTCTTTTACAAGCAAAAATCTAGCAGAACAACGACCAATTAGCTGTACTTCCTCAATGCCATCAAATTTAATTTTTAAAAATTCAATTCCATCTCTATTTCTGTATTTCACAAAATCAACAACATTACCCATTGATCCATTTACCAGACCTCTTTCAACATGTAAATTCCTTCTTAAAATTATACGGCAGTTCAAGCACACATTCAGAGTCTTTTCAAAGCCCGCAGTTTTAGATATACTCTTCTCTAATGAATCCAATTTTGTTTTCAGATTCTCAGACAAAATAATTGTTGATCCCATATGCTCTACTCTGTCAATAGCTTCCAGTTTCACAATCTCTTGCTTTTCTAAATGCAACATTTTGTTATTGAATTTGGCACATTCTGCAAGAGTTGGCATCAAACATATTCCAGATTTTTTCTCAGTAACTTTCTGAAAAATATTCTCAGGCACAACATCTTCGTCTGGATATAAATTTGTCAGTAATCGTGCATGTAAAGCTTCTTTCCCATGCTCGGTCACTTTTCCAATTCTAACATCTTGTAGAATAGTCTTGTAAACTTCATCCTTTGCCTGACGCATATTTTCATGCAGTTCAGCATAATTGAAGTTTAACCATATATTGACGTTGCCAATGCTCCCTAAGCACTTCCTGGTATCTTCATGCGTGAGCATTTTGAACACAGGTTGCCCTTTCACTGGTGTCAGCTGCAGAAGATCTCCGAAAACAATGATGTGTTTGCCACCAAATAACACATCATACTCTGTTTTGAGAACTTCTTGCATTCTCAAATGCACAAAGGCAAGCATGACATTGGAAACCATGCTTACTTCGTCAATGATAAGAAGTTTCATTTTCCTCAAGACTCTTGAAACTTCAAAACAAGCATCTCCAGATAGCTTGTGATATTCTAATTTGTTGTCATGCTCCACTGGCAGCATCAGTAAACGATGTAAAGTAATCCCTTTAATGTTATGTGCTGCCAGTCCAGTTGGAGCGGTGACAACACAAGACAGCGATGACTCTGTCCTTTCCTGCAAATAACATGAAATTGCTTTAATAAGGAAACTTTTTCCAGTTCCCGCTTCTCCACTCACGTACAGTCGGACAGGCTTCAACGACGTACATGAGCACTCTTTCTTGTCATGACTTAATCCATGATCAATTTGCATGGTAATCTCGTCATATATTTTCCTCTGCTCAACATTGAGTTGTCTTTCCAACTCTTCTAAGTTAACCGCATCCTCCTGAGCATGTGCCATGGCTCTTTCCACTTCATTCATAGCAGTGGCAGCTTCATTTTCGATAAGAGGTCCTCCTAGTGGATCCTGACTCAATGAAGCAGAACTCTGACTGTCCCGAGAACTGTCTCTGGCAATCTCGGCTGCAATCGTTGCTTCCTGCTCAATTTCCACATTCAACATTTCTACATATTTGGGAAAAGCAGGACATTCTATGGTCTCCTTGGCAGCATTGAATGAGTCTTCATAACAAAGGAAATGTCCAAGCAGTTCCTCTTCTGCACGCCAAGGCTTTAAAAGTTGCAAAAGTGCTAAATAGAAAAACTCCTTTTTTTCAGGAGATTCGCCACTCAATTTTCGATGGTTTATCAAGTGGCATTTTCTTTGCTTGACCAGACATCCCTCACTTCCTATTACAGCATACACTCCTTTCTCAGTATCTTCTTTGATGTTCCTCTTGAATATGTAATTTTGCAGAACCTCATACAGACAAACATTCTCGAGGTGACTGCTTCGATTTGGATAATATGTATCCAACATGTTGCTCTTCAAAATGTCGGTACTGTTTTGCTCCTTTTCCGCCAAATACTCAATTTCCCGCACAGGTTTCAGAACTCGATTACGCGTTGCAGCAAGACCAACACTCGCCCAAACGATACTCCTGGACTTGGCATAGAGACTTGCTGAAGACAACCGGTCAGAACATTCGTAAGCTCTGATTTCTCGATGCGAAAACATCTTCAGACTGAAACTGTACAACTTCTTGCTGAGGCTCTTTTCATGGGAAATGTCCTCCCACATATCCTTCAATTCTGTCTTCTCTTTTTTGGTGATGTAAGATGTCACATACCGAGCCACAGCCATACAGTTATCAGCCACAAACTGTATATCCATGTTAGCATTCCACATGGACAAAATCACCGGGTTGTAGTCGTTGATGTACTTAGACTCTTCGTTCCTCTTCAAATTGTATGTGTTTTTAGGTGATTTCTTCATCACATTATGTCACAGCGAAGACATCAAACTGTTCACTCTTCCTTTAGAAATCACCGGTCGTGGAAAGCCGAAACGACATTTGGTGTAGAACTTGTCTTTGTTCCGGAATTTACGACGACAGTACTTTCCACATCGATGGCTTTGGAAACGTAGAACTTTTTCTCTTAGGCTTTTTTTCTCCTTTGCGTTTGGAACAGCACACGTAGAATACTGTTCTATGAAACTCATCACTGAGTCTTCTGCATCCGTTCCAAATTTAGGTGCATCCTTGATCCACAGCAACATATGTATATGAGGAGCACCTCTTGCTTGGTACTCCTTCCTCCAGAAGAAATCCAACACCTCTCCAAGAGGTGGATTCTTCTTATTCATGATGAAAGACATCATACCTTCAAATCTATGATTGAAGTACCTACATACATTGACTGGATCCAAAGAGCACAGTTCTCCAGGTGTCTTGAATTCGATGTTTTCCACGTTAGCATTTGCCTCTCGTAGAAATTCAAGTAAGTCTTCCCAGCCATACTCAGCACAGCTCAAAGTGAGGAACCATGTGGGAGTTCCTAAGTTCCTCAGCATACATTTTAAATCACCATGACGACGGTACCAGTACTCATTAGTACCACGCTGACATGCCATGAGATTAATCAGGTGAGAATCCAAAATACTGTCTTGGACATTGACTTTATCCATAAAGTCACTTGCCGAGATGTTTTGCATGTGTATACCACTTTTCAAGATGTGGTTCACTGCATATGACAGTCCAGACAGATCGCTTTCAAACAGGAGATGAAACAAATAAGGAATGCATTGTCGAAACCTAGGATCTCCTGCATACAATCGCAAAGTCCGGTATTCAGAAGCAGGAATTTGATGAGGTCGCTCATCATATCTTCCTCCCTGACCTGTTGGAAAAAGCTGTGGGAAACACCGAGCTTCCAAACTTTCCTCCCAAACACTAATGGGACTCCCTTTCGCTTGTTTCATTTGAAACAACTCAATAGCATTCCCCATGACTTCCTTGGAATGCAAAGGATGAACACTATAATGTTCATATATTTCTTCACTAGTACAGGGTTCTACTTTCTCAATTTGACCAGCACACAAATCGCTATTCTCTTCCTCACTTACTTCCTCTTCTGCAACATATACATTTTTATAGTATTTATTATATTTTTTCAAATACAATGTTGCCCTTTTGACTTTCCTAACATCTACTAAATCTTGCCATATTTTCTTATTCTTTGTCGGAACCCCATTAACTAAGATAACAAGAGGTTCCTCTTCCACTTTTTCTACTCCAATTGTGTTAATGTTTTTCTTCAAATCTAGAGGCAAATAAACAACTCTTCCCTTTAATCCTCTCTGTAAATCTGATGGAGGCAATTTCCCTGTCTTTGGCTCCATTCTTACAATAGCCTGAAAGGGATGTATACTTTGAATCAAAATAGATTCATAAGTATTTAAATCCTTCAATTCAGAAGGAATCTCAACCAATTCCAGATTATTATGAACTGCTCTAGCAGGCATCTGGTTTTGATTTAATTTGTTACAACAATAAGTACACACACGTTGATCCAATCCCAAATCAAAACAATTTTCTACCATCAAGTATGTTGTAAAATCCTTCCATTCACTATTATTTTCCCTTTCACTTTTTGCATATAAATCCACTAACTTAGTCTGATTCTTATAATAAGTGCGTCGACAACACACACAAGTGAAATTTGGCCTCTCACTTGATTTCACCTCAAACGTCGCAATTTCCCTCTGGAAATTATCTGTACTGGAAACCTGTACACTATCTTCCACATTACTCTCTTCTTCTTGGTCAATTTCAACATTCTCCTCTTTACTTCCAAAGTAACAAAACTCAATTTCTTCACATATATTCTTCACATCTATTTCAGAACCATGCAAAAGAGCAGCGCATAATTGTTTAAGCATAATTGCTGGACTCTTAGCATAATACAACATTCTAACTAATTTCCTCACTTTATTATGATGCACTGCTAGCATCCTGAAATGATGAAAAACACTCTGGCATACTCTCCTGGAAAGACAAGCCAGTGAATGACCATGCAAACCTATCACTTCTCTCACTCTGCAAGGATCTAATTCTTGCAACAACTTCATTTTCTGCTTCAAACTTTTCTTATTAAATGACCGTATAAAATCACAAAGCAAATTGATGGAATCCTGTCGTACACTGCAAATACTACTACACTTCCAGGTGTACACAGGACCCTTAGGACGTCTCCCTAAAACCTCATTACCTAACACCTCTTCTATCTCTGTTGTCACAAGTTTTTCTTTTTCAACTGGACAACCATCTTTCACTTCATAACCTCGACCACTGGTGTCAACTGCATGCACCAAATCATTATCCTGGAAATAACTCTCCTCATTAAAAAATGCCTCAGAGCTTGAACTATGCATCCATTCTCCAGAAAAAACTTCACAAAAATTACTACGATTAACTATTCTCTTCCATCTACTATTTCTTTTGAAATCATAAATTGCCTTGTTTAGCTTCCTAATTCTATTGATTGTCAAAATAAATAACTTACGTTTAATTTCAAATGCCTGATCAATAACTTTCTCAACTATTTTTTTTCTCTTATAAAAAACCACTTTCTGTTGACCTTTCTTAATATTTTTTAACAAATTGCCAATTATCCTGTTGCGGAACATTCGTTTACGAATGTCCCTAAACTGTTGTTTCCTTCTACTTTCATGCATAGAGTTATCTCTTACTCTAGCAGTAACATTTCTCATTGGCCTTTCCTTACCGTTTGAATTGCTTCTCCTTTTCTGGACTGAAACATTTTCTGTAGTAATATTTTTTTTACTAGATATATTTCTTATGAATGTTTTTGTACTCTTACCCGGTGCTTTCTTGGTGACTTGACAAATCTTTTTGTTAGAGGACTGCTGCTTTTTTTCATTCACCTGCTGTCTTTGACGTTTTGCAGCCTTTCTCACTCTTTCTTTGCTTGGCATCCTAAAATCTTGAAATAATCTGCAGTTGAATCTGTGGTAAAATAGAATAAAAAATGTTATTAACCACTATTACCCAACAGTAAATTAATAACAGTCATCAAAAACTTAACACACTACTTAACATTTTTACATAGAAGAATTTTTTGTACATGGCAAATTTAGAATACAGAAATAGCAGAAAAGAAATGGAATTTATATTCATTTTACCTGTCCTGTTTTATATATGAATCTGATCTAATTTTATGACCATATTTTAATATTTTATTGAAGACACTACACATAACCTGTTTTTGAAGGTGTCTTTATTTTTAAATTAAACGGTTTACATATTTACTTTTTATTTATTATAAATTTATAAAATAAATGTTTATAGTTCCATAGGCTCAAGCAAGTCAGCTTCCCATCCTATGTCATACAATTCTGACAAATCTGCATCCTCATCACGTTCTTCTTCATCCTCAGGATTGAAATCATCCAAGGGATCAACATCCACTGATGTTTCAATTACGAGTTGAATGATGAGGTCGAAATCAACTGATTGCTGATTGTCGCTCATGTTGATGTTGTCTTTATCTTTAAAGAAAGATAACAACAATGAGATGTTGCACAGTAAGAGACAAATCTCAGAGATTATAATAGTAAAATTGTTTAACAAGAGTAACATTTTGCAGCTATTATTTAACCATGTCCAACGATGCTGAGGAGCAGAGGAGGTGAAGCCTATCTCCAATTTTTCACTGAACAGGACTCATCTCTTCTTAACCTTGGATAAACCTCACCGACTCTGTGTCCCCTGCACATAATTAAATGTAAAGGGGCAGATTTATAATAACTAGCACATCCCCAGGGATGCACCAGTTAACATGCACTGCTGCTCTACCACCCACAGTGTGCCGCATTTACAATCAGATAGGACAAAGCTACATCAAAACCCTGCGCCTGCTTGAAGCAGGCATAGATCTTGACGCAGGTAGGCTGAAAGCTAAAGCAACAACTAAGTGTCGTGTGCAGAAGTTGCAAAAAAGGAAAAATGGCGTTTAAACCAGTAATGAGCCCATGCTAACTTAACACAGAGTAAAGATATCCAGGATCTACATCAGTTTGGGGTTCACGAACCTGGCAGGTACAAGGCACTGAGGCTTTGCACCGTGCATGTCTCATCCCAAATCATATGTTGTTTGTGAATGAAACAATTTCCCAGACCAAATGCTTTGGATTGGCTACTTCTAAAAAATTAAACACCCCTACTATCCCGGAGTTACAGGAATATGATGCTTGGAGTAATTTTACTCGTTGTCCATTAAAGATTTACAGGCCCTACTCCGTAATTCTTCCTTTAACATTTCCAGTATAAATCCAAAAGGTTGACTGCTTTGGCAACGTGCCTTATCCACGGTTTAATAACGCTGCCTTTTGCTTTATATAAGTTTTCAAATTGTATGAAATATATACCAATAGGTCGTTATTAACCTTTAGGTAGTGGTTTTCTTCATGAGGTCTGGTCGCTTCCATACACATACAGATTTTCAAAGATGATCAAGAAGTTTATCTGAATGGAGAGGAATGCACTGAGACGCCAGATCATTCACTAATGTGTAGGCACATACAGTTACACGGTTCATGCAACAAACACCGACCAAATATGGCTTGCGTGTTGCAAGGCACGCCAGTTCCTGCTATCATCCCCACGTTCAAGTTGTTGGAAAATGGTAGTTATTTGATGCTCAATAATGAAGATTGTTCTGGGTTAATTAAAAGTATTCCTTTTATCGTAACAGTAAGTGAACGGGTTATTTGCTGCAGAAATGTTCTATTTCCTCCCACACATGAACATAGGGAGTTTTCAATCTGGCCACAAATACCAACCTTGGGAGCACATTTCAACGGCATGGCAAGAATAAGAGCTCTTTTGTCTCAGAGAGAGGTGGCCTTGACTTCGGCCCGTGAAACTTTCGTGCTTCACATAGCGAACACCCGTACAGAGGTGCAGACCCTTTTAAATACAGATTCGCCTTTCCATTTCAGCAAGATGGTTCGGACTATCTCTAACGTGTCCTCTACAAAGGGCCTGGCACACTTTTTTAAAGTTGTTACCAGTGGTCTTGTGACTTCATTTGAGAAAATCTTTGGAATCATCCCTGCTTTCTTTCATTCTATTTTTTCCACTGTGCTTGGTGGATTCCCATTTTTACTTGCATTACCAGCGGACGCTCTTGTGCTTTTTTACATTTTTAAATATGGATGTCCCTCCTGTGCAACCTCCCGCCCTGCAGCTGCTCACGCTGTTCCGCAATCGCATGCTTGAATATTATGGCACAATGCCGTTGGCGATATTAAGCACGGCATATGGATTATCTTTTCGATTCTCCTACTTCACCTGTGTCCAGCCTGTATTTCACTGCCTGACCTGTGATTTCGATTGGGCCATTGATTTGTGTCTCTGCGGACCGGTTTCTCCTGACGTCGACTTTAATCAGCTGATGAGTCCTATCATTACTCACGAGTTGGTTTGTCCTGGCGAAAGTATTATGGCTGTGGCATTGATCCATGGACTAATTGGTCCCTGGAATTTACTGGCGGCAACACAGTCTTTCTTGGAACAGAGCTTTCTTGAAAACCCACCGAGCTGTCCTCTGATGGTGATAGAGGATCCGGTGCTGGAAGAGCACGTATGTTCTTTTCCGCTTTTAAATTGGATGGCTGAACTCTTTTCGGATGAAGACAGTGACTTCCTATTAGAGGCTGTTGCAGCTTATTTTGCATACACAGTTATGTCATAGACCTTTTTCATGTTTGATATGCTGAGTACTAGCATTTCATTGACAAGTCATTGACTTATTTGTCAAGTTTTTATTATTTAGCTTGCCTATTGGCTTAAGCCTCGATAAAGTAGTTGGCTGTTTTATTTTTCTTTAGCATTAAATTTTCCTTGTTTTTAATGTTTTACCTTGCGGACCGTCCACATATAAAGTTGCAATCTGCTCTCATGAGATGGCACTTCTATTATCTTATTCAGTTCGTTTCCGGATCATGGGGAGGTGTCATGTAGATCCTATATATCTTTACACCGTGTTAAGTTAGCATGGACTCGTTACCGGTTTAAACGCCATTTTTCCTTTTTTGCAACTTCTGCACACGACACTTAGTTGTTGCTTTAGCTTTCAACCTAATAGTTCATCGTGATTTACATGAGAATAATATGTTATTGCTCTACTATCTGCTTTACTTGTTAAACTATATCTGTACAGCGAGTGCTGAAGTTTCAAGAACAACACGATACAGAATTGTTATGAGGTCTGATCTCCACGACTTCATACTCATAACATAAGTGCAGCTTCTGCCAATTCTGGGCATGAGGCGGGTTTTATATTGCTTTGCCGAACACACATACACAACACTTGATGCGGTTCACATGAAGAGAGAGCTGGTGTATGCTGATGTGATTCCTTCAAATCTAAGACACTAAAGTATGGGCACGCCCTAAACCAACACAAAGAGACCTTCTTAGCAAATAATATAATATGTGTATTAGGGAGGGTGAGATATAAGCAGCCGCGGGCCGTGGAGGGAGTTACGGTGGGGCAGGGAGGCGGGGAGGGGGAGGGGCAGGGTGGAGCCCTCTCCACCCTGCCCCTCCCCCTCCCCGCCTCCCTGCCCCACCGTAACTCCCTCCACGGCCCGCGGCTGCTTATAAGTGTTGCTAACTCTTATTCATTTACAGCATGTTAACATACTGTCACCATTCGCTTTTTATGTACTAGTAACTGTGCTGGTAATTTTGCTACTGATAATATGTGTACTTGTATTATCTAAGATACTACGCCTGAGAAGACGGCATTAGTAAATAAACATTTCAAATACACATGTGTTCTTCTTAACTCCATGTTCTGGTTTCTAAGAAATATATAACGACCGACTGTTCATGAGTTCCACGTATCCTGAGGTACTATAAGTTCATATTCTGGATTGTCTAAACATTGAGAGTTTGTTATATCCAATGTGACACTGTACCTAGCTTGCTAAGGGGTTTTTGATTACTAAGGTGAGTTTTGGGGCACCCTAATTCGCCGAGGTTCCAATCCTCTGTCCACAGTTCTGTGTGAGAACAGAAACCCTACGACAGGGGCACCCCTGAGCCTTGCTGGAGCTTCATCACACTTGCGATACAACTCCAGCAATGCGCCACCTTTACGGCACAGATACGTCACGCATCTGTGCTGTTTTTGCCCCATGATGCGCCGCATTGTAAATGCAGCACACCATAGGTGACGGAACAGCGGCACAGAATGACTAACACATCCCTGGTGATGCGCCAGTCATCATAAATCTATCCCTATGCTTCTTATCTTGTTAGACATGAACCGCCATATGTATCATCAAAGTTTTTTGCATTTCCTAAATAGCGAACTTTAAGGAATAAATAGCGATTCTTTACCATTCCTAGTTTGCGATGAGCTATTTGCTAATTACAAATTACCCATTCATTTCCATGCAGCAGGAGGCCCATAGGAATGAAGGTGCAATTTGCGATTAGCAATTACCTCATCGCAAATTACGAATTTTTCCGAGGGTGCAGGAGTGTCTCAAGAACACCCTGCTGCACCCCTGAAAAAGAAATTTGGGGGCATATGGCGCACATAAATTTTGAAATCATTCCTTTACCTCAAAAACGATTTTCAACTCATAATTTGAAAACACTGCACATGGGGAAATGACTTAAAATGTCCTTAAGACACATAAAAGCGTTTTTTGATTGCCTTTGCAGCATGTTTCAGTCACCTTTAACATGCCTATGTAACGCAAACATTCAAAATCTAAATTTGCCATGCACAGGTGGGAGCATATTTACAAGCAATTTGCTCCACAGACAAACTTCTTACATTGAAATGGGAAAAATAACATCAGAGACTCTCAATTACCTTATAAAGAAGCAGACACCATTATGTCCTTCTCATCAATATTAAAACCATTGCTTTTTCTCAAAAACGATTTACAAGTCATAATTTGAAAACACTCCACAGCTCCTATGCACATAAAAACCCTGTCAGTACTAATACTTCACATTTTCTCCAATTACAATTTCTCAAAGAAACAAAATCTATTTGTAAAACACTTGAGACAAAGCAACATTTGAAAAACACAACTTTCTTCATAATTTTCTCCTTAAAGCACACTATTTTCTATCTAAATTAAAGAAATCTTTTCTCACCTTAGCAAATACTTTGAGTTTCAAAACAGTCTCAGAAACACACCAATTTGTCTTCAGCAGAGCAAAAGGTATGCACTCCAGAGTCTGCAGCTATCAAAAGCACAGAAATGCTGTAATTCCTCACACATATCTCTCATGTCACCCAATCAAAACTCTTCCCTCACTTTTTTTCAAAGCAAAACCCTTCCCCCCTCTGCCCCCTCTCTGCTTTTTCTGCATAGCAACCACCTCTTGCAAGACCTCTGGTGTTTCCAAGTTCACACAACAAAGTTGCAATTGAACTCTGAACTCTCAGTGCACCTGCATATCCAGTGCAATCTTTCATTTAATGATTTTTTCTTCGCCACTCAAAATACATCTTTCAACGAACTCATCCATGCACCCTAACTTTCTGTTTTCAGCAATCAAAATCCACCAATCACTCTTACTGCTTCATTAACACAGAAACTCCTCAGTTTTTTTCATTTTACACTCTCATTTTTTCAACTGCCATTTCATTGCCACACTTCATCTGACTGCAGGAGAACCTTCTCTCGCCATGTTTTCTGTCTGGATTGTTGGACATAGTTACATCTATTGGGCTCAGAGGTACGCTGAAAACAGGAATTTACCTAACCTCAATTTACAAGATGTGGAAATTAAGTGGTTTGGCCACAGAGGATTAAAATGTCACCAATTGATACCATTGGTGAAAACCTTTATGCATTTGCCAAAACCTGACCTGTTAATTGTGCACTGTGGAGGTAATGATTTGGGCACTTTGACTGGGGTAGGTCTGGAAATGCTTTTAAAGGACACCTTTGAGCAATTGATGGCACTTTTTCCTCAGACTGCCTTGGTATATTCAAATATATGCCAAAGACAAAAATGGAGGTGGTCGAACCAATTTTGTCCACAAAGTGAGAAATCGAGGAAGCATGTAAACAAATCTGTTTCAGCTTACATGAGAGACCATGGAATGGGCTCCCTGTACAACAATAACTTGCGTTACTACATGCAAGATATCTACAGAGGAGATGGAGTTCACTTCTCAGATGAGGGCAACAGAATTTTCACTCTGAATTTAAGACTGTGCATTGGTACCTACTTATAAGTACCTAAATGTACCATAAACCCAAAAGCTCTTCTCAGAGCTACCCTACATCTGATCACTCACAATTATTATTTTACTCTAACTTTTTTCACTAATTTTCAAGAAAGTACGCTCCCCAGAACGCTTCCCGGTTCGCGAACCGGGCGCACTCCACGCAAAAAAACTAAAAAAACGGTATATTTTTTTTTTGCCCTGCGAGACCCTTTTAAAGCCTCCACATCAAACCTAGGGGGTCAGGGACGATCTACTATGCCCCCTTATGGTCATTTGCCCCTTAGCTTTGGCCTCCTCTTGTCTCTCGATCCTACCGAGAGACAAGATGGCAGCCGCTACGGACTGTTTGGAATGTTTACAGACGCCGAAGAACCAATCAGCTTCGCAAACCTCCGTAACGCGAAAAGTACGCGAAGCGGAGCGCTGTTACAGATATATATCTTTTTTTGAACGTTAATTTCTCAAAATCCACTGGAGCACATATATTGAGACCTAGCAAAGGCACATCGGGCTACCAGTCCCTACAATTTTGCCAAGTTTCGTGCAAATCCATTCAGCCGTTCGATTATTATCATTATTTTTTTTTTTGCCCCGCTGGGCCCTTTTAAAACCTCCACATCAAACCTAGGGGGTCAGCGAGAATCTACTATGCCCCCTTATGGTCATTTGCCCCTTCGCTTTGGCCTCCTCTTGTCTCTCGATCCTACCGAGAGACAAGATGGCGGCCGCTACGGACTGTTTGGAATGTTTACAGACGCCGGAGAACCAATCAGCTTCGCTTCACAAAGCTCCGTTGCGCGAAAAGTACGCGAACCGGAGCGCTGCCCGGTCCGCTGTTACAGATATATATCTTTTTTTAAACGTTAATTTCTCAAAATCCACTGGAGCACATATATTGAGACCTACAAAAGGCACATCGGGCTACCAGTCCCTACAATTTTGCCAAGTTTCGTGCAAATCCATTCAGCCGTTCGGGCTAAAAGTGAGGCCAACCGCCCTATGGAAAACTCAATGTTAAAAACACGTTTTGGGACCCCCCTTTTTTCTCGACCCCCCCTGGACGAACCCCCCCCCCAATTTTCAGGGGCTGCTCAGAAACAAAATGTGCCATTTTCCTGAAAATTTCAGCCAATTCCGTCCACAAACGCCAAAGTTATTAGACATAGAATTTTCAAAAATCCCATAGAGAAAAAATCCTAACTATATATACCTACTGGCGACCGCCAGTAGGTAATATATATATATATATATATATATATACTATATCTCACACAGTGGCAGGTCGTCACTGTGTAGTTATGGTTCAGCCACAAATTCCAGTGAAAAGCTATGTTTATGATTTGCCTTATCTTTTGAACCCATGAATGAACTTGCACCAAATATGGCAACCACTTGGCTTGGTCATTTTGATTTGTTAAGCCATGCAAGGCCACCCTGCGTGGCTTTGAGAGCCTCATAAATCATCGGTAAGGCGACTCAGAGCAAATTGCTGCATTGTCTTACTCTGCACTCAGGAGGTATTCCATGGACGTTTATTTAGTTGGCTTTCACACTCGAAACCTGTTGAATTTGATGCTGTCTCTGATTTAAAAAGTGATATGGACCTGGGGAGGTGCCAAATCGGTATGCCTCTGGAGGTGAGGCGTAACGAGGAGGAATGTGTTTATTTCCCCTCACGTTTTCCTCTTGCATTGTGTGATGCTCTGTGTGTGCACACATGGAAAGAGGTAAGTGCCTCTTAGGATTGGTTTTGTGCAGGAAGGTGTGCCTTCATGCACAAAAACAATGCTGCCGACAACAGAGGTACCCTTGCACCATGGTGTAAGGTTGCCTACATTGGCGCTAGGCTGCCAAAATTGGGAGGCGCAGGGAGAAGGGACAGGAATGTGCTGTATTGCTTAAATGCAAAGGATTCCTGCCCTTTCACTTTGGTGTAGGACAGCGCAGCAAGGTGTCTTGCTATCATGCCCTACTCCATATTCCCATAGATAAGCCCTAAAACCTCCACCAGATTGCTTACTATGAATGCACAGTCCAGAGACTGTGTTGCTGCCCCTAGATAGTTTCAATCGTGGTACATCTGGGATATTTATTTTCTAGTGTAAATTTACCTCTTAATAGATTTTTTGTATATAGTTCTTTTTACTGTATTCCCCTTGGTTCTTTTTGATTGATGAAGAGTCAAATGATGACATTTCCCTTCCCTCCAGTGATCCTATTGCTAATAACTTACTTGTTCACTATCAGTGCTGTAGCATTTACTATAGCAGCAACAAGGCTTAGAAACCAGCACTCTCTCAGAACCCATTTCCAGTGGTTTAAGGCCCGAAGATTGCATCTTACACACATAAATAAGTGATTGTATAGCCAAAATGTAATTTGTGAGCAGGACAATGAACGTTTCTGGGTTGTGATCGAAAGGGGATCATATAAAATTGTTTAGGAGGGAGGAAAGGATGAAAACAGGGGTAGAGTTTAAGTAGGTATCAAGAATGACAGAATAGCGGGGAGTCTATACCCATAGTACAGTGGGTGAGCAGGGCTGAAGAAAATAGATGAACAAACTGTGAAGTTCATGAAAATTATGTTTCTGGAAGTAAATGTTTCAGACAAGCCTTGGAGGGACGTTGACACTTCTGCTGTGTCAGCAACCTAACCACTTAGGTAATGGTGATGAAAGAGTGTCTCCAGGACACACCTATGCTGTGTGTATAAATATATATATATATATATATATATATATATATATATATATATATATATATATATATATCTGCAATACCTCGCAGCGCTCAAGCCCTCAGGTGAAATCCAATGCATGAACCAACTTTGTTGCAGCATACAGTTTATTTCCCAAATAAACAGCTAGTCATGACGCGTTTCGACCGTCCCTGCGGCCTTGGTCACATGACAATGCAATATGCTCTGCCCATTTTAAAGTGCAAGTGCATCACATGTCTAACTGGACATAGAAAAAATACTTTCAGTATAGATACTATAAGAAAGTCAAATGCAATATCTCACTTCTATCCGTATAAATACAATAACATATTTGTGCAAAAGACAGTTTATAAATCACTTCAATTGTCAATTGCTATGTTTGGACAACAATAATAACATGTTTCAATCACATTTGTACTACCAGCTTAAATGCTAGTTCCCTATTCCAAAACATACTTCATTTGAACTGTGTCCATATGACATGCGTTTTAAGTTCAAAAATTAACACGTGCTCACCATAACGTGCATAAAATATAAATTTGTTAAAGAAACTAAAAAGTTCTATTATTTCAAAAACTAATGAAACTACATAATAATCATTATAAATTATAATAGAACTGCACAAGAAATATATGTACATGTATAAGCATTGTTTGAGTCACTTAACACTGTGGACAAGTCATACCCAATAGGACTACTATTTCTAGCTAAGCACCTAAATACATATTATGTCCTTTCTATGTTGTTTGTCATTCAAAGAAGGGTCCCCTTCAATGATAATACTAAAGTGGCCTAGTGCAGTAGTGCAATACAACTAAAGTGACTCGTGCTTATAAAAGATGATAAAACCACGAATAAATATCAATTTTCCAATTAATAAGTATACTGGTTCAATTCATTATCCAATGTTACGATAGATAGATCAGGAGGGGAATTCATATATATGATGATATCAGAGGGACAATTTCATATTAATTCATACAGTACTTCATGTGATTAGAAATATATCAAAATCAATTCATTTACACAACACCTTATTGATGGTGAAGTAAAAAATGAATTAAAACAACATTATAAGAACAAACCTAATATAAAAGGATATTGGTGACATGACTAAAACCTATCTAAAAGACATATGGATAAAATCTACCCTAATATCTAAAAGACGGCTAAAATCAACCATGGGTCATTGTATATACATTGCACTTGTAATGTGTTCTCTATTAAAGCTCTAATCGTTTAAAAAGAATACATATGTTTAAATAGAAAACGTGCAAACATAGCAATGTAGTACCGAAATTTCCTATTTGTCCTAACCATAATATTGAATGATATATGCCTTCTCTTCCTAGCCTACATTCCCATTAACGACCTCACATGTAAAAGATTTTTTATTTCTATTATAAATAAGTGTGAAGGTCTTCTGTGGTGTTCAATCCTCCAGGCCATTTGGAATCGAATTCCAGGATGTAGTTTGTTTCAGTTCTTCGCATGCAAGCCTCCCTATCCCCTCCTCTTTTTGTTACTGGGATGGATTCGATTGCGTAGTATTTTAAGCATTGAGGTTTACTGTTATGACATGCCTCAAAATGCCTCGCAACCGGATAACTCTGGTCTTTATTAGTTATAGCACGCAGATGCTGCAAGATTCTTTTATGAACCTGCAGCTTCGTGCTGCCTACATATTTCAAATGGCAATCGCACTCCAGGATGTACACACAGTACTCTGTCTTACATGTAAGGTGTTGCTTAATCTCCCTGGTTGCCCTTGGGATAACAGTGGTGTATTTCTTAGTATTCACACCATGTTGACATGCTTTACATGTGAGACATTTGTAGAACCCCCTACTGGTAGGCCGCCAGGGTTCTTTTCCAAGACATTCCTGGCTTTTTTTAGTTAGAATTGTGCCCAGACTCATACCTTTACGATAGGTTATCGATGGATTGGCGAGCATCAAATCTCCAATAATGGGGTCATCCTGCACACAGTGCCAATTTTGTCTGACTATACTCCTTAGTTCCTTTTCCTGTTTGGAGTATGTCAGTACTAACCGAACTGAGTTGGTGTCTATACTCTGAATAGGGCTTATTTTCGGGTTGTACTTTAGGAGATCACTTCTAGCTTTTTGCCGTGATTTTCTTATGGCGGTTTCTACTGTCCTAGTGCTGTATCCTCTATCCACAAATCTAGATAAACTTTCTTGTTGTTTCATGATCATATCTTCATCATTACTACAAATACTGCGGATGCGAAGCTTCTCACCGTATGGTATTGATTTGATCAAATGTTGTGGATTGGCACTCGTTGCATGTAATAGAGTGTTTCCCGCCGTTGGTTTTCTAAAAAGGGTAGTACTAAGAACATTGTTGGATAAAAAAACCTCCACATCTAAGAATGTCACCGATTCCTTGCTAATACTAGAAGTAAATTTCAAGTTAAAATCATTCACATTTATTTCCTGTATAAAATTTAAAACAATGTCTTCAGATCCATGCCACACTATAAAAAGGTCATCAATGAAACAAAGCCAAGAGACTATATTGGATGTACAATAGTGCATATATTTGCGCCTGAGGACCAGTTCCTCCCACCACCCCATAAAGAGGCACGCATAACTTGGGGAGAAACTGGCCCCCAAGGCTACACCCTGGACCAGCTGAAAAAATTGGCCATTGAACATAAAATAATTATTCTCTAGACAGAAGGATAGCATTTCCAGCAGCATTTTTGTATGGTGAGTTAATTCCATTGGCCTGCTGCTTAAATAATATTCGCATGCTCGCAGGCCATCCCTATGTTTGATGCAAGTATACAGGGAACTCACGTCCAATGTCACTAGGAGGAAATCTGATTTCCACTCAATCTCTTCAATTTTGGGCAGGAAATCACTTGTGTCCTGGACAAAGATTTCATATATGTCTGTAAGAAGTAATCAATGTATTTGGATAAGTTCTCCAAAGGCCCACCGCATGCCGCAATTATTGGTCTTCCTGGCGGTTCAGTAAGATTTTTATGGACCTTTGGTATAAAGTATATGTAGGGGACTAGTGGGTGATCCTTTTTAATGTACTTAAACTCATCCCCACTCAACATACCTAGTCCATTCCATGCCACCAAATTTTTGCACAGATTTTCCTGCATAATCCTGTATTTTTGCAGATTGCTTCTTCTGTAACATTGGATATCATCCAACTGGCTATATGCTTCCTGAAGATAATTTTTGATTGGTCATAAGACGATGTTCCCGCGTTTATCTGAATTGCGGGTCACCAATTCTGCCTCCTGTAACTTCTTTACCAATTGATTCAGTTTCCTCTCTTGGCTGGTGTATTTTTTCTCTTTTTCATTGTTTACACGGGCCAACTTTTTTATTTGCATCACCACTGCCTCACTGAAAGCATCAAGTCCATCACGAGCTGCCAGGGGGATGTACTTTGATTTTGGCTTAAATGGGGTGTTTGGTTTCTTCTGACTACTTAATGCCACTCTTTCTTGTGTCCCCATATTATCCTCACTTCCCAACTGGCACATGTCATGAAACAGGCCAATATCACTCACTGTCAGTTCTGCGGTGCCCACTCCAGGCTTTGGTGGCTCTATAACTGCACTTGATGGTTTATGCAAGAACTGTTTTTTTAATTTCAATTTGCGTATGTACTGATAGACATCCGCCCTTGTTCTTGTGTAGCAGAAGTTCGATTCCGGACAAAAGCTCAATATATATAACTCCCTAGGGTTTGAACCTCCTGGCAGCCTTTTTTGGGGAATGGGTGGGAGGGTTCTACTTTTTTTGCACTTTTCACATCTTTTGCCTCCTCCACTTGTAAATGGAGGACAAGTTCTGCTTATTGTGAGAGTGGTGGGAAGAGCTTGCTGTTGCACGATCCCTTCTGCGCACTTACAAATTCCTGAATGAGGCGGCCTTGTACTCATTGATTGGTCACCTTATAATTATGGGTTTGCGATCACTAGTGACATCACTCACACATGGATGCACCTGGGAGGGATTCCCTAGCCCTTTTAGGTTGATCAAATGATCAAGTGGGTCGGCAGAGCTTTAGAATGAGCATAAGGGCACCTATTACTGCCTGTCCTTTTTGCCCCTTGACCATATCGACCAGCTCAAGACACTTTTTTTCTTTTTTTTTCTGTTGGTGGGAAGGAGGTTGGATAAAAGGCGGAGCAGCCCATCTCTCCAGCAGAAGAGATGAATCAGGAGATGAGAATTGGGTGGAGATGGACTATGATTGTTTCGATCCCTCCCCTTACAGCACCCACCGCTAGATTTAGTTTCATACAATTGCTTTTCCTGCCAATGGTTCTCTGTCTAGGAAGAGGATTGTAAGAAGAAGATACTGTGCATCTGTGCCAGACATTGTTTTTTTTCTGTTAGCCTAAGAAGAATCCAAATAGTGTATCACTTCTTTTTGGGGAACAGACACAGTTGTGCACCGGCAAGTCACTGGACATTGTTCTTTTTTTTGGGGGGGGGGGGGGGGCTAAGACAAAATCTATACTTCCCCAGACTAATTCACCACTAATCCTTTTTTTTGTTTCGGAATAGCAAGCTACTCGCTGAAAAGTGCCTCAACACCTCATCAGGGGTAGCAAGCGCTGTATAAATGCAAACTTTTTCCCTCTTCTATCCATCCACTGTCCTTCTCAATTCAAATAACAGACTAACATATCCACCACTCAAATTCATTTTATATTTCACTATACTAATTCACCAGTAATCGTTTATGGGTTCCAGAGTAGCCGGCTACTCGCCAAAAAAGCGCATTGACGCCTCATCAGGGGTAGTAAGCACTATATAAATGCAATTACAATACAATTGTTACTTAGTTTCCAGTATGCCAATTTTCATGGTGGTTTGTGCAAGGGGAAATGGTTAAATGGGATGAAAAAAGATGTGTTTTCCCATTTTCGCTCATGAATGACATTATGCTTGCTCCTACAGCCCAGACGGCTGAGCGAATTTACACCAAACTTAACATGACAGTACAACTTTACTTACAAACATGCTTTCACTGGTTTGGTGTACATCCACTCAGTAGTTTCAGAGATATAGGGCCATATTACCAAGGTGAAGTATCGCCGCTTTCTCGGCGAATTGTGCCGAGAAAGCGGCGATACTTCTAGCGCCCTATTAACAAGGGCATGCTAACGCCTGCCTCAAGCCCACTTTGCATGTCAGCGAGAAACATCGCTAATGACATGCAAAGTGGGTACACCCTATTACCAAGGCAGGCGTTGGGAGAAGGAGACCTGCGATAAACTCGTTTATCGCAGGTCTCCCAGCGCCTGCTCTGATCAGGAGTTAGGCATTGATAACATGGGGGTGTGGATCATAAAGCTGAATCCACCCCCCCCATATTATCAAGGCACACATTAACGCGTGACAACAACGCTTGTTTTCACGCGCTTATGTTCCCTATCGCCGGATTTAATATCGCCTACGTGTTGCGCGTTGATAATGACACGCTAACACGGCGATAAAATCCGGCGATAGGGAAATGTGCGATGTGCGCTTTTTAACACACATCTTGGTAATATGGCCCATTAAGGTAGGCTTGAAAGGGTTAACACTTTTATATATCCCTGCCATTTAAAATCTAGAGTTAAAAATTCAGACTCCTGTCATCCCCATTTGAATTTTTTTAGCAATTTTGATTGGCCAGAGATGACTTGAGAAAATGTTTTTCCAATCATTTTGAAACTCGTGGTTATAAAAAAAATCACAATTTCACGCTATGAGAAAAAATTCTACAGCCAAGGGGGCTCCATGAAAGGTACTTAACACCAGGGGTGGACTGATGGTAATCAGATATGTGGGAAAAGATCCAACCCCCTCCCCCCAATAAACCAGATTTAAGACATGAAAATCACAATTCAGCAGACAAAGGTACCAATTTGAGCTGAACATCATGATTTTTTTTAACATATGTTTATTGAAATTTTGTTGGAAGCAAACATACAGTAAGCAGAATCGTATGTCTGAGAGGTCTGTTAAACAATATGTAACAAACGTGTGCACTCAGGATGGAGCAATATATAATTAAATATTCATATAGCATATACTCCCAGGAACAGTCCCATATGGGCTGAATCGACAAGAGCTCGATTATACTATACCCCTGCATATGCCCAGGATCTTCTCAAGATATGTCTGTTTAACCAATCTATTCAGAGTCTCAGCAGGTAAGGAAGTGTGTTACACCTCAGTAAGCCTACAAAACCCTGGGATTATGGGAGGTGCTGCGAGTCTGGATTACGCCATTCTGATCTCTATGGACCAGTGCTGTCATATGGGGCAGCAGCCGAGGGTCTGGGACCTTACTAAGAATCTTGAAGTCCATATTGAGCATGAACGGGGGCCAGAACGTGGGCTTTGGGACCCCAACAACCTTGGTCTTAGGGAGGATTACCACTTCTTGTGGTTTCGGGCAGAACACCCATCCTCAATAATTCTGCATAGTGCCTCCAGTTTTGGGGCTAACTGGCCCACAGATGTAAAATAAAACTCCACAGGGAGTCCACATGGGGCCGGGGTTTTGCCTGTGGCTATTTCTTTGTTGGCGTGCCGCATCTCCTCTACCGTCACTGTGCTCCCTAGGTCCTCCCTGGCCCCATAGGGCAGCATCCAGAGTAGTAGCCAGTCCAGAGAAACCTGTCTGTAGGCCCTCCGGGAGAAGCCCTGGGTAATTATATAGCATCTCATAGTAGGTCTTAAATGCATCATTAATGGCTGCTGAGGAGTAAAGCCGAGCACCATCAGCAGCTTGGAACTGGGTGATAAGTGCGCCTCTTATCTCTGGTCTGATAAGCTAGGCAGGGGTGTCTCTCTGATTGACCCTCCTCTGTATGAGCTTGTGCGACATGTTGCAGATAATCATGATAGCATAGACGCTTTAGTGCAGTGTTATATTCCTCCCTTGCCTAAAGGACCTTCCGGAGAGCCACTGGATCTGTCCCCTGGACATTATCTAATCTGTGGAACGTCCCATCCAGTGCTCGTAGTTCTCCATCTAGTTCCCTCCTTATTTCTACCGATTGACCCAGGTAGTGTCAGCAAACCACTACTTGAAACACCTTCCAATCCACTAGGCCAGTGATCGTCTAGCCCTGGTTAAGATCAAAGTACCCAGTGATGGCATTTTGTAGGGAGTCTTCATAGCAGGTGTCCTCAAGGGTCTTTGGGTTAAGGCACCAAACAAGAATTACTGGGTGGGGTGATTATTTAGTGGCATACACCCCAGAAGCAGTGGGCGGTGGTCAGATAGGGTGGGACCAAGATATTCAGAGTGCATCGTGTATTGGCTTAAGCTGCTGGAACATATGAATCTGTCCATCCAAATATGCAATGCGTAAATATGGGAGTAAAAGGAATAATATATCTCTATCCCATGTTGGGTCCGCAAGATGTCAACCCGGTCCCAGTGTTGTAGCCAGTCACAGAGGCCTGTAGCCACTCTAAGTGCCTGAGCCCCTGGTAGAGGGGGGGTGGAACGATCGAACAGGATGTGACAAAATTGAAGTCCCTTCTCAGGAGCAGATCATCCATTGCTAATTGCCCAGTGGAACAGAAAGAGATTGGAAGAAAGCAACCTGGTCCTGCTGTGGGTGAAAGATACTCTCTAGAGTGATTTCTCTACCCAACAATCTGCCCTTGACCAAAATATACCTCCCTTACTCATCTAAGGAGGGGTGTTTCAGCTCAAAAGGTGTCCCAGCTTGAAACCACACCAAGGCCCTGGTCATAGGCAGAGTAGAAGGTGGCATACAGCTGCCCTCTCCTCCGGCGCCGCAATCGCCCCACCTACACCCCAGGAATGTGGGCTTCTTGCAACACTGTGATGTGTACACTCTGCGCCTACGAAATCTGTGGATGTTATTATGTTTGACTGGGACCCCATCCCCCGGTTGTGCCATGTCACAATCGTGAGACCCTGATGTCCTGTGGCCATCTAGATAGGCAGTAATTGCACTCCATGCAGTCGACCGTAAACCATTTCCACATCTGCACCACCCACCAGAGCACCCACTGCAGTCTCTGAGACAAACACCCCAACTTCGAATTGCCCGACACAAGAGCACCCCAGTAACGGCTGGCCATCCAAACATATAATAAAAGAGCATTGTCATAGGCATGATTCCCCCAGATTCTTAGTAGGTGCCAAGTGTAGAGGCGGAGGCAAAAGAAGACTGAGTCCTCCATTCCTGCTCCAGCCCAGGAGATGCTTGTCATTCAAGCACAAACCATGACCCTGAATAGGACCTTTAAGAAATACCTTCAAGAACAGTTCCAGGCCAACATCCAAGTCACTTCCCGTAAGTTACACTGTCATGTTAGAGGCAGGCAAACAACTGAGGTAGCAGGAGGAAGGTGCCAGAAGTAGAAACCACTGGTATTATGCCGCTCTCAGGTGTGGAGGATTGGGAGACGAGCACGAACCACCTCGTTCAAGCAGTACTACAGCAGTTCAGGTCTTCCGAAGTCTGCTGGGTCAGCTCTGGAGGTCCTCAACCGTCGACCGCTGATCCCTCAGCAGACTGTTATTCCGAAGGGGAGCCAAGTTCTGAGTCGGACATACGAGGCACCATGATCTTTGCCACAGCCTGAAGGCCAGCAGCCTTGTCCATCTGGAGCCTGTTCAGTTTCTTGAGGGTCACCCTGCGGTATGCACCTCAAGAGCACTTCCTGGCTCTGCGCCCAGTCTGACTCCCGAGGCTTGAGGAACTAACAGAGCCGATCCCAATCTATAAGCATCCAGCCATCCCCTCACCTTTTTGGGATCATCACAGAAGTGTGAAGTGCCATCCAACACTATTTTCAATTTGGCTGGAAACATCTGCAAGTACTGTACACCCTATTCCTGGAGTGCTCTCCTCACCTCCAAGAAGGAGGCCCTTTTGGTTTGCATAGCAGCAGTGAAGTCCAGGAACTGCTATACTTTCCCAATGCTGATGGTAAATGGGCCATCCGTTCATGCCCTCTCTGGTATCCCATCCCTGTTTCAAAAGTGAAGCAACCGGGTCACCACAGGCCAGGGCAGGCAGCCCGGCGTCGTCAGCCAAGCCGGTAATCTCTGAGCTTGCTCCATGGCAAAGAATGAAAAGAGGTGTTTCAGGGCAAATCCATCCGCAACCATTGCTCTAGTTAGGACATCATGTCCCCAACCTCAGTACCTTAGGACAGCCTCACAATTCACACATTGTTCCTATGGTTGCGGGCCTCTTCATCCTTGCTACGGTGTTCTAGGATGCGTATTCTGTCGCTCAGCTCAGTCATTTGTCGGGTCAGGATCTGGTGGTCTGATTGCAACTCCCCCACCATATTCTCCACATTCCTCACCCTATTTGTCAATTTGTGGTGGTCAGCAGTCCAAAGCCAACCAAGATAGCACTAATATACTGTTGAAGGGTAGATTTAGTATCTGCAATGGCTGCAAGGATCCTATTCGGTTGCAACTGTTTGGGGGTTAGTAGGGGCTTAGTCCCATCAGTGTTCACAGTCGTTGGTTGGGAAATATTCTCTGCTCCAGAATGAGTGCCTGGTGTTTTAGTCCTAGGTTTCCCCAAAGTGGTAGAGGTGTCTCCTATGGTCAACGGATCTGCAGCTGAAAGGACAGGGCCTGCAGGACTCTCAACTCAACCAGGACTCTCATGGCAGTCCACCACTGCACCCAAGCATCCAAGAGTGACCGTTGTTATAGCCTAGGGCAGATAACCCCACAGCCAGCAGTACAGTAGCCGGGGGGTCAGGCACACACCACCGGTAATCAGACATGGCAGGTTTACACCAAACTAACTCCACCAGGTGTTGCAGGACCATACAGTTGTGTGAGCCACAGGCATCAGGTGGCTCGTTAGCAAGCCTACAGCCACCAGTTGTAATGACACTATACATGCCTCATGTAACATCTTGAGGTATATGAGGCCCAGCAAATGAGGTAACCAGGGCAGACCCCGCCAGGTAGCACCACAGTGTCAGGGTGAGTTGAGGGAGATATATAGCCACCAGGTTAATAGGTGATCCCAGCCGGACTCTACAATCCCAGTCACCAGTTGCGATGTCCTCCCTATGCAGTACATCAAGGCTAAAATGCAGGCCTCCACAAGCGCCAGAAAGCGTCCCGACACTTCAATCCAGGCCCCACTCGGATGCCAAACAGGACCTCAGAGCTACGCTGACTGCAATACCCTCAGAGGCCACGTGGTCTCCAGGCAAAAGCAAGGGATCACAGGGGGACAGGAGAGTCAGGCTGACCCCACTATCAAAGGCCAGTGCTGGGCACCAATACATGCCATGAAAGACTCACTTGCACCATTCCAGACCCCCATGTGAGGGCACTTAAACCCTTCTCCTCACCTGTAATGGCACCGCAGGAATATGTAGAAGGCTGAGTGCACAACCTTGTCTTCCACGCCCCCTTAGCACAGGTATGTCTTTCAGCAGGTGCCTCAGTATTCAGAAGGCACCACCAGTTCTCTCCACATTGGAGAACTATGGCCAGGGTGAATAGCCTCATGCAGGGAAGTCACGAAAGAGTCCAACCAGCTGGCACTTAGCACTCCAGTGCACTCTTGGCGATTCCGGGACACATTCTTCCGGCCAGGCCAGGGCTCCCCAAACCTTCACAGGGCCCAGCCACGGCCAACAGTCACATGGGTATTGTGGAGAGAGGGGTATGCTTTCAATACTAATACAGTTCTCTCTGGGGCCCGCAATCTGCAGGCGCAACAGCAGCTCAGACCGCGGCGATCTTCTGCTATTTGCCGTAGGTCGGGCAGTTGATTTTCCGGCTCACAGGTGTTCTGTCCACTGCCTCACTGGAGTCACAGGGGATTAGAGGGGGTCCCCAGCAGCGTCACCCCTTACCTTTGGCCGGTTTTAGGTTTAAGTCTATAATAACTGATAAAACTCCACTGAAAGAGAAATAGCCCTCACCAGTGATAATATATAAACACTGAAAAAACACCTGCACAACCACAATCTAAATGCCATTCAAAGAAAGAAAAAAGAGAGTGAAAGAGTAATTATTTTCTTCCTGAAGGGGCCACTACAATGTAACTTTGTTATACAAGCTATCAGTAAGAAAGACTGGGCTAACATTATTCTGCTTGAGTTTTGTTGTTTAGGGATGCAACTAAAATATTGTTTCTTCTTCCTTTTGCTTTTTCAGTTTTGTGGTCTTTGGTCTAAAGATGCAGGGTTTAGAAGAATGTTTTAGGTCTTGTTTAATTGTTTTATAAACTGTAGAGAATCAGGAAATATCAAAATCATATTTGATATTTTGGCTGCGTTTGATTCTTTCACTGATAGGTAAAATGCTGGTACATAAGACTCTTTCCTAATATGTGTCATCATATTTATCCACAGAGAATGGGTAAAAACCCTTAATACATCAGCCTCCAGTTTCTAGTGAGTCAGTATTGATAGTAGGTGTATTTCCAACACCTCAGGCTTCAAACATTCAATGCAAGCTATAGTGTCAAGTATATGTGAAAAGAGTGCTATAACCAAGCATCTCGGATAGTGGTGAAAACATGACACCAGACTTTTGGAAAGCATGGAATGCAGTGTCACTTGGAATGTTCTGCAAAAATGGTTCTTTCCTAGTTCAACAAAGATTGGAGTGATATTGCTCGTATTTGCAGTGATTCAGCTATATTTATGAAAGTTTGTGTGATGACCAGTCAAAATTGATACCTGAGCTGAAGTGCTTCCCTGTAAGAGATCCTTGCCACTTGTTAGATGGAATGATAAAAGCATCTTTACAATCTTCAGAGTTAATGAAGAATGCTATTGACTTTTTAGTCCATTCTTGTACACTGTTTTCTTATGCACAGGAACGAAAACGCAAATATTTATTATTTTGTGTTTTGTGTGACATCAAAGAAAGAGTCATCCCAACTGTGTCCCTTAGCTGATGCTTCTCAGTCCAAGGGGCTATGAATGCTGTGGCAATCATTTACAGAATGTTTGCTGAGTGATGATGCCAAAAGCAAGAAATGTTAGGATCTTTGGTCCCATATTGATAGTGATGTGAAAGAAAGTACACTCTACTGTATTCTTAGATTTTTACAGGAAACTATAACTGCTGTAGTGGACATAATTAAAAAACTAGAGTCTGAAAACACTGTTGTCTGCCAAGTGTTCAGCATAATTGGTGTAGATTTGAAACATCTCCTGGAGAGTAGGCTGGGCGACACCTTTAGTGACTTTGGCACTGCGACATGTTCCATGTTAGAGTGCTTACCACTTGCTAAGAAAAGCAATGATGAGGAGCAATTCAGGAACTTTTATTTTACAATGTATGAGAGATGGGTTGCAATAATCTATAAAAATGTCCCTTCACCACCAATGGCATTTGAAGTCAATGAAACCTCACTGTGGTACTCTGTACAAGTTCTAGATCCCTTCCGTAAAGGGGAATTTCCTCTGTAGTTTCAAAAGTGCTGCTTCATTTTTGACCACTTCAAGAACTCTGAGGGCATAAGCGCCCAGCTTAATACAATTGTTACAGAACCTGCCCTGAGAATCGCAATCCTCAAGTGCACCAGTATTGTAATGGAAATCTATGTCAGTGGCCAGAGTTAACAAATTGTGTACTGGCTGTTTTGGAGTTGCCCTTCTCAAGTGCTGATGTTGAGAGGGCCTTTTCACAGAAGTTTACATGGGAAAGAAAGAGCGAGCACACATGACCAAAGACTCACTGAAGAAGTATTGTATGGTGTACTACAATAAGTTTAATTTTCAAAAATCTATTTGGACCTCATATACACTATACGTACACTGTCTGTATACCATGCGCTATCAGTGCAGAAAGTAAGAAATAACAAAAGCAAAACTTTCCATAAACACAGGAAAAACACTGTTTTTGTTGTTTTTAATGGCGCAAAAATGTGTAACCACTGATAACCACTGTTTGTTTAACATATTGAAATCACTTGAAAACACTGAAAAAAAACCACCAGAATTTACAAAAAATAGAAACTGAAAACAGGAAAGCCTACCCATAGCCCATCACTGCCGTTTGCTGTGCACTCCCGAGCCTCCAATCATCTAGTGGATGTGCCCAGCGGCAGCCTTTATAGCCTTCTGGGTGTCTGTGGGCAGGAAATTACCCTGCAACACAGGGGAATCAGCTTTGGGACAATAGTGGTTAGTCCTCACCTAGTTCGGCGGCCACATGTGTCGGCACATGGTAGTTTGGGTGCAGGGCAAGTATTGCCCACCCCCATGACCGGGGCCAATTTATGCTGTAAAGGGCCAAAGGCAATGCCCAATAAGTGGTAGCCAAAATCAGCAAGTTGCATGTAGGTAAGGCTCTGCTTCTAACCCTCGCTGTGCACATCCGAAAGCCATGTACTGCTGGGGTTGGAAATTAAGCACATAATAAAAAAATTAAATTCACAAGAAAGAAACACAGCTAAAAAATGAGTCATAGTTCTGGCTCAACCGCCCAAAAATCACAGAAAATCACCACTTATGGTCAGGAACACCCCCAACACATACCATACCTAGGATTGTGCGACATGCTCAAATACTGACCATGCAGAAATGCAAAAAAAGCTGAGACAACAACAACATGGTGGACAGTGCAAGTTATGGTATGCATTGTGTGTTATGAACCTTAACTGGGGAATTTTAGTGGCTTTATTCGGTTGAGTCAGAACCATAACTCAGTTTTTAACACCCAGAAAATCAAGTGGTGAATCGTAGGAAGATGGCATATCAGAGAAGTACACAAGAAATGTGTTTGTCCCTATGAAACGAAGGAATGCTGTGCTAAAGTGGTAGAGAGACACTGCCCCACTCCCTAAACCGTTGTCTGAGACAACATAACAATATGCAGTTTATCCTCAAGCACACGCTAACACATACTGTCAATAAAAATTAGAGTTTAACAGTTGTCTTCTTCTTTGTTTTTCTATTTTTGTGTCTTTTTCTTGTTTGATTGTTGTAATCTTTTAGCCTCACAAACCAATACGTGTTTCGTCGAATACAGGTAAATATCCCGCAACATCCCCAGGCTATACTCTTCTTCCAAAGCTCCTTATAATTGGTTTTAAATCCGTTCCGCCGACTTTTTAGTACCATAGACAAATATTACTCTTTCTCATAGACTCAGTATAATGTCAAATGCAAAATGCTATTGTGTGGATCCAGCAATAACTTGCTTCATATACAAGGTAAACCACTCAGGTGTGTACCCATTCCCAGTACAGTGTGTCAGTTTCAGGAGCGTTGTGCAGTGAGTGCACTGTGTCTCGAGCGCGTTGAGGCTCTCCTAATTTACGCGCACAAGACTATAACCAGTGAAATAGTCCTCTTTTGGTGTAAATCTGTTCAGTAGTTTTAGAGATATTTAAGTTTAAAAATATATAGATATACAGGGTAGAGAGTACTTGCAGTGGACTCAGGGATACTACTGAAATTGGATTGGCTGCTAACACTTCAACCAGGAAGCGTTGGCAGCCATCTTGGGACTCAGCTTGAAGCCTAGGGCGCCGCCACCTCCCCAGGGCTCTAACTTTAACTAATGAAGTGGCTGCACAGACGCCCCCAGCTCTGGAGACTTCCACCTTGTTAGGGCTTTTGTGATATTGAACGCAACCACCATGTTCCTGGGGCAAATTCTAAAAAAAGGAGGGGGGCCATGCAGCTCCCCTCCTGAAGGCAAAGATGGTCCTAGGGACCACCATCCCCCAGGGCCGCCTCCTGCTATGTCCCGGATACCCATCCCCAGGACATAGCTGTTTGCTATGGCTTGGTGGGAGCTTTACCGCTCTCCACCAAGCCAAAGCAAACTGAGCTCCGCTTTGAGTAAGCGAGAGCATTTTGTTCTCGTTTGCTCAAAGCGAAGCACAATTGCTTTGATAGAGAGGGAGCTGTATGTTAACAGCTCCCTCTTTGTCAAAGCAATGTGGGCTCTCGCAGGAGGTGGGGAGCCGGAAGGGACCACAGGGGCCTTGAGGCTCCTCCCGCAGTATCAACATTTCGAAGTGGGTGCCTCCACCATACTGCAAATGCGCCTCCTGGTGCACTGCTGGTTGGAGGATGAAGTCCCCTTGGCTGCAGAGGGTCCTTGGGGCCAACAAGCTCTCCTGTTACCTCTAGTAAGTCCCACACAACGGGATTGCTGGGATGTCTTCAGAGGTCACACCCCTTTCTCCATCACCCCGAAAATACGCTTCCTGATGCACTGCTGGTTGGGGGATGAAGTCCCCTTGGCTCCAGAGGGTCCTTTGGGGCCCACTACCCTTCTTGTTAGCTCCAGTAATTCACACACTCTGAGATTGCTGATAGGTCTTCGGTCTCCTTTCCATACCACTCTGCAAACATGCTTTCTGGTGCACTGCTGGTGGGGGGATGACATCCCCTTGCCTGCTGACGGTCCTTCGGGGCCAACTACCCCAACTGTTACCTCCAGTAAGTCACACACTGTGGGATTGATACGAGGTGGTCAGAGGCCCACCCCCTTTCTCTACCACTCTGCAAACACGCCTCCTGGTGCCCTGCAAGTGGGGGGATGACGTCCCCTCGGCAGCTTGGGGTCCTTGGGGGCCACCTACCCCTCCTGTTGCCTCCAGTGAGTCCCACACAGCTGGACTGCTGAGAGGTTGTCAGAGACCCTCCCCGTTTCTCCACCACTTGAAAACGAGGCTCCTGGTACACTGCTGGTTAGGGGATGAAGTCCCCTTGGCTTCAAAGGGTCCTTGGGGGCTAACTACCTCTCCTATTATCTCCAGTAAGTTCCACAGAGCAAAATTGCTGTGAGGACTTCGGAGGCCACACCCTCTTTATCCACCGCTCTGCAAAGACACCTCCTAGTGCAATACTCTTTGGGGGATGAAGTCCTCTTGTATGACGAGGGACCTTGGGGGCCAAGAAGCACTCCCGTTACCTCCAGTAAGTCCCATTCAGTGGGATACCTGAGAGCTGGTCGTCGACCTAGCCCTCTCTCTCCCCCACTATTCAAATGTGACTACCAATTAAACAAGCATTTGCAATCCAACAGATCTCACATCTGGAAGAGTTAGAGCTATTCGCATTGTAAATGGCAATGTCTTTTTCCTATGTGTTTTGGTTTGGAGTGCAGTGGGTGTATGTCATGTGGAGTGGAATTATGTGGGTTGTATTGAATTTTGTGGTGTGGAATGGATTTGCATAGTGGAACTATGTGGCATGGTGGATAGATAGGGGTGAGAGCTGCAAAGAATAGACAGAAAGTAAAAGAGAGGGATAGGTAGTTTATGCTGGAAGTGGTGAATAAACTCCAGACAGAGAAGCAGAGAGAGTGTGAGAGAAAGAGAAAAAGAAGGTGAGAGAAGGCAACAGACACATAAAGAGGAAGGACCTGTGTATGCAGAAGGCACTCCAAGAAGAGGAGAAGAGCGTGCGATTAGTGGACGGAAACTTTGAAAAGGCCCGGGAAAGAGACTATGCTTAGTATGTGGGAGCAGTTAGTATAGAGCAGAGATAGGAAGTGTGAGGAATGACAGGGGTCGGTGGGATTGCGAGATGAAAGGGGGTGAAGCAGTAGACTGTTTTGCTTTCAAATGTATCTGTTTAAGTTAACATTCCTGACTGTACAAAACTTTCATTTTTCACAAGTGGACTGAGACCACAGGTTGAGAAGCCTTTAAATTATTGCTAGATAATGGGTCAAGAGGACACACTCAAATTGGTGGGGGTTGGTAGAGGTTGAAAAGGGAGACTGCTTTTATAGGAAGGTTTGAAGGGCAAGGAGAAATCTCCATCTGGTAACAAATATGTGTGACCTGTAGAGAATATATTTATTTTTTAAAAATATGATGAAAGAGCTGATTTTCTGAAAGTACTGTACTGTAAAGTGCTTTTCTGTTTATATAACGGTGTCCTACAACATAGTTTGGCAAGTTAACAGTTTTCTCAGAATTCTGAAGATGGTGCAAACAGATGCACCACTGTCAAGTAAAGCAAATGCTCATATGGCTTTACAATAAGTCAACAACTGTGCATGTTTTTAATAAAATCTACTTTTAAGAAGTATGGGCCATATGCAGGTAGCCCAATACCGGTCGGTAAAGGCAGAAATTACCGAATTTTGGCCGTTACCGACCGGTATTAGGCATTTGAGATGTAGGGGCCAATTTTAAGGATTCGGTAATTTACTGAATCGGTAATTTAAGGAATCGGTAAATTACTGAATCCTTAAAATACCGATTTGGTAAATTACCAAATCCGTAATGTAGGAAGCACTCAAGTGAGTGCATTTCTGAGTTAAGGTATTTACCACCAACTACAAGTTGGTGGTAAATAGCGAAAATCTTTAAAAAAGCAAATTTGTGCTTTTCCAAAAGTGCCATGTGGTAGACATACATGCCCTTAGGGCATGTATGTGTGCCACATATGCACCCATGCACTATTCAGGGGCGCAACAGGGTGTCAATGTGACACCCTGCCACCCTTGTAAGTCCCTTGTAAGTCTTCCCCCTATTACTGATTCGGGACTCCAGGCCCATAGGAATGAATGGGGAATACCGAATCGGTAAATACCGAATCGGTATTTACCGAATTTTACCAATTCGGTAAAAATTACCGACTCAATACCCACATACCATTTACCGATTCTGAAACACCGAATCGGTAAAATTCGGTATTTTAGAATTGGTAAATAGTATTTACCTACATATGGCTCTATATATGCTAGTTTTGGCACATGAGGAAAGTTATTCTGCTAACATTGTGGAATTAATGCTTTGTAGTCGGATTTGTTTAGGCAGTGACACACATATACTGATCTTCATGCATACTCTTTCCAAGTGCAAAAACTGGAGGATATTTTGACAGTAATTAGTCACCTGCACACACTCTCACCAAGACCACTTACTTGATGTGGCAGTAGTAACATGTATGCTGAGATATGTGGCCCTACTAGTAATGCTGGAGTTACGAAACAAGTGAAAAAGTGTCCACACTGCCTGCAACGCACGCTGGGAATTGAAGTTCAGCAATGATTTGGTTAATAATCATTTATTAGCAAGCATATGTTAACCCTATTTATATAACTTTGCACGAAGAGGGTCGGCAGTAGAAGTCAAGCTCTATTTTCTAATACTGCAGTGATTTTATTTGATGCCGCACCTAACGCTACTGCAGCTCTTGATATTATGCATACAAATGTGAATCCTCCGCCTTTAAAAAAATCAAGCAAGGCAAAGCAAGCCTGTGAGCCTGCAGTTCCATAATATCAGTATGTGGGTATCTTCCTAGACAGTTTACAATGCAATAAACAATGAAAGAATGTGTAGATATGTAGACAATTTCAAACTAACAAGTAGATGTACAAGAAATCGTTTTTATTTGAGATAAACGCTTTATAAAAAAATAAATTTAAAAACCAATTATTGATCAAAGTTGTGTGCAATTCATACAGTGCATGAGAAATAATTATAAGTTAAAAAATACATAAATACAATCAATTCAATAAAAGGTTGTGGCTGAGCTAGTATCTCATTCGACGCGCGTTTCGGCGTATGTGGACGCCTTCGTCAGGAAATTTTAATGTAGGCCACAATGTTCCTGGGTCTGCAAGGACCTGTGTGCATAATCAGCAAGGCATCAAGAGTTCGAGAGTTCATTTGTAGATGTCAGAGCTTTAAAATTGGTTAATGTGCTGCTTGACCAATATAGATGGAAATACTTCAATGTGGGAGCAGCACTGGAAGGGTCACACAATAATTATAAGGACATGCAAGTAAACGAAATATGTGTACTTTAACTGGAAACTACTGGGCATACTTTGGTCACAAAAAATAATGGTACAAAAAAAACGCTAGAGTCCCGACGTATAAACCAAATCTATAAATCGCTCACGCTACCACAGGGGAAGGAGATATCCTGAAGCTAGCGACCTTGCTTGAACCAAGGGAAAGATCCGAAGGTTTGGAATTCCTGAAACGCCAAACTCCTGAAATGCCACCACCGATCACCGTGACCCGGAAGCACTCTAAACATAGCAGGAAGCAAACCTGAACGCGAAGCATAGAGGAGGCCCAGAGGAGGGCTTAGGAGCCACCTCCTTCACTCATTCGCATGCGTGAGTCTTCGCGCAAGCGTGCAAAGGTTCGCCGGCCATTTTGTCAACCAGCCAGTCGTCTCGGTTTTGCCAACCGCGATGACAGGCACGACAAAGAGTTAATAAAAATATACAGACAGTTAGTCAAATATGTCATGCGGACTTTCACAGTCCAGCCACCCTTGACCATTCCAAATAAAACCCTTCACCAGGGGAATACACTAAAGATTACTCCACAAACGTTACATGCAGTCATTGGTAAAATGCTCAAGAAAGGCGAACAAAATCCATTCTGGATAGCTCAGAAAATTACTCAAATCGAAGCAGTATTTCCTAATACTAGCCCTTAGAAGAAACACAGAATCCTAACAATCTGTTTACCAATGGGGATCACACCACATTTGGAAGACTGCACCACTTGGGGCACAGTCTTTGCTGCCATCTGTACTATAACACATGGTGTTCCATAATACCTGATTTCCTGAAACAAATTCAAAACGAATACGGGGCAGAGCCTGCTCTGAATTTAGGTATGAAATTACTGAAAAACTTCAACCAGGTCTCGACAATAATATTATCTAATATTAAAGGGGAGGCAGAATCAGTGGCGATCGCCAACGCTTAAGGGAATTTGATGTAACAGAACATCAACTAGAACTACCCAGAATAATAGAAAAATTCTATGAAGAATTAGGCAGAGACAGTTAAGGTGGAAAACCTTTGAAACCACAACTGTCTGGAGTTCCTGAAAAGGACTCTATTAAACAAATTCCTATATCTTCTAAAATGAAGTGGGAAAATAACGGACAACATTCAAAAGAGAAACGTTCTCAATCCCGAGGTAGGTCTCCTAAAAAGGAGCCCTCTGAAAGGAGGTGTAACCTCAGGAATTGGGATAATTTGAAAAAACCTGACAGGTATCAAGATACTGGTACACGTTTCTCTCGTACCTTTCAGATATTGTCACAGACATATGAAAGAAGAGGACAGTCAGATCAAAAAGAAGAACATGTGAACTCCAACATGTTCAGAAAACCAAACCAAAACCTCAATTCACCAAGAAAAAGAAAGCAGGTCTGAAGATTAGACATGCCGAGAATTCTAAGAACACAACTCAAGAATGGAAAATGGACTCAAACAATGCTGGACAGTGCAGCAGAAGTAACAATAGCTTGCCATAACCTGAAGGAATTTCTGGAGACAGTGGACTTGAATGAGTACATCACCACAGTTGAAATTGTAGATACTAGGGTTAGTTCTCCACAGACGTTATATGAAATAACTCTCCGGATGGATGGCGAGATACCAAGAAAAGTGAAAGCACTCTTTTGGGAGAGACTTTCAAAGGGTTATGATATACTTCTAGCAGAACAGGACTGGCCACCAGAATTTGTAAGGGAGTGCCCACATGGCGAAGACATCAGTATGCCAGCCTTCTCCAACCATGTTCCAGAACATTTAAAATACACTTATGCCAGGAAACGGGCAGTTGCCCAAGCCCCAGCATTATACAAAAATCATGTGGGATGGTATGAGGACTCACCTCACCACAAAATCCAGTTAAAACATCAACCAACTGCAGAAAAGCAGTATCCAATTAAGCAAGAAGCTAAAAAAACAGGTCAGGGAGATCTTAGATCAACTTGAATACCAAGGGGTGATTCAAACATGCACCTCCTCAATGAACAATCCTTTGTTTCCTGTCTCCAAACCTGAAAACACATTTCGTCTAGTTTTGGATTACAGACACCTGAAAACTTGTTCAAACACATTTGCAGTGCAAAATGCTAATTAATTAATGAATAACATTGTGCGTAAAAAATGTAAAACCACATTAGACATTTCAAATGGTTTCTTTTGTCAAAACATAGCACCTGAAAGTAGGTATTTGACAGCTTTCACAATAATTGGGATTCAGCATCACTTTTAACGACTCCCTCAAGGGTTCAAGAACAGCCAGGGATTATTCTGAGCAAGAGTAACAGAGTTAATACAAAGTTATGATGACGAGGCGTTGTCATATGTCGATGAAATCTATCTGACGGACTATGAACTGGATAGGCACTTGAACAGGGTTTTGCCTTTGAGGGTTACAAATTGAATTTAAAAAATCAAGAATTGCCCATCTCAATGTCCTTTTCCTAGGATATGAGCTTTCAAGTGAAGGCAAAAGCCTGGCAGCCAACTTTTTAGAAAAATGTGCGCTGCTCCAACCTCCAAAAACGCTGAAAAATTTACAGTCGATTCTTGGTTTCCTGAATTTTGGAAGAACTTTCATTCTAAATTACGCAGAAAGGGTTAAACCTCTCTACAAATTATTCAAACCTGATTTTAAAATAAAAAATTGGACACAAGAACACACAGAAATATTGCTTTCACTTCAAGCTGACATGTTAGCAACAAATCACTTACGAACACGCGTAAACGTACGCAATCTAGTGATCCGAATTATTTCAGGTCAGTGCGGAATCACCTATTTAACTTTTAATTAAGGTGAAAAAGTACCAATTGTATACAAATCACATTTGTATACACAAGTGAAAATGTGCTTTACTTCAACAGAAACAATTCTGACAGCAGTTCAAACCGCTGTAGCAAAAGAAAGAGCTCTAGCTCAGGGAAAACGCATAATTGTCGTGACTCCGGTACCAGCCTTAGAGGCAGTTACAAAAGCGAGCAGTCCGAATGCAAAAGCTTTACATCCAAGATGGATAGAATGGGTTAATTCTCTTGCTGCAACAGATATTGAATATGTTTTCGATCCTTATTTAAAAACACAAGCATTCCTGCAATACGAACACAAATGTCCTCTGCCTATTGAGATTCTACCTCTTGATCAGTACGAATTTATCATTTATACTGATGGATCAGCACGACCCGCTACGTAAAGTAAGCAAGCTTATAGTGCAGCATGCGCAATCATTAAAGGTCATATGCGCGATGGTAAATTCCGACCAATGGTCACAAAAACTCAATCTCTAGGAGATTGTACAGTTCAGCGAGCTAAACTACAAGCTTTCAAAATTGCACTTGAAAATACGAATCGGAACCTCCCCACACTTATAGTGTGCGATTCTTCTTACTCTGTTCGATCATACAATGAATATTTACAGAATTCGCTTCAAATGGTTTCAAAGATGCAAAAGGTGGCACAATCGAGCATAAGACGCTTTGGGAACAAGTAGTTCAGTCGCGATATGGACTACAAAACACTCATGTAATACACACGCTTAGTCATCAACGTGATGGCGTTCACGGTGCAGGGAATTCATTGGCTGACAAAGCCGCGAAGGGAGCTGTGCAAAAGGCTTCCGTAGCTGCGATCACCCATTCAAAAATTAGAATAGACAGTGAGATATTATTGGCTGTCAATGCTTCAAGCAAAGGCAGTGGTGCAGCGCTACCTAAAAGGTTTCCACTCAAATACTCATATATAATTGATGCGAACAACGTTCCGTTTGCTCGAATCTCTGAAGTGGGGGATAGAGTCATTCCAAACATGGAACGTAGAGCAGCTTTGATTGATGAAGCAGCACATCTGTGAGAGGGTCTGACTCATCAGGGGATCTTGAAAACAATATTAACATTAAAAGAAATATACTGGTGAACAGGGTTGAATACACTGATTCACATCTTCAATAACTGCATGGACTGTAATAGAGATCACAGTACAGAACGCCAACAGACACCTGGCTATGACGTAGCCAGCCCAGACACCATTGTTAGACAGCATTAGACTATCTACGTGCAGGCGTCCTTTTGGACGAATGTGGGCCCACAAACACTAATTCAATGTTCCTACAGATGTGGCCTCAGCGTTTGGCTGACGCTCGAACTGTTATAAAAGATTTGCGAGTTTTTATCGGCACAGCCAGTTTGGGCGTAGCATTGCGGTACTCCTCTCCATTCCATCTGGGGGAAATTCGGTTGTGGAAAGGAAAAAACGGGACATAAAGCAGTCTATAACAGCTAGGGTATTAGGCTTGGGTGATGGGTGGGTAAAACATCTTTATGGGGTCCAGAGCTCATTAAACAACTTGCCAAGAAGTTCTCTAGGGGTTGTCTCTCAATATGAGGTCCTATTTGGGACAAGAATGTTGGTCCTAGATCTTGAATGTAAAGGCACAGTGGTGGAAAATAAACCTTTTGATATCAAAGATCGTGTGGCTATCTTACAGGACTGAAATGATCTAAGATCGAAACAAAGCAACATGTTCCTGAAGCCAACCACCACTGGGGAAAAACCAGCCATCCCAGCAAGGCCTGACTGCATCCCAAAGCTTGGGGATCTAGGGCCAGATGTAGGTAGCCAAATACCGGTCGGTAACGGCCGAATTCGGCCGTTACCGACCGGTATTTGGCTACCGAGATGTAGGGGCAGGTAAACTGGGCAAATCGGTAATTTTACCGATTCTGTAAATATACCGGTCGGTAAATTTACCGACCGGTATTTTTACAGAATCGGTAAAATTGATATGTAGGTGGGACTCTTCTTAGTCCCACAAGGCCTAAGAAATCGGTATTTTACCATCAAATTCAATTTGATGGTGAAATACCGATTCAGGTGTGCATGCACATGTGTGCATGCACACCTGTGCCATATGACAGGCAGACCTGCCCTTAGGGCAGGTATGCCTGCCATATGGCCCCCGAACCTTTTTTGGGGGTGCTAGAGGGTGTCAAAGTGACACCCCCTGCACCCTTGCCAAAAATTGGTATTTACCGATCGGTAAATACCGACCGGTAATGCCCCATTCATTCCTATGGGCTTCAAAGCCCATAGGAATGAATGGAGCATTACCGGTCGGTATTTACCGAATCGGTAAATACCGATTCTTAACGATTCGGTAAATGGAACATCTGGATGTTCCTACATACCCCCACTTCTTATTTACCGATTCTTAATTACCGAATCGGTAAAATTCGGTAATTAAGAATCGGTAAATAAGTTTTACCTACATCTGGCCCCTAGTTAGAGAGAAGATCGCAGACAAGAAGGAATTTGGGCCTTCTTAGAGACAACCAGTACCTGTCCTAGCCATCCACGGATCAAGAACAGTGCTGCTGCCGCCCCTTGCTGGTAAAAAGGAGAAAAGATTTGTGTCCATCGACTTCATCAAACCACACTAAGTGGCCAATACTAAGCAGTAGGCCATGTGGACTTCGACCAAGTAGCAGACGCATTCCTCTAGCTACTATCCAAGAGGTTCAAACCGAAAGACTCATCACCTTCGAGGAGTCAGAAGTGAAAAATGAAGAACTAACAAACAATGCTATGGAACTTATTCCTCTTGAAATCCCAATAACATTCCATCCTGAAACACCTGTCTACACCAATGTAACACCTAATCAACTTGTTTCATCGATTTCAACGAATCCTGATGCAATTCCAACCATTGACAGAACTGCCTCTGGCTATTTCATTAACTTTGATACGTTTTCTGAGGATCCCAGCTGACCTAAAACGACACCAGCAAAAAAAAACGTTCAAAGAACAAACACATCACTTTTTTCGTCTGCTGAAAAAGACTTATCTGGTTTCACCATGGATTGAACTATGGATTGTTTCTGGAATGTTTTTCTGTCTGCTTTGGCTAGGTTTAGTAATGACTCTGAGCATGCTGATCAGTGGAAGATATATTCAAATGGACACAGCAAGTAAAAAGGTGAACTTACTTCTGCAACCACACAACTCATCCCATCGTGAAGCAAGAGACTTTCATCATTGAACATCACAGCCATTCCTATACAAGATGGTATAGTTTGGGACAAAACGGACTATGATATATTCGGCCGTTGGAACTTTTGAACATTCCACACTTATATCAAATTTCATTAAGTGACTTTATTACTCTAGTACCTATTCTGATGATTGGGACTTCGAGACTGTTAATAACATGATGTCTGATCTAGAAAAATCAGCTGCATTCTCTAATCATGATTATTTAGAGGGTTCATCAGACTATGAACAGCTTTATTGTTATAACCACTATGGTCATCATTTCTTGCATAAATCTGCAACACCTAGAAATGTATTTTTGTATAACCAATGAGAACATTGTCCTACACCACCAAGGAGTAGCTCAAAAACGTTTGCGAACAAATTTCCATATTTTTCAGGGTACAATACGTTTTACTTTAAAAATGTGAAATCAACAGGAACGAAAAATATGTTAACTAATACAAAAAAGATTTATTCTGCAGCCTTTATTGCCCAACTGTCTAGACAAGGGTTTAACTTTAGGAAAGACACAATTGACACAAAATCTGTCTGGGGTACCAAAGATTGGCAAGTGCAGGGGATAGAAGCTTTGTTTAGAGCCTGTATCATCCCACAGCAAATGTTTTTGAATGACACTGTCCAACAAATGTCTTGCCTTGGGTTAGCCAAGATCAAAGACATGAATACTCCGTCTATATCTATACCTGCAAGTAATAGCACTATACACGGGGAGGTCGATGTACATACTATCTTACAAAACAACAGATCAGATCCTGAATGGGAAAAATGAATGCTCTGGCCCACAGACACAAACATCTGTAAAGAAAGTTTCCTGAACAAAATAAAGGGTTTCACTATCAATAGGCCAGACCCACGTATGTCCAAAGACAGCATCCAGGGGTAGTAACAACATACAGTGTAGGAGAATTATGCCTTGATTGGCTACAGAAATGTACACTAGAGGATGTGAAACAACACTTATCTTTACTTACAGAAGGTGCAGACCTTAGGGATTTCTTGCTAGGACCAAGAAAACCGCGTCAAAAACTTTTCATATATGCCTGTATCTATGCTGCTTATAATGAAATATGGAAGCTTACCCAAGCAGGAGCCGCAGAAAGAATATGAGAAATTGATTGTATTAATTTGAGCAATCTCTCTCTGTGGTCGACAGTGGGTTAACAACTCCGTCATCCAGGATATATTCACTGGGCAACATTGTATACTCTGCTATAGACATTGTGGAACAGGATTTGGTCATGCTGTGACACGGCCAGTCTAAGTTATGTTCTATTATGCTATTAGGCTGGACGCTACAAAACTTGCCTGCAGGCTATGTGACTTGACGTTTCATCGACACATCGTCTCTGTTTTCAGAATTCAATCTTACCAATAAACAGATCGAACTTGCACAAAGGGGAGCGAGGTATACAATGTTGAGCATTGAAAAATTAGAAAAATTGCCATTTACGGTAGCAGAAAAACCAGCTACAGAATGGATCATTCATGGCAAAATTACTCTGCCTGTTACAACTTTCCATTTTCAGTATTGACTCAAACAAATGCTAGCAGGCAAATATGAAAGGTTGGGTAAAGAATACATCAAAACATCCTGGGATTTACCTTACACACACAGATGTTGGAGTGGGGGGCGTGAAGTGTTTCTTAGCGGTACACACTCTGAAAATGCACTGAGCGGCTCACTAATATGTCGGGATATTAGTTTGCACAGGGCCTGTAGCGGTTCTAATGCAAACCTATGCTGCCTCCTGCAAGGTTCACCAGCCGCTGTGATTAATCCAATTTTTGGACAACTTTCAAATGGAAGTTACCTCATGTTGAATGATCACAGCTGTTTTTGCATGTTGCCAGGAATCCCATATCTAGTAACAGAGACTTCTAGGGTCACTTGTTGTATGCAAGTTTTGTTCCCACAAATAGACACAGTCAGGGAGTCGTGGTTATGGCCTTCACTGAACGTCTCTTCTATATGATTTGATACTCTAAACAGAATGAAAGCCATTCTTTTAAAACAAACCGTGCCTTTGACCTCGGCAAAAGAAACCTATGATCTACAAATTGCAAGGACTTCGGCTGAGATACAGGCTCTGTTAAGTACAAACTGCCTAACACATTTCACAGAATGTTGGGACGTAACTTAAACATGTCTGATACAAGCAGTATTGTGCATGTATTTAAGACTAAGGGTGGGCATAGTTCGCGAAGTAGCGCTACGCGAAGTGCACTTCGCACTACGCGAACTTCACGTAGCACTACGCGAGCTGCGTAGTAGCATGTTCGCACTGTGCAAGATGCGTTTTCACTGATTGCACAGTGCGGACAAGCATCCGGCACTGTGCAATCATTGAAAACGGCATCTTGCACAGTGCGAGCTGTAGTTTTCTGCTGCTCGAGTAGATTTTTACTCGAGCGGCAGCTTTCTCAACGCGAACTGGTAGTTTCTCATCACGAGCGGTCGTGAGCATGCGCAACCACTCGCAATGAGAAACCTGACCTCCCTGCATTGAGAATCTCGCCGGGATGTCATTTTGCTTGCTCGCGGTCGCGAACATGACGTTGAGGACTGCGAACAAGCAAAAAATGACTGCTGCACTACGCTACACTGCACTACACGTGCAGCTCGCATAGTGTGAAGTTGCGCAAACTACGCGAGCGTAGCGTAGTGCTTCGCCCAGGGTTATTTAAGACCATATGTTCAGGACTGTTAACACTTTGTTAAGCATTCCTCCGAATCATTACAAACTTTGTGCACTCGGTGTTTGGTGGTCTGCCGCTAGTTCTAGCACTTGTTGCAAGAATCCTGTTTTTATTCTTACTGCTATGCTATGGCAAGCCAATCCACCAGCAACCCTCCCAGAATCTTGGAGAAGGCTGTCCTGGAAAGGAAGTGTTGTGAGCGCATAGTACAGCTTTTGGGTTTACCTCGTCTACGAGAATTAAATACCACATGCTTTCTGTCATTCAGGCCTTTCTGGCAAGATTGCATCTTACCTGTTCTACGCTGTCTGCTTTGCGGTGAAGAATGCATGCTAGACATCTGTCTAACACTCCCATCAGTCATGCCAATGAATATCGATACTCTGCTGGACCCGCAGGTGGCGTTCGTATGGCGTTCGTGTGCTGCTCCCGAGTCGAAGCGGAGTGAAGCGAAGTGAAGCAGCCGTCATTCAGCATTTGCCTCACCCGATCCTCTACTGTACGGGAAGCCGGGCCGTGAAGCCGAGAAGCTGAGAGCGAAGCGAAAGTACTGGTGTGATTTGGCCCTCGCACCCTCTCCTTCTTACTTCGGCCCGCCCGCACCGCGGTTAGATGGACAATCCTGTTCGGAGTTGCCGCTATCGCTGAGTGAGAGGTGAGGAGCGGCTAGCGAGTTGGCGAGTTGGAGAGTACAAGGTGCGAGGGGGATAGCATGGGAGCGTGGGAGCTAGCGTCTGCCCGCATTTTTGTGCACGAAGTTTTGCCTGAGTTGTTCACGAGGCAGGCTACTGGAGGCAGAAGGCAGGTGGCAGGGTCTCGTGAGACTGCATTACGCTCCCTGTCTTACCTGCTTCATCTGGAGGTGTGCGTCATGAGATCTCCGGGAGTAGTAGCAGCGGAGGAGCAGTAAGGAGCAGTGAGCTCAGTGAGCACAGCCAGAGGCTGAAACGGTGTAGTGCACGGAGTGTGGTGCCCTGTTGTGTACACAGCGCACGAGGCACGATGTGGTGAGGTGGGACGAGGCACGAGGCACGAGGCACAAGACATTGGGACAAGGCAGCGGAAAAGCGTGCAGCGGAAAGTAGCGGAGAGCACTGAAACACAGTGAAACGCCAACAAACGATACGAGGAGAGAGAAGAAGTGGCGGTATTGGCACTGGTACCAGTTCCTGCTTTCTAGCGCTCCCACTTTCAAGCGGCGTCCCCCCACGGTGCCTTTGTTTTTGGTCGAACATTATCGTAGCTTTGGGCATTCTTTATGTCCAATTGACTATTTATCTGTTCTTTTTTATTGTATTCTCGTTTGTGACACTTATTCTAGTATCCGGTGTTTTTATGTTAAGTAACCACTAAACATAATGACAGCGAAAAAGCTAAGATCTGGGCGGTTACTGATAGGAAGGACTTGTTCAAAGACTAAATCTAATCCCCTACGTAACAAGGATGTTCCTGGTATGTTGTTAAAAGGACAATGCCAACTTTATAGTTTATGGGAAAGAGGAAAGGACAGAGTCCCCCAAGTGGGACCAAATATTGTAAATAGTAAGGGGGAGGGTGATGGACCTGGAGGAGTAATTGTGAGTGGGAACAGCAATTATGTTGAAATAGTTGAATCATTAGATATGGCAGATGATAAAGAAGCACTTACTGTCAGGGTGGGTTGGTCTCACGGTCCCCCGAAACCCCTGAGCCACTAGATGCAAATCCCTGAGGTTCGAAATGGTTCTCAAACCCACCATGTATCCTCTGGACCTACTTCTAAAATAGTGGAGGTGAGTGTGCATAGACCCTTACCTGCCCCCGGTGGAATCATAGAAGACCTTCTCGGTCCTTCTCCAGTTGCGGAGGTACGAAGTAATGATTTCACCCTTCCGGATCTAGATCGAGAGCTTTATAGGAGATATATCGCCTGTGATACCAACAAGATTACAGAATTGGCAAATACCCCAGTAGTACCAGCCCCTATAGGACTTACTCTGTAGTACTCCATCTAATAAATCTAATCATTCTCTATCACAGTCTCGCACCTCCACGAGCCCTGATTTAAATATTACTGATACCCAACCCAGTCAAACCACCGGGAAGGATATACTCGTTTCAGACTCTTTGTCATCGTTAGAACATCTGTTATCCTCCATTTTAAAGTTACTTGAAAAATTCGTTGGAGGGTCAGATTGTGTGCTGGAAACCGTAACACAAATACTAAAGGTATTATTAAACAGCAAACAGAGGAGGGAACTTAGTTTAGAAACAGACTCTATTAAAGTAGGATTGGAAGCGAAGATTGATAAGGTGGTGGGGAACATGTTTGAGAACGCTAATTGTGATTCAATCCCAATTGACCACGATGGTATACCCCAAATCTTTGAGAAAAAGAATATAGTGGCTACGGTAGAGAAGTTTCTTGATTCCTCATTAAACCCACTATTAGTTGATTGCGCTCATGAGTGTGTTCAAGAAGATAAAATTGCGGTGGACCCAGAAAAAAAGATAGATAAGGTGATATTTCCTATTTTTAACACCCAAACAAATGAGGAGAGAGAGTGTGTCCTGGATTCATCATGTTTGGGAAAAAAGGAAAAGGAGATATTTCCTATTTTTAAGACCCAAATCAATGAGGAGAGAGAGTGTGTCCCGGATTCATCATGTTTGGGAAAAAAGGAAAAAAGTGGGAAACTTAAAAAGAACAGAGGGAAACAGTTGAAACCAAAATGAAGATTTGCAAAAAAGAGGCAAAGGAAAATTTGTTTTAAGGAAGATGCAGAAACCCTCATGGGAAAGGACCCTTCCCAGGGGTTATTGCACAATGTATCACAAGATATGAACGAGCTTGTCGAAGTGATTACAGAGACCAAAGATCTGGCGTTAGGGCCTTTGTTGATTTATAATGCTTCCCCCCCCAAATACTATACATCCCCAGTTAGCTCCCTATACTATTGTAACAGAGGGACCTCCAAGTGTTAAAATGGCAGCACAGCAGATGCCTGCTAGCCTAGTTTCTTCAGCACTTAATCCCTTGGCTTTGCCGTTCCCGGAAATGGAAGAAAGTAAAGGAGAATCTAAGTTACCTAATGATGTTCGCGTAAGGGAATTGATAGATACATTTCATTTAGACTTCTTGCCCCTGTTTGATAGGGATCTCATATTGAATAGGTCTTCTCTCCTCAAATGTTTTTTGGAGATCGAAAGTTTGAAACTCATTCAAAGTAGTGACTTAAGTTTAGTCTCTTTCCTTGAAATAGAAGTTGGGCATATAGCGAGGGTAAGGTTTAATTCTAAAATCATTGTAAATCTTATACTCCAACGGTCAGAAGCTCTGCAAAGTAGGGGGATCCATGGCATCCCTTTTGTAGAGAAACCACGAAATAGAGTTTTTGATAATAAGCCCCCGATAACTCAGGCAGACTCTATCACTAGAGATCGCCTTCTAGAATTTGAGGACTTAAAAATTTGTATTTCAAAAAAGGGAAGACAAGTGAGACTCATAGACCCTATCTCTCTCCCCTTCCAACGGAACTCCATAGAGGAGAGCCTACAATGGAATTGGTTACCTGGTGTCTTGTCGAGCAGATCCTGCAATAATCTCCCCCTGCATCCATTCTTTTAGCAATGAACTAAAAATAATATCGTGGAATGCTGCAGGAATAAAGAATAGTAGGGAAAAGCTGCAATTTCTACACACACTAGATGCAAACGTGATCTGTCTCCAAGAGACTTGGTGCACAGAGAATTTATTACTGGGCAAAGATTACTTTACGTTGGACGGCAGAGCAATTCCTTCCAGGAGAGGACATGCAAGGGGCAGGGTGGCTTGCCTGTTGTCTAATAAGATAAAATGGAGTTATGCTTATTACATAGACCCTAGTAACCTTTTTCAGGCAATAACTTTGTTCAACATGGGCAATGCTGGAAAGGGTAAACCATTGATTTTGATAAATGCTTACATTCCTCCGGATGCCTGCCACAATGTATTTTTAAAAAATGTCTTTTCATACATAAAGAAAGTCACTGAAGCAGAACCTTCCCCTCATATAATTTTGGTAGGGGATCTTAATTGTAAAATCTCCAATCTTAATCTAGAGATTTTCAAAAATAAGGATAAAGAAGAATCCTTGCAGATTCCTCAAACGATTTTTCCACAAAACATCAGGACAAATACGAGAGGGAAAATGCTTCTTGATGAATTGATAAAAGTTGATGGCATTATAGCAAATGGAAGGCTCCCGTCAGATACACCGGCGAGCTTCACTTGTAAATCAAATAACAGTGAATCCATCCTAGACTATGTAATAGTGGGAAGTACCTCCTTCTTCCTCGTGAAAGATCTTAAGGTCTCTAATACTCACCATAGCGACCATAAAGTGTTAACTCTCACTGTAAATTTACATCCAACTCAGACCGATCCATGGTCGTTAAATAGTGATTTGGTCGGCTTTGGTAAGAAATCAGGAAGATGTCACTGGGATATCAGGACTATTAGGGGTTTGGAAAGTATCTTAGAGGCCGCCGTGGTCAATTTGGTTAATTGGAACGGCTTTGAAATAGCATGTTTTGCTGATTTTATGGAAACAGTGATTAGAGTTGCAAAAAAGTCAATCCAAAGAAGTAACATTAGAGTAACTCCCAGATCTCTACGCCTACTTAATATTGAAATAAATTAATTAATTAGCGAACAATATCTGACCAACTCCTCCGAAAGATATCGTAGAATTTTACAACTCAAGAGAAGGAGGACTAGGGTGAAGGTTAAGATGAGAAAAGAAAGGGAGGATAGTACATGGATTAAATTGAGGGAAGCTGCATTGAAAGGTCAAACAAGAACATTCTGGTCTCTTATCGGGGAGGGTTGTGGAGTTAGATCAAGTCCACTTCCAGTTCCTATTGAGGAGCTTATATGGGTTGGCTATATCCAGAGCCTTTATGCAAGTAACGGGAATGTGATTGATTGTAGCAGAGTAAATGAAGACCCCTCTCCATATGAACCACCTTCTGAAAAAGATATTGAACTGGCCATCAAGGGTATGCGCTCCTCTGGGGCGATGGGCCCGGATGAACTCCCAATCTCGGTCTTGAACCAAAACAGTGCAATGTAGAGTAAAATCCTTTTACCGGTCTTTAGATTCTGCTTTGCAAATAAAACCGTTCTCCCATCTTGGAAAGGGAGTATTTTAGTCCCCCTCTTCAAGAAGAAACATCAGAGAAGGACGGAAGTGGGATATGGGGGGGGTAACGTCCACTCTAAGGGGGATGGGGGGGGGGGGTTGGGGTGGTGAGGGGAGGTGTTGCAGGGGAAAAAAAGAGAGTTCATATATTGAAGAGTTTTTTGTTCTACTATCTAGTTCTGCACAGTCATGGAATGACTAAGATTAATAATCTTTAATACAGCTTTGATGTTTGCGTTTTTGCACAGGGGAGGATTTAAATTGCTGCGTACAGATGTACGGGTTATTTGCCTATTTTGCACAAAGCGAGGGGTCTGTTATTATAAATACATGCACTGCTCATTTGTCTATTTTTGCACAAAGAAATGGTCTGCTGCTAGTATTATCTGCACTGTTTACCTGCTTATTTTGCACAAAGAAAGGATTTGCTGCTATTTATTTGCTGCTATTTGTATCTGCACTGCTTATTCGCTTATGGCTGCACATAGAGTTGTTGTACTATTGCACAACCCATTCGACTCATTTGCATAGAGAGTGTGTGCTTGCCTATTTTGCACAATGGAATGATTTGTTGCTCTCTATTTTTGCTGCTATTTGTATTTGCACTGCCCTTCTGCCTATTGCTGCATATAGAGTGTTTGCCTATTTTCCTATTTGCCTATTTGCACGAAGAGAGGTCTTTAGAAATTTATTGTGCTATTATACTGCTCATTCGCCTCATTTACACAGAGAGTGTTTGTTTGCTCGCTCCCTGCATTATTTGCACAAATGCTACCTTTCAATATTGATGTAGAATGACTGTATCTACGGGTTTACGCATAGGGAAAGGGCTGGCTAGGGTTTATAATTGCGCTGCCTATTTGCTCATTTGCACAGAAAGAGACTTGTTTTTGCCTCCTATTTCGAACTTCCTTAATGCCAATGTGTATAGCCTGAATCTTAAAAATCTTTTCAGAATACATATTCACTATGGGCGTTTCTGAGTATGTCTCTAATTATCGCCCTTTAAAAACCCAAACAAAATGCTGAAGTTTATCTCCTTTAATGCAAATGGTCTGAATAATGTTCGCAAAAAAAATGCCATCGAATGTTGGTTAAAAAATTTAAATCCTGATATTATTTATCTACAAGAGACCCATTACAAAGACCAGGCGGATGCAGATAAAATATTCAAGAGCTGGGCCGGTTATACAATATCAGCTTCAGCCGGATTGGCGCAGAGAGGAACATGTATATTGATAGGAAAACATCTAGACTTCACTCTGGCAGGTACAGCCACGGACCCCAGAGGTAGATGGGCTGTGGCATATGGGAAAATAAACAATGTGAATATTATTTTAGCTACAATTTATGCCCCTATCCTAGATGATTCTCAGCAAATCTTGGGACTAAAAAATGTCTTAACAGGCCTTCCCGGATTAATAGTATGGGGGGGGGGGGTGATTTTAATTTATTGCAAAATCCTTTACTAGACTCATCCAAAAAAGATCGCCGTCAAAACAAACCGCAATCAGCGTTGGCGATTCAAAGTTGTAAATTAGACCTCGATATTAGAGATCATTGGCGAATTAACAACCCTCTCAAACGAGAATATTCATGCTTTTCGGCTAAATATAACTCAGCTTCAAGATTGGATTTTTTCCTAACCTCCCATGAGCTAGAGTTATATAACTATGTACATCTATCCAATGCTTTTTCGGATCACGCGGCGCTCTCTATGGAGGTAAAACTGGGACCACAAGATATAAGTGCTTCAAAACGATGGTTTTTTAATAAATCCAATCTCCTAGATCCCCTATGGTGTAGAGAAATCGAAGAATTTATAGACCAGTTCTTTGCACAAAATAGAGGGACAGCCCCATTAAACACGACTTGGGATGCATTTAAAGCCACTCTACGGGGTTTAATTACATCTAAAGAAATCCCAAAATATAAGGCAATAAGGGAGGAGAGAAGCAAATTACAAATTGATCTTACAGAGGCAACCCAATACCACTACAGGGTGAGATAATCGCACTCTGGGCAAAAACTCTCCGAGGCTAAGGGTAGGATGAGGGATTTTTATTACGCCCTGGGTGAAACTAATAGTAATTTTTAAGCCCAGAAGATATATGAAGAGAGCGAGTATACCGGGAAGCTCCTGGCATGGCAAGCCAAGGAAAAACAGGCTCGCAATAGAATAAATCAATTAACCGACCCCATTACTAAACTACACGTTAAAACTACGGACTCAATCGGCGAGTGGTTTTTGAAACATTATGAGGGTGTCTATCAAACAACTGAAGAGGCCTCATCTGATTCAATAGGGGAGTTCTTATCCCATCTTACAATTCCCAAGTTAGAGGATGGAGACAAGAAATGTCTCATCGAGACTTTCTCAGAGTCTGAACTAGATGAGGTGATCGGTTCCCTCCCTAATGGTAAAGCTAACGGAGACGATGGTCTCCCGATCGAATTTTTTACAAAATTTGGAGGAACTTTGCATAAAGAACTTTTAACCTTAGTTAATGATCTACTTCAAGGAGGGACCCCCCCGGACTCTTTTCACTCCGCTGTAGTAGTAAGTATTTTAAAAAAAGGAAAGGACAGGGAGAATATAAATTCGTACCGACCCATAAGTCTATTAAATACAGACTACAAAATTTTTACGAAGCTTTTAGCCAATCGATTGAATAAAATAGTGGGACGCCTGGTAGTTAATGATCAGTGTGGTTTTATTGCAGGCAGACATCTTCACTCAAATACAAAGTTTGTATTGGAGGCACTAGATTTTTTCAAAATTAATAAAGTGAAGGCCCAAATATGGTTTCTAGACGCAGAAAAAGCGTTCAATCTAGTGTCATGGAACTGCCTTTTTGCTATTTTACACAGTTTTAGTTTCCCGAAAGTTTTTATTTCTCTTTTAAAACAACTATATACGAATTCTAGGGCACAGATTATTATCAACAATTCTAATATTGGGACATGCCAAGTCACTAGAGGTACCCGACAAGGTTGCCCTCTGTCGCCAATATTATTTGCATTATTTATTGAACCTTTGGCGATTGCGATTAGAAATATACGAACTGACACAGTCCCAGTAGTCGGCATGACTAACATAAAACTTTATGCCGATGATATTGCCCTGTTTTTGGATTCTTACCCCTTAAGTCAAGCGAAAGTTTTAAAAATATTCTCTGACTTTCAAAAATTAGGAGGTTACAAGATTAATGTTAACAAGACGGAAATTATTTTACTAAATTGCACTGTAGACACTTTAATCCCAGAATTTAGGCAAATATACAATCGATTGCCGAAGAGATATCTGGGAATATTTATATCGGATAACTTAGATGATTTGTTCTCACTTAATTATTCACCATTGCTAAAAAAAGTTGGGTCTCTTCTGGAACGCTGGAACTTATTACCCCTGTCTTTAATAGGCCGAGCAGCACTTATACAAATGTCAATTCTACCTCTTTTTAATTTTTTATTTAATGCAGCCCCCTGTGTTATCCAGGTCTCCTTCTTTAAAAAAGTGGATGCCTTGATTTCTTCTTTTCTTTGGGCCCAAAAGACCCCCAGGCTTGCATTTAGCACTTTATATTTCTCATCTGCACAAGGAGGGTTGTCCCTCCCAAATATCAGAGAATATTATTCCGCGTCATTTGCACACCACAGTTTTAGGTTTTTCTTCTACTAATGAGGCAGACAATTTTTTTATGAAGAAGATGTTGTCAGAAGTAAAAATAACTGATCCAATTAGAACCACGAAGGATCCAAAGAAAGTTCGCTACAAGTCCCTCCAGTGGATTTTCAGACAGAAAATCCAGTTTCTGAGGTTCCATTGTATTCCCAGAATATGTAACACAACGGACATGAATAATTTTAACCTTGGGGAAGAGGGGTGTCTGGATAGTAAAATAATACATCTCTGGAAAGATAATGGCTTTGAGAAAATTGAGGACTTCCTTGTTGGTAACAGGTGGAAGTCATGGGAACAAATTGCCAGACAGGTACAGCATTCTCATTCCATTTTAAACTGGTCTTTTTTATGCTCAATCCAATACTCAGAGAGCTGGATATTGTAAATCTTTATTATAACGAAACTATTTCAACAGCATTGAATAATAAAATTTAAAAAAAGATGAGTACTTGGATTAAAATATTGAAGGAGAATAAGGAGCAGGAATTGTCTAGTAAGAGTATTGAGAGGTGGAAAAAAAGGGAAGATATCGAAATCAACCAACAAGTATGGGATAAAATAAAATAAAATTAATAAATTTAACAAAACTATCTTTCGCTGCGCTAATTTTAAACACATGCAATTTTATAACAAATGGTTGATCTACAGAACTCCTTCTTATCTCCATAATATCTTCCCCCTAGTTCCGGATAAATGTTTCCGCTGTGAAGAAAAAGGAAACTGGAAACATATTTGTTTGGGAATGTCCTAAAATTCAGCCACTCTGGAAGGAAATTGAAAAATACCTCTCCCTCGAGCTTAAAACCTCTATAATATTTGACGAATTAGTCGCTGTTTTAGGTTGTTCAGCGATTCACACTCAGTATGATGAATTCTTTTTTATTGCTTCTTTAATAGCTAAATCGCTTATTCTACAGTCCTGGAAAACCAACCAAGTACCGTCATTTCAGGCTTGGAAAGCTAAATTATTACGAATCCAGGGCAGGGAAAGAAAATATGCGTTAAGATCTGGGGCACTAAAGAACTATGAAAAGTTCTGGAATGTGTTCGAACAATAATTCTTTTTTTTTTCACTGTCTGATAACATCCAAATCTTTGGAGTATTCCCAGATTCATTAGTCTGCTTTTATGCACTTTGCACTTTATAATTAAGCACTGAATGGTTTAAAATGTATTATGTTTTTTCTATTCAACTCACTTTATAATCAAGCTGTTGATAATCAAACGCTAGTATTGATTTGTATTTATATTTATACGCCATGTACTGTACTAAATGTCTTAACAATTGCATTTTGTAACATTGATATTGTGTGTATGAAAAATATATTGAAAAAAAAAAAAAAAGAAGGAGACCGTGACGCCCCACACAATTACCGACAAATTGCACTTTTGGATGCCGTGGGTAAAGTCTTCGCCAAATGCCTCCTGATGCAAATTAATGCCTGGGTGGACTCGGGTGAAATTCTTCCATTTGAACAGACCGGATTTAGGCGAAGGCATGGAACCATGGATAATCTAACGGCATTGCAAGTAATAACTGAAAAATATGTTAAAGTCCGAGGAGGGAAAGTGTAATCAGCTTTCATAGATTTCTCCACAGCATTCGACAAAGTAGATCGTCCTTTGCTGTGGAGAAAACTATCGGACCTCGGCATGCCGGCCACCCTTCTGGAGTTGATTCGAGCTCTCCATACTGACACTTTGTGTAGAGTCTTGATGGGGGGGGGGGGAAGAGGTCTATCCCAAGTTATTTCTACAACAAACGGCCTAAAACAAGGTTGCTTGTTGGCCCCCTAATATTTTCTTTATATATATCTGATCTACCCTATGCCCTGTCCTTAAGTGAAGGTATCGCCCCATTATTGGAGGGAAAATTGATAGTCTGTTTGCTATATGCCGACAACATAATAATACTGGATTTAACACCGAGGGGATTAAATAGTCGTCTGCAGGTGTTACATGAATATACAGAGGCCCATCACCTAAAGATGAATGTGTCTAAAAGTAAAATAATGTGCATGCGGGGAAGGAAAAAGTTGAAGTTTGGGAACTATGTTTGGTCTGTTGGTGGACAAAAATTGGAAGTGGTAAATTCATATGTTTTCCTAGGAAAAATAGTGTGTGGAAACATAAGTGAAAATGCTCATATAGGAAATAATATTAGGAAAGCAATGGTACAAGGTAAAAGCTTAATCTCCCTTTACAGATCCACAGGCAGAAGACACTTCGCACTTCTACTAGAGGTTTTCCGTGCTAAAATCCCAGCGTCCATGTTGTATGGTATCGAACTACTCGACATAAGAAAATGGGGCTTTTTAAATACAACAGAAGCTAACAAATTTTGGAATCTAGCCTCAGTTTACTCTGCCTGTTCTGTTGCAGCTCTTAGGCTGGAATTTGGGCTGCGCAGTAGTTGGGTACAGGGTCTCGCAGGGATAGTGCGCTGGGTCTCAAGCCTTGTAAAGGGTGATCCTGGTACATTAAGATCCTTTATTCAGAAAGAATTATTAGGAACCCTAAATGAGCAATCATTAGTTGTAAAAAATTTTAGAACTGCGGTGGAGTTGCTTCAATTGGATGAATCGGTACTTTTTACTTTATCTTCATATCAGCTTAAGGCAACTTTGAAGCAGGCCACCTGGAAATTAAGTTTCACTATGGACAGGGAAGCGCGTATTTCAAAGAGAGGCATTCATCCAGTTATTGATTCTTGCCTGATAAACAAAGTACAGTCTTATATTACTTGGAACCTCCCTCATGGAGTGCGTCGTTTTTGGCTTTTATTGAGGCAGGGTTCTCTTCCACTTAACAATGTATTGTCCAAATGGTACGGTTCCTCCCTATGTGTAATTTGTGCAATAATTCCACCCAGGATGTTACACATGTGCTCTTTGTTTGTCCGGCTCTTTTATTGTATCGACGTAAGTGGATGAGGCCAATCTGCCAGCAACTATCCATTTTGTCCGCCACTGCATTTATGGATGCCATTTATAATCCTCCTAATGAAATGTTTTGCCACAGAATTTTTAACTTTTTTAAATGTTTTTTAGATATATATTAAAATTTCTAAAGGATGTTATGACTATCATCAGTGATTTTACTTGACGTTTTACATGATTATGTATATTTGTATATCTTATTCTATTGTTCAAATTGTATGTTTTATCCTTTGTGTTTCTTTCTATGTGGAGCTCATCTGAGTTCCAAATCATAAATAAATTGAACTTGAACTTGAACTGCTGGACCCGATAACAGCCCATGCTCTGTGTTGTCCCCAGAGGCTACCAATCCTGATGACGGCATTCATTGAGATCTAACAGACGCAAAGTGCTACTGCTGAGGTACGAGAGGAATCAACGGGCACACTGGTAACATTGGAAATGAACATTGCTGTTGCTACCAATGTTGAAGGCGATGGTTCGCATCTATGTGCAGTTAATCTTCTAAACAAGGTATTCCAACTATCACCAACATTGGTAGATGATTTTTTGTCTACAGGAATAGAGGATTTCATGTTTTCTCCATCCCCATACACTGACTTTTGATTCATCACACAGTGTACCGGGAAGACTCTGAACTTGGCCTTCATTTTTCATAACGAATAACACAATAATTGGTAGAGGGTCGTAGAGAATTTTCTTTAACAAGACCAGCGCAGACCCAGTCCCCAAATCAATACTCTATAAACATATAACGTCCGCGGGTCTGCGTGGTTCCAGACAGGAACTTGTCAAAAAGCATAACCAATATTGACCTAAATCTAATGAAAAAATTATGGAAAATGTCTTATTTAAGAGGACGGAATCCCATCACAGACCAAGGTGGCATGCTTTATCATCTGGGACCTCCTCTTAGTTGCAATCATAGTGCAACCAAGCACTGCAACCCTCTCACTATGAGGGGGGAGCTCGCAGATTTCTTAAACAGGAGGGACAATGAGTCTGATCTCCTAAGATCTATAAAGCATGTGTGAAATTATAATTGCAGTCCTGAAAAATGGTGATTAAAATTGGCTACCAAGCGAAAAAATTATTTAATGGTTATTGCTAGGTGCCGATCAATAAAAACAGTGCAAATGCGATCTGAATGAATTTGCGATCGTGTAGGTCTAGGACGAGGGTCTACATGTTTCAGCCATCATGATCGTGCTCCGATCTTGGCCTTCCTCAGGACCTGAATGGAAATGCTACTGCAAAATTAATGTGTACAAAACAACAGTGAAAATACGTAGGTAGAACGAAACAGCCTACGGTCACCTGTGGTCTTCAAGCGAATGATCTAGTGTCACCTAGAAGAAACAGATATGTAGATACTATGACATTCTATTCCTTATCAATATCCGTATATGCTTATGATATTAAAACGTCTTACTCAAGAAACTGCTAAATCATGTACATTTATTGTATTCAATGTTCTGATTTGTTTACATAATTATCTTACCCGTATTTGTGCGGGTGAAGTCCTCACCACTCCTGGCAGCAGCTCAGGGCGTGAGGCAGCGCTCTGAAAAAAGGAAAGAATAGAACAATCTAGATTCATGGAATTATTTAAATGTACCATAAATCTGTTTTACTGCCTTCTAAAATCAACTCACAATGAATGCCAAAATATAGATTTAAAAAAACTACTCTAAATCAGTGAGTAGAACAACAAGTATTTAAAATCCAGTTCATAATTCATTAATAATGTCCCTCTTATTCTCAACTTGTAACTTCACTTGTTATGGGAACATATAGATTTATTGATGTCTATCAAACTAGGAGCACAAAAAACTGATGTGCCACTATTGGCCAGCATACAGAACTGTCTGGTTGTTAGGACTCCAAATCTCAGTACTGCTCCCAGGAAAGTCTACGGGTATATAAACTTAATGGAGTGAGTTAAACACTCAACAGAACACCCTGTCTCATCTAAAGTCAACACTCTTGCTCACCTCTACGTCGGTACCCTGGACTGTCTTCTGGCCATTCAAAGTGGTAACCGACTGGAGAGTGAGCCCACTTTTTATACCCCATTTATTGCTGTAAGTACAAGCTGCTGCCTTCAGTTCAATTACAGTGTCGTTTAACACAACGCGTCAATTCACACTTGAAGGCAGTGGGAACTGTAGTTTGGCCGCTATAAAAAGACTACTCGATCATAATCACTCATGGGAATTGTGGTTCTGTTGTTTAAAGACTACACGTGCGGCTACATTGCTCATCTGTCTATACTGAGCACAACTTGAAAACGTGGTGTGCCTATCCCGTATAATATGAGGCTCTCTCATGGCTGGATATTTTCATGCTCGTTATATCGAAGCCAAAAATCTAACAGTATGGTGTCACATCAGTTTTAAGTTATATTGTCTTGCGCCCACGTAATTTGCGTAATCATAAACAATCGCTAGTAAGGAATTTCTTTTAACCAGTTATATGGCCTGGTATGTAGCAAATCTTTGCCTAAACTAGGCTCTGATCATCCCTTATATTTGTATGCACAAAAAATATCGAGGGCAGCGCACCAGCGAGTGGAGCTGATTCATGGGAAGCGTAGTTTGCTTATGCCCCATGATGCAACTATACTAATCTAATCAAAATTACGAGCTCAAACTGAAAAAGTTTGTATACCTATGTGCAAATCTTAGGAGTGTAAGGTGATATTATTACTGCCAAAGCCCTACAGTGTAAAAACACATACCCCCTAAAACCTCGCTCTTGTATCTTGGATTAATCATGCATGATATTGCTAGTATCCTCGTACTTAGGATTAGTGGGCAATGTGATATTTTTATGTCATTCTTTGCATCACTCTTTAATAGATCCAATGTAGAAAAAGGTGGGGGGAGGCAGGCCAGACCTACCTCTCTCAAGTACTCTTACTTAAATGGACATACTCTATTATCCAGATAGCATTGCGTAGAGATGTGTCCATGGAATTTCGTCATTCAAACCCAGAATATCACTCCGTAGTTTGAAAACCAACCGCTGTTCCTTCAAAAATAAGAATTTTGATATGTCAGCGGTGTGCAGAGGAATGAAAGGTTGTTCCAAGACTGTCCAGGTCAATTCATCTTTTTTGTGCTGTTTCTCTAGAAAGTGATTTGTCAATCCTGGTTGATTGTTTCCTGTACTTGATCATGCTTTGATGTTCCTGTATCCGCTGTTTCACCTTGCGGGTCATCATACCGACATACTGCAAACGGCACAGGCAAGTTTTCAGGTAGATTACCTTTTCGCTGTTACAATTAGTGTGTTTGACTTGCCGCCAAGGTCTAGCGGTGCCAATATCCACTTCCGTTGTATGCTTTTTTTTGAGGACATACAGACCATGCACCGCAAGGATAATGTCCTTGCACAGGTGATAGATGGTTGACAGGTGGTTGATTGTAGCTTAGGATGCCCTCTCTGGGTCTAGTATGTACTAGACAGTCACGCAAATTTGCACTTCTCTTGAAAGAAAATAAGGATAACTGTACTCTAGTTTGATCTACATTGAGAATACGCCAGTGTTTGCGTATACTTTTCAGAATCTTCGTTGATAGAGTACTATAGGTGTTAACACAGGTAAGTCTTGTCAGGGGAGGTTTGCTCACTGGAGGCTCTAGCAATGCTTCTCGGTTGTTGTTTAGAGCACGTTTCTTGGATTGTCGTATCAGTTTTCTGGGATAGTTTCGCTCCTGTAGTTTCAGGAACAGAATGTTAGCATGATGTTCATAACATTCTTGTGAGGAGCAATTCCTACGAATCCAGAGGAATTGGCCGAATGGTAAATTCATGCGTAATGATTTAGTGTGGAAACTGTTGAATGTCAGGAGAGAGTTCCTTGACATCGGTTTGGTGTAAAGTTTACTGCCCAGACCAGTTGGTGTTGAAAAAATCCGAAGATCCCGAAAGGGGAGGTTGACTTTGCTATACTCCAACATGAATTTTAAAAATTAATTTCTAGTGTTGAGCCAAGTATGGAATGAGTTGATAGTGTTAACAGCACCCCTCCATACAACAAATATATCATCAATGTATCGCTTTCATGTAACAATACATTCATGGAAGGGATTGTCAACTGTCAGTATGTGCTGTTGTTCAAAAAGGTGAACATACAGGTTAGCTAGGCACACTCCATGATGAAATGGACCGGTGTAATGGTCTCCATTTGTCTGTTGTCTAATAATGATCTGATGGCATCCAAGGTCTCATGTTGTTGTATGCAGGTGTATAATGATTTGATATCAAAAGATACCATCAAATCAGTCGACATATCAAAATCAATCTCAGGAAGCAATCTCAAGATGTACTTAGTGTGCTGAAGATATGAGGGCATTTGTTTGACCAATCGCCTTATGAAATAGTCAACAAAAGTGGACAGTGGTTCCAGTAATGAGTTAAGACCTGAGATGATAGGCTTCCCGGGTGGTGGCCTCTGGGCTTTATGGATCTTCGGTAAAGCATAAAAGTAAGGCATCACCGGGTGTGGAGTAGCAAGAAAACTAGCTTCTTTTGCAGTCACCCATCCTTCTGTCTTGGCTTCTTCAATCAGTTCCCCAATTTCCTTGCTTAAGCTGTCAGTTGGACCGGTAGTCAATTGTCGATAGAACCGGAAGTCTGTGAGTTGTCTAAGGCACTCGGCGTGATAGTCAGTGGTATTCATAATGACTATCGCACCGCCCTCATCAGCTGGTTTAATGATTATGGACTTCATTTTTCATAAACAAAGACAAAACCTTGGAACTTTTTCCTATGATTAATTTTTTTTCCCAAATTTGTATTTTTCTTTTTTATCGCAAAGTATTCTGCTTACAGTAGAACTATTCATAGAGAACAGACTTCTTTGAACACTTCCAAGGGACACATTGTAACCTTTTCACAACAATTTCATTTATGTACCATGACATGAAAGGGTTTGAATTTTTTCTTCTGTAATCATGAACATTTCATCAAATGTATATATATGTTCATTCGTTTAGCATCCACTGTAAATATATGCTTAGAATGAAACATTGCCTTAATATGTACAGCACCATTGTATTTCATGTCCAGCAAAGACTAGTTTTTAGTATGCTTTTACAAATGTTTTAGCAACCTATGGTACTCACTTTTATATGTTTAGCATTAGCATGTTTAGCATTTAGTAATATCGATCATTCGAAATTGGAGTGGGTGTTGTGTTCCGATTTAGATACCCGTACATAGGTTTCCCGAATCATGACCTTATAGAGGCACAACTCACATTGTCCTTATTTAGGCATAGAATCCCAGTCCTTATTTAGGCATCATCCATGCTATCCAAATACAGGCATGGTCACCGACATCCGTCCATCCCACGTCACGAATTTCTAGAAACCAGACCCTTAAGCCTTTGGGATTTTCCCTGCTCTGATTATTGATTTCTCCAAGAACTCATTTATTATTCATGAACTACTATTCCTTAGGGGTTCATTCATGACGTCCTCCTCTGCCCGGCTTTACGTCAATGCTAACATTCCTAGCCACCTACCAGGTATAAATATACCTTCCCTTACCAAGGCATGCCACGGCTCGATTACAAGACTCGGCTCGCCTCAGCAAGTTCGGAAGAAACCACTACTCCAGCGGTCAATCGATGACTTAAAGAAGCGCTGGTACGACCTGAGAGGTCGTGCAAAGGAGCGCATTTTGGAGAGGCTTGGGGAGCCAGTTGCCACCGGCGGAGGGGATCCAATTGCCACACCCAACACTCCATTGGAGGACCGTGTCGAGGACACCCTCACACCATAAGCCTGCATCGGTGTAACTCAGCTGGACTCGTCCCGACCCAGCCAACAATCACAAGGTAAGTGCCATGCGACTGCGACCCCGTCCACTAACAATGCCCATGACTCCTGAGCTAACAATATGACATCCCCAGTAATGCAGGCCATGCACACCAGAAATGCCCCAATGCATTGTGGTAGTTGTAGTGTAATCATAATTCCCCAGATAGCCCAACACAGCCAGACCTGTCAAATCAAAGTAATTCCAAAAGCCAGTCAGGGAAAGCAAGCCTGAATGCATGTAGCAACATCTCATGTGCAAGATACATATAATTAATCATGCACCCTTTTACATCACAGGTGCTGCCGACCAACCCAGCACTGACAGCGAGACCCTGCATATCGAGGAGTTACCGGAGGACACTGAGGGTGAGGGCCAATCTGACCAACAACCAGGTCCATCCCAGCCACCTGCAGTGATTCCACCACCACCACCCCGTGTGGACAGGGCCACCCCTGCAGCCACAGGTGTCCAGCCACCGCCCCAACAGACACCCACGGCAGTTGTACAGGCCACACCACCAGCGGCTAGGAGGCAGACGAGGTGACCAGCCAGAGCAAGATCCCAGTCCAGCGAACTGAGGCGCCAGCAGCGTCAAGCCTCAACAGGCATGGGCAGGGCACTCCATCTACCTGATCCTGGCCTGGCCATTGAACGCCGTATGCTGGCGGTACACCAAACACAGGCGCGTCACCTGGCAGCGATACATCTTCAGCTGCAGAAGACTGCCAACAATGTCGGACAGATGACCGCAGCTGTCCGTGAAAATAGTCAGCTGCTAGTAGCCCAGAAGGACATGACCCGCCACCGCCACCGCCAACTACTGGCCCGCCTGTCGGCCTACACCAGGTCAAACCACTTAGTAGGCAATGCTACATCGCAACTATCACGCAGATCACTTGCCATGCAGGGGTAAATGGTACAGTGTTGCCTGGATGTGGCTAGGTCACTTGAACATCTGACAGCAGTAGTGCTCAGCATGCAGCCCACTGCCCATGGTGAACCAGGTGGGGGTGACGATGTCAGCGAGGTCGCGTCGACCAATAGCAGCATGTCCTTGCCGCCGGTGCCTGAACGCCGCCGCAGCAGCAGGTCCACAGCAGGATCACGGGCCAACACTGTCCCTCATGCATGACGCACATGTGGAGGTGGGCGGTTGTCCCCTTCCGACTCACTGCCAGATATCTCCACTGGTATCCTGCGCTTGGTAGCAATGTTGTGGAGTATTGCACACACGGCCACGATGCGGCAGCAGACCTCAGGCATGTATTTGAAGGCCCCACCAGTCTTGTGAAGTATGCGGAAACGGCTCTTCAAAAGGCCAAATGTCCTCTCAATGCAATTTCTTGTGTGTATATGTGCAGCATTGTAACGCCGTTGCTGTGGTGTGGCAGGGTTGAGGTATGGGGTGAGGAGGTACTCACGGAGACCGTAGGCGCTGTCACCTGAAGGAAAGAAGCACAGGGTGAGTGCCTGTTCTGCGCAGATACATGATCACAGTGTACTATTTGGGGGCATGTGTACTTACCTAGTAGGTGTCCTTCGCCAAAGTCTCCCCTGGCCAGTCGTGTGTGCATGCCACTGTGCCGGAATATGAAGGAGTCATGTGTGCTCCCCGGATATTGTGCCACTATGTCTGTGATGATTGTCTTGGCGTTGCACACCATCTGGATATTGAGGGAGTGGTAGGACTTGCGGTTGCGGTACATGTATTCCGTTTGTGCTGGTGGGCAGATGAGGATGTGGGTACAGTCGATGCATCCTATTACATGTGGGAATTGCGCGATGTTGTAGAACTGAAGCTTGATGTCATTCAAGTCCTGTTGGGTGGTCGGGAATGAGATGTAATGGTGTAGCCGGGTCAGCATTGCCTCCAGGAAACTCCTTAGGCAGCGGGGCATGGTGGCCTGGGATATCCCCCTGCAACAGCGACTATCCCCTGGAAGCTTCCGGAGGCCAGTAGGTGCAGGCTGCACAAGACCTGGACATGGGTGGGCATGGCATTGGTCCTCCTTGTTGGGTGCTGCATCAGGGGGTCTAGGTACCGGATCAGCTTGATGATCATTGCCCCATTCAGGTGGTACTTAGAGTAAATTTGCTCATCAGTTTGGCCCAGAAGGGTGACCCACTGGCGGAATATTCGCTCCTGGATCCTGCGTCTGTTCCCTGGTGCTCGCTGTAGCCTTCGCCGCCTGACCACCATGTAGAGTCCTGGCATTGTGAGAGTCCTCATGCTCCAGCTGCGTATCCTTAAGTGTGTTTGGTCAGGCCTGCACCTGTTGGTAGTTTGTTAAAGTGTTTTTTTTTTTTCCCCTTAATGGTTACCACCTGGTTTGGGTTCTCCTTAAATTGCGCGTCGCTAATAGCGATTTTGGGGTTTTTCGCATTTTGCGATTTTTCTTGAATAGCGATAGCGATTATTTAGCGATTTCGCAACTCAATTCGCAGAATCCATGGTTTCTCGCAATTTCCGATTCGCTAATGGCCTTCTTCCTGGATTCTGCGAATTACTTTGCGAAATCGCAATTTTTCTTTAGCGAATTCGCAATTTGTGAGTTTTCACTATCAAGAATTGCTTTTCTTCAAATTACGATCGCAATTGCTAATTCGCAGCTATTGCGATCGCAATTTGGCTTCATGAATCTGGCTGATAGTTCAATATACTCGATAGGGGCATACTGACCTCAGTCCTATGCAAAAACTATAGTGTATATTATTCCAATGCGCAGAGCCTATATGGGAAATAAGAACTACACTACAATACAATAAGGTACATTCATTGAGGCAGCCAGTAGAGAGGGGGTCAGATCTCAATGTATTGGACAAACAACAGTTGCGCCATCACACAACCGTTGTGGATACCACATTCAAGGCTAAAATCTTGACTGAGTTCCCCGTCAGGGCCGAGATCTACCCAAGTCCCCAAATTCTCTTGAAGTGTGTGCAAAAAGTGTACTAAGGCAACATCGCAGCCCAAATCCAGCCACATCCTCCACAATTTGGTATGGTTCACACAATCAAAAGACGTGGAAAGGTCCATGAGCTCTAGGTACAGTGGGCAGCACCCAGTGATGGTATATTTCCCCACAACGAGGTGCAGATTCAGGCCCTGCTCCACTTTACCAAACCATCCTCTGAAACCATATTGACTGAAGTGTAGTATATTTTGCTCAAAGGTCCATTCTCGCATCTGATTAAAGATGACCCTGCCAATGATTTTTACTACTGACTCAATCAGGGAATGGTACGGTAGTACCTGGGTTCCAACCTGTTATCCTTCTTAAAGTGTGGCACAATTGATAAGAGGAACCAAGACCTTGGTAATTGGCTAGTGGTCAGGTTGTTAAATACATTGGTAAGGAGAGGAACCTAGAGATCTAAGTCACACTTCATGAGGTCAATTGGTACCCTGTCTGGCCTGGGAAATTCAGAGTTAGGGCATTCAGAAATAGCAGCTGTCGTCTCTTCAACTGAAAATGCTAATTTATCTTGGAGTCCCTGCCAGTGCACTATTATGGAGCTAGGTGCAAAATTGTCAACATCAATGGGAGAAAGGTATATGCTGGAAAAATGGTTCACCCAATTGTTAGCGCTGATATGACAGCATATTTTATTATGTGATATTCCCCTTGCCTTGCATTTCCTAAGCAAAGCTCAGAAGGTCTTGGGATATTTTTAGTCAGCAGCAGAGGTGTGGCTATCACAGTCCCCAACATTAAGTTCATCTATCCTTCCTTTAATGTGCTATTTGTGTTGTCTCTTGCCAGTAGCCACCTTATGCGGAATTGTGGGCCTGGCTAAAAGAGCTTTCCTGAGCTATCTAATGGCAAGAGACCCGGCGGAGCTGAACCAACTGGTTCCCTCATGATTACCCTGCACTGTCTTTAAAAGAGACCTCTTAGTAAAACAACAAAGCTCCTAAAAATGACACTACAGGATATTCGGGTCATGGGGCGCTTCTGAAAGACAATAAAGAAAAGAGCTAGAGTGCGGTTGAAGCAATTTCGTCAGACATTCACAATGTTTTCGCATATGCGAATGCAACCTGAGGCCCCTACTCTGAACCAAGGGTTCTTCCAGGGCCTACCCTTAAAAAAAGAAAAAGTAGCTTTTCATTATTATTTTTGAAATGCACCCCATTTTTCTTTAAGGAAAACAGGCTGCATTACAAAAAAAATATTGCTTTATTTAAAAAGCAAAAGACACACAATTGATGGACGGAATGCTGAACAAATCAAAGCATTCACCCCCAGTCAAGAGATCTGGGTTAAATCCATCATTCTTTTGCTCACCATGCCACTCCAGTTTAGACCTGGCCATATGCAAATCAGCCTTAACCTTTTGCCTCATGGTAACAGTCCAGCCCGAACTGCCAAGCCAGGTCCTCCCTGGACCTGAAATAAGCATCCTAGGACGAGTTTCAGGCTTTCAGCCCTCATCAGCCAGGATACCTTGATTCCAGTGGCACAGTGAGCCACCCACATCTGGGCATACCCGGCTCAAGCTATCCTGGCTGAAGAGGGTAAAACCCCGAAACCGGTCCTAGGATGCTTGTTTCCAGGCCAGGGAGGACCTGGCCTGGCAGTTCGGGCTGGACTGTTCCCATTGGGCACAGGGTCAAGACTGATTTGCATATGGCTAGGTCTAAACTGGGGTGGCATGGTGAGCAAAAGAATGATGGATTTAACCCAGATCTCTTGACTGGGGTTGACTGTATGACATTGTTCTGCATTCTGTCCATCAATTGTTATTTTTGCATTTGTCACCCCGAGTGGGACGGTTATGCTGGGTTCACACTGGAATGGCATGGTGAGCAAAAAAATAATGGATTTAGGCCCAGATCCCTGTACTGGGGGGAATGCATGACATTGTTCTGCATTCTGTCCATCAATTGTTGTTTTTGCATTTGTCACCCCGAATGGGACGGATATGCCCAGATGTGGGTACCGTGCTCTCCATGCCACTGGAGTCAAGCTATCCTGGCTGAAGAGGGGTGAAACCCCGAAACCGGTCGTAGGATGCTTGTTTCCAGTCCAGGGAGGACCTGGTCTGGCAGTTCGGGCTGGACTGTTCCCATTGGGCATAGGGTCAAGACTGATTTGCATATGGCTGGGTTCACACTGGAATGGCATGTTGAGCAAAGAAATGATGGATTTAGGCTGAGATCTCTGTACTGGGGTGAATGTATGACATTGTTCTGCATTCTGTCCATCAATTGTTGTTTTTGCATGTATTTAAAAAGCAATCATAGACATGGTAGTCTGCTGACCCCGGCATGCCACCATCTCTGTGATTGTAGCCATTCACAATAGGTTGCAAATTGTGACATGCCTCATGAATTTTGACGACACAGGTCCATTTGTGACCCACTGTGAATCTCTAACAGTGTCAAACACACCGTTGTACATCGCAGTGTGTGATTTCCTAATAGCAAATCGCTAAAATATGCTATAAATCAATTTCAAACGCAATTTCTTACATCTGGCTCCTAGTGAGAAATATATAGTCAATTGTGGTTGTATGCCCTCTTCCTGGAAACGAAGGCATGTAGCCATCACCATTATCTTTGCATTCCAGTAAATGTACCCAGTCGCGTGGCAAGATTCCTCCCCAAATCATCCTCCCTCCACTCTGGCCTCGCTGCCAGAGCTAGCGGGGCATCAGTTCACACCTCAAGAGAGTTAGGAACACACTTTACATTAAAGTTGTGGCAAGCCATACAATCTAATAAAGAGTGGCAATGAGGTTTCAAACTCATTACAAAATTAAATAAGTACATAAAATGACAATTGTCTTGACTGATAAAATCATTGTTGTAAAAATTAATCAGACTCAAATTCAAGTGGCCTCCCCCTTAATGAAAATGCACTGAAAGGCAGGATGTGCAATAGGAATCTCCTCCAGCTTTAAACATAAAGAGGCGTTACCCAAGTAGAAAGGCTGCCTTTTACGCACCCACAGTGGGATTGGATAGTTGGAGCAGAGTCACAGACAAACCCTTCTTGAGCAGCAAAACCCTTGAACCCATGTTTCCTGGAAAAGGCTAATGTACTTTCCAATGAAGGAATATCAATCTGCCTTCTGTAATGTGGGACCAACTCTGCAACATTACAACTAATTAACGACAAGGAGGAATGGAAAGCACGAATCGCAGCTGCGAGCACAGAAGGGGTGGTGCCAATGGCATTTAGGTCTGTCAACATCAAACTGGTTTGAGGTGGCAAGCAATGCATTAGAACTAAAGTGCAAATTTGAGAAAGGTTGTGGCATGTTAAAAAAAACATGGTGTTCCCGAATTCATGAACGGGCACAAAAGTTGTAAGGTTGGTAAAAAATAACCCAAATGCAAGGTAACAATCTGGCTAGCTGAGTGCGGCCAGCTTCTGAGGTATGTCAACAAATTCCTGAGATAATTTGCACTGCCAAAATTGATAATGATGCAGTCGCCCTTGATGTCTTCCTGTGAATGGCTGAGACAGACCCGTGTCCTCACCATTGAGATGTTAGCACAGCTAGACAGCTGGAAGCCCCTATGCTTACATAGCCACTGCAGTGCTTTATTTCGAAGGTCATCCCAAGGTCCTCCTGCAGCCCTTCACGAGAAGGAAATGCCCCAAGAACTAAAACAAGAGGGCAATCAGCTGGAGGAAAATTTGTGGTTTCCATGGTGCAATCATAACTCGGTTATTTTGACCCAGGCTATGATCTAACCCTCTAGGAAGTGTTGCTGGTTGAGAAAACCCTTTGCATTCATCCTCCAAAGCCGCATTGGATGCAGGCTCTGAGTAGAGGACTGGGTAAGGGATGGCGTCCTGTCCTACTAATCGGCAGCTGTTATTCATAGCTTCCTTTATTCGAGACCTCCCTTTAATTAAAGATTTCCCCAGAGAATATAGTGGAAGTCCCATAGGAAGGAGGCACTAAAGATGGGTGACTGGCATGGCTCACCAATGCTAATGGATCTTGCTCCCTGGGGTGCTGTGTTACAATGCCCGGGGTTTCCAACCTGCACTCAGCCGAGATCCAATTTGCACAATATAAAAAAAAAAAGAGTTACTATTCACATTATTGCTAAACCTGTGTCTGGTCAATCCAGGTTTTCATTTAAGAACTAACTATTGCAGCAAAGCTTCAACGCATCCTTTGACCACTAATAAATGCATTCATAAACAGCTGCTAGGCATTAACTCATCCATTTAAATATACAACAGTTTACCCCCGCACATCTCAAACACCTGAACAACTCATTTCAAGCCGAACACTATCACACTGGATCTCAAAGACACAAAAAAGGATAAAACGTTAATTTACCATTAGCAAGAATGTTTTGCTGTTATTCTTTTACGTTTTCGTCCTAATCTTACACACCAAGGCCCTCATTCCAGAAACACCATCATCATCTTTATCTTTATTTCGACAAGTTTTGTCATAAAAGAATTCACAAAATTGAGAATTTAAAAAAGGTAATACAGTGTAAACCAATAATCAATATGGTAAAAGCGAAAAAAGTGCAACTACCCATAAGACCTGTTAATGCTTAGCAGACCACAGTTAATTAAAAATGTCCATAAGTTCATCCATTACATACCTAAAATGTCAATGCATCCATCTATACATCTATACATCTATACAACTGTAGGAAACGGATATTAAAAAGCTTGCAAAGAAAGTATCTACGTTCAGGCAATGTTTGTTAACATCCTTCTCTTATTCCACATGGCTACCAACAATTTTGCAACAGCAAATGCAGTCACAGTGGATAGATCTGTTTTAAAAATTCTGTAGGCTTGCAAACAATGTGTGAAGCCGAGGTTTTTACATAGGGGAATAATCCAATACCTTCTAGACTTTTGATAGGCTGGACAAAAGAACAGTATATGCAATTCATTTTCCTGCTCACAGTTACAACCGGGTCAGTTTTTTGGAGAAGACGAACACCATTTACTCATAAAAGCTCTAATTGGCAAGGTGCCGTATCTCCATTGTAAGTACAATTTTCTGATTAAAATGGGATAAATGTCATCTAAAACATGCTTAAAGTGATAAGAGTCTTTGATCATTAAAAAAGTTCCAGATAGGGTGCCGATTTGTGCATTATGTATAGAGGCACTTAGGGGCCTATTAGAATGGCGGACGGAAATGTGTTCCGTCCGCCATGGTCGCGGGAAAAACACTCCCGACCGCACCGCGGAGAATCCGCGGTTGCGATTAGGATATTTATGTCAAGAAACTCCGAACGCGGCGGATGGATCACATCAAACACCGTCCGCGGCGGACCGAGCACACCAAAGACCGCCGTAAGCGGACGGTACCAAAGAAACACCCTCCGCCGCGGACGAACATGACCGCGGGAACAGGCCCAACCACCGCCATACCTGCGGAGGGTCCACCCGCGCGATTAGGATAACGCCGCCATTCCAACGGAACTCACCACCGTCCTCGACCACCGCGAAAACAATGCATCGCCAAACGGACCATGACTGCGGAAGGACCACACAAACACCATCCCTGCCGTCAAACCGATTACAAAATGGCAAACGGAAGTAAATAGAAAACACACTAAATAGGACACCCAACCACCTGAAACACCAACCCCCAGCAACTACACGCCCCAATGACACCCCCCCCAAGCACCGAAAAATGCACCAAAATCACCACACCCACAGAACACCTGATTGCAACAACCATTGGGACACCACCACCACAAAGAGTATAAAATGAATCCCTCCCACTACCACAGTCCTTTGCATCACAGCATAGCTGCAAGCAAGAGCCACAATACCGCTAACAGCAGACACACACAAACACACATACAACCTGCACACAAACACACGTACTACACAAACCCCCACAACATCATCCCTACACACCACACACCTGCACATTCCACCCCACCCCACCAACACCTTGCACATCACACACCATGGCACCAAAGAAAAATCCCAAGTTCACAGACAGTGAGTTGAAGGTCATGGTGGATGAAATCATCCGTGTCGAACCACATCTGTTCGGCACCCTAGTCCAGCAGACCACCTTGGCAACCAAAAACAACATGTGGGACAGGATAGTGACCAGAGTGAATGTGTCAGGGACCGTGCCACGCACCAAACACGAGATCCAGAGGTGGTGGCACGACCTCAAGGCAAGGGTGAAAGGCATCAGGGCCAAGAACCACCTGCGGGCACACCACACTGGCGGCGGCACTCCCCCGGAGCCCATACCATTTGCAGAATGGGAGGAGAAGGTGCTGGGCATACTGCACCCTGAGAACCTGGAAGGAATCGAAGAGGGACTAGAGGCTGGTAAGTACAAACCAATGACCACTATCACACTGCCATGGTCTGCCTTGCACAACTGCCAACACACATCTCCCTGGCTCCAATCCATGCATGTGTGCCACATAGTCACCCAAATGTGAAGTCCTGGGCTCAAATGCACCCACCATGTCCAAACACAAATGTTGCCTCCTACGTTCCCAGCCTTGCATGTTGTCAAAGCAGCCAGCACCACAACTCCCAAGAGGCACCCATGTCGACAGGAAGGGTGGTGGGGGTGGGGGGCTGTGAGAGGTGGGTGGGGTGTGTGAAGGACCAGCACTACAACTCCCCACAGGCCCCCATGTGTACAGGAAGGGTGGTGGGGGGTGGGGGGTGTTAGAGACCAGCACTACAACTCCCAAGAGGCCCCCATGTCTACAGGGAGGATGGTGGGGGGTGGGGGGTGTTAGAGACCAGCATTTCAACTCCCAATAGGCCGCCATGTCGACAGGGAGGGTGGTTGGGGGTGGGGGGGGTGTGAGAGGTGGGTGGGGTGTGTGAGAGACCAGCACTACAACTCCCAAGAGGCCCCCATGTCTACAGGGAGGGTGGTGTTAGAGACCAGCACTACAACTCCGCACAGGCCACCATGTCTACAGGGAGGGTGGTGGGGGGTGGGGGTGTTAGAGACCAGCACTACAACTCCCAAGAGGCCCCCATGTCGACAGGGAGGGTGGTGGGGGGTGGGGTGTGGGGTGTGTTAGAGACCAGCACTACAACTCCCAAGAGGCCCCCATGTCTACAGGGAGGGTGGTGGGGTGGGGGGTGGGGTGTGGGGTGTGTTAGAGACCAGCACTACACCTCCCCACAGGCCCCCATGTCTACAGGGAGGGTGGTGGGGGATGTTAGAGACCAGCACTACAACTCCCAAGAGGCCCCCATGTCTACAGGGAGGGTGGTGGGGGTGGGCTGTGTTAGAGACCAGTACTACAACTCCCAAGAGGCCCCCATGTCGATAGGGTGGGGGTGGTGGGTGTTAGAGACCAGCAATACAACTCCCAAGAGGCCCCCATGTCTACAGGGAGGGTGGTGGGGGGTGGGGGGTGTTAGAGACCAGCACTACAACTCCCCACAGGCCCCCATGTCTACAGGAAGGGTGGTGGGGGGTGGGGGGTGTTAGAGACCAGCACTACAACTCCCCACAGGCCCCATGTCTACAGGGAGGGTGGTGGGGGTGGGGGGTGTGTGAGAGGTGGGTGGGGTGTATGAGAGACCAGCACTACAACTGCCAAGAGGCCCCCATGTCTACAGGGAGGGTGGTGGGGGGTGGGGGGTGTTAGAGACCAGCACTACAACTCCCAATAGGCCCCCATGTCTACAGGAAGGGTGGTGGGGGTGGGGGGTGGGGTGTGTTAGAGACCAGCACTACAACTCCCCACAGGCCCCCATGTCTACAGGGAGGGTAGTGGGGGGTGGGGGGGGGTGAGAGACCAGCACTACAACTCCCAAGAGGCCCCCATGTCGACAGGGAGGGAGGTGGGGGGTGGGGGGTAGGGGGTGTTAGAGACCAGCACTACAACTCCCCACAGGCCCCCATGTCTACAGGGAGGGTGGTGGGGGATGTTAGAGACCAGCACTACAACTCCCAAGAGGCCCCCATGTCTACAGGGAGGGTGGTGGGGGTGGGCTGTGTTAGAGACCAGTACTACAACTCCCAAGAGGCCCCCATGTCGATAGGGTGGGGGGTGGTGGGTGTTAGAGACCAGCAATACAACTCCCAAGAGGCCCCCATGTCTACAGGGAGGGTGGTGGGGGGTGTTAGAGACCAGCACTACAACTCCCCACAGGCCCCCATGTCTACAGGAAGGGTGGTGGGGGGTGGGGGGTGTTAGAGACCAGCACTACAACTCCCCACAGGCCCCATGTCTACAGGGAGGGTGGTGGGGGTGGGGGGTGTGTGAGAGGTGGGTGGGGTGTATGAGAGACCAGCACTACAACTGCCAAGAGGCCCCCATGTCTACAGGGAGGGTGGTGGGGGGTGGGGTGTGTTAGAGACCAGCACTACAACTCCCAAGAGGCCCCCATGTCTACAGGGAGGGTGGTGGGGGGTGTGAGAGACCAGCACTACAACTCCCAAGAGGCCCCCATGTCGACAGGGGGGGGTGGGGGTGTTAGAGACCAGCACTACAACTCCCCACAGGCCCCCATGTCGACAGGGAGGGTGGTGGGGGGTAGGGGGTGTGTGAGAGTTGGGTGGGGTGTGTGAGAGACCAGCACCCATATCTCACCCCAGAGCAAGATTGAGTCCGCCCACCATTTGGTGACCAGTGCATCTCCTCCTGCAAACTGACAGGTAGATAGACATCTTCTCAGGGGGAACATCCAATAGCAGGACAGGACCACACATATCCAAGTATTGCCTTCCCAACTCCACGCCACCATATTGCCCTGTACTGTCAACCACAACAACATGATGACAACCACAACCATGTCCTGATTCCATAGTGATTTGTAATGTTGCTACCAAAAACATGTCATGTCCACAGCATTAATTTTGAAAATCTTGTCCCTCAGGTGATCGCAACTTGACCGGCGAAAGCAGCAGTCGCCCCCTCACAGCCAGGACTCTCTGGGGGACGATCCCATTGACAGCTCGGGTGTAGAGGACGATGCTGGCCCAAGCAGACTCCCAGGACATCCCGGCCTCCACCACCTTGGCCTGTGTCACTACACCAACACCTGCCATTGTGAGCTGTGCAGCTACCACCACCACCACCACTCCTGCCTGTGCCACCCTGCCTGACCCATCGCCCGATGATGGGCCATCGACATCCCAGGCTAGCAGGGAGAGTGGGCGGGAGAGGACACAGGTGAGGCCACAGCTCACAACCAGGAGTGTAGTTGCTAGGCGAGGTCGGGAAGGAGACCCACCCCATCCTGGGGCCGAGACCCTGGAAGCCATCGCCAGAGTCCATGCCTCCTATGAGCGGTCGCAGGCACATGCTGATCGGGCCCACCAAGACTCGCAAGAGAGCAGCCAGCTGTTGCGGTCCATCTACACTTGCATTGGCCAAATTGTGGACCTCATGGGCCAGCAAACTGCTCTGTGGAGGGAGTGGTTATCCCGCGCTACACCACCACCCCCTCACCCAAGTGCCCAGCGGGACAGGTCACCAACACCACCGCCACCATCACCTGAGGCCACGGACAGGGAGGTGGACCCTGACCAACCTGCCCCCACAGCTGTGTCCGCTCCGGCTCCAAGACGGAGGGGCCGTCCGAGCCTGGATGCAGCTGAGAGAGCAGTGGAAGTGCACCATCTACCCGCTCGAAGAGGGGGCGCCACTGACTTCACCCTTCCTTGAGCCTGCCATTCACCCTGTCAACTATCCTGCCCCACAATGCCAAGCATTGACACACGTCTGTTGGACTAGGTGGACATCACACAATGTGGTGTCCCCACGGTGTTTTCATCTGCCATGACCTTCAACTCTCACTTCCCCCAAACACCTACTTGTAAATATGCACCAACATCAATCCACAACCTGTAAATAAACACCACGTAAACACTCTATGCTGTGTGACCTCCATGTTTTATTCACATGTTTGTCTAATAAATTGTCATTACCAGGTGCAGGGATCAATGTTCTGGAGAATCATGCCTCTGTGGGAGTGACCTAGGGATAATGAGAGAACAACAAGCACAGGTCAGGAAAGTGATTCACACCCATCACAACACACTGTACTGCAACATCCCACAAACCACACTCATCACCAATTAAGTTGATCACAGGACACACATCAGAGAGCATTGCATGTACACCATGTCACACACACATCTGCAAAGAGACCATACCAGAACAGGCAGCATAGACACACCACACCCACACATCACCAGCAAACATACATCACACATTGTCTAGCTGCACAAGAGGTAGCTACTCACATTCAAGGAAAACAGCGATCAATGAGCTGACGCCTCTGGTCCAGACCTTCTTCCTCCCCACTATCTTCATCAGTGGACATGGGTGGGATGGGAGGCGGAGCAACTTGTTGGTCTTCAGGGTCCATGATCAGTTCAATGTTATTGCGCAAGGCCAGGTTGTGGAGCATGCAGCAGGCAATCACGATTTGGCATACTTTGCCTGGTGAGTATGGCAGGGCCCCTCCGGTTTTATCCAGGCAGCGAAACCTAGACTTCAGCAGTCCAAAAGTACGTTCTATCACTCGACGTATCCTCCCATGGGCATCATTATAACGCATTTCACCAGGGGTAGTAGGATTCCGTATGGGGCTCAGCAGCTACGGCCGGTTTGGGTACGCAGAGTCGCCTAGGTGGGGGATGACAGACACAAATATCATTACCAGGATTGATGGGAACACCATGCCACACATACAACACAATTGTCCTCACAGCACACTCACCTACAAGCCACGCACGTTCTGGACGCAGATTAGCCATCAGTTGGAGGACAATGCTGCTCCGCAGGATGTGTGAGTCATGGGCGGAACCGGGAAATCTGGCACACACATGGGAGATGATGTTGTCAGCCAGGCACACCACTTGATCGTATGGTAGTGCTTCCGATTGCGATATACAGGTTCACGTGCCTGGGGTGGAATAAGACTAATATGTGTGCCATCAATGGAACCCACTACGTGTGGTATCTGGGCCAGGGCATAGAAGTCCCCTTTGACTGCTGCCAACTCTGCCAGCCATGGTAAATGGATGTAATCATCCTTGTAATGCATCATGGCATTCAGAACATCCCTCAGTACCACGCTGAACATTGATTGTGACATCCCCCCGGCATGACCAACTGTGTACTGGAAAGTGCCAGTTGCGAAGAAGTGAAGTGCCGCCATCACCTTTGCTGTGGGTGTAATAGCTCCTGGATATTTCCTGCGTGGCTGCAGATGAGGTGACAATTGTGCTACAAGCTCCTGCAATCTACATCGATCAAGCCGGAATTTGCGGATCACCTCCTCGTTATCCATGTCCTCCAGCACAGTGTATGGTCGATGCACATTTGGAGCCCTCCTGTGTGGGAGTAGATGGTAGCAGATGTCAATTGACCAACAACGCATAGCTGTGCCACACTATCACATCTTGACCAACACAATGCAAATAATACATGTTGCAGACAGTAATTATATGTGTGACGTGACAAATATATAAGGCAATACAGCTAACTACACACACAATGTTCACACACAAACAACATCCTGTGTGCAAACATGTCCAATGTACTGTGCACACATGTTGAAATATCTGGCAACAACACATGACTGAGGGCCCAAATGTGGACAAGCGTCCCCACAGACACACATGTACGTGCACACACAACACGAACATGGAACACACCCTCCTTGTCTTCATGCACCCATGACCCCACCTACAACGCTGGGCATCCTCACATGACATGCATGGGCACACAACAACAGACACGCATACACAGAATGCATGTACACCCCCATCATTGTTACTTGCACACACAAACCACACACTCACAACAGCTTCTGAATGTGGGTACACACCCTTGATGTACTGTGTAGATGTGTACAAATGGAAACGTGTGTCCGCAAAACCAAGACGTCAACACGTCGCCACGCACATCTGACGCAACTTGGGTACACATCACTAGCCTTTGTTAACCACTGGCAAGGTCAACAGTATGAGCACACATGCAACAAATGGACATGAATGTCACACGTGGACACAGGCCATTGACTTGACATCATTATTCTTGCAGCATTCCGGACATGTCCTGACACACATGTACAACTATGAACATTACATGTGTGCGGAGACATGCAGTGTGTGTACATACACCATCTGGGGACGCCTTCCACCAACACAGAAGATGATCGTTGATACAGCAATTCACCCACCGCCAGCACCCGGCGGTGGGTGACCGGCCAGGACTGGCGGTGGGTGACTGGCCAGGACCGGCGGTGGGTGACCGGCCAGGACTGGCGGTGGGTGACCGGCCAGCACCGGCGGTGGGTGACCGGCCAGGACTGGCGGTGGGTGACTGGCCCGGACCGGTGGTGGGTGACCGGCCAGGGCCAACCATGCCATGATGACCTCAATGCACAGGCCGCTCACCCACTGCCAGCACCCGGCAGTGGGTGACCGGCCAGGACTGGCGGTGGGTGACCAGCCAGGACCGGCGGTGGGTGACCGGCCAGGGCCACCCATGCCATGGTGACCTCAATGCACAGGCCGCTCACCCACCACCAGCACCTGGCGGTGGGTGACCAGCCAGGACAGGCAGTGGGTGACCGGCCAGGACCGGCGGTGCGTGACCGGCCAGGACCGACGGTGGATGACTGGCCAGGACCAGCGGTGGGTGACCGGCCAGGACCAGCGGTGGGTGACCGGCCAGGACTGGCAGTGGGTGACTGGCCAGGGCCACCCATGCCATGGTGACCTCAATGCACAGGCCGCTCCCCCACCGCCAGCACCCGGCGGTGGGTGACCAGCCAGGACTGGCAGTGGGTGACCAGCCAGGACCGGCGGTGGGTGACCGGCCAGGACTGGCAGTGGGTGACCGGCCAGGACCGGCGGTGGGTGACCGGCCGGGGCCACCCATGCCATGATGACCTCAATGCACAGGCCACTCACCCGCCGCCAGCACCCGGCGGTGGGTGACCGGCCAGGACTGGAGGTGGGTGACTGGCCAGGACCGGCGGTGGGTGACCGGCCAGGACTGGCGGTGAGTGACCGGCCAGGGCCACCCATGCCATGGTGACCTCAGTGCACAGGCCGCTCACCCACCGCCAGCACCCAGCGGTGGGTGACCGGCCAGGACTGGTGGTGGGTGACTGGCCAGGACCGGCGGTGGGTGACCGGCCAGGACTGGCGGTGAGTGACCGGCCAGGACCGGCAGTGGGTGACCAGCCAGGGCCACCCATGCCATGGTGACCTCAATGCACAGGCCGCTCACCCACCACCAGCACCCGGCAGTGGGTGACCGGCCAGGACCGGCGGTGGGTGACCGGCCAGGACTGGCGGTGGGTGACCGGCCAGGACTGGCGGTAGGTGACCAGCCAGGACCGGCGGTGGGTGACCGGCCAGGACCGGCGGTGGGTGATCGGCCAGGACTGGTGGTGGGTGACCGGCCAGGACCAGCGGTGGGTGACCGGCCAGGACTTGCAGTGGGTGACCGGCCAGGACCAGCGGTGGGTGACCGGCCAGGACTGGCGGTGTGTGCCTGGCCAGGTCCAGCGGTGGGTGACCGGCCAGGACTGGCGGTGGGTGACCGGCCAGGACCGGCGGTGGGTGACCAGCTAGGGCCACCCATGCCATGGTGACCTCAATGCAAAGGCCGCTCACCCACCACCAGCACCCTGCGGTGGGTGACCGGCCAGGACCGGCGGGCTGCGATGGGTGCTGCAATGTGACTGTAAGGGGGGGTATCAACTGTCATTTCGAATTGCATATTCAATTGTATGTGTTAGCCTGCACCGCCCCCGCGGAATGCGTGCACTGCCATAGCGACGCCAGTGATTGATTATTTTCAAATGATGCACCGTCGCGGTAGCGCGCACATGCGGTTGCCGGTGTGTGACCGCGACGGTCCGTGCACATGTAGCCAATAGAAACAGGTTACGCGGGGCGCGTAAGCGCATTCAAAAATAGCCGAAGCCGTGCACCGCCACACCAGGGTGAGTCATTGGCTCTTTTTGAATGATGCATCCAGGGAAAACCAATCGCTGCAGGCATGTGCCACAGATATGAGCTCAGGGCCCTATATATGTGTGAAATTCTTCTGCTCACATTCACTGCTTCCAGCCACTGCTGCCTGCGACCGTCACCTCGACCTGCTGCTCCTGAGCTATCCAACAACTGCTGCCTGCGACCGTCAACTCGACCTGCTGCTCCTGAGCTATCCAACAACTGCTGCCTGCGACCGTCACCTCGACCTGCTGCTCCTGAGCTATCCAACAACTGCTGCCTGCGACCGTCACCTCGACCTGCTGCTCCTGAGCTATCCAACAACTGCTGCCTGCGACCATCACCTCAAGCTGCTGCTGCTGAGCTATCCAACAACTGCTGCTGTTGTGCCACAGTCCTGGACCTTGCCATGCAGAGAGTGCGAGAGATCCGGTCTCGTCCCTTCACCGCAGCGGAGCTGGATGTCCTTGTGGACGGTGTGCTCAGCCACTATGAACGGCTCTACGGTGCCCCCAGACAGGTGGTAAGTGCAGTGGGTAACATGTTGGTGAGCATGAGGTGGTCACTGACTCCTGGCTTCTGCAAGCTTGGCGGTGTGCTGTGGGACCTTCACATGGGTTGTACTGAGCATGGCTGCATGAAGATACGTGTTTCTACGATGTTTGTGAATGTCAAACTGTCCACTGACGTTCCACTCTTGTCTCCCATCATGGTAGGTCAAGCTGCACCTTCGCAAGGCCGCGTGGAGGACCATAGCACGTGATGTACGTGCAGTGGGGGGGTGCAATAGACAACACACACACTGCCACAAGCGCTGGGACGACATATCCAGGCTCAGCAAGAATGTTGCGGAGATGACACTGGGGATGATTCCAAGATCAAGCCGCCTTGCCCGACGCACCCTGATCCCTCTAATGCACCGTATAATTGCTGTGACGCATCCTGACCTGTCCGCCCGGCTGAGAAGGGATCAACAGCAAACTAGCGGTAAGCAGACTGTATGTGTCTGTAACTTGTGAGTGCATGCATGTATTGGTGCTCAGACACAGTAGTGACATCCGTGGTGTGTATGTTTTGCAGCAATTGAATGTTGGTGCCATTAGCGGAGTGAGCGTTAGCACCCATGTCCGCCAGGTGGACATACCAGTTGATTTGTAGTTGAGGGTTCCAGGACATGCCGTTGAGGTCTGTGGTCCCATGGCATGACATGTGTGGTGGTCTGCATGCACTTGCCCTGTTTGTATGATGTACATGTTTCACAGGCACCCCCGGTTCTTTGATATGAGGATGTCTGGTAGGGGAGGTTCATGTGCAGGATGGGTGCTACATGTCATTCGACTGTAAGGAAAGGTGTGAATTTGTAACCTACAGTACGTGAGTGTGGCACTTAGGTTAATATCTCTTCCCTCTCTTTCAGCTTTGGCCGCGGGCACTGACCCACAGACGACGGAGATGAGTGGGTGCCACTCGTAGTCGCGGACGTTGAGGGCTTGAGGAGTCTCTGCGACTGCGAGTCCCAGCAGTCTCAGCGGCGCTCCATCGGCCGCACATGGTGATTCTTCCCGCCCCCGCCTCCCAGGTCCTTATCACGACTCGCGGCCCCCGCTTCGCGGGAGCCGCTCGTAGTCGCGGACGTTGAGGGCTTGAGGAGTCTCTGCGAACGCCTTGGGAACTTGTCAATTTACCCTATCTACCTGGACCCTTAGGGTGATTGTCTGCAGCAGCGAGGTGGTGTTGGAGCGTGACTGTGAGACCCAGCAGTCTCAGCGGCGCTCCATCGGCCGCACCTGGTGATTCTTCCCGCCCCTCGCTACTTAACCACGCCCAGCCCGTGTTACGCGGGTCGTGCGCGGGCAGCGCCGGGCGAAGCACGGGCGAGACCGGACCGGGCCACCCCCCTTGCTGCGCGGCTAGTTTTCCAGGAGATATTTTATTCGGCACTTCATTGGCCCAGGTTGGTTGGGATTCATATAAAGAACAAGGAAAATGTCATCAAGGGAGATGAGGAGCAAAGCCATGGCATCGACTTCCATGGTTGTAGGTACTCTTGATAGTTTCCTTATTAGAGCCAATTCTGTGGTGAACAATGAACTGACGGTTCTAGAAAGGCGGCTCTCGGATGGGATCGAAAGTACTAGACGATCCTCTTTGGGATTAATTGCGAATGCTAGATCCCCTGAAAAGGTTGATGCTTCTCATATATCTCTTCTGGACAGCATTGACCAAACAATTGAGTATGTCTTGCAACAGCTAAGGACCTCTTCATCCTCACATTGAGACTCCCTCCAGACCATACCTGAGGTTGTTCCTGTTTCAACATCTGAGACAGTTTTGATATTGGACGAGGGGAGCGACCCAAATTTATCTCACTCACGAGGATTGCAGGAAGGTGCTGTTCCGAAAAGGAAAAGAGGGAGACAGTCTAAGGGTGCAAAAAGGGCTAAATTAGATCGTGCCCTTAGTAACACTGAGAATATGCCCCATATAGTGGAATCCCCTCTCCCTACAACTGTAAATGTAATTGCTAGTTCAACCCAGCCCTTTCAAACACAGGTGACAGCGCAGCCTGGTTCTTTTTTATTTGGCGAAAGGTCTTGTGGCGGGAGGGAACAGTCTACCCATTTTGTTACTATTATTTTGAAGAAATTCTTAGATCCCCTGATGGCCAGACTTGACCGTATTGATACTAGGTTACAAGTAATAGAAACAGTGACCGGAGGTATCGAGGATCATCTGAGAACTATGGGTAGCACTTAAGGAGTGACCCAGACGAATGCGGGAGTCCCCCTTCCTCCTAATCCATCTAGTCTGTTAATTACAAAGAAAACTAATCCGTCCATTCCAGTAAGCGTACTTCCAGCTAATCCACCAAACCCTATTCCTGTACCCCCTCCAAGGCAACCACCCCCGTGCCCCTAGCACAGAAATCTAAGCTGGCAGTACCAATGAACTTAACTAGGCCAGCAAAGACCCCCACTGAGACTGGTGACCGTTCTGCCAGAACCTTAGTAGCCTAAGTCGGAAAAATATAGTTAATTTACCCCCAGAGGCGGCTTCCCATGTTGTAATTTTGACTGGTGTGCCTGAGCTTACCAACTCTGCACTAGAATCCTTTGATTCCTTACGAAATAAAGTGATCAGTTGGCTGAATATTCATATTCCCCTTCCCCCCAACATGAGAGGTGAACTGTTGATGGTCAGGAGGGTCGCCTGGGTGGGAAACACCACAAAGAAAATCAAGGGTGATTGCATCCTGGTAAACTTTAGGGACTCGCAGATCGTTTCTCATATTTGTAATTAGCTGGGCAGCTCGGGAAATACAACCATTCAATTGTTGCCATTGCCCTTTTTCTACCCACCAAGAAACTTCTGCTTGCATCCAGGGGTTGATGAAGGTTGGACAAGGGTGGGATCAGGCTCTCATGGCACAAGGTACAGGCCTATTCGATATGATGTACCAACCTTGGGCAATTATCCATACACTAATAGGTACAGCTGCTTCGATCAGGTAGATTGACATCAGCGGGAGGCAGGCACTGGGGGAAGAGAAGGGGGGTGCCCCATATAGCCCAGCTGGGGACAGTGGCAGATATCTCTGATACTGGCCACCTTGCTCGTGACCACTTACTCCCTGGCCGGGTGAGCACTATCAATGTAGAATCCTCTATGCAACCTCCCAGCAGCTCCCCCGGCCCGTCTGTACTAAAAATCCTTTCCTGGAATGTTGCGGGCCTTTGTAACAAACTGGCCCACCCCGATTGGGGGTCATTTATAGACCTGAATGACATTTGTTTGTTCCAGGAAACATGGGCGCGGGAGGAGCAGTTCCGCTTAGTATTTGCCTCATTTTCAGTCCCTGCAAGGTGGGCGGGAAAAAGTCACCCGTCAGGGGGTCTAACAATTTGGGTAGCCACCCACCTGGGCTGCAGTGTTAGAATTATGGACACAGCCTCAGAGGATGTTCAGTGTGTGATCCTAGAGTGGCAGAATGGCTTCAGACTGGCACTGGTCAATATCTACTCTAGATCTGTGAGTGTCACCTCTGAGTCTGAAGCCATTGAAGAGCTGTCCTCCTTCCTAACTAACATTCCAGAGGGAGTTACGCTTGTGGTGGGAGGTGACTTTAACTCCCACTTTGAACCACTTGATGGTTTGTTGGATGGCGTAAATCAGGAGGAGGATGACGTTTGGAAAATTCCTCAAGTGGCAGGCCCTTCGGCAAGGACATGGACTCCCTTGGCCGTTCAAATTACTTCCCTGATGCTGAGCCATTCGATCAGGGCATGTAATGGCCGTACAAAGTCTGATAACCCGCCTGTGTCCACGTTTAATAAGCCAGGGAGGGAGGCACGACTTGATTATATCTTTGTTGAGTGTAGGGCTTGGAATAGAATATTAGACTTTAGGGTTACCCACAGGGGGGAGAGCGATCACAACCCTCTAATTCTGGATTTTACCATACCTGGCATTCATAAGGGCAGCTTATCATTGCAGTCCGATACACCCAATAGGGCCACCCTGTCAAGTAATAGACGCTGGGTAAGATGGGATAAGTTGATCAAAAATCCCAACGGGCTAGCTAAATTGTATGCCCAGGTAATCCCAGAACTGGCTGACGTAGTTGCTCTTACCGAACAGCATTCTACGAATGATTTTTATGAAAGGCTGGGAGAACTTAATAAAGCATTACTAAGCAGCCTGTCAGACATTTTAAATCCCCCAGGTCCTTGTGGAGGAAGGGCCGGAAGGAAGCCATCCTGGTACAACAGGGCATGTAGACTGGCAAAAAGCGAACTCCTTGCCGTATTAAAACAGAATAATAATAGGGAACTTATAAAGAGCAGGAGGTAAGTATACCGGAACCTAATCCACTATGCTAAGATTGAGTGGTTCACCCCTCTGGGGTTACGTAAATCTTGAACCAATACAGAAGGCAGAAAATAGATGTTTACGTTCCCTTTTGTCTGTCCCACAGTCCACACCGACTTTCTCCATACACATGGAGGTGGGCTTGGATTTCGTCATCGATAGACTCAACATGGCACCTTTAATCTTTTGGCTAAAGACGTGGCTCAATGAGGAATTATCCCTTAACCACATGATCATGACTGACGTCATGTCTCTAGACCACTTCAAAAGGGTGCCATGGTTGGCCTACCTGAAGAAGTCTTTCACAGATTTGGCCCGCCCGGAACTCTTTACATCCCCCTTGGGTATCAAGAAACAGGATGTAGACATAATCAGGAAGCAGTTCATGATCAGGGCTAGAGCGGGGCGGGAGGAAAGGGAACTGCAGAAGTCTGCTGTGAGAAAACCTTATTTGCTAGTAAATTCCATTGCACTTGCACCTTACCTTAGTTTTGTTACTAGGCCATTTCACAGGTTTCTCCTCACCAAGTTTAGATTTAACCTGATACATTTTTATTTGGGTAGTTTTAAAACTTGGGAAAAACCAGAACTAGCTCCCCCCTGTACTTGTGATAACTTTTCTGTCCAAGATACCATGCATTTTGTTATGTTTTGTGGTCTTTTTTTGGAGCCTAGAGAAAAACATTTGTTGCCTGTTTTATAGGAGGCTGGATTCGCCCAGGTGAGACCAGCCCTGCTCTATCTTCAATCATTGAGTAACATCCGTATTACATTTTGCATGGCTAACTTTTCGGTGGCGGCAGCTAGAACTAAAACATGTAAAACAGTATTGGGCCTTTCCTAATGAGCTTTATTTTTTTACTTTTTAAGTACTGACATATTCTTCTCTGTTTTTACATATAGCCCAAACAAAAGAACTTTATCACACGTACTTGATCAGTATGAAATTGTAAAATAGCTTTTTATCTGTATATAAATGTTTTTACCTCTTTGTATGATTTTTAATTAAATCGAATAAAGATCTCTTGACTGACTGACTGATTGAGTGGGGAAATGAAAATTGGGCAAAGTTAACATTGGCTCTAGCGGTTAAAGATGCACAGAAGTTCTGGCAGATTGTGAGCACTGGCTCGGCTGAACCAGAGCTGGCAGTAGCACCGAACATTGCTGCAGAGGTATGGGAAGAACATTTTACTACCCTGTATAAGGGCGATATCTCCTGTATGAACTTCCCCCCAGCTGATGTACTGACCATTCCTGTCCCTGTCTCATCCGAGATTAGGTACACTTTAGGCGAGGTCCGGGCTGCTATAGCTAAGCTCCCTGCGGGCAAAGCCCCAGGGCTGGATAAGGTTCCGGGTGACCTTTATAAACATGAACCTGGGATTTGGGCTCCCTATCTTTTAACAATTTTTAATGCAGTCCTTGGGGAAATGGCAGTCCCAAGTACTTGGCTGGGAGCAGAGTTGGTCCCTATCTTCAAGAAGGGGTCGTCTCTGCTCTCAGCCAACTACAGGCCAATCAGCCTAATAGATGTATCTCAGAAACTCTTCGCTAGGCTGATTTTGGACCGCCTCTTGGACTGGATAGAGGACTTTGAAATTTTAAGCGTGTACCAAGCGGGCTTTAGAAAGAATGTATCCACCACTGACCAGATTTTCAGATTAACCATGCTCTTCTGGAAAACGGTCAAAGTGGAGGGCGGTTCACTATATACTGTTTTCGTAGACCTCCGTGCGGCCTTCGACTTGGTCCCACGAAGGAAACTTTGGAACGTTTTAGGGGACCTAGGCATCCCAGCCCCCTCTTGAACATCATAATACGACTCCATACTCAGAATTTCGCAAGGGTCAGGTGTGGGAGAGAAGGCAATTTGTCATCTAGCTTCTCCGTTGGCAGGGGGTAAGGCAGGGTTGCCTTTTTGGTACCAACCCTGTTTTGCCTCTACGTCAACGGAGTAATCACTCATCTGAACGCGGTCCCCAACAGAGATGCCCCAAGGCTCGCTGGTTCAGGGATCTCTGCGATTATGTTCACAGATGATACCCTGTTACTCGCTAAGACTCCGATGGGTATACAGCGAGTCTTGGATGGCTTTGTCTCCTTCTGTCATGATTGGGGACTGGAAATAAATACATCTAAAACGAAATTCATGATTTTTAATCCTCCGAAAACATCACGCCCAAATCCTGCTATAGGCGGTGTTCGTCTGGAAAGAGTGCAGACGTTTGAGTATCTGGGTCTGACTCTTAATGAAAATATGACCTGGGCTCAACACCACATTAAAACTCAATTAAAACTCTCTCAAAAAGCGGGGGGGGATTCTTAAACTACTAAAAAAATCCACGTCAAAACCTATCGGCCCACCTCTTGAAATTTATCAAATGCAGGCACGGGGAGCGGTGATTTATGGAGGCGAAATGGGGGGCCACAGTTGTCCCCCAGCAATTACAGTCACAGAAAATAGGTTTCTTAGGCAGTTGGTATCTTTGCCCGCTAGTACACCCATGCTCCCCCTTAGGCTTGATCTGGGACTGAGATCACTTAAGGAGGAACTGGGACTCAAGCCCTTAACTTTCTGGAGGCGACTCTGGGTAACCCCAGAACTCGCCAGTTACAGGCACGAGCTTTCAGAACTGTTAAATCTCCCAAATGTCTGGAAACTCCCCTGGTTAAAATATATAAGGCAGGAATTTGAGAGGTTAGGCTGCCCTTTACTGTGGCTTAACCCGGAACAAGCTTGTATTGGCATATCCCGTAAAGAGCTAGTTAGTCTGTATTATGATCACAATTTGTCTGCTTGTTTATCGAATGTCCAAATGGGGACACTGTCGAGCACATTCTTGGCAGTGAAAGACTACTATAAATTGGAGACTGCCTTTGATGATATTAGCCCTACTGGTCTTAGGAAGCTGTATCTCCAATGGAGACATGACTCTCTACCAATTAGAGCCCTCACTAGCCGATGGCGCCCCCACACCCCCAAAAATTGTCCAGCCTGCACCGCGGAGTTAGAAAATGATCTGCATGTAGTGTTCTTCTGTCCTTCCTATCAGACACCTAGGAAGAAGTGGATTGTTCCAATTTACAAAAACTTGGGGATTAGGCAGTGTTTTCACTCCTATCGAATATTAAAAACAGATTTATCTCCAGTAATTGTTTTTGCTGTAACGAAATTTTTAGCTGCTATGTGGATCATCAGAAGAAAGTATGTGGTAAAATGAGATCTAATGTATCTTTGTACAACTTCAGGGTGCCTAAATGGTATTAGTGAGTAGAGGGACCTTGAGTCGACTTTCTTTTTAACTGTAGATAATGTTTTTATGATGAATTAGTTTTATGGCAAGTTGTACTCTTGTATTTTATGTCAAAATGTTAACGATGTATGCTGTAATTCTATTGTGTCCTCTTTTATGACATTTCTTTGTCGAAATAAAGATGAAAATGAAATGAAATGCATCCGGATCCGAGATGACACACACGCAGACTGACACTGAAGGGGGCAGCCCCGGAGAGGGGGATAGAACCGCCCCTGAGGACTCACATGTGGAGACACCATCGTCCTCATCCTCAGAGAGTGGTGGTGAGTCAGCACTGTTGTCACAGACAGGGAGTGGGCAATCAACACCTTCAGTCGGTACACAGCACACAGGGCCCACACTACCACCAACTGCAACAAGTACTGCTCGTGCTCGCCAGAGTAGGGGGAGCAGCGTTGCCTTCGGCGCAGGCACCGCTGCCCCTGCCCCTGTGCCACAAAGTGCACTTTGTGCTGAGGCTGTTGATCTGCTGCGACAGCTGTGTGTAGGGCAGACCAACATGATCAATGCATTCCAAGACCACGATAGGAAGTTGGGGCAGGTGGTAGCATTCATGGAGGGGATGCATGGCGATGTTGCTGGTCTCCACAGAACAGTTCAGTCATTAGCAAACACTGTGTCTTCAGCCATTCTTCAGTCGCATAGACCGGGTGCTACTTCTGTTCCCCTATCCACACCACTAGATGTCTCAGGGGAGAGTGAAATTTCAGACCAGGCGTCATTTTCGGGGTATTGCACTAGAAGCAGCCACAGGCAGCAAGGCAGGGCACAGAGGGCACAGACACCATCCCCTAGGACAGGGAAATCTTTCACCCATCACGACATGAGCTACACTGGAGTTGACACACAGGATCCTCAAGGGGTGTTGGGGGAAAGGGATTCACATGTAACAGACGCATCCCCCTCAAAAGGTACTCCCAAGGCAAGGGCACCTCCCAAGTCCAGGGACACTCCCAAGGACAAGGACACTACACAGGAAAGGGCACCTCCCAAGAGCAGGGACACTCCCAAGGACAAGGACGCTTCAAAGGAAAGGGCAACTCCCAAGAGCAGGGACACTCCCAAGGACAAGGACACTACAAAGGAAAGGGCACCTCCCAAGAGCAGGGACACTACCAAGGACAAGGACGCTCCAAAGGCAAGGGCACCTCCCAAGAGCAGGGACACTCCCAAGGACAAGGACGCTTCAAAGGAAAGGGCACCTCCCAAGAGCAGGGACACTCCCAAGGACAAGGACACTACAAAGGAAAGGGCACCTCCTAAGAGCAGGGACACTACCAAGGACAAGGACGGTTCAAAGGAAAGGGCACCTCCCAAGAGCAGGGACACTCCCAAGGACAAGGACACTTCAAAGGGCCGGTACACTACAATGGACAAGTCTGCTCCCAGGGACAGGGCACCGCCCAGGGATCAGGGACATTCCAGAGACAGGACACCTCCTACGTCCAAGGCACATCCCAGGGCCAAGGGTTCTCCCATGGACACGCGCTCCATCAAGGACAGGCATACATCACCCCTGGCTGCCCTGAGGCTGATGTTGTTGAAGGAACGTAAAACACATGTGTCAGCGGTGGAGTCCCCACATACCTCAACTCCCATCCACACCCCGCAGAATCAGAATAAGGAGTACACCATTACACATGATGCAGAGGGCAGAAGGCAGGGCCACAGCAAACGTCAAGCAGGGTCCAGCACGTCCCCAGAGAGCAGACCACCACAAGCACATGATCCCCCTTTGATGTCTGATGAGGCCACAACACTTACCAGTCCAGTCATGTCCAGGGTGCCGCTACATTTCACTAAGAAACGGAGACACACACCTGTGAGACCTGACCACCCCAATGTCGCTCCAGTACAGCTGTCCCCAGTCCCAGAGCCACCCTGCCTCCTGGCCCATACAGCCCTGTGGCTCATCATTTCAGTGGTCCTAGTGGCTCAGCTGCAGTTCACTCTCATGTGTCAGATAGTGCCACTGTGTCTGTTGTTCGCTGTCATGGATCATGTAGTAGCACTGTGTCAGTTGTGCCCTCTCCTGTTTCAGGTACTGGCACGGTGTGTGTCAGCCACTCCCATGTGTCAGATGCTGGCATGGTATTTGTTGGTCACTGTACAGGGACATGTCCTGGCAGTGTGTCTGGGTCTATGGCTCATGTGTCAGTCACTAGAGCTGTGGCTGTGTCTCACACTCCTGTTTCTGATGCTGGCAGAGTGTCTGGGTCTATGGCTCATGTATTAGTCACTAGAGCTGTGGGTGTGTCTCATACTCCTGTTTCTGGTGCTGGCAGTGTGTCTGGGTCTATGGCTCATGTGTCAGTCACTAGAGCTGTGGCTGTGTCTCACATTCCTGTGTCTGGTGCTGGCAGTGTGTCTGGGTCTATGGCTCATGTGTCAGTCACTCGAGCTGTGGCTGTGTCTCACACTCCTGTTTCTGGTGCTGGCAGTGTGTCCGAGGCGACTAGTTCAAGCAGTCCACCAGATTCTGTGCTGTGAGGTGTAGCGCCCATCACTCACATGTAAATTGACTTTGTGTCTCGATTGTCCATTGTAACCACCCTTGCATTGTTACTGTCCTTGGGACGGGGCGCTTGACCCACGTACTTGTGTTGCCTCTGATGTACCTGTGCCTTGCCATGGACTGTTGATGCACTTAGCCGCTCTCACGTGCTGCCTCTGATGTACCTGCTCTGTTCTCTGCCATGGACTGTTGATGCACTTAGCCCCTCTCATGTGCTGCCTCTGATGTACCTGTGCCTTGCCATGGACTGTTGATGCACTTAGCCCCTCTCATGTGCTGCCTCAGATGTACCTGCTGTGTTATGCACACTGCCCTGTTGCTGTTATGATACTGCATTGTGCCCTCATGTGCTGCCTCAGATGTACCTGCTCTGTTGTAAACACTGCCCTGTTGCTGTTCTGATACTGCATTGCGCCCTCATGTGCTGCCTCTGATGTACCTGCTCTGTTATGCACACTGCCCTGTTGCTGTTATGATACTGCATTGTGCCCTCATGTGCTGCCTCTGATGTACCTGCTCTGTTCTCTGCCATGGACTGTTGATGCACTTAGCCCCTCTCACGTGCTGCCTCTGATGTACCTGCTCTGTTATGCACACTGCCCTGTTGCTGTTATGATACTGCATTGTGCCCTCATGTGCTGCCTCTGATGTACCTGCTCTGTTCTCTGCCATGGACTGTTGATGCACTTAGCCCCTCTCATGTGATGCCTCTGATGTACCTGCTCTGTTCTCTGCCATGGACTGTTGATGCACTTAGCCCCTCTCATGTGCTGTCTCCTATGTACCTGTGGCTTGCCATGGACTGTTGATGCACTTAGCCCCTCTCATGTGCTGCCTCTGATGTACCTGCTCTGTTCTCTGCCATGGACTGTTGATGCACTTAACCCCTCTCACGTGCTGCCTCTGATGTACCTGCTCTGTTCTCTGCCATGGACTGTTGATGCACTTAGCCCCTCTCACGTGCTGCCTCTGATGTACCTGCTCTGTTCTCTGCCATGGACTGTTGATGCACTTAGCCCCTCTCAGGTGCTGCCTCTGATGTACCTGCTCTGTTCTCTGCCATGGACTGTTGATGCACTTAGCCCCTCTCATGTGCTGCCTCTGATGTATCTGTGCCTTGCCATGGACTGTTGATGTACTTAGCCCCTCTCATGTGCTGCCTCTGATGTACCTGCTCTGTTATGCACACTGCCCTATTGCTGTTATGATACTGCATTGTGCCCTCATGTGCTGCCTCTGATGTACCTGCTCTATTGTAAACACTGCCCTGTTGCTGTTCTGATACTGCATTGTGCCCTCGTGTGCTGCCTCTGATGTACCTGCTCTGTTATGCACACTGCCCTGTTGCTGTTATGATACTGCATTGTGCCCTCATATGCTGCCTCTGATGTACCTGCTCTGTTCTCTGCCATGGACTGTTGATGCACTTAGCCCCTCTCATGTGCTGCCTCTGATATACCTGTGCCTTGCCATGGACTGTTGATGTACTTAGCCCCTCTCATGTGCTGCTTCTGATGTACCTGCTCTGTTCTCTGCCATGGACTGTTGATGCACTTAGCCCCTCTCATGTGCTGCCTCTGGTGTACCTGCTCTGTTCTCTGCCATGGACTGTTGATGCACTTAGCCCCTCTCATGTGCTGCCTCTGATGTACCTGTTCTCTGCCATGGACTGTTGATGCACTTAGCCCCTCTCGTGTGCTGCCTCTGATGTACCTGCTCTGTTATGCACACTGCCCTGTTGCTGTTATGATACTGCATTGTGCCCTCATGTGCTGCCTCTGATGTACCTGCTCTGTTCTCTGCCATGGACTGTTGATGCACTTAGCCCCTCTCATGTGCTGCCTCTGATGTACCTGTTCTCTGCCATGGACTGTTGATGCACTTAGCCCCTCTCACGTGCTGCCTCGGATGTACCTGTGCCTTGCCATGGACTGTTGATGCACTTAGCCCCTCTCATGTTCTGCCTCTGATGTACCTGCTCTGTTATGAACACTGCCCTGTTGCTTTTCTGATACTGCATTGTGCCCTCTCATGTGCTGCCTCTGATGTACCTGCTCTGTTCTCTGCCATGGACTGTTGGTGCACTTAGCCCCTCTCACCTTCTGCCTCTGATGTACCTATGCCTTGCCATGGACTGTTGATGCACTTAGCCGCTCTCATGTGCTGCCTCTGATGTACCTGCTCTGTTCTCTGCCATGGACTGTTGATGCACTTAGCCCCTCTCATGTGCTGCCTCTGATGTACCTGTTCTCTGCCATGGACTGTTGATGCACTTAGCCCCTCTCATGTGCTGCCTCTGATGTACCTGCTCTGTTATGCACACTGCCCTGTTGCTGTTATGATACTGCATTGTGCCTTCATGTGCTGCCTCTGATGTACCTGCTCTGTTGTAAACATTTCCCTGTTGCTGTTTTGATACTGCATTGTGCCCTCTCATGTGCTGCCTCTGATGTACCTGTTCTGTACCATGAACTGTTGATGCACATTGCCCCTCTCATGTGCTGCTTCAGATGTACCTGCTCTGTTCTTCCCAGTGCCCATGCTCTTGGCTAGTGTAAGATTATACCCCTATTATGTTTAATAAAGCAAGTCAATCATGTGTCGTGGTTTGTCATTGTCATTCCTGGTTGTGTACTTGAATCGTTGATATATTGGTGCGATCGTAAATGCAGTTTCTCAAACATGACACTCCCCCTCCCTACGTCACAGCCCTGGCAGGTACTCCCCTTCTGACAGCAATTGGTGTTTTGTCGTACCTGCGTCGTCGTCGGTGATGGGCCATGACTTGCTGGAGGTGGGGCACGAAGAGTATCGGAAAAGCGTGTAGCGCTGGCTCCATGACGGCGATCTGCTTGTGGTGGGTATCTCTGCAATGTGTTGTATCTCCGCTGTGATGATTCCGCCTTGTTCAGGCAGGTTGTTTTTCCGCAGCGATTTGATGTGTGTTTTCCGCCATCGTGATTTGGAGGAAGGTCGGAGACGTCATTCCGTACGGCGGTGTCTCTGGATTGGTTCCGTCCGCCGCGGGGTAGGGTGTACTTCCGCGGCGGTGCGTGCTTTTCCGCCGCGTATGGACATTTGACAGTGTTTCCCATCCTAATATGGCGGACGGAGTGCCCGCGGCAGGCGGACTGGAAAAAGGCATTTTCCGCCTACTCCAGGATGGCGGTCGTCCTTCCGTCCGCCATCGTAATCGACCCCTTAGTTTGCTTTCGTAGTACAACTTTGCCAAACGCTTGCGTGGGACCCTAGTGCAGGCTGTCTCCGGGTCAGACCACAATACGTGAAGTCCTATCCTCCCAAATTCATCTCTCAAATACTTGAACCATGGGAATTTCCCCACATTCGGGAGTCTTAGGATTTCCAGAAGCTCCTGCCTGTAATTCAGGAGCTCTGGGGTGGTCCAAAGCCTCCGCCAGAATGTTAGCGGTTTGAGACCCAATTCCTCGTCAATAGGTCTGAGGCCCAGGTCGAGCCTCAGCAGCAAGAGAGGCGTGCTGGGGGGCAAAGCCAGAAGCTGTCTTAAAAATTTATTTTCAGTGACGACAATCTCAGGTCTGCACAGGTGGCCCCAGAATTCGCCACCATACATTACTGCCCCCCTTGCCTGCAAAATATATATTTCTAGGGGTGGGCCAATCGGTTTGACGGAAGATTTGTTTGATAGCTTAAGAATGCCCCCCGCTAATTAGGCTAATTTAAGTTGGGACTTAATTTGATGTGGGGCCCAAGTCATGGTTTCATTTAAGGTCACCCCCAAGTACTCAAAAGTCTGGACCCTTTCCAACTTAACTGTGCCTATCCTCGGGTTTGAACATGTGGTTGCTGGGGGATTAAAAATCATGAATTTAGTTTTGAGGGTATTTATCTCTAGTCCCCGTTCGAGACAAAATGCCTCAAAACCATCCAGCACGCGTTGAATAACCATGGGGGATTTAGACAATAGCAAAGTATCATCTACGAACATGATCGCAGGCACCCGGCAACCAGCGAGCTTGGGGCATCGCTGTTTGGTCCCGCGTTCAGGTGGGTGACTACCCCGTTGACATAGAGGCAAAACAGGGTCGGTGCCAAGACACAACCCTGTCTCACCCCCCTGTCAATGAGGAATCTAGATGACAACACGCCATTTTTTCCACACCTAACCTGTGCCAAATTCTCCTTATGGAGCCGCATTATCATGTTCAAAAGTTGGCGAGGGATGCCCAGCTCTAGGAGCACAGACAATAATTTTCCCTGTGGGACCAATTCGAAGGCCGCACGCAGGTCCACAAAAACAGTGTAAAGTGTACCACCCTCAATCCTGACAGTTTTCCAGAATAATAGGGTCAAACGAAAAATTTGATCCGTAGTGGATGTATTCTTCCTGAACCCTGCCTGGAAGGGGCTCAAAAATGAACACTCCTCCATCCATTCCAGGAGGTGGTCTAGAATCAGCCTTGCGAAGATCTTTTGCGGCACATCAATAAGGCTGATAGGCCTGTAGTTGGCTTGAAGAAGAGGGGAGCCCTTCTTGAAGATAGGGACAAGCTCTGCTCCCAGCCAAGTACTAGGGCCCGCCATACCCCTCTGGACTGCATTGAATATAGCCGTTAAGTAGGGGGCCCAGACCATGGGTACATGCTTAAAGAGGTCGCCTGGGAGTTTATCCAACCCCTGCGCTTTACCTGCTGCAAGGTTAGATATTGCAACACAGACCTCTCCCTCAGTAAAATCAACCCCGTCAATTTGGACAATAGGATTAAGCAACAACCCCCCTTGGTCCCCATCACGTTCGGTATTACTCCCTCCGTACAGGGTGCGGAATTGATCCTCCCACACATTTTCGGCAATATTTGGTACAACAGCCGGTAGTGGGTCGCCCGACCCCATATTTACAATTAACCAGAATTTCTGAGCGTCTCTTATTTTAAGAGCAGACGTTAAGTTGGCCCAATTATCATTATCCCATTCGATCTTGGCATAGTGGATTAGCCGCTTGTATTCTAGTCTCCTAGCTTTTATTAGTGCCTTATTGTTATTTTGCTTCACGGCCCGAAGCAGTTCTGCCTTCGCCTTTCGACAGGCAGTATTGTACCATGTGGCTCTATTGCCCCTCATTATCCGTTTTGGCCCCAGGGGGTTAAGAACCTCTGCTAAAGTACTAGTTAGCTCCAGATGGAGGTCCCCAAGTTTTTGGTATGTGTCAGGAGTGAAATGCTGCGAAATTAAGGCACCAACAGCTTCCAATACCGGGACAGTCCGAGCATAAAGCTCAGCCACTTGCTCGGATGTGTTACCAGTTTGTCCCATCTTACTCTGCGCCTGTTGTTAGATAGAATCGCCCTTGAATCGAGAGCGTCATTGGGCGTACAGATATCTTTAGGGATACCCGGAGAGGAAAACTCCAGGATCAGCGCATTGTGATCGCTCTCACCTCTAATGTTAACCCTGAAGTCAATAACCTTAGCCTAGGCACAACTTTTAATAAATATATAGTCCAAGCGTGACTCCTGGCCAGGCTTGTTGAAAGTACATTTTGAAAGGATATCAGATTGTACACGTCCATTACAGGCCCTAATTGAATGGTTAAGTGTTAGAGACATGATTTGGACAGTTAACGGCGTCCATGACCTGGGTGGGGGGCCCACTATTGGGGGTATATTCCAGTGCTCATCCTCCTGCAGGTTTGCGCCATCCATCAAGCCCAGGAGTGGCTCGAAGTGGCAGTTCAGGTCGCCCCCTACCACAAGCAAGGTACCGTGAGGAATGGTGTTCGAGAATAAAGAAAGCTCCTCGATGGTTCTGGACTCTCTTGTGATATTCACAGGTCTGGAATAGACATTAAACAATGCGAGCCTTGAGGCGTTCGGCCACTCTAAAACCACGCATTCGACATCCTCAGACGAAGTATTCATGGCCCTGGCTTTACAGCTCAAGTGGGAGCCCACCCAAATAGTTAGGCTCCCAGACGGGCGGCCCTTCCCCCCCCCCACCTAGCCGGAACTGAAAACGAAGCAAAACCACTCCGTAGTTGGTCCTCCCTAGCCCAGGTTTCCTGGAAGAGGCACACGTCATTCTTGTCTATAAAGGAGCCCCACTCAGGACAGGCCATTTTGTTACACAGACCTGCCAAGTTCCAGGACAATATTGACAGTGAGTCGGCATTAGTTCTGGTTCCCCGAATTGGCGAACTAGATCCTATTTTAGTTGTGTTAGATAGTAGGGTATGTGAATTATTTGGGCCTATTGTCTGGTTGTCACAGTTGTTGGGTCCAGAGGGTGCGCATGCCAATGGCCTTAAGTGGTTACTCTCCACGTGGTCAACTCCTTGAGACCTGCCTTCACTCATACGTGTGACGGACCCCTATGACGGATTAAGTAATGGGTAGGACCATCAGTTGCCCAAGGTCGACCTGCTGTCCCATGGTAATGCTGTAGTCAGTCAACCTGGTCCAGGCAGCTATACCGATTGTAGTTAAGATGTTGAGTAGACATATAGGTGTTATGAGACTTGTCCCTAATCCCCCTGCTCTGCCCTCTGGATACCACCCTAGTCCAATCCTCCTCTACCCCCGGTTTAGGACAGATAGTGTCAGATGGATAACAGAAGGACAGTGGGAGGGGCTGGATTATAGTATCGGAGTTGCCGTCCAGCCAATTACAGATATGAAAAACAGTTCTAGGGTCCCTGAAGTTAACCAGGACACAGTCACCACTAATGTTTTTGGTAGTATTGCCCAGCCAGGAAACCCTTCTAACCATCAGAATTTCGCTGGAAATATGTGGGGGGAGAGGTCTAGTCCAGAAACAAGAATTTTCATGGGTATCACATTTCAACGTTTTTCATAGAAACTACTGCAACCTTCTCCCACAATCCCCAATATTCCCTTGACAAATGTTGGCAACTCATACCTGATGAAAACTCCAATACTTGTGTCAACGTGTGCAGTAAGAACCAATTTTAGTGCACAATGTCTTCTGGTCAACTGCAAACTCTAAATCTGCTGTACCAATCACCTGGTACACAAGGTATTTGTCTGGTTAGTACTGTTCCATGTCACAATACCAAGTTCAATATTATTGCCCTGAACATATATCGTCTCCACAATATTGGTTGTCAGTATATCATCCAGGTAAGCATGTAGCGGAAATATAAGACTATTATTCTTGAATAAACATCTCCTTAATTGACGAGATATTGAAGTCGCTATTTTGGAACAGACTCACATTAAAACTTCAATATTGTGGCAGAATCCTAAAATCCCAGAAACAGGAGAATAAACACTGTTACCTAAAACAAATGGTTAACATGTCAGTAACATGTTGGACCCTTCTGAATCGTTCTCTGGAAATTACAAAATATTCTTACCATATGTTTGCCCAGTCTCTTCATAGTAGAAAGAATGCACTCATGGATGGGTGCTTCTCTCAGAAATCTGTGCTCCCATCAAACATGAAAGCCGGATACACTGCATTATAACAAGTCTGATACATTAGCGTCATCTTGTCATTCCCTTATCAAGTAGTCGATCAGTAACAATTTATTTTCAAAATACATTTTCCTAAAATAACAAACCATGCTTATTATACATGAATACAGATTATACGAGAAGCCATTACATTTTCATTAAGATTCTGTAGCAAAATACGCAGTGGGTAAAATAAAATATAAAACAAGCCTGGTGTGTTACACTATGTGAAATTAATTTACAGCGGGAGAGAAAAAATAACTACAATCAAATTAATTATATATGGTGATTATACTAATCATCTTTAAGCTAATATAGATCATTCTGAGAACAGCTTGCAGTCCCCATGTACAGTCTTCAGACACACACACAAACACACACACACACACACACACTAGTAATACATTACATAGGAGGTAACAATCTTGATAATATTAGGAAAGGGGATTCCATTAGGCTTTCACAGAACGGTGAATGATTGAATGAACAAGGCAAGGAGTGAATCAGTAAATGAGTGATTAAATGACTGTATCAACGAATGAGTGAGTAAGTTGGATTAGTACTCGGACATATAAACGGTACTCCTCATGTGAACAGTTTAGCCGTGCAGGAAGGACACTGCTCTCCTTTAGACGTGATTTTGTTTTTATTTATCTAGAGTGTCTCAGGATGTAGATGCAGTAATGGTTGTGCGGTGCATCTCAAGATGGACCGCAGTGATGCAGGACAACAAGCCACAAATTGGTCTGGAGTTGTTTCTGTTCTCCTTCAGAGAGGGGTGCCCGATAGGGGTGTCAGAGAGGAGTGTGGCTTGGCACTTGGGGATGGACAGACTGTTTCCATTGAAACCGGCCGAATTTTGGTCAGTATGCCGTTGCTCTATGCCTGTAGTGGGACAGTGGGCAAACCAAAACAAATGATGGATTTAACTGGGTTTCAAAGTAATTACCGTAGGCAGAGATGAATTGAAACATTAAACCCTCGCTATTTTGTTTTCTAAGTTGACCTAGGCGCAGCACGTTTTTAATGCAGCGGACATTTCTGAAGTTCTTTAAGAAGGTACGGACCCTTTGAGCCTCAAAATATTTGAAGCATCTAGGCTCTTAGAGGAAAAGCATTATATATAGCAATGGATCTATGACTGGGCGAATGCTACTCTCTGGTTCACAAGCACTTGCAGGCCTACTGTGTCTCGTTCCATTTTGCAGCCATGTCATTTTTAGGGCTCGGCATCGAGCCCTATTGCAGTTGAGTTCGCTCTCAAGGGAGGACAGAGCGGTGCACGAGCCTACCAGGGTCTGTGGACGCGCACACACACAGGCAGGCACGCCCCAGACACACATAGAGAGACAGACACACGCACACACACGCACACACACACACACACACACACCCTCCCTCTCTGCCCACTCCCTCTCTGCCGCCCCCCCTCTACCCCCACTCACCGGGCTCTTTCCCTCCAGCGGGTCAGTCACGGCAGCAGGCAGACTCGGTGTCTTCTCCGGCGATCTTCAGCTGATGTGCACGCCCACGCTGCGTCACGTGCGCGCCCACCACGCTGTTTTCACGCCAGTTGATCCTCAGCTTGTTATATACTTTGGCTATGGACAATTAGACCACCGTTTTGCTCCGTCAATCATGTTTTCTTGGGCTGCGGTGTCTACAAGGCAAGGGGGCAGTGCACTGCACATGGATTTATCCTCGTCACGCCAATCGGTATTGTTTAATTTTATTTCTTTTGATCAGCATGTTTTTTTGTAATCTCTGGGAGAGCCGACGCTGGGACTTGAACCCCATTCCACAGTGTCAAAGTCCGGACACGGAGTGAAAGAACGTGGCTGTGCAAGCTACCACTGGACCCACTATACTCAGTTACCATGAGGTGGCGATATCTGCCACTCACTTTCCTCACTGCACCTTTGTGTTAGCCACGATGATCATAATCATTTCTATCCACTTCCATAATAGGCTTGTATTTTCAAAGATATCCTCTAATACTGAAAAGAAATTAGGGCAATAAATATCTATACAGCAGCGTACATAAACACAAAATGTCATGACATTTTGCACACTGTTGCAGGTCCGCTGTAGTCAAGGAGATTGTCTTCTGAGAAGTGTTTACATCCTCAAAATGACTTTCCAGTGTAGAGGACCATTGGTGCACCTGCTTATCTGGCAATATGCATAAGGATTACTACCTATCTCACTAATATTTTATCTTCGTAAATAGTTTGTTCACAGTACATTGTACATTGTTTTCACATCATGGGAGCTCTAAAAATTGAATTCTGTTCATCGCTTCTAAATGAGGCGCTTTTTTTGCATTCTTCGACAATGCTTTCAAACTAATTTCTGCTACTGCGGTAGATGGATGGCACTCCGGAGAATATTGTGTTGATCGGTATAGCTCTATAAGCCGTGCGCGCCCCTGGTGACCCTCACGCCCGACCCCAGGTCTGCCCAGTAGAACGGCGCTCACTTCATCCCTCTGTGAGGCAGAGTGCAGAGTAGTGAGTGCAGAGTGAGCAGAGTGTGAAGTAGTGAGTGCAGAGTGAGTGTGCAGAGTGAGTGTGCAGAGTGCAGAGTAGTGAGTGCAGAGTAGTGAGTGCAGAGTAGTGAGTGCAGAGTAGTGAGTGCAGAGTAGTGAGTGTGCAGAGTAGTGAGTGTGCAGAGTAGTGAGTGTGCAGAGTAGTGAGTGTGCAGAGTAGTGAGTGCAGTGTAGTGAGTGTGCAGAGTAGTGAGTGTGCAGACTAGTGAGTGTGCAGAGTTGTGAGTGTGTAGAGTAGTGAGTGCAGAGTAGTGAGTGTGTAGAGTAGTGAGTGCAGGGTAGTGAGTGCAGAGTAGTGAGTGCAGAATAGTGAGTGCAGAGTAGTGAGTGCAGAGTAGTGAGTGCAGAGAGTAGTGAGTGCAGAGAGTAGTGAGTGCAGAGAGTAGTGAGTGCAGAGTAGTGAGTGCAGAGAGTAGTGAGTGCAGAGTGCAGAGTAGTGAGTGCAGAGTGCAGAGTAGTGAGTGCAGAGTAGTGAGTGCAGAGTAGTGAGTGCAGAGTAGTGAGTGCAGAGTAGTGAGTGCAGGGTAGTGAGTGCAGAGTAGTGAGTGCAGAGTGCAGAGTAGTGAGTGCAGAGTGCAGAGTGTGAGTGCAAAGTACAGAGTAGTGAGTGCAGAGTACAGAGTTGTGAGTGCAGAGTACAGAGTTGTGAGTGCAGAGTGCAGAGTTGTGAGTGCAGAGTGCAGAGTTGTGAGTGCAGAATTGTGAGTGCAGAGTAGTGAGTGCAGAGTGGTGAGTGCAGAGGAGTGAGTGCAGAGTGGAGAGTAGTGAGTGCAGAGTGCAGAGTAGTGAGTGCAGAGTGCAGAGTAGTGAGTAGTGAGTGCAGAGTAGTGAGTGAAGAGTAGTGAGTGCAGAGTGCAGAGTAGTGAGTGCAGAGTAGTGAGGAGTGCAGAGTAGTGAGTGCAGAGTAGTGAGTGCAGACTAGTGAGTGCAGAGTGCAGAATAGTGAGTGCAGAGTGTAGTGAGCGCAGAGTAGTGAGTGCAGAGTGCAGAGTAGTGAGTAGTGAGTGCAGAGTAGTGAGTGCAGAGTAGTGAGTGCAGAGTGTAGTGAGTGCAGAGTAGTGAGTGCAGAGTAGTGAGTGCAAAGTAGTGAGTGCAGAGTAGTGAGTGCAGAGTGCAGAGTAGTGATTCGTGAGTGCAGAGTAGTGAGTGCAGAGTGCAGAGTAGTGAGTGCAGAGTAGTGAGTGCAGAGTAGTGAGTGCAGAGTAGTGAGTGCAGAGTAGTGAGGAGTGCAGAGTAGTGAGGAGTGCAGAGTAGTGAGGAGTGCAGAGTAGTGAGGAGTGCAGAGTAGTGAGTGCAGAGTAGTGAGTGCAGAGTGCAGAGTAGTGAGTGCAGAGTAGTGAGTGCAGAGTAGTGAGGAGTGCAGAGTAGTGAGGAGTGCCGAGTAGTGAGGAGTGCAGAGTAGTGAGGAGTGCAGAGTAGTGAGGAGTGCAGAGTAGTGAGTGCAGAGTAGTGAGTGCAGAGTAGTGAGTGCAGAGTAGTGAGTGCAGAGTTGTGAGTGCAGAGTAGTGAGTGCAGAGTAGTGAGTGCAGAGTTGTGAGTGCAGAGTAGTGAGTGCAGAGTAGTGAGTGCAGAGTAGTGAGTGCAGAGTAGTGAGTGCAGAGTAGTGAGGAGTGCAGAGTAGTGAGAAGTGCAGAGTAGTGAGGAGTGCAGAGTAGTGAGGAGTGCAGAGTAGTGAGGAGTGCAGAGTAGTGAGTGTAGAGAGTGCAGAGTAGTGAGTGCAGAGTGCAGAATAGTGAGTGCAGAGTAGTGAGTGCAGAGTGAAGAGTAGTGAGTGCAGAGTAGTGAGTGCAGAGTAGTGAGGAGTGCAGAGTAGTGAGGAGTGCAGAGTAGTGAGTAGTGAGTGCAGAGTAGTGAGTAGTGAGTGCAGAGTAGTGAGTGCAGAGTAGTGAGTAGTGAGTGCAGAGTAGTGAGTGCAGAGTAGTGAGTGCAGAGCAGTGAGTGCAGAGTTGTGAGTGCAGAGTTGTGAGTGCAGAGTAGTGAGTGCAGAGTTGTGAGTGCAGAGTAGTGAGTGCAGAGTTGTGAGTGCAGAGTAGTGAGTGCAGAGTTGTGAGTGCAGAGTTGTGAGTGCAGAGTTGTGAGTGCAGAGTTGTGAGTGCAGAGTTGTGAGTGCAGAGTTATGAGTGCAGAGTTGTGAGTGCAGAGTAGTGAGGAGTGCAGAGTAGTGAGTGCAGAGTAGTGAGTGCAGAGTAGTGAGTGCAGAGTAGTGAGTGCAGAGTAGTGAGGAGTGCAGAGTAGTGAGGAGTGCAGAGTAGTGAGGAGTGCAGAGTAGTGAGGAGTGCAGAGTAGTGAGGAGTGCAGAGTACTGAGGAGTGCAGAGTAGTGAGGAGTGCAGAGTAGTGAGTGCAGAGTAGTGAGTGCAGAGTAGTGAGTGCAGAGTAGTGAGTGCAGAGTGCAGAGTAGTGAGTGCAGAGTAGTGAGTGCAGAGTGCAGAGTAGTGAGTGCAGAGTAGTGAGTGCAGAGTAGTGAGTGCAGAGTAGTGAGTGCAGAGTGCAGAGTAGTGAGTGCAGAGTGCAGAGTAGTGAGTGCAGAGTGCAGAGTAGTGAGTGCAGAGTAGTGAGTGCAGAGTAGTGAGTGCAGAGTAGTGAGTGCAGAGTAGTGAGTGCAGAGTAGTGAGGAGTGCAGAGTAGTGAGGAGTGCAGAGTAGTGAGGAGTGCAGAGTAGTGAGTGCAGAGTAGTGAGTGCAGAGTAGTGAGTGCAGAGAGTGCAGAGTAGTGAGTGCAGAGTGCAGAGTAGTGAGTGCTGAGTGCAGAGTAGTGAGTGCAGAGTAGTGAGGAGTGCAGAGTAGTGAGTGCAGAGTAGTGAGGAGTGCAGAGTAGTGAGTGCAGAGTGCTGAGTAGTGAGTGCAGAGTGCAGAGTAGTGAGTGCAGATTTGTGAGTGCAGAGTAGTGAGTACAGAGTAGTGAGTGCAGAGTGCAGAGTAGTGAGTGCAGAGTGCAGAGTAGTGAGTGCAGAGTGCAGAGTAGTGAGTGCAGAGTAGTGTGTGCAGAGTAGTGAGTGCAGAGTAGTGAGTGCAGAGTAGTGAGTGCAGAGTAGTGAGTGCAGAGTGCACAGTAGTGAGTGCAGAGTAGTGAGTGCAGAGTAGTGAGTGCAGAGTGCAGAGTAGTGTTGTTATGTTAATTGGGCTCTTCTATAGCGCAACGGCTACTCGCAATGGAGTGTCCCGGCGCTTTGGCGAAGAGGACCTTTATTGGAAAGGAAACATAACTGAGAATAAAAGACATCACAATTCATAAGTAAAAAGCCAAGTTTTTAATGCCTTTCTAAAAGACAACAGGCTAGGGGCCTGTCTAAGAGCAATAGGAAGTTCATTCCAAGCGCGTGGGGCCAGGTAATGGAACGAGCGCCCCCCTTGTCTAGTTCGTTTGATGGATGGAACGAACATTTTGGACAAGGAGGCAGAACGAAGAGCTCTGCTCGGTGTATAAAGAGCAAGACGCTTTCTAATATACCTGGGGCCCGAGTCATGAAGGGCCTTATAGGTTAGCGTCAAACTTTTAAACAGCACCCTTTTGGCTATAGGGAGCCAGTGCAATTCCTTCAGCAAGTTAGAGGCGCTAGCTCGTCTAGGGAGACCATAGATAGCCCTAGCAGCTGAATTTTGCACAACCTGAAGTCTCCTTACAAGATATTTAGGAAGGCCTAAGTAAAGGGCATTAGCATAGTCCATGCGCGACCCTACCAGTGCCTGGACAATAACCCTTCGATGGTTCACGGAAATCAAAGGGAGGAATTTCCTGAGCATCCGCAGGATACCGAAACATTTCCCTGCAAGACAGGCTATTTGAGGTCCAAAAGTCAACTCATTGTCAACAATGATGCCAAGATTTTTGGCCTTGGTACTAGCATTGGCAGGAGGGAAAAGATCCTGAGGCCACCAACTTTTCCAGTTTGGTTCAGAGACACACCCGAAAAAAAGCAGCTCGGATTTATCGGAGTTGCATTTCAGGCCGTGTCTTTTGAACCAATCAAAGACTGCTTCTAAGCAGCCTCTGATACGGGTCCCATCAAACACCTCGTTCTTATTCTGAGTGAACAAGAGCTGGGTGTCATCAGCGTAAGACACGATCTGAGCGCCAAACGACTCCGCAGCCTCTGCAAGGGGGGCCATAAAGATGTTAAAAAGCAGGGGACTAAGAATAGACCCCTGAGGGACCCCCACTTCCAGGGCTGACATAGCTGCGGAGTGAGGTGGCGCCCAGATCGTTTGTCGACGACTGGCTAGAAATGATTTAAGCCAGTTCCACACCGTCCCCCTAAGACCACAGTCCCAGAGTCGAATTAGGAGGGTGTCATGGGGAACGGTGTCGAACGCCGCCGACAAGTCTAACATGACCAACATGGCCTTGCCTCCCGAGTCTAAAACCTCTCTAATGGCGGTGGTGACTTCCAGTAATGCGGTCTCTGTGCTGTAATTCGCACGAAACCCAGATTGAGTACTGTGCAACAAGTTGTTATTCTCGATGAAGTCAGAGATAGATCGGTGCACATGTCTTTCCGCCACCTTCGCCAGAGCGGGGAGGAGAGAAATAGGCCTATAGTTTGCATGTATGATGGGATCCAGAGTTGGTTTTTTGATTAGTGGAAGAATAAGAGCGCTCTTCCAAGCCTGAGGGACAATGCCAGTAGACAATGAGGAATTCAGAATGGAATTAATGGGACTATTTAGCACAGAGGCTATTTTGTTGAGACAAGAGACCGGGCAAGGATCTAGAGGGGAGCCCGATTTCAAGCCTGTCAAGTGGTCTAATGAAGCAGCAAGGCTTAACTGCGGGAATTCCCAGAGAGTGGGGTTTACAGAAGAAAAAGCATCAGGATCAACAACCCGAGGCTGTTTGGAATGAGTCGCAAGGTCGGCTTGAATGGTGGTAATTTTATCAACAAAATAATGAGCAAGTTCATTCAGCCAAGATTCTGAATGGCACTGAACAGAGATGGCTAAAGATGGAGAAGTGAAGTCTCTAACGATTTTAAAAATCTCCTTACAGGAATTATCCGATTCGTCTATCCGACGTTCAAAATAGGATTTTTTTTCGCTCCAAATCAGCTTATGATAGAATTTGGTCAAATCTTTAAATTTTTCTCTCTCACGAGGGTTGTAGTCTTTCCTCCAAGTTCTTTCTGCTCTCTTGCAATTTTGACGAGCTTCTCTAAGCTTAGATGAAAACCAAGGAGCAGAAGAACGTTTATTTCCAGGATTGACGGCTTTCTCAGGCACGAGATCCGCCAATATGGTTGTGAGCCATTCCGTATAGAGAGGTAGGTCAGTTTCCACAATACCGGACAAAGTACAAGGTGAACGTGCCAAAGCCTGGAGTAACATATCACTAGATAACAGATGAAAAGGCCTAGACAAACGTTTAGCAGAGGTAGCGGGGTTCAATCTGGCGGAAAAGACACTAGAAAGACTAAAAGTGATTAGGAAATGGTCCGACCATAATACAGGTTGAGGGACAAGTGCGTTAATCGGAACAGTAGAAAAAACTTGGTCCAAAATATGGCCCTTATTATGTGTGGAATCATGAATGAATGGAGTGAATCCTAATGTTGCAGTAACCTCCATAAGTTTCGTCGTGTCGGGATTTGCAGCCTCGTCCATGTGTATATTTAAATCGCCCAGAAGTAGACAATGTTTAGATTTAAGACATGGAACCGCAAGAGCAACCTGTAGCTCGTCCACAAAAGAGCCTAAAGGACCAGGGGTACGATATGCCAGAATGCCGGTACAAGCATAATGAGGAGACAAATGAAGAGTGAAACCAAGCGCCTCGGTGTTCTGAATATTGTCTACCGGAAAGGTAGTGCAGTGCAACTGGTTGTTGACTATGATAGCTACACCGCCCCCACGCCCAGATGTTCTATCTCTCCTAATGATAGAGTAATTAGGTGGGATGGCGTTGGCTAAGTCTGGAGCCGAGGTATCACTCAGCCATGTCTCAGTGAGAAAAAGGCAGGATATATCGGAGTTCTCAAGCAAATTCCATATATCTAGGGCATGACAGCCTAGGGAACGTGTATTGAGAAGTAGACAAGTAATAGTAGTCTCCGGATAAGTATGTTTTGGTCTATTATATAAAGGGGCTCGCCAGCCACAGACCTGACACCCTTTTCTTAAAGCCCGGTGGCCCGGAAAAACCGAATGGCAGCGCCCTATCGGAGGACGAAGATCGGAAAGGGTCTCTGAAGAATAAAAGTAACACATTATTAAAACTAATAGTAGTACAATACCAGCCAAAGGAACGAGCTTGCCAGCCGTCCTGCCCCGTCTGCTGCCGGAACGCTGACGGGCGCAGACGGGCAGGACTCTGGCACGACTCAGGCGCAGGGAAGGCGCCACCTTGCGCGTCCCCGCTGCGCGTTGAAAAAGTGGAGCTTTAAGTAGGCCGGCGGAAGTAAAGAGAACCAGGCGCCACGACCCGCACCAATATGGCGGCGTCAGGCTTCGATGGTAGTAGATGATAGTGAGTGCAGAGTAGTGAGTGCAGAGTAGTGAGTGCAGAGTAGTGAGTGCAGAGTGCAGAGTAGTGAGTGCAGAGTGCTGAGTAGTGAGTGCAGAGTGCAGAGTAGTGAGTGCAGAGTGCAGAGTAGTGAGTGCAGAGTGCAGAGTAGTGAGTGCAGAGTGCTGAGTAGTGAGTGCAGAGTGCAGAGTAGTGAGTGCAGAGTGCAGAGTAGTGAGTGCAGAGTGCATAGTAGTGAGTGCAGACTGCAGAGTAGTGAGTGCAGAGTGCTGAGTAGTGAGTGCAGAGTGCTGAGTAGTGAGTGCAGAGTAGTGAGTGCAGAGTAGTGAGTGCAGAGTAGTGAGGAGTGCAGAGTAGTGAGGAGTGCAGAGTAGTGAGGAGTGCAGAGTAGTGAGGAGTGCAGAGTACTGAGGAGTGCAGAGTAGTGAGTGCAGAGTAGTGAGTGCAGAGTAGTGAGTGCAGAGTAGTGAGTGCAGAGTGCAGAGTAGTGAGTGCAGAGTAGTGAGTGCAGAGTAGTGAGTGCAGAGTAGTGAGTGCAGAGTAGTGAGTGTGCAGAGTAGTGAGTGTGCAGAGTAGTGAGTGTGCAGAGTAGTGAGTGTGCAGAGTAGTGAGTGCAGTGTAGTGAGTGTGCAGAGTAGTGAGTGTGCAGACTAGTGAGTGTGCAGAGTTGTGAGTGTGTAGAGTAGTGAGTGCAGAGTAGTGAGTGTGTAGAGTAGTGAGTGCAGGGTAGTGAGTGCAGAGTAGTGAGTGCAGAATAGTGAGTGCAGAGTAGTGAGTGCAGAGTAGTGAGTGCAGAGAGTAGTGAGTGCAGAGAGTAGTGAGTGCAGAGAGTAGTGAGTGCAGAGTAGTGAGTGCAGAGAGTAGTGAGTGCAGAGTGCAGAGTAGTGAGTGCAGAGTGCAGAGTAGTGAGTGCAGAGTAGTGAGTGCAGAGTAGTGAGTGCAGAGTAGTGAGTGCAGAGTAGTGAGTGCAGGGTAGTGAGTGCAGAGTAGTGAGTGCAGAGTGCAGAGTAGTGAGTGCAGAGTGCAGAGTGTGAGTGCAGAGTACAGAGTAGTGAGTGCAGAGTACAGAGTTGTGAGTGCAGAGTACAGAGTTGTGAGTGCAGAGTGCAGAGTTGTGAGTGCAGAGTGCAGAGTTGTGAGTGCAGAATTGTGAGTGCAGAGTAGTGAGTGCAGAGTGGTGAGTGCAGAGGAGTGAGTGCAGAGTGGAGAGTAGTGAGTGCAGAGTGCAGAGTAGTGAGTGCAGAGTGCAGAGTAGTGAGTAGTGAGTGCAGAGTAGTGAGTGAAGAGTAGTGAGTGCAGAGTGCAGAGTAGTGAGTGCAGAGTAGTGAGGAGTGCAGAGTAGTGAGTGCAGAGTAGTGAGTGCAGACTAGTGAGTGCAGAGTGCAGAATAGTGAGTGCAGAGTGTAGTGAGCGCAGAGTAGTGAGTGCAGAGTGCAGAGTAGTGAGTAGTGAGTGCAGAGTAGTGAGTGCAGAGTAGTGAGTGCAGAGTGTAGTGAGTGCAGAGTAGTGAGTGCAGAGTAGTGAGTGCAAAGTAGTGAGTGCAGAGTAGTGAGTGCAGAGTGCAGAGTAGTGATTCGTGAGTGCAGAGTAGTGAGTGCAGAGTGCAGAGTAGTGAGTGCAGAGTAGTGAGTGCAGAGTAGTGAGTGCAGAGTAGTGAGTGCAGAGTAGTGAGGAGTGCAGAGTAGTGAGGAGTGCAGAGTAGTGAGGAGTGCAGAGTAGTGAGTGCAGAGTAGTGAGTGCAGAGTGCAGAGTAGTGAGTGCAGAGTAGTGAGTGCAGAGTAGTGAGGAGTGCAGAGTAGTGAGGAGTGCCGAGTAGTGAGGAGTGCAGAGTAGTGAGGAGTGCAGAGTAGTGAGGAGTGCAGAGTAGTGAGTGCAGAGTAGTGAGTGCAGAGTAGTGAGTGCAGAGTAGTGAGTGCAGAGTTGTGAGTGCAGAGTAGTGAGTGCAGAGTAGTGAGTGCAGAGTTGTGAGTGCAGAGTAGTGAGTGCAGAGTAGTGAGTGCAGAGTAGTGAGTGCAGAGTAGTGAGTGCAGAGTAGTGAGGAGTGCAGAGTAGTGAGAAGTGCAGAGTAGTGAGGAGTGCAGAGTAGTGAGGAGTGCAGAGTAGTGAGGAGTGCAGAGTAGTGAGTGTAGAGAGTGCAGAGTAGTGAGTGCAGAGTGCAGAATAGTGAGTGCAGAGTAGTGAGTGCAGAGTGAAGAGTAGTGAGTGCAGAGTAGTGAGTGCAGAGTAGTGAGGAGTGCAGAGTAGTGAGGAGTGCAGAGTAGTGAGTAGTGAGTGCAGAGTAGTGAGTAGTGAGTGCAGAGTAGTGAGTGCAGAGTAGTGAGTAGTGAGTGCAGAGTAGTGAGTGCAGAGTAGTGAGTGCAGAGCAGTGAGTGCAGAGTTGTGAGTGCAGAGTTGTGAGTGCAGAGTAGTGAGTGCAGAGTAGTGAGTGCAGAGTAGTGAGTGCAGAGTTGTGAGTGCAGAGTAGTGAGTGCAGAGTTGTGAGTGCAGAGTTGTGAGTGCAGAGTTGTGAGTGCAGAGTTGTGAGTGCAGAGTTGTGAGTGCAGAGTTATGAGTGCAGAGTTGTGAGTGCAGAGTAGTGAGGAGTGCAGAGTAGTGAGTGCAGAGTAGTGAGTGCAGAGTAGTGAGTGCAGAGTAGTGAGTGCAGAGTAGTGAGGAGTGCAGAGTAGTGAGGAGTGCAGAGTAGTGAGGAGTGCAGAGTAGTGAGGAGTGCAGAGTAGTGAGGAGTGCAGAGTACTGAGGAGTGCAGAGTAGTGAGGAGTGCAGAGTAGTGAGTGCAGAGTAGTGAGTGCAGAGTAGTGAGTGCAGAGTAGTGAGTGCAGAGTGCAGAGTAGTGAGTGCAGAGTAGTGAGTGCAGAGTGCAGAGTAGTGAGTGCAGAGTAGTGAGTGCAGAGTAGTGAGTGCAGAGTAGTGAGTGCAGAGTAGTGAGTGCAGAGTGCAGAGTAGTGAGTGCAGAGTGCAGAGTAGTGAGTGCAGAGTGCAGAGTAGTGAGTGCAGAGTAGTGAGTGCAGAGTAGTGAGTGCAGAGTGCAGAGTAGTGAGTGCTGAGTAGTGAGTGCAGAGTGCAGAGTAGTGAGTGCAGAGTGCAGAGTAGTGAGTGCAGAGTGCATAGTAGTGAGTGCAGACTGCAGAGTAGTGAGTGCAGAGTGCTGAGTAGTGAGTGCAGAGTGCTGAGTAGTGAGTGCAGAGTAGTGAGTGCAGAGTAGTGAGTGCAGAGTAGTGAGGAGTGCAGAGTAGTGAGGAGTGCAGAGTAGTGAGGAGTGCAGAGTAGTGAGGAGTGCAGAGTACTGAGGAGTGCAGAGTAGTGAGGAGTGCAGAGTAGTGAGTGCAGAGTAGTGAGTGCAGAGTAGTGAGTGCAGAGTAGTGAGTGCAGAGTGCAGAGTAGTGAGTGCAGAGTAGTGAGTGCAGAGTAGTGAGTGCAGAGTAGTGAGTGCAGAGTAGTGAGTGTGCAGAGTAGTGAGTGTGCAGAGTAGTGAGTGTGCAGAGTAGTGAGTGTGCAGAGTAGTGAGTGCAGTGTAGTGAGTGTGCAGAGTAGTGAGTGTGCAGACTAGTGAGTGTGCAGAGTTGTGAGTGTGTAGAGTAGTGAGTGCAGAGTAGTGAGTGTGTAGAGTAGTGAGTGCAGGGTAGTGAGTGCAGAGTAGTGAGTGCAGAATAGTGAGTGCAGAGTAGTGAGTGCAGAGTAGTGAGTGCAGAGAGTAGTGAGTGCAGAGAGTAGTGAGTGCAGAGAGTAGTGAGTGCAGAGTAGTGAGTGCAGAGAGTAGTGAGTGCAGAGTGCAGAGTAGTGAGTGCAGAGTGCAGAGTAGTGAGTGCAGAGTAGTGAGTGCAGAGTAGTGAGTGCAGAGTAGTGAGTGCAGAGTAGTGAGTGCAGGGTAGTGAGTGCAGAGTAGTGAGTGCAGAGTGCAGAGTAGTGAGTGCAGAGTGCAGAGTGTGAGTGCAGAGTACAGAGTAGTGAGTGCAGAGTACAGAGTTGTGAGTGCAGAGTACAGAGTTGTGAGTGCAGAGTGCAGAGTTGTGAGTGCAGAGTGCAGAGTTGTGAGTGCAGAATTGTGAGTGCAGAGTAGTGAGTGCAGAGTGGTGAGTGCAGAGGAGTGAGTGCAGAGTGGAGAGTAGTGAGTGCAGAGTGCAGAGTAGTGAGTGCAGAGTGCAGAGTAGTGAGTAGTGAGTGCAGAGTAGTGAGTGAAGAGTAGTGAGTGCAGAGTGCAGAGTAGTGAGTGCAGAGTAGTGAGGAGTGCAGAGTAGTGAGTGCAGAGTAGTGAGTGCAGACTAGTGAGTGCAGAGTGCAGAATAGTGAGTGCAGAGTGTAGTGAGCGCAGAGTAGTGAGTGCAGAGTGCAGAGTAGTGAGTAGTGAGTGCAGAGTAGTGAGTGCAGAGTAGTGAGTGCAGAGTGTAGTGAGTGCAGAGTAGTGAGTGCAGAGTAGTGAGTGCAAAGTAGTGAGTGCAGAGTAGTGAGTGCAGAGTGCAGAGTAGTGATTCGTGAGTGCAGAGTAGTGAGTGCAGAGTGCAGAGTAGTGAGTGCAGAGTAGTGAGTGCAGAGTAGTGAGTGCAGAGTAGTGAGTGCAGAGTAGTGAGGAGTGCAGAGTAGTGAGGAGTGCAGAGTAGTGAGGAGTGCAGAGTAGTGAGTGCAGAGTAGTGAGTGCAGAGTGCAGAGTAGTGAGTGCAGAGTAGTGAGTGCAGAGTAGTGAGGAGTGCAGAGTAGTGAGGAGTGCCGAGTAGTGAGGAGTGCAGAGTAGTGAGGAGTGCAGAGTAGTGAGGAGTGCAGAGTAGTGAGTGCAGAGTAGTGAGTGCAGAGTAGTGAGTGCAGAGTAGTGAGTGCAGAGTTGTGAGTGCAGAGTAGTGAGTGCAGAGTAGTGAGTGCAGAGTTGTGAGTGCAGAGTAGTGAGTGCAGAGTAGTGAGTGCAGAGTAGTGAGTGCAGAGTAGTGAGTGCAGAGTAGTGAGGAGTGCAGAGTAGTGAGAAGTGCAGAGTAGTGAGGAGTGCAGAGTAGTGAGGAGTGCAGAGTAGTGAGGAGTGCAGAGTAGTGAGTGTAGAGAGTGCAGAGTAGTGAGTGCAGAGTGCAGAATAGTGAGTGCAGAGTAGTGAGTGCAGAGTGAAGAGTAGTGAGTGCAGAGTAGTGAGTGCAGAGTAGTGAGGAGTGCAGAGTAGTGAGGAGTGCAGAGTAGTGAGTAGTGAGTGCAGAGTAGTGAGTAGTGAGTGCAGAGTAGTGAGTGCAGAGTAGTGAGTAGTGAGTGCAGAGTAGTGAGTGCAGAGTAGTGAGTGCAGAGCAGTGAGTGCAGAGTTGTGAGTGCAGAGTTGTGAGTGCAGAGTAGTGAGTGCAGAGTAGTGAGTGCAGAGTAGTGAGTGCAGAGTTGTGAGTGCAGAGTAGTGAGTGCAGAGTTGTGAGTGCAGAGTTGTGAGTGCAGAGTTGTGAGTGCAGAGTTGTGAGTGCAGAGTTGTGAGTGCAGAGTTATGAGTGCAGAGTTGTGAGTGCAGAGTAGTGAGGAGTGCAGAGTAGTGAGTGCAGAGTAGTGAGTGCAGAGTAGTGAGTGCAGAGTAGTGAGTGCAGAGTAGTGAGGAGTGCAGAGTAGTGAGGAGTGCAGAGTAGTGAGGAGTGCAGAGTAGTGAGGAGTGCAGAGTAGTGAGGAGTGCAGAGTACTGAGGAGTGCAGAGTAGTGAGGAGTGCAGAGTAGTGAGTGCAGAGTAGTGAGTGCAGAGTAGTGAGTGCAGAGTAGTGAGTGCAGAGTGCAGAGTAGTGAGTGCAGAGTAGTGAGTGCAGAGTGCAGAGTAGTGAGTGCAGAGTAGTGAGTGCAGAGTAGTGAGTGCAGAGTAGTGAGTGCAGAGTAGTGAGTGCAGAGTGCAGAGTAGTGAGTGCAGAGTGCAGAGTAGTGAGTGCAGAGTGCAGAGTAGTGAGTGCAGAGTAGTGAGTGCAGAGTAGTGAGTGCAGAGTAGTGAGTGCAGAGTAGTGAGTGCAGAGTAGTGAGGAGTGCAGAGTAGTGAGGAGTGCAGAGTAGTGAGGAGTGCAGAGTAGTGAGGAGTGCAGAGTAGTGAGTGCAGAGTAGTGAGTGCAGAGTAGTGAGTGCAGAGAGTGCAGAGTAGTGAGTGCAGAGTGCAGAGTAGTGAGTGCTGAGTGCAGAGTAGTGAGTGCAGAGTAGTGAGGAGTGCAGAGTAGTGAGTGCAGAGTAGTGAGGAGTGCAGAGTAGTGAGTGCAGAGTGCTGAGTAGTGAGTGCAGAGTGCAGAGTAGTGAGTGCAGATTTGTGAGTGCAGAGTAGTGAGTACAGAGTAGTGAGTGCAGAGTGCAGAGTAGTGAGTGCAGAGTGCAGAGTAGTGAGTGCAGAGTGCAGAGTAGTGAGTGCAGAGTAGTGTGTGCAGAGTAGTGAGTGCAGAGTAGTGAGTGCAGAGTAGTGAGTGCAGAGTAGTGAGTGCAGAGTGCACAGTAGTGAGTGCAGAGTAGTGAGTGCAGAGTAGTGAGTGCAGAGTGCAGAGTAGTGTTGTTATGTTAATTGGGCTCTTCTATAGCGCAACGGCTACTCGCAATGGAGTGTCCCGGCGCTTTGGCGAAGAGGACCTTTATTGGAAAGGAAACATAACTGAGAATAAAAGACATCACAATTCATAAGTAAAAAGCCAAGTTTTTAATGCCTTTCTAAAAGACAACAGGCTAGGGGCCTGTCTAAGAGCAATAGGAAGTTCATTCCAAGCGCGTGGGGCCAGGTAATGGAACGAGCGCCCCCCTTGTCTAGTTCGTTTGATGGATGGAACGAACATTTTGGACAAGGAGGCAGAACGAAGAGCTCTGCTCGGTGTATAAAGAGCAAGACGCTTTCTAATATACCTGGGGCCCGAGTCATGAAGGGCCTTATAGGTTAGCGTCAAACTTTTAAACAGCACCCTTTTGGCTATAGGGAGCCAGTGCAATTCCTTCAGCAAGTTAGAGGCGCTAGCTCGTCTAGGGAGACCATAGATAGCCCTAGCAGCTGAATTTTGCACAACCTGAAGTCTCCTTACAAGATATTTAGGAAGGCCTAAGTAAAGGGCATTAGCATAGTCCATGCGCGACCCTACCAGTGCCTGGACAATAACCCTTCGATGGTTCACGGAAATCAAAGGGAGGAATTTCCTGAGCATCCGCAGGATACCGAAACATTTCCCTGCAAGACAGGCTATTTGAGGTCCAAAAGTCAACTCATTGTCAACAATGATGCCAAGATTTTTGGCCTTGGTACTAGCATTGGCAGGAGGGAAAAGATCCTGAGGCCACCAACTTTTCCAGTTTGGTTCAGAGACACACCCGAAAAAAAGCAGCTCGGATTTATCGGAGTTGCATTTCAGGCCGTGTCTTTTGAACCAATCAAAGACTGCTTCTAAGCAGCCTCTGATACGGGTCCCATCAAACACCTCGTTCTTATTCTGAGTGAACAAGAGCTGGGTGTCATCAGCGTAAGACACGATCTGAGCGCCAAACGACTCCGCAGCCTCTGCAAGGGGGGCCATAAAGATGTTAAAAAGCAGGGGACTAAGAATAGACCCCTGAGGGACCCCCACTTCCAGGGCTGACATAGCTGCGGAGTGAGGTGGCGCCCAGATCGTTTGTCGACGACTGGCTAGAAATGATTTAAGCCAGTTCCACACCGTCCCCCTAAGACCACAGTCCCAGAGTCGAATTAGGAGGGTGTCATGGGGAACGGTGTCGAACGCCGCCGACAAGTCTAACATGACCAACATGGCCTTGCCTCCCGAGTCTAAAACCTCTCTAATGGCGGTGGTGACTTCCAGTAATGCGGTCTCTGTGCTGTAATTCGCACGAAACCCAGATTGAGTACTGTGCAACAAGTTGTTATTCTCGATGAAGTCAGAGATAGATCGGTGCACATGTCTTTCCGCCACCTTCGCCAGAGCAGGGAGGAGAGAAATAGGCCTATAGTTTGCATGTATGATGGGATCCAGAGTTGGTTTTTTGATTAGTGGAAGAATAAGAGCGCTCTTCCAAGCCTGAGGGACAATGCCAGTAGACAATGAGGAATTCAGAATGGAATTAATGGGACTATTTAGCACAGAGGCTATTTTGTTGAGACAAGAGACCGGGCAAGGATCTAGAGGGGAGCCCGATTTCAAGCCTGTCAAGTGGTCTAATGAAGCAGCAAGGCTTAACTGCGGGAATTCCCAGAGAGTGGGGTTTACAGAAGAAAAAGCATCAGGATCAACAACCCGAGGCTGTTTGGAATGAGTCGCAAGGTCGGCTTGAATGGTGGTAATTTTATCAACAAAATAATGAGCAAGTTCATTCAGCCAAGATTCTGAATGGCACTGAACAGAGATGGCTAAAGATGGAGAAGTGAAGTCTCTAACGATTTTAAAAATCTCCTTACAGGAATTATCCGATTCGTCTATCCGACGTTCAAAATAGGATTTTTTTTCGCTCCAAATCAGCTTATGATAGAATTTGGTCAAATCTTTAAATTTTTCTCTCTCACGAGGGTTGTAGTCTTTCCTCCAAGTTCTTTCTGCTCTCTTGCAATTTTGACGAGCTTCTCTAAGCTTAGATGAAAACCAAGGAGCAGAAGAACGTTTATTTCCAGGATTGACGGCTTTCTCAGGCACGAGATCCGCCAATATGGTTGTGAGCCATTCCGTATAGAGAGGTAGGTCAGTTTCCACATTACCGGACAAAGTACAAGGTGAACGTGCCAAAGCCTGGAGTAACATATCACTAGATAACAGATGAAAAGGCCTAGACAAACGTTTAGCAGAGGTAGCGGGGTTCAATCTGGCGGAAAAGACACTAGAAAGACTAAAAGTGATTAGGAAATGGTCCGACCATAATACAGGTTGAGGGACAAGTGCGTTAATCGGAACAGTAGAAAAAACTTGGTCCAAAATATGGCCCTTATTATGTGTGGAATCATGAATGAATGGAGTGAATCCTAATGTTGCAGTAACCTCCATAAGTTTCGTCGTGTCGGGATTTGCAGCCTCGTCCATGTGTATATTTAAATCGCCCAGAAGTAGACAATGTTTAGATTTAAGACATGGAACCGCAAGAGCAACCTGTAGCTCGTCCACAAAAGAGCCTAAAGGACCAGGGGTACGATATGCCAGAATGCCGGTACAAGCATAATGAGGAGACAAATGAAGAGTGAAACCAAGCGCCTCGGTGTTCTGAATATTGTCTACCGGAAAGGTAGTGCAGTGCAACTGGTTGTTGACTATGATAGCTACACCGCCCCCACGCCCAGATGTTCTATCTCTCCTAATGATAGAGTAATTAGGTGGGATGGCGTTGGCTAAGTCTGGAGCCGAGGTATCACTCAGCCATGTCTCAGTGAGAAAAAGGCAGGATATATCGGAGTTCTCAAGCAAATTCCATATATCTAGGGCATGACAGCCTAGGGAACGTGTATTGAGAAGTAGACAAGTAATAGTAGTCTCCGGATAAGTATGTTTTGGTCTATTATATAAAGGGGCTCGCCAGCCACAGACCTGACACCCTTTTCTTAAAGCCCGGTGGCCCGGAAAAACCGAATGGCAGCGCCCTATCGGAGGACGAAGATCGGAAAGGGTCTCTGAAGAATAAAAGTAACACATTATTAAAACTAATAGTAGTACAATACCAGCCAAAGGAACGAGCTTGCCAGCCGTCCTGCCCCGTCTGCTGCCGGAACGCTGACGGGCGCAGACGGGCAGGACTCTGGCACGACTCAGGCGCAGGGAAGGCGCCACCTTGCGCGTCCCCGCTGCGCGTTGAAAAAGTGGAGCTTTAAGTAGGCCGGCGGAAGTAAAGAGAACCAGGCGCCACGACCCGCACCAATATGGCGGCGTCAGGCTTCGATGGTAGTAGATGATAGTGAGTGCAGAGTAGTGAGTGCAGAGTAGTGAGTGCAGAGTAGTGAGTGCAGAGTGCAGAGTAGTGAGTGCAGAGTGCTGAGTAGTGAGTGCAGAGTGCAGAGTAGTGAGTGCAGAGTGCAGAGTAGTGAGTGCAGAGTGCAGAGTAGTGAGTGCAGAGTGCTGAGTAGTGAGTGCAGAGTGCAGAGTAGTGAGTGCAGAGTGCAGAGTAGTGAGTGCAGAGTGCATAGTAGTGAGTGCAGACTGCAGAGTAGTGAGTGCAGAGTGCTGAGTAGTGAGTGCAGAGTGCTGAGTAGTGAGTGCAGAGTAGTGAGTGCAGAGTAGTGAGTGCAGAGTAGTGAGGAGTGCAGAGTAGTGAGGAGTGCAGAGTAGTGAGGAGTGCAGAGTAGTGAGGAGTGCAGAGTACTGAGGAGTGCAGAGTAGTGAGGAGTGCAGAGTAGTGAGTGCAGAGTAGTGAGTGCAGAGTAGTGAGTGCAGAGTGCAGAGTAGTGAGTGCAGAGTAGTGAGTGCAGAGTAGTGAGTGCAGAGTAGTGAGTGCAGAGTGCAGAGTAGTGAGTGCAGAGTGCAGAGTAGTGAGTGCAGAGTGCAGAGTAGTGAGTGCAGAGTAGTGAGTGCATAGTAGTGAGTGCAGAGTAGTGAGTGCAGAGTAGTGAGGAGTGCAGAGTAGGGAGGAGTGCAGAGTAGTGAGGAGTGCAGAGTAGTGAGGAGTGCAGAGTAGTGAGTGCAGAGTAGTGAGTGCAGAGTAGTGAGTGCAGAGAGTGCAGAGTAGTGAGTGCAGAGTGCAGAGTAGTGAGTGCAGAGTAGTGAGTGCAGAGTAGTGAGGAGTGCAGAGTAGTGAGTGCAGAGTAGTGAGGAGTGCAGAGTAGTGAGTGCAGAGTGCTGAGTAGTGAGTGCAGAGTGCAGAGTAGTGAGTGCAGATTTGTGAGTGCAGAGTAGTGAGTACAGAGTAGTGAGTGCAGAGTGCAGAGTAGTGAGTGCAGAGTGCAGAGTAGTGAGTGCAGAGTGCAGAGTAGTGAGTGCAGAGTAGTGAGTGCAGAGTAGTGAGTGCAGAGTAGTGAGTGCAGAGTGCAGAGTAGTGAGTGCAGAGTGCATAGTAGTGAGTGCAGACTGCAGAGTAGTGAGTGCAGAGTGCTGAGTAGTGAGTGCAGAGTGCTGAGTAGTGAGTGCAGAGTAGTGAGTGCAGAGTAGTGAGTGCAGAGTAGTGAGGAGTGCAGAGTAGTGAGGAGTGCAGAGTAGTGAGGAGTGCAGAGTAGTGAGGAGTGCAGAGTACTGAGGAGTGCAGAGTAGTGAGGAGTGCAGAGTAGTGAGTGCAGAGTAGTGAGTGCAGAGTAGTGAGTGCAGAGTAGTGAGTGCAGAGTGCAGAGTAGTGAGTGCAGAGTAGTGAGTGCAGAGTAGTGAGTGCAGAGTAGTGAGTGCAGAGTAGTGAGTGCAGAGTGCAGAGTAGTGAGTGCAGAGTGCAGAGTAGTGAGTGCAGAGTGCAGAGTAGTGAGTGCAGAGTAGTGAGTGCATAGTAGTGAGTGCAGAGTAGTGAGTGCAGAGTAGTGAGGAGTGCAGAGTAGGGAGGAGTGCAGAGTAGTGAGGAGTGCAGAGTAGTGAGGAGTGCAGAGTAGTGAGTGCAGAGTAGTGAGTGCAGAGTAGTGAGTGCAGAGAGTGCAGAGTAGTGAGTGCAGAGTGCAGAGTAGTGAGTGCAGAGTAGTGAGTGCAGAGTAGTGAGGAGTGCAGAGTAGTGAGTGCAGAGTAGTGAGGAGTGCAGAGTAGTGAGTGCAGAGTGCTGAGTAGTGAGTGCAGAGTGCAGAGTAGTGAGTGCAGATTTGTGAGTGCAGAGTAGTGAGTACAGAGTAGTGAGTGCAGAGTGCAGAGTAGTGAGTGCAGAGTGCAGAGTAGTGAGTGCAGAGTGCAGAGTAGTGAGTGCAGAGTAGTGAGTGCAGAGTAGTGAGTGCAGAGTAGTGAGTGCAGAGTAGTGAGTGCAGAGTAGTGAGTGCAGAGTGCACAGTAGTGAGTGCAGAGTAGTGAGTGCAGAGTAGTGAGTGCAGAGTGCAGAGTAGTGAGTGCAGAGTAGTGAGTGCAGAGTAGTGAGTGCAGAGTAGTGAGTGCAGAGTGCAGAGTAGTGAGTGCAGAGTGCTGAGTAGTGAGTGCAGAGTGCAGAGTAGTGAGTGCAGAGTGCAGAGTAGTGAGTGCAGAGTAGTGAGTGCAGAGTGCTGAGTAGTGAGTGCAGAGTGCTGAGTAGTGAGTGCAGAGTGCAGAGTAGTGAGTGCAGAGTGCAGAGTAGTGAGTGCAGACTGCAGAGTAGTGAGTGCAGAGTGCTGAGTAGTGAGTGCAGAGTGCTGAGTAGTGAGTGCAGAGTAGTGAGTGCAGAGTGCAGAGTAGTGAGTGCAGAGTAGTGAGTGCAGAGTGCAGAGTAGTGAGTGCAGGGTAGTGAGTGCAGGGTAGTGAGTGCAGAGTAGTGAGTGCAGAGTGCAGAGTAGTGAGTGCAGAGTGCTGAGTAGTGAGTGCAGAGTGCAGAGTAGTGAGTGCAGAGTGCAGAGTAGTGAGTGCAGAGTGCAGAGTAGTGAGTGCAGAGTGCTGAGTAGTGAGTGCAGAGTGCTGAGTAGTGAGTGCAGAGTAGTGAGTGCAGAGTGCAGAGTAGTGAGTGCAGAGTGCAGAGTAGTGAGTGCAGAGTGCAGAGTAGTGAGTGCAGGGTAGTGAGTGCAGGGTAGTGAGTGCAGAGTAGTGAGTGCAGAGTGCAGAGTAGTGAGTGCAGAGTGCTGAGTAGTGAGTGCAGAGTGCAGAGTAGTGAGTGCAGAGTGCAGAGTAGTGAGTGCAGAGTGCAGAGTAGTGAGTGCAGAGTGATGAGTAGTGAGTGCAGAGTGCTGAGTAGTGAGTGCAGAGTAGTGAGTGCAGAGTAGTGAGTGCAGAGTAGTGAGTGCAGAGTGCAGAGTAGTAAGTGCAGAGTGCAGAGTAGTCAGTGCAGAGTGCAGAGTAGTGAGTGCAGGGTAGTGAGTGCAGGGTAGTGAGTGCAGAGTAGTGAGTGAAGAGTAGTGAGTGCAGAGTAGTGAGTGCAGAGTGCAGAGTAGTGAGTGCAGAGTGCAGAGTAGTGAGTGCAGAGTGCAGAGTAGTGAGTGCAGAGTGCAGAGTAGTGAGTGCAGAGTGCAGAGTAGTGAGTGCAGAGTAGTGAGTGCAGAGTGCTGAGTAGTGAGTGCAGAGTGCAGAGTAGTGAGTGCAGAGTGCAGAGTAGTGAGTGCAGAGTGCAGAGTAGTGAGTGCAGACTGCAGAGTAGTGAGTGCAGAGTGCTGAGTAGTGAGTGCAGAGTGCTGAGTAGTGAGTGCAGAGTAGTGAGTGCAGAGTGCAGAGTAGTGAGTGCAGAGTAGTGAGTGCAGAGTGCAGAGTAGTGAGTGCAGAGTAGTGAGTGCAGAGTGCAGAGTAGTGAGTGCAGGGTAGTGAGTGCAGGGTAGTGAGTGCAGAGTAGTGAGTGCAGAGTGCAGAGTAGTGAGTGCAGAGTACTGAGTAGTGAGTGCAGAGTGCAGAGTAGTGAGTGCAGAGTGCAGAGTAGTGAGTGCAGAGTGCAGAGTAGTGAGTGCAGAGTGCTGAGTAGTGAGTGCAGAGTGCTGAGTAGTGAGTGCAGAGTAGTGAGTGCAGAGTGCAGAGTAGTGAGTGCAGAGTGCAGAGTAGTGAGTGCAGAGTGCAGAGTAGTGAGTGCAGGGTAGTGAGTGCAGGGTAGTGAGTGCAGAGTAGTGAGTGCAGAGTGCAGAGTAGTGAGTGCAGAGTGCTGAGTAGTGAGTGCAGAGTGCAGAGTAGTGAGTGCAGAGTGCAGAGTAGTGAGTGCAGAGTGCAGAGTAGTGAGTGCAGAGTGATGAGTAGTGAGTGCAGAGTGCTGAGTAGTGAGTGCAGAGTAGTGAGTGCAGAGTAGTGAGTGCAGAGTAGTGAGTGCAGAGTGCAGAGTAGTAAGTGCAGAGTGCAGAGTAGTCAGTGCAGAGTGCAGAGTAGTGAGTGCAGGGTAGTGAGTGCAGGGTAGTGAGTGCAGAGTAGTGAGTGAAGAGTAGTGAGTGCAGAGTAGTGAGTGCAGAGTGCAGAGTAGTGAGTGCAGAGTGCAGAGTAGTGAGTGCAGAGTGCAGAGTAGTGAGTGCAGAGTGCAGAGTAGTGAGTGCAGAGTGCAGAGTAGTGAGTGCAGAGTAGTGAGTGCAGAGTGCTGAGTAGTGAGTGCAGAGTGCAGAGTAGTGAGTGCAGAGTGCAGAGTAGTGAGTGCAGAGTGCAGAGTAGTGAGTGCAGACTGCAGAGTAGTGAGTGCAGAGTGCTGAGTAGTGAGTGCAGAGTGCTGAGTAGTGAGTGCAGAGTAGTGAGTGCAGAGTGCAGAGTAGTGAGTGCAGAGTAGTGAGTGCAGAGTGCAGAGTAGTGAGTGCAGGGTAGTGAGTGCAGGGTAGTGAGTGCAGAGTAGTGAGTGCAGAGTGCAGAGTAGTGAGTGCAGAGTGCTGAGTAGTGAGTGCAGAGTGCAGAGTAGTGCGTGCAGAGTGCAGAGTAGTGAGTGCAGAGTGCAGAGTAGTGAGTGCAGAGTGCTGAGTAGTGAGTGCAGAGTGCTGAGTAGTGAGTGCAGAGTAGTGAGTGCAGAGTGCAGAGTAGTGAGTGCAGAGTGCAGAGTAGTGAGTGCAGAGTGCAGAGTAGTGAGTGCAGGGTAGTGAGTGCAGGGTAGTGAGTGCAGAGTAGTGAGTGCAGAGTGCAGAGTAGTGAGTGCAGAGTGCTGAGTAGTGAGTGCAGAGTGCAGAGTAGTGAGTGCAGAGTGCAGAGTAGTGAGTGCAGAGTGCAGAGTAGTGAGTGCAGAGTGATGAGTAGTGAGTGCAGAGTGCTGAGTAGTGAGTGCAGAGTAGTGAGTGCAGAGTAGTGAGTGCAGAGTAGTGAGTGCAGAGTGCAGAGTAGTAAGTGCAGAGTGCAGAGTAGTCAGTGCAGAGTGCAGAGTAGTGAGTGCAGGGTAGTGAGTGCAGGGTAGTGAGTGCAGAGTAGTGAGTGAAGAGTAGTGAGTGCAGAGTAGTGAGTGCAGAGTGCAGAGTAGTGAGTGCAGAGTGCAGAGTAGTGAGTGCAGAGTGCAGAGTAGTGAGTGCAGAGTGCAGAGTAGTGAGTGCAGAGTGCAGAGTAGTGAGTGCAGAGTAGTGAGTGCAGAGTAGTGAGTGCAGAGTGCTGAGTAGTGAGTACAGAGTAGTGAGTGCAGAGTGCAGAGTAGTGAGTGCAGAGTGCAGAGTAGTGAGTGCAGGGTAGTGAGTGCAGGGTAGTGAGTGCAGAGTAGTGAGTGCAGAGTAGTGAGTGCAGAGTGCAGAGTAGTGAGTGCAGAGTGCAGAGTAGTGAGTGCAGAGTGCAGAGAAGTGAGTGCAGAGTGCAGAGTAGTGAGTGCAGAGTGCAGATTAGTGAGTGCAGAGTAGTGAGTGCAGAGTAGTGAGTGCAGAGTAGTGAGTGCAGAGTAGTGAGTGTAGAGTAGTGAGTAGTGAGTGCAGAGTGCAGAGTAGTGAGTGCAGAGTGCAGAGTAGTGAGTGCAGAGTGCAGAGTAGTGAGTGCAGAGTAGTGAGTGCAGGGTAATGAGTGCAGAGTAGTGAGTGCAGGGTAGTGAGTGCAGGGTAGTGAGTGCAGAGTAGTGAGTGCAGAGTGCAGAGTAGTGAGTGCAGAGTGCAGAGTAGTGAGTGCAGAGTGCAGAGTAGTGAGTGCAGAGTAGTGAGTGCAGGGTAGTGAGTGCAGGGTAGTGAGTGCAGAGTAGTGAGTGCAGAGTAGTGAGTGCAGAGTGCAGAGTAGTGAGTGCAGAGTGCAGAGAAGTGAGTGCAGAGTAGTGAGTGCAGAGTAGTGAGTGCAGAGTGCAGAGTAGTGAGTGCAGAGTGCAGAGTAGTGAGTGCAGAGTGCAGAGTAGTGAGTGCAGAGTGCAGAGTAGTGAGTAGTGAGTGCAGAGTAGTGAGTGCAGAGTGCAGAGTAGTGAGTGCAGAGTAGTGAGTGCAGAGTGCAGAGTAGTGAGTGCAGAGTGCAGAGTAGTGAGTGCAGAGTAGTGAGTACAGGGTAGTGAGTGCAGAGTAGTGAGTGCAGGGTAGTGAGTGCAGAGTAGTGAGTGCAGAGTAGTGAGTGCAGAGTGCAGAGTAGTGAGTGCAGAGTGCAGAGTAGTGATTGCAGAGTGCAGAGTAGTGAGTGCAGAGTGCAGAGAAGTGAGTGCAGAGAAGTGAGTGCAGAGAAGTGAGTGCAGAGTAGTGAGTGCAGGGTAGTGAGTGCAGGGTAGTGAGTGCAGGGTAGTGAGTGCCGGGTAGTGAGTGCCGGGTAGTGAGTGCCAGGTAGTGAGTGCCGGGTAGTGAGTGCAGGGTAGTGAGTGCAGGGTAGTGAGTGCAGGGTAGTGAGTGCAGGGTAGTGAGTGCAGGGTAGTGAGCGCAGGGTAGTGAGCGCAGGGTAGTGAGCGCAGAGTAGTGAGCGCAGAGTAGTGAGCACAGAGTGCAGAGTAGTGAGCGCAGAGTGCAGAGTTGTGAGTGAAGAGTTGTGAGTGCAGAGTTGTGAATGCAGAGTTGTGAGTGCAGAGTTGTGAGTGCAGAGTTGTGAGTGCAGAGTTGTGAGTGCAGAGTAGTGAGTGCAGAATGCAGAGTTGTGAGTGCAGAGTAGTGAGTGCAGAATGCAGAGTTGTGAGTGCAGAGTAGTGAGTGCAGAATGCAGAGTGAGTGTGCAGAATGCAGAGTGAGTGTGCAGAATGCAGAGTGAGTGTGCAGAGCAGTAAGTGCAGGTGCAGAGCGGTGTGTGCTGTTAAGTGCAGAGTGCTATGTGCTGTTGAGTGCAGAGTGCTGTGTGCTGTTGAGTGCAGAGTGCTGTGTGCTGTTGAGTGCAGAGTGCTGTGTGCTGTTGAGTGCAGAGTGCTGTGTATTGGCAATGTAAATGACAATGTCATTTGTTTATGATTTAAAGAAAAAAAAAGAAATGTCATGAGCAATGCCAATAGCTCTTCCTTTAATGATGCCGAGACCATTGCATTGTAAATGCTTGTTTATGAGGCATGCTCCTTGAACACCAGAGCACTAAGGATCCAGTATTTGAATTAGTGCTGTGTCAAAGGAATAAAACATGCTTAGTAGTTCAGGACACAAAATGTCTACCAGTATGTCGATGCTATAAAGTGTGCATTGTGTAGCCCATTCCCCCACCCGGTTGCATGTAAATGACCTCACCACACAAGGAGCTCTGTAGTGCATGTCTTTATTCTTCATGAGGAAGCTGTTAACTGAAGGTACTGTGCCTCAAACTTTATTAACCACACCCATCCACACCCATCAGATTACGTAATACTTGTAAGGAGTCTGTCTAGGGCCGCAAGAGTTTATATGTACATATGCACAGGACACAACATCTCCCCCTTAGTTAATTAAAAAGTAGAAACACATATATACACATTACACATTACACTTTCTCGATGAGTCGTTTAGGTGGTCGCACCAGCCTTCTAGATCTAGTTGTACAAGAAAGAGGAGAAGCGCCTTCATCTGGCATCTCCGGAGAAGTGACGGATGCTTGACTTGGGCACTCAGGTGGGCTTGCTCCACTCGTGAGGTCTGGAGATGACATATATCTACGCAAAGGCTTAAGTGTGAGGAGTCCCTGGTTATGGACTTTCCAGGGTATTGGCCAGTTACCATAAGTCCTTTGCTCGCCATAACTCTCAGTGGTTCAGCATCCAATGGAGTGTCCGTCTTGCTTGTCCACTTTTGCTTAACAAGAACTCAGTCTCCTTTCTGGAAAACCGTGTCTCGAGAGTGTCAGTGCTCGTCAGTGTAGGCCTTCATTTTGCACTTGCAGGAAGTGTCAGTGACACAAATTTCATCAGGGTCTATTGATAGGCTGGTGGTCCATTGAGGTATCTTTGTTCCAATAGCTTTCTAAAACAGTATGGTGGCAGTGGGGAGGGCCTTCATCTTTCTGAAAGCAGAGCCCCAGGTGGCTCTGCTTTCAGAAAGCACAAAATTGATTGTAAAGGCTGTCGCAGTAAGGACATCAGGCCATCTATGTACATGGTACAGGACAGAAAAAAAAGAAAAAAGACACACCATGGGAGAAAACTCCCAGAGTATGTGGGTCATTAGATTTTCGGTTTTCAATAAAACAAAATCACAAAACTTTGGTGTGTGCTAGCCTGCAGGACGGCCGCCACACACTAAATTTGCAGTGCCTTCAGAGTTACCGCTGTGATGGCACTTGCTCTGAAGCCAGGGAGATCACTACTTGGATAGTAGTGATCTCTAAAATGTTGGGCTGGTTTCTACCATGATGGCATATGTATTGACCACCACCACCATGGCAGATGGGTGATCTGACTACTAAACCCTTCATTGCCCACTTGAATGTTCTGTATTTTGTAACAGACACAACTTCCTTTCTCTACATTGAAAGTGTTCCAAAGGCTGCCAGAAGCTATCCATCCAGATGAAGTCTTCTTTTGACTTTTACAGAGGAAGACCACCACTGCACAGCTTGTGTGATTTTGCCGTAGGGCTTTCCTGCTGCACTGCCCTATGGCAAAAGAAAAGGGCAGGAATGCGCCGTACCTATCAAATACAGCGCATTCCTGTCTTTCTCTTCTGCACTGGCGCACAACGGGCTGTCGTGCGGCAACGCAGGCACCTTTGTACCATGTTCCAAGGGGCCTGCATTGCAGGGATGATTATTTTTGTGCAGGAAGGGAAACCTTACTGCACAAAAACAATTACAAGAGGCTTTTTCTATGTGTACTGCAGAATGCAGCACACATAGAAAAAGGAAAAATGGGGAGAAATAAAAATATTTGTCCTTGTTGTGCTTCCCTTAGCCCTTTCCTGGGAGGCATACAATTTTGGCACTGCCTCAGAGTTACGATTTCTGGTAAATCTGGGGCAGTGTTAAAAAGCCATAGATGTTGCATGGAATGCCCCATGCAACACCTGTTGTATGCCCCTTTAACGCAGAAAACTGCTTTAAAGTTAACAATATTTACAAGGCAGCATTAAGCCCAAAAAAGTGGCTTACAGGCGGCGCAAGGGGCTTATAAATAAGCCCTGTAATGTCTGTGCAATCTCAAGGAGACATTTTGTCATTTACCTGTGAGTGTTGTTCACTGCAAATGAAGGGAAAGTTTGCCTTCGTTTCCACACCATATTATAGGCACAGGTTTATAGGCAAAAAGGCCATGAGGAGGGGCACTGTCTGTGCTCAAAAAAGCGTTAACACACAGTCTGTATGCCCAAGAGGAAGCCACTTGGTAGGGTGGGAAGGAGTGCCAGGGGAATCTTTGCCTCCCTTTCAAATGCAGGCCAGGCCACTGTCTGCACAGCGAAAGGTGGAATGGTGGCCTAAAACAGCCAGTCCACATTACACTACATCGCTGCCCAGAAGGCAGGCCCACGTTTGTGGCTGCTCTGTGGCCAGGACGGTATACAACCTTTACAACGCAACTTTTACAACGCACTACCATTACAACAAAACTTTTACAACGCAACATCCATTACAACGCATGCATTTACAACGCAGTCATTACAACGCATGACACTACAACGCACACCACTACAACGCATACCATTACAACGCAGTCATTACAATGCATACCATTACAACGCATAGCATTACAACACATTATACCCTTACACTATCCAACACTTACCCTAATGTTGCACCCCCTGGAGTTAGAATAGTAATTTTTACCCCTACACTATCCAACACTTACCCTACTGTTGCACCCCCTGGAGTTAGAATAGTAATTTTTACCCCTACACTATCCAACACTTACCTTACATGCAATGTAATGCGTTGTAATGGTATGCGTTGTAAATGTAGTATGCATTGTAGTGGAATGTGTTGTAAAGGTAGTTTCAAAGAATTCGTTGTAATGGCATGCGTTGTAATGGTGTGCGTTGTAATGGATGTTGCGGTGTAAAAAATGCGTTGTAAATGTAGGCGTTGTAAAAGTATGCATTGTAACGTCATACATCCGGCCAGGACATTCAGTATGACAGTGTGAACTGATCGAGTCTGCATATGGCGTACCTGGGCAGTGAATGCTATCTCTGTTATAGGCCCATGTTTTTATGATCCATCTCAGAGACGTAAAGGCCTTCACACAGCTTCTTGATGAGATTCAATTCTTCCTCCCCAACTGCCTGCTGTGAGTCAAGCGGAGGCTCTTCATTACCTTTGTGATGCCACCTGCTACCTGTAGCCACCTCATGCATTCCAACCTTCTCAATACCAAATACTTGATTTCCTGTATCTGAAGCCCTCGAATGTTGGTGCATGAGAATACAGATTCTCAAACTGAAAACTTTTCAAGTAAAGATCCTTTCCATATCCTCCTGCTGACTGTTCCAGTACCACTGATGCATTTGCCCCCTCCCTTCACTTCTCTGGATCCCCGGAGATTATTGCGAGTTTCTCCCTCAAATGTAACCATGTAAGATGGATCAGTGACAAACCATAGCCTCTTCTCTCATTCTGTTTGTGCCTGCAGAGATTATACTTCACGATTTCCATATTATAATCTATTTTACCTAACCCATTTGCCTCTTATTCATAGCAGATGTCTCATCCTTCCAAAAAAATTGGACATTGTTCCCAAGGGTTGGAGACTGTCATTGGGTGGGAGAGATTACACAGGTGAAGAACTGTGAATGATAAGTGCTGTAAGGGTCTAGGAGTTTGGGGCATCCTTCACCTAGGATGATGTTACTTGTGTTTGGGGGCTTTGCAAAGGAGCAGCTCAACCTCTGGTGGGATTTCATATCCCCTCCAGCACTTTCATAGTCATGATTACAGACTAATGCTGTGATGGCAGGGGAACAGGCGAAAAAATCAGAGGAAGCCAAGTCTATATGAATCTTAGAAGAGGAGGGCTTGCAGAATTCAGAAAGTGAGTTTTAGGTGACATATAGAATTAGTAACTGTAGGAAAATGCCCTTCTTGCGTTGACATCGCCCTGCACTTTTTGATAGATTATTTTGCTGGTGTATGTGCTCTGAACACTGGGGCACTGGCATCCAGCGCTCAGTGAATGTGCTCTGACCCCCTAAAAACATGTACAATTGGCTATCCCCTGATCGCATTACTGAACTTACTTGTAAGTCACTTGTAGATGGTACTTTGTGTACCCAGAGCCAGTAATTTAAATGTCAGTAGAGGTTTGCAACACATATTGTGCCACCACTAAAGTGACGTGAAAACATGACAGTAGGTCTGACACTGCAACCTAGCATGCCATTTTTAAAACTATCATTTTGACCTCTACAAAGCACCCTTTAAACAGACCTAAATCTTCCTATCAAATCCTTGTATGTCACCCCTAAAGTAGGGAATAAATGCCTGTAGGGTATTTAAAAAGTAGGATGTGTGTTCTTAAATTTTACATGTCCTGAGAGTGAATAATATCTCTGTGGCAAAGCTGGCTTTCCCATAGAAAAACTCTAGGTTGTATAATAACACCTTATAATACACAATGTCAGTTTGGGAAGACACTAAAGTATCCGGCTGATGAGGGGCCTTCCCTAGGAGCTAATTTTGCATTTCTACCATGCTTACCCGTCAAAAGTCAACTGCTTCACCTGGACTTTGTCTTGTGGTATCTAACCTCGAGGAACAATTGCAGCCTCAGTCTGCTGCCTTGCCCCTCTGAGGATTTTTGACTTCTCTTCCAAGAAAAGTCAAAGGTAAAGCTTTCCACAAGGCCGAACCTGGTCCCTGTATCCAACCTGTGCATTATTGCGGTCAGTATGAAGTTTAGCTTTTTCCCTGGGTCTAGCGTGTCCAGGTACCAGTGGTTGGTGGTTTGTACTTTTTTGGCACCAGAAACATCTCAAACTTTGAAAAATCATATCTCCAGATAAGTACATCTGATTTTTGTTGTTTTGGTGTCTATGTGCTCATTACATTTTCTCTATTTCAAAAATTGGAGAGGTATTTCTTATTATTGTGTCGTGTTTGCTACTTTATAACAGTTTTGGTACTCATATATGATTTACACATTAATCCTACTTTGAGCCTGCCTGCTCTGTGCTATAGCTCTGCTCTGTGCTATAGCTATCAAGGCTTGAGCTAAGGTTTAAATTATTGAGACCTAACTGGACCAAGTAAGGAATAGTACCATAATTAGTTGAAGAGGACTACCATTCACTTCAACTAATAATCCACATTCTCACAGTGATCTCCAAGGGGTGGGGACCTAAATATCATAGAGCTTATCCTTGGAGTGCCTAGGAAAAGTCTTCGATCCAGGTCATTGTTTCATATGAGTTTGTAAAATCCTGATTTTTATGTCAAATTCTGTGAAAATTTCATGAAATTACATGAAATTATGCAAGACTTCTAGACGTTCAAAGCCCCAAACACTGTCTGCATCACATCCAAACCTGGATGTCCAGAGTCTACCAGAAGCACACCCGAGGCAGAATTCCAGTTATCTTTCAAGAATATAAGCTAGAAATAGTCATAATCTGGCTCAATGACATAAACCTTAATGGCTTCAAACACCTTCTTTCACTGAATGGCAAGATACCTGGATTCTTCCTGGGCATCAACCTCATTCTCAAGGAACAAACTGCCAAGAAAACAAAGACTGTCTGGTACCAGGTGTTTGTGCTAAAGGCAGGGAAACCATTCTACCTAGTAAACAACTTCAGAACAACTGTTGAAGCCTTCAGACTCTTGCATTGGGATATTGAAAACGTCCTGCTCCATGGACGCCTAGATTTCACACTGGTCCTCCTTTAGGGCATCCTACATGCCTATCCAGGTGGAACTTCACATGTTCCTATTGTTGCTCCCACCATCTTCAAAACTAGCTCCATCATATAGCAAGCCATCCCAACCTGCACCTTCACCTATCTGGCTAACAAGCTTGCTATCTCTGCTTGCTCTTGGCGCACTTACAGCTAGGACTCCATCAGACTGGAGGAAAATAAGCACAAAAAAGAAACAACACAGCAACAGACCTTTTGTGTCTATGCACCCAGGATCTGGAAAAACCTTCCTATATCCATTAGTACTGCCTCAACCTTCCTGCACATTCAAAATGAGTCGAAGACACACATCTTCTGTGACGGTTACTTGGCGGCCTTCTCATCCACCCCAAATACTTTCTCTACTGATGAGGGAAACTATCCCGAAACCCAGGCCACGTCTCGGGTCTAGAGATCTTGGGAACAACAAGTACTTACTTGCACCAACTTTGGTGAACCACTTACGAACTTTGTTTCAACTCTTCAAACCACACGCACTTCACATACCAGAGTGCTTAGGGGCGATCCGGAGGAGAGGCTAGCGGTGTGCGATCCATCATAGATTTCTGTTATAGGGCTCCCATGAGCCCCCAAGCTGACGAGCTTTAGGAGACCCACCTGCGCGCCGGAGAGGCATCGAGGCCTGTGACAGTTACTTGGCAGCCTTCTCATCCACCCCAAATACTTTCTCTACTCATGAGGGAAACTATCCCGAAACCCGGGCCATGTCTCGGGTCTAGAGATCTTGGGAACAACAAGTACTTACTTGCACCAACTTTGGTGAACCACTTACGAACTTTGTTTCAACTCTTCAAACCACACGCACTTCACATACCAGAGTGCTTAGGGCGATCCGGAGGAGAGGCTAGCGGTGTGCGATCCATCGTAGATTTCTGTTATAGGGCTCCCATGAGCCCCCAAGCTGACGAGCTTTTGGAGACGCACCTGCGCGCCGGAGAGGCATCGAGGCCTGTGACGGTTACTTGGCGGCCTTCTCATCCACCCCAAATACTTTCTCTACTGATGAGGGAAACTATCCCGAAACCCGGGCCATGTCTCGGGTCTAGAGATCTTGGGAACAACAAGTGCTTACTTGCACCAACTTTGGTGAACCACTTACGAACTTTGTTTCAACTCTTCAAACCACACGCACTTCACATACCAGAGTGCTTAGGGGCGATCCGGAGGAGAGGCTAGCGGTGTGCAATCCATCGTAGATTTCTGTTATAGGGCTCCCATGAGCCCCCAAGCTGACGAGCTTTTGGAGACACACCTGCGCGCAGGAGAGGCATCGAGGCCTGTGACGGTTACTTGGCGGCCTTCTCATCCACCCCAAATACTTTCTCTACTGATGAGGGAAACTATCCCGAAACCCGGGCCATGTCTCGGGTCTTGAGATATTGGGAACAACAAGTACTTACTTGCACCAACTTTGGTGAACCACTTACGAACTTTGTTTCAACTCTTCAAACCACACGCACTTCACATACCAGAGTGCTTAGGGGCGATCTGGAGGAGAGGCTAGCGGTGTGCGATCCATCGTAGATTTCTATTATAGGGCTCCCATGAGCCCCCAGGCTGACGAGCTTTTGGAGACGCACCTGCGCGCCGGAGGGGCATCGAGGCCTGTGACGGTTACTTGGCGGCCTCTCATCCACCCCAAATACTTTCTCTACTGATGAGGGAAACTATCTCGAAACCCGGGCCATGTCTCGGGTCTAGAGATCTTGGGAACAACAAGTACTTACTTGCACCAACTTTGATGAACCACTTACGAACTTTGTTTCAACTCTTCAAACCACACGCACTTCACATACCAGAGTGCTTAGGGGCGATCCGGAGAAGAGGCTAGCGGTGTGCGATCCATCGTAGATTTCACACCTCTTTAAAGACCACTAAATCACAATGCAGCAGTAACAGTGGGTCTGCTTCTGCAAACCAGCTTCAAATAAACTGTCACCGATTGGTAGTCAAGGAACAGCAAATCACTGCAGCACTGAATCCTGCTTACAGGAAATAAAATCGCTGCCAGGTGATGGTGGTCCATCCTCTACCTCTTACCGCTCAGAGTGGCCTCAGGAATGGTCCTCTGCTTCCCCTTTGTTTTTAAACAAATATTTGCCAAGTTACAACGTTTTTTTTTATTGTAATTTTGCAAGTTAGCAGACTCTAGCATACCCTTTACCTTCTTTTTTTTAAATTAACATATCTCGGAGTCTGACAACCTACTGGGTTAATTTAGCCACGTGTTGGATTTTTAGAAACCTGGGGTTTCAAGAACAGTTTGTGTTTATAGTTGAAAATAACTTTCAGAAAATTTGGCAAAAGCAACAACCATCCTCGTGGACATCGGTGAATCTACTACACCCAACCACCAGCACACTTTTATCGTCCAACTGTTACATTCAGGAGGAAAACTACATAACATTTCAGATCGAGTACGAAAGTAGCCACAAAAGCCAGAAGAACAGTAAATCCTCTAGTAATCTGTTGCCCCTGGGTTTTGTGACCTAAATGATACTACTCCATATGTGGAACACACCCTCATGAAGTTATAGGGGAAGTAGTAATTCTACTAGCTTTACATAGAACATCCAATAGTTAGAAATAACCTTTAAAAATACCCCTTTATAAACAGGCAGTGGTCACTTTCTAACCTCTTACCACTTGCAGTACTGATATTCTGTCCTGCCGTAGTATTTTGTGTGCTCAGAAGAGATTACCACTTACATAGTGTTAAGAGATTGAAAACCATGATAGCTAGGATATTACCACCTGTTACCGGTATGTATGCCTTTCCACAAATTTTAGCAGTAAAGCTTACATGCAAGGATGTTTGCATCTGTCACCAATAGAATAACAGTATTAGCACACTGGGTTATTTTACTCTATATTAGCCAGCGGCGGCTTCCCCATTTAGGTGGAGGAGCCATCCCCCATGCCCCCACGACCCCCACTGACTTTATTTCGATTTTCTTTTTCTTCTGTCAGCCCAATCTCATTGTGAGGGTGGGGGCCATTGTTGCTAACTGGCAGCAAGGGAGGAAGAGTGGTGCACAAGTATAAAGTGCGCATATCACTTTGGCCGACTGTCTTGCGACGGCCAGGCTAATATGCACACTTTAAACGTCTCTAATCCGAGCTGTCTTAGTCAGTTGGGTGGAGAGCAAGTACAGGCCTCCAGTGCTTTTGGGAGCACTGAGACAGCCCGCTCCAACCAATGCTGGTACTTCTCTCATGCTGGTTAACAGGGTCCCAAAACGTGTTTTCTTCATGTTAATTTCCATAGGAAACTTTAGACAAGGTTACAGGTCGAACGGGTGAACGGAATTACCCCAAATTTGGCAGGGAGAAGGGTCTTGGTCTAGAAAACACTCTTTTGTTTATTTTGTGTAAATCTGTTCAGTAGTTTTTGGGAAATATCGAAATTTACAGATATCGATATTTGGGAATTCTGCCATCTGATTGGCTGAGGCGTTACGAGCACAAGCTTGCTGCTGATTTGCTGTGGGCACTGCGAGGGGTTGCAACTAGGAAGTGTTGGACGTCATTTTGTGATTTCGTTGAAGTGAGTAAGGGGTAAAAAGGGCAAAAAAGTGGGAAAGAGGAGGGTAGGAGCACTATAACCTCTGTGGCGTGGTTAGGGTGTTGTATAGAGGGGGTGCGAAGCAAAGTATTCACCCCTACCGGTGTGAAAGTGCTGGGCTACAGAAACATAGTGAGGTATTGCGTAGAGACTGATGTAGGTAAGGGGAGGTGGTGCGGGACTCCGGGATTAAAGCGCGAGCCCAAACTGTGTGTCTTATGCTGTGAAGTCATGTGCCGTGGCCGATGAAGGTGAGGTGGTGCGGGACTCGGGGATTAAAGCGTGAGCCCAAACTGTGTGTCTTATGCTGGGAAGTCATGTGCCGTGGCCGCTGCACTACAGCTGTGGAAGTAGTGTCAGCATGTGTTTATACCTACTAGGATGAACTAATGACCTGTACTGGTCTGAAAGTCCTGTGGTACGGAAAATATGTGAGGTATTGTCTAGAGTCTCATGCAACTAGGAAGTGTTGTCTGCCATTTTGTGATTTCGTTGAAACGAGTAAGGGGAAAAAAGGGCACAAAAAGTGGGAAAGAGGAGGGTAGGAGCACTGTAACCTCTGTGGCATACCGGTGTGAAAGTGCTAGGCTACAGAAATTTTGTGAGGTATTGCGTAGAGTCTGATGAAGATGAGGTGGTGCGGGATTCGAGGATTAAAGAGTGAGCCCAAACTGTGTGTTTTATGCTGTGAAGTCTTGTGCCATTGCCGCTGCACTACAGCTGTGGAAGTAGTGTCAGCATGTGTTTATGCCTACTAGGATGAACTAGTGACCCGTACTGGTCTGAAAGTCCTGGGGTACGGAAAATATGGGAGGTATTGTCTAGATTCTCATGCAACTAGGAAGTGTTGGCTGCCATTTTGTGATTCCGTTGAAGCGAGTAAGGGGAAAAAAGGGCAAAAAAGTGGGAAAGAGGAGGGTGGGAGCACTGTAACCTCTGTGGCGTACCGGTGTGAAAGTGCTAGGCTACGGAAATTTTGTCAGGTATTGTATAGAGTCTGATGAAGGTGAGGTGGTGCGGGACTCGGGGATTAAAGCGTGTGCCCAAACTGTGTGTCTTATGCTGTGAAGTCATGTACCGTGGCCGCTGCACTACAGCTGTGGAAGTAGTTTTAGCATGTGTTTATACCTACAAGGATGAACTAATGACTGGTCTGAAAGTCCTGGGGTTCAGAAAATATGCGAGGTACTGTCTAGAGAACCATGCTGCTAAGATGAGGTGCTGCCGGAGTCGGGGATGAAAGCGGGAGCCCAAACTGTGTGTCATATGCTGTGAAGTCATGTGCTCTGGCCACTGTGCCACATCTGTCCAAGTAGTGTCAGCATGTAGTTATACCCTCCGAGGAACTTTTGTTTCGAACAGTGTAACTGGTGAATGGTGCTTAGGGGGTGTTATTTAGGGAGTGCGAAGGTAAATTCGCACGTATCAAATGAATTCGGTATTTCAAAGTGGAAAGCACTGAGTCCTATGGGTCTGATGGCGCTGGGGGCGTAAGTTGAGGTGCTGCTGGAGTTGGGAATAAAGCTGATGAACTACTGACCCCTATTGTGAACTTCTAACCTGCACGTGCCGTTATATGTTCGATAAAATGTTGCAAAACTATATCGTTAGGTTAAATAAAAAATTGATGAACTTTTAACCTGCAGGTGTCGTAGAATGTTTCAGTAAGTGTGGTGATAAAATAGGTTGAATTTGTGACCTGTATACGGTGTGGAATAATAAGTAGCTTTCCGTACGGAAAATTCAAAATTAACCAATGGAGATAAGTTTTGGAATGGCGTTGAAGGAATGAAGTATTCTGATTTGTTCTTTACATGTATTTATGTGTGGAGCGACAAAGAAATTGTGCCATTACTGGTTCCATTCTTGATGAAATCTGTGCTTTACATGTACTATGTGACAAAGAAAGAATTGTATGCGTGTGTGACATTTGAAATCTGCATCCCAACTACAAAGGTGAGTTAGAAATGAACAAGGTGTGTTATGTGTTCTGTAGTAGTGTTTAAGTATTTGAGGTGATGTTTTTAAGTTTGAAGGTATTTTTTATTTCAAAATAATTTAATTAGTAAAGTGTGGTCATCTTTAAAGGACTGTATTATTTTGAAAATGAGTTACAGCGTTAATTGGGGTTTGTAATGTATTTGGGCGAGATAAACAAAATGTTGCACGTTTGCAAATTGTACTTTTTGTGAAAATAGTGGGGTAGGTGGGTGGTGGTAGGAGATGTATGTGTTATTAAGTTAAAAGCGATAAAACGAAACCCAGAAATGTTATGTGGGCAGGCTGCACTCTCATTTTTGACACTGAAGGGTAGATTTAATGTAAGTCGAGGTAGGTTGTTGTACTGTGAGGCCTTCTAGAGTGTTTGGAGATTATATGGAGAGGAGATGGAGATAGTGAAAGTGATACGTTCCTTTTATATGTACGCATAGTTTAAATCCTTTGATAATAGGTTGACATATAATATGAACATGGTTTCTGGTTTGCATTTGGGTATAGTTAATAGTTTTCGTAGTTTCTGACTAGTGAATATTAAAAAGGTAGATATACTAAAATATATGGTAGTAAACGTATTAATGATTGTCTGTTCTTATGGAATAGAAGTGGTTGGGGAGTGCTTCTTTAGAAGAGATGTTTTATAAATGTGTGAGAAATAAAAAAGAAATGAAAATGTGCGGTATATTTTCTGTATGACTTTGTTGACATTAGAGAAATACATGTGATTATAAGTGATACTATTTGTTAGGCTGTGTCCCTGTGGTGGATATACGTAGGTGGTCCAGGATTTACCGGTGCTCAGCTTCACTATTCCTTTTGAGACACTCGTCAATTTTTTCATTCCATTTAATGTCTTTAATATAGATACAGTAAAGGGACGGTAGATACAGAAAAGGGACGATATATCAAAAGTTTGGGAATTAGAACTTTGTTTACTGTCCCCATCCCCTGCTATACACTCTACAGAGTGTTTAAACGACTTTAGTAACATATAGATGTCTAGCTAGTAAAGGTGGTGTAGTTCCACTGGGCCCATTTATAAGACGTGTTATGGGATGGTTTATGTTTTACCCGACAATTTGCATATTTGAATACTTTTTGCTGATAAGTGTTCCGGCAGACACCTGTTAAAATGAACGTCATATATGGGTATAGTGGCGCTACTGGGAATGGTGGGGGTTTCTGGTTGATTTTCTGCGGTTAAGCAAGGGCGGGGGTGGGTGTGGGGGAGGTTGGTATGTTGGTGATTAAAACACAGACTTTAGTAACGTGCAGATGTTGAGCTACTAAAGGTGATGTAGTACCAATGGGAGGGGGAACATCCTTTACAACGCAACTTTTACAACGCACTACCATTACGACGCAACTTTTACAACGCAAACTATTACAACGCAGAGCGCTGGGGGGCGCTCTAGGATAGGGAATAGGTTTAATGTACTATCCAACACCTTCCCTACTATCCACGGGGACTGGAGTTGGAATAGTAAATTAAACTATTCACTATCCAGCGCCTAAAAACACTATGCGTTGTAAAGGTATGCGTTGTAAAACTTGCGATGTAAAGGTAGGCATTGTAAAATTATGCGTTGTAACGTCATACATCCCAATGGGAGCACTTATAAAGCGTCTTATGGCATGGTATATGTTTTACCCGCAAATTTGCATGTTTTAATACATTTTGCTGATGAGCGTTTCGGGAGACATCTGTTGAAACTAAGCCTCTGTATGGCTATAGTGGCGCTTCTTTGTTTGCTGGGGCTCTTTCTTTTATTGTGTAAAGTTAAGCAAGGGTGGGTGTGGAGGTGGTGTAGTGGTACTGCGACTATTTATAAACCGTGTTATAGTATGGTGTATGTTTTAGTTGCAAAATTACAGGTCTTCATAGCTTTGCTGATGAGCGTTCGGGCAGACACCTGTTGATAATAAGTCCATGTATGGCTATAGTGGCGCTAACCCGAGTGCTGGGTTTGTTGTTTGATTTCGTATGGTTAAGCAAGGGCAGGGGTAGGGGTGGGGGAGGTGGGTATGTTGCTAATTATAACACCGATATTTGTAACATGGACATGTGTAGGTAGTAAATGTAATCTAGTGGCACTGGGCCTGTTTATAAACCGTACTATGGGATGGTTTATGTTTTACCCGCCAATTTGCATGTTTGAATACTTTTTGTTGATAAGTGCTTCGGCACACACCTGTTAAAATTAACCCTGTGTATGGGTATAGTGGCGTTACTCGGAATCTAAATCGATACACAACAGTGGGGGGTTCTGTTTGATTTGGTACAGTTAAGCAAGGGCGGGGGTGGGTGTGGGGGAGTTGGGTATGTTGGTCATTAAAACGCAAAATTAGGAACGTGCAGATGTCGAGCTACTAAATGTGATGCAGTACCACTGGGAACACTTATAAAGCGCCCTATGGCATGGTATATGTTTTACCCGCAAATTTGCATGTTTTAATGCCCATTGCTGATGAGCGTTCCGGCAGACAGTTGTTGAAACTAAGTTCCTGTATTGCTATAGTGGCTTATTTAGGTTTGCTGGGGCTCTTTCCTTGATTTTGTAAGGTTAAGGAAGGATGGGGAAGAGGGTGATGTAGTGACAGTGTGCCCATTTATGAGTCTCTTTATGGTATAGTATATGTTTTTCTGGCAAATTCCCATGTTTTAATACCTTTTGGTGATGAGTGTTCCAGCAGACAGCTACACAAATTACACAACATTTCTGTGGATAACAAATCTTCGTGCTGATACACACTTTTGCACTGTGTTAGAAGGCCGCCAGCGTTGATGGGAAATTATGAAACTTGGTGCCATTGTAGATTTCAATGGAAGCTTAGACTATTTGTTTGCTACTATGGTGTAGTCAGCGTTTTAAGTGGGAAAAAACTGGGGGTGCTCTAAAATTGGGGGCAAACCTCTTAAAGGGGTATGAACTATGCAAGTAGGGACTTGGTCTAAATCAAGATAAGTAGCATTGTGTGCTTTAGAAAATCCAATCCAATTATCCTACTTTTGGAAAAAACATTCTTAAAGGATTTCCCTTCCTTCTACAACGTGGCTCACCTAGCATGATGTCTCCAGTTCTCAGTAGTGTAGTGAGTAAAATGAGCATGCGTATATCGATGTGCATGCTCTAACTGCAGTGCAATTTAAAAAAAATTGACTATGTTTGCGAGGCCCGAAAATAGAGCCCGATAGAGACCCGTTTGGAGGCTCCCTGAAAATACGTGCCGGTCCTCTGGCCCGGCCCAATTAAAGCCAAGCATCCATCCATCCTAAGCACTGCGCCATCCAACCATATTTTAATTGATGCCTACATTCCTACTTATATACATACATCTGTTCCTGCACTTATCCTAAGCATCTATGAGTCCACTCGCCTATGGTAAGCACTGTGCCATTCATGCAGCGATACGCCCATTTATCCATAGATACATCTGTCCCAGAACCAATCCTAAGCATCTATCAGACCATCCGTCTATCCTAAGTACCGGTCCATGCATTCATTCATCCTTCCATCTATTCATTGAGACATCCATCCATTTACCTATCCATTCATCCATCTGGACATGCATCCACTCGCCCTTTATTCAACCATACATTCGTATTTCCGTGCACCCTCCACCCCTGATCCTAAATATGACGTATTATACTCATCCACCCAGCCTCCTAAGGGGTCGAAAAGGCTGGTGATAAGCATTGACAGGCAGATGTTTCTTATAAAGAACAGCAAAGCTTTAAGTTGCTCTTTGTGGACCATACTTCACCACCCTTCTCTGTTGGTGTTTTACACAAAGGTACATCTAGCGAAGGAAATGTAAAGGACCTTTTCAGTGTTAGGCATTAATTTAGAAACATAACGTTTTATTGAGTTGTATATAGGAACACTGCTTTAAAGTGGCCGTGACTGACAGATACTGAATACCTGTACTTCTTACATTTGAGTAAGTACACCAGAGAGCTAATTTGGGGTGGTGAGAACCTGCAGTTCTATATTTCCATGTGAAGTACAGTATAGGAATATGAAAGTAATTGCAAAGCTTTTATCTTCTTATTAAAGAGGGGGTGTGAGAACTAAGTGAGCCAGGCAAAGCGTGTGTTTTCGTCGCACTAAAACAAGACAGTGTGTAAGGTCACAGCAGGATTGTGCTGGAGTTACCTGTTTGTGGTCGTTTCCAGAGGCGCAACCAGAGCGAAATTTTGGGGGAGCCTAATTCTTTCAGCAATAGGCAGAGTGGGGATGTAGGGGCTGTAAAAAGGGGTGACAAAGAACAGAGTCTCATTTACAAAAAAATGGTCTTTTGAAGACCTGTGAAGTACTCGGGTGCGGGTCGGAGTGTGCGCCCGGGAAGCTGTCTCAGAGAGTCCGGGGCAATGGGTGTTGCACACCTGGTGGTCTGTCTGCTAATCACCCCACGATGATGTTGCTCCTGGGTTGCAAAATAGAAGGGAATTCCTGAGAGAAAATGGCTCTCTTATAAGGATTACCCTTGTCCTCCAATGCGAGTTACTGGCATGATGTCTGTACTTCTCAGTAGTGAGCAATGTGCATGCTCTCACAGTCTCACTGCAGTGTAAAAAAAATGGATTAGCTTTGCGAGGCCCGAAAATAGAGCCCCATAAAGACCCGTTTCGAGGCCCCCAAAAATAAAGTGCTGGTGCTCAGACCCCCACGACCCCCCACCCTTAAAGCCCTGGATGCAGTGTTATGTTTGCGAAGTTGTAGATAAAATTGTTAGTCTAATAAAGGTAATTTTTGTGTGTGCCGTTTGGTTGATAATGTCATCTGAAGTGCATAGATTACAAATTTTAAAAATACTATCTATAAAGTTGTCTGCAGTGGGTTGCAGGGGGAGTGCTGTGGGGTGGTGGGGTGCGGCGGAGAGGAGAAAAGTGCAAGATAGTACAGTTACATATAAATTGTAAAGGTGTATGTAAATATTTAAATAAATACTTGCTGTATGTTCTAAGGCACTACTTGTCATCCTGGTGCTCCTCTGTCATGCTCTATCACGTTGCAGCACTGGATCTGGAAGTCGTTAGTAGAAGTTTTGTAATTGTATGTTATTATTTAATATAGTGAACAAATGTGAAAAACAATTGAATCTATTTTTTATTTTTCAGAAAATAATTTCGTTTGGATTAAAATTTGGAAATGCCTAGTAGAAGTGAAAAAAAAGAAAAGAGCAGAAAAATATATATATGACCAAAAGGAAAGATCTTGAATTTAAAAAAAATGTGAGTAGTACAGAAACAGTTTGTTCTACTAAAAGCAGAAGACAATTTCCGAAAAAAATATTGCAAACATTTAATAAGAAAAACATCACACAAAGCAAAAAGAAGAATTTTTCAAGTAAGGTGATGCAGAGTTAAATTTCAAATACCAGGAAAAGGAAACATGATAAAGATATAGTATCTGTTACTAGGAGAAAAAAGCAATTGCAAGAATTTCATCAGAGACTTTTTCGATCTGGAGTGAATCCGAGTTTAATGAAGACATGCTGCAAATAAAAAAGGAAAGTGTTGCAACTTAAAGAGAAGCAGCGTATTGAAAGTATAGTGGATACTGCTTTCAGTTTAAAACAGAAGTTATTCATTCTGATTTTGAACAGAATCAAACAATTGGATAAAATAGTCAAAGTGTTGAAAGACAAAAGTAGAAAAAAGAGACTTGTGAACAGAACCAACTTTTGCAAAATCTTTAGTGGACATTGGAGACATACTTCTAATAGTGAGCCTTTTTTTAATGAGGAAAGTTACTTCCAGGAAAATAGTTTACCATTTGCAGTTGATACTGGAGGTCGTTGCTATGAAGTTCAGGATGGTTGTCCTTTTCCAAAGGAGGAAATGGTTGATAAAAGTGCAGAAGAGTTAATAGCTGAAGAAGTGCAAGGGAAACGTCCACAAGCTCCTGTGTATAAATGGGGTTATATTAGTATTTGTAGTATTCGACAGGTATCCATTGATATAATGCGAAATTTGCTACGAGAATATACACAGAAAAGTATTAAACAGAAGATTAAGTTGCTACAATGACTAGATAGATCCATGTAATGTAAGAAAATATACTGAGAAGTATGGACATTCTCTGGCTTGTCTTTCAAGAAAAGTTTGTAAAAGTGTTTTTCATCACTTGAGGATGTAGCAGTACACCATTCAGAAATGCGGAGGTTTGTAAGGAAACTGTACTATGTAAAAAGTCCTGCATTATGTTTAAGTGACTGAACACATGTCTTTTATATGGCTCTTTATCAGCTGTTCAGAAAAAGTGTGATGATATTGAAATGTGATATTTTGGTTCAGAAGAGTAGTCCATAGAAAGTGAAAGTTTGACAATTACAGATGTTGGAGAAGATGGAAAAGTGATTAGCACTGATCAGTTTGAAGAAGAAATTGGAAAGTTTAATGTAGTGTGTTCTGAAATACCAAACTATGTTTGTGATTGTTGTCGACATACTCATTATAAAAGTCAAAGTAAGATTGTTGATTTGTATTTGAAAAGTGAAAAGGAGAACAATGGTAAGTGGGTAGAATTTTCAACTTAATTATTGGTAGAAGGTCATTTTGAGTTAGGTAGTGGTCAAGTATATGTAACTATTGTTACAACAAATTAGAAGAGAACAAAATGCCTGCTAGAGCAGTACATAATAAGTTAGAATTAGTAGCTATTCCAGTGGAACTGGCAGAATTGAATACATATGAGTCTGTTCTAATTCAATCTGTTCATCCTTTTCAAACTATAATTCGGATGAAGCCTAAAACAGGTAAACTGCCACCAACAGACTTGCAAAAAAGGCTGAAAGGAAGAGTGGTGTACTTACCTTTGGATTATAAGAATAATATTTAAACTATTGCAGGAGAGAAAGAAGAAAATGAGGCAGTAGTTATTTTAATAAATGGGGTACCAAACAAAGAGTCGGAAAATATGGCAAGAATTTGTGGATGTTAATAAAGTTGAAAAGGCTACCTTATATCTTATAGAGAACAATATTTATTACAAAAATGTAAATGTGGATGAACAGGTAATTAGTTTAGAAGATGAATCTGAAATTTCAAGTGGTCAAATAGAGAAAGTGGACAAGTCTAGGACTGAAGAGATTTATGAACATTACACAATATGTCCTTTGCGTTCAAAAGAAGCAATAGGAAGTAGCATTGAGTTATTTCAAATGGAAAAAGCACAGGGAACTCCAATGAGTGTATGGGAGAAAATCTTGGAAGCTCATTGTTTTCCACAGATGTTTCCTACTGGAGAAGGTGGATGATATGATGACCGACCTGTACGGATTCCAGCTTCAGAATATCAGTCAACAAGATTATATTCTGAAGATGCTAGATTTCGAGAGTGCATTCCATACATATTTCACCTTTTGTTTGAAAGTGATCTGTCTTCTCTGTCGTACGCAGTGAACCACATACTTAAAACTGGAGTTCATCAATCACTTCTTTCTGCAAAAGAATTTATGAAGAAAGTTCAAGAAACAGATGAAAATTTAGAAGCACAGTTAATCAATTTGATGGCATGTCAACGTGGAACAAATGAGTATTGGTATCGTCGTCATGGAGAACTCAAGTGTATGTTATGGAACTTAGGTACACCAACATGGTTTGTCACACTTAGCTGTGCAGAATATGCATGGGAATATTTGCTTGAGTTTCTAAGAAAAGCGAATTCCAATATAAAAAAATTTGAAATAAAGACTCCTGGTGAACTGTGTTCATTGGATCCTGTAAATGTGTGCAGATATTTTAATCATAGGTTTCAAGCTATGATGCCTTTTATCTGCAATAAAAAGAATCCACCTCTTGGAGAAGTTACCGATTTCTTTTGTAGAAAGGAGTATCAAGCAAGAAGTGCACCTCATATACATATGCTACTATGGATCAAGGATGCACCTAAATTTGGAAATGATTCTGATGAAATAGTATTGTCTTTCAGCGAAAAGTACCGTATTTTCCGGCGTATAAGACTACTTTTTAACCCCTTAAAATGTTCTGGAAAGTCGGGGGTCGTCTTATACGCCGGGTGCCAATTTTGAGGGTATGTTTCCATGCGTTTCTTACATAGCGCGGACTACACCCGAAGGTGTCAGACTGCTTCTGCATTATAAAACACTGCGCGAGCACGCAATCAGAGCACGTGTTTTTTTGGCAGGAATACAGAAATCCTCATGTAAAATAAATTGCTCAAGCAGTGAAAATACTACCGGTAAGGCGTATTGGCTGCACTGGCTGGCGAGGGGCTGGCGAGGGGCTGATCTTGTGTTCGTCTTGTGTCTTGTGTTTTAAGCTGCACCATTTCCCGCCCACGCTTCGGACCCAGCCAGGGGCTCTAATCTGCCGTCCGAGCCCAGTGACGGAGCTCCCCCTCCCCTCGCACTGCAGGGGCTGTGGGGGATATTGGTACGTCACTAGTGCAGGCGTCAATCATACACTAAAAGGTTTATGCGATTGTATATAGCGCGGCTTTACCCGTAGGTGTCAGCGCTTTACAGTAGGGACAGTATTAATACAAGAGGAACAATTACAAATGAACAAATTACAAAAGCAAACGTTAAGTTACATGGATCAAAAGGGACAATAGTGAGCAACCAAAATACATGAGGTAGCAATCGGTACATTCCTGGAGAAAAAAGTGATAAGTGAGCAGGTTACAAAAGCGTACAAAGTACGAGCCAAAATAAAATAAAATACATTCTCAAAATGGCTATGCAGGACTGCGTTGGACTGCGCTGGAAGTGGGGGTAGTCTTATACGGCGAGTATAGCATGAAACCTACATTTTATCAAGCAAAGTAGGGGGTCGTCTTATACGCCGGAAAATACGGTATGTGACATTCCAAGAGAAGGAGGAGATAGAAGCTTGAGACAGCAAGTTTTACGTTTCCAAAGTCATTGTTGTGGAAAGTATTGCAGAAGAAAATACAAGTCTAAAAGAAAATTTTACACCAAATGTCGGTTTGGTTTTCCCCATCTAGTCATTTCTAAAGGAAGAGTAAATTCTTTTTTTTCTTCTGTAAAGCACACAATAACTCGGAAATCTCCAAAGAATACCTACAACTTAAAAAGAACAGAAGTGTCAAAGTATATCAATGATTACAATCCAGTCATTTTAAAACTGTGGAATACGAACATGGACATCCAGTATGTTGCAGATAACTCAATTGCTGTTGCACATTATGTTACATCGTACATAGCAAAATCAGAAAAAAACAGAGATGAAGCAAATGTGGGAGGAAATTGCACAAGAGAAAACCTTAACAAAAAATTGTACAGCTTTACTTTGAAAATGCATTCCCACCAAGAAATTGGATCCTATGAATGTTCAGACCGCTTGTGCTCTTCAAGTTTATATTCAAAGTCACGCGGAATCATTTGGGTAAGTTTAGGTCTTGCCTAAAAAACAAAATAGAGTGTTGGAACCATTGGAAGAAATTGAACAATTAGCAGCAAATGAGCCAGATAGTACAGACATTCCTAAAACTAATATGATGGACACATACTATTCGAAAAGGAGCCGACATCTGGAACAGCTATGTCTGTATGAAGTACTTCAACATTACACCGTCAAAAGAAATGTTAAACAGAATTTTAAAGAAGGAAAGTTTGCAGTAGTTGGATGTCATGGTTGTTTAGGGAAACATGCAAAGGGTAATCTTATAAACCACAAGTAAGTTAGTTGTGAAACTCCAGATAAGCGAGAATTTTACTATTTAGCACTTCTGCAACTGTTTAAACCATAGCGTAGCGAAAGTGAATTACTTGGAGAGTTTGACTGCTACGAAGATTCTTCTAATGCATGTAAAGATAGCATTGGATGTACAATTGTCCCTACATATTTAAAAATGTTGAATGATGAAGTTGAACAGGAAAAGCCTACTACAGCTGAAATAGCTCATGAAAGTTCTCAAGTTAGTCAAAGTAGTAGTCCATGTAGTCAAGAACCTCTTGAACAACCAATGCTGGAAAATGAAGCAGCGATTGCTATGCATGAAGTTGAAATTCCAATTCAACAAGCACATGAGGAGAATATTACATTGAAAAACTTAGAAGAACAAGTACATTTTGAACTGAAAAATATATGTGCAAGTGAGAGAACGGATAGAACATGGTTTGTTGCATGAAAAAAAAGAATGTGTGTGTTCATCTTTTAAACCTCTTCTGATGTACATCAGTGGTCAAGCCGGGACAGGTAATAGTTTTTTAATTAAAGTTTTGACCAGTTATCTTCAAAAAACTACTGGTTCACATTTATGTTGTGTGGTAAAAGCTCCTACTGGATTAGCTGCACACAATGTTAAAGGAGTTACTTTGCATAGATTACTGTGCTGACGAAAATGAAACTTTTAATTAATGATGAGGTGAGCATGGTCTCAAACTTAATGCTTGCTTTTGTACACTTAAGAATGTAACAGGTATTAAAAACAGATTACGACGTTCTCTTTGGGGGAAAACATTTAATTTTATTTGGAGATCTGCTACAACTAACCCCTGTAAAAGGAGAATCAATTTTTAAAACTCTTCTACATGAAGACACTAAGAAATCTTTGGGAAGCATTGGAAATGTGAATCTGTGGTTACATTTTAAATATAAAGAACTCGCTCAAGAATATGCGACAAGCAAGAGATGAAGATTATGTAAATATTCTAAAAGATGTAAAAATGGGTGTTCTAAGCAAACATGGTAAACAGTCGTCTACTAAAGATCTTGTTAACAAATGAAAACACACAAGCAGAAGTAATGTACAAGAAAATGAAGGAAAAAAAGTCTATAGTTTGCTTAATGCCTACAGTGGAAGAGTGTTATACATTTAATAGAGAGCTTATGAAATATGAAAATCAAGAAATAGTTCACATTGAAGCTATTGATAAAATAGAGCATCAAGGAATAACAATTGTTCTTTTAGAAAAACTACAGACTAAATTGGATTCTTTCGAAAAATCCGTATCAAAAACTGCTGGCTTAGAAAAAAATGTAGATGTATGTTTAAACTGTTGGGTAATTTTGAAGCGTAATCTGAATGTAGAAGAAGGTTTAGTGAATGGAGCAATGGGAAAAGTTGTTTGTACTGGAACTTTAACGTTCAGTGCTAATATACAACAAGATGCACAAGAATTTCTGATGGTTATGCTTTGAGTCTTGAAAGATGAAGGAATTCAGATAGAGAATTTATTTGGCCTTAGTTACAAATGGGTACATAAATGTAAAGAGTGTTCATTAACTTCAAGCACTATAGTTGACAGAGAACGATTTCTATATTTAACAATACCTGACTGCAAATCTGTACCATTTTCCAAATTAGTAAAAGCAGCTGATCATGAGATGATGTGTTCTCATTGTAAATCAACAATGCTATCTACATTATGCCTACAAAGATATGGAAAATATTTGATTATAATGCTGCAATGCTGTAGACCAAGTGGAAGAAAAGTGGAAACCAAAATTAAAAATGTTGTTGCTAGTCAAGTTTCTATTTCTGGAAAAACTTTTGCTACAGTTGCTATTGTTTTCCATGCTGGAAGTACTACTACAAGTGGACATTATACTGTTTATTTAAAGTGTAATAATGGATGGAGTCACTGCAACGATACACACTTGGAAATGAAACCGAGATTGCCTTATGAATTACCCAACTCATACTTGATATTTCTGAAACAAAGATTTTAGATACATCATTCGACTTTATGGGAAGGTGTAAAGATACTTTAAAGAATTCATACTGGATGCTTTCAAAGCGAAATGTGTGATACATTATTTGGCATATTCGGAATATGTGCACAGAAACTATGAAGTAAAGGTAAGATTTGAAGATTGAAAATAGTATTGGATGTGTTATTCGTGTTGATTTTGTATTATATTTGTGAGAATTAGGAATTTGTTTTTTTAACAATCTAGTTGATTGTTTTTTTCCCTGCTGTTTATGAATAAACTATTCTGACATCACTGTGAATAGTGAAGTTAAGTAGTAGCTGATGACAGCAAAAAAAGGGAGAGAAATTGTTATCTGAGTGTTAAATTATTTTGTATTATTTAAAAAGTCATTGTTATTTGTGAAATGTGTTACATTGCATAGCACTTTTGCACTTTATTTTATGAAGTTGAAAAGTTACACAAAACAGTACTAATGACCAATACACAGTAGTAGTTTGATATTTGAAAACCTTTCAAATTCACTGAAAAAACCATAGGTTTACAGACAATATAGTTAGAAATTAGCATTTAAAAAACTTTAGAAATTCACTGAAAAAAACATAGGTTTCAGGCACGTTATAGTTAGAAAGTAGCGTTTAAAAAAGCTTCGAAATTAATTGAAAAAACTTCGGTCTCAGGCATGTTATAGTTAATAAGTAGCGTTTAAAAAACCCTAGAAATTCACTGAAAAAAACATAGGTTTCAGTGACGTTATACTTAGTTGGACATTTCACTCATAGAAAACTATAGAAATTCCCCTGTTATAGTTAGTTGAGGTAACTATAACTCACGCCCCCTGCAATGCACTGCTGATGACGTCACATATTACATCATTCATGACATGGTCAGTGACATCACTGATGACATCACGGATGACATCACTGATGAAATGTCAAATGACATCACGGATGACATCACTGATGACATCATCCGCGTGAAAATCTGATGCACCTCATCAGACCCTAATATAACACTTGATACACCCACTCTAAAATACAGACTATAATTTTCGAAACCACGAACACACCAATACCAGTTATTACTTGTCCACTCACTAATTCCTAGGTCTACACACACATCCATTCATTCACCCATACAGTCAGTCATACATATAGTCAGCCATCAATACAGCATTATCATATCCAGTCACATATCTATACAGACACTTACACACCGCCTCTAATTCATAGAGTTATTCACACACCTAGTCAGTAATGGAAATAACCAATCACACTTTCATTAACTCACCTGTACAGTTATACACATAGCACCTCACCTATTTAAATATATACTAACACATACTTACACTTAATGCAATAACTAATACAAGCACACACTGATCCATACAGGCACTCTCACAATCACCCACTCTCACATATAGTCATTTTTACAGTCCAACACTCACATATACTGCCTTTCACATATGCAGTTACTCACACATGTACCACTGAGGCATCCATTCACTCACCAATACAACCATACACACACTCACCCAGCCATACAGCACTTCACAGATACAGACTTGAACACACATACCCAGTGAATTATCCACTCACACATCTATGCACACAGTCAAACCCCCACCCACCCACACAGATACTCAGGCACCCATACAGATACACAGAAAACCAATCAATAGCCCATATAGATCCTCATTTAGCTGCTAACCAACCCAAGCAACCGCTTACACAGCAACTGACAACATAAACTGTGTGAATGTCCGTATCAGTCGCTAACACATGCATTAAGTAAGACACAATTAATCACTCACTTAAACAGTCAGTCACACGCCTATTTAATCATCCATCCTGACTCTTATACACCCATTCATCCTTCAATACAGCTTGGCATATATATATAAAACATATTTACATTTTATAGAAACACACATTCACTGGAGGATGCCATCAGTGATGTTATCAGTGATGTCATTTGAGATGTCATCAGTGGTGTCATCAGTGATGTCACTGACCATGTCATGAATGATGTAATATGTGACGTCATCAGCAGTGCATTGCGGGGACGCGAGTTTAGGTTAGCTCAACTAACTATAACAGGGGAATATCTGTGGTTTTCTATGAGTGAAATGTCCAACTAACTATAACGTCCCTGAAACCTATGTTTTTTTCAGTGAATTTCTAAGGTTTTTTAAATGCATAATTTTTAACTATAACGTCCCTGAAATCTATGGTTTTTTCAGTGAATTTCTAAGGTTTTTTAAATGCTACTTTCTAACTATAACGTGCCTGAAACCTATGTTTTTTTTCAATTAATATGTATATATATATATATATATATATATTCACTGAAAAAACCATAGGTTATAGACCATATATAGTTAGGAATTAGCATTTACTAAACCTTATTTTACTCACACAAAACCATTGAAATTCCATATATAGTTAGTTGCACTAACTATATATCGCGCACCCGCAATCCACTGCTGATGATGTCACATATTACATCATTCATGACATGGTCAGTGACATCACTGATGACATCACTGATGACAACATCCAGTGATTATGTGTTTCTGTAAAGTTTAAATATGTTTTACATATTGAAGAATGAGTGGATGTATAAGTGTCTGAATGAAGGTTTTAGTAGGTGCGTGATTGACTGTATGAGTGAGTGATTAAATGCGTCTTACTGAATGCACGGGTTAGTGACTAAACTGTCTGAAAGTGTGCATCAGTATCTCTGTTGTTGTGCAAGCTGCTGCATGTGTTGATCAGTAGCTATATAAGTAGCTATATGGGTTATTGATTGGTTGCACAAGTATTTGTATGGGAGACTGAGTGTGTGTATGGCTGGCTGGGAGGTGTGTGACTCTGTGCAGATCAATGTGTACTTGTATCAGTGATTCTATAAGAGAGTAACTATGTGTTAGTATATGTTTCAAAAATGTAAGGTGTTCTGTGTTTAACTGTATAGATGAGAAAATGGAAGTGTGATTGATTCTTTTCAGGACTGACTAGGTGTGTGAGTAACTCCATGAATGAGTGGCAGAGTGTGAGTGTCTGTATAAGTGTATGAGTGCATATGATAGTGTTGTAAAGATGAGTGATTGTATGTATGAATGATTGTATAAGTGAATGTGTGTGTAGACATAGGAATCAGTGAGTGCGTATGTAGTAACTAGTATTGGTGTGTCAATGGTTTCAAAAATGATACTCTCTATTTAACACTGGGTGTAACGGAGGTTATATTACAGTGTGAGGAGATGCATTGTATTATCACATGAATGATATCATCAGTGATGTGATCATTGATGTCAAGTGTGATGTCATCAGTGATGTCATTTAAGATGTCATCAGTGATGTCATCAGTGATGTCACTGACCATGTCATGAATGATGTAATATGTGACATCATCAGCAGTGGATTGCGGGTGCGCGATATATAGTTAGTGCAACTAACTATATATGGAATTTCAATGGTTTTGTGTGAGTAAAATAAGGTTTAGTAAATGCTAATTCCTAACTATATATGGTCTATAACCTATGGTTTTTTCAGTGAATTTTCAAGGTTTTGTAAATGCTAATTCCTAACTATATATGGTCTATAACCTATGGTTTTTTCAGTGAATTTCATTGGTTTTTTAACAGCTAATATCTGTAGCTGTAAAATTTATTCTTCTTTAAATCCAAAAATATATTTTATATGTTTATGAATAATTATTTTTTTAAATATTTTTTTTTCTTCGTTCCCGCTTCGCGAATCGGGAACCTTACAGTAAAAAAATGTTCAGAAAAAAAAAAAAAAAAGTTCTTTTCAGAACTACCTCCCCGTTATTAAAAAATTGGTACAATATTTGGAACTGTGCCAACCTCTATTTCTCTTAGTTCGCTTCCTAGTTCGCTCGCTGGTACGCGAACTGGAAGCGAACCAAAAACAGTAAGTATAAGGGAAGGAAACACACACTTATGTTAAAAGAAAGACAGCTATAGGGGAGTAAACTAGAGATACTATTACCCATAATCCACTACTGATGATGTCACATATTACATCATTCATGACATGCTCAGTGACATCATCAGCAGAGGATTGCGGGTTTTTTGGCAACATGCCTTATCGACGGTTTAATAACGCTGCCTTTTGCTTTATATAAGTTTTCAAATTGTATGAAATATATACCAATAGGTCTTTATGAACCTTTAGGTAGTGCTTTTGTTCATGAGGTCTGGTCGCTTCCATACACATACAGATGTTTCAAAGATGATCAAGAAGTTTATCTGAATGGAGAGGAATGCACTGAGACGCCAGATCATTCACTAATGTGTAGGCACATACAGTTACACGATTCATGCAACAAACACCGACCAAATATGGCTTGCGTGATGCAAGGCACGCCAGTTCCTGCTATCATCCCCACGTTCAAGTTGTTGGAAAATGGTAGTTATTTGATGCTCAATAATGAAGATTGTTCTGAGTTAATTAAAAGTATTCCTTTTATCGTAACAGTAAGTGAACGGGTTATTTGCTGCAGAAATGTTCTATTTCCTCCCACACATGAACATAGGGAGTTTTCAATCTGGCCACAAATACCAACCTTGGGACACGTTTCAACGGCATGACAAGAATAAGAGCTCTTTTGTCTCAGAGAGAGGTGGCCTTGAGTTCGGCCCGTGAAACTTTCGTACTTCACATAGCGAACACCCGTACACAGGTTTGCCTTTCAATTTCAGCAACATGTTTCCGACTATCTTTAACGCATCCTCCACAAAATCCCTGGCACACTTTTTTAAAGTTCTTACCAGTGGTCTCGTGACTTCATTTGAGAAAATCTTTGGAGTCATCCCTGCTCCCTTTCATTCCATTTTCTCCACTCTGGTTCGTGGATTGCATTTTTACTTGCATTACCAGCGGACGCTCTTGTGCTTTTTTACATTTTTAAATATGGATGTCCCTCCTATGCAACCTCCGACCCTGCAGCTGCTGACACTGTTCCGCAATCGCATGCTAGAATATTATGGCACAATGCCGTTGGCGATATTAAGCACGGCATATGGATTATCTTTTCGGTTCTCCTACTTCACCTGTGTCCAGCCTGTATTTCACTGCCTGACCTGTGATTTCGATTGGGCCATTGATTTGTGTCTCTGCAGACCGGTTTCTCCTGACGTCGACTTTAATCAGCTGATGACTCCTATCATTACTCACGAGTTGATTTGTCCTGGCGAAAGGATTATGGCTGTGGCATTGATGCATGGACTACTTGGTCCCTGGAATTTACTGGCGGCAGCACAGTCTTTCTTGGAACACAGCTTTCTTGAAAACCCACCGAGCTGTCCTCTGATGGTGATAGAGGATCCGGTGCTGGGAGAGCACGTATGTTCTTTTCCGCTTTTAAATTGGATGGCTGAACTGTTTTCGGATGAAGACGGTGACTTCCTGTTGGAGGCTGTTGCAGCTTATTTTGCATACACAGTTATGTCATAGACCTTTTTCATGTTTCATATGCTGAGTACTAGCATTTCATTGACAATTCATTGACTTAATTGTCAAGTTTATATTATTTACCTTGCCTATTGGCTTAAGACTCGATAAAGTACTTGGCTGTTTTATTTTTCTTTAGCATTGAATTTTCCTAGTTTTTAATGCTTTACCTTGCGGACCGTCCACATATAAACTTGCAATCTGCTCTCATGAGATGGCACTTCTATTATCTTATTCAGTTCGTTTCCGGATCATGAGGAGGTGTCATCTAGGTCCTGGATATCTTTACACCGTGTTAAGTTAGCATGGGCTCATTACCGGTTTAAACGCCATTTTTCCTTTTTTGCAACTTCTGCACACGACATTTAGTTGTTGCTTTAGCTTTCCACCTAGTAGTTCATCGTGGTTTACATGAGAATAATATGTTATTGGTCTACTATCTGCTTTACTTGTTAAACTATATCTGTACAGCGAGTGCTAAAGTTTCAAGAACAACACGGTACAGAATTGTTATGAGGTCTGATCTCCACGACTTCATACTCATAACATAAGTGCAACTTCTGCCAATTCTGGGCATGAGGCGGGTTTTATATTGCTTTGCCGAACACACATACACAACAGTTGATGCGGTTCACATGAAGAGAGAGCTGGTGTATGCTGATGTGATTCCTTCAAATCTAAGACACTAAAGTATGGGCACGCCCTAAACCAACACAAAGAGACCTTCTTAGCAAATAATATAATATGTGTATTAGGGAGGGTGAGATATAAGCAGCCGCGGGCCGTGGAGGGAGTTACGGTGAGGCAGGGAGGCGGGGAGGGGGAGAAGCAGGGTGGAGCCCTCTCTACCTTGCCCCTCCCCCTCCCCGCCTCCCTGCCCCACCGTAACTCCCTCCACGGCCCGCGGCTGCTTATAAGTGTTGCTAACTCTTATTCATTTACAGCATGTTAACATACTGTCACCATTCGCTTTTTATGTACTAGTAACTATGCTGGTAATTTTGCTACTGATAATATGTGTACTTGTATTCTCCACCCTGCTTCTCCCCCTCCCCGCCTCCCTGCCTCACCGTAACTCCCTCCACGGCCCGCGGCTGCTTATAAGTGTTGCTAACTCTTATTCATTTACAGCATGTTAACATACTATCACCATTCACTTTTTATGTACTAGTAACTATGCTGGTAATTTTGCTACTGATAATATGTGTACTTTTATTATCTAAGGTACTACGCCTGAGAAGACGGCATTAGTAAATAAACATTTCAAATACACATGTGTTCTTCTTAACTCCATGTTCTGGTTTCTAAGAAATATATAACGACCGACTGTTCATGAGTTCCACGTATCCTGAGGTACTATAAGTTCATATTCTGGATTGTCTAAACATTGAGAGTTTGTTATATCCAATGTGACACTGTACCTAGCTTGCTAAGGAGTTTTTGATTACTAACGTGAGTTTTGGGACACCCTAATTCGCCGAGGTTCCAATCCTCTGTCCACAGTTCTGTGTGAGAACAGAAACCCTGCGACAGGGGCACCCCCGACCCTTGCTGGAGCTTCATCACACTTGCGATACAACTCCAGCAATGCGCCACCTTTACGGCACAGATACATCACGCATCTGTGCTGTTTTTGCCCCATGATGCGCCGCATTGTAAATGCAGCACACCATAGGTGACGGAACAGCGGCACAGAATGACTAACACATCCCTGGTGATGCGCCAGTCATCATAAATCTATCCCTATGCTTCTTATCTTGTTAGAGATGAACCGCCATATGTATCATCAAAGTTATTTGCATTTCCTAAATAGCGAACTTTAAGGAATAAATAGCGATTCTTTACCATTCCTAGTTTGCGATGAGCTATTTGCTAATTAGCCGAATGTAGCCCAATGAAGCCCAATGTAGCCCAATGTAGCCCAAAGATGGCCGCCAGACACACAAAAAAACAAATGTAGCCCAAATATCAGCCAGATGTAGCCCAACTATAGCCCAGTGACAGAATGACCAATCAGCTTCGCAAACCTCCGTTACGCGAAGCGGAGCGCTGTTACAGATATATATCTTTTTTTGAACGTTAATTTCTCAAAATCCACTGGAGCACATATATTGAGACCTAGCAAAGGCACATCGGGCTACCAGTCCCTAATATTTTGCCAAGTTTCGTGCAAATCCATTCAGCCGTTCAATTATTATTATTATTATTTTTTTTTGCCCCGCGGGGCCCTTTTAAAACCTCCACATCAAACCTAGGGGGTCAGCGAGGATCTACTATTCCCCCTTATGGTCATTTGCCCCTTCGCTTTCGCCTCCTCTTGTCTCTCGATCCTACCGAGAGACAAGATGGCGGCCGCTACGGACTGTTTGGAATGTTGACAGACGCCGGAGAACCAATCAGCTTCGCTTCACAAAGCTCCGTTGCGCGAAAAGTACGCGTCCTGGGACGCTGCCCGGTCCGCTGTTACAGATATATATCTTTTTTTAAACGTTAATTTCTCAAAATCCACTGGAGCACATATATTGAGACCTACAAAAGGCACATCGGGCTACCAGTCCCTACAATTTTGCCAAGTTTCGTGCAAATCCATTCAGCCGTTCGGGCTAAAAGTGAGGCCAACCGCCCTATGGAAAACTCAATGTTAAAAACACGTTTTGGGACCCCCCTTTTTTCTCGACCCCCCCTGGACGAAACCCCCCCCAATTTTCAGGGGCTGCTCAGAAACAAAATGTGCCATTTTCCTGAAAATTTCAGCCAATTCCGTCCACAAACGCCAAAGTTATTAGACATAGAATTTTCAAAAATCCCATAGAGAAAAAATCCTAACTATATATACCTACTGGCGACCGCCAGTAGGTAATATATATATATATCTATATATATATCATAGGAAACTCCTCCAAAGAAAGAGAAGAGGCCGCAGTAGGGGAGACCATGGAGGCATCTTTATTCAAAACTGTACAGCAACTGCGAATGCATTTCGGCTAGGTAAGCCTTCCTCAGCGCCAGCAGTATTCAGGAGGTGTGCACGTCATCATGTATTTCAATGTCCTGCCACAAACTGATTGGTTGTGGTCCGCTCCGCCCTTAATCAAGTGCCTTAGCTTACCTGTTGAGATCACATGGTGCGTGTGAACTGCAAGTCCCAGCATGCTGTTTGCTGTCCAGGTAGGTATAGCAGGGGTAATCCAGTGATTATGCAGAATGCAGGGCATCACGATGACGTTAAAACCAATTTCCTGCTTTTAAGGTACTTGAACTCAGGCGCCCCCTTGGGTCCCCAATCGCATCCACCCCCTGTTCAGGAATCCATTTGGCGGGGGCAAATCTGGCAGTCCATCTCGCCCAGCCTGGAGTAGATAACTCCAACACCGTCCTATCTCCTCCCAAACCTGGAGGTGGCCTCTGGTACATCCAATCCCTTGGAAAACAAAGAAATCCACCACAGCGGAAACCAGTGGGAACCAGGCCAACTTGACAATGCGGAGGCCTCTGAAACGCGTCTCTGGCCACCACGCAAAAATATCATAGGAAACTCCTCCAAAAGAAAGAGAAGAGGCCGCAGAAGGGGAGACCACAGAGGCATCTTTAGTCGAAACTGTACAGCAACGGCAAATGCATTTCGGCTAGGTAAGCCTTCCTCATCGCTAGCAGTATTCAGGAGGTGTGCACGCCATCGTGTAGTTCAATGTCCTGCTACAAACTGATTGGTTGTGTTCCGCTCCGCCCCAAAGCAAGTGCCTTAGCTCACTTGTTGCAGATCACATGGTGCGTGGGAACTGCAAGTCCCAGAATGCTGTTTGTTGTCCAGGTAGGTATAGCGGGGGTAATCCAGTAATTATGCAGAATGCAGGGCATCACAATGACGTTAAAACCAATTTCCTGCTTTTAAGGTACTTGAACTCAGGCGCCCCCTTGGGTCCCCAACCGCATCAACCCCTGTTCAGGAATCCATTTGGCGGGGGCAAATCTGGCAGTCCATCTCGCCCAGCATGGAGTTGATAACTCCAACACCGCCCTATCTCCTCCGAACCTGGAGGTGGGCTTTGGTACATCCAATCCCTAGCAAAACAAAGAAATCCGCCGCAGCAGAAACCAGTGGGAACCAGGCCAACTTGACAATGCGGGGGCCTCTGAAGCGCGTCTCTGGACACCGCGCAAAAATATCACAGGAAACTCCTCCAAAAAAAGAGAAGAGGCCGCAGTAGGGGGGACCATGGAGGCATCTTTATTCAAAACTGTACAGCAACAGCAAATGCATTTCGGCTAGGTAAGCCTTACTCAGAGCCAGCAGTATTCAGGAGGTGCGCACGCCATCGTGTATTTCAATGTCCAGCCACAAACTGATTGGTTGTGGTTCGCTCCGCCCCAAAGCAAGTGCCTTAGCTCACTTGTTGCAGAGCACATGGTGCATGAAGCCTGCAAGTCCCAGAATGCTGTTTGTTGTCCAGGTAGGGATAGCGGGGGTAATCCAGTGATTATGTGGAATGCAGGGCATCACGATTATGTTAAAACCAATTTCCTGCTTTTAAGGTACTTGAACTCAGGCGCCCCCTTGGGTCCCCAACCGCATCAACCCCCTCTTCAGGAATCCATTTGGTGGGGGCAAATCTGGCAGTCCATCTCACCCAGCGTGGAGTTGATAACTTCAACACCGCCCTATCTCCTCCCGAACATGGAGGTGGACTCTGGTACATCCAATCCCTTGGAAAACAAAGAAATCCGCCGCAGCAGAAACCAGTGGGAACCAGGCCAACTTGACAATGCGGGGGTCTCTGAAGCACGTCTCTGGCCACTGCACAAAAATATCACAGGAAGCTCCTCCAAAGAAAGAGAAGAGGCCGCAGTAGGGGAGACCATGGAGGCATCTTTATTCAAAACTGTACAGCAACAGCAAATGCATTTCGGCTAAGTAAGCCTTCCTCAGTACCAGCAGTATTCAGGAGGTGTACACGCCATCGTGTAGTTCAATGTCCTGCCACAAACTGATTGGTTGTGGTCCGCTCCGCCCCAAAGCAAGTGCCTTAGCTCACCTGTTGCAGATCAATATATATATATTTTGTATCAGTCTTTCGTCCCTTTCTCCTCGCTATCTTTCAGTCTGTTTTTTTCAGCACTTAACCCTTCCTTGTTCTGCAATTTGATTCACCTGGGTCACAAATTTGCAAGATACGTGTGCATCAAATTTTATGTCAAAAGCCCGGAGGCCAATATTATGCAATATTCCTTTATTGCTCCTCACACAGCAGCAACAAGATAACTTAGAATTAGAACAATATCAACAATCTAAAACATGCATAATGTCTAAACACAGGCAGCCATTTTCCTTCTTTTGTTGCTGCTCACACATGAGATAAGTACTCCATTTATGTTCTTATTATTTAATTACTGATGAATTTATTGAGCGTTTTTTGGTAAAGAAATATTTTTGTTCTTTAATAGTATGAATATGAATTGAATTCTTTGTTTTCTATAATGTTTATTAATATTTCAAATGTATTATATTTAAGAAAGGGAATGTACTCTTTGGTCTACCTTACCGTGTTTTGTAGATTATTTTCAGCCGTCCACCTTTATTAACTGTGTATTTTCTAAAGTGAGGATAACGTATTAGTCATAAGCCCGTAATTTATTTAGACATACCTTAGATTCGGTTAGCCTACTGTTTGTAGCGCGAGCCATTTGAAGTGGGAGGCACGTGATGCATTTTGTGCGCGAGGCATTCCTGACGAGGGGAGCGTGAGGCAGCTTGTGGAAGGATCTTTGTTGTAGGGAGCCTAGCGAGTGTTCTATTACACGTGCCCGGCTCGTGAGGAGTCTTTAGAAAGACTGAACGGCGGGAGAAGAGTGCGCGCCTCTCTTTCAGTGGGTTGTTTGTTTTCTGATATGTGACGTACGCATGACGTTGCGTGCAGCGGCCATTTTGAGAGTTTGGGCATTATTAAATGGAGAATATGGGAAAAGGTTTCCTCCATATTTTAGGAAAGAGTTTCTGACAGGTTGATTCGACCTCTAAACCGGGTCAGTTACGATCGTTCACTATAATGAGAAGAGGCGTTTTAAAGTTGAGTAAAGCAAAGCGTTTTTTTCATTAAGTCAAAGAGATATATTGTTATTGTGAATGGTGTTAACAGCATATATTGCCTTAGCTTGTGAGGAGGAGAAATTTATTAGAGTTTAGGAAAGATGGATATTAATGAGGAGACTGGTTTGGATGAAAGGTTAAAACAGTACATGGACAAGATGTTTGGGAGTTGTCCATTTCAATAGATACAAATTTTTAAATTCTGTGGAAAGATCTTTAAAGGATAAGAGCAAGAGAGATAAACCTCTCGATGAGGAGGTGTTTTGGTCCACTGAGGAGGTGAAAGTAGTAGCAGGTGGGTCTAAAGCGGAATGCGTTAAGAGAACGCAAAAGAGAAAAAATGTTGAAGCAAATAAAAACCTTAAAGGAAGTGAACGTAAGGTTCAAGAAGAGGGTAAGGCTATAAAGGCCAAAGGTGTCGCTATAAAGGCGAGAAAAAGGAGTCACAGTGTGGTGATTTTTAACTCATCATCTTCAAGTGGAGATGTGGAATTAACGTGTTCGTCTAGTTTTGATGACACGGATGATGAAGTGATTATGGGAAAAAAAGGAAAGTAGAGGAGAAAAAGATTAAGATGGAGTCAAAATAATTTTTAGACTCACTTGGCGAAGATATGTTTGACCCTTTATTGATTCAGCCCCCTTTATCACCGCAATTGGTGCCTGCTGAACATGTGGCTAAACATATTTTGTACTGGATTTGCGGGGAAATCCCTAAAGAAGTTAAAACTCCTCTTAGGTCCGAGTGTCCTAGACCGAGTTTGGATAATAAAGTTGCTTACACACCGGAGTTAGATCAAAAAATTATGACTTTCTTGAGCAAAACTGGCCGTGACCCACGGAGGGGACTAGACAAAGTCCTCAAAGGATGTCAGGACAGGTTACTTGACATCCTTGGCCCACTTACAAAAGTGTTCGACTTGTGTGAGGAAGCACATTCGAGCAACTCAAGTGTGGATGTGGAGGAAATGCGCCAATGGGTTCAGAGAGCTATTTGCCTTTTAGGCAATGATAACGCGGCTTTATGTATGGAGAGAAGGAAAAGAATTTTAATGAAAATAGATCCAAAGTTAGCAGATTTAACAAACAAAGAATTTGGTAAAAAGAGGGAAGGGATGCTTTTTGGTTATGAGTTTGTTCAAGATTTGGGCAAATACGTAGGGACTTTTTATTCTCTGCAAAAGGCCCAAAAGGACATCAGAAAGGTTTTTGGGTCGGCCGTGTGAATGCAGGGTCGTTTCCCCGGCCGAGGACAGGGAATCAAGGTACTTTTACCAGAGGAGGTTTCAGACCCTACAATTACGGATATGCGTTCAGCTCAAGAAGCAATCAGGGGAATTTTTCCCCTCAGAAGCAGAGGTCAAGATCAAGACGAATGCGGTCAAAGACCCTTTTTCTACCCATGTAAAATTGGGGGGCAGACTAGCCCATTTTGTTTTTAGGTGGAAAGAAATTACTCAAGATCCATGGGTCTTGGAAACGGTTGCTGAGTACCCTATAGATTTCAAGGAGATTCCGATACAATTAAAGTGCCCAAGTATGTTAAGGTTTGCAAGGAAGCAGGAAGAGTTAGTGACTCAAGAGGTAGAGGCATTGGAAGAGAAGGGTACAATAGAGGTTATAAGGAACACTCAAGGATGTTTTGTGAGCAATATTTTCCTGGTAGAGAAAAAAGACAAGAAAATGAGACCCGTAATAAATTTGAGGGAGCTAAATGATTGGGTGTGTTACAACCATTTCAAGATGGAGGGAATACATCTTTTAAGGGATTTATTGAGGAAAGGAGAGTGAATGACAAGGTTGGATCTGAAAGATGCTTATCTTTTGATTCTGGTTTGTGTCGAGCACAGGGATTCAAGAGTCTCCCATTCGGTCTGACTTCAGCACCATGGTGTTTCACAAAGGTGATGAGACCTGTTGTGGCTTGGCTGAGAACAAGGGGTATTCACTTAATATTTTATCTGGACGACTATCTGATTATGGAAGAGAAGAGGGCTTTGGCTCTAGAACAAACCGTTTGCTATAAAAGTACTAGAAGACCTGGGTTTTGTGGTGAACGGGGACAAATCGAGTGTCATCCCTGCTCAGGAGATTCAATTTTTAGTTTCTCAGATTTTGACATTGGAATGTGTGTTGAGATTGCCTTTGGAGAAGGTGAAGAATATTCGTAGAGAGGTGAGGAGAGTAAAGGAAGCGGAATGGATAACTCTGAGCCAACTTGCAAGGCTGCTGGGTCTTCTGTCAGAATCAATACAGGCGATTTTTCCAGCACCTCTCCATTACAGAGCGTTGCAAAAGTTGAACGTGTTTCATTTGAGTCAGGGGGCAAAATATTCTCAGAGAGTGAGAATGAATCAAGAAATACAGGAAGAGTTGAAATAGTGGTTGATGAATCTGGAGGCATGGAATGGGAGAGCCATCTTTGGAGAAAGTCCAGAGATGGTGATAGAGTCGGATGTGAGTCAATTAGGTTGGGGAGCGAGTTGTGGCGCAGTTACAACAGGGGGTCTTTGGAAGAGAGGAAATTTCATATAAATTGTCTAGATCTTCTAGTGGGATCTTTCGCGATCAGGTGTTTTGTGAAGGGTCTGGCACAGTGTTGCATTTTGTTGAAAATGGACATCATTTCAGCAGTTCGTCGTGTCAACAAATTGGGAGGCCCTCGTTCGAGGAGGTTAGCGGAGTTGGCAAAGGAGTTTTGGAGGTTTTGCTTGGAGAGGGAAATAATGGTGCAGGCACAGTATATTCCGGGCAAGAGCAATGTGGAGGCGGACTGAAGTTCAAGGTATCTGGTGGCTGTGAGCAATTGAATGTTGAACATGGGTGTGTTTTTGCGTTTACAGAAGATATGGGGTCCTATTCAGGTGGACATGTTAGCGGACAGGTTGACTATACAGTTGAAAGAGTTTTACATTACAGTTGGAAACCAGATCCAGAAGGGAAGGGGATAGATGCTTTTATGCAGAATTGGGATTCAAAGGGAATGTATGCCTTTCCGCCGTTCTCGATTCAGAGAGTGTTACTGAAGGGGAGAAAAGAGAGGTCGGAGTTGGTGTTAATAGTGCCTTTTTGGCAAGCTCAAGTTTGGTTCCCGGATATGATGACCCTGTTAGTGGAAGACCCTGTGTTGATTCCCAATTCTCATGAAGTGTTATTGGATCCTGAGGGGAAAGTCCACAACCTGGTGATTTCAGGACAACTGAGACTTTTGGGGTGCCTGATTTCAGGAGAGTTTGGAAGGTGTCAGGACTATCTTCGGAGTCTTCAGAACTCATTAATGCTTCATGGGCCAAGGGTACTCAAAGGCCTACAAGTCGGTTTGATGCATATGGTGTGATAGGTGTATTGAAAGGGATTTGGATCCCATATCAGCCAATGTTTGGAGGTCGTAAATTATTGGTCTTTTTTGTTTAGGAAAGGTCTTGTTTACAATTCTGTAAATCTGAACAGGTCTGCTATTGCAGATGAACATGTGCTGGTTGAGGGTTTACCGGTTTGACAGCATCTTTTGGTTAAAAGGGTGCTTAAGAGTATCCGTTTGGAATTGCCACCTAAAGCTAAGTATGCTTTTCTTTGGGACGTGTCTGTGGTTTTGAAGGAGTTGCATAGTTGGTGTTCAAATGGTATTTTACGTCTTAAAAGATTGTCTTGGAAGTTAGCAGTTCTCTTGTGTTTAGTATCCTTTAGAAGGGTTTCTGATATTAGAGCTCTAGAGGTATCCTCTCAGTGTTATCAACCTGAAGGTTAGTGTTTCGAGTTAAGGTAAAGGACAAAGACTATGTCGAGGACAATTTTTTACCCGAATATGGAGGGACATAGTAATTTATATGTGGTTTGTTGTCTTAAGGAATACGAAAAAAGAACAGAAGGTTTGAGAGGGTTAGATTGTTCTCAACTACTTATTTCATACAGGATGCCCTTGATAGCTGTTTGTTTCAGCCCCTCCCTTAGCTAGATGGGTTAAGGAGGTAATGAAAGAGTCAGGTATTGATGATGGGGTTTTTGGTGCACATTCAACTAGGGGAGCTATGGCGAGTAAGGCTTTTATGAGGGGTTCAAGCTTGAGTGCAATATTGAAGGCAGCAGATTGGTCTTCTGATTCAACGTTTAAGAGATTCTACTTTAAGCCTGTGGAAAATTTTGTGCAAAAAGTATTAGATGGACTTTGAACATGCATAATATTGGCCTCCGGGCCTTTGACATAAAATGCAGATTTTCCACAGGTAATGGGTAGAAAATCATGATTTTATTAAAGGCACGGAGGCTAATATTATCCCTTCTGTGTCCTTTTTTACCCTACCCGATTAATGTAATTTTCTTTTTCTTGTTCAGGACAGAATAGTTGAAGGTGGTGAAGAAGCGAGAAGCAAGAGTGGAGGATTTTGGATCTTCAGTTTAGTGTTTTACGGAGCATGAAGTTAAGACTTTCTTTATTTCGCAGCAGTCAAAGAAGGAAGATGGCTGCCTGTGTTTGGACATTATGCATGTTCAATGTTCTAAATTGTTGATATTATTCTAAATCTAAGTTATCTTGTTGCTGCTGTGTGAAGAGCAATAAAGGAATATTGCATAATATTAGCCTCTGTGCCTTTAATAAAATCATGATTTTCTACCCATTAAAACTTTGGAAAATCTGCATTTTATCTTGAAAAATAATATAAATGTATTGCAAGTGCATAACCCCATTTGTGATTTACAAAATTAGGAATGGTGGGATGTTAATCAACAGGAATGCCTTGAGATTAAGCAAATCTACGATTAGGGAGGGTGTGTGACTCTTTCATTCATCAAAGGGTCTAGCAAGAAAAATGTATGTACAATAACAAATTCCCAAGTTAGGCCCACATAATAAGTGGCGTGGTATCCTGCATGTTAGCTCCGCCCCATATCAGTTCGGGGTTACTGCTAACTATGGAGGTGGATTTGATGGGGCACAGGGTCAGACTGATTTGTATATGGTCATGTCTGAACTGGGGTGGCGGAGTGAGCTAAAGAATGATGATGGAATAAACCCATATCAGTTGACTGGGGATGAGTGCTTGCAATGTTCAACACTCCGTCCATCATCCCCTTTGGTTTTGCTTTGTTCACCCTAAGTTAGCAGGGTATGCCTGACGTGGGTCCCTTGCTCACTTTGCCGCTGGATTCAAGCTAGCCTGGCTGATGACGACTGATTAGCCAGAAATTGGTCCCAGTATGCTTGTTTCCTGTCCAGGGAAGACATGGCTTGGCAGTTCGGGCTGGACTGTTCCCATGAGGCAAAGGGTCTGACTGATTTGTATATGGCCATGTCTGAACTGGGGTGGTGGAGTGAGCTAAAGAATGATGATGGATTAAACTCAGAACAGTTTACTGGGGGTGAGTGCTTGCAATGTTCTATACTCCGTCCATTATCCTCTTTGGTTTTGCATTACAAGTGGAACCCTGAATGTCCCCTTAGAAATTAGAAATTACCTGGGGAATTCATAATTTTGGGTCCAATTCACTGAGTTAGTCTTCATTTCGCCTCAGGGTAAACAAAATAAAGCTGAGCTTTTCCCACAAATCTCATAATTCCTATGAGACCTACCTGCCTTTAACGGCCCCATCAGAATTAAATGGGACTTCTATGAAAGAAAACAGCAGCTCCGAGGACTACTTGAAGCTTAAAACATATTTACAATGCAAAGAGAAGCAACATAGCAATATTGCACCAAAGAGAGATAGAGCTTCACCTTCCCAAAGCTAGTGAGCATATTGTGAAATAAATCAGGCACTCAAGGAAGCTCATAGAAGTCAAACACGCTTAATGCAGAAATATTCTAGCAAAAAAATAATTTTCCAAGTGCAAGTTGCAACTACAACGGACCAGTGATACTCAGTCTGAACCATTAGAGTACATTCTTGCTCCACCCTTACGTGTTTCCTTCAAAGCAGCAAGCAGAGAAAAAGAGTGATCAAATCAGAACTCAACATAGATGATGATGAGCAGGTGTCGTATTACACAAAGTACCCCGGGGGCGCAACAGGTGTTTGAGCCTGCTTTGCATGCCCCTGGGGCACTTTGGTATTATAGAAGGGGTCGCTGACGCTTGTGCGTCCCCTTCTGTAATACTGAAAGCTCTGGTGCACATACAGCTACAGCGTTTTCTCAAGAGGGCCTTCCCTCATTTTCATAGAGGCATGCCCCATGCGAATGGGGGAATCCCTTTGCCTCTGCACCTGCGCCGTATTAAAGACACAGGTGCAGAGGCAAAGAAGCTGTCAAGGGGTGCACTGACATTGCGCCGCCTTTTGCGCCCACTGAGAGCAGCCGTCTAGAGGGGGGATAGGGGGTCCCATGGACCTCCCAGACACCCCCAATTAAAAGTGTAGACGGGTTGCCGCCTGCACAGAGAAACACGGAGTGGCTGCTTTAACCCGTTTAGCGCGGCGCTGCGGACGTTCTATTGCGCGGGTGGAGCCGCGTCGGACAACGGACGTGCGCACCACTACCGAGGTAGTGCTCATGACGGCCGTTGGCCTATGGCAGCAAGGAAGGGGTTAAATGAATGAGCTGACCCCAGGGCAGCATGGGTTTGCAGCTTCACTGGGGGCAGCGCATTCTATGTAATAGGGTGCACTTTCTGTGTTTGCACCTGTTTTAAGGTGGACCAGGGGGCAAACAGGGAAAGTGCACCGTATATATAATAGGGCCCCAGGGGTCTAACTCTCTTCTTGTGGGAAGAATGTGAGAAAACATTGTGAAGAAGATATAGGGAGTTACTGCATAAAGTTGGCCACTAAATCTGCAGTACTTGCTTGGCCACGTCAACATCAAAATGAGGCTATGCTTACTTAAACAGACAGACTAAGCGTGCAAAATTGGAAAAATAATGGCTGCACATTTAAAATGTTTGTTAATGTGTTATAATGCAAGGGGTTCAGTAGTTCTTTAGGCAGGCAACAATATCACTGGTGTTAATACAAGAAGATAAAAATGCGCTCTCATTATAATGCTAACTTCTCCCACACTTTCCCCACTTTTATATATTATCTTCATATAGGAAACAGAAGGAGAGTTCATGTGACGGAAACTGAAACTTAGACAGTGGGAGTAAGCAGATGGTCTGATTTCTCATGAAAGTTATGCAAAATACCTTAAAACTAAGATACATGAAGGTAGTATCATCAGCTGAGCTAGCTCGATTCTGAATCCTTGCTTAGGGTGTCAAGAATGAAAGCAAGGCTGTGCATATCGAAAACGAGAAGGCCTGAACAACTGGGTATAACTTAGTTATAAAAAATGGCTGAAAATATTCATAAATTATTAAATCAGCATGAAAGAGCAAATGATTTGGGCTTTGAAGGTGGGGGAAACCGATCAGGAGTATTATGAATGGAAGGAACCACGTAGGCAAAGCAGCAAGTACCAGACCTGTCTCTAGGTAACAGACATATGTTTGGTTACCACAGATAAAGTGTGTTCTATATTCTTTTGGGCTGACTGAATAATATAGGATTCTAGTGGGAGTGTGGGTCTTGAATCACATTACATTATGGACAATGTCACACTCAAGCCAGCAGATAAACGGGTAGGCATCATTATCATGGACAGATCACACAATATGATGCCGAAGTGATGAGACAATTGAGCAATCCTGTCCATTATCGCTGGATCACACAAAACCTGAGCTTTGAAATAAAAAAACGTGGTACCTATGATCATTGAAGAGGGCCTACATAGGAAATAATTCAGTCATAAAGAATATCATTTTGTTAAAACAAAAATATACAATACTACTAATCCAATGGGCAGGTCAATAACATCTTGCTACGGTTCCCTGTTTGAACCCTTGTCACAGTACATACATGTTTTCCCGAAACCCTTTTCAGACTGTAGTGCACTCCTTTTAGCACAGATAGTGTTTTGTCAACTTTGACACTGAATCACTATATACCACCATACCCCAAGGTACGAATTTCATAGCGCGCGCTGCAATGCATTTTGCGATGCAGGGCACGCTACGAAATTTGTTTTATTAATTAAATTGTTTACTTACCTCCAAATTTCCATATGCCGGTTTTTATCACCCCCCCCAACCTGCCCTTCCCCCGCCCCACCTCCCTGCCCCAACGCAACTCCCTCCACGGGCCGGGGCTGGTGTGCAATTGTTCAAGGAATTGTTTAAAGTGGACACTGTTGCATGTGGCACAATCCGGTTACCCCAAAATGCTTGTTTGTAAAAAATTCAGAGGGGACAGTGCAGTGCTTTGCATAGTGATGAATTTCTAGTTGTGAAGTTTTCAGAAAGGAGAGATGTATGCATGCTGACTACCATTAATTATTTAAATACTTCACCTTGGACTGTTTGGGTTCAGGTTGATGAAGTGTGCAGACCTGTGTGCATGTTAGACTACAATAAGCACATGGGTGGTGTAGATAGAGAAGAGCAGAGGTTGAAGCATTACAGTGCTGTTTTTAAGTCATACATTTGGTATAAGAAGTAGGTTGTTCATCTATTTCATTTGGCAACCTTCAATACTTTTGTTGCATTCAAAGATTGTTCTCCAGATTCAAAAATGACTTTTGTTCAGTTTCATCAGGCTGTGGTAGGCAGCCTTATTGTAGTGGAGCAGGCAAGTGTTCCTAGAGTTGGAGTGATGGGGGATGTGGCTAGATTGAAAAATCACCACTTTACTTATGACAATTCTCCCACGCCCCAAAAAACGTTCCCTGTAGGAGATGTAGAGTCTGTGTCCGAAGAGGCATGTGGAAGAAGAGTTGTATGTACTGTCCCAAGTGTCCTTTTAAGCCTGGGTTATGTATATATGCAACTGAACTATTGGGAGCAACCATAATCATAAAAGTGAACTGACTGGTCTGTGTTGTTTTATATTTTTTTTCGGTTTCACAGCTGGCAGTAGTTCGATGTATGTAGTTAGATCTTTTGTATTTGAGGTCATAGTTGGTTTTTCACCTCCTCCTTCAAATTTGTTTGTGTTTTTTTTTAAACAAAATGTGTTGGCGCTGTGTGGTGGACTGGCACCTGGCTGGTGGTGTGAGTGGACTTGTGCTTGGCTGGAGGTGTTTGTGGACTTGCACTTGGTTGCAGTGTGCGTAGACTGGTGCTAGGCTGGCAGTGTGCATGGATTGCACTTGGCTGGCGGTGTGCGTTGATGGGGCTTGGCTAGCTGTGTGCATGGACTGGTGCTTGGCTGGAGATGTGTGTGGATGGCTCTTGGCTGGCGGTGTTCATGAACTGGTGCTTGGCTGGTGGTGTACGTGGACTGGCGTTAAAGCTGGCAGCGTGCATGGATGGTGCTTGGCTAGCAGTGTGTGTGGATGGTGCTTGTTTGGCAGTGTGCGTGAACTGGTGCTTGGCTGGTGGTGTGCGTGGACTGACACTTGCTGGTGGTGTGTGTGAGCTGGTATTTGGCCGGCAGTGTGTGTGTAGTGACTTGCAGCTGGTCACTACACACACATTGCCAGCAGAATGCCAGTCCTCACACTCTGTCAGCCTCCAGCCGGTGTGATTGCTATGTCAGTCATGGGGGAGTATGAGTGTGATGGGCCCTTCAATACCGATATCTGTTGATGTGAGTTTTGAAATGTGCTGGGCCCACGACTGGCAATGTGAATGATTTTGGGTGCGTCATGCATGAAAGTTGTGTGAATAGTTGTGTGCCTTGTCGCAGCTTTACATTAAAGAAGAAAAGTGAACCCTAAAGGTATGTTGCAGGGACCTTGGGTAGTTTACATATTTTACAAAACAGTGGTCCCTACTTATGAACAGAATGAGTTTCAAGCAGATAATCAAAACACCTGATAAGTGTAGTGTTTATTGTCCAGCCGGACAAGAAGCTTTAATGAAGCGTATTAATTCAATAAAAAAATGTAAGAACACAAAAATAACAAGTGGGCACAGCCGTGACCCACAACATATAAGACAAAACAACGAAAGCAATGGCCGAAAGGGCAAAGCTACAATAGGTCTGTGAACTTGTATTCAGTATTTATAGACATGAATTTTCAAAACCACAACTTTGCATTTTTACAATATTTCTATATCATATTGCATAAAGGTTTTTTTTTTTAAAAAGGTCGACGACGTTTCGATGCCTTAACAAATTCTGGGCATCATCATCAGGACAGGGGGATAAACATTGTTGTCTTTTTAATTATTATCACTAAGCCTATCTACATTACTTAACAAGAGATAATAAAACACATTGGAAAAAATGAGGGAGAAAAAAGGGAGAAAGAACAATTCAGGCATTACATTTAGGCATGTTTAATTTAATTTAGGATTGATCTTCATTGTTGTGTTTATTTACAAGGGTGGATCTTACGTGAAGGTGAACATGCCAAGCATCCTGCGTTTTGATTAGTGCCTTAGGCTCTACGTTTCACTTAGTGCCTTAGTATTCAGTTGTTTACAACAAGGGGTGGTGATGGACAGAGTCTCTGAATTAAGCAGAGTACTCTCACCCAGTCAAGAGATCAGGGCTAGATCCAACACCGTTTTTTAGCTCATTGCACCATCCCAGTTTCAGAACCTGGCTGTATGCAAATTAGTCTGTCCCTGGCCCAGTGCATCATGGGAACAGGGCAGACCAGACTACAAAAGCCAATTCTTACACTGGGAAGGAAACAAGCTTCCGGGGACCGGTTTCTGGCATTTCAGCCGTCTTCGGCCCGGCTTGCTTGAATCCTGATGGTGCAATGAGCAAGGTACTCACATCTGAGTATACCCTTCCACGCTTAGGGTGGACAAAATTATTTACAACAAGGGGTGGTGATGGACAGAGTCTCTGAATTAAGCAGAGTACTCTCACCCAGTCAAGAGATCAGGGCTAGATCCAACACCGTTTTTTAGCTCATTGCACCATCCCAGTTTCAGAACCTGGCTGTATGCAAATTAGTCTGTCCCTGGCCCAGTGCATCATGGGAACAGGGCAGACCAGACTACAAAAGCCAATTCTTACACTGGGAAGGAAACAAGCTTCCGGGGACCGGTTTCTGGCATTTCAGCCGTCTTCGGCCCGGCTTGCTTGAATCCTGATGGTGCAATGAGCAAGGGACTCACATCTGAGTATACCCTTCCACGCTTAGGGTGGACAAAATTATTTACAACAAGGGGTGGTGATGGACAGAGTCTCTGAATTAAGCAGAGTACTCTCACCCAGTCAAGAGATCAGGGCTAGCTCATTGCACCATCCCAGTTTCAGAACCTGGCTGTATGCAAATTAGTCTGTCCCTGGCCCAGTGCATCATGGGAACAGGGCAGACCAGACTACAAAAGCCAATTCTTACACTGGGAAGGAAACAAGCTTCCGGGGACCGGTTTCTGGCATTTCAGCCGTCTTCGGCCCGGCTTGCTTGAATCCTGATGGTGCAATGAGCAAGGGACTCACATCTGAGTATACCCTTCCACGCTTAGGGTGGACAAAATTATTTACAACAAGGGGTGGTGATGGACAGAGTCTCTGAATTAAGCAGAGTACTCTCACCCAGTCAAGAGATCAGGGCTAGATCCAACACCGTTTTTTAGCTCATTGCACCATCCCAGTTTCAGAACCTGGCTGTATGCAAATTAGTCTGTCCCTGGCCCAGTGCATCATGGGAACAGGGCAGACCAGACTACAAAAGCCAATTCTTACACTGGGATGGAAACAAGCTTCCGGGGACCGGTTTCTGGCATTTCAGCCGTCTTCGGTCCGGCTTGCTTGAATCCTGATGGTGCAATGAGCAAGGGACTCACATCTGAGTATACCCTTCCACGCTTAGGGTGGACAAAATTATTTACAACAAGGGGTGGTGATGGACAGAGTCTCTGAATTAAGCAGAGTACTCTCACCCAGTCAAGAGATCAGGGCTAGATCCAACACCGTTTTTTAGCTCATTGCACCATCCCAGTTTCAGAACCTGGCTGTATGCAAATTAGTCTGTCCCTGGCCCAGTGCATCATGGGAACAGGGCAGACCAGACTACAAAAGCCAATTCTTACACTGGGAAGGAAACAAGCTTCCGGGGACCGGTTTCTGGCATTTCAGCCGTCTTCGGCCCGGCTTGCTTGAATCCTGATGGTGCAATGAGCAAGGGACTCACATCTGAGTATACCCTTCCACGCTTAGGGTGGACAAAATAATTTACAACAAGGGGTGGTGATGGACAGAGTCTCTGAATTAAGCAGAGTACTCTCACCCAGTCAAGAGATCAGGGCTAGCTCATTGCACCATCCCAGTTTCAGAACCTGGCTGTATGCAAATTAGTCTGTCCCTGGCCCAGTGCATCATGGGAACAGGGCAGACCAGACTACAAAAGCCAATTCTTACACTGGGAAGGAAACAAGCTTCCGGGGACCGGTTTCTGGCATTTCAGCCGTCTTCGGCCCGGCTTGCTTGAATCCTGATGGTGCAATGAGCAAGGGACTCACATCTGAGTATACCCTTCCACGCTTAGGGTGGACAAAATTATTTACAACAAGGGGTGGTGATGGACAGAGTCTCTGAATTAAGCAGAGTACTCTCACCCAGTCAAGAGATCAGGGCTAGATCCAACACCGTTTTTTAGCTCATTGCACCATCCCAGTTACAGAACCTGGCTGTATGCAAATTAGTATGGCCCAGTGCATCATGGGAACAGGGCAGACCAGACTACAAAAGCCAATTCTTACACTGGGAAGGAAACAAGCTTCCGGGGACCGGTTTCTGGCATTTCAGCCGTCTTCGGCCCGGCTTGCTTGAATCCTGATGGTGCAATGAGCAAGGGACTCACATCTGAGTATACCCTTCCACGCTTAGGGTGGACAAAATTATTTACAACAAGGGGTGGTGATGGACAGAGTCTCTGAATTAAGCAGAGTACTCTCACCCAGTCAAGAGATCAGGGCTAGATCCAACACCGTTTTTTAGCTCATTGCACCATCCCAGTTTCAGAACCTGGCTGTATGCAAATTAGTCTGTCCCTGGCCCAGTGCATCATGGGAACAGGGCAGACCAGACTACAAAAGCCAATTCTTACACTGGGAAGGAAACAAGCTTCCGGGGACCGGTTTCTGGCATTTCAGCCGTCTTCGGCCCGGCTTGCTTGAATCCTGATGGTGCAATGAGCAAGGGACTCACATCTGAGTATACCCTTCCACGCTTAGGGTGGACAAAATTATTTACAACAAGGGGTGGTGATGGACAGAGTCTCTGAATTAAGCAGAGTACTCTCACCCAGTCAAGAGATCAGGGCTAGATCCAACACCGTTTTTTAGCTCATTGCACCATCCCAGTTTCAGAACCTGGCTGTATGCAAATTAGTCTGGCCCAGTGCATCATGGGAACAGGGCAGACCAGACTACAAAAGCCAATTCTTACACGGGGAAGGAAACAAGCTTCCGGGGACCGGTTTCTGGCATTTCAGCCGTCTTCGGCCCGGCTTGCTTGAATCCTGATGGTGCAATGAGCAAGGGACTCACATCTGAGTATACCCTTCCACGCTTAGGGTGGACAAAATTATTTACAACAAGGGGTGGTGATGGACAGAGTCTCTGAATTAAGCAGAGTACTCTCACCCAGTCAAGAGATCAGGGCTAGATCCAACACCGTTTTTTAGCTCATTGCACCATCCCAGTTTCAGAACCTGGCTGTATGCAAATTAGTCTGTCCCTGGCCCAGTGCATCATGGGAACAGGGCAGACCAGACTACAAAAGCCAATTCTTACACTGGGAAGGAAACAAGCTTCCGGGGACCGGTTTCTGGCATTTCAGCCGTCTTCGGTCCGGCTTGCTTGAATCCTGATGGTGCAATGAGCAAGGGACTCACATCTGAGTATACCCTTCCACGCTTAGGGTGGACAAAATTATTTACAACAAGGGGTGGTGATGGACAGAGTCTCTGAATTAAGCAGAGTACTCTCACCCAGTCAAGAGATCAGGGCTAGATCCAACACCGTTTTTTAGCTCATTGCACCATCCCAGTTTCAGAACCTGGCTGTATGCAAATTAGTCTGTCCCTGGCCCAGTGCATCATGGGAACAGGGCAGACCAGACTACAAAAGCCAATTCTTACACTGGGAAGGAAACAAGCTTCCGGGGACCGGTTTCTGGCATTTCAGCCGTCTTCGGCCCGGCTTGCTTGAATCCTGATGGTGCAATGAGCAAGGGACTCACATCTGAGTATACCCTTCCACGCTTAGGGTGGACAAAATTATTTACAACAAGGGGTGGTGATGGACAGAGTCTCTGAATTAAGCAGAGTACTCTCACCCAGTCAAGAGATCAGGGCTAGATCCAACACCGTTTTTTAGCTCATTGCACCATCCCAGTTTCAGAACCTGGCTGTATGCAAATTAGTCTGGCCCAGTGCATCATGGGAACAGGGCAGACCAGACTACAAAAGCCAATTCTTACACTGGGAAGGAAACAAGCTTCCGGGGACCGGTTTCTGGCATTTCAGCCGTCTTCGGCCCGGCTTGCTTGAATCCTGATGGTGCAATGAGCAAGGGACTCACATCTGAGTATACCCTTCCACGCTTAGGGTGGACAAAATTATTTACAACAAGGGGTGGTGATGGACAGAGTCTCTGAATTAAGCAGAGTACTCTCACCCAGTCAAGAGATCAGGGCTAGATCCAACACCGTTTTTTAGCTCATTGCACCATCCCAGTTTCAGAACCTGGCTGTATGCAAATTAGTCTGTCCCTGGCCCAGTGCATCATGGGAACAGGGCAGACCAGACTACAAAAGCCAATTCTTACACTGGGAAGGAAACAAGCTTCCGGGGACCGGTTTCTGGCATTTCAGCCGTCTTCGGCCCGGCTTGCTTGAATCCTGATGGTGCAATGAGCAAGGGACTCACATCTGAGTATACCCTTCCACGCTTAGGGTGGACAAAATTATTTACAACAAGGGGTGGTGATGGACAGAGTCTCTGAATTAAGCAGAGTACTCTCACCCAGTCAAGAGATCAGGGCTAGATCCAACACCGTTTTTTAGCTCATTGCACCATCCCAGTTTCAGAACCTGGCTGTATGCAAATTAGTCTGTCCCTGGCCCAGTGCATCATGGGAACAGGGCAGACCAGACTACAAAAGCCAATTCTTACACTGGGAAGGAAACAAGCTTCCGGGGACCGGTTTCTGGCATTTCAGCCGTCTTCGGCCCGGCTTGCTTGAATCCTGATGGTGCAATGAGCAAGGGACTCACATCTGAGTATACCCTTCCACGCTTAGGGTGGACAAAATTATTTACAACAAGGGGTGGTGATGGACAGAGTCTCTGAATTAAGCAGAGTACTCTCACCCAGTCAAGAGATCAGGGCTAGATCCATAACCGTTTTTTAGCTCATTGCACCATCCCAGTTTCAGAACCTGGCTGTATGCAAATTAGTCTGTCCCTGGCCCAGTGCATCATGGGAACAGGGCAGACCAGACTACAAAAGCCAATTCTTACACTGGGAAGGAAACAAGCTTCCGGGGACCGGTTTCTGGCATTTCAGCCGTCTTCGGTCCGGCTTGCTTGAATCCTGATGGTGCAATGAGCAAGGGACTCACATCTGAGTATACCCTTCCACGCTTAGGGTGGACAAAATTATTTACAACAAGGGGTGGTGATGGACAGAATCTCTGAATTAAGCAGAGTACTCTCACCCAGTCAAGAGATCAGGGCTAGATCCAACACCGTTTTTTAGCTCATTGCACCATCCCAGTTTCAGAACCTGGCTGTATGCAAATTAGTCTGTCCCTGGCCCAGTGCATCATGGGAACAGGGCAGACCAGACTACAAAAGCCAATTCTTACACTGGGAAGGAAACAAGCTTCTGGGGACCGGTTTCTGGCATTTCAGCCGTCTTCGGCCCGGCTTGCTTGAATCCTGATGGTGCAATGAGCAAGGGACTCACATCTGAGTATACCCTTCCACGCTTAGGGTGGACAAAATAATTTACAACAAGGGGTGGTGATGGACAGAGTCTCTGAATTAAGCAGAGTACTCTCACCCAGTCAAGAGATCAGGGCTAGCTCATTGCACCATCCCAGTTTCAGAACCTGGCTGTATGCAAATTAGTCTGTCCCTGGCCCAGTGCATCATGGGAACAGGGCAGACCAGACTACAAAAGCCAATTCTTACACTGGGAAGGAAACAAGCTTCCGGGGACCGGTTTCTGGCATTTCAGCCGTCTTCGGCCCGGCTTGCTTGAATCCTGATGGTGCAATGAGCAAGGGACTCACATCTGAGTATACCCTTCCACGCTTAGGGTGGACAAAATTATTTACAACAAGGGGTGGTGATGGACAGAGTCTCTGAATTAAGCAGAGTACTCTCACCCAGTCAAGAGATCAGGGCTAGATCCAACACCGTTTTTTAGCTCATTGCACCATCCCAGTTTCAGAACCTGGCTGTATGCAAATTAGTCTGTCCCTGGCCCAGTGCATCATGGGAACAGGGCAGACCAGACTACAAAAGCCAATTCTTACACTGGGAAGGAAACAAGCTTCCGGGGACCGGTTTCTGGCATTTCAGCCGTCTTCGGCCCGGCTTGCTTGAATCCTGATGGTGCAATGAGCAAGGGACTCACATCTGAGTATACCCTTCCACGCTTAGGGTGGACAAAATTATTTACAACAAGGGGTGGTGATGGACAGAGTCTCTGAATTAAGCAGAGTACTCTCACCCAGTCAAGAGATCAGGGCTAGATCCAACACCGTTTTTTAGCTCATTGCACCATCCCAGTTTCAGAACCTGGCTGTATGCAAATTAGTCTGTCCCTGGCCCAGTGCATCATGGGAACAGAGCAGACCAGACTACAAAAGCCAATTCTTACACTGGGAAGGAAACAAGCTTCCGGGGACCGGTTTCTGGCATTTCAGCCGTCTTCGGCCCGGCTTGCTTGAATCCTGATGGTGCAATGAGCAAGGGACTCACATCTGAGTATACCCTTCCACGCTTAGGGTGGACAAAATTATTTACAACAAGGGGTGGTGATGGACAGAGTCTCTGAATTAAGCAGAGTACTCTCACCCAGTCAAGAGATCAGGGCTAGATCCAACACCGTTTTTTAGCTCATTGCACCATCCCAGTTTCAGAACCTGGCTGTATGCAAATTAGTCTGTCCCTGGCCCAGTGCATCATGGGAACAGGGCAGACCAGACTACAAAAGCCAATTCTTACACTGGGAAGGAAACAAGCTTCCGGGGACCGGTTTCTGGCATTTCAGCCGTCTTCGGTCCGGCTTGCTTGAATCCTGATGGTGCAATGAGCAAGGGACTCACATCTGAGTATACCCTTCCACGCTTAGGGTGGACAAAATTATTTACAACAAGGGGTGGTGATGGACAGAGTCTCTGAATTAAGCAGAGTACTCTCACCCAGTCAAGAGATCAGGGCTAGATCCAACACTGTTTTTTAGCTCATTGCACCATCCCAGTTTCAGAACCTGGCTGTATGCAAATTAGTCTGTCCCTGGCCCAGTGCATCATGGGAACAGGGCAGACCAGACTACAAAAGCCAATTCTTACACTGGGAAGGAAACAAGCTTCCGGGGACCGGTTTTTGGCATTTCAGCCGTCTTCGGCCCGGCTTGCTTGAATCCTGATGGTGCAATGAGCAAGGGACTCACATCTGAGTATACCCTTCCACGCTTAGGGTGGACAAAATAATTTACAACACGGGGTGGTGATGGACAGAGTCTCTGAATTAAGCAGAGTACTCTCACCCAGTCAAGAGATCAGGGCTAGATCCAACACCGTTTTTTAGCTCATTGCACCATCCCAGTTTCAGAACCTGGCTGTATGCAAATTAGTCTGGCCCAGTGCATCATGGGAACAGGGCAGACCAGACTACAAAAGCCAATTCTTACACTGGGAAGGAAACAAGCTTCCGGGGACCGGTTTCTGGCATTTCAGCCGTCTTCGGCCCGGCTTGCTTGAATCCTGATGGTGCAATGAGCAAGGGACTCACATCTGAGTATACCCTTCCACGCTTAGGGTGGACAAAATTATTTACAACAAGGGGTGGTGATGGACAGAGTCTCTGAATTAAGCAGAGTACTCTCACCCAGTCAAGAGATCAGGGCTAGATCCAACACCGTTTTTTAGCTCATTGCACCATCCCAGTTTCAGAACCTGGCTGTATGCAAATTAGTCTGTCCCTGGCCCAGTGCATCATGGGAACAGGGCAGACCAGACTACAAAAGCCAATTCTTACACTGGGAAGGAAACAAGCTTCCGGGGACCGGTTTCTGGCATTTCAGCCGTCTTCGGCCCGGCTTGCTTGAATCCTGATGGTGCAATGAGCAAGGGACTCACATCTGAGTATACCCTTCCACGCTTAGGGTGGACAAAATTATTTACAACAAGGGGTGGTGATGGACAGAGTCTCTGAATTAAGCAGAGTACTCTCACCCAGTCAAGAGATCAGGGCTAGATCCAACACCGTTTTTTAGCTCATTGCACCATCCCAGTTTCAGAACCTGGCTGTATGCAAATTAGTCTGTCCCTGGCCCAGTGCATCATGGGAACAGGGCAGACCAGACTACAAAAGCCAATTCTTACACTGGGAAGGAAACAAGCTTCCGGGGACCGGTTTCTGGCATTTCAGCCGTCTTCGGCCCAGCTTGCTTGAATCCTGATGGTGCAATGAGCAAGGGACTCACATCTGAGTATACCCTTCCACGCTTAGGGTGGACAAAATTATTTACAACAAGGGGTGGTGATGGACAGAGTCTCTGAATTAAGCAGAGTACTCTCACCCAGTCAAGAGATCAGGGCTAGATCCAACACCGTTTTTTAGCTCATTGCACCATCCCAGTTTCAGAACCTGGCTGTATGCAAATTAGTCTGTCCCTGGCCCAGTGCATCATGGGAACAGGGCAGACCAGACTACAAAAGCCAATTCTTACACTGGGAAGGAAACAAGCTTCCGGGGACCGGTTTCTGGCATTTCAGCCGTCTTCGGCCCGGCTTGCTTGAATCCTGATGGTGCAATGAGCAAGGGACTCACATCTGAGTATACCCTTCCACGCTTAGGGTGGACAAAATTATTTACAACAAGGGGTGGTGATGGACAGAGTCTCTGAATTAAGCAGAGTACTCTCACCCAGTCAAGAGATCAGGGCTAGATCCAACACCGTTTTTTAGCTCATTGCACCATCCCAGTTTCAGAACCTGGCTGTATGCAAATTAGTCTGTCCCTGGCCCAGTGCATCATGGGAACAGGGCAGACCAGACTACAAAAGCCAATTCTTACACTGGGAAGGAAACAAGCTTCCGGGGACCGGTTTCTGGCATTTCAGCCGTCTTCGGCCCGGCTTGCTTGAATCCTGATGGTGCAATGAGCAAGGGACTCACATCTGAGTATACCCTTCCACGCTTAGGGTGGACAAAATTATTTACAACAAGGGGTGGTGATGGACAGAGTCTCTGAATTAAGCAGAGTACTCTCACCCAGTCAAGAGATCAGGGCTAGATCCAACACCGTTTTTTAGCTCATTGCACCATCCCAGTTTCAGAACCTGGCTGTATGCAAATTAGTCTGTCCCTGGCCCAGTGCATCATGGGAACAGGGCAGACCAGACTACAAAAGCCAATTCTTACACTGGGAAGGAAACAAGCTTCCGGGGACCGGTTTCTGGCATTTCAGCCGTCTTCGGCCCGGCTTGCTTGAATCCTGATGGTGCAATGAGCAAGGGACTCACATCTGAGTATACCCTTCCACGCTTAGGGTGGACAAAATTATTTACAACAAGGGGTGGTGATGGACAGAGTCTCTGAATTAAGCAGAGTACTCTCACCCAGTCAAGAGATCAGGGCTAGATCCAACACCGTTTTTTAGCTCATTGCACCATCCCAGTTTCAGAACCTGGCTGTATGCAAATTAGTCTGTCCCTGGCCCAGTGCATCATGGGAACAGGGCAGACCAGACTACAAAAGCCAATTCTTACACTGGGAAGGAAACAAGCTTCCGGGGACCGGTTTCTGGCATTTCAGCCGTCTTCGGCCCGGCTTGCTTGAATCCTGATGGTGCAATGAGCAAGGGACTCACATCTGAGTATACCCTTCCACGCTTAGGGTGGACAAAATTATTTACAACAAGGGGTGGTGATGGACAGAGTCTCTGAATTAAGCAGAGTACTCTCACCCAGTCAAGAGATCAGGGCTAGATCCAACACCGTTTTTTAGCTCATTGCACCATCCCAGTTTCAGAACCTGGCTGTATGCAAATTAGTCTGTCCCTGGCCCAGTGCATCATGGGAACAGGGCAGACCCGACTACAAAAGCCAATTCTTACACTGGGAAGGAAACAAGCTTCCGGGGACCGGTTTCTGGCATTTCAGCCGTCTTCGGCCCGGCTTGCTTGAATCCTGATGGTGCAATGAGCAAGGGACTCACATCTGAGTATACCCTTCCACGCTTAGGGTGGACAAAATTATTTACAACAAGGGGTGGTGATTGACAGAGTCTCTGAATTAAGCAGAGTACTCTCACCCAGTCAAGAGATCAGGGCTAGATCCAACACCGTTTTTTAGCTCATTGCACCATCCCAGTTTCAGAACCTGGCTGTATGCAAATTAGTCTGTCCCTGGCCCAGTGCATCATGGGAACAGGGCAGACCAGACTACAAAAGCCAATTCTTACACTGGGAAGGAAACAAGCTTCCGGGGACCGGTTTCTGGCATTTCAGCCGTCTTCGGCCCGGCTTGCTTGAATCCTGATGGTGCAATGAGCAAGGGACTCACATCTGAGTATACCCTTCCACGCTTAGGGTGGACAAAATTATTTACAACAAGGGGTGGTGATGGACAGAGTCTCTGAATTAAGCAGAGTACTCTCACCCAGTCAAGAGATCAGGGCTAGATCCAACACCGTTTTTTAGCTCATTGCACCATCCCAGTTTCAGAACCTGGCTGTATGCAAATTAGTCTGTCCCTGGCCCAGTGCATCATGGGAACAGGGCAGACCAGACTACAAAAGCCAATTCTTACACTGGGAAGGAAACAAGCTTCCGGGGACCGGTTACTGGCATTTCAGCCGTCTTCGGCCCGGCTTGCTTGAATCCTGATGGTGCAATGAGCAAGGGACTCACATCTGAGTATACCCTTCCACGCTTAGGGTGGACAAAATTATTTACAACAAGGGGTGGTGATGGACAGAGTCTCTGAATTAAGCAGAGTACTCTCACCCAGTCAAGAGATCAGGGCTAGATCCAACACCGTTTTTTAGCTCATTGCACCATCCCAGTTTCAGAACCTGGCTGTATGCAAATTAGTCTGTCCCTGGCCCAGTGCATCATGGGAACAGGGCAGACCAGACTACAAAAGCCAATTCTTACACTGGGAAGGAAACAAGCTTCCGGGGACCGGTTTCTGGCATTTCAGCCGTCTTCGGCCCGGCTTGCTTGAATCCTGATGGTGCAATGAGCAAGGGACTCACATCTGAGTATACCCTTCCACGCTTAGGGTGGACAAAATTATTTACAACAAGGGGTGGTGATGGACAGAGTCTCTGAATTAAGCAGAGTACTCTCACCCAGTCAAGAGATCAGGGCTAGATCCAACACCGTTTTTTAGCTCATTGCACCATCCCAGTTTCAGAACCTGGCTGTATGCAAATTAGTCTGTCCCTGGCCCAGTGCATCATGGGAACAGGGCAGATCAGACTACAAAAGCCAATTCTTACACTGGGAAGGAAACAAGCTTCCGGGGACCGGTTTCTGGCATTTCAGCCGTCTTCGGCCCGGCTTGCTTGAATCCTGATGGTGCAATGAGCAAGGGACTCACATCTGAGTATACCCTTCCACGCTTAGGGTGGACAAAATTATTTACAACAAGGGGTGGTGATGGACAGAGTCTCTGAATTAAGCAGAGTACTCTCACCCAGTCAAGAGATCAGGGCTAGATCCAACACCGTTTTTTAGCTCATTGCACCATCCCAGTTTCAGAACCTGGCTGTATGCAAATTAGTCTGTCCCTGGCCCAGTGCATCATGGGAACAGGGCAGACCAGACTACAAAAGCCAATTCTTACACTGGGAAGGAAACAAGCTTCCGGGGACCGGTTTCTGGCATTTCAGCCGTCTTCGGCCCGGCTTGCTTGAATCCTGATGGTGCAATGAGCAAGGGACTCACATCTGAGTATACCCTTCCACGCTTAGGGTGGACAAAATTATTTACAACAAGGGGTGGTGATGGACAGAGTCTCTGAATTAAGCAGAGTACTCTCACCCAGTCAAGAGATCAGGGCTAGATCCAACACCGTTTTTTAGCTCATTGCACCATCCCAGTTTCAGAACCTGGCTGTATGCAAATTAGTCTGTCCCTGGCCCAGTGCATCATGGGAACAGGGCAGACCAGACTACAAAAGCCAATTCTTACACTGGGAAGGAAACAAGCTTCCGGGGACCGGTTTCTGGCATTTCAGCCGTCTTCGGCCCGGCTTGCTTGAATCCTGATGGTGCAATGAGCAAGGGACTCACATCTGAGTATACCCTTCCACGCTTAGGGTGGACAAAATTATTTCAAACAAGGGGTGGTGATGGACAGAGTCTCTGAATTAAGCAGAGTACTCTCACCCAGTCAAGAGATCAGGGCTAGATCCAACACCGTTTTTTAGCTCATTGCACCATCCCAGTTTCAGAACCTGGCTGTATGCAAATTAGTCTGTCCCTGGCCCAGTGCATCATGGGAACAGAGCAGACCAGACTACAAAAGCCAATTCTTACACTGGGAAGGAAACAAGCTTCCGGGGACCGGTTTCTGGCATTTCAGCCGTCTTCGGCCCGGCTTGCTTGAATCCTGATGGTGCAATGAGCAAGGGACTCACATCTGAGTATACCCTTCCACGCTTAGGGTGGACAAAATTATTTACAACAAGGGGTGGTGATGGACAGAGTCTCTGAATTAAGCAGAGTACTCTCACCCAGTCAAGAGATCAGGGCTAGATCCAACACCGTTTTTTAGCTCATTGCACCATCCCAGTTTCAGAACCTGGCTGTATGCAAATTAGTCTGTCCCTGGCCCAGTGCATCATGGGAACAGGGCAGACCAGACTACAAAAGCCAATTCTTACACTGGGAAGGAAACAAGCTTCCGGGGACCGGTTTCTGGCATTTCAGCCGTCTTCGGTCCGGCTTGCTTGAATCCTGATGGTGCAATGAGCAAGGGACTCACATCTGAGTATACCCTTCCACGCTTAGGGTGGACAAAATTATTTACAACAAGGGGTGGTGATGGACAGAGTCTCTGAATTAAGCAGAGTACTCTCACCCAGTCAAGAGATCAGGGCTAGATCCAACACTGTTTTTTAGCTCATTGCACCATCCCAGTTTCAGAACCTGGCTGTATGCAAATTAGTCTGTCCCTGGCCCAGTGCATCATGGGAACAGGGCAGACCAGACTACAAAAGCCAATTCTTACACTGGGAAGGAAACAAGCTTCCGGGGACCGGTTTTTGGCATTTCAGCCGTCTTCGGCCCGGCTTGCTTGAATCCTGATGGTGCAATGAGCAAGGGACTCACATCTGAGTATACCCTTCCACGCTTAGGGTGGACAAAATAATTTACAACAAGGGGTGGTGATGGACAGAGTCTCTGAATTAAGCAGAGTACTCTCACCCAGTCAAGAGATCAGGGCTAGATCCAACACCGTTTTTTAGCTCATTGCACCATCCCAGTTTCAGAACCTGGCTGTATGCAAATTAGTCTGGCCCAGTGCATCATGGGAACAGGGCAGACCAGACTACAAAAGCCAATTCTTACACTGGGAAGGAAACAAGCTTCCGGGGACCGGTTTCTGGCATTTCAGCCGTCTTCGGCCCGGCTTGCTTGAATCCTGATGGTGCAATGAGCAAGGGACTCACATCTGAGTATACCCTTCCACGCTTAGGGTGGACAAAATTATTTACAACAAGGGGTGGTGATGGACAGAGTCTCTGAATTAAGCAGAGTACTCTCACCCAGTCAAGAGATCAGGGCTAGATCCAACACCGTTTTTTAGCTCATTGCACCATCCCAGTTTCAGAACCTGGCTGTATGCAAATTAGTCTGTCCCTGGCCCAGTGCATCATGGGAACAGGGCAGACCAGACTACAAAAGCCAATTCTTACACTGGGAAGGAAACAAGCTTCCGGGGACCGGTTTCTGGCATTTCAGCCGTCTTCGGCCCGGCTTGCTTGAATCCTGATGGTGCAATGAGCAAGGGACTCACATCTGAGTATACCCTTCCACGCTTAGGGTGGACAAAATTATTTACAACAAGGGGTGGTGATGGACAGAGTCTCTGAATTAAGCAGAGTACTCTCACCCAGTCAAGAGATCAGGGCTAGATCCAACACCGTTTTTTAGCTCATTGCACCATCCCAGTTTCAGAACCTGGCTGTATGCAAATTAGTCTGTCCCTGGCCCAGTGCATCATGGGAACAGGGCAGACCAGACTACAAAAGCCAATTCTTACACTGGGAAGGAAACAAGCTTCCGGGGACCGGTTTCTGGCATTTCAGCCGTCTTCGGCCCAGCTTGCTTGAATCCTGATGGTGCAATGAGCAAGGGACTCACATCTGAGTATACCCTTCCACGCTTAGGGTGGACAAAATTATTTACAACAAGGGGTGGTGATGGACAGAGTCTCTGAATTAAGCAGAGTACTCTCACCCAGTCAAGAGATCAGGGCTAGATCCAACACCGTTTTTTAGCTCATTGCACCATCCCAGTTTCAGAACCTGGCTGTATGCAAATTAGTCTGTCCCTGGCCCAGTGCATCATGGGAACAGGGCAGACCAGACTACAAAAGCCAATTCTTACACTGGGAAGGAAACAAGCTTCCGGGGACCGGTTTCTGGCATTTCAGCCGTCTTCGGCCCGGCTTGCTTGAATCCTGATGGTGCAATGAGCAAGGGACTCACATCTGAGTATACCCTTCCACGCTTAGGGTGGACAAAATTATTTACAACAAGGGGTGGTGATGGACAGAGTCTCTGAATTAAGCAGAGTACTCTCACCCAGTCAAGAGATCAGGGCTAGATCCAACACCGTTTTTTAGCTCATTGCACCATCCCAGTTTCAGAACCTGGCTGTATGCAAATTAGTCTGTCCCTGGCCCAGTGCATCATGGGAACAGGGCAGACCAGACTACAAAAGCCAATTCTTACACTGGGAAGGAAACAAGCTTCCGGGGACCGGTTTCTGGCATTTCAGCCGTCTTCGGCCCGGCTTGCTTGAATCCTGATGGTGCAATGAGCAAGGGACTCACATCTGAGTATACCCTTCCACGCTTAGGGTGGACAAAATTATTTACAACAAGGGGTGGTGATGGACAGAGTCTCTGAATTAAGCAGAGTACTCTCACCCAGTCAAGAGATCAGGGCTAGATCCAACACCGTTTTTTAGCTCATTGCACCATCCCAGTTTCAGAACCTGGCTGTATGCAAATTAGTCTGTCCCTGGCCCAGTGCATCATGGGAACAGGGCAGACCAGACTACAAAAGCCAATTCTTACACTGGGAAGGAAACAAGCTTCCGGGGACCGGTTTCTGGCATTTCAGCCGTCTTCGGCCCGGCTTGCTTGAATCCTGATGGTGCAATGAGCAAGGGACTCACATCTGAGTATACCCTTCCACGCTTAGGGTGGACAAAATTATTTACAACAAGGGGTGGTGATGGACAGAGTCTCTGAATTAAGCAGAGTACTCTCACCCAGTCAAGAGATCAGGGCTAGATCCAACACCGTTTTTTAGCTCATTGTACCATCCCAGTTTCAGAACCTGGCTGTATGCAAATTAGTCTGTCCCTGGCCCAGTGCATCATGGGAACAGGGCAGACCAGACTACAAAAGCCAATTCTTACACTGGGAAGGAAACAAGCTTCCGGGGACCGGTTTCTGGCATTTCAGCCGTCTTCGGCCCGGCTTGCTTGAATCCTGATGGTGCAATGAGCAAGGGACTCACATCTGAGTATACCCTTCCACGCTTAGGGTGGACAAAATTATTTACAACAAGGGGTGGTGATGGACAGAGTCTCTGAATTAAGCAGAGTACTCTCACCCAGTCAAGAGATCAGGGCTAGATCCAACACCGTTTTTTAGCTCATTGCACCATCCCAGTTTCAGAACCTGGCTGTATGCAAATTAGTCTGTCCCTGGCCCAGTGCATCATGGGAACAGGGCAGACCCGACTACAAAAGCCAATTCTTACACTGGGAAGGAAACAAGCTTCCGGGGACCGGTTTCTGGCATTTCAGCCGTCTTCGGCCCGGCTTGCTTGAATCCTGATGGTGCAATGAGCAAGGGACTCACATCTGAGTATACCCTTCCACGCTTAGGGTGGACAAAATTATTTACAACAAGGGGTGGTGATTGACAGAGTCTCTGAATTAAGCAGAGTACTCTCACCCAGTCAAGAGATCAGGGCTAGATCCAACACCGTTTTTTAGCTCATTGCACCATCCCAGTTTCAGAACCTGGCTGTATGCAAATTAGTCTGTCCCTGGCCCAGTGCATCATGGGAACAGGGCAGACCAGACTACAAAAGCCAATTCTTACACTGGGAAGGAAACAAGCTTCCGGGGACCGGTTTCTGGCATTTCAGCCGTCTTCGGCCCGGCTTGCTTGAATCCTGATGGTGCAATGAGCAAGGGACTCACATCTGAGTATACCCTTCCACGCTTAGGGTGGACAAAATTATTTACAACAAGGGGTGGTGATGGACAGAGTCTCTGAATTAAGCAGAGTACTCTCACCCAGTCAAGAGATCAGGGCTAGATCCAACACCGTTTTTTAGCTCATTGCACCATCCCAGTTTCAGAACCTGGCTGTATGCAAATTAGTCTGTCCCTGGCCCAGTGCATCATGGGAACAGGGCAGACCAGACTACAAAAGCCAATTCTTACACTGGGAAGGAAACAAGCTTCCGGGGACCGGTTACTGGCATTTCAGCCGTCTTCGGCCCGGCTTGCTTGAATCCTGATGGTGCAATGAGCAAGGGACTCACATCTGAGTATACCCTTCCACGCTTAGGGTGGACAAAATTATTTACAACAAGGGGTGGTGATGGACAGAGTCTCTGAATTAAGCAGAGTACTCTCACCCAGTCAAGAGATCAGGGCTAGATCCAACACCGTTTTTTAGCTCATTGCACCATCCCAGTTTCAGAACCTGGCTGTATGCAAATTAGTCTGTCCCTGGCCCAGTGCATCATGGGAACAGGGCAGACCAGACTACAAAAGCCAATTCTTACACTGGGAAGGAAACAAGCTTCCGGGGACCGGTTTCTGGCATTTCAGCCGTCTTCGGCCCGGCTTGCTTGAATCCTGATGGTGCAATGAGCAAGGGACTCACATCTGAGTATACCCTTCCACGCTTAGGGTGGACAAAATTATTTACAACAAGGGGTGGTGATGGACAGAGTCTCTGAATTAAGCAGAGTACTCTCACCCAGTCAAGAGATCAGGGCTAGATCCAACACCGTTTTTTAGCTCATTGCACCATCCCAGTTTCAGAACCTGGCTGTATGCAAATTAGTCTGTCCCTGGCCCAGTGCATCATGGGAACAGGGCAGATCAGACTACAAAAGCCAATTCTTACACTGGGAAGGAAACAAGCTTCCGGGGACCGGTTTCTGGCATTTCAGCCGTCTTCGGCCCGGCTTGCTTGAATCCTGATGGTGCAATGAGCAAGGGACTCACATCTGAGTATACCCTTCCACGCTTAGGGTGGACAAAATTATTTACAACAAGGGGTGGTGATGGACAGAGTCTCTGAATTAAGCAGAGTACTCTCACCCAGTCAAGAGATCAGGGCTAGATCCAACACCGTTTTTTAGCTCATTGCACCATCCCAGTTTCAGAACCTGGCTGTATGCAAATTAGTCTGTCCCTGGCCCAGTGCATCATGGGAACAGGGCAGACCAGACTACAAAAGCCAATTCTTACACTGGGAAGGAAACAAGCTTCCGGGGACCGGTTTCTGGCATTTCAGCCGTCTTCGGCCCGGCTTGCTTGAATCCTGATGGTGCAATGAGCAAGGGACTCACATCTGAGTATACCCTTCCACGCTTAGGGTGGACAAAATTATTTACAACAAGGGGTGGTGATGGACAGAGTCTCTGAATTAAGCAGAGTACTCTCACCCAGTCAAGAGATCAGGGCTAGATCCAACACCGTTTTTTAGCTCATTGCACCATCCCAGTTTCAGAACCTGGCTGTATGCAAATTAGTCTGTCCCTGGCCCAGTGCATCATGGGAACAGGGCAGACCAGACTACAAAAGCCAATTCTTACACTGGGAAGGAAACAAGCTTCCGGGGACCGGTTTCTGGCATTTCAGCCGTCTTCGGCCCGGCTTGCTTGAATCCTGATGGTGCAATGAGCAAGGGACTCACATCTGAGTATACCCTTCCACGCTTAGGGTGGACAAAATTATTTCAAACAAGGGGTGGTGATGGACAGAGTCTCTGAATTAAGCAGAGTACTCTCACCCAGTCAAGAGATCAGGGCTAGATCCAACACCGTTTTTTAGCTCATTGCACCATCCCAGTTTCAGAACCTGGCTGTATGCAAATTAGTCTGTCCCTGGCCCAGTGCATCATGGGAACAGGGCAGACCAGACTACAAAAGCCAATTCTTACACTGGGAAGGAAACAAGCTTCCGGGGACCGGTTTCTGGCATTTCAGCCGTCTTCGGCCCGGCTTTCTTGAATCCTGATGGTGCAATGAGCAAGGGACTCACATCTGAGTATACCCTTCCACGCTTAGGGTGGACAAAATTATTTACAACAAGGGGTGGTGATGGACAGAGTCTCTGAATTAAGCAGAGTACTCTCACCCAGTCAAGAGATGAGGGCTAGATCCAACACCGTTTTTTAGCTCATTGCACCATCCCAGTTTCAGAACCTGGCTGTATGCAAATTAGTCTGTCCCTGGCCCAGTGCATCATGGGAACAGGGCAGACCAGACTACAAAAGCCAATTCTTACACTGGGAAGGAAACAAGCTTCCGGGGACCGGTTTCTGGCATTTCAGCCGTCTTCGGCCCGGCTTTCTTGAATCCTGATGGTGCAATGAGCAAGGGACTCACATCTGAGTATACCCTTCCACGCTTAGGGTGGACAAAATTATTTACAACAAGGGGTGGTGATGGACAGAGTCTCTGAATTAAGCAGAGTACTCTCACCCAGTCAAGAGATCAGGGCTAGATCCAACACCGTTTTTTAGCTCATTGCACCATCCCAGTTTCAGAACCTGGCTGTATGCAAATTAGTCTGTCCCTGGCCCAGTGCATCATGGGAACAGGGCAGACCAGACTACAAAAGCCAATTCTTACACTGGGAAGGAAACAAGCTTCCGGGGACCGGTTTCTGGCATTTCAGCCGTCTTCGGCCCGGCTTGCTTGAATCCTGATGGTGCAATGAGCAAGGGACTCACATCTGAGTATACCCTTCCACGCTTAGGGTGGACAAAATTATTTACAACAAGGGGTGGTGATGGACAGAGTCTCTGAATTAAGCAGAGTACTCTCACCCAGTCAAGAGATCAGGGCTAGATCCAACACCGTTTTTTAGCTCATTGCACCATCCCAGTTTCAGAACCTGGCTGTATGCAAATTAGTCTGTCCCTGGCCCAGTGCATCATGGGAACAGGGCAGACCAGACTACAAAAGCCAATTCTTACACTGGGAAGGAAACAAGCTTCCGGGGACCGGTTTCTGGCATTTCAGCCGTCTTCGGCCCGGCTTGCTTGAATCCTGATGGTGCAATGAGCAAGGGACTCACATCTGAGTATACCCTTCCACGCTTAGGGTGGACAAAATTATTTCAAACAAGGGGTGGTGATGGACAGAGTCTCTGAATTAAGCAGAGTACTCTCACCCAGTCAAGAGATCAGGGCTAGATCCAACACCGTTTTTTAGCTCATTGCACCATCCCAGTTTCAGAACCTGGCTGTATGCAAATTAGTCTGTCCCTGGCCCAGTGCATCATGGGAACAGGGCAGACCAGACTACAAAAGCCAATTCTTACACTGGGAAGGAAACAAGCTTCCGGGGACCGGTTTCTGGCATTTCAGCCGTCTTCGGCCCGGCTTTCTTGAATCCTGATGGTGCAATGAGCAAGGGACTCACATCTGAGTATACCCTTCCACGCTTAGGGTGGACAAAATTATTTACAACAAGGGGTGGTGATGGACAGAGTCTCTGAATTAAGCAGAGTACTCTCACCCAGTCAAGAGATGAGGGCTAGATCCAACACCGTTTTTTAGCTCATTGCACCATCCCAGTTTCAGAACCTGGCTGTATGCAAATTAGTCTGTCCCTGGCCCAGTGCATCATGGGAACAGGGCAGACCAGACTACAAAAGCCAATTCTTACACTGGGAAGGAAACAAGCTTCCGGGGACCGGTTTCTGGCATTTCAGCCGTCTTCGGCCCGGCTTGCTTGAATCCTGATGGTGCAATGAGCAAGGGACTCACATCTGAGTATACCCTTCCACGCTTAGGGTGGACAAAATTATTTACAACAAGGGGTGGTGATGGACAGAGTCTCTGAATTAAGCAGAGTACTCTCACCCAGTCAAGAGATCAGGGCTAGATCCAACACCGTTTTGTAGCTCATTGCACCATCCCAGTTTCAGAACCTGGCTGTATGCAAATTAGTCTGTCCCTGGCCCAGTGCATCATGGGAATAGGGCAGACCAGACTACAAAAGCCAATTCTTACACTGGGAAGGAAACAAGCTTCCAGGGACCGGTTTCTGGCATTTCAGCCGTCTTCGGCCCGGCTTGCTTGAATCCTGATGGTGCAATGAGCAAGGGACTCACATCTGAGTATACCCTTCCACGCTTAGGGTGGACAAAATTATTTCAAACAAGGGGTGGTGATGGACAGAGTCTCTGAATTAAGCAGAGTACTCTCACCCAGTCAAGAGATCAGGGCTAGATCCAACACCGTTTTTTAGCTCATTGCACCATACCAGTTTCAGAACCTGGCTGTATGCAAATTAGTCTGTCCCTGGCCCAGTGCATCATGGGAACAGGGCAGACCAGACTACAAAAGCCAATTCTTACACTGGGAAGGAAACAAGCTTCCGGGGACCGGTTTCTGGCATTTCAGCCGTCTTCGGCCCGGCTTGCTTGAATCCTGATGGTGCAATGAGCAAGGGACTCACATCTGAGTATACCCTTCCACGCTTAGGGTGGACAAAATTATTTACAACAAGGGGTGGTGATGGACAGAGTCTCTGAATTAAGCAGAGTACTCTCACCCAGTCAAGAGATCAGGGCTAGATCCAACACCGTTTTTTAGCTCATTGCACCATCCCAGTTTCAGAACCTGGCTGTATGCAAATTAGTCTGTCCCTGGCCCAGTGCATCATGGGAACAGGGCAGATCAGACTACAAAAGCCAATTCTTACACTGGGAAGGAAACAAGCTTCCGGGGACCGGTTTCTGGCATTTCAGCCGTCTTCGGCCCGGCTTGCTTGAATCCTGATGGTGCAATGAGCAAGGGACTCACATCTGAGTATACCCTTCCACGCTTAGGGTGGACAAAATTATTTACAACAAGGGGTGGTGATGGACAGAGTCTCTGAATTAAGCAGAGTACTCTCACCCAGTCAAGAGATCAGGGCTAGATCCAACACCGTTTTTTAGCTCATTGCACCATCCCAGTTTCAGAACCTGGCTGTATGCAAATTAGTCTGTCCCTGGCCCAGTGCATCATGAGAACAGGGCAGACCAGACTACAAAAGCCAATTCTTACACTGGGAAGGAAACAAGCTTCCGGGGACCGGTTTCTGGCATTTCAGCCGTCTTCGGCCCGGCTTGCTTGAATCCTGATGGTGCAATGAGCAAGGGACTCACATCTGAGTATACCCTTCCACGCTTAGGGTGGACAAAATTATTTACAACAAGGGGTGGTGATGGACAGAGTCTCTGAATTAAGCAGAGTACTCTCACCCAGTCAAGAGATCAGGGCTAGATCCAACACCGTTTTTTAGCTCATTGCACCATCCCAGTTTCAGAACCTGGCTGTATGCAAATTAGTCTGTCCCTGGCCCAGTGCATCATGGGAACAGGGCAGATCAGACTACAAAAGCCAATTCTTACACTGGGAAGGAAACAAGCTTCCGGGGACCGGTTTCTGGCATTTCAGCCGTCTTCGGCCCGGCTTGCTTGAATCCTGATGGTGCAATGAGCAAGGGACTCACATCTGAGTATACCCTTCCACGCTTAGGGTGGACAAAATTATTTACAACAAGGGGTGGTGATGGACAGAGTCTCTGAATTAAGCAGAGTACTCTCACCCAGTCAAGAGATCAGGGCTAGATCCAACACCGTTTTTTAGCTCATTGCACCATCCCAGTTTCAGAACCTGGCTGTATGCAAATTAGTCTGTCCCTGGCCCAGTGCATCATGGGAACAGGGCAGACCAGACTACAAAAGCCAATTCTTACACTGGGAAGGAAACAAGCTTCCGGGGACCGGTTTCTGGCATTTCAGCCGTCTTCGGCCCGGCTTGCTTGAATCCTGATGGTGCAATGAGCAAGGGACTCACATCTGAGTATACCCTTCCACGCTTAGGGTGGACAAAATTATTTACAACAAGGGGTGGTGATGGACAGAGTCTCTGAATTAAGCAGAGTACTCTCACCCAGTCAAGAGATCAGGGCTAGATCCAACACCGTTTTTTAGCTCATTGCACCATCCCAGTTTCAGAACCTGGCTGTATGCAAATTAGTCTGTCCCTGGCCCAGTGCATCATGGGAACAGGGCAGACCAGACTACAAAAGCCAATTCTTACACTGGGAAGGAAACAAGCTTCCGGGGACCGGTTTCTGGCATTTCAGCCGTCTTCGGCCCGGCTTGCTTGAATCCTGATGGTGCAATGAGCAAGGGACTCACATCTGAGTATACCCTTCCACGCTTAGGGTGGACAAAATTATTTCAAACAAGGGGTGGTGATGGACAGAGTCTCTGAATTAAGCAGAGTACTCTCACCCAGTCAAGAGATCAGGGCTAGATCCAACACCGTTTTTTAGCTCATTGCACCATCCCAGTTTCAGAACCTGGCTGTATGCAAATTAGTCTGTCCCTGGCCCAGTGCATCATGGGAACAGGGCAGACCAGACTACAAAAGCCAATTCTTACACTGGGAAGGAAACAAGCTTCCGGGGACCGGTTTCTGGCATTTCAGCCGTCTTCGGCCCGGCTTTCTTGAATCCTGATGGTGCAATGAGCAAGGGACTCACATCTGAGTATACCCTTCCACGCTTAGGGTGGACAAAATTATTTACAACAAGGGGTGGTGATGGACAGAGTCTCTGAATTAAGCAGAGTACTCTCACCCAGTCAAGAGATCAGGGCTAGATCCAACACCGTTTTTTAGCTCATTGCACCATCCCAGTTTCAGAACCTGGCTGTATGCAAATTAGTCTGTCCCTGGCCCAGTGCATCATGGGAACAGGGCAGACCAGACTACAAAAGCCAATTCTTACACTGGGAAGGAAACAAGCTTCCGGGGACCGGTTTCTGGCATTTCAGCCGTCTTCGGCCCGGCTTGCTTGAATCCTGATGGTGCAATGAGCAAGGGACTCACATCTGAGTATACCCTTCCACGCTTAGGGTGGACAAAATTATTTACAACAAGGGGTGGTGATGGACAGAGTCTCTGAATTAAGCAGAGTACTCTCACCCAGTCAAGAGATCAGGGCTAGATCCAACACCGTTTTGTAGCTCATTGCACCATCCCAGTTTCAGAACCTGGCTGTATGCAAATTAGTCTGTCCCTGGCCCAGTGCATCATGGGAATAGGGCAGACCAGACTACAAAAGCCAATTCTTACACTGGGAAGGAAACAAGCTTCCAGGGACCGGTTTCTGGCATTTCAGCCGTCTTCGGCCCGGCTTGCTTGAATCCTGATGGTGCAATGAGCAAGGGACTCACATCTGAGTATACCCTTCCACGCTTAGGGTGGACAAAATTATTTCAAACAAGGGGTGGTGATGGACAGAGTCTCTGAATTAAGCAGAGTACTCTCACCCAGTCAAGAGATCAGGGCTAGATCCAACACCGTTTTTTAGCTCATTGCACCATCCCAGTTTCAGAACCTGGCTGTATGCAAATTAGTCTGTCCCTGGCCCAGTGCATCATGGGAACAGGGCAGACCAGACTACAAAAGCCAATTCTTACACTGGGAAGGAAACAAGCTTCCGGGGACCGGTTTCTGGCATTTCAGCCGTCTTCGGCCCGGCTTGCTTGAATCCTGATGGTGCAATGAGCAAGGGACTCACATCTGAGTATACCCTTCCACGCTTAGGGTGGACAAAATTATTTACAACAAGGGGTGGTGATGGACAGAGTCTCTGAATTAAGCAGAGTACTCTCACCCAGTCAAGAGATCAGGGCTAGATCCAACACCGTTTTTTAGCTCATTGCACCATCCCAGTTTCAGAACCTGGCTGTATGCAAATTAGTCTGTCCCTGGCCCAGTGCATCATGGGAACAGGGCAGACCAGACTACAAAAGCCAATTCTTACACTGGGAAGGAAACAAGCTTCCGGGGACCGGTTTCTGGCATTTCAGCCGTCTTCGGTCCGGCTTGCTTGAATCCTGATGGTGCAATGAGCAAGGGACTCACATCTGAGTATACCCTTCCACGCTTAGGGTGGACAAAATTATTTACAACAAGGGGTGGTGATGGACAGAGTCTCTGAATTAAGCAGAGTACTCTCACCCAGTCAAGAGATCAGGGCTAGATCCAACACTGTTTTTTAGCTCATTGCACCATCCCAGTTTCAGAACCTGGCTGTATGCAAATTAGTCTGTCCCTGGCCCAGTGCATCATGGGAACAGGGCAGACCAGACTACAAAAGCCAATTCTTACACTGGGAAGGAAACAAGCTTCCGGGGACCGTTTTTTGGCATTTCAGCCGTCTTCGGCCCGGCTTGCTTGAATCCTGATGGTGCAATGAGCAAGGGACTCACATCTGAGTATACCCTTCCACGCTTAGGGTGGACAAAATAATTTACAACAAGGGGTGGTGATGGACAGAGTCTCTGAATTAAGCAGAGTACTCTCACCCAGTCAAGAGATCAGGGCTAGATCCAACACCGTTTTTTAGCTCATTGCACCATCCCAGTTTCAGAACCTGGCTGTATGCAAATTAGTCTGGCCCAGTGCATCATGGGAACAGGGCAGACCAGACTACAAAAGCCAATTCTTACACTGGGAAGGAAACAAGCTTCCGGGGACCGGTTTCTGGCATTTCAGCCGTCTTCGGCCCGGCTTGCTTGAATCCTGATGGTGCAATGAGCAAGGGACTCACATCTGAGTATACCCTTCCACGCTTAGGGTGGACAAAATTATTTACAACAAGGGGTGGTGATGGACAGAGTCTCTGAATTAAGCAGAGTACTCTCACCCAGTCAAGAGATCAGGGCTAGATCCAACACCGTTTTTTAGCTCATTGCACCATCCCAGTTTCAGAACCTGGCTGTATGCAAATTAGTCTGTCCCTGGCCCAGTGCATCATGGGAACAGGGCAGACCAGACTACAAAAGCCAATTCTTACACTGGGAAGGAAACAAGCTTCCGGGGACCGGTTTCTGGCATTTCAGCCGTCTTCGGCCCGGCTTGCTTGAATCCTGATGGTGCAATGAGCAAGGGACTCACATCTGAGTATACCCTTCCACGCTTAGGGTGGACAAAATTATTTACAACAAGGGGTGGTGATGGACAGAGTCTCTGAATTAAGCAGAGTACTCTCACCCAGTCAAGAGATCAGGGCTAGATCCAACACCGTTTTTTAGCTCATTGCACCATCCCAGTTTCAGAACCTGGCTGTATGCAAATTAGTCTGTCCCTGGCCCAGTGCATCATGGGAACAGGGCAGACCAGACTACAAAAGCCAATTCTTACACTGGGAAGGAAACAAGCTTCCGGGGACCGGTTTCTGGCATTTCAGCCGTCTTCGGCCCAGCTTGCTTGAATCCTGATGGTGCAATGAGCAAGGGACTCACATCTGAGTATACCCTTCCACGCTTAGGGTGGACAAAATTATTTACAACAAGGGGTGGTGATGGACAGAGTCTCTGAATTAAGCAGAGTACTCTCACCCAGTCAAGAGATCAGGGCTAGATCCAACACCGTTTTTTAGCTCATTGCACCATCCCAGTTTCAGAACCTGGCTGTATGCAAATTAGTCTGTCCCTGGCCCAGTGCATCATGGGAACAGGGCAGACCAGACTACAAAAGCCAATTCTTACACTGGGAAGGAAACAAGCTTCCGGGGACCGGTTTCTGGCATTTCAGCCGTCTTCGGCCCGGCTTGCTTGAATCCTGATGGTGCAATGAGCAAGGGACTCACATCTGAGTATACCCTTCCACGCTTAGGGTGGACAAAATTATTTACAACAAGGGGTGGTGATGGACAGAGTCTCTGAATTAAGCAGAGTACTCTCACCCAGTCAAGAGATCAGGGCTAGATCCAACACCGTTTTGTAGCTCATTGCACCATCCCAGTTTCAGAACCTGGCTGTATGCAAATTAGTCTGTCCCTGGCCCAGTGCATCATGGGAATAGGGCAGACCAGACTACAAAAGCCAATTCTTACACTGGGAAGGAAACAAGCTTCCAGGGACCGGTTTCTGGCATTTCAGCCGTCTTCGGCCCGGCTTGCTTGAATCCTGATGGTGCAATGAGCAAGGGACTCACATCTGAGTATACCCTTCCACGCTTAGGGTGGACAAAATTATTTCAAACAAGGGGTGGTGATGGACAGAGTCTCTGAATTAAGCAGAGTACTCTCACCCAGTCAAGAGATCAGGGCTAGATCCAACACCGTTTTTTAGCTCATTGCACCATCCCAGTTTCAGAACCTGGCTGTATGCAAATTAGTCTGTCCCTGGCCCAGTGCATCATGGGAACAGGGCAGACCAGACTACAAAAGCCAATTCTTACACTGGGAAGGAAACAAGCTTCCGGGGACCGGTTTCTGGCATTTCAGCCGTCTTCGGCCCGGCTTGCTTGAATCCTGATGGTGCAATGAGCAAGGGACTCACATCTGAGTATACCCTTCCACGCTTAGGGTGGACAAAATTATTTACAACAAGGGGTGGTGATGGACAGAGTCTCTGAATTAAGCAGAGTACTCTCACCCAGTCAAGAGATCAGGGCTAGATCCAACACCGTTTTTTAGCTCATTGCACCATCCCAGTTTCAGAACCTGGCTGTATGCAAATTAGTCTGTCCCTGGCCCAGTGCATCATGGGAACAGGGCAGACCAGACTACAAAAGCCAATTCTTACACTGGGAAGGAAACAAGCTTCCGGGGACCGGTTTCTGGCATTTCAGCCGTCTTCGGTCCGGCTTGCTTGAATCCTGATGGTGCAATGAGCAAGGGACTCACATCTGAGTATACCCTTCCACGCTTAGGGTGGACAAAATTATTTACAACAAGGGGTGGTGATGGACAGAGTCTCTGAATTAAGCAGAGTACTCTCACCCAGTCAAGAGATCAGGGCTAGATCCAACACTGTTTTTTAGCTCATTGCACCATCCCAGTTTCAGAACCTGGCTGTATGCAAATTAGTCTGTCCCTGGCCCAGTGCATCATGGGAACAGGGCAGACCAGACTACAAAAGCCAATTCTTACACTGGGAAGGAAACAAGCTTCCGGGGACCGGTTTTTGGCATTTCAGCCGTCTTCGGCCCGGCTTGCTTGAATCCTGATGGTGCAATGAGCAAGGGACTCACATCTGAGTATACCCTTCCACGCTTAGGGTGGACAAAATAATTTACAACAAGGGGTGGTGATGGACAGAGTCTCTGAATTAAGCAGAGTACTCTCACCCAGTCAAGAGATCAGGGCTAGATCCAACACCGTTTTTTAGCTCATTGCACCATCCCAGTTTCAGAACCTGGCTGTATGCAAATTAGTCTGGCCCAGTGCATCATGGGAACAGGGCAGACCAGACTACAAAAGCCAATTCTTACACTGGGAAGGAAACAAGCTTCCGGGGACCGGTTTCTGGCATTTCAGCCGTCTTCGGCCCGGCTTGCTTGAATCCTGATGGTGCAATGAGCAAGGGACTCACATCTGAGTATACCCTTCCACGCTTAGGGTGGACAAAATTATTTACAACAAGGGGTGGTGATGGACAGAGTCTCTGAATTAAGCAGAGTACTCTCACCCAGTCAAGAGATCAGGGCTAGATCCAACACCGTTTTTTAGCTCATTGCACCATCCCAGTTTCAGAACCTGGCTGTATGCAAATTAGTCTGTCCCTGGCCCAGTGCATCATGGGAACAGGGCAGACCAGACTACAAAAGCCAATTCTTACACTGGGAAGGAAACAAGCTTCCGGGGACCGGTTTCTGGCATTTCAGCCGTCTTCGGCCCGGCTTGCTTGAATCCTGATGGTGCAATGAGCAAGGGACTCACATCTGAGTATACCCTTCCACGCTTAGGGTGGACAAAATTATTTACAACAAGGGGTGGTGATGGACAGAGTCTCTGAATTAAGCAGAGTACTCTCACCCAGTCAAGAGATCAGGGCTAGATCCAACACCGTTTTTTAGCTCATTGCACCATCCCAGTTTCAGAACCTGGCTGTATGCAAATTAGTCTGTCCCTGGCCCAGTGCATCATGGGAACAGGGCAGACCAGACTACAAAAGCCAATTCTTACACTGGGAAGGAAACAAGCTTCCGGGGACCGGTTTCTGGCATTTCAGCCGTCTTCGGCCCAGCTTGCTTGAATCCTGATGGTGCAATGAGCAAGGGACTCACATCTGAGTATACCCTTCCACGCTTAGGGTGGACAAAATTATTTACAACAAGGGGTGGTGATGGACAGAGTCTCTGAATTAAGCAGAGTACTCTCACCCAGTCAAGAGATCAGGGCTAGATCCAACACCGTTTTTTAGCTCATTGCACCATCCCAGTTTCAGAACCTGGCTGTATGCAAATTAGTCTGTCCCTGGCCCAGTGCATCATGGGAACAGGGCAGACCAGACTACAAAAGCCAATTCTTACACTGGGAAGGAAACAAGCTTCCGGGGACCGGTTTCTGGCATTTCAGCCGTCTTCGGCCCGGCTTGCTTGAATCCTGATGGTGCAATGAGCAAGGGACTCACATCTGAGTATACCCTTCCACGCTTAGGGTGGACAAAATTATTTACAACAAGGGGTGGTGATGGACAGAGTCTCTGAATTAAGCAGAGTACTCTCACCCAGTCAAGAGATCAGGGCTAGATCCAACACCGTTTTTTAGCTCATTGCACCATCCCAGTTTCAGAACCTGGCTGTATGCAAATTAGTCTGTCCCTGGCCCAGTGCATCATGGGAACAGGGCAGACCAGACTACAAAAGCCAATTTTTACACTGGGAAGGAAACAAGCTTCCGGGGACCGGTTTCTGGCATTTCAGCCGTCTTCGGCCCGGCTTGCTTGAATCCTGATGGTGCAATGAGCAAGGGACTCACATCTGAGTATACCCTTCCACGCTTAGGGTGGACAAAATTATTTACAACAAGGGGTGGTGATGGACAGAGTCTCTGAATTAAGCAGAGTACTCTCACCCAGTCAAGAGATCAGGGCTAGATCCAACACCGTTTTTTAGCTCATTGCACCATCCCAGTTTCAGAACCTGGCTGTATGCAAATTAGTCTGTCCCTGGCCCAGTGCATCATGGGAACAGGGCAGACCAGACTACAAAAGCCAATTCTTACACTGGGAAGGAAACAAGCTTCCGGGGACCGGTTTCTGGCATTTCAGCCGTCTTCGGCCCGGCTTGCTTGAATCCTGATGGTGCAATGAGCAAGGGACTCACATCTGAGTATACCCTTCCACGCTTAGGGTGGACAAAATTATTTACAACAAGGGGTGGTGATGGACAGAGTCTCTGAATTAAGCAGAGTACTCTCACCCAGTCAAGAGATCAGGGCTAGATCCAACACCGTTTTTTAGCTCATTGCACCATCCCAGTTTCAGAACCTGGCTGTATGCAAATTAGTCTGTCCCTGGCCCAGTGCATCATGGGAACAGGGCAGACCAGACTACAAAAGCCAATTCTTACACTGGGAAGGAAACAAGCTTCCGGGGACCGGTTTCTGGCATTTCAGCCGTCTTCGGCCCGGCTTGCTTGAATCCTGATGGTGCAATGAGCAAGGGACTCACATCTGAGTATACCCTTCCACGCTTAGGGTGGACAAAATTATTTACAACAAGGGGTGGTGATGGACAGAGTCTCTGAATTAAGCAGAGTACTCTCACCCAGTCAAGAGATCAGGGCTAGATCCAACACCGTTTTTTAGCTCATTGCACCATCCCAGTTTCAGAACCTGACTGTATGCAAATTAGTCTGTCCCTGGCCCAGTGCATCATGGGAACAGGGCAGACCCGACTACAAAAGCCAATTCTTACACTGGGAAGGAAACAAGCTTCCGGGGACCGGTTTCTGGCATTTCAGCCGTCTTCGGCCCGGCTTGCTTGAATCCTGATGGTGCAATGAGCAAGGGACTCACATCTGAGTATACCCTTCCACGCTTAGGGTGGACAAAATTATTTACAACAAGAGGTGGTGATTGACAGAGTCTCTGAATTAAGCAGAGTACTCTCACCCAGTCAAGAGATCAGGGCTAGATCCAACACCGTTTTTTAGCTCATTGCACCATCCCAGTTTCAGAACCTGGCTGTATGCAAATTAGTCTGTCCCTGGCCCAGTGCATCATGGGAACAGGGCAGACCAGACTACAAAAGCCAATTCTTACACTGGGAAGGAAACAAGCTTCCGGGGACCGGTTTCTGGCATTTCAGCCGTCTTCGGCCCGGCTTGCTTGAATCCTGATGGTGCAATGAGCAAGGGACTCACATCTGAGTATACCCTTCCACGCTTAGGGTGGACAAAATTATTTACAACAAGGGGTGGTGATGGACAGAGTCTCTGAATTAAGCAGAGTACTCTCACCCAGTCAAGAGATCAGGGCTAGATCCAACACCGTTTTTTAGCTCATTGCACCATCCCAGTTTCAGAACCTGGCTGTATGCAAATTAGTCTGTGCCTGGCCCAGTGCATCATGGGAACAGGGCAGACCAGACTACAAAAGCCAATTCTTACACTGGGAAGGAAACAAGCTTCCGGGGACCGGTTTCTGGCATTTCAGCCGTCTTCGGCCCGGCTTGCTTGAATCCTGATGGTGCAATGAGCAAGGGACTCACATCTGAGTATACCCTTCCACGCTTAGGGTGGACAAAATTATTTACAACAAGGGGTGGTGATGGACAGAGTCTCTGAATTAAGCAGAGTACTCTCACCCAGTCAAGAGATCAGGGCTAGATCCAACACCGTTTTTTAGCTCATTGCACCATCCCAGTTTCAGAACCTGGCTGTATGCAAATTAGTCTGTCCCTGGCCCAGTGCATCATGGGAACAGGGCAGATCAGACTACAAAAGCCAATTCTTACACTGGGAAGGAAACAAGCTTCCGGGGACCGGTTTCTGGCATTTCAGCCGTCTTCGGCCCGGCTTGCTTGAATCCTGATGGTGCAATGAGCAAGGGACTCACATCTGAGTATACCCTTCCACGCTTAGGGTGGACAAAATTATTTACAACAAGGGGTGGTGATGGACAGAGTCTCTGAATTAAGCAGAGTACTCTCACCCAGTCAAGAGATCAGGGCTAGATCCAACACCGTTTTTTAGCTCATTGCACCATCCCAGTTTCAGAACCTGGCTGTATGCAAATTAGTCTGTCCCTGGCCCAGTGCATCATGGGAACAGGGCAGACCAGACTACAAAAGCCAATTCTTACACTGGGAAGGAAACAAGCTTCCGGGGACCGGTTTCTGGCATTTCAGCCGTCTTCGGCCCGGCTTGCTTGAATCCTGATGGTGCAATGAGCAAGGGACTCACATCTGAGTATACCCTTCCACGCTTAGGGTGGACAAAATTATTTACAACAAGGGGTGGTGATGGACAGAGTCTCTGAATTAAGCAGAGTACTCTCACCCAGTCAAGAGATCAGGGCTAGATCCAACACCGTTTTTTAGCTCATTGCACCATCCCAGTTTCAGAACCTGGCTGTATGCAAATTAGTCTGTCCCTGGCCCAGTGCATCATGGGAACAGGGCAGACCAGACTACAAAAGCCAATTCTTACACTGGGAAGGAAACAAGCTTCCGGGGACCGGTTTCTGGCATTTCAGCCGTCTTCGGCCCGGCTTGCTTGAATCCTGATGGTGCAATGAGCAAGGGACTCACATCTGAGTATACCCTTCCACGCTTAGGGTGGACAAAATTATTTCAAACAAGGGGTGGTGATGGACAGAGTCTCTGAATTAAGCAGAGTACTCTCACCCAGTCAAGAGATCAGGGCTAGATCCAACACCGTTTTTTAGCTCATTGCACCATCCCAGTTTCAGAACCTGGCTGTATGCAAATTAGTCTGTCCCTGGCCCAGTGCATCATGGGAACAGGGCAGACCAGACTACAAAAGCCAATTCTTACACTGGGAAGGAAACAAGCTTCCGGGGACCGGTTTCTGGCATTTCAGCCGTCTTCGGCCCGGCTTTCTTGAATCCTGATGGTGCAATGAGCAAGGGACTCACATCTGAGTATACCCTTCCACGCTTAGGGTGAACAAAATTATTTACAACAAGGGGTGGTGATGGACAGAGTCTCTGAATTAAGCAGAGTACTCTCACCCAGTCAAGAGATCAGGGCTAGATCCAACACCGTTTTTTAGCTCATTGCACCATCCCAGTTTCAGAACCTGGCTGTATGCAAATTAGTCTGTCCCTGGCCCAGTGCATCATGGGAACAGGGCAGACCAGACTACAAAAGCCAATTCTTACACTGGGAAGGAAACAAGCTTCCGGGGACCGGTTTCTGGCATTTCAGCCGTCTTCGGCCCGGCTTGCTTGAATCCTGATGGTGCAATGAGCAAGGGACTCACATCTGAGTATACCCTTCCACGCTTAGGGTGGACAAAATTATTTACAACAAGGGGTGGTGATGGACAGAGTCTCTGAATTAAGCAGAGTACTCTCACCCAGTCAAGAGATCAGGGCTAGATCCAACACCGTTTTGTAGCTCATTGCACCATCCCAGTTTCAGAACCTGGCTGTATGCAAATTAGTCTGTCCCTGGCCCAGTGCATCATGGGAATAGGGCAGACCAGACTACAAAAGCCAATTCTTACACTGGAAAGGAAACAAGCTTCCAGGGACCGGTTTCTGGCATTTCAGCCGTCTTCGGCCCGGCTTGCTTGAATCCTGATGGTGCAATGAGCAAGGGACTCACATCTGAGTATACCCTTCCACGCTTAGGGTGGACAAAATTATTTCAAACAAGGGGTGGTGATGGACAGAGTCTCTGAATTAAGCAGAGTACTCTCACCCAGTCAAGAGATCAGGGCTAGATCCAACACCGTTTTTTAGCTCATTGCACCATCCCAGTTTCAGAACCTGGCTGTATGCAAATTAGTCTGTCCCTGGCCCAGTGCATCATGGGAACAGGGCAGACCAGACTACAAAAGCCAATTCTTACACTGGGAAGGAAACAAGCTTCCGGGGACCGGTTTCTGGCATTTCAGCCGTCTTCGGCCCGGCTTGCTTGAATCCTGATGGTGCAATGAGCAAGGGACTCACATCTGAGTATACCCTTCCACGCTTAGGGTGGACAAAATTATTTACAACAAGGGGTGGTGATGGACAGAGTCTCTGAATTAAGCAGAGTACTCTCACCCAGTCAAGAGATCAGGGCTAGATCCAACACCGTTTTTTAGCTCATTGCACCATCCCAGTTTCAGAACCTGGCTGTATGCAAATTAGTCTGTCCCTGGCCCAGTGCATCATGGGAACAGGGCAGACCAGACTACAAAAGCCAATTCTTACACTGGGAAGGAAACAAGCTTCCGGGGACCGGTTTCTGGCATTTCAGCCGTCTTCGGACCGGCTTGCTTAAATCCTGATGGTGCAATGAGCAAGGGACTCACATCTGAGTATACCCTTCCACGCTTAGGGTGGACAAAATTATTTACAACAAGGGGTGGTGATGGACAGAGTCTCTGAATTAAGCAGAGTACTCTCACCCAGTCAAGAGATCAGGGCTAGATCCAACACCGTTTTTTAGCTCATTGCACCATCCCAGTTTCAGAACCTGGCTGTATGCAAATTAGTCTGTCCCTGGCCCAGTGCATCATGGGAACAGGGCAGACCAGACTACAAAAGCCAATTCTTACACTCGGAAGGAAACAAGCTTCCGGGGACCGGTTTCTGGCAGAAAAAAGGGAGAAAGAACAATTCAGGCATTACATTTAGGCATGTTTAATTTAATTTAGGATTGATCTTCATTGTTGTGTTTATTTACAAGGGTGGATCTTACGTGAAGGTGAACATGCCAAGCATCCTGCGTTTTGATTAGTGCCTTAGGCTCTACGTTTCACTTAGTGCCTTAGTATTTAGTTGTGGCCTCATGGTGAATTAAGTGACAGCGCTCGATCGGGGCTGCATGGTGATTAGAACAACTATGAAAAGTCCCGCGAAGGGTGGCTAAATTACGGCGCTAAAAACCGACCGGTGTAATTAATAACCGGAACCAGGGTAGTGTAGTAATAGAGCATGCGAACGGTTGGTGCAGACATGGCACGGTAACTTTCTGGATCTTTAGTTAGATGCAATGTGCAAGCATGCACCTTCAGTGGCGAGCTTAATGAGTGAACATGGAATACTAACAGTAAGTGCAGACATGCACGAAGGGCAACAAGTTTAAAAATGACGGCGCAGTTCTAACGTTGAGTGCAGGCGCGTACCTGTGGATATAATGATATCGAGTGTTGGAGTAAGGGATAGCAAGTCATCCGAGGTAATATCTGGGGGAACAAGGAGGTCAGTTAATTCCGGGTCCCCGAGTCGGTTCGAAAAATAGTTCCGTGAAGGTAAAAGGATTAAATAATTACCAGGGAACAGCCTAGTCAGAGAACAGCTCCTCTGTGGTCAAGGTCTGCCCGAGAGCATAATTGCCCGTTCTGTGGAGGGAAAGTAAACTATTGGTAACGGAACTTGGACAGTGAAGAAATCACTACGCATAATGCTCGTGTGCGACTGACTTACTTGGAAGACTGGTGGCTCGGTGGCGGGTACGGCAGTCTGGTGCTCGTGTGTTCAGAGTACTGAGCCTGCATTAGGGGTATAACATTGAGGAAGGACTAAGGAAGTCACATGCTTTTCTACACCGATGTGGCGGCCATCTTAAGGTGGTGTGAATTAAAGTGGTGACGTGGTGCCCGGGTTAAAAATAACGACGCATAGTGATTAAAATGTGTACATATAGTTGCTCAAGTGTCATTCTTACAGCAAGGGGGACCTTAATGATTCAGAGACATGCATGTAGTGGCACATATGTAATTGTTACAGTAAGGAGGTCCAATCCTCAAGGCGGTTTAACCCGTTTCTGATGCTATTAGTTCTCACAATCCAGTGGAGTTCCTCTTTATTAAGTAGTTGTGAAATGTCCGCTCCCCTTGGGGGGGCTTTGATTGTTGTTACAACTGTCCAGCGCAGGTCTGTTTCGCCGTGGCCTTTTTCGGAAAAATGTTCCACCAGTGGTGCGTTGGCCGTTTTGCATCGGATTCTACTTCGGTGTTGGCCGATGCGTAATTTTACTTTCTGGCTGGTCTGACCTATATAGATAAGCATACAGGGGCATACAATGGCATATACTAAATTGGCAGAATTACAGTTTGAAAAGTATCTTCGCTCAAATTTAATATTCTCATATTCAAAACTTTTTCCCTCAATTGTAGATTCACAACATACACAATTTCCACACTTGGTGTGGCCTAAAAGGGGAGGGAGACCCCATGCATCATTAAGTGTAGTTTTCAAAGGTAGCTGGGGTAAGGATGCTCTAACTAGATGGTCTTTAATGTTTTTTGCCCTTTTGAATGCAAACAAAGGTCGATCTAATGTGAGTTGGCCTGTGTTAAGAACTGGCCAATGTTTCAGAATACTTTTCTTTACAGCATTAGAGGCAGGTGAGAAGGTGGTGACTAATCACCATGCACCATGGTTCTAATCACCATGCAGCCCCGATCGAGCGCTGTCACTTAATTCACCATGAGGCCACAACTGAATACTAAGGCACTAAGTGAAACGTAGAGCCTAAGGCACTAATCGAAACGCAGGATGCTTGGCATGTTCACCTTCACGTAAGATCCACCCTTGTAAATAAACACAACAATGAAGATCAGTCCTAAATTAAATTAAACATGCCTAAATGTAATGCCTGAATTGTTCTTTCTCCCTTTTTTCTCCCTCATTTTTTCCAATGTGTTTTATTATCTCTTGTTAAGTAATGTAGATAGGCTTAGTGATAATAATTAAAAAGACAACAATGTTTATTCCCCTGTCCTGATGATGATGCCCAGAATTTGTTAAGGCATCGAAACATCGTTGACCTTTTTAAAAAAAAAACTTTATGCAATATGATATAGAAATATTGTAAAAATGCAAAGTTGTGGTTTTGAAAATTCATGTCTGTAAATACTGAATACAAGTTCACAGACCTATTGTAGATTTGCCCTTTCGGCCATTGCTTTCGTTGTTTTGTCTTATATGTTGTGGGTCACGGCTGTGCCCACTTGTTATTTTTGTGTTCTTACATTTTTTTATTGAATTAATACGCTTCATTAAAGCTTCTTGTCCGGCTGGACAATAAACACTACACTTTTTTGTATTTTGATTATCTGCTTGAAACTCATTCTGTTCATAAGTAGGGACCACTGTTTTGTCGCAGCTTTACAGCTCACAAGCTATGTCATTGGTTCAGTTTTTTAAACTTTCAATTATCAACAGTGTATTTTATTTTTGTAAAATCGCTTGTTAATAAAATGTACATTTTGAACCTTCCACTCACCCTCGTGCCTATTCAACCAGTATATGTGTATAATGAGGGATAGATGGTTGTGCAGTAATATTTGTTTTTTCTGTCTGTCTCTGCCAGGTTGTACATTTTCTGTAGGGAAAATCCACCAACTCTACTTATTTTTGTAACCTAGACACCCAGGAGAGTATAGGGTGGATTGCCTCCTGTGGCACCCATCAGGTTTTCCTACCGACAATGCCCTGCAAACCTCATAATATGACAAAAATCACACATAATCCTCGCATTTCTCTGCCATATTCTATTAGAATCAGAAGGAAAACACAAAATTCCTACCATCTGATATTCCCCCTAGTCTCCAGAGAAAAACAGTGCCTGCAACAGGGAAGGGCCCAAAACGAATTGTGGAGCTATCAAAAGTATCTATAACAAAACAACCAGGTTTTGCAAGGCGTACACCAGCGTTTTTGGTCCCGGGCTTAGCAGCCATCAAGGGCAACCCTACGAAACCCAGACATTTATGAAAACTAGACACCTGGGGGAGTCAAGGGGCGTGTGGCTTGCATGGATCCCTCAGCTTAGCCCTACCCCAAATGCCCTGCAAACCTCAAATTGAGCTAAAAAGTGATATTTTTCTCACATTTCTGCGTGGGAAAGTTGTGGGCTCATCAGGCCGGCACAAATTTCCTACCAACCAGCATTCCCCAAGGTCTCTCGATAAAAATGCCACCTAACTTGTGTGAGTGGGCTAACTGCCTCCAAAACATATTGTGGAAGCATCAAAATTACCTATTAAACAAAACTACCTGGTTTTGCAAGGGGGGCACCTGGGTTACTCCTTCAGGATGGTGCTTTCTCCTTTACGCTCTTCACTGGAATGATTTGTACTGACCTAGGATTCTAAGCAGTTGAGCTGGAAGTTGATGGTGGATGTTTTCTGATTATTAAAGCTCTACCTACCTGCAATCCGGTGTGGCAGCTTTCTTAACAGAGTGGCCGTGGGGCACAAGCTCTAATCCAGTCCCTCAAGTGACTAATTTTGCATTGGAGACTCTCATGGGTCTGTTTCATTCTGCTGACCTGAGGCTCATGTTTTCGTTTGCTCGCTTCCTCACACCAATTAAAAAATACTGGCCACTGTATCGTTTCTATCTTACTTTCAATTGTAATTGTAACTGTAATTATATAGCGCATACTAACCCTGACAACACGTCAAATCACTTTTCGAAGAGTAGCACGCTAATCCGAAACCCAAAAAGGATTAGTAGTAAATTAGTATAGGTAAATAGGATTTCATTTGAGCAGCGGACATGTGAGTCTCTTAGTTGGATTGAAATGTATAATGGAGGGATATAATTAGGAAGAGTCTAGAAAGGGTTATTTGGGAGATCATAGGAGTAAGAGGGGATATGGAATGGGTAAAGGAGATAGGAGGAGGGAAAAGTCTCTAGAAATGGATTAGAGGGATCATAGTAGCAGTAGTAGTAGTACAAATGAGTTTTTGGGATGAGTACAAGGAGGGATACATGAGGGAAAAATCTAAAAGGGTTGTTTGGGAGACCACAGTAGTAAAATTAGATTTAGGGTGATCCAAGGAGGGATAGAGGAGGGAAGAGTTTAGAAAGGCTTATTTTAGAGATCATAGTGGTAGAATGAGGTTTGGGATGTGGAGGTAGATGATATATTGAGTGAGGTATAGGGGAAGCATAGCCTAGTGCAGTGTAGAGACACAAAGTTCCTTTTCTTTACAGTAGGAGTAAATTAGTATAAGATCATATGTAAAAAAGGCAATATATCAAGATTTAAGTTTTATTTAATAAATTCAGACTTTCAAGTGTTGCTGTACTTTAAGCTAATTTATTTGTGTATTAATTTTTTTTCAATATTTCAATAGTGAAGCAATTGTAGATAAAATAGTTATGACAATATTTACATATTGTGATAGATAAATAAATGGAGCACCATAAGTATCTAAGCAAGTAACTTATAAGAAAACTATGCAGTGACTATATTCATGTTAAGCATAGAATAATCTATATATCTTAAACCATAAGTAATATGTACTTTTGTTAAACCAATCTAAAACAGGCCTCGAAAATCATAAAAATGTTACTAGACCTGCAGGTCTTGTGAATCAAATAATCTACTCGACCTAATTGTAATGCTCTTGACCCATAAACTGGTTTCAAATGATGTGATCATGGACATATATTTAAATTCACTGAGTGGCCATTTTCTTCATTATCACATATGAAAGCACCTTCAAATATCAGAGTTCAGCATGTCTGTGTCTTTGTTTCTTTATTAATAGACCAAACTTGTGCTCCATTTATGATACAAATCTAGCCACATATAGAATATACATGACCCCTGACTTACCTCTAAATTAATTAACAGTAGGCAGGCAGGAATGTTTCTCAAATCATGTTTAAAAACTATCACATTTAAAAACTATCACTTTTAACAAATGTATAACTAATGCATGAAGTGGTAGCACACTGTCATTTGCAATCTGCAGATTTTACATTGAAATGGGCACAGAATTTTCCACTGACCTGCGGTTTTACTGATAAAACAATAAAGTGTACAATCTATAATGTTCAGAAATCGAGTTTCTCCAAACGTGTCATTTGCACAACACCAAATAGTGTTCTGATTTGTTTTGTTACTATTTAAATCTTTGTTTGCATCACACTTCTTAATTACAAAAAGATGTGCTTTCCTAATTCCTGGTAAATTTTGATTTATTTGTACCCTTTACTTACAAGCTATTTAAATGTTATGTGTAAGACATCTCACTTTAAAAAACCTCTATTAGTAGTAGGAGAATGAAAAATAAACTCCATTTTCCAAGCAGCAATTAGTAAAAAGACAAACTGATATTTGACCTCTTTCCTTGAACAGACAACACATGTGTTGAGATAAAAATAAGATTTAATGGCAACTTCATTGCTCATTCAGTTTCTGAGTGAACAGAACACCAATTTCTTCCCAGCCTAAGTTCACTCCCCAGAAAAGACTAGTAAGTGCTAACAATAGCTCAACCTGATAAAATCTTATTCACCATTACGAGTGGGCGAGTAGATTTTTCTAGGCCTTCTAAAGAATATTTATATATTTAATAATTATTATACATATTTATACAAGGAAATACACATATCTAGATGCATACATATAATCAAACTAAATGTTTATATACAGAGGGATATACTGTATATTTGTGTTTGGGTATGGTGGTTATGTAGGAAAGAGCTAACTATTGAGTAGTCTTCTGGAGATAAGACAGTTATCTGTGGTTTGGGGGTAATGAGTTCCATAGTTGGCTGATTGATCAGAGAAGGATGTGCCACCTATGTTTTTTTGTTGTTTGATGGGATTTTGAGGCGAGGTGCCAATCTGGGCTGGAGGTTCTTTTGTTGAATGTATTTGGTGATTTTTTTCCTGATGAAAAGTGGTCCTGTTCCATGTATTGCTTTTTGGGTGATGCAAAGAAGCTTGAAATGTGGATCTTCTGGCAACCGGCAACCAATGTAGGGCCCACAAGGCCGGGAGGATATTGGCTTGTGGCTTTACACGTAGGAGTAGTCTGGCAGCAGAGTTCTGAAACCGTTGTAGTCTTTTCTTGGTTGATAAAGATGATCCGTGGTGGAGGCCATTGGGTTTTGTAAATCCTTATTCCAAACTGCTTAAGTGCCCTAAAGCAAAGGTACCTTCCTCAGGAAAGGATTTCTTTCAGTCATCATTAGAGTGTCCCATCCAGTGAATCAGATATCTGGACGTGTTTTTTCCATACTGGTGGAAGATAGCATGACCGGAATTCACTAGGGCTCTTCTTGTTTTGATTTCTTAGCCCTCATTTCTTTTCTTCACTCGCAAACAGGAACATGCAGGTATCAGCCGTGTGCTGCTGCTCATTCATGGAGCGAGGAAGGGAAACAGAACCATGGGATGGAGGGCTTTCAGATTCTAAAGCATCTGGTGGAGGTAGGAAGGAAACATCATTCACTCATGCACACTGACTTCCTTGCTTTTAGCCAACAGCCAGTTAATGCCATTGGGCAAGTGGGGAGTTGGGCAGCTGGATCAGTGAGCCTCTTTGGCACATGCATTCATCCTATGGCGGTATGTGATAGAGTCCTAGCAGGCCTGCGTATAGTTCCTTTCCGTGCTACTTTAGAGCCAGCTCACTCTATATCGTGGAATATGCACAGACACTGTTAGTTACCCCAGGGAATCCTCCCTCGTCTATCTACTCACCCAGTCTAAACTAGTTGTCTTCTACCCAGACATTGAATGTGCACTCTTAAAATACCCAAATGAGCCAATAAACCAACTGAAAATAAGCATATTTACAGTCCACCTTTTAATTTAGCTGCACTAACTCTGTATGATCGGATCAGTGGGTAAAGGGCTGGGCTGCGTTCCACTCCAGTTTTCTGGAAGAAATCACTTCCTTACCTTTGGTCCGGTCCACATTTTTCTCATCTCAAGCCCCGCGTAGGTAGTCACTGGCCCAAGGCATCATGGTGTGTAAAATAAAAGTGCTGAGTCCAATTGAAAAACAAAACAGGGTTATTTTGCGAAAATAAGCATAATAACAATATTGCAGCACAGAGATAAAGCTTTGCCTCCCCTAAGCTAGTGAGTATATAATGCCAACTCATCCCCCAATGTCCTTACGTTTATATACTTCTTGACTTAGGCAAGAGAAGGAAAGTTCACAAGATAGAAACAAAAAGTTAAACAGTTGGAGTAAGCAGGTGTTTAGCTTTCTCATGAGCAGTGTGCAAAATACATTGAAACTAAGATGACATAAAGGGAGCCTCATCCTCTGATCAAACTATACTTTGAATTCTCGTTTTAGAGCACCAAGTATGAAAGCAAGGCTCTGGACATCCAAAGCGAGAGGGCCAGAATAACTAGGTGTATCATCGGTAGACAACATGGCTGTTAGTTAAACAATATGGCAAATAGTAATGAAGCATTTAGGGTCAGATTTTTAAGTTTGATGTACAGCGTACAATCTATCAGGGTGCAGGACATTAGGTCCACAACCTTAATTGACTACTGCTGGCCTATTGGTGATCTCTGTACCTTGATAGATACCACTGTCACTGTGGTTTCTGTCGCTGTACCAAATGTTTGGTGGACAGCAGCTGCCGGTTTTGACGGTCATTCACCAAACTTTAACAAAGTGTTTGTTTTTCAAAAATTACACTGAATCAAATCGATGGTCTGGAATAACCAATGACTGGGTCAGAGATTAGGAAAGCTATCACTGATCTAGATAAGGGGAAAACATCAACCATAGATGGTTCTCCCATAGAGTTTTATGCTATGTATGTAAACATCCTGGCACCTATACTACACACTATTAATGAAGCTGCGGGCTTCCACGGTGTTTTAACACTATTTATGAAAGAGGTGTTGATAGTTACCATTACCTTTTACTTTCTTGCAATCTGGAAAATGTAGCAGCTTTAAGACCACTACCAGTGTTAAACATTTATTACAGGATCTTCAGTAAAGTGATAATGAATTGTGTGCTTAGAATATTGCCTTTGATGGTTCATCAAGACTTGGTTGTAGCACCTTTTCTAAGACGACAGTTCCACTTGTTAGAGTGGACCCCCACAATAGCTCCAGCCCTGCAGTACTTGCAGCAGACTCACAAAAAGATGTTGGCACAATTAGTTGGAGGTATAGGGATGAGACCATTTTGAAAAAAATGAGCTTGGCTTATACCAATCCGGCAGCCGGTGTGTGGACCACTAAGATTATGTCTGACTTGTTCCATATAGGTAAAGGAACAAGGCAGAGGTGTCCCCTGTTACCCCTGATACTTACTCTAGCACACCAGCATCTGGTAATCGTGATGTAGGTCTGGGAAAAGGATAGTGGCATTCCTACAGTGGATTGGCAACACAGAATTTTACTATATCCAAATAACATACCTTTGTACCTGTGAGATGGGGAAGTGGTTGAAATTATAGGGGTTTGGTGCTGTGTAAAGGTTTAAGGTTACCTGAATAAGTGTGTGTATTTCTAATCAGGCAGTTGCAGGTTGAAATGGGGCACCACACGCTGAATTGTTTTCTCAGGTGGGAACAACAAATGTTTAGTTAGTTGGGTGTCCCAGTGGACCGGACCACATGACTGAAAGTAATTTCGGCAAAACACTGGCTAGCCCAGGGCCAACACCACTTTCTGAAGGACTTTGACAATCAATATAATGTGTAGGGTCGCCTGGACAAAAATAATGTTCCTTCCAAGACACCTGCATTATTTTTCCACCCTATTGGTGATGCTACCTACCAGACTATTTATGGAGCTTGATGCTGAATTATTTGCTCTATTCTGGCATGATAGCAGATGTAGGTTAGCAGAGAGTGGAATGTGGGTTTGCTATTTGGTGGTCTAGTTGCTATGAGAAGCCAGGTTGTTTCCATATGTACACCTGGTCAAGGTGAAATATGTCACAGATGTTAATCAATTAGTGGAAATACCTAACATGTTCCTGCAGGCTAGGAAGGCACAGATAACCTGTTGCAACTGCTAAAAAACGGTATTGCTGGTCATGCACGCTAAGGAGATTGTCTACCGAGACAGAATAAATCCCAATTATTGCACTTCAAGTGCTTTTTAGTCTGAAAGAGATTGGGATGATGAAATGGGAAGTCTATGGGATACCAATGGTGAAGGACCTTGAAGACTTTGCAATTTTCTAATGTTTTTGAGCTTTACACATGACAACGTAATTCCTGTGTGGCAATTTCTGACTTATGGAGGTCTGGTTAATATCATGCATTCATTCTGGGAAGGGAATGTGTCAACAGAATCGCCCATATATAATGTTCAGCAAATACTACTCACCTTTGGGTCTGGGAGGAAGACAGTGACACTGTTCTACAAGATGCTCACGCCCAATGTTAAGAATGATTTACTGGACTCATGGGATAAAGGGTCCCAGAAAATAGGATAGGACTTGATAGAACCAGACTAGAAGTTGATATTGCATCACACTCTAAGAACCTAATTACGAGTCTGGTGGTCCTCGGACCGTCAGACTCATGGTGCGTCGGAGGTGGCGGTCTCCCAACCACCACATTACTACAACCTTGTTGGTCGTGTCGCCCTGGGACCGCCGACTCTGCCAGGAAACTGCTGTTCCTTGGAGGTGGCACAGTGGTCAAGAATCATCAATATGCCTGGCGTGACTGCTGCCATTCCACCAAGCATATTAGGACTTTCCTCACCCCACTAATTTCATGGAGCCCTTTACTCAATGAAAACAGTGGCAGTGAGAAAAGAGAAGGGGCCCTACAGGGCCCTCTTGTGCCTCAGTCCATGTGGATCCACCGGGGGGGGCACAACATGTGCCCTCCTGCCTGTGTGCATGCACCCCCAGTTTCGGACTTCACTGTCCATGTCATGCTAGAACTTTCTTTGATGTTACCTTTGCGGTGCCCAGTTTATGGGCACTGCTGTGGGAATGGCAACGAAACACCTGAGAATGACTAAAAAAGTAATTATATGGTGGGCAGTTCTCACACGGGTTTAACGATGCGGTGGCAGGACGGTCTCACCGCCGCGAGAACAAACTCAGAATCGGGCCCTTAGAGTGTACAGAACATAGGATTCAAAATGCAGAAATTAAATTTTTTGCATAGAACATACCTTACTCCTAAATAGCTGTACAGAGCGTACGTCGCTCAAATGCCCAGAGGCAGATGTCTATCACATGGTCTGGTCCTACCAAAACATTGCTGAATTTTGAGGGAAGTTTGCCTGAAAGTTAGAAAATATGCTGAGTAGATCTGAGACTTTAAAACCAGAAACTTGAAACCTGTCTGTTAGATCTAATGGCTCAACCAAGGAAAAAAGACGTCTGGCAATAGGATCTTGGGCCTGGCCCTGGCGTTAGCCGAAAGGTGTTTATCATTAACTTGGAAATCTATTAAATTCCTGGATTTTTGATGCAGTAGTTTGGAAGGCTCACATACTAGGCTAAAAGTGAGGGAGAAGCTCTCGACTTTGACAAATGTAAAGGAAGGTCAAAGCAGAGGCCATTTTGGCCTGAGAAGAGACAATATTATGTTTTAAGAATAGGCCTTAGGATGGCCAGACACACTGAACTCTGCGCCTGCGTACAAAAGGTCTCAATAAACTAGAACCAGCTGCAGTGCTCCTGGAATAATTTTCTTAGTAGGGGTTCTGAAAAATCCAAGCGTCACACAAATAACAAGTACAGCAAATAAACTACTTCAGTTCAACAGGAGAGTGGTAAGGGTGTGGTTTGTAGCCAGTGGTGTATTTTGGAGCACACTGTGGCAAATTTATTACTAAAGCATGTGGTGGTAGCACATTGTCATTTATGGAAAGCACTTTTTCAGCTGTCATGGCAAAAAAAATCACACTGACATAGTTTTAGTGATAACACTTTAAAATTATAAAGTGCGCAAACAAAAATGTGTGGCAAGCACGTTTTATCAAATATTTATCATCTGCACATCATCAGTGACTTTGTTTGCTTAGAGCCTGTTCAATCTTTGTTTTCATCACACTCCACCAATACAAAATTACAAAATTACATTTGTGCTTTCCTAACTGCTGATATGTTTTGAAATATGTATACAGTTAATTTATAGGTATTTAAATGTTGTTGTGTTATTAACGTTATAAAGAACTGACATCATACAGCCTTTCCATTTAAACTCCCTGTCTCCAGCAAGATTATCAGATAGTTTGCTTTGCAAAATGTTCCAAGAATAAGCATCAATTTGCCAGAAAACATAGCCTGACATTTGACCGCTGTCTTTAAAAATATATATTTTATTGAGTTTTATACATAGATATGCATCATGACAAACCATCCCAATTCAAGAGGCATGTTGTCAAGCTTCTGCAAGTTATTACCTAAATCCCATTAAAAGGTCAAGAGCTGGACAGTGTGTCCAAGCATATTGGTACATGGTAAAAACCAACCCATTGTCTTTCCCTCCCCCTCACAGACCCATCGATTGTCCCCAGGCCTGCTTCTTTTTGCCTCTCACCTATCCCAGTTAAGTCACCTTGTTTACAGTTGTCCATGGGCCCCATATCTTGTCAAATTTACGTGGACATCCCTTTGCTTGATATACTAGCTTCTCAGCTCTCATGCACCAGCCCATGTTATCTTCCCCTTTTCATAGGGACAGTAAAAAATGTTCCTCAAATATTTAGTTAGATCTCTTTGTGCTACCATCATGGCCACATTACAAAAAAGCAGAGTAGCAATCATGAAATTGGCTCCTCATATCCAAGGAGATCAATTGCGGGGTGAGCATCAATTGGCGGTCTAACACCTCTGAAATTCTACTGCCCACCTTCTCCCAGTATTCTTAACTGGAGGGCACTCCCAAATTGTATGGATCAGAGTACCTCTTCCATGGCAGCCCCTCAAAAAGTGATACTTTCAATCCTTCCCATTCAGAATAGCTGGGTTCTGGTAAAGTATGCCCTGTGAAGTAGCTTTAGCTGAATTAATTGGAAACCTGCCCTGATTGTTACTTTTCCCGGATATCAACATGCCATTCCCCAGTCGTCATCTTCAAGTATGCCCAGGCAGCTGCGGCTCCTCCATTGGGGCATGGAGGCGTCGCCCCACTGCTTTCTCGCAGTGCGAGAAGCAGGACCATTTTATGTTGCTGCTTCTTGCACTGCGAGAAAGCAGAAGTGCCTAGTTGGGGGCGGGCAGGTAGACGGTCCTGGTCGAGGGCAGGGGGAGTGGCTTGCCCACTATTGTGGGCTCTGACTGTTTGATGGCCCCAGGGCCAACCAAACCAGTCATGCGTACTCTACATTTTCTCTATGTAGGCTGCATGCAGCCTAAATGGAGAAAATGGCCTCCTGACAGGCGCATGGCTGGGGTGCTGTCCGCTGCACTGTACCAGTCACAATGCTGCCATTGCAGCGCTCTGATTTGCTTAGGGGATGGGGGCTGCAAGGTAAAACACGGCCAGGAGCAGCAGAGGTTCTGGCGGTGGCGCGTGATCCGAAGGAAGGTACGTTTTTTATTTTATGCAGCTGTTACTCGAGAGAAGCAATTCTGAGTCCAAACAGTACGCACACAGAGTTTATTTAAATAGGGCTTTCCCCCGTGTAGCTATGAACTATATGGCGAATACAACTTAGAGTAGAAAATTATTAAGCGACCTCTGGCGATCTTCATTGTATCAGGAATCAGGCGTCGGCAGTGCACAAATGCTGGACAAAGTTGCCCCGATTATATGTAATTTTGCTACAGCCTTAAAAATGATCTCAACCTTTTAAGGCTCCGGCAAGGGTGACACTGAGTGGTTTTGGAGGGTGATCCCATTTCAGTCGACGGAGATCAAATTTTTGGGCGAGCAAGGGAGTTTTTCAGGACTGGTTTGATGACTCTGTTCAAGTCTATGGGAAGCAGCTGAGTGGTATGCTTGAACTAATAATTTATATAGACCGTCTGGTACAACATAACATTTTTGCCCTGCTCATCCATTCAAATACAACTGGCGGTGGGAGTAGAAGTCTGCCTTTAACTGTGTAGGAATAGGACTAAGGCAGAGCAGCCCCAGCAAGAAACTCCATCTGGCAGGTTCATATTAAGTAATTATATTTGGGGGATTGTGAGTGATCTGCAGTGATGACCTGTGAGTTGTGAGTATGTATTCATTATTGGGTATATGAGCGCATATTAGCCTTGTAGCAAATCGCACCGGTAAACGGGAGTCGATGAAGAGTTGCACATTTTTAAGGTTTTAGTCCTGCTGCAGTTAGAGTGGTTATGTTGTGCTCCCTATTCCCGGTGCTTTATCAGATCTAGTGTGAAAGATAATGTGAAGCAGAGTATAAAGCATGCTTGGCGGCATGCAATATTGCTATCAACCGACGGACAGTCTTGTCGGTGGGAGACATGCATCCGGGGCTACCCCCAACAAAAACAAACGATTTAGCCATAATGTTTACTCTTTTGTGTCGGAGGGAAGGGTCGGGATCCTCTCCTGTCAACTAGTAATGGGGGCACATTAGACTTGTGAAAGAATAGCACACGGTGGCACTTATGGACAGAGCACGTGGTAGGCTGGCGTCTGATATGCATCCAATTAGACTGACAGTTTTGCCAGTCATTGTCTTTGTTAGAACAGATTCACCATTGCTATATTAACCTTCCTGCTTTCGCAAATTTTCTTGAAAATGCACCATTTGCCCATTCTTTTTTCAAGATTTTCTCGGGGGTGGTTCGGGCTCGCTCGCAGCAGTGCAGTACGACAATTGATTTATGCCTCACCACTTCGAAATGTCACCAGCCACCACTGTGCCCAGGTCCCTCTTCCACTTCTCTCTCAGTGTATCAAACAGTAGGAAACTATTCTGGAGAAGGTTGGAGTAAATCTGGGATATATTATGGCTCTTTGGTTTTGGGAACCACCTGTAGGTTGCTTAAGTGATCTGACTTCTATAGTGGGGTTTCTAACATCAGCTTGCCTTGCCACCGTAGGGCTCAGGCCGCTTGTTTCCTTATCTTCACCACTGTGACCATCAACAGGGGCAGGGGTACCAATACATTCCGCCTATATAACTGCCGAGCATAGCACTCTGGTTCCATTGCTCTCCTTTCTGCCATCAATGAGGGCTCTTGATGGATCGAGAAAACCCAGTTGCTAATCAGCAACAGTTGCGTGGCCCATTAATATAGACAAAAATTCTTGAGAGCTATTCCCCCCTCTGTGGAAAGTCTAGTCAAAGTTGTCGGGGCAATTCTGGGTGTCCCCATACCAGAGCAATACTTGTTTTACCTCATCCACTGAAAGAACAAATTAATCCGGGACCTCACAGGGAGTGTTTTACAGTACGTACATGAAAATGGGTAAGTAAATCATATTTTAAAGAGCTGCCAGCCCTAATAAACATAGTGGGAGTTTCCTCCACCATCCTGCATCATTCCTTTAACCATACAGACCTTAATCATAGTAGTTTTGTGGAGAAATAAGTATTATTCTTCGGTTACAAAGAGCCCCAGATACATAGAATCCTGAGTATCCCACCTTCAGGGGAGGGTAGTTCCATTCCCAGCCTAGCTCAGCCCCAGAGAGCGTAAATGATGCAGGCCATTTGATATGGATCCGAGCAAAGGATCCAAACATTTCAAGAATATGTAACGCCCTTGGTATGGAGCACTTTGGGTCCGCTAGATAGAGTAAGATATAATTTGCCTAAAGTGAAATGATGTGCTTCCAATCTGGGTCCCAGCGAAGGATGGATCCATATGGCCAGTGGTTCAAGCAACAATGCAAAGAGCAGGGCGAACAATTGGCAGCCCTATCTGGTGCCCCTCTGTAGCCTGAATTCCTTTGACAAATGCAAACACAACAGCTGATGGACGGAATGCTGAACCAATCAAATATTCACCCCCAATCACAGATCTGAGTTAAATCCATTGTTTTTTTGCATGCCTCATCATTCCAGTTAAACCCAGTCATATGCAAATAAGTCTTGACCCTGTGTACCATAGGAACAGTTCAGCCCAAACTGCCAGGTCAGGTCCTGCCAGGACCAGAAACAAGCATCCTGCTACTGATTTTGGGGTTTCACCCCTCATCAGCCAGGTTAGCTTGAATCTGGTGGTGTAGCTAGCATGGGACCCACGTCTGTGCATACCCTTCCCACTTCCTTGACAAATGAAGAAACAACAGATGAGGGACAGAATACTGAACCAATCAAACATTCACCCACAACCACAGATCTTGGTTAAATCCATAGTTTTTTTTTTGCACAACACGCCATTCCAGTATAGCCCAGCCATATGCAAATCAGTGTTGACCTCGTGCCCCATGGGAACAGTCCAGCCAGAACTGCCAGGACAGGTCCTCCCTGGACTAGAAACAAGCATCCTGGGACTGGTTTCTGGGTGTTACCCCTCATCAGCCAGGCTAGCCTGAATCTGGATGTGTAGCAAACACAGGCCCACATTTGGGCATACCCCTCCCACTTAGGGTGACAAATGCAAAAACAATGGCTGATGGATGGAATGTTGAACCAATCAAACATTCACCCCAGTCACAGATCTGGGTTAAATCCATAGTTTTATTTTGCACATCACGCCATTCCTGTTTATACGCAGCTACATGCAAATCAGTCTTGACCCTGTGTCCCATTGGAACCGTCCAGCCCTAATTGCTAGGCCAAGTCCTTCCTGGACCAGAAACAATCAACGCTGGGACCTGTCAGCCAGGGATTTCATCTGGTGGCGTTGCAAGCACGGTACCCACATCTGGGCATACCCTTCCCACTTAGGGGGACAAATGCAAAAACAACAGATGATGGATGGAATGCTGAACCAATCAAACATTCACCCCCCTTCACAGATCTGGGTTAAATCCAGCGTTTTTTTTGCACGCCATTCCCGTTTAGACCCAGCTATATGCAACTCAGTCTTGACCCTGTGTCCCATGGGAACAGTCCAGCCCGAATTGCTAGGCCAGGTTATCCCTGGACCAGAAACAAGCATCTTGGGACCGGTATCGGGGTTTTACCCCTCATCATCCAGGCTAGCTTGAATCTGGTGGTGAAGTGAGTACGGGACTCACGTCTGGGATCACACTTCCCACTTAGGGCAACAAATGCAAAAACAACAGATGATGGACAGAATATTGAATAAATCAAACATCCATCCCCAGTCACAGATCTGGGTTAAATCCATTGATTTTTTGCACACCACGCCTCAACAGCACCCTGTGGACTCTGACCCTGGCTATGGGGTCACTGTACAGTAGTCTTACCCAGAAAAGAAAACTCAGGCCAAAACCCATCTTTTGTATGATAGCTAGTATGTAAGGCCATTTCAGGGAATCAAATGCTTTTTCAGCATCTTGGGCTAGCAGGATAGCTGGTTTGCCTAAGCGATTCCTGCACGCCAGACACCCTGCCAACCAACTCACATTGTTCCTTGTTGCCCTATAGGGAATTAAACCCAATTGTTCCAGAGCCACAATGTCGTCTGCCACCTGAATCAGCCTGTTTACTAGTGCCTTTGCCAATATATTTTGTTTCCACGTTCAGCAATGATATTAGACTGTATGAAGCATAGTCCTCTGGTTCTTTCCCCATTTTATGAATCAAAAGGATCATCGCCTCCCTAAGATTTCTCAGGAATGCACCAATCTCTATGATGATTTCAAATATGCTTGAATGGTGCTTAAAAAATAATATTTTTTTCTTTAACAATAAAATATTTGTGTAACAGCGTGAGGCAGCTATGGGAACCTATTTCGCCGACAGCTCATCGAATTTGCATAAGGGCTGATGGGTGGAGCAGGTTCCCAATGGCCCTCACTTGAAAAGTGCATGGATAACCTCATACTATGTGTCTGCTTTATAGATGATTTTTATTTTTATTTCAAAAGGGAACAAAATGTCAGCTAACCATGTTGTGTCTGAAATGAATGAGGGTGAGTTAAACCTGAAATTCACTAGTACAGTTAGTAGCATGGAAGTGGAATTTTGGGATTGGAAATTAATTGTCGATCAAATTAAGTTGACTTCCACACCTTTCAGAAAACCGAGTGTAGGTAATAGCACTTTGAATGTTGTTAGCTTTCACCCAACTCCCCTCAAAGAGAGTATACCCTATGAGGAAAGTTTGAAAGGCAAAAGAAGTTGCAGTACTACAGATGAATCTGAGAAAACTCAAGAAGTTATAATCAAGAGATTGGAGGTGAGGAAATAAAGTAGCAAAACACTTGAGACTTCCAAAGGTAGAGTCCAATGGTCAGAAAGAAAGATGCATTATTTAAGAACATCAAAAAAGAACCCTACGGGATGTGTAGATTTATTACTACATTCCACGCTAAACATGATATTGGTAGAGCTATACTAAATAAACACTGGCACCTTGTTGAAAACATAAAGGAAGAAAAAGGAAAAGAGCTAATATATTTTCAGTAATGCCCACTTGGGCTCAATTACTAGCATTAATGCGACCCCTTTGAAATTATTACAGGGAGCATGAGTACTGGAAAATATTTGGTTCAGCTGAATGTTTTGTATATTGTGCTTTCATATTAATCTTCTATTTGTTATATCCACAATGAATATTATGAATATAATATGATGTAAATGTAAAGATTCTAGGCAATTTAAAAATACATATTTTTATTTTGAATACAAGCATACAATAATGCATAATACAGTGGATACAGGTGTTAATGCAACTCTCTTTATTCACAGGTAAGATACAAACAGCGAACGAGTCGGCGGTAAGATATACAAAATCAAGGAAACAAAAGTCATGGACATCCGAGTGCAATAGCTCCTCAGTATCTGTAAATGGATACCTCCCAAACCACTCCACCTCCCTCACCTGCCCTCCCACAGTCATTCGCCCAGATAGGCACACAATTTACCTCAAACTTTGTCCCATTTTTTGGGGCAGCTTCTACTTTGGTAGACTATACGTTCCACCCTCTGACACCAGAGCAACCAGTCGAGGAGAGACCCTTGACCCCAGATGCAAGCTATGTTGCACTTGTCCACTATCGCTGCGGTCGCCAAGCAGATCTTCTGCTACCTAGGCCACACCTCTTCTCCAGAGACATTCAAAAGGAGGAGTTTGGCATCTGTGGGGACCTCATACATCAGTCATGACTTGCAGGACCGCTTTCCAGAAGACTAAAATCAATGGGCACTCCCACAGTATATGGAAGACGGTGCTCTCCTGGCCACAACCTCACAGACAGAACAGCGTGTCTCCCCAGTTCATTCTAAGTAGGAGATCCCGAGAATAGTATGCCCCATGGAGTATCCTGAGTTTGATTAACCTAAATCATGCCCATATGGCTACCTCCCTGGGGCTTTGAATGGCTTCCGCCCAGTCCTCATCAGCTAAGGACCACATGTCTTTCTCCCTGGACACCCTCAGAGTTGCCAAGAAATTGAGTTATTATCTTCCTATAGGACATGGAAACTGCCTTAGTCTCCAACAGTGATAAAATAAAGAGATCCTCCAGTGGGGCTGCCTCCAGTACTTGATCCCCTTCCACTATGTGTCTGCGAAGGGCATGTCTTTATAGTTTTCAGTCTCTGCCATGTTGTATTCCTGTCATAAGGTGTTGAAGAACACCATTCATTGTTTGTCATCTCCAATTAGCACCCAAGTGAGAAATACCTATTAGATCACATTTTGTAAAGCCCCTGAGGTCCCCACCTCACTCAGATTGTCACTACATCACAGCCAGCACAAGGCTGTTAATGTGCCTTCCCAGCCTAAATACCTTGACGCCTCCCTCCATAACCGGACAACTGTCTGGGAGTGTGTTCACAACTGACCTGTTGTATAGAGTCATTTCAAACTCTCCCTTCTCCTTGGCTTCTCTGCTCAATGCCAAATGCTGGTTCCACCCTTCCCTCGAAGGCCCAGTCATTGACTGTAATGATCTGCTCAGCCCAGTAATACTCGAGGACATCAGGTACCACCAATACCCCCTCACATACACACCTACCGAGTTTACTCAATGCTGTGCGGAGCTCCCTATATTCCACAACAGAGTTCTGACTTCAGAATCAGTTTTTTGAAAACCTCTGGGGTTACCTTGTAAGGGGTATCAGCAGTTGTGACAAGGCCATCATTATTAAAAGGGCGGCCCTCCCCAGCAGGGATAGTGAGCGGGTTCCCCATTTTTCCACATCTCAGTGGATTCTGTTGACCAGTGGATTCAAATTCATTTTCAGGAATTGTTCTTGTCCCTGGATGACATAAATGCCCAGATACACAAAGCCCTCCTTGGCAATCTGAGTGGCACAGTCCGAGGGCAATGGCGGCCTCCCCCTCGGCCAGAGGGAAGACTAAAAACGTGCCCCAGTTAAGTTGATACCCAGAATGATCTCTGAAGATTCGGAAGGTCTGGAGAATCCTGGTAATAAACCAGAGGGGTCTGGTGACATATACCAATATGTTGTTGGCATAAACTGAATTATATTCATCCCATGCCCCATAAGCATTAATGTCCCAAATCAAAGGGTCCAGCCAGACTCAGTTTGCAAACAGCTCAAGAGCCAGCACAAATATCATGGGGTCAAAGGGCAGCCCTATTGCGCGCCCTGCCTAGAGTGAAGCGCTCTGGAGAACGTACCGTTGACCCTCACCTATGCCAAAGGGTCTCACCCATCTGCAATACCCTGGGTCAAATCTCTTGAGGGTTGCAAATATATAATTCCACTCAACACTGTCAAAGGCCATGCAGGAGTCCAGAGATAGGAGCACGGCCGGTTTGAAGTTTCGGTTCCTGGTTAAATGTAACAAGCCGTACAACCATCTCAAGTTTAAATGAGTGCTAAGGGCCGGCATAAAGCTGGCCTGATCTGGGAGAATCAATTTGGCAAAGACTGACTTCAATTTAGTCGCTAAGGACTTTGCCAGCACCTTGACCTCCAGATTGAGCAGCAATATATTCCTATATGAACCACAGTCCTGGGTGTTTATCCTTTTTTTGGATCAGGACAATGATCTAGCAATAGATATCTTTTTCAAAACCAGAAGGTAGAGAGCTAGGATTATAGGACGGCCGTCCGTGTCCCTAAATATATTTTCATAACCAAGGAAATGGCCAAGAGCAATGGCTGTCTGACGTATGTGATGTCTGGCACCTCAAAGGTTTGGTAATAAAACCCTCACACACCAACCTGGTTGGTGTCATGCTTCATCATCGGGTCCCAGCTAGGTAGCCGAGTGCTGCGACACCTAGCTTGTTCTTTAATAGTGTCTATGACCATAGTCCATCGATACTGTTTACTTTTTAGGTCATAACTAGACAACACATTATATTTCTCCTATTAAACAATTTATCCTTAACATTCAGGATAAAATTCATGTAAAGTACATTAGTTTAACACATTGCTTGATTAAATGTTTACAGATCATGCAGAAAGGTCTACAAATGCTTATGTTTTTGCATTTTTCATATCTTGAATAACTCTTTTATTCTCACTTCGTTATCACAATAAAGTAATACAATTGATGAATTTTTGTTTTGTTTTTATACAGTGCAGTTACTTTGCTATTTGTTGACTAGCAGGTCAAAAATAGGGGAGCTCCTCCTGTCCATGTAAATACAAAAAGATGAAGTGGTACTGGAAGGAAGAAAAGGAAGAAGAGAGTGTTTAGTTTTGAACAAGATAGAGGAGGGGGAGATTGTTCACGTGAAGATTCAAGTTACAGGTCAAGTAAATTCCTATAAAGTGCAAATATAATGTTGTGAATAAAGTGCAAACTGAGCAATCTTTGTAAGGTGCATATGTGGTAGCAGATCATTTATGCAAATTTTAAATTATACAAAATTATATCATATATTCCGAGATACTTAAGTAGTACTCCACTTGATTCAAGTTTAGCAGCGATGAATCGTGATTGAAAGTGTCAGTGCTGAACTGGCTGTTACCAGCATCATTTTATTAAGTGCACAAACATACTGTTTCACATTTCTCTGGAGATGTGCTAAAGTATAATTATAATCAGAGGAGTTAATCTGTTTATAAATGCTAATGCTTCAATAACTATTAGCAGCTTCATTTCATAAAGTGCATATTCTATCTAGCATTTCCCTCACGCTCATTATAATGGGTTCGACTTTCTTAGAAGTGTAAATGCATCAATAACAAATGTTTAAAAATTCTTATAACATATGGGTTCCCTGAACACTCCCATAAATCCAGATAAGTTCAATGTTTTAGCTACTGTAGATGAGAGTTATCTTACAGATGTACATGTAATTCTGTAACCAAGTTATGTACCATCTGCTTTTCAGTTACCATTAAAATTATCAATCTTGATTCCATTCTTCTCAATAATCGTCTCTATCACCTCCGCTCTCATTTTTCTTTATAAACTTAATTCCAAAATACTGAAGGTTCCTGGTCTCTACTTGATGTTCCTCCCAAAAACGTTTTGCAATTGGGTAAGAGTAATCTCAATTTTTGATGGCCAGAAGATGTTGCTGAATTCTTAATCTAACTTTATTGACATTATGACAGTACTTCCCATTAGTAATACATATATATATATATATATATATATATATATATATATTCCAGCTCCGAAGTACCCAACGTACAAAGGAGCACCCGGACCTCAGCTGCACACAAGGAGCCTTGAATGGTAAGCGCGCCTCCAGCACAACGATATCCTTTGACTGTTCAAACTGCCCTGGATGCCTGACGCGTTTCGAAGTGTCCCCACTTCTCTTCAGAGGCTTTGGCAGTTATGAAGGAGCGCTTGAGGCACCACCCCCCTTCTTGCTTAGATGTACGCCCTGGATGGGACTTATGGGACTTGTAGTGCCCCACGTCGCGCTAATGTTCAGTTGGTAACTTTTCAAGCCCACAGATGGGCCTCGCTGTGTGGAATTCGTGCAAAATCCATATGCTGCTGTCCCATGTTCTCAGCCCGTAGTCAAGACCGCATGGCCCCCGGTTCTTTCAGGGTGGTGCTACTTCCGCGGCATGGGTCGCCGCGTAAATATTCCAGCTCCGAAGTACCCAACGTACAAAGGAGCACCCGGACCTCAGCTGCACACAAGGAGCCTTGAATGGTAAGCGCGCCTCCAGCACAACAATATCCTTTGACTGTTCAAACTGCCCTGGATGCCTGACACGTTTCGAAGTGTCCCCACTTCTCTTCAGAGGCTTTGGCAGTTATGAAGGAGCGCTTGAGGCACCACCCCCTTCTTGTTTAGATGCACGCCCTGGATGGGACTTATGGGACTTGTAGTGCCTCACGTCGCGCTAATGTTCAGTTGGTAACTTTTCAAGCCCACAGATGGGCCTCGCTGTGTGGAATTCGTGCAAAATCCATATGCTGCTGTCCCATGTTCTCGGCCCGTAGTCAAGACCGCCTGGCCCCCGGTTCTTTCAGGGTGGTGCTCCTTCCGCGGCATGGGTCGCCACGTAAATATTGCAGCTCCGAAGTACCCAACGTAGAAAGGAGCACCCGGACCTCAGCTGCACAAAAGGAGCCTTGAATGGTAAGCGCGCCTCCAGCACAACGATATCCTTTGACTGTTCAAACTGCCCTGGATGCCTGACGCATTTTGAAGTGTCCCCACTTCTCTTCAGAGGCTTTGGCAGTTATGAAGGAGCGCTTGAGGCACCACCCCCCTTCTTGCTTAGATGCAAGCCCTGGATGGGACTTATGGGACTTGTAGTGCCTCACGTCGCGCTAATGTTCAGTTGGTAAGCTTTCAAGCCCACAGATGGGCCTCGCTGTGTGGAATTCGTGCAAAATCCATATGCTGCTGTCCCATGTTCTGGGCCCGTATTCAAGACCGCATGGCCCCCGGTTCTTTCAGGGTGGTGCTACTTCCGCGGCATGGGTCGCCGCGTAAATATTCCAGCTCCGAAGTACCCAACGTACAAAGGAGCACCCGGACCTCAGCTGCACACAAGAGCCTTGAATGTAAGTGCGCCTCCAGCACAACGATATCCTTTGACTGTTCAAACTGCCCTGGATGCCTGACGCGTTTCGAAGTGTCCCCACTTTTCTTCAGAGGCTTTGGCAGTTATGAAGGAGCGCTTGAGGCACCACCCCCCTCCTTGCTTAGATGCACGCCCTGGATGAGACTTATGGGACTTGTAGTGCCTCACGTCGCGCTAATGTTCAGTTGGTAACTTTTCAAGCCCACAGATGGGCCTCGCTGTGTGGAATTCGTGCAAAATCCATATGCTGCTGTCCCATGTTCTCGGCCCGTAGTCAAGACCGCATGGCCCCCGATTCTTTCAGGGTGGTGCTCCTTCCGAGGCATGGGTCGCCGCGTAAATATTCCAGCTCTGAAGTACCCAACGTACAAAGGAGCACCCAGACCTCAGCTGCACAAAAGGAACCTTGAATGGTAAGCGCGCCTCCAGCACAACGATATCCTTTGACTGTTCAAACTGCCCTGGATGCCTGACGCGTTTCGAAGTGTCCCCACTTCTCTTCAGAGGCTTTGGCAGTTATGAAGGAGCGCTTGAGGCACCACCCCCTTCTTGCTTAGATGCACGCCCTGGATGGGATTTATGGGACTTGTAGTGCCTCACGTCGCGCTAATGTTCAGTTGGTAACTTTTCAAGCCCACATATGGGCCTCGCTGTGTGGAATTCGTGCAAAATCCATATGCTAGTGTCCCATGTTCTCGGCCCGTAGTCAAGACCGCATGGCCCCCGGAACTTGGAGCTTTCATATATATATATATAGAGAGAGAGAGAGAGAGATGGAGAGATATATAGATATATATAGATAGATAGATGTATATATGTAATATATGTAGATAGATAGATATAAACATATGCATATATACATCTATGCATACACATATATACACATATATTTATATACTTACATATATATATATATATATATATATATAGATACTGCTGTTTTCATCCAAGAAATCTAATATGCAAAGGAAAGATGAATCGCGGACCCAAAGGTTCTTTGTGCCAAAAGTTTATTTAGACACCCTGCATCAATGCCGCCATATATATATATATATATATCAGCTCCGACGCTTGCAGTAATTATGCACGCTTAGACACTCACGGGGACTTTAAAAATGCTCTTTTAATGTATAGCAGTCGCGTTTCAGCATTGGCTTTCATCAGTGCTTTTTAAAAGAGGTAACAATGTTTAAATGCACAGCGCGTTTTTTAAACCATATGAGGTCTCTCGTGATTGGCACTTTGAAATGGTGGTGATTAAGGAAGGACTCCGATGAAATTCACCTCCCCAGGCTGCCATCTCAGCAAGAAAATAATAAAATGTACAGAACCTTGGCTATATCGACTTTTTTTTTTTACCAAGGTAGATGTCTTGTAATGCAAAAAAACATTATATATTCAACACATAACTTTTACCAAAATGTAATACATATTAAAAATAAATATGTTAATGTGGGAGTAGTTTTCAAAATTATTCTTGACGAAACTTCATAAATAAATTAAACAGCTATACTCAAATAATTAATTAATACAAAAGTATTTTTATAAGTTTATTTTCCTGTACAATTGTATTTATTCAGTTCTGTTAATACATATTTTACACTATTTTGCATTCATATTTTATATTGAAATGTGTTAATAATTTTTTAAGATAAATAAACTTTCATAATGTTCCCTATATTTTCCCATCTGGAGATTCCACCACAGTGGTGGAGATTTCCACCAAGGTGTGAAAAGCCAATAAGGGCAACTTGTCATTCACAAATCTTAGATGTCACCACTCCATGAACTGAGGGGTTGGATATATTTATAAGTCTGCACTTAAGTGTTAATCTACCCAAAGAAGTAGTACAAAATGTCGATTTACACCTTAGGGCAGGAGTAGACTTATACATCATTACATTTACACATGTAAATTACCTTTGCGAATAGGCCCCATTGCCTCAACCAAAACGGATGCTGATGTACTTAATAACTGACAGCCCCATATGTTTAGGTTATTCAATTTGAGGTTAAATAAGACAGGTCAGACTTGCTTATGTGTTGATATAAACTACAACTCATGCTCACAAAGTGATTAAGAGAGACCAAGATTGGCACGGTATTTCTGACATTGTTCATTGTTTGCCCGTGCACTGAACGTGAATGTCACGCAAATATATAATGAAAATCATAACTAGTAACATTTATTTTGAAAAAAAAAGTAAGGTTGGGAATCTGTGAGCGTCACAGATTCCTAGATATGTTCCATGAATTCTTTGTGGGTGCCTAAAAAGACCGAAATGTGCTCCAACCCTAGGTGTGAGCCTAGCGGAGTACATTTCTCACTTTTCATTGGCAGTTTTGTTTTGTGACCTGAGCCCTGGGGCCTGCCTATTTTCACTCGAATGCGTTTGTTAATCATTCTGTCTCATGTGCCCTTATTCATCTCGTAGGACAAACTGTTTGAGCTGAAGGAATTCCCAGGGTGCTTCTGTCCCTGCTGTTTTCACAATAAACGTGATGTTCTCATTTGCATTGTGTGTCTCCAGGGCATATATTAAGTGTTATGAGGTTACAGTTTAGAAACTCTTTTGAGAAAGGTCTCGTCTGGGAGACCATCCCCGCTAGCAGTCGCGCAGAAGCGCCTACGAATCGGTTTCCAAGTGCATTTTTACTTGACATTCTAGTTGTCAGAGTGTGTAATTTCTTGTATTGCTTATTTCTGGATGCTACTAAGTTTGTTTGTTCCTGTTCAGTGGTTTTGTGCCTCTGTTGCCCACATTTGATTTTTGCTCTATTGCTATTCTACGCGCTCTGTTGCTAATCTACCCACTCTGTATATTTCTAGTTAAATCACTGGAAGTCCAAAAACCTAAACCCCAGTTATGTCTAATTTTCATTTATTTACACAGGCCTATCAGACTTTAATCGCTGGGGTTGATACAATAACATGATGAGGTGTGCACTGGACGCAACTTTTTTTGTTTTTTTTTGCCAAATGCCATAAGCACCTACTTTTACTAAGTTTATGAAAAAACACAAGTGCTTTGGCTATGCAGCAACAAATTGACTAAACATGTTGTTCCATAACATGAGGCTTGTGTGCAACTTGACTTATTTATGTCAGGGAAAGGTTTATGGTTCTCTATCAAGGGCTCTGCCCTTCGGACTCATGTCACGGGGTTTCCGTCTGTGGGAGCTAGGTCTACAAAGCTTTCTGGAAGCTTTCAAGTTGGTCATTGTTTATTAATACTCAATTGAGGGTTACATACACTCTTTTAAAAAATAACCTGGAGAACGTACAGTATTTCTCCCATTGACTTCTATTGCTGCCCGTGTCAGGATTATGGACGTGTATGGAGCTTGCAAATAGGCTGCTGCAGGATCGAAGATCAGAAATTCAAATATACGTTTTTTCCATACCTGTCAGGAGCACAGAGAAATCGCTATGACAGGCAGAGAATGCGTGACAAAAATGTTGTGCACTTGTATGCAGGAGCAGGTTATTGGCAGTGCATAATCCTTAGTCACACAAGGCCAGCCCCCTGCAATGTGCCTTCTGAAGCATATGGCCACGTCTGAACTGGGGTGGTGTGGTGAGCAAAATAATGATGGATTAAACCCAGATCTGTGACTGGGATGAATGTTTTGCCAATGTGCAACATTCCGTCCATCAATTGTTGTTTTTGCATTTGTCACCCTGAGTGGGACGGGTATGCCCAGAGGTGGGTCCCGTGCTCACTGCGCCACTGGAATCAAGCTTTCCTGGCTGATGACGACTGATAGCCAGAAACCGGTCCTAGGATGCTTGATTCCGGTCCAGGGAAGACATGGCTTGGCAGTTCGGGCTGGACTGTTCCCCTGAGGCACAGGGTCAAGACTGATTTGCATATGGCCATGTCTGAACTGGGGTGGTGTGGTGAGCAAAATAATGATGGATTAAACCCAGATCTGTGACTGGGGTGAATGTTTTGCCATTGTGCAACATTCCGTCCATCAATTGTTGTTTTTGCATCTGAAGCAAGCAGAGGAATCCGGTATTGGCATGCAAGAATCAGGAGTTGGGGGACCAGACTTGAAATTGGTAGTCTCCCGCCTAAATCTGTTCAGTAGGGTTGGCATTTTTGCACGGGGCTCATGACCCTGGCTATGCTACTGGTCCGGAGTGATACATGCAGACCTGAATGTTTGGCTGTAAGAGTGGGTGGTTGTTGTGCGACCCATGTGGGAAGAGTAAGGGATGTGGGAAGAGTAAGGTACCTGAAGTCCAGACAAATGGTCTGGTTGTGTTGAGATGATCGTGACTCTGCTTATATGCATGCTTGTGTTTAAAGTGTATGCGAGACAGATCGCACATGTGCAGCTCTAATTTATCTGAAAGTTGTTGAGTTCCTGGCTACAAAATGTATTATCCTGTCTTGTGTTGTGGTGTACTAGTTTCGTGGTTGGTGGGTGTTTTCCTGGAGGTGCTAGGGTATCACTTATAGCACGGAAATTCAGGGGCATATTATCAAGGAACGGCGTTAAAATTATCGCCGCTTTAGCGGCAGGAAACTGCTGCTAAAGTGGTAATAATGGGTTTGATAATATGCCCTTGAGAATTCCAATAGAAGCAAATGTTCTGGTGTTAACATGGGCTTCCATTGGAATTCTCTACGGCAGTGTTTCCCAAACTGGGGTCCGCGGACCCCCAGGGGTCCGTGACACATTCCCAGGGGGTCCGTAGGCAACAGTTTTAAAAGCACAGACAAGTTTCTTGTATAATTAGCAGCTTTCCAGCAACAATAAAAGTGTCAAGATAATGCCAGTGATTAATGTACCTGCTGGAGCTGAGGAGAGTTTTGTTCAGTGGCAGCTTTGACTTAACTAATGTAGCACAGAGGGTTAATGTGCCTACTGCAAAGAGCAATTAACATGCATTTAAAAAAGCAGTATTTTATGTGCATAGGTTCGTGGTTACTGCTTTTCTCAGAGAGATTCTTTTGTTACTGTGCACTTCATTATAAGTGACAATCGTAATATAGCAGAGGGTCCTATAAACTGTCATCTAAGAGCTGCTTGCAAACTGCATGGTACCAGTTAGTGACTTATATTTTGTCCCAGTTATTCATTATCCTGATGCTGCTAAAAAGATTTATTTGGGTGGAAATACATTTTTAATGTTAAAGTCAGTGCTAGCCACTGTGTTCTGTTCTGAAACCTTGAGGTTTTTTTTTCAGACTAAGCACTCTTTAAACATTTTATATACACACTGATTTACATGCATGATTCAATGGCTCTATATGTGTGTGATGTAAAGTGCTCTGACATCCTCCAATGGTATGAGAGATGCTATAAAACAAATGAAATACATGTGACAGAGGGGCTATTACTTCAAAATAAAATACTAAGGGCCAGATGTACGATCTGTTTTTATATGTGCGAACGGGTTCACGAACCCGTTTGCGCATGCAAAAACCTATTGGGCCATGTACATTGCCTATTTTGCGAGTCGCAATTTGTTTGCGACTCGCTAAATACGTTTTGCAACTTTCTATTTGGAAGGGGCATTCCCTCCCAAATAGCGAGTCTCAAAACCATGTACAAATGTTTGGTGGTCGCAAAACATTCGCAATTACCACCTACTTCAAGTAGATGGTAATGCATTTGCAAATGGAAAGGGGTCCCAAAGGGTCCCCTAGGGACCCCTTCCCCTTTGCAAATGCATGCAAAACATTTTTTTAAGGGTTTTGCAAATGCATGCAAAACATTTTTTTAAGGGCAGGCTGTGGTCCCAGGGACCTCTGCCTGCTCTTAGAAAATGAAACGAAAACGTTTCATTTTCTTCTTTTTTAAATGCATGGTAAACGGGTTGCATTTTCTTTTTAAAACTGCTTTATTTAAAAGCAGTCCCAGACATGGTGGCCTGTAGAGCCCAGCAGGCCACCATACCTGGGAGGGCTGGCATTCCTCATGACCTCACAAATTGCGAGAGGCTCATTAATATTAATGAACCTCGCAATTTGCAACCCCATTGGGAATCCCAAACAGTGTTAAACACACTGTTGTACATTTCATTTAGGGACTCGCAATTTGCCACTCGCCATGTGTTGCCAACTGCGAGGCGCTAAATGAAATGGTCGTACATCTGGCCCCAAAATCCTTAGTACTTTGAGTATTTGTTTTGTGTGCACACGTGTGTATTTTTTTCGGATTACTGTTTTAATATTTGAAATTTAACTCATACAAATTGCTTGGGGGTCCCGGCCTCCAGTGGTGACTCAATGGGGGTCCTCAGGAGTCAAAAGTTTGGGAACCACTGCTCTACGGCATATTATCAAGCCCATTATCGCCGTTTTAGCAGCAGTTTCTTGCAGCTAAAGCGGTGATAATTTTAACGCCGTTCCTTGATAATATGCCCCCAGGTTTTTACGGCCTTCTGAAATGTCAAAGAAACAGTCCCTTCCCATATACCCTCAGGCCTTGGCCATAACGCTAGTGATGTCTGTTAAAATATGGCTAGATTAGAAACTATTTGTTGCAGGTGCTGGACAAGCTTAGTGAGCCTTAGACCAGTGCAATGGGACATGGAGCACACCCAGGCGATCTTCTAGCAGTCCATGAATTCTAGATGGGCTAGGCTGGCCTTGTCTTGATGTTCTGTGAAATAGCCCCATGTACAATGTTTGTATCGGGTTTCATGCTGGTGACAGCGAAGAGCATTGCTCCATCGACTACTTGCTCAGTTTAGGCCAGACTGATCAGGAGGACAATTGGACTGTGCCTGTGGGTCAGTCTGTTCTTAGATGCCTGGGTAACTATTTTTGATAATTTCTTTCATCTTTCTGACCAACCTCTCAAAAGGTGACAAGCCAGACTTCCAGCAAGCCAGACCTCATATGGCAATGGACGCGCCTGACCCACAGTTACTGATGGCTGCATTGACAGGCTTTAAAACAAGCAGAACTGCAGCAGTACTAGTTTCAATTTTGCATGTTCCGGACATGGACTGTTTTGTGAGGGTTCCATGGGTGTATGTGGCCACAATGTGTACTTTATGTGTATACAAGCCGCTATATCATTCAGGAGACCATCTGTGAATCGGTTGCTTGATAGGACAGTTCCGAGGGAGATTGCGGACAGAGAAGAGGGTAGAGCGATTGGAGGGTGAAGTCATAGCAACTGGAAATGCAGCTTTTCCATCCCTGCTAATTGTGTAATATTTTGATCTTCAGGATAGGGTAAAGCCTGTCAGTCTGAAAAAGCCCACATCATTTTTGGGCAAAGAAAAGTTCTTGCAAAGAATCCAACTTTCTTTTCGGCTCTAGCACTACCACAACCTCAGGGTGCAAGGTAAGGAAACTAATGCTATATTATTTTTAAATTGTAGTTCATATTTCTTCATCTTTGAATGAGACATGAAGTGCTTTGTAGGGTGCCTTACTGCCTTTTATTGTTTACTTCTTGCAGTCTCATTGTGTGCAGTACAATAAATCTCCATAACTTGTATTCCTTAGTAGATTTCATTTGTACAGGTGGATCAGCATTGTTATCTCAAAACCTGTTATGAAGTTCTCAGGTTATACTGAATAGGCAGCTACGTCATTATCATAAGAAATCTCTTTATTGAATTCATAACTGCACTGTATGACTAAAATATCAGACACGTTCTTATAAAGATAGCGGAGGCTCCTACCATTTAAATATATATATGTACTTGCATAGTAAGTACAACTTGTTACCATTTTACTCAAAACATAATTTACATTTTTATTTCGCAATACCCACGATTGTTCCTAGATATTCACTATGGGAGGAAGATTTTGTGCTTTACGAACAAGTCCAGATGCAGTGCAGAGACAACCCTGTGTGCAGCTAAGATAATTACTAACCTTGCTTGCCACACTGTACAATTTACACACTGCACTAACTGTTGAACAATTTTCGTTCAGTACGATTTGTAGCATTTATTAATGTTTTTTAATATTTTAAGTCTATACTTTGACAATTACTTTTTTAGCGTCCTTGCTTTCTCAAATTCTTTTGAAAATGCACCATTTGTCCACTCTTTTTTTCAAAATGTTCCAGGGGGAAGAACCCCCTCGGACCCCCCCCCCTTATGACAGTCGGCCTCACTCGCTTGCCATGGGGCACTCCTCATGAAGTATTACGCCTCACCACTTTCAAATGTCACCAGCCACCACTGCATTCATGTAGTTCAAGTTGTGGGCTGCCACAGAGCATATCATTTCTCCATGAGGTCATAGGGGAGGGCTGATTGGTGGTAGACCAGGGTTGTCTCTATGGCAGGACAGGCTCATGACTGACATGGATCCAGGTGTATCACCAATTTGATACCAAGTCTGATTCATTATTACTTCATTCATTTTACCCCACAGGTGGGAGGGGCAGGGCACTCATGAGGCTGGCCACGATTTCTCCATCTACAGCCTTCAGGGTCTGCGGGGTGAGGTTCATGGGAGATGGTTCAGGGGCAGGGGTCAAGCACCAGCCCATTTCCTTGGGTGTATACCCTAGCCTGATCTCCCAGAATGTGTACAGCTCAGTGTGGATGGCACTGTGCTAATCCTATGCTTTAAGACTTTGATGTAGAAATGACAAAAGACGTTGTTCCTTTCTATCTCAGCATGGATGGCACAGTGCTAAAAAACTTTGATAGAAAATCAGATATTTGAGGTGAGCAAATTTAGAGTGTCGCTGGTGTTTTAGGGTGCTCCATACAGGAGCTGCACTCCACCTAAACTTAGGAACTACCCAGAATTCTCTGCTTCTTTTTTGGATAATTTATGAAGCCCTCTTTGCCTTAAAGGGTATTGTTTGATACCTATACCGATATCTATATATAAATACATGTATACATACATACATATATATATATTTTTGCAGAACTTCCCGATCTCCCAGGAAAATGGTCCGCACTTGTTTCAGGTTTGTAACCAAAACTTTTATTTCCTTTCTTCCTTGAGCATTATATTTCTTGTGCGAAAACAGGCGTTGGATATCGCGCTACGCGTTTCGGCATTGCAAATGCCTCGTTCACGGTGATGCACTGCAAACATTTCCTGACCTTTAACCTTTTTCACACATATAAGTGAAATTACATCATTTCCACTTCACGCCCTCTGCCTCTAGTCTTTCTGGGATATGTAGTGTAATACTCAACAATGTGGAATATGGCCAACCCTGCTTTTATGAAAAACATGGCATGAATCTTATGCTAGAGAATATTAACATTGATAACGATACTGAGCTGTCTTTAATGTGTGTCCAAATGTCTCATGTTTTCATGGCAAAAAAATTCTTGGATCTGAAACTTAAACGGAGGTAAACCGCACAATGAATTAGCGTTTTTCTATGAGTATTCTCCTTTTCTCTTTTTGAATGCACCGTTCGTTGTCATCGTGTGCGCACTTCCTATATTTGTATACCCTTATTTTTGGGTCTTAACATTGTTGGTTCCCTGTCGGTCGAATGCGCATAACTTGGTACCTATTATGTGTTGTGCACAATGTTGCTTCATTTCACATGCTCCGTATCTGTTTCTGTTTTGATCATTTTATTTGTGATCATTCTTAGCCGTTCTTAGTGCCTCTGTGCTGGGACCAGCTTGTTGCTGTAGATTAATTTGCCATGAATTATTAATTTTTTTATTAATGAAACTTTATTGTTCACAGATGAATATCCAATTCCTCAGATTGGTTCAATCCATAGGAGGTCATGCTTCTTGCATTGATAATGTGTCGCAATTCTTTCTGACGAAGGATCTTCTCCCTATCTCCCCCTCTCACATTGGGGTGGATCAATTCCACTCCATAGAATTTTAGGCTCGTCCAGTCACTTTTATGTACTGTCCTCATGTGCTTTGCGATGGCATTGCTTTTATCCTTGTTTTTGGTCACACAGACATGTTCAAGGATCCTTTTCTTTAGTTCACATGTAGTGCTTCCAATATATCTGAGTGCGCAAGGGCACTCAATGATGTAGACAACATATTTACTTTTACATGTGATTAGCTCTTGGATTTTCCAAGGTTTCTTATTCGCCATTTGGACTTCTTGAGTTGGTTTGGCTATTTGGCAGACCTTACAATTAAAACACTTCACAAAGCCTTTCTTTTGAAGCCAACTTTCTTTTGATTTTTCGATCCAAAGTGGCTGTGGATTAATTGGTCTTTTAGGTTGCGAGCTCTAGGATAGGTTACTGTTGGATTGCTTCCCACAATTTTGGACAACGTGTCATCCAATGTTAAAATTTTCCAATTTTTTTGCAGGATAGACATTATAGCCTTTGACTCTTGCGTGTAATCCATGATTAGTCTGATCTCGCCTACAGGTTTGGGATCTTCATTTATTTTTGAGGTTTCCTTTAGATCTAAGAATTCCTCTTGTGTTCTTTCATTGGCCCTAATCCTACTTTTCTTGATGACATTGATGTTGTAGTTCCTATTCTGAAATTTTCTTTTCGCATATATATACATATATATACATATATTTATATATATATATATATACATATGAAAGCTCCTCGTGCCCCTCAGCAACAAGAACGCACTCCGCACCAACTGACAGCCAGGTCTTTAATGGGTAAGGGCATTGATTCTTGGGTTATGTCAGGCTATATCGACTTGCTGAAAACTGCAAAGAACATTGCTTTGCCTGTTCTCGCCCTTACCCATTAAAGACCTGAAGAGCGCACCATCCCTCGATCACTGGGGGCCATGCGACTGGATATTCATAGAGCCGTGATTATGGGACACCAGCTTGCGGGATCATGGGCGGACAGACTCTGCGAGGCCCATCCAGGGTTTGTAAATCTTTAAACTTTGCAGCAGCCTACGCACTACATAACCCAAGAATCAATGCGGCCCTATACAGGGCGGGCCTTCGAGTGGAATTTAAGTGCGTGGCAATATGGATATTCAACTTTGTCGAGCCTCTGAGGAAGCGCATCTAGCGCTGAAACGCGTCAGGCTATATCGACTTGCTGAAAACTGCAAAAAACATTGCTTTGCCTGTTCTCGCCCTTACCCATTAAAGACCTGGCTGTCAGTTGGTGCGGAGTGCGTTCTTGTTGCTGAGGGGCACGAGGAGCTTTCATTTATACACGGCGGTCCCTGCCGTGAAGAGCGCACCATCCCTCGATCACTGGGGGCCATGCGACTGGATATTCATAGAGCCGTGATTATGGGACACCAGCTTGCGGGATCATGGGCGGACAGACTCTGCGAGGCCCATCCAGGGTTTGTAAATCTTTAAACTTTGCAGCAGCCTACGCACTACATAACCCAAGAATCAATGCGGCCCTATACAGGGCGGGCCTTCGAGTGGAATTTAAGTGCGTGGCAATATGGATATTCAACTTTGTCGAGCCTCTGAGGAAGCGCATCTAGCGCTGAAACGCGTCAGGCTATATCGACTTGCTGAAAACTGCAAAGAACATTGCTTTGCCTGTTCTCGCCCTTACCCATTAAAGACCTGGCTGTCAGTTGGTGCGGAGTGCGTTCTTGTTGCTGAGGGGCACGAGGAGCTTTCATTTATACACGGCGGTCCCTGCCGTGAAGAGCGCACCATCCCTCGATCACTGGGGGCCATGCGACTGGATATTCATAGAGCCGTGATTATGGGAAACCAGCTTGCGGGATCATGGGCGGACAGACTCTGCGAGGCCCATCCAGGGTTTGTAAATCTTTAAACTTTGCAGCAGCCTACGCACTACATAACCCAAGAATCAATGCGGCCCTATACAGGGCGGGCCTTCGAGTGGAATTTAAGTGCGTGGCAATATGGATATTCAACTTTGTCGAGCCTCTGAGGAAGCGCATCTAGCGCTGAAACGCGTCAGGCTATATCGACTTGCTGAAAACTGCAAAGAACATTGCTTTGCCTGTTCTCGCCCTTACCCATTAAAGACCTGGCTGTCAGTTGGTGCGGAGTGCGTTCTTGTTGCTGAGGGGCACGAGGAGCTTTCATTTATACACGGCGGTCCCTGCCGTGAAGAGCGCACCATCCCTCGATCACTGGGGGCCATGCGACTGGATATTCATAGAGCCGTGATTATGGGACACCAGCTTGCGGGATCATGGGCGGACAGACTCTGCGAGGCCCATCCAGGGTTTGTAAATCTTTAAACTTTGCAGCAGCCTACGCACTACATAACCCAAGAATCAATGCGGCCCTATACAGGGCGGGCCTTCGAGTGGAATTTAAGTGCGTGGCAATATGGATATTCAACTTTGTCGAGCCTCTGAGGAAGCGCATCTAGCGCTGAAACGCGTCAGGCTATATCGACTTGCTGAAAACTGCAAAGAACATTGCTTTGCCTGTTCTCGCCCTTACCCATTAAAGACCTGGCTGTCAGTTGGTGCGGAGTGCGTTCTTGTTGCTGAGGGGCACGAGGAGCCTTCATTTATACACGGCGGTCCCTGCCGTGAAGAGCGCACCATCCCTCGATCACTGGGGGCCATGCGACTGGATATTCATAGAGCCGTGATTATGGGACACCAGCTTGCGGGATCATGGGCGGACAGACTCTGCGAGGCCCATCCAGGGTTTGTAAATCTTTAAACTTTGCAGCAGCCTACGCACTACATAACCCAAGAATCAATGCGGCCCTATACAGGGCGGGCCTTCGAGTGGAATTTAAGTGCGTGGCAATATGGATATTCAACTTTGTCGAGCCTCTGAGGAAGCGCATCTAGCGCTGAAACGCGTCAGGCTATATCGACTTGCTGAAAACTGCAAAGAACATTGCTTTGCCTGTTCTCGCCCTTACCCATTAAAGACCTGGCTGTCAGTTGGTGCGGAGTGCGTTCTTGTTGCTGAGGGGCACGAGGAGCTTTCATTTATACACGGCGGTCCCTGCCGTGAAGAGCGCACCATCCCTCGATCACTGGGGGCCATGCGACTGGATATTCATAGAGCCGTGATTATGGGACACCAGCTTGCGGGATCATGGGCGGACAGACTCTGCGAGGCCCATCCAGGGTTTGTAAATCTTTAAACTTTGCAGCAGCCTACGCACTACATAACCCAAGAATCAATGCGGCCCTATACAGGGCGGGCCTTCGAGTGGAATTTAAGTGCGTGGCAATATGGATATTCAACTTTGTCGAGCCTCTGAGGAAGCGCATCTAGCGCTGAAATGCGTCAGGCTATATCGACTTGCTGAAAACTGCAAAGAACATTGCTTTGCCTGTTCTCGCCCTTACCCATTAAAGACCTGGCTGTCAGTTGGTGCGGAGTGCGTTCTTGTTGCTGAGGGGCACGAGGAGCTTTCATTTATACACGGCGGTCCCTGCCGTGAAGAGCGCACCATCCCTCGATCACTGGGGGCCATGCGACTGGATATTCATAGAGCCGTGATTATGGGACACCAGCTTGCGGGATCATGGGCGGACAGACTCTGCGAGGCCCATCCAGGGTTTGTAAATCTTTAAACTTTGCAGCAGCCTACGCACTACATAACCCAAGAATCAATGCGGCCCTATACAGGGCGGGCCTTCGAGTGGAATTTAAGTGCGTGGCAATATGGATATTCAACTTTGTCGAGCCTCTGAGGAAGCGCATCTAGCGCTGAAACGCGTCAGGCTATATCGACTTGCTGAAAACTGCAAAGAACATTGCTTTGCCTGTTCTCGCCCTTACCCATTAAAGACCTGGCTGTCAGTTGGTGCGGAGTGCGTTCTTGTTGCTGAGGGGCACGAGGAGCTTTCATTTATACACGGCGGTCCCTGCCGTGAAGAGCGCACCATCCCTCGATCACTGGGGGCCATGCGACTGGATATTCATAGAGCCGTGATTATGGGACACCAGCTTGCGGGATCATGGGCGGACAGACTCTGCGAGGCCCATCCAGGGTTTGTAAATCTTTAAACTTTGCAGCAGCCTACGCACTACATAACCCAAGAATCAATGCGGCCCTATACAGGGCGGGCCTTCGAGTGGAATTTAAGTGCGTGGCAATATGGATATTCAACTTTGTCGAGCCTCTGAGGAAGCGCATCTAGCGCTGAAACGCGTCAGGCTATATCGACTTGCTGAAAACTGCAAAGAACATTGCTTTGCCTGTTCTCGCCCTTACCCATTAAAGACCTGGCTGTCAGTTGGTGCGGAGTGCGTTCTTGTTGCTGAGGGGCACGAGGAGCTTTCATATATATACATATATATATGTATCACTGCTTCCTGTTTCACCTCGTCCGTGAACTCTCGTGTGGGTGCTTCTGGCGGGTGGTGCGCCCCCAACTATTATTGCTCCATTCTTCACGCAATTCCACGGGCACAAATAAAAGCACTCTCGGGGGTGAGTCCAAACGATTTTATTGGGGACTCACGGTAACCAGACGCATTTCGGCAGTCGCCTTTCTCGATGGTATATATGTATATGTATATATATGTATATATATATATATATATATATATATATATATATATATATATATATATATATATATATATATATATATATATATATATATATATATAGTTAGGATTTTTTCTCTATGGGATTTTTGAAAATTCTATGTCTAATAACTTTGGCGTTTGTGGACGGAATTGGCTGAAATTTTCAGGAAATTGGCACATTTTGTTTCTGAGCAGCCCCTGAAAATATTGGGGGGGTTCGTCAAGGGGGGGCCGAGAAAAAAGGGGGGTCCCAAAACGCGTTTTTCCCATGTTAATTTCCATAGGGCGGTTGGCCTCACTTTTAGCCCGAACGGCTGAATGGATTTGCACGAAACTTGGCAAAATTGTAGGGACTGGTAGCCCGATGTGCCTTTTGTAGGTCTCAATATATGTGCTCCAGTGGATTTTGAGAAATTAACGTTTAAAAAAAGATATATATCTGTAACAGCGGACTGGGCAGCGGCCCAGGACGCGTACTTGTCGCGCAACGGAGCTTTGTGAAGCGAAGCTGATTGGTTCTCCGGTGTCTGTCAACATTCCAAACAGTCCGTAGCGGCCGCCATCTTGTCTCTCGGTAGGATCGAGAGACAAGAGGAGGTCAAAACAAAGGGGGAAATAACTATAAGGGGGCATAGTAGATCCTCGCTGACCCCCTAGGTTTGATGTGGAGGTTTTAAAAGGGCCCCGCGGGGCAAAAAAAAAAAATAATAATAATAATCGAACGGCTGAATGGATTTGCACGAAACTTGGCAAAATATTAGGGACTGGTAGCCCGATGTGCCTTTGCTAGGTCTCAATATATGTGCTCCAGTGGATTTTAAGAAATTAACGTTCAAAAAAAGATATATATCTGTAACAGCGCTCCGCTTCGCGTAACGGAGGTTTGCGAAGCTGATTGGTCATTCTGTCACTGGGCTATAGTTGGGCTACATCTGGCTGATATTTGGGCTACATTTGTTTTTTTGTGTGTCTGGCGGCCATCTTTGGGCTACATTGGGCTACATTGGGCTACATTTGGGCTCCAAAATATATATAGGCCAATGTAGCCCAATATATATTTTTCAAAGTTAATTTTCGTAAAAACCACTGGAGCATATATCTTGAGACATAGCAAAGGCACATCGGGCTACCAGTCCCTACAATTTTGCCAAGTTTCGTGGAAATCCATTCAGCCGTTCGAGCTAAAAGTGAGTCCAACCGCCCTATGGAAATGAAGGAAATGAATGGGTAATTTGTAATTAGCAAATAGCTCATCGCAAACTAGGAATGGTAAAGAATCGCTATTTATTCCTTAAAGTTCGCTATTTAGGAAATGCAAAAAACTTTGATGATACATATGGCGGTTCATCTCTAACAAGATAAGAAGCATAGGGATACATTTATGATGACTGGCGCATCACCAGGGATGTGTTAGTCATTCTGTGCCGCTGTTCCGTCACCTATGGTGTGCTGCATTTACAATGCGGCGCATCATGGGGCAAAAACAGCACAGATGCGTGATGTATCTGTGCCGTAAAGGTGGCGCATTGCTGGAGTTGTATCGCAAGTGTGATGAAGCTCCAGCAAGGGTCGGGGGTGCCCCTGTCGCAGGGTTTCTGTTCTCACACAGAACTGTGGACAGAGGATTGGAACCTCGGCGAATTAGGGTGTCCCAAAACTCACGTTAGTAATCAAAAACTCCTTAGCAAGCTAGGTACAGTGTCACATTGGATATAACAAACTCTCAATGTTTAGACAATCCAGAATATGAACTTATAGTACCTCAGGATACGTGGAACTCATGAACAGTCGGTCGTTATATATTTCTTAGAAACCAGAACATGGAGTTAAGAAGAACACATGTGTATTTGAAATGTTTATTTACTAATGCCGTCTTCACAGGCGTAGTATCTTAGATAATACAAGTACACATATTATCAGTAGCAAAATTACCAGCATAGTTACTAGTACATAAAAAGCGAATGGTGATAGTATGTTAACATGCTGTAAATGAATAAGAGTTAGCAACACTTATAAGCAGCCGCGGGCCGTGGAGGGAGTTACGGTGGGGCAGGGAGGCGGGGAGGGGGAGGGGCAAGGTAAAGAGGGCTCCACCCTGCTTCTCCCCCTCCCCGCCTCCCTGCCTCACCGTAACTCCCTCCACGGCCCGCGGCTGCTTATATCTCACCCTCCCTAATACACATATTATATTATTTGCTAAGAAGGTCTCTTTGTGTTGGTTTAGGGCGTGCCCATACTTTAGTGTCTTAGATTTGAAGGAATCACATCAGCATACACCAGCTCTCTCTTCATGTGAGCCGCATCAACTGTTGTGTATGTGTGTTCGGCAAAGCAATATAAAACCCGCCTCATGCCCAGAATTGGCAGAAGTTGCACTTATGTTATGAGTATGAAGTCGTGGAGATCAGACCTCATAACAATTCTGTATCGTGTTGTTCTTGAAACTTTAGCACTCGCTGTACAGATATAGTTTAACAAGCAAAGCAGATAGTAGAGCAATAACATATTATTCTCATTTAAACCACGATGAACTACTAGGTGGAAAGCTAAAGCAACAACTAAGTGTCGTGTGCAGAAGTTGCAAAAAAGGAAAAATGGCGTTTAAACCGGTAATGAGCCCATGCTAACTTAACACGGTGTAAAGATATCCAGGACCTAGATGACACCTCCCCATGATCCGGAAACGAACTGAATAAGATAATAGAAGTGCCATCTCATGAGAGCAGATTGCAAGTTTATATGTGGACGGTCCGCAAGGTAAAGCATTAAAAACTAGGAAAATTTAATGCTAAAGAAAAATAAAACAGCCAAGTACTTTATCGAGTCTTAAGCCAATAGGCAAGGTAAATAATAAAAACTTGACAAATAAGTCAATGAATTGTCAATGAAATGCTAGTACTCAGCATATCAAACATGAAAAAGGTCTATGACATAACTGTGTATGCAAAATAAGCTGCAACAGCCTCCAATAGGAAGTCACCGTCTTCATCCGAAAACAGTTCAGCCATGTAATTTAAAAGCGGAAAAGAACATACGTGCTCTCCCAGCACCGGATCCTCTATCACCATCAGAGGACAGCTCGGTGGGTTTTCAAGAAAGCTCTGTTCCAAGAAAGACTGTGCTGCCGCCAGTAAATTCCAGGGACCAAGTAGTCCATGCATCAATGCCACAGCCATAATCCTTTCGCCAGGACAAACCAACTCGTGAGTAATGATAGGAGTCATCAGCTGATTAAAGTCGACGTCAGGAGAAACCGGTCCGCAGAGACACAAATCAATGGCCCAATCGAAATCACAGGTCAGGCAGTGAAATACAGGCTGGACACAGGTGAAGTAGGAGAATCGAAAAGATAATCCATATGCCGTGCTTAATATCGCCAACGGCATTGTGCCATAATATTCTAGCATGCGATTGCGGAACAGTGTCAGCAGCTGCAGGGTGGGAGGTTGCATAGGAGGGACATCCATATTTAAAAATGTAAAAAAGCACAAGAGCGTCCGCTGGTAATGCAAGTAAAAATGCCAATCCACGAACCAGAGTGGAGAAAATAGAATGAAAGGAAGCAGGGATGAGTCCAAAGATTTTCTCAACTGAAGTCACGAGACCACTGGTAACAACTTTAAAAAAGTGCGCCAGGGACTTTGCGGAGGATGCGTTAAAGATAGTCGGAACCATCTTGCTGAATTTGAAAGGCAAATCTGAATTGAAAAGTGTGTGCACCTCTGTACGGGTGTTCGCTATGTGAAGCACGAAAGTTTCACGGGCCGAACTCAAGGCCACCTCTCTCTGAGACAAAAGAGCTCTTATTCTTGCCATGCCGTTGAAATCTGTCCCAAGGTTGGTATTTGTGGCCAGATTGAAAACTCCCTATGTTCATGTGTGGGAGGAAATAGAACATTTCTGCAGCAAATAACCCGTTCACTTACTGTTACGATAAAAGGAATACTTTTAATTAACTCAGAACAATCTTCATTATTGAGCATCAAATAACTACCATTTTCCAACAACTTGAACGTGGGGATGATAGCAGGAACTGGCGTGCCTTGCAACACGCAAGCCATATTTGGTCGGTGTTTGTTGCATGAACCGTGTAACTGTATGTGCCTACACATTAGTGAATGATCTGGCGTCTCAGTGCATTCCTCTCCATTCAGATAAACTTCTTGATCATCTTTGAAACATCTGTATGTGTATGGAAGCGACCAGACCTCATGAAGAAAAGCACTACCTAAAGGTTCATAACGACCTATTGGTATATATTTCATACAATTTGAAAACTTATATAAAGCAAAAGGCAGCGTTATTAAACCGTGGATAAGGCACGTTGCCAAAAAACCCGCAATCCTCTGCTGATGATGTCACTGAGCATGTCATGAATGATGTAATATGTGACATCATCAGCAGTGGATTACGGGTAATAGTATCTCTAGTTTACTCCCCTATAGCTGTCTTTCTTTTAACATAAGTGTCTGTTTCCTTCCCTTATACTTACTGTTTTTGGTTCGCTTCCGGTTCGCGTACCGGGGAGCGAACTGGGAAGCGAACTAAGAGAAATAGAGGTTGGCACAGTTCCAAATATTGTACCAATTTTTTAATAACGGGGAGGTAGTTCTGAAAAGAACTTTTTTTTTTATTTTTCAGAACATTTTTTTACTTTTTTTGAATTTTTCTGAACAGTTTTATATTTTTTTGGGTTTTTCTTGGAGGGGGCAATGAAAACGATTCATTGTAAAGGGCTCAACAGGAGCAACAAAACAAAAAAAAGAAGTATTTATTATTTTGGGCGTTTCGTACAAACTTGCATATGATAGTCAATAGCTCTGTTGATCAGAGTGATGCTTTTTTCTCCGTAGGAAATGAATCCATCGCAAAATACGCAGATGTGTTTTACATCACCAAATCTCATTTGTATATTTGGCACCATCTCCCTGCCCTCTGGTCCCGTTACTTCCGGTACAACAGATCTTCTGGCCATAATAGGGAGATTATCTAGGTCGTTCCGAAACTGTGCAGCACTGTAGTTGTTAGGATGCCACCTAGTCATATGGCGATGCATTGTGTAGTTTCCGAAACTGTATTTTTTGTCGGTCCCTCTGGACAGTCTATCTTGACATATAAGGCAAGTTACGTATCTTGCATTTACTTTTTTCTGACCTTTGGGAATTTTAAAAAATTGCCAAATGAAGTTTTCTTTCCGGTGAGACGTCCTGGGCTGCTCAGGCAAAAACCTGCCTCTCTTCGTGCTCGTCCTCCTGTTCCTCTTCTTCCTCTCCTTGTTGAATTATAACTTGAGCAGGTGGTCCACTCTTCCTTGGATGTGGTGGAGGTGGTGGGGAAGCACCAGCTGAAGCTACTAAAGAAGCCATTGCTCAGTGATCACAAAGGGTCTTTCTCTCACAATGATGAAAGTCAGAGTGAGGAAAGAAGGAGGGATTTTCATCATTTGGGAAAAACAAGAGTTCTCAACCAATCAAAAGTGTTCATTTTAGATTATATGACCTAGTCTTACATCATTAGGAAACCAAAAGTGAAATGAACCAATGAAAAGTGTTATTACCAAGTCACATGACTTGCTGTGTTTACGTTAAGCGCTTTGCAGGGCCTCCCGGTTTGCTTCCAGAAACCTGCGCTTTGCGACTCGCTTCGCGTACCAGTTCGCTAACGTTGTACGTCATATGACGTATCACGCGACAACGTGAAACGTCATGCGGACGGGAGGCGTCACGATGTTGTTTTCTAACGCGGCACTTGCGGTAAAGAAACGTTTACCGGCTCGCGGTCTATTTCGCAGCATCAAGGTCAGCTAACGGGAAGCTTCCCGATTCGCGAAGCGGGAACGAAGAAAAAAAAATATTTAAAAAAAAAATTATTCATAAACATATAAAATATATTTTTGGATTTAAAGAAGAATACATTTTACAGCTACAGATATTAGCTGTTAAAAAACCAATGAAATTCACAGAAAAAACCATAGGTTATAGACCATATATAGTTAGGAATTAGCATTTACAAAACCTTGAAAATTCACTGAAAAAACCATAGGTTATAGACCATATATAGTTAGGAATTAGCATTTAGAAAACCTTATTTTACTCACACAAAACCATTGAAATTCCATATATAGTTAGTTGCACTAACTATATATCGCGCACCCGCAATCCACTGCTGATGATGTCACATATTACATCATTCATGACATGGTCAGTGACATCACTGATGACATCACTGATGACATCTCAAATGACATCACTGATGACATCACTGATGACATCTGAAATGACATCACTGATGACATCATGACACACCAATACCAGTTACTACATAAGCACTCACTGATTCCTACGTCTACACACACATTCACTCATTCACCCATACAATCACTCATACATACAGTCACTTATTATTACAACACTATCATATGCACTCATACACCTATGCAGACAGTCACACACTGCCACTCATCCATGGAGTTACTCACACACCAAGCCAGTCCTGTAAAGAATCAATCACACTTCCATTTCTTCATCTATACAGTTAAACACAGAACACCATACTTCAGTGACATCACTGATGACATCACTAATGACATCTGAAATGACATCACTGATGACATCTCAAATGACATCACTGATGACATCATGACACACCAATACCAGTTACTACATACACACTCACTGATTCGTACGTCTACACACACATTCACTCATTCACCCATACAATTACTCATACATACAGTCACTTATTATTAGAACACTATCATATGCACTCATACACCTAGTCAGTCCTGTGAAGAATCAATCACACTTCGATTTCCTCATCTATAGTTAAACACAGAACACCATACTTTTCACACATATACTAACACATACTTACTCTCTTATACAATCACTGATACAAGTACACATTGATATGCACAGAGTCACACACCTCCCAGCCAGCCACACACACACTCAGTCTTCCATACATCCAGTCATTCTTCAATATGTAAAACGTATTTAAACTTTACAAAAACACACAGACACTAGATGATGTCATCAGTGATGTCATTTGAGATGTCATCAGTGATGTCATCAGTGATGTCACTGACCATGTCATGAATGATGTAATATGTGACATCATCAGCAGTGGATTGCGGGTGCGCCATATATAGTTAGTGCAACTAACTATATATGGAATTTCAATGGTTTTGTGTGAGTAAAATAAGGTTTTCTAAATGCTAATTCCTAACTATATATGGTCTATAACCTATGGTTTTTTCAGTGAATTTTCAAGGTTTTGTAAATGCTAATTCCTAACTATATATGGTCTATAACCTATGGTTTTTTCTGTGAATATATATATATACATATACCACCAGAAGGTAATATATATATATATATATATATATATATATATATATATATATATATATATATATATATATATATATATATATCAATGAAAAAAACATAGGTTTCAGGCTTTATATAGTTAGGAATTAGCATTTAAAAAACCTTTGAAATTCACTCAATAAACTATAAGTTTTAGGGGTGTTATAGTTAGCTGGACATTTCACTCATACAAAACCATTGAAATTGCTCCTATATAGTTAGTTGGACTAATTATATTTTGCGCACCCGCAATCCATTGCTGATGATGTCACATATTACATCATTCATGACATGGTCAGTGACATCACTGATGACATCTCAAATGACATCACTGATGACAGCACTGATGACATCATCCAGTGAATGTGGTTTGCTTCGTTATTTAAATATGCATTATATATAGCAATTTGCATTATAGAATGAGTGGATATATAAAAATAAATATTTGGATGGAGGATTTAGTAGCAATGTAATTGACTATTTACTTTAACAATGTATAGTGTCTCACTAAATATAGTGGATAGTGACTAAACTGTGTGAATATCTGTATCACTTTGTCAGTTGTTGTGTAAACTGGTTCTCCAGTTGGTTACTAGCTATGTGAAAGTCTATATTACTTATTAATTAGTTAACTGAGTATTTGTATTGGAGAGTGAATGTGTGTGTGGTTCGGTGGGGGGGGTGTCAGTGCCCAAAGATGTGTGAATAGTTGATAGTTGATTCAGTAGATATATGAAGTTAAAACTACATGTTATATTAGTTGTTTGGCTGAGTGAATATCTTTATGGGAGTGGTGATGAGCAAATATACTTCTCTTTGGTGCATGTCCAACAAAGTAGAAAAATAAAAGGCAGTGTATATGTCAGTTTATATGTCAGTTTTTGTATATAAATAAGTATTCATAAGACTCAATGATTCTGTAAGTGACTATATGGATGACTGTATACTTGTAATAATGATTTTATAGTACAGTAAGTATGACTTACTATGTAAATGAATAGATGAAGTGGTGTTTGTATAAGTGTGTAGCTAAGTAAGTATGTAAGTATGATCCATTGTTTGCATAAGTGAGTAGGATAACTTCATATTTTAATAGGTTGTGTGCTGGTGTGTAATGACGATATAGGTGTATAAGTATTTTTGATAGTGTTCTATTTTTCATTGACAGCATGTATGATTGAATCTACAGGTAAGTGATTAGATGTGTGTATACATCTAGGAATCACTGAGTGGGTTTTTAGATACTTGTATTGCTGTGTCAATGGATTAAAATATGATACTCTGTATTTTACAAAGAGTGATGAAAGATTTTACTAGTGTATGAAAAGGTGTATGTGATTGTCACGTGGATGATGTAATCAGTGATGTCATCAGTGATGTCATTTGAGATGTCATCAGTGATGTCACTGACCATGTCATGAATGATGTAATATGTGACATCATCAGCAGTGGATTGCGGGTGAGCAAAATATAGTTAGTCCAACTAAATATATAGGAGCAATTTCAATGGTTTTGTATGAGTGAAATGTCCAGCTAACTATAACACCCCTAAAACTTTTAGTTTATTGAGTGAATTTCAAAGGTTTTTTAAATGCTAATTCCTAACTATATAAGGCCTGAAACCTATGGTTTTTTCAGTGAATTTCAAAGGTTTTTTAAATGCTAATTCCTAACTATATAAGGCCTGAAACCTATGGTTTTTTCATTGAATTCGCAAGGTTTTTTAAATGCTAATTCTATTAGCGGATAACGTTTTTATATATACAAACTTTTTTTAATGGTAATTCCTAACTATATAAGGCCTGAAACCTATGTTTTTTTCAGTGAATTTCAAAGGTTTTTTAAATGCTAATTTTTAACTATATAAGGCCTTAAACCTATAGTTTTTTTAGTGAATTTGCAAGGTTTTTTAAATGCTAATTCTATTAGCGGATAACATTTAAATATATTAATATCCTAGTAGGACCACCTGAGCAGCCCTAGGGGGTCAGGGTGTTTCTACCCTGCCCCCTTTTTGTGTACTACACGTTTGTTTTTCTGCTTTCTTGTGCCCCAGTCTACTGAGACCCAAGATGGATGCCAACACTTCCTGGTTAGAAGTGTTGACAGCCAATGAGCATGCAGCTTTCTCGGGAAGGCATGCTGTTTGGCTGTCACTGTCTGTCAACACTAGCACAAGATGGATGCCAACACTTCCTGGTTAGAAGTGTTGACAGCCAATGACCATGCAGCTTTCTCGGGAAGGCATGCTGATTGGCTGCCACTGTCTGTCAACACTCCAAACCAGGAAGTGTTGGCAGCCATCTTTTGCCTTGTTAGAACCAAGGCACAAGAAAGCAGTGAAACAAAGGTGTGAAACTCGCAATGGGGCCAGAGTAGAAGCACCCTGACCCCCCAGGCCTGCTCAGGGGGTCAGGGTCGCGGGGTACGCATACCATGCGCATACGTACGCATACGGTACGCGTACCCCATGACTTTTTAAATTTTTTTTACCTTTTTTTTGCCTTGGGGGTCCTTGCGGGACCCCCTGAGCAGGCCTAGGGGGTCAGGGTGCTTCTACCCTGCCCCCTTTTTGAGTTCTACACATTTGTTTTTCTGCTTTCCTGTACCTCACTCTACCGAGGCACAAGATGGCTGCCCACAATTTCTGTTTTAGAGTGTTGACAGACAGTGGCAGTCAATCAGCATGCAGCTCGTGCATGTAGGGGTATGCGCATGTACGCGTACCGTACGCATACGTACGCGTACGGTACGCGTACCGGTAAGCTTACGAGTAAGCTTAGGGTGAGCTCATATAGATATATATGTGTTTTTGAAGTTAATTTTCATACAAACCACTGGAGCAATTTTCACCAAATATAGCAAAGGCACATCCACGTACCAGTCCCTACAATTTTGCCAAGTTTGGTGTAATTCCGTTCAGCGGTTCGGGCTGTAGACTTGTCAGAACGTCCTATGGAAATTAACATAGGGAAAGCACGTTTTGCCCTTTTTTCTCAGCCCCCACTTCACGAATCCCCCCGAAACTTTCAGGGAAGGAGCGTAGCGGAGCTGGCCAAAATTTTGGAAAATTATATGTAAATTCCTCAACCGACGCCAAAGTTATTTCCAATAGAATGTTGCAGATTTCCTATGGTAGCTAGGTCCTAACTATATATACCTACTGGATATCGCCAGTAGGTAATATATATATATATATATATATATATTCTTTTTTTTTACAGCAATGTGGTCTATCGGCAGGATCGCTCTACAGCGGGTGCCGGCGTTGGAAATATATATATATATATATATTACCTACTGGCGGTCGTCAGTAGGTAGCTATAGTTAGAACCTAGTTTCCATAGGAAAAGCATTTTTCGATTTGCTAATAACTTTGGCATCGTTTAACAAATCTTTGCAAAATTCTCCCAAGAAAAAGGTATGTCCAGGTCAGCTCATGTCCTGAAAGTTTGGGGGTGATTCGTCAAGCGGGGGCTGAGAAAAAAGGGGGGTCCCAAAAAGTGTTTTCTCCATCTTAACTTACATTGGAAACTTTAGCCAAGGCTACAGCCCGAACTGCTGAACGGAATTACACCAAATTTGGCAAAAAGGTAGCACTTGGTTCAGAAAGCAACCTTTTTTTAAATGGGGTAAATCCGTTCAGTAGCTGCTGAGAAATTTGAAAAATGAAAGTCAAAAAATCCATTTCCCATCGCAAACTTTAGCCAAGGCTACAGCCCAAACTGCTGAACGGTATTACACTAAAATTGGCTAAAAGGTACTTCTTGTTCAGAAAGCGACCTTTTGTAAAATGGTACAAATCCGTTCAGTAGTTGCTGATAAAAAAATAAAAAGTCGATATCTATGGGCGCGATGGCTTCACGACCCCTTCCGACCACGCTCGTCATTCTAATTGGCTGCGAACACTCCAAACCAGGAAGTGTTGGCAGCCATCTTGTGACTTGGTAGAACCGAGTCACAAGAAAATAGTAAAAGAAGTGAAAAATGAATGAAAGGGAGCAGGGTAGAAACACTCTGACCCCCTAGGCCTGCTCAGGGGGTCCTAGAGGAACTCCCAAATTTCTTAAAAATCTTTTTTAAACATACAAAATACGTGCTAGGTGCGGGAATCTGGACAAAAAAATGTAAGAAAAATTAAGCAGGGGTTCCCCCACTTCATTTAAATGAGCCCCCAGGTGGGCCAGGTCCCGGGGGCAATCGTATAATCATCCTGCCACCTCCTCGGGGCTATGTAAATTAGGTGCGGGAGGGCACACCACCTTTCCGCAGCCCCGAGGACCACCACCACCCCAGGGTTTTAAAAATAGAGGGAGGGGGCCGTGTGGCCCTCTCCTGCAGCGCTTGATGGCCCTGGGGACCGTCACCACCCAGGGCCCCGTCCTGCAATGTCCTGGGGTGCATTGCTTCCACCTTGTGATAGCAAACCCTGGTTCACTTTGTTGGAGCGAGAGGAGGAAAACCTCCTCTCGCTTCAATAAAGGAAAGGAGAATTATTTTTGTGCAAGGGAAGCTGCATGTTAGCAGCTCCCATTGCCCAAAAGGAATGCCCGCTCCCGCAGGAGGCGGGGAGCCGGCGGGACCGTGGGGACATTGGGGCTCCCCAACAGAGATGCCAGACCCCGGGGGACGGGGTCCCCGGGCCAGAAGTGGCCTGGGAGGGGGGCCATGCGGCCCTCCTCCCTTAAAAAAAATATATATATAAATAAGTCGATGTGTGCATGCCTCGGGGATAGGGTCCCGAGGCGAATGTAAATTAATGAAGTGAACGCTTTTATTTTTCAAAAAAGTTTCGAGTCGCAACCCTAGAGCGGCCCCCTAGTGTGAACACGAAGGGTGCGTGGCTCTCAGCGTGGCCCCCTGGTGTGAATACGAAGGGTGCTCAGCTCTCAGTGCGGCCCCCTAGTGTGAACACGCTGGGTGCGTGGCACTCGAGTACTTCTCAGGTCTTTAAAACACCGAGGGGCTTATTCTCAAGGACACATCACCGAGTTAACGGCACTTTATTGCAGCCAAAATGGTAATACATTTAATGCACCATTCACAAGCTGGTGCAAACAGCCAATATCACCAGTTTATCAGCGATAGCAGCCTCATAAAGCATTGTCACGGATGACCCTGACAAATATCGCTAATGAAATGCAGAGTAGGCGTTCCCGTGCAAAAAGCAGCAAACACACCACTTTGCAACTTTCTCAACCACCAGCAAAATCAGCAAAGAGAATACAAAACAGGTGATAAGGTGTGTTAGCAGCAGAAAGTTTACACCTGCTCTGACCCGGTGTACAGTCGGACTACAACCTGCAATATGAAAGGGACACCAGTCCACAGCCACACCTGAACCACAACAGATGCCATGGAGCCAACGATCATGCAGATCGGACACCCAACAGTGCCCCGACACCCCCCCGCCACCAGCCCCGTGTCGGCCATCCCCCTCTGACCCCTCCCCGACAAACAAATGTGACAGCAACCTTCCGAAATCTGGAACGTAACAATGAAGCTGATGTTGCACATTTATAATAAAAAGATGCATGTGAGGTTGGACAAATAAGAATCACAGTCATCCATGGATTTACATATAAAACATTTTATTTAAACAAAACAACAACAAATAAAAGTAGGTACAGCCATGGCATGTCATCCCTCGACAACTTGTGAATCACAGCCTGCAAGAAAAAAGGCAAAATAAGATTGTGCGTCATGCGCCCATCAAATGAAAGAGAGAGAGAGAGAACGAGTGAGAGAGAGAGGAAGAGAGACAGAAACAAAGAGTGAGAGAGAGAGAGGAAGACAGAGAGAAAGAAAGAATGATTGAGAGAGAGGAAGAGAGAGAGAGAAAGAGAGGAACAGTGTAAGAGAGAGGAAGAAAGAGTGAGAGAGAGAGGAAGAGAGAGAGAAAGAGTGTGAGAAAGAGAAAGGAAGAGATGCAGAGGGAGAGTGAGTGCTGACACTGTGGACAAAACCCTCACAGCTCACCTTTCTGCCACCGGTGTGTCTCCAACCACGTGCCGGGACATAGTGCAGCCCTCAAGCTCACTCATCTGAAACATAGTATGGAATCAGTAATGGCAGAGTACAAACAACTGCACACGCCTAAATCGCTGTCCCGCCCCTGCCACCCAGGCTGCTGCACCCCATCCACTCCTGCCACCGAGAGGTGTCTACCCACACCTGCACACCCAGGCTGCTGCACACCATCCACCAACACCGCCCAGAGGTGACTGCCAATGCTGTGCAAACAAGCCTCTCTGCTCACCTTCCGCCACAGGCATGGGTCCAAGAGGGCCCACCACGTGCTGAAGCAACCTCCTCAGACATGGCGTGCATGCGGTCGAGCCGAGCTCACAATTCAAATCCGGTCTTGATTGCCAGGATGGTGTATGGAGGCCACCCATCATCGCAGGCTGCACACCTGTTCAGCTCTGGTGGCACTAACTCAGTACAAATCAAGTAATCGCCGCGTGGCAGGAGGCCCAGAGGTGCATGTCAACAATCTGTGAATCACAGCCTGCAAGACAAATATCAAGATAAGATTGAGTGTCATGCACCCCTCAAAGGAGAGAGAGAGAAAAAGTGAGAGAGAGAAAGAAAGTGAGAAAGAAAGAAAGCTTGAGAGAGGAAGACAGAGAAAGAGAGAAAAAGTGAGAGAGAGGAAGAGAGAGAACGAGTGAGAGAGAGAGAGGAAGAGAGAAAGAAACAGAATGAGGGAGAGGAGGAGAGAGAGAAAGAGAGAAAGTGTGAGAGAGGAAGAGAGAGAGAAAGAGATAAAGAGTGTGAGAGAGAGAAAGTAATAGATGGAAAGTGAGTGCAGACACTGTGGACAAAACCCTCACAACTCACCTTTCTGTTTCCGGTGTGTCGCCAACAATGTGCCAGGACATACTGCAGCCCCCAAGCTCACTCATCTGAAACATAGTATAGAATCAGTAATGGCAGAGTACATACAACTGCACACACCTAAATCGCTGTCCTGCCCCTGGGCACGCAGGCTGCTGCACCCCATCCACTCCCACCGCCCAAAGGTGTCTGCCCGCCCCTGCGCACCCAAGCTGCTGCACACCATCCATTCCCACCGCCCAGAGGTGACTGCCCGCCGCTGCACAAACAAGCCTCTCTGCTCACCTCCGACACCAGCGTGTGTCCAAGAGGGCCCACGACGTGCCAAAGCAACCTCCTCAGACATGGTGTACACACAATCCAGCTGAGCTCACAATTCAAATCGGGTCTTGATTGCCAGGATGGTGTATTGAGGCCATGCATCATCGCAGACTGCACACCCGCTCAGCTCTGGTGGTACTAACTCAGTGGAACTCAAATCATCGCCACGTGGCGGGAGGCCCTAGTCGGGCAAAGGGCCTCGGCTGCTACCAACTCTGTGTACTTCAAGTCATGGGAGAGAATGGAAATGGCCTCCAGCATGTGCATCCGGCCCTTTTTATTGCCAGGGTCACATGTTCTGTGATGCCTGTGCTGCATGGGTGTGGTGTGGGGGTAAACCAGCCGGGAGGGAGTGGCTGTGGCAAGCTGACAACTAGACCTGGGATCAGCAGATCACTAGAGGGAAGACCTGGGACATGTAGTCTTGTCATTCCTCCCTGTAAGCGTAAGCGGAGTGGGCTGGCCTGGCGGATGCCAGTTCTGCGTGAGGCTGTGAACAATGACTCCAGAGCTATGGGCGTGGTTCCATCCTGGGCTGTATGAGGAATCAACTGATGCGGGTTTCTCTGTTGTAGTATTGCCGACACGCAGGCCGCAAGCGCCATTGTGTCACCCATTGACAAAATGGAAGGTAGGGGGCATAACTGACCCTAAATTCATCCATACTACCACACATGAATGATCGTGGACATGACATATCTGGGTGAATATGAATGTTTATTGCACATTCAGTGGAGTGTGGCAGCTGTAGCAGTACAGGGCCATGCAAAGCCAAAATTTCAGTTTTGGCAAATTGAGGGCAGCCAATTAGAGGCAAGCTCATGCTCGGGGGTTAGGCTCTGCCAACATATGTACTTAAGAGGTGTGGCGCCGCGGCCAGGGCGACTGACGCTGGAATCTGGGGACCACGGTTCGATCCCCGGCTCCGGCGGCAGGTTAGCCCAGCACCATGTGACTCTGGGCAATAGCTCGCTTAATCTTCCCGACGGCCCCCCAGCGCCTAGAGACCCTTACGGGTGATTGTGCGCTTTACAAATGTGGACTTTACTTTACTTTATCCAATCACATCGCCAATCCCCCAGCACTTATAAATTCACTATACACGCTTCTTGTAGTACTCAATGATCCAGTCTCTTCCTATGTACTTAAACAATGACCGAGACAAAGTTACATAACCAAAGTTTTCCCCACTGCCAGAGGTAATATAGTTCCGTGCACTGTCCACAGCACAATGTAATGTGGTAGGGCCCAGGGGCAGCATCATGCATACATAATGAACACACTGACACAGTTAGATAGATAATGGAACTGGGTATGGGCACGTCCGCTTGGTCCCTTTTTACTACCAGGGTCACATGTCCATTAACGTCTGTGCTGGATCCGTGTGGGGTGAGTGTAAGCCAGCCTTCAGGGAATGGTTAGTGCTGGCAACAAGTACAACAATAATTATCGGATCACACACAGAGATTCAATTATAAAGGGTCTATGACTTGTGCTGCACTAAGGTAGGTGCACCAGATGTGAAATAATACACAAAAGATTCTATTGTAAAGGGTCCATGACTTGTGGTGCACTGAGGTAGGGGCAGCAGATCTGAAATCATACACAAAAGACTCTATCATGAAAGGTCCATGAGTTGTGATGCACTGAGGTAGGGGCAACAGAAGCATTCAGCGTGTGCACAGCCAGCGATGATGCTTTTTCTGGGAGGGTTGCACTGGTAGCAATGTCTGTTGCCTACTGGACTGCGTCATCTACAATCACAAATCGATCTGAATTGTGAGCCCTGTTGTCCGCGATGTAGATCGAAGGCAGTAGTCAGCACAGACATCGAGGAATGCTTTTTGTCACTTCCTCTTGACAAAATCCAAGGACATTGAGTACAATTCTCTCTGAAATTAATAAATCAAGACTGAATTCAATATGTGATTGTTGGACCCGGCCTCATGGCGTGCTCCTACCCCTCCCGCATGGCGGGCCCAGGACGATATCCGCCCTCCACCAGACCTCGGGCGGCCCCTTCGGCCCGATCCTGCACGCCCCAACACCACAGGGCCGGCTACCATCCCGGTCCACCAGCGCAGGCCTGACCCCAGCGTAGGCCCAGCACGACCTCAGCACGAGGCCGTGCCCGACTCCATCTTGGACCCACCACGTCACAACCACGTGGCCTCGGCCCCAGCCCAGGCCCCAGCGAAGCCCCGACATCGAGGCACCAAGATCCACCCAGGTGGTCGAGTGGCCACTCGACAGATCCCGGAGGAAGGGGAGTTTCGATGGGCCTCCCACCGTCCCCGGACGCCTGGTATCGATCGCCCTCCGGCCTCCCTGGGCGCTGGCTCCACCCCCCTGCTGGGTGTCTGGACACCATCATCCCGGCCCCTCTGACCCCCAGGCGCGAGGGTCCGGACTTCAAAGACCTCCAGACCTATATCTGGGCCAGCCCTGGATTAGGACGGCAGTTGTATCCTGGACTGGAAGCCCTGCTGACGCTGTCACGGCCGACACCAGACAAACTCATCTCCGGTAACCCGACGACCTTCCGAGAGCCTGCTGGCGCTGCCGCGGCCTACCTCGCTGAACCTCCTGAGAGCCTGCTGGCGCTGCCGCGGCCTATCTTGCTGAACCATCTGAGAGCCTGCTGGCGCTGCCGCGGCCTATCTTGCTGAACCTCCTGAGAGCCTGCTGGCGCTGCCGCGGCCTATCTTGCTGAAACATCTGAGAGCCTGCTGGCGCTGCCGCGGCCTACCGTGCTGAACCATCCTGAGAGCCTGCTGGCGCTGCCGCGGCCTATCTTGCTGAAACATCTGAGAGCCGGCTTGCGCTGCCTACCTCGCTGAACCTTCCTGCAAGCCTGCTGGCGCTGCCGCGGCTCGAACTCTCGGAACCCCCCGGCTTGAGGATTGAGAGCTGTGCGTAGGGTACCCCGTCCTCCGCCCAGAGTAAGACTGTCCCGCTACCTTACCCCCCTTTACGAGACTTTACAGATCCAGCGATCTGCTTGTACATACTACCAAAAACCTGCAACCTTTTACTAGCTATAAAAGCTTAAGAACTTGACCTCTTGTGTGGTGTCCATCTGTAGTGTTGTGATTACTCTGCTGTACGATCCTAGGAGAGACCCTCACTCCGGAGGCCTCTCCGTACCGCTCGGCTACTTCTCGACGGAGAGGGGGACCTAGGGGTGGTCAGTCAGACATCTTCTGCCTCCCCCGGGGACTCCTTTCTAACATTGGTGGCAGCGGTGGGATCCGAGCCCACGCAGATCGCACAGAGAGTAATCCGCTCACTACCAAGAAAAACTCACTGCGACCATGAGCACAAAATTCCAGAAAGAGAAAATGGAAGACTACAGTCACAAGGAGCTAAAGCAATTCTGCAAAGACCTAGGCATCGCTACCACTGGCTTAAGCACCAAAGAAGACTTTAAATCGGCCCTGCAGGCCTGGGTGGACGCCGGCGAGGCGCCACCTCCGAGGGAAGATAACCCGGGCCCGAACGGAGGCCCGGAGGCTGCAACGAACCCAGCGGGAGGAAGACCCGCAAACCCAGACACGGGCCTCTCCCACGAAGAGTCCCGAGAACGAGAGAAGAACCGGCTCCACGAGTTGGAGCTCGCTCGACTCAGACAAGAAGGAGAGATCCAACTGGCAGAAAGGAAATTAGCCCTCGAGCAGCTACGGCTAGAAGGAGACCTGGAAGAAAAGCGAAGACAGAGAGACCTCGAGGAGAAAAAACTCATGCTCGAGCACGAGCCAAGGCCAACGAGAATAACCCCTCCGGGGGGAAGACCTCACCTCCCCCGGTGGACACAAAGGTACATATACCCAAGGATGTCGTCAAAGAGTACTATAAGAATGACGACATCCAGCAGTGGTTCAAAGCCTACGAGGTCGCCATGACCGCCCATCGAGTACCCCTCAAGGACTGGGGCGCCGGCCTGTGGGGGAAGTTTATCAACGAAGGGAGAGACGCCCTGCTGGAGCTCCCTGATACCGAGATGACCTCGTATGAGCACATGAAGACCGCCCTCCTCACTCGCTACGGACTCACCCCCGAGATGTACCGGCAGCGATTCCGAGACTGCAAAAAAATCCCCGGTACCACGTGGGTGGAGTACGTGAACTATTACAGCAGAGCCTTCGAGGGGTGGACTCGGGGCTGTCAGGTCACCACCTACCAGCAGTTGGTCGACCTCCTTCTGTGGGAACATCTATCCAATAACTGCTTAGTCGAACTCCGGCAACACCTCCTCGACAGCAAACTGACTGAGCCACGAAAACTCGCTGTCGAGGCGGATAGATGGGCGAGCACCCGAGTCGCCCGGGGTCCGACGGAAGACTCCGGCCGGGGACCTCCGGGAAACCACCGACCCCGAGGCGGCAGAGTAAGCCAGAGCCGGGGACGAGACGCCCCCCAGGGGTCATCCCCTGCCTCCACGTCACCACCCTTGGGCCGGAGAGGGGGCCCCCCAGCCAGACCAGGGCCCCGCCCGAATGTTACGTGCCACAGATGCCAGCGACAGGGTCATTACGCAAATGACCCCCTCTGCCCGATGAACCAGCGACCCGGCACCACCGGTCCCCCGGCCCGCCAGATAATGGCCGCGGCCCTGGGTGAAGAAGGAAGTGAGGAAGAGGACAACGGCCCCGAGCAGGCCGAGTGGGAGCCCGCCGCCATGACCTTAGCCTGCCTGGGGACTCACGACCTGATCCCCCGAGGCCCGATCCCCGGCAACACCCAGAAGTACCGCCAGTGGGTCACCATCAATGGTCGCCGAACCGAAGCCCTCCGTGACACTGGAGCCAGCGTAACAGCCGTCCGCTGCCATTTGGTGACCCCCGAACAGATCCTTCCTAACGTCCTGTGCCCAGTCCGGTCCGCAGATAACTCAGAGACTTTGTGCCAGATGGCCCGCATCCCCTTCGAGTGGGGGGGAGTGTCGGGCATGCTAAAAGTGACTGTCCGCAACGATGCCCCCATGGACTGCCTCCTTGGGAACGAACTTGAAAGTTCCCCCTGGGCAAGCGTCAAAAGAAGAGAGCACCTAGGGATGCTAGGCCTTCCCGAGTGGGTCTGCGCGACCACCCGTTCCATGTCCGCCCGAGCCTCCACCCCAGCGGGGGAAGCTTCGACTGAAGAGCCGGAGTGGCCCACACCGCCGCCACCCGTCCTCCCCGAGGACCCTGGCCTGGAACACGGCTCCCAAGAGCCCGACCAAGAAAACCTCCCCGAGCTCCAACACCTCCCCGAACTCGCTCAATGGCGCCAAGAAGGGGGCCCCACTCGCGAACAGTTCCGGCAGGAGCAGAAAACCTGCCCCTCCCTTGAGGGGGTCCGACAGCAGGCCGCTACTCAAGCCGCGGGAGACCCTGCGGGGTCCCACTGGGTCTATTGGGACAACAACCTTCTCTACAGTGAGCAGAAGATTGCCGAACTAGGGGCCAGCCGGGTGCTGGTCGTGCCCCTCCGATTCAGAGACTTCCTCCTAAACCTAGCACATGATGTGCCCCTCGCCGGGCACCTGGGGCAGGACAAAACTTACAGCCGCCTGGTGACCCATTTCTACTGGCCGAAAATGCGGAACGATGTACATAACCACTGCAGGACCTGCCCGACCTGTCAAGCCAGCGGAAAGAGCGGGGGGGAAGATGAAGGCCCCGCTCCAGCCTTTTCCCGTGGTCACCACCCCCTTCGAGCGAGTGGGGATCGACATCGTAGGGCCCCTGGATCCTCGCACCTCGCAGGGGCACCGCTTCATCCTCGTCCTGGTGGATCATGCTACCCGCTATCCCGAGGCCATCCCCCTCCGAACCATCACGGCCCCCGTGGTGGGCCGAGCCCTCATGAGCATCTTCTCCCGAGTCGGCTTCCCCCGGGAAGTCGTGAGTGATCGGGGCTCCAACTTTATCTCGAAGCATATGCGGTCCCTCTGGCAGCCGTGCGGGGTCGCCTACAAGTTCACCACTCCGTATCATCCCCAAGGAAATGGTCTAGTCGAACGATTCAACAGGACACTGAAGGGCATGATCAAGGGCCTAGAAGAGCCCCTCCGGCGCAAATGGGATGTCCTACTGCCTTGCCTTCTGTTCGCCTACCGAGAGGTACCCCAGAAGTCCCTGGGGTTCAGCCCTTTCGAACTCTTGTACGGGCACCCGGTCCGCGGCCCCCTCAGCCTGGTCAAGGAAGGCTGGGAGACGGCAGTCCGAGATGCCCCACCTGATGTCTACCGGTACCTCCTGACCCTACGCAATCAGACTCGGAAGTTCCGAGAACTTGCCGAGGCCAACCTGGAGGCTAGCCAGGAGGAGATGAAACGCTGGTATGACCAGAACGCCTCGTCCATCGAATTCGAGCCGGGCCAGCAGGTCTGGGTCATGTCCCCGGTCGAACCTTGTGCCCTCCAGGACAAGTGGACGGGGCCCTTCAAGGTGGTGGAGCGCAAGAGCCCCGTCACCTACTTAGTGGACATGGAATCCCCCCGGAACCCCCTCCGGGTTATCCACGCTAACCGACTCAAGCCGCACTTTGCACGCACTGAACTAAGTCTGCTGCTGGCGACCGATGACGGAGCGGAAGACGACTCCGACCCACTACCAGACCTCCTCAGCACCTCCGAGAAAGACGGCTCCTACGAAGGGGTCCGGCTCTCCTCTACCCTGACCCCAGATCAGCAACAAGACTGCCGGAAGCTGCTGTGGCAGTTTGCGGATCTGTTTTCCCTCACTCCGGGGGTCACCCGGTGGTGTGTCCACGATGTGGACACCGGAGACAGCCCGCCTGTGAAGCACCGAGCTTTTCGAGTACCCGACCGGGTTCGGGCCTGCATCCAAACAGAAGTGGCCAAGATGTTAGCTCTGGGGGTAGTCGAACCCTCCAACAGCCCCTGGGCCAGTCCCGTTGTCCTGGTCCCTAAAGCCGCCGCCCCCGGAGCGGCTCCGGAGCTCTGGTTTTGTGTTGACTACCGGGGACTAAATGCAGTCACCAGGACCGACGCCCATCCTATCCCCAGGGCAGATGAACTAATCGATCGCTTAGGAGCTGCCAAATTCCTCAGCACCTTCGATCTCACGGCGGGGTATTGGCCGATCGGCCTCACCCCGGGTGCACAAGAACGATCAGCCTTCTCGACCCCCGATGGCCACTATCACTTCAAAGTGATGCCCTTCGGCATGAAGAACGCCCCAGCAACCTTCCAGAGACTCGTGAACCAGGTGCTGGCCGGACTAGAAGAGTACAGCGCTGCCTACCTCGATGACATTGCTGTATACAGCCTTCACTGGGGTGAGCACCTGACCCACCTCGGGACGGTCCTGACGGCCCTTCGGCGGGCCGGACTCACCATCAAAGCCAGTAAGTGCCAGATAGGCCAAGGGTCCGTGACCTATCTGGGACACCAAGTGGGGAGCGGCCACGTGGCTCCCCTCCAACCAAAGATAGAGGCCATCCGGGCCTGGGAGCCCCCGGTCACCCAGACCGCTGTCCGAGCCTTCCTGGGGCTCACTGGATATTATCGGCGGTTTGTAAGAGACTACGGGAGCATTGTGGGGCCCCTGACCGAACTGACCTCCAAGAAGCTACCAAAGAGGGTGCACTGGACCCCTGCGTGCCAAACGGCCTTTGAGACTCTAAAGACTGCCATGTGCACCGCCCCTGTGCTCCAGGCCCCCGACTACAGCAGAGAGTTTGTAGTCCAGACCGACGCCTCGGAGCACGGCATCGGGGCGGTCCTGTCCCAAGTCAACCCCGAAGGAATCGACCAGCCTGTGGCCTTCATCAGCCGCCGCCTGCTGGCGAGAGAGCAACGCTGGAGTACCATCGAGAGGGAAGCCTTCGCCGTGGTGTGGGCCCTCAAGAAGCTCCGGCCCTACCTCTTCGGCACCCACTTCCGGGTCCAGACCGACCACCAGCCCCGGAGTTGGTTGATGCAGATGCGGGGAGAAAACCCGAAGCTGCTACGCTGGTCCATCTCCCTGCAGGGGATGGACTTCACTGTGGAGCATCGCCCCGGCAACGACCACGCCAATGCTGACGGCCTGTCCAGATCCTTCTGCCTCGGCGAGGAGAACCCCCAAGAGGATGGGTGACTCTCCCCTGCCTTCAGCTGGGGGGGGCGCGTGTTGGACCCGGCCCATGGCGTGGTCCTACCCCTTCCGCATGGCGGGCCCAGGACGATATTCGCCCTCCACCAGACCTCGGGCGGCCCCTTCGGCCCGATCCTGCACGCCCCAACACCACAGGGCCGGCTACCATCCCGGTCCACCAGCGCAGGCCTGACCCCAGCGTAGGCCCAGCACGACCTCAGCACGAGGCCGTGCCCGACTCCATCTTGGACCCACCACGTCACAACCACGTGGCCTCGGCCCCAGCCCAGGCCCCAGCGAAGCCCCGACATCGAGGCACCAAGATCCACCCAGGTGGTCGAGTGGCCACTCGACAGATCCCGGAGGAAGGGGAGTTTCGATGGGCCTCCCACCGTCCCCGGACGCCTGGTATCGATCGCCCTCCGGCCTCCCTGGGCGCTGGCTCCACCCCCCTGCTCGGTGTCTGGACACCATCATCCCGGCCCCTCTGACCCCCAGGCGCGAGGGTCCGGACTTCAAAGACCTCCAGACCTATATCTGGGCCAGCCCTGGATTAGGACGGCAGTTGTATCCTGGACTGGAAGCCCTGCTGACGCTGTCACGGCCGACACCAGACGAACTCATCTCCGGTAACCCGACGACCTTCCGAGAGCCTGCTGGCACTGCCGCGGCCTACATCGCTGAACCTCCTGAGAGCCTGCTGGCGCTGCCGCGGCCTATCTTGCTGAACCATCTGAGAGCCTGCTGGCGCTACCGCGGCCTATCTTGCTGAACCTCCTGAGAGCCTGCTGGCGCTGCCGCGGCCTATCTTGCTGAAACATCTGAGAGCCTGCTGGCGCTGCCGCGGCATACCGTGCTGAACCATCCTGAGAGCCTGCTGGCGCTGCCGCGGCCTATCTTGCTGAAACATCTGAGAGCCGGCTGGCGCTGCCGCGGCCTACCTCGCTGAACCATCCTGCAAGCCTGCTGGCGCTGCCGCGGCTCGAACTCTCGGAACCCCCCGGCTCGAGGATTGAGAGCTGTGCGTAGGGTACCCCGTCCTCCACCCAGAGTAAGACTGTCCCGCTACCTTACCCCCCTTTACGAGACTTTACAGATCCAGCGATCTGCTTGTACATACTACCAAAAACCTGCAACCTTTTACTAGCTATAAAAGCTTAAGAACTTGACCTCTTGTGTGGTGTCCATCTGTAGTGTTGTGATTACTCTGCTGTACGATCCTAGGAGAGGACCCTCACTCCGGAGGCCTCTCCGTACCGCTCGGCTACTTCTCGACGGAGAGGGGGACCTAGGGGTGGTCAGTCAGACATCTTCTGCCTCCCCCGGGGACTCCTTTCTAACAGTGATCACTGCTGACCTAAGTGTAGGTGTATGGAAGAAAAGATGAAATATGTATGGAATACATTGTCAAAATATGTAGGTTTCAGGGACGTTATAGTTAGTTGCCTACTGGACTCTGAAATTAATTAATCAAGACTGAATTGGAATTGTGAGCCCTGCTGAACACTGTATAGACTGGAGGCAGTGGTCAGCAAGGGCCCACAGCCACGTGGCATTGTGTTGAGCTGCACTGTTAGAGGCACCGGAAGCAACCAGAGTGTGTGGAGCCTGCGATGATGTGTAGTACCGGCGGGCCGCACTGGTAACAATGTCTTTTGTCTAATAAATTCTGCCTTAATAAGGCTATGTGGCGATGACTTGTGGTGCACTGAGTTAGTGGCACCTGAAGCACTCAGCTTGTGCGTACCCTGCGATGATGCGTGGTCCGAGCGGGCCACACTGGTAGCAATGTCTTTTGTCTAATGAATTCTGCATTAATAAGGTGACAGAGCGATGACTTGTGATGCACTGAGTTAGTGGCACCTGAAGCAACCAGCTTGTGAGCATCCTGCGATGATGCATGCTCCGGGTACGTAGCACTGGTAGCAATGTCTGTTGCCTACTGGACTGCATCATCTGCAATCGCGACTTGATCTGAATTGTGAGCCCTGCTGTACGCAGTGTACATTAAAGGCAGTAGTCTGTACAGACATAACTATGTGGTGCTGTGCCGCTGGGTTCGCAGGGGGCCCATGTCGAGGAGGCTGGCGGTGACGGCGGCGGCCTCAGGGCAGGGTGAGGGCTTACGTTGTGGCAGACATTGTGGCCTTCCCAGAAGTGAACCACACCCAGAGCCCCGGTTTATTTATTCACACTCCTACAATGGAGTGGCGTACGTTGGACCAGCCCACTCCGCTTCTGCTTACGGGGGGACAACACACTTATGGGGGGCGACACAGATACATGATCCAGATCTTCCCCACTACCTGAGGTAACATGGTTGCATCGACTGTTCACAACATTATAAGCACACATGGAGAGGTCTGTGCTCTGCATAGTAAGGTCTGTCCAGCACATCACCGCTGCACTTGGCATTGTGTGCATTGTTATTGATGGGTGACTTGCATCCTTCACACATACTTGGTTGCCACATCTCCCAACATTCAGCTATTGTGTGGCTGAGGGGCCATGCCACATTGGGAAGGTCCGCTGTCCTGTTCTGTGCCTGCCTCGGTGGTAGTAGGGGGTGTGGTCCGGGGGGGAGGTACCGGGGGTAGTGGCGGTGGGTGTTGTGGCCTTCTTGTGTGTTGGAGCTGCATGATCAGTAGCTCTATGATATGTGTTGGTCTTCAGATGTGGCTCTGGGCTGGGCTCCCTTTCATACTATAGGTAGTCGCCTGCTTTACACCAGTAAAAGGCAGATGTTAAATTCTTACTGCTAACGTGGCTTTTCGCCTATTTTTGGATCGCATTGCAGATTTGGCTGGTTGTTAAAAGTATCGGGAAGTGGTGTTTTCGTGTTATTTTTGCACCGGAACACCTACTCTGCATTTCATTAGTGTTAGTTGTCGCTCTCATTTGAGGGATTTTTTTTGCGGAAGCTATTGATGGAAAACTGGTGATATCTGCAGTTTTCACCAGGTTGAGAATGGGATAATAATTTAAAATCACAGAAAAACCATAGGTTTAGTGAACATTATAATTAGAAATTAGCTTTTAAAAAACCTTTGAAATTCACTGAAAAAACCATAGGTTTCAGGCACATTATAGTTAGAAATTAACATTTAAAAAACCTTAGAAAGTCACTGAAAAAAAACATAGGTTTCAGGGATGTTATAGTTAGTTGGACATTTTTCTCGGGCCCCCCATCCTAAAATAAAAAAAAAATAACGGAAGCCCCGCAACTCGTGGAAGCCCCGCCCCCTTTCACTATCACTCTGCAAACGCGTCTCCTGGCGCGTTCTATGTTGGGGGATGGTGCTTAGGGGCCAACTAGCCCACCTCTTACCTCCAGTAAGCCCCACACAGTGGGATTTCTGAGAGGTGGTCCGAGGCCATGCCCCTTTTTACACCACTCTGCAAACGCGCCTCTTGGTGCACTGCTGGTGAGACGCTGAGGTCTTCTTGTGTCCTGAGGAACTCAGGACAAAAATGGACTTCACCCCCCGAGCAGCAATGCGCTAGGAGGTGCATTTGCAGAGTAGTGTAAAAGGGGGGCGTGGCCTCAGACCACTCTCAGCAAGCCAGCTGTGTGGTGCTTACTAGAGATAACAGGAGGGCTAGTTGGCCCCAGAGACCCTCAGGAGGCAAGGGGACTTCATCCCCAAACCAAGAGCACGCCAGGAGGCGCATTTGCAGAGTGGTGGAATAAGGAGGCATGGCCTGTGTCTACCTCTTAGCAATCCCACTATCTGGGGCCTACTGTGGGTATCAGAAGAAGCCGGGTCTGGTGGCTTAGTGGACTAATGCATCCACTGCAGGGGCCTGTGTTCGAACTCATGGTCACAGGTTCAAATCCCTGCGGGTCCACTCAGCCTTTCATCCATCTGAGGTTGATAAAATGAGTACAATTGAGTTGGGTAACAATAAACATCTGTTATTCAGCGCCTTAAGACCCAAGGGTGATGAGTACGCTATACAAATACATGTTACATTAAGTTATGTTTTCAGGTAGGCTAGTTGTCCCCTAACAACCCCCAGCAGCGATGGGGACTTAAATCTCCATCCAAGAGTGCACCATGGAGCGCATTTGCAGGCTGGTGGGCAAAGGGGGGCGTAGCCTGCTTTGAGAACTTACCAATGCTGCTGTGTGGGACTTACTGGAGGTAATGGGAAAGGTAGTTGGCCCCTAAGATTGTCCTTGGGGGCCAACTACCCCTCATATTACCTCCAGTAAGTCCCACACAGTGGGATTGCTAAGAGGTCTTCGGAGGCCATGCGCCCCTTTCTCCACTACTCCGCAAACGCGCCTCCCGGCACACTACGAGTTAGGGGATGTAGTCCACTTTCCTCCTGAGGGACTTTGGGGGCAAAGAAGCCCTCCTGGTACCTCCTGTAAGTTCTACATTGTGGAATTCCTGAGGGCTGGTCAGAGGCCCACCCCCTTTCTGCACCACTCTGCAAATATGACTACTATGCTATAGTTAGGAATTAGCATTTCAAAAACCTTTGAAATTCACTGAAAAAAACATAGGTTTCACGGACGTTAGAGTTAGGAATTAGCATTTAAAAACCCACCTTAGAAATTCACTGAAAACAACAGAGGTTTTATGGACGTTATAATTAGTAATTAGTATTTTTTTTTAAACTTAGAAATTCACTGAAAAAAACACAGGTTTCAGGGACAGTATAGTTAGTCTGACATTTCACTCGTACAAAACCAGAGAAATTTGGCCATTATAGTTAGCTGAACTAACTATACCTTGCGCCCCAGCAATGCACTGCTGATGACGTCACATATCACGTCACTCATGACATGGTCAGTGACATGACTGATGACATCTCAAATGACATCACTGATGACATCACCCACTTAATATCTGATGCACCTCCTCTCACCCTAATATAACCTTTCATACACCCACTCTCAAATACAGACTATCATACACAAAACCATAGACACCACTATGCCAGTTAGTACATACCCACACACTTATTCATAGGTCTACACACATCCACTCACTCAATCATACAGTCACTCATACATGCAGTCACTCATCAATACAGCCACTGATATATGTGCTCATAGACCCAAACAGACACTCACATACAGCCATTCACTCACAGAGATACTCACACGCCTAGTCAGTCACCCAAAGACTCAATCACACTTCCATTTACTCACCTATACAGTTATACACACACCACCTCACTTATTCATACATATACTAACACATATTTACTCTCTTATACAATCACTGACACAAGCAAACGCTCATCCATACAGCCACTCTCACAATCATTCACTCTCACATATAGTCACTTATATACTCCAACACTCACATATACTGCCTTTCACATGTATAGTTACTCACACATATACCACTGAGACATACATTCACTCACCAACACAGCCATACACACACTCACTCACCCAAACAGCCCCTCCCAGACACACTCATGAACCCATACACCAATTGACTCACCCACTCATACATCCATGCAGGGAGTCACATAGGCCCCCCACCCACCCATACAGACACTCAGGTACCCTTACAGGTAATCAGAAAACCAATCATTAACCCGTATAGACTCTCATGTAACTACTCACCAACCCATGCAGCCACTGACACACCAACTGACAGACTGATACAGATATTCACACAGATTAGTCATTCACCCATGCATTCACTAAGACACATTTAATCGCTCACTATACAGTCAGTCTCGCATCCACTCATACACACACTCATTCTTCAATAAACCTTGGCGTGTATATATGTAACATTCTTAAACTTTTTACAAACACTCAGTCACAGGATGATGTCATCAGTGATGTCATTTGAGATGTCATCAGTGATGTCTCTGACCATGTCATGAGTGATGTAATATGTGACGTCATCAGCAGTGTATTGCAGGGCATGAGTTATAGTTAGCTCAGCTAACTATAACGGCTGAATTTCTCTGGTTTTGTACAAGTGAAATGTCAGACTAACTATAACGTCCCTGAAATCTGTGGTTTTTTCAGTGACTATATATATATATATATATTTATAATTTAGTTTAGCCCTTTCGGTGCTCACGACGGCCGGGAGCCGTCATGAGACACAGTGGGCACTGGGTGTGTGCTCATGACGGCTCCCGGCCATCGTGACACCCAACCACGGGGAAGCGCTGACGCGCCCCCCCCCCCGTGGGACACCGATCCTTGTGTCTGCACCGGGAAAGGTAGGGGAAGCCCTTCCCCTGCCTCCCCCGCCCCTCCACATCATCAATGACATCAGCGCGTGAGGCGCACTGACGTCATTGGAGGTTTCCCTTTGTTTCCCAATGCGCTGGAAAGCCATTTGCTTCCAGGGCATTGGGAAACAAACAGGTAAGTTTCTCATTGTGGAGGGTGGGGGGTATATTTTAAAAGGCATCAGAAAAAAGGAAAGGGTTTTCCTTTCCTCCGATATCTTTTAAAAAGCATTCCTGCCCAGGCCGCAGGAATGCTTGTTTCTTTTTTTTAAAAGGTCCAATTTGTGTCTGGGAGCAGCCCCTTGGGCAAGGGCCGTTCCCCTTGGGGGAAAAATATGTGCAGTTGCGTCTGTCGCCCTTGGGGGGGGCAGATCGGTTATATTTATTTTTAAAAAATGGCGTGTGTACCCCACTGGGCCATCCAGGATTTTTTTTTAATATCTGCTTTGTGTTTTGGGGAGCGGCGCTTTGGGCAAGGGTCACTCCTCTTGGGGGAGAAATGTGTGTAGTTGGTTCTGCCCCCCTTGAGAGGGGCCAGATCGGATAATTATTTTTAAAAAAGTATGTGGTGCCCACCGGGCCACCAGGGATGTTTTTTTTTTGTAAATGCCCTTTGTATGTTGGGGAGCGGCAGATCTGATTAAAAAAAAAGTAGGTGTGTGTTCACTAGGCCACCAGTGATGTTTTTTCTTTTTGTAAATGCCCTTTTGCGTCAGGGAGTGGCCCCTTGGGCAAGGGTCGCTCCCCTTGGGGGAGCAATTTGTTTAGGTGGGTTTGCCCCCTGTGCCCACTAGGCCAACAGGGATTTTTTTAATTAAATTATGTTTTTGGGGAGCGGCCCCTTAGGCAAGGGTCGCTTCCCCCTGGGGATCATTTATTTTGTCAGTTTCTACCCCCCCTTCGGGGCAGATCGGCCCTGTGAGTCTAGGCCCATCTGCCCCCAAGGGGGGCAGAAGCCATTAGACACCAGGGATTGTTTTAGTGTTGTTGGGTAGCAGCCCCTTGGGCAAGGGTCGCTCCCCTTGGGGGAGCAATATGTCTTTGGGGAGCAGTCCCTTCGGCAATGGTCACTCCCCTTTGGGGAGCATTTATTTGGGCTGTTTCTGACCCCTTGGAGGGGCAGAGCGACCCAAATAAACAATTAACTTTATTGCATGCCCACTAGACCACCAGGGATTGTTTTTGTGTTGTTGGGAGCGGCCCCTTAGGCAAGGGTCGCTTCCCCCTGGGGATCATTTATTTTGTCAGTTTCTGCCCCCCCTTCGGGGCAGATCGGCCCTGTGAGTCTAGGCCCATCTGCCCCCAAGGGGGGCAGAAGCCATTAGACACCAGGGATTGTTTTAGTGTTGTTGGGTAGCAGCCCCTTGGGCAAGGGTCGCTCCCCTTGGGGGAGCAATATGTCTTTGGGGAGCAGTCCCTTCGGCAATGGTCACTCCCCTTTGGGGAGCATTTATTTGGGCTGTTTCTGACCCCTTGGAGGGGCAGAGCGACCCAAATAAACAATTAACTTTATTTCATGCCCACTAGACCACCAGGGATTGTTTTTGTGTTGTTGGGAGCGGCCCCTTAGGCAAGGGTCGCTCCCCTTTATGGGGTATTTATTGTGGTTGTTTCTGCCTCTTTGGGGTCAGATCAGCCATATGTTTTCTGGCCCATCTGTCCCCTAGAGGGGCAGAAGCCAGTATACACCAGGGCTTTTTAAATGTTGGTGGTGGGGAGTGATCCTTTGGGCAAGGGTCGCTCGCCCTTTATGAGGGTGAATTTTTTGGCTGTTTCTGATCCCTGTGGGGGCAGATCGGCCTTATGCTTTTAGGCCCACCTACCACCTTTGCTTGGCTGGTGGATAGTATGTGGACTAGTGCATTCTTTGCATATGTGATTGTAATGTTTTATTTCTCCTTTTTATTCTAGTGTAAAGTTTTGGTTCCTGTTTGTGGTTTCAGCAGTGGTTGGTCTGCAGCTTTTGCATAGTTGCATTTTTTTTGTAAGAAAAACATTTTTGTTGTATTTACTTCAAATGAATATTATTGTCAAGCATGCATGAATTTTTTTAAGTGATGTCATAATGGCATCATATTTAGTTAGTGTTTTGAGCATGAAATTCTTTGCAATGTGTTTTGCATTGTCTTATGTTTAATTTTCTTTCTTTTTCTTTTTTAGTGGGATATTGTTGATCCTTACTGTGTCTGTGCAGAGTAGGTGGTGGTGAGTCTAGCTGCTTCTGGCAAGTGAGTGGTATCATTTTGGAGTATATAGGTCTTTCTGATAAAGACGCATTTTGTTTATTACTTATTTTACAAAGTGTTTGTTGTTGTTGACTTGATTGACAAGTTACCTTTATTAGTACGGATTATGGCAGCCATAGAATGACTGCTCAGCAGGTGGTTGGTATGCTTCTTGAATCTTCCTCTGAGCAGGATTATGAGACTGACAGTGTGTCTGAGGGAGAGGGGGGAGGGGAAGATTCAGGCAGTGAGTTTTCTCTCCACATGGAATCATCAGATGATGAAGATACTCTCAGTGCGGATGAACTGCCTGTTTTAGAGGGGGACACTGATGTTCCAATGGTGCAGCAAGAGACATCGGTATTGCAGCCTTAGGCTGCAAGGCTTCCTACTGGAAGTGTTGGACTCTGGGTTGATCAAAACATGGTGCAGCCAGTGTTGCTTGCCTTTAGTGTGAATGCAGGGTGTAGAGTGGATTACAAATTGTTTTTGCCTATACAGTTTTTTCAGTTGTTTATGAATGATGTATTTTTGGCTGAGATTGTTGAGCAGACTAATTTGTATGCTGAACAGTTTTTGAGGGACAACAGTGCCACACTTAAGCCCCACTCTAGAGCTACCCACAAATCTGGATGAGATGAAGAAGTTTTTGGGTTTGACTTTTTTGATGGGCTTAATAAAGAAGCCGTCCATGGCTTCATATTGGTCTACCAGTCCCTTGATGGCAACAGCCATATTTCTTGCGATTATGACCCGTGATCAGTATTTACTTTTGCTTCGGATGCTGCATTTTGTTGATAATACTTTGGCGTTGCCACGAGATCACCCTGACTGTGACCGTCTTTTTAAGATTCAACCTGTTCTTGATCACTTTGTAGATCGATTTTTAGAGATCTATACTCCAGGGAAAGAAATATCTATTGATGAGTCTTTGGTCCTGTTCAAGGGCCGTTTGGTTTTTAGGCAGTACATCCCTAGCAAGAGGGTACGTTATGGAATTAAGCTGTATATGTTGTCTGAGAGTAGAACAGGATATGTTTTTAATTTCTGTGTGTTCACTGGTAGGGATTCCACTATTGACCCCCCTGGTTGTCCGTCCCCTTTTGGAGTTTCAGAATAAATTGTGTGGGATTTAGCTAGAGGACTGTTTAACAGAGGCTTCCATTTGTACCTTGATGATTACTACACTGCTGTGCAATTGTTTAAGGAATTGTTCAAAGTTAACGCTTTTGCTTGTGACACAATTCGTTTTAACCGTAAAGGTTATCCAAAAGAGCTTGTATCCAAAAAACACCAGAGGGGACAGTGCAGTTCCTTGCGTACTACTAGCTGTGAAATTTGTGGACAGGAGGGATTTGTACATGCTGACTACCATCCATGATGAGAGTACTTCAACTGTGGCTGTTTGGGATCAGTTTGCTGAAGACCTCAAACCTGTGTTCATTTTATATTTTATACTCTGAAACTCTGAGATCTTTTCGCCCTTTCCTTCAGCGGCCTTTTCTCATGGGTTCTGTTCTAGTAATTAGTTTTAAAGCGCGGGGACACACTGTTGCCTAGTGTAACCAGGCGCTCTACAAAAGGTGTTATTATTATTATTATTATTAATATTATTATACTACAAAAAGCACATGGGTTGTGTTGATAGAGGAGACCAGAGGTTGGAACCGTACACTTCTATTAGTAAGGCTTACATTTGGTGTAACAAGTTTGCCATACATCTCTTCAATTTAGCAACTTTCAGTGTTTTTGTTGTGTACATGAGTGTTCTCCTGAGTCAAAGTTGACTTTTGTTCAGTTTCAGAAGTCTGTGATAGGTAGCCTTGTTGTTGTGGAACAGGCAAGTGTTCCTAGAGTTGGAGTGGTGGAGGATGTGGCTAGATTGAAAGATCGCCACTTTCCTGATTTAATTCCTCCTACCCCCCAAAAAAACCAATCACTGTAAGAGATGTAGAGTCTGCTAGCGAACAGGTGTGCGGAAGGAGAGTTGTATGCACTGTGCCGATTGTCCTTCTGATCCTGGGCTGTGTGTGCCCTCATTTTTCAGATTGCATCACACTAAAAAGATTTTTTGGGAGCAACCGTGAGTCTAATAGTGTACTGCCTGGTCTTTATGGTTTTATATAGTTGTTCAGTTTCACGTTTGGCAATAGAAGGATGTTTTTAGTTACTGCTATTGTTTTCGTAGTTATAGTTTTATATCTAGTTGCATTTGGTTTGGGTTTTCTTTATTGTTTAAAAATTTTTATGATGGTGTAAATGGACTGGCGGTGGCGGTGTGCGTGGACTGGCTCTTGGCTGGCAGTGTGCGTGGACTGGTGCTAGGCTGGCGGTGTGCGTAGATTGGATCTTGGCTGGCAGTGTACGTGGACTGGCACTTGGCAGGCGCCATGCCTGGACTGGCCCTTGGCTGGCGGTGTGCATGGACTGGTGCTTGGGTGGCGGTGTGCGTGGACTGGCACTTGGCTTGTAGTGTGCGTGGACTGGTGCTTGGCTGGCAGTGAGTGGGCTGGCGCTTGGCTGGCGGTGTGCGTGGACTGGCACTTGGCTGGCGGTGTGCATTGATTGGTGCTTGGCTGGCGGTGTGTGGGGACGGGCGTTTGGCTGGCAATGTGTGAGTAGAAACTTGCTGCTGGTCACTACACACATTGCTAGCCAAATGCCACTCCATGCAATCCGTGAGCTGGTGTGGTTGCTGTGTCAGGAAAGTGTGTGTGTGAAAGTGATGGGCCCTTGAATGGCGCTGTCTGCTGGTATGAGTGTTGTAATGTGCAGGGCCCGCGGCTGGCGGTGTGAATGGTTTTGCATGTGTCACACATATGAAATGTGTATGAATGGCCCGTAAAGAAGTTGGTGCCTTGTCATGGTTTTACAGCTCAGGAGCTGTGAGTCAATGGTTCAGTTTCTCTTCCTTTCAATTATTAACAGTGCATTTCATTTTTGTGAAATCTCTAGTTAATACAACTGTATATACTGAACCATCACTCACCCTCGTGCCAAATCCAACCAGTATGTCTGTGCGCTTGGAGAATAGTTGGTTTTGCATAAATATTTGTATTTTCTGTCTTTCTCAAGCAGGGTGTACCTTGTCCCTTTGAGTGTTGTAATGCGTTGGGTTCGTGCCTGGTGGTGTGAATGGTCTTGTGTGTATCACGTCTGAAAGGTGTGTGAATGGCCTGTAAAGCGGTTGGTGCCTTGCCGTGGCTTTACAGCTCACGAGCTGGTTCAGTTTTTGTCCTTTCCATTATTGACAGTGCATTTCATTTTTGTGAAATCTCTTGTTAATAAAAATGTATATACAGAACCATCACTCGCCCTCGTGCCAAATCCAACCAGTATGTGTGTGTGCTTGAGGGATATTTGGCTGTGCAGTAATCTTTATCTTTTTAGTCTCTCTGCCAAGGTGTACATTCCATCTAAGAATAACCTACCAACTGTATATATTGTTGTAAGCTAAACACCCATGGGAGTACATGGTGATGTCTCTTTTGCGGATACCAACACGTTATCTTACCCACAATGTCCTGCAAACCTCAAAATGTCTGTCACATTTTCCTTGCATAATTGTGCCAAACTTGTCACGCTGTAGAAAGAAACAACAAATTTCCTACACCCGTCTTTCTCTAAGTATCCCAATAGAAATGGTACCTCACTTGCGTGGGAGGCCCAAGTACCCACGACAGGCAAGGGACCAAAAACCTATTGCGGCGACATCAAAATGACCTATCACAAACTAACATGGTTTTGCATTGGGGGTCCCATGAGTTTTTGGCCCTGGGCTCAGCGACCATCTAGGACAACCTACCAAACCCATACAATGCTGAAAACTGGACACCCGGGAGATTTCAGGGAGGTGTGGCTTGCATGGTTCCCCCAATGTTTTCTTACCCAGAATCCCCTTCAAACCTCAAATTTAGCTGAAAAAAATCACTTTTTCCACACATTTTTGTGTGGGAAAGTTGTGGCATCACCGGGCTGACACACATTTTCTACCATCCAATGTTCCCCCAGGCCTCCCCATAAAGATGTTGCCTCACTTGTGTGGGAGGCCCAAGTACCCGCAACAGGCAAGGGCCCAAAACGTATTGAGGTAACATCAAAATTGCCTAGCTCAAAACAACCTGGTTTTGCAAGGGGGGCATCTGGGTTTTTGGCCCCGTGGTTGGCGGCCTTCTAGGGAAACCTACCAAACCCATGCATTTCTGAAAACTAGACACCTGGGAGAGTCCAGTGAGGTATGGCTTGCGTAGGTCCCCTAACATTCTCCCGCCCAGAATCCCCTGCAAACTTCAAACTTTGCTGAAAAAATCTTTTTTTTTCTCAAATTTCTGTGTGGGAAAGTTCTGGAATCTGCGTGGATCCACAAATTTCCACCCACCCAGCATTTCCCTGGGTCTCCCGATAAAAATGGTACCTCACTCACATGGGTGGGTCAAGGACCCGTGAGAGGCAAGGGCCCAAAACCTATTGAGGCGACATCAAAATGACCTATCACAAACCAACCTGGTTTTGAAAGGGGGGGTCCAATGAGTTTTTGGCCCTGGGCTCGGCGGCCATCTAGGGAAACCTACAAAACCCACACATTTCTGGAAACTAGACACCCGGGGGAGTCCATTGAGGTAAGGCTTGCATTGTTCACCCAACTTTCTCCTACCCAGAATCCCTTGCAAATTTCGCTGAAAAAAATCACTTTTTTCTCAAGGTTCTGGAATCTGCATGGATCCACAAATTTCCTCCCACCCAGCGTTCCCCCAGGTCTCCCAAAAAAATGGTACCTCTCTCGCGTAGGTGGGTCAAGGACCAGTGACAGGCAAGGGCCCAAAACTTATTGAGGCAACATAAAAATTACCTATCACAACACACCTGGTTTTGCAAGGGGGGTCCCATGAGTTTTTGGCCCTGGGCTCGACGGCCATCTAGGGAAACGTACCATACCCACATATTTCTGAAAACTAGACACCCGGCGGAGTCCAGCGAGGTATGGCTTGCGTGGGCCCCCCAACATTTTGATGTCGCCTCAATAGGTTTTGCGCCGTTTCCTGTCGCAGGTCCTTGATCCACCCACCAAGTGAGGTACCATTTTTGTCGGGAGACCTGGGTAAATGCTGGGTTGGAGGAAACTTGTGGATCCACGCAGATTCCACAACTTTCCACCGCAGAAATGTGAGGAAAATGTGTTTTTTTGGACAATTTTTAGGTGTATCAGAAACTGGCTTGCGTGGGCCCCCCAACATTTTGATGTCGCCTCAATAGGTTTTGCGCCGTTTCCTGTTGCGGGTCCTTGATCCACCCACGCAAGTGAGGTACTATTTTTGTCGGGAGACCTGGGGAAATGCTCGGTGGGAGGAAACTTGTGGATCCACGCAGATTCCACAACTTTCCACCGCAGAAATGTAAGGAAAATGTGTTTTTTTTGGACAATTTTTAGGTTTGCAAAGGATTCTGGGTTACAGAACCTGGTGGGAGCCAGACAAGTAACCCCATCCTGGATTCCCCTGGGTGACTCACCTAGTCACCGCTGACACTGATGTCACCAGACAATTGAAGCGCTGCCATCTTGGTTGCAGACCCAGGGAGCAGCGAACCTGTCCGGAAGTACTGCCCTAGTGACCCTGTGTGCCCGGCATTCAGACGCCGGTGATGGGGATGGCACCCACCCTGAAGGTATCGGCCTGCAGAGCAAATCAGGGGGCAGGCCTGGCTGTGGCCCTGGCACCTGGTGGGCTGCCTCGAGCCGGTGTCCCGAAGCTTCACTCCACCCTTTGCATTGAGTGCACCGGCGAGCCCCCCATTGTTTCTGCCTCACCCATTGCTGAATCGGCGGCTGTCAGGAGTGGACTGGTGGCAGTTGCGCCCTTGCTGTGCTGTAGCCCTTGGAGATGCTTGATTGCAGTACCTATAGCCATATACTCTTGCGGCCGTCTCTGTGCCCCTTAGTGAGGTGGAGACAGCTGCAGATATGAGCTAATTAAACACCAAATCCTCTGACTGACCACCTGCTGCAATTCCCTCACTAGATGGGCCCGAGAAATTTACTGCCAGGCCCTGAGGCAGTTATTCCAAGGGTGTGGCTCGGTGAGAGCCCTAGAGAGCCCGGCAGATCACGTGAGAGGTAAGAGAGAACGGGGGTTGAGGATCCCGGCCCGGTTGGTGAGCATCTGCAATTTCTTCTACTTGCCTTAACTTTTGTATGAATCCTGGCATGGTTCAATATTTGGACTGCCTGATGAACCTGCCATTGCTGTAGTGGTTTAAATCCCTGGAAGAAGATCTCCACCCTCAAATATAAATACTTTCTGGTGCTGTGCTTTACTGTGGGGTCTCCGGGCCCTATTGCTCCAGCCTCCTTCAAACTGGGGGTTGTGGTCATGGGCCCCTGAGTAAGGTGTGTGTCCCCCCTCCTCCTACCCCTGGGTACATCTAATGCACATTTAGAGAACTCCTGTTGTACCTACCCAAAGGAACTTTTTTTTTACATTTGAGGGCCCATACTGCCGGGTTCGTTAGCAAGCCCCGCCAACAATGTATCTAGGGGACCCACGTCAGCGCTCAGTCCCGAGCAGAGGGATCGCCTGTTGTTCTGTAACATGACTTGGTATACTTTTTCCGCCTTGATATCACGCGTGTATACTTGAACTGTGGTGACATAGACATTCTGCCATATACCCAGCTCCCTCCCATGCCTATGGCAGATCAAACAGGGCCACATCTGGTACTGTATCTAAAGACATATCAATGCTTCGATCTGGAGTAAAGTGAATACACCACCAACTGAGCCATCTGCAGCTGGAACAGAGTCCTCTTCTGAGACAACGCCATCTGTACCTAATACCTAAGCCTATATGGATAGCTTTCTCCAGGAACTTCGAATGGAGATTGGCTCCCTCAACCGTGAAATCATGACCTACATACATGAGATTCAGAGAGATGTGGAGGGGCTCGGTGAATGAGTCTACGTCATGGAACAAACCCTGGACTCCCACACAGTAGACCTTGAAGCCCTGCGGCATTGGATGGCAACACTGGCAGGCCAGCAAATCTACCTCCAGCTAAAGCAAGAAGATACTGGAAACTGCAGACAGAGAAACAATATTCGTATCAGAGGTCTTCTGAGGGGCATGGAGTGCTCAGATATTATGACCTTTACACCAGATCTTCTTCATGCCATCCGGGAAGACCCAGAGATCTCCCCTCCAGTTTTGGACAAGGCACATCAAGTGGCAGCAGTTTCAGGTCGACCAGACTTTCTCCCTGACATTCTTATTCGAGTGCACTACTTTGTAGAGAAAGAAACAATATAACATGCTTCTCTGAAGAAGACATACTTGGCATACAAAGGGACATACCATCCAGCTTTTCCAGGACCTTGCACTCACCACCCTACGACATTGTAGTGAGTTCTGGCCAGTCACTAGCAAGCTTTGAGATCTTGGCATCTGTTACCAATGAGGACATCCCTTTGCTATTATTTTTGAGTGGGAGGGCAAACGCAATACTTTTAGATCACTGAGGGAAGCCTTGCGCCTTCTGAACATTTTGCCGGTTTCTGGAGGGGGCCACACCCTTCTCTCCCGGATCTCCTACTCGCACAGCGTTGTGACGAGTGTGGACTACTGTGGCTCCTAAAAATGCTTCTTTAAACACGACAGGGATCTTATGTCTCGTGAAGCCAAGAGAGACACTATTCAACATCTTCGCAACATGGAGAAGCTCCATACCCCTCCCCCTTCGACATCGGAGTGAAACTGAAATGCTGTAGTCTCCGAATCCACTGAGGATGGTTGCTTCCTAGGGATGTCAATCCCTTCAGTGACAGACTATGTACCTGCAGGACATATCACAGCTGGGCAGCCTCATCGACTGATCTCCTGTGTTCCAAGAGAGGACACAGCAAGATCCTGCCTAGACTTCAAGCTGCATGGCCTGAACTGATCTTTCTTACCTCCCTTGCATCTTTCCTGTAGACGCTGATCTAATATGGGTGACATAATGTCATATTGCTGACTCTGAAAATCATAGGCCGTGGTGTCTGAATGGCCTTGGACATTCAACTTGCATCGACACGTCCCAGACATTTGGAGAGTGACACCCCCTGTATGGCCAGCGCTGTTTTGCGTAGGCCCCCACCTACTTCTGGGTCTACTGTTGTGGCCCGTTTGCCCTGTGCCTCTTGTTTACTTTACACAGATCATTATTTTCTTAGGTTACTGGGCATCCCTGGGGACCACCCTCTCTACCCCCCTTTGAAGTTACCTCAGCATACACACCATATACTCCTCCAATATACTGTAGCTGGCCTGGTTCTCCCACTTTGCTCCTTCGCTTTCCCTTTCTTTTCCGCAATCATTGCCTTTCTACATATCAGTTTTATGGGCCCATTTCTTAAAACCCACCAATGACCAATGACTCCGGGATGAAAATCCTCACCCTCAGTGTGCGAGGGCTTAACGCACCAAACAAAAGAAAACAAATATGGCAATATCTACTTTAGCAGTATCCTGATGTTATTTTCCTCCAAGAGACTCACCTTCTTTGACAAGACACTCCACCTAGGCACACCCTATGTAGCCCTTCGGCTATTGAGCATATGCCTCAACCAAGACAACTGGCATTGCGATCTTTTGCAAGGCCACTATCTGTTCCGAAGTCTCGAGGGTGGTTTGGGATGGAGAGAGTCGCTATTTGAAACTAATGGTACAACATGCTCGGTACACCCTCATTCCTTTAAACGTCTATTCACCTAATCAGGCCAAAGACGCTTGTCTCAGGGGCTTTCTCAAAGATCAGTTTTCACAGGAGGAGGGGATGTGGTTTTTGGGGAAGATCTTTATCTGCTCTGGGATCCTGACCGCAGCGCTGAGTCCTTTCAGGGAACACACGTTATGCCTGTGGCCCTTAAATGAGACATCACTTTTATTGACTTAGTCGGTATGTGGCTTTATCACCACCCATATATTCAATCAAAAAGAGAGAGAGGGTCAAGGGAAAATGAAGCCGCTCTTGGTCCCCAAAATGATAATCATAAATAAACAACGAAACAGTGAGGCCAAAGATTCAAGAACCGGCAAGAGGAGTCACTCTTGTTTTCTAAAAGAAGCCTCACTCACCAACCTAGTTGGTGACATATTCCATCATAGGGTTCCCACCAGAGAGGCCGAGTGCCCCTTTGGTGTGCTACGACGCCTAGTCACAGCGGAGTGGGTTTTTGATATCGTGACTGTGAAAAAGTAATGGTGCAAAAATTATTTTAAATTACCTTTATTCGCCCAGTGAAAATTTAATGGTGGAGGAATAAGGTAAAAGGTCAAAACAGTGTGCTGGATGTTGTAGACTGGCTAGATTGACCAGTTATATCCTGTGATATAACAAAAACAGTGGTCTACATGTTTCAGCCTCCTTAAGCTACTAGGGAGGCTTTCGTCAGGACCAACTGCCACGGTGGTATGTGCACGCTAAGGCGCACCCTAACCTGAGGCCCCATTTTCACACAATCTACTTTTGAAGTAGACTTTCTGCCTATAGCGATCAAAATAGGATAGAGTTGTTTTGTCCTTAAACCATCCCTCAATCATCTCAGTTGTGTTGTAATGTTTTGTAATGATTGTAAACTTCCACACATAAAGTTATACCATTGTCAACACTTATACTGTGCAGGTGAGCGTTGCAGCCTTTTCCGGAGTCCGATGGACATGGGAGTGCGTGCGCACACACTGACGTAATTGGTCCCGTGACACAGACTGAATGCAACCTATGCAGCCAATATTCTTTTAAAAACACACCTGACAGGAACCTCACTATCAGCGGGGTCCTCATGACGGGAATCTCTAGGTGCCAAACGAGTGTCCGGCTTTGACGGAGTGAGTACTTGAGCACCGCCTTAGCTACCGCAGGTAACATAATGGCTATTCTTGTAGTAACGTGATGTTATTCATCCTTTGTGTTCCCAGCGTGTGACTACAAGCCACCGCCCCCCGCCAGGATCCATGGTGTAAGGTTTCCCTACACTTTGGGGCTGATTCCGATCTGGGTCGGAAAGCTCTCCGACCGAGCCAGAATCGGAGTGTTTTCCGACGGAGACGGACTCCTGCAGTCCAACCGAGCAAGTACGATGCGGCCGCATGCTGCCGGACTCGGTTCGGTCGAACTCCCATAGAAATTAATGGGAGCCGGTCGTAGGACACGTACATGGGCTCCCATTGACTGAATGGGTATGTCTCGCACAAGAGAGCCCCCTACAGTAAGTACGCATCGGTGCCATCTGCACCATTCATGCCTGTGTTGGGGAGTGTCCGAGTCGTAAAGCTGCGGGTGACGGGGGGTCCGACGCGGACCCCCAAAGGCAGCTTCCCGGATGTTTTGCGAGCCGGAACCTTTGGCTTGATCCGGCTGTCCGACGAATGCATCGTACTGGCTCGGTCGGAATTCGCCTCCATTGCACGGCACGATTTGCTTACGGACGAGGCGTACGGAGTGGTTCGGACCCGGAAACGATTCGGTCAGCGATTTTGGGTTTCTCACATTGTACTTGCTCGCTTGTGCAGCTGTACGAATCATATGGAGATCACATGTACGGCTCGTACCTTTTACGGCCGGATCGCATTCCGAGACCTTTTGAGCGAGCGGGCGAGATCGGAATAGACCCCTAAATGTAAGCTTGTTCTCCATCTTGAATTTAGCCTGCCTGTTTCATTTTAGATGTCACGAGCCTCACTATCGCTTGTGTTTTCAACCAGTCATGTTCACTCTATGAATATAAGCTTATATATACTGGCAATGCCTAAGTCAGCGTGCAGGATTAGTCGCGAGCTCGTGCCACGAATTATTGATAGCACTAAATCACCTCTCTGGGAATTAACCAGGTCATCGATTTGGCAACCACAACTTGTGCCGAGCATTCACGCACCATTGTTACTACTAGCTGTTAAATGAAACTTGATATGGCTACACTTCGATGAGCACTAAAAGCAACATGAGCATTGACACTCACTTGGCGATTCATGTGGTTATATTACTGTACATAACCGTCATGTGATTTGTCTGTCTTTCTGTTTGTTTTGTCTTGCAGATAGATCTGCCTTGTAAAACAAATTTTGGGAAGGAACAACGACAACCGTAAGTCATTTTGTCCCTTTTTGTCAATGCCTCAGGTTAGGGTGCGCCTTAGCGTGCGCATACCACCGTGGCAGTTGGTCCTGACGAAAGCCTTGCTAGTATCTTAAGGAGGCTGAAACATGGAGATCACTGTTTTTGTTATATTACAGGATGTAACTGGTTAATCTACCCAGTCTAAAACATCCACCACACTGTTTTTACTTTTTACCTTATTCCTCCACCATTACATTTTCACTGGGCGAATAAAGGTAATTTAAAATAATTTTTGCACCATCACTTTTTCACATTCAGGAAATCAAAAACCCTCTCTGCTGTAACCAGGCGTCTCAGCACACCAGAGGGGCATTTGGACTCTCTGGTAGGAACCCTATGATGAAGTATGTCACCAACTAGGTTCGTGAGGGAGGGTTCTTTTAGAAAACAAGAGTGACTCCTCTTGCCGGCTCTTGAATTTTTGGCCTCAGTCTTTCGTTGTTTATTTATCACCAACCACACAAGTGATTTTTCTTTCTTTTTACATGTCCACCAGTCCTATTTGCTTATTGATTACCTCTTTCTCACTCAATCTTTACTGTGTGAGAAAGTGGCTCTATATATACTGGACCAGAGTAAGGTACAGTGTGTGTATAGAGTCCACAAACCCCAGAGTTATAACAGAGGTTAAAGCCAGGTATGACCTTACTCTCTAAAGTGGTAGCTTGGTCGAGCAGTAAGGCAGTACCAGAGGACAGTGTAAAGCATTTGTTGTACACACTCAGTCAGCAAAAGGTTTCACACACTCAACGACTGAACTCCAGGCCAATTGTTTTTATATCAAAAGATATAGTTGTTTTATTTCTAGAACCAACAGGCATCAAAAATCCACTGTTCTCAGTATGAGAGGTCTCAGATGAGTGTTTTGCAGAAAGGCAATAAACTTTGTAAAGACAATATGTACAGGGGTTGCAGTAGGCAACACAATTCAACACACAATTTAGCATTGAGCTCAATGGATTCCCTTATATAAACACGGGTGATTACTTTGTAGATTACTTTGGTAATTCCAGGACTGGCTCCTAGGTTACGTTTCAGTATTTTGTATGATTTTTAAAGGATATTTCCAGTTTTCAAAAGTAGACACTGGATTCCTATGGAGAAAATACAAGTAGCTAGTAAACCCGCTAGGGATTACTTTTGCGTTTCAGCACTGAGCTGCAAGGTACAGTACTGGCTCCTCTCCTGATCACAGGTGAGTATTTCGGAATTCGGAATTCGGATGATTTTACATGAGTATTTCAAGTTTTCAAAAGTAGACAGAAGATTTTTCGAGTCAAACCAGTCAATGTTATTCAATGGCAGGTAGGTGAGTTACCGGTTTCCTGGTGAGTACTCGACTGGTGAAGTTGTGGTTCTGGGCATAGACTCAGGGGTCCCCCAGGGTCAGGTAGGTACAGTTGGTTCACCCTCAGTGACGCAAAGGCGGCCGGGTGCAGAGGTAGTTAGGCCCAATGTTATCCAATGGGGAACGGGGCCTCCGGTTGGTGGCTGCTGGCTAGCAAGCCACGCGGCTGTGGGAGCTGGGCTCCTGGTCACTTGCTCAGGGAAAGGGGGAAGCAGGATAGGACAAAGGTGGCACAGCCAGCGGTACTCGGGAGGCTGGGTGCTGGGTGCTTTTGAGCCTTCGGGAGCTCAATGTTATCCAAAGGAAAAGGTCAAAAGGGAACAACGGCTGCCGGCTCGGGGGTGGAGACTCTCCAGGGGCGACCAGCACGTAGAGAGGTAAGTTGGGATCTTGGAGCACAGGTAGGCTCCCCAAAGGGAGGCACAAAGGGCTGTAGGTCGCCGGGTGCAGGGGTGTCTTTGGTTGTCGGAAAAGCTTTCCCTCAGTTGGTCGCGGTTGGGGGGGCCCCTGGCTCTGAGTCTGCAGGCGTCGTCTGGTCCATCGAGGAGGGTCTTTGGGCACTGGACTTTGGGTCCCAGTCACCGGGGGGACGTCCTCGTGGTCTTGATTAACTCGGGCAGGGCCGTGCTCGGCGGGTGCAGAGTGGGCTGCTCCGGAGCTTCCTGGCTGGCACCAGGGGGGTTGTTGCAGCAGAGCCTCTGCTGATGGGAGTCCCAGCCTTTAAGAGGGTCAAGGCACACAGGTCCTCTGGGTGTCCCAAGGTTGCTGTCCGCAGGAGTCACCGGGATATAGGCAGGAGCAGGTTCCAGGATCGACAGGCCGGTAGGGCTGGGGCCAAGTCAGTTGTTGTCGTCCTGTTGTTAGCAGCTGCGCAGCGGGTCTTCTTCTTCTTGATTTTCTTTCTTCTTTTAGTATCGCAATCTGAGGAAGGAAGGTTCAGGGAGCCCTTAAATACTGAATTTAGGGGCGTTACAGGTAGGGCAAGGGCAGGGACCCATAAGTCCCTGTCCTGGGGTGGGTATACCCCATAGCCTGCTCCTCTTCTATGGGAGGGGGGCAGGAGCCTAGCTGGGATTGGGCAGGGCTCCCCATCTTCAAGATGACCGGAGGCCGGGGTCGTGCTTCACCTCGTCTCCCCCACCTGAGGGTTGGGGTTGGCACAGGCTGGCACACCCCACTACCTGATGTAGTTTTTACCGCCAGTCTTCCCACCAGAGTGGGGGTCAGAACTGGTGGGGACCAGTTGCTGGGTACAGCAAATGGTCTGGAGTAGCTCACAGAGGCGGCATGCCTTTGAAGCTTCCCCCTTCCCATCCTGGGTGCATTGTTGCAGGCCCAGGAGACCGGGGCTCTCCACCCAGGGGTCCAGCAACATGTCTGCTGTGTGGCAGACTCTGCAGCCACTCAGCCCAGACATGGATTGTAGGTTAGGTTTTCAGAGGGCATCTCTAAGATGCCCTCAGGTACATTTTACATTAAATCCCAAACTAGCGTCAGTGCGGGTTTAATGTGCTGAGAAGTTTGGTATCAAACTTGTCAGTCTTCAGTGTAGCCATTATGGTGCTGTGGAGTTCGTAATGACAACCTCCCAGCACCATACACTCTTAATGGCATCACTACACTTACAGTGTCCAAGAATGGCCCGGGGTACTGTAGGGGCACAGGGCTCATGCACCTGTGCCCACACCTCTGGCATAGGGCACCCAGCTAGAGGGGTGACTGAAGTATGCCAGGTCAGTGGGTTCTGTGGGCATGGCACACAGGGTTGTGTACCATGTCGACTCTTCTTTTAGCTCTGTACCTAGACACTCAGCCTGCAAAGGCAGTGTGTGGGTGTCAGGATACAGGGCCCCTGAGGGTGGCACAATAAGTGCTGCAGTCCTCAGGGGTCTTCTCAGGTCACAATCTCTCACACCTTTCCAGTGGGCCTCTCACTCTATTAGATACTTGGGTCTCAATCTGACGCCCTCCTTAGCTACATAGACGACAGCCAATTCACCAGAATATCTGAAATCTTTCCTGGAAGATCTTTGCTGTTGAAAACCACTTCAGGTTTCCTGACTCAGTCGCCCAAATGCAGTGAAGGTGTACCTCCTTCCCAAGATCCTCTACCTCTTCCAGCCCCTGCCCACTCCGATCCCTGAAGATGAGATTATGCGCCTTCAGCATGATAAACATTCCTTCATCTGAGGGGTAAGCATCCTCGCTTCTCTAACTTGTAATTAATGCTACCCAGGGAAATGGTGGGTCTGGGATGCCCTAACCTCCTCGAGTACTATTGGACGGCTCACTTACAATTTATTTCTGAGTGGGCCGTGAGAGAAAGCGACAAACATTGGTTCCATATAAACCGGGGCATGCCTTGTCGACCCCTTGGGGACCAGGAATGGCTTCCTGAACCCACGAGGCCACAGAATGCATATATTGCCATCCTTATGAAAACAGTTTGGGAAATATGGGATAGGGTGGCCTTGAAAAGAAGGTCTTATCACTTCGCCGATACACTGAAAAATATTGACGCTCAAAATATCCCCATACAAAAATATTGTGACCAAAATATCGATGGCAAAAATGTCTACATCCTATACTTATAATGGTAAGTACAAAAATAATGAGAGAAAAAATATTGATGTTATAAATATAGTTGTACAAATTACCATATTTATATATATAAATATATATATATATATATAATAAATTAATAAATATCAAATATATTAAAGAATAAAATTAATTTTAAAAAAATAGATTCAATATACATTTTAACCAATATAAAAAATAAACTTGACATTAAAAAGTTAAAAAAATATATACTAATTAATATATTTATTTACTTTAAAACAATTATTAAACTATACATTGTAATGTATTTTATAAATGTAAAATTATATAAACATGTATCAAATAAATATATATATTTAACATAGAATCTATTTTAGAAAACACATTCTATTAAAAATCTTTAAACTTAAATTTCCCTCTCCAGTCAGTGCAGCAGTAGTGAAAGTGTTAGATAGCGGAGGGGTAAAATTACAATTCCCACTTCAAAGAGTGCAACAGTAGGAAAAGCGTTGGATAGAGGAGGGGTAAAAAGTACTATTCCCACTCCAGTGAGTGCAACAGTAGGGAAAGTGTTGGATAGTGGAGGGGTAACAATTACCATTCCCACTCCAATGACTGCAACAGTAGGGAAAGTGTTGGCTAGTGGAGGGGTAGAAATTACTATTCCTACTCCAATGAGTACAACAGTAGGGAAAGTGTTGGATAGTTGAGGGGTAAAATGCACTATTCCCACTCCAGTCAGTGCAGCAGTAGGGAAAGTGTTGGATAGCAGAGTGGTAAAATTACTATTCCCACTTCAATTAGTGCAACATTAGGGAAAGTTTTGGACAGAGAAGAGGTAAAAATGACTATTCCCACTCCAGTGAGTGCAACAGTAGGGAAAGTGTTGGATATCGGAGGGGTAACAATTACCATTCCGACTCCAATGAGTGCAACAGTAGGGAAAGTGTTGGCTAGCGGAGGGGTAAAAATTACTACTCCCACTCCAATGAGTGCAACAGTAGAGAAAGTGTTGGACAGCGTAGGGGTAAAAATGACTACTCCCACTCCAGCGAGTGCAACAGTAGGGAAAGTGTTGGATAGCGGAGGGATAAAATTTACTATTCCCACTCCAGTCAGTGCAACGGCAGGGAACATGTTGGATAGCGGAGGGGTAAAAATGACTATTCCCATTCCAATGAGTGCAACAGTAGGAAAAGTGTTGGATAGCAGAGGGATAACATTTAGTATTCCCACTCCAGTGAGTGCAACAGTAGGGAAAGTGTTGGACAGCGGAGGGATGAAATGTACTATTCCCACTCTACTTAGTGCATCAATAGGGAAAGTGTTGGATTGCGGAGGGGTAAAATTTACTATTCTCACTCCAGTCAGTTTGAAATTAAAAACAAACAAAATATCATCAACAGAATATTTTTTTTTAAAGTAAGTAAATAAAATATAAATGTGTTTAAAAAAAAATATTTAATATTTTTTACAACATATTATAATGTTATAGTCATACTACAAATACCTCCAAATATTATATGAAATCAAATAAAAAAATAAGTTTTAAAGAAACAAATATTTCTATTTAGAAATTATTTATTAACAAAAACATTACATAAATGTCCTCTATTTACTTCCCAGCCTATAACACCACACAACTCACAATCTACATCGGAAAAAAACACATATTTGCATAATTAACATAATTAATTATCAATTAAAAAAATATGAATTAAAAACAAATTAAAAACATAAAATGTAATTACCTTCCCACGCTTTACACCTATAATCCCCGCAACCCACACCTAGAATTAAACTGTAAAAAAATTAATTCACAATAAACAAAATCAATTAAATAACTAATAGTATTTAACAACTCATTATAAAGTAATTAAAATTAATTTACTCCCCACCCTTCACCCCTAGAAACCCATAACCTAAACACAAAAAATAATTAAACAATTACCCTAATTAATTATCAGTTAATTGATTAATATTAATTATCGACTAATTATTAATTAATTAAAAATAAATTACTTCCCACCCTGTACCCGTAAAAACCCCACAACCCACAACTAAAATTAATTACACAATTTCCATATTTGTCAAATAATTAAGATTAGTTAATAACTAATTATTAATTAATTATACATTAATTGTTTCCCACCCTTTACCCCTATAAACCCCACAACCCACACCTAAAATTAATTACACAATTAGCATAATTAATTGTCAATAAATGAATTATTATTAATTAATAATGAATTATTAATTAATTACAAATATATTACTTCCCACCCTTTACCCATGTAAACCTCACAACCCACACCCAAAAATGTACCCCCAAAAATTAAAAATACAATTAATATTATAAAATCTCAATTAAATAAATATTACTAAATAAAAAATATTCATTAATTTATTATAAATAAAATACTTCCCACCTGATTCCCTTATAAACCCACAGCCCGCTATTGAACTAAAAAAACGCAAAATTTTACTAAAATAAAATTAATAACTACTAGAAATTTTACACATTTATTAAAAAACATGAACAATACTTATACAAAAAAATACATCACATACTTTTAAAATACATACTAAAATACATAACACTAATTAAAAAATCAATATCTTAAACAACTAAGGGCCCCATTAGGATAGCAGGCAGAAAATCACCCTGACTGTCATGGAGGGCGGAAAACAACCGCCCGCCGGGACCACGAATAAACCAGCGGTCAAATTACGATCAACGGCCAAAAAAGACCGACCGCGGTGGAAACGGGCTAACAAAAACCGCCCGACGCGGGTGGTGACGTCCAAAAACTGACCGCGTCGGTCGGAAACGCAGCAGAAAAGCTACAACCCGCCGCAAGCAAAGCAGAGGCACTGCACGGGAAATTAGGATATCCCCGATGGTCCCGCGGCACGATCCGCTGTTTCCAACTGCTGCGGTCGCACACAGGAGTGAATGGGAGAGACAGCAGAAGAGCAGCAGCATAGCCACCGCAGCGGACAGTACATGAAAAACATGGCGGACGATGCCAAAACACCGCAACAATGCCAAACTTTGCACAAATCAAAGTAGCCATGCCCTCCAAATACACAAAACGCATACCAATGAAAAAACAAATGCCAAAAAAAACAAAATTCCCAGGACAACACCCACAACACACCTCACAGCAAAATCCAATTTGGACACACCACACAGCTGAGTATAAAACCAGCCCCTTTACTGACCACAATCCTTTGCAACACTCCAGAAGAAAAGGGCATATATCACATCTGACAGGAGAGGCAAAAAAACACAGCACACACACCACCACCACCAGTACTACCATCACTAACACATCATACCAGCACCAACAATCTCCCAGCACACAACACACCTCACACATCAACACCACACCCACCACACACACCCCTGCACCCACAAACACTTTACACACCACGCACCATGGCAGCACATAAAATGCCCAAATTCACAGAAGTGAGTTGACAGTCATGGTCAATGAGATAGTGAGAGTGGAACCACAACTGTTTGGTAGCCTGGTCCAACAGACACCATTAGCCACAAGGACACATATGTGGGAAAGGATAGTACAAAGGGTCAGTGCAGTAGGGACCACCCCACGATCCAAGAAGGAGATCATGAAGCGGTGGCATGATCTCAAGAGGGTTGTCAAAGAGAGGAGAAGCAAGAACCAGGAGGTGGCTGACAAGACTGGCGGTGGCCCTCCCAATCCACCAAAACCATTCACACCATGGGAGGAGAAGGTACTTGCCATACTGCATCCTGTGAGTTTCACAGGAGTATCCGGGGGAGTGAAGGCTGGTGAGTACACACAAATGTTAACCAACACACTGATAAGTACTTCCTTGCACAACCCAAACACCATTGCATTTTCTACCCTCAACTACCAGGTAGCTAGCCATCTTGCTTGGGAGGCCCTATTTGGGGGTGGGAGGGCTGTGCAATGACTCCCACCATGCCCCCTGTCCCACATCTGAGCAGGATAGAGGCGTCCCCCACCCAGGAGCATGTGTCAGCCATTGCACTGTTTACCAAACAAACTTACAGGAAGGTCGCCATCTTCCCTGTTCTGGCTGTTTGGGGGTGGGTGGGAGCCCTGCACTACCACTCCCACCATGCTCTCTGTCCCACACCCCAGCAGCATGGAGGCCTCCCCAACCCAGGATCATGTGTCAGCCATTTCACTGTTCAGCCTCACCTAACAGGTAGGTAGCCATCTTGCTTGGGAAGCCCTGTTTGGGGGTGGGAGGGCTGGACCATGACTCCCACCATGCCCCATGTCCCACACCTGAGCAAGATAGAGGCATCCCCCACCCAGGAACATGTGTCAGCCATTGCACTGTTCAGCCTCACCTAACAGGTAGGTAGCCATCTTGCTTGGGAGGCTTGTTTAGGGGTGGGAGGGGTGTGTCACGATTCCCACCATGCCTCCTGTCCGACACCTGAGCAGGATAGAGGCCTCCTCTACCCAGGAGCATGCGAAAGCCATTGCACTGTTTACCAAACAAACCTACAGGGAGGTAGCCATCTTCCCTGTTTTGGCTATTTGGGGGTGGGAGCCCTGCATCACTACACACAGCACCAATTGCATGCAATGCATCGATACCTGACATATATGAGTAATTGTTGTTCCTCTGCATTGTTCCTCTCACCATGTAATAATGCCCAGTATTGCAATTAATAATAATAGTGAAGTTGTCTCAATTGTGTAGTGTACAGACAGTGGATGACACGCGGCTAACAGAATACTTACACAATGCCCAACACAGACCATTCCCCATCTAATCCACAGGTGATGAAGAACTCGTTGCTGAGGACAACAACGACCAGCAGAGCCAGTCTCCACCCCCGGTACATGGACTTTCGGATGTTGACTCCCAGGATAGTTTGGACGATGAGCTCCAGGCCGGCCCATCTGGTGTGCCCGGGACCAACAGGTTCCAGGCCCCCATCCTCCTCACCACCACATCTGCTGCAACAACAACAGCACAGCAGACCCCTGCAGTCACGGCATGTGCCTCCACCGCTGCCACCTCCGCCACCACCCCCACCATCACCACCACCACCACCAGTACCACCTGCAGCACCCTCCCTGTCCCAGGGGATGACCAGGGCACACCACCAACTGTGGAGGGCAGGGAGAGTGTGCATGGACCCACCGTGGTGAGGCAACAGGTCAGTGGGAACAGGGTAGGTGGGAGGGCCAGGGTCACTCCCAGACCTCAGGAGGTTGGCACACCATCCCTGGACCACTTCACCAGAGTCATCGGGGCATATGAACAGGTCCAAGGACAAAGTGGCTGATCTGAGGAACTATTACGTGAGCTCATCCTGCTGATGAGGTCTGTCGACACATGCATTGGACGAATGGTGGACCTTATGGCCCAGCAAGTGGCGTTGCTGAGGGTCAGGCCAGCGTCCCAAACAACACCTCCGCCCTCCTCTTTTGTGCTGCAGGATGACAGTGCACCATCCTCGCCTGCGGCCACAGATTGGAGTGAGCCTCAGGCGCTGCTGGGCATGCAGCAGGCCCTCCCCCGCCAAAGCGATCAAGGGGGCATCCAAAGAAGGGCCTGGGAGTCTCTGGAGGCAAAGCACCAGCAACACGCCAGTCACGGAGACAGCCCTGATGGCAACCCTCTTCCCCACTGCATTGACTGTCTGGACTGTCCTTCCCAACACTGCCTTGTGAATGGCACCTGTCTGTTGGACTGGGTCACCACATCCATGTGGTGTCTACTCTTGCATCTCATTTACTATGACTGTCAACTTACTGCTCCATCACCACCTTCATGTAAATATTCCCGCACCCCTCACATGTCAACGTTGTAAATAAAATACCTTATGCACTTGAATTTGTGCAGTTTTATTTTTAGTGCCATATTTACAGTGCTGAAAATCTCCATGATGTATCCAAAAGATGTACAGTATGTAGGGCTGGATAATTTTGAAGCACCTAGGGAGACACAACAGAACGACAGTCACTGGTGTTAGTGTGGCATCACAGACATAACACTACTCAAAACATCCACATAATTCTACAGGCAAACAACACAATGTGCAGCAAGTGTCAACAGAGTTCTGTATACGTTCACATGTGAAATTTCCATGTGTAATTTCCACACACAGGTGACTGTCTGTACCATCTGCGCATAGCCCTTCACAACAACAGCAATCACACCAGACAATGTACAAGTCGTACCTCTTCACCCACCTTCAAGTGAAGTAGTGGGTGATGAGCTGTTCACGCATGTCAACTTCTTCCTCCTCCCCACTGTCCTCATCACTGGACTCAGGCCCTTGGGCAGGCGGGGGCCTTGGGTCCTCACCATCATCCAGGAGCAGGGGAATCCCCTTGTGAATGGCCATGTTGTGCAGCAAACAGCATGCCACAATGATCTTGCAGACCTTCCCAGGCGAGTATGACAGTGCACCTCCAGTCCTGTCAAGGCAGCCGAATCTTGACTTGAACAGGCCAAAAGTCTGCTCAATGACACGTCGGGTCCTGCCATGTGCCTCATTGTACCTGACGTCAGCCGGGGTCCTGGGATTCCGTAGTGGGCTCAGCAGCCATGGTCGGCTGGGATATGCAGAGTCACCTGTGAATGACAAACACACATTGCAATGTTGCACAGGCAGAAGGCAGCAGGTCACACACACAGCACGCCATATCACTAGACATACTCACCCACAATCCAGGCACGCTCGGGAAGCAGATTTGCCATCATCCGGGGCACCATGCTGTTCCTCAGGATGTACGAATCATGGGCTGAGCCGGGGAATCTTGCACACATATGTGATATGGTCATGTCCGCAAGGCACAACACCTGCACATTCATCGAATGATAATGTTTACGATTTCTAAAAATGTGCTCAGTCACCTGTGGTGGCACCAGACCTACGTGGGTGCAATCAATGGCACCAACAACATAGGGGATGTGACCAAGAGGATAGAAGTCACCCTTTACACCGGCCAATTCTGCTCCCCTGGGGAAATGTATGTATCGATCCTTATATATCATCATGGCTGCAAGAACATCCCTGAGCACCAGGCTGAACATGGGTTGTGACATCCCAGCAGCACTGGCCACGGTTTCCTGGAAGGAACCAGTTGCAAAAAAGTGGAGGGCTACCATCCCTTTGTATGTGGGTGTGAATGCTGTTGGGTAGTGGTGACGAGGCTGCAGGTGGGGCTCCAACAGATCACAAAGGGTCTTCAGTGTCGGTCTGTCGAGGCGGAATTTGCAAATGATAGCTATATCCTCCATGTCCTCCAGCACTGTCAGGTGACGTATGAGATTAGGCCTCCTCCTAGTTGTGATAAAAATGGATAAATGTCAATGACAACCATCACGAGATGGCCACAGCACATACCGTTAAGGATGTCACGGAAAACCAAAGACTGCCATTAGAGATGCGTGGCACACCAGGTTACATGGGTGGACATTTGAGACACACAGAGGTAACACCTCTCCATTTACATTATACAAGTGCCGCAAACAACACATTGGTCAATGGGAATGCACACATACAGAACCCCACACTCCACATGTGCACGCCTCGTACCGTACCATCCACAAAATTGTGTAAAATGACCATGACTGTCTCATACCCATCCGCTGTACCTGTCACACCTCAATGCATCATGTGAACTTGGCACACATCAACAGCCCAATGATCACAGTAGCTGGAAAACTGTCACTTGTGTGCATGAGCTGATATGGTAGCACAAGTAAGTAGCAACACCATACAGTCAGACAAGCCTTGCCAAGGTCAGCACTGACCCACAACACATTGATTCCCCACAAATTATTGACATCAGCTTAACACTGTGAATCATCATCAAACATCAAATGCATAAGTGAAATGGCAGGGACCACGGACCAATGTGCATCACACATAACGTGCGTCCACCTGTGAATTATATGGAATAATGGCATTGTGTGCACAATGATGTGCCCTTAACCATGTTGCTGCTGTGTACTGATGCAGTGTTCACGATGGACATTGCCATTGCATATGCCCAAAATCGTGGTAGCTACCGCCTTGCAACGGCGGTGTGACACCAGCACCACCCCCTACACAAGTGCGGTAGCCATTGGCATGGAGACATAGGTATATGGCGGTGGGCATGCTCCGCCACCCAAATCGCGGTAGCTACCACCTAGCAACGGCGGTGCGACACCACCATGGATCATTGCCTACAGCCAATGGAAGTGATGATTGCGGCGGCATGATGCAGTTTTGAAAATCGCGGAAGGCGTGCTCCGCCACCGCGGAGGCAGTCATTGGATGCTTTTGAACGATGCACCATTGCGGTAGCGCACCCCAGGCCCCTGCGGTACATCACCGCCATGGAGCAGTGCCTTCAGCCAATGGGAGCGATGATTGCGGTGGCATGATGCAGTTTTGAAAATCGCGGAAGGCGTGCTCCGCCACCGCGGAGGCAGTCATTGGATGCTTTTGAACGATGCACCATCGCGGTAGCGCACCCAGGGCCCCTGTGGTGCATCACCGCCATGGAGCATTGCCTACAGCCAATGGGAGCGATGATTGCAGTTTTGAAAATCGCGGAAGGCGTGCTCCGCCACCGCGGAGGCAGTCATTGGATGCTTTTGAACGATGCACCATCGCGGTAGCGCACCCAGGGCCCCTGTGGTGCATCACCGCCATGGAGCATTGCCTACAGCCAATGGGAGCGATGATTGCAGTGGCATGATGCAGTTTTGAAAATCGTGGAAGGCGTGCTCCACCACTCCGGAGGCGGTCATTGGATGCTTTTGAACGATGCACCATCGTGGTAGCGCACCCCGGGCCCCTGCGGTGCATCACCCCCATGAAGCATTGCCTACAGCCAATGGGAGCAATGATTGCGGTGGCATAATGCAGTTTTGAAAATCGCGGAAGGCGTGCTACGCCACTGCGGAGGCGGTCAATGGATGCTTTTGAACAATGCACCATCGTGGTAGCACACCCCGGGCCCCTGCGGTGCATCAACGCCATGGAGCATTGCCTACAGCCAATGGAAGCGATGATTGCGGTGGCATGATGCAGTTTTGAAACTCCCGGAAGGCGTGCTCTGCCACTGCGGAGGCGAACATTGGATGCTTTTGAATGAGGCAGACCTGGACAACCAATTGTTGCAGCTTTGCACCTTACAAACGACCCCAGGGGGCTATACATCTGTGGGAGTGAGCCTCACATTTCCACTGCTCACAGAGCCTGCTGCCTGGAACCCTCTCCTGCTGCTGCCACAAGTACCTGCTGCCCGGGACCCTCTCCTGCTGACCCATCACCACTCACTTCAGCCACAGGTGTTCCATGTCCACAGGGATGGCAAGGACAGAAAAGATCCGTGTCAGTCCATTCACAAGCGAGGAGCTGGAGGTCCTAGTGGACGAGGTGCTGGCACAGTACCCAAGGCTGCATTGTGGCCCCAATGTAGTGGTAAGTCATCATTAAGGGAGCTGTAGGGCAGGGGGGGTCAGACATGTACTTGCACTGCTGCAGTATATGCCTGAGGGTGTGGGGTTGTGTCATACACTGACAAACAAGCTGACTCCAGGGAGAGGGAGTGTGTGTGTCCCAATGGTGGTTCAGTGCAGTCATCCTGCAAGTGAGTGAGATTATCAAGGACCCTCTACGCCCTCATGTATGCATGCAATCACATCTGTTTTGCCCATGCAGAGTGCCTTTGTGAGGTGTTCCAAAGTTTGGTAATGGGGGGAGATTACAATAGGTCCTGAGTCTGTGTCTTGCTACTGTTCTGATAGATGTTGGTACATGACACTGTGTAACTGGTCATTTACCCTTCTTTTCTCCCATACCTGCAGCTCAAGGTACACCAGTGTAAGGCTGTGTGGAGGGCCATTGCAGCAAAGGTTTGAGCCCTGTGGGTATCCAACAGACGACGCACCCACTGCCACAAGAGGTGGGACGACATCAGCCGGGTGGCAAAGAACGTGGCAGAGATGACATTGGGGCTGCAATCGCGCACTGGGCATTTGGCACGGTGCAATTTAACACCACTGATGGTCCGCATATTGGCAGTGACTAATCCGGAGCTGGATGCACGTCTGAAGGAGCATCGCCAGCAGGGTGAGTATTTGGGGAGGGTGACTTTGGCTGGGAGCGGATGCATGTGTACAGGGCCTGTGGCAGCAGTGGTCCATGTGATGTTCGTGTGGTGGTGCTGTGCTGTGTCATGTGACTGTCTGCTGGGATGTGTGCTAGTGTCAGGCATTGTGCCAAACAGCCTTTACAAAGCTGATCCTCCCTGCTGTGCTTTCTCATAGCCAGATGTGTTAGGATCCACATGGTCATTCAGCATTGGGATAGTGTGGGGAATCTATTAGGGGTGAACAGCAGGGTCCACTATCTGAGTGTGACTTCATGTATTCCTACTTTGCATGCACCATGATCGGTGAGTGCCACACATCTGACAACAAGGTGCCCCAGAGTACCACATGGTGCTTGATATGGCCTACTTGGCATTGTGGACTGTCATGTCCTAATAGGTGTGTGTGTTGTCTCCTCCTGTTCCCTGAAGGTCTGTCAGTGGCAATGAGTGTTGGGACATGATAGGTGTGGGCAGGGCAAGTTGTGTGTCTGGTACACTTCATCCACGGGCAAGGTGTTGTGCTGTGTGGCCTCTACATGGCTCAGTCATGGCAGATATTCAGTGTTACAGGCACTGTTGTGGTCTATGTAGTGTGTTTCTGCAATGTGATTGCAGGGTGTGGTGGTCACCATGTTGATTTGGGCATCCCCTGTACTGCATTGATTGGATTGCTTTGTCCTGATGATGACATTAACACAACCCTGTATCGTTCTCTCATGCAGAATCACCAGTGGACACGGAAGAACGGGAGCCGGAAACCAGTGGTGGCGAGAGTAGCACCACAGCTGCACCGGAGGCCAGTGACACAGAGCTCACCATCGCATCAGAAGGGGACCGTAGTATGCAGGAAGATTCCGTGGCCGAGACACAGAGTACTACATCATCTGATGCCAGCGGTGATGCATCCATGTTGGCAGGCACAGGGGATGGGGAGTCTGCAGCAGCATCTACCACTCAGCGGCCAGTGCCCAGCCTCCCATCCACTTCATCTGGTACTGCCCGTGTCCGTGTCAGTAAGAGGGGACGAGTTACATACACACCTGGCACCGCTGAGCCTGCACCTGTCCCCCCTGCTGCCCTCAGTGCTGAGTCTGTAGAGCTCCTGCGCCAGCTTTGTGTAGGCTAGACCGCCTTGCTCAATGCCTTCAGTGACCATGACAAGAAATTAGGGCAGGTGGTTGCCTACATGCAGGGCATACACTCTGACGAGGGTGGGGTACACCGTACAGTCCAGGCGTTTGTCATCCGTAGTGACGTCTGCCCTTCAACAGGCACATGCTCCCATTCCTGCTCAGGTGCCTTTGTCCACCCCCCAGTCAGTGGCCACATCAGAGGACAGTGACCATGGTTTGCATGCGTCACAGACACAATACAGCACAAGGAGCACACAGCAGACACAACCCAAGCGGTCCCACCCACAGACACCATCCCCACAGAAGAGCAGAGCCACCCCAGAATGCAAGGACAAGAGCCCGTCAGGGAAGAGCAAGGCTGAAAAAGCAATGAGGCTGACATCAGGCTCACATGCCTCAGAGGCATCACCAGCAAAGGACTCTCCTGTCCCTAAATCTTCACGCAGAGCCTGGCGTGCAGTGTCTGTGCCCACTGAGGAGGTGTTGTATAGCAAGGGTACACCTAGGAAGGGCACAGGGCCACATCCCCCACCACATCAACTCCAATTCCAAGTCCAGTGAAGCAGGTGGAGGAGGGAATAGTAGGGGCCACCCCTGGCAAACAGGCAAAGGAGGGCACTGTAGGGGCCACCCCTGGCAAAGGGGCAAAGGAGGGCCCTGTAGGGGCCACCGCTGGCAAAGAGGCAAAGGAGGGCACTGTAGGTGGGACACCTGGCAAACAGGGGAAGGTGGTTCAGAGGCATAGCCAGACAAAGCATTCCGCAGGATCCAGCACGTCACCAGAGGCAGTGCCAGTGTCTGAACCTGATGCGGGACAGTTGGTGTGTGTGCCTGTTGTGTCATCACCAGTTCCCATTAACCCCAAGACAGGGAAGCCATTTAATATTCCCAAAAAGTGGAAGGGCTCCCCTCCAACCTCTCCCACCCACACTGTGTCACAGGTCTGCATGACTCCACCTCCACATGCCACTATACCACCTGGTTCAAACAGCCATCCAGCTTGCCAAAATACTGATAGCCCTACATCACCTGCACCTCTGTCTCCCCAGTTAAGTGTTCTTGCTGTCCCCGACACGCAGCCAGCTCCAAGTCCGCCTGACAGCCAAATGTGAGTGACAGTCCCCCTCATACACCTGTCTCTCATACAGGTGTGCTAGTCCTGCCCATTGTTTGCCACCTGGGTCTGTTGCTGGTCATGGAAGGGTACAGTGAAACACAGTCACTGTGCAGCTTCTCATATCCTGACTCCGCATTTCTCCCTGGCCACTGAAATTGTCATTCACTGCTGTGTTGTGCTCTCCCCTGTGCCATGGACACTGCCCTGTTGCTCTGCTGTGTTGTACTTTCACATGTGCCCTGGACACTGGCCCTGTTGCTCGGCTGTGTTGTACTCTCACCTGTGCCATGGACACTGGCCCTGTTGCTCTGCTGTGTTGGACTCTCCCCCGTGCAGCCTCTCATGTACCTGATGTGCCACCTGCCCTGGACACTGGCCCTGTTGCTTTGCTGTGTTGGACTCTCCCCTGTGCAGCCTCTCATGTACCTGCTGTGCCACCTGCCCTGGACACTGGCCCTGTTGCTCTGCTGTGTTGGACTCTCCCCTGTGCAGCCTCTCATGTACCTGCTGTACCACCTGCCCTGGACACTGGCCCTGTTGCTCTGCTGTGTTGTACTCTCACCTGTGCCACGGACACTGGCCCTGTTGCTCTGCTGTGTTATACTCTCACCTGTGCCCTGGACACTGGCCCTGTTGCTTTGCTGTGTTGTACTCTCACCTGTGCCATGGACACTGGCCCTGTTGTTCTGCTGTGTTGGACTCTCCCCTGTACAGCCTCTCATGTACCTGCTGTGCCACCTGCCCTGGACACTGGCCCTGTTACTCTGCTGTGTTGGACTCTCCCCTGTGTAGCCTCTAATGTACCTGCTGTGCCACCTCCCCTGGACACTGGCCCTGTTGCTCTGCTGTGTTGTACTCTCTCCTGTGCCATGGACACTGGCCCTGTTGCTCTGCTGTGTTGGACTCTCCCCGGTGCAGCCTCTCATGTACCTGCTGTGCCACTTGCCCTGGGCACTGGCCCCGTTGCTCTGCTGTGTTGTACTCTCACCTGTGCCATGGACACTGGCCCTGTTGCTCTGCTGTGTTGTACTCTAACTTGTGCCGTGGACACTCGCCCTATGGCTCTGCTGTGTTGCACTCTCACCTGTGGCATGGACACTGGCCCTGTTGCTCTGCTGTATTGGACTCTCCCCTGTGTAGCCTCTCATGTACCTGCCGTGCCACCTGCCCTGGGTACTGGCCCTGTTGCTCTGCTGTGTTGGACTCTCCCCTGTGCAGACTCTCATGTACCTGCTGTGCCACCTGCCCTGGTGTTATCCTCTTCGGGCTCGGGATCAGCGTGATGTAGAAACAAGGCCACCTCCTGATCTATCCAAACCCCGAATGCTGTGACAGCCGTGGATTAAGGAAGGATCAAGCGAGGGCAAAAGAGCCCACGGGGAAGGAAGGGGACAGCTGGGAGGGAGATCTGAAAAGACAAATGAAAGAAGCGTTGGGCAGATTCTTCCTCTATACTCAACAGTTTCTATAATCACTAGACACAAAACCACAATGTCAAATTCCCCCCTACACTCTACCTGGAAAGAAAATAAACGACACTGCACGGTAGAAGATAAAGGCTCTTCACCAAAATCAAGGCCCTGAAGGGATTGGCACAGCGCTACTTCTCCCCCTGCAACACAAAGGAACAACAACCCTTAGCCGCTGTTCTAGGATTGACTAAATAAATGGTTAGAAGTGTATAGCGTTAGCACATACCCCCATCACTGATTGTTAAGGCTGAAAATGGGGGAGTCTTGAGCAGTCTCCAAGTAGCCCCGAAATTCTCTATAATAGATAGTTACTTAATCCAGAACGGGTTATGTCACCCGGAAATAATAAGGAGAAAATTACAGTACCTTGTGCTACCATGCACCTTGTCTCTTTATGCAAATCAAATAAGCTCCTTCACCAAGTAGGATACGCCATGGAGCTTCAAAAGGGCACGAGGTTGCCCAAGAAGCTAGTTATAAATAAATATCCAAAATGAGATCCTGTGCCAAAGCTGCAAGGCGCAAGCTTCAACTGAGTCGGACCGTCTTACCAAGCCTGGTAAGTGACGTTAAGTAAATGGAGAGATTTTGTCCTCCGCATGAGCCTTGTAAGTCAGGCTCTCCAACGGAGGGCAAGCGTTGCAATAGTTATGCGTGCAAGATCAAAGTTAGGCAAACAAGATTCGTCCTCCGCACAAGCCGACAGATCCGGGCTCATCCAACGGAGGGCACTGCGCGGTAGAAACCGGCCGAAATGCCGATCGAACAAGAAACGCGTGTACTTCAGGAAGAAAGACCAGAAGCTACCTTCACAACACGATGAGAAATCCACAGGACAGGAGTCAGCCGGAATCCTACAGAGGTCGATAGCTGAACCGAATATCCGACAAGGAGGACAGGAAGTGCACTCCTATATGTAACCTCTCACCATCCTGCTACCGCTAGGACTTCTGGGACATGTAGTCTTTGCCATTACTATATGTATCGCTCCCAGATGAATAGAGCAATCGAGGCGCTCTCATGGACACGTAACACCTGGACACTGGCCCTGTTGCTCTGCTGTGTTGTACTCTCACCTGTGCCATTAACACTGGCCCTGTTGCTCTGCTGTGTTGTACTCTTACCTATGCCCTAGACACTGGCCCTGTTGCTCTGCTATGTTGTACTCTAACCTGTGCCATGGACACTAGCCCTGTTGCTCTGCTGTTTTGTGCTCTTGCTCTTGTGCACTGTTGTTCTACTGTCACATCTGTGCAATATGTGAATAAAGACAGTTACTCCTGTTGTGTGTTTTGTCAGTGTCCTTGCTGATTAAAGTTATTTTGGTGTGTGCATTTGGTTGCCTGTGCCCCATGCTCTATGTGTCACTTCAACATTGCCACGCTCTTTGCCCACATCACATTTTTAAACAGAGGTGACAGGGTCTTCAGTCCATTCAGACACTGGTACTTGTGTTATCTGTGTTGGCTCTTTTACCTGTCATGCAGTTCTCTTTTTAGTGGTTTGCTATTGTTGGCTATGTTGTTGCCATGTCAGGTTGGGGTACACTGCCAGAACAGGGTGTGATGCTGTGCACAGGTTTGCATGCAGGCTGGGCAATGTCATTATGTATATGTGTTATTCCTGTATATGTGCCCAGCTGTGTATGTGTATGGTTATTTTGTGTTGGCCCTTAGTCCTGGCCCCTGGCCTACATGAGAAGTGTGCTCTTGGGTGGTGAGGATGTGTGCAGTGGGAAGGGTGTGACTTTGTAGTGGGTGTGGATGTGTGTGTGCCCCTGGATTGTGATAGCCACACATGTGTCACCCAGGAGTTGTGTGCCTGTTGTTTGGATTGTCCTGCCCTGTGTAAATGATTGTATGCACTTGTGTGAGTTGTCTGTTGTGCACTGTGCCGTGTGTTGGTGTGTCCGTGCAGTTCTGTGTGACTCCTCCTTGTTGTTTTGGTCACTTATGAGTGTGCAAAGTGTGTGACTTGCACATCAGTGTTGTATTTGTTTGATCATCAATGTGTCTTGAGTGTGTTTGTGTAGACTGTGTGACCCTGCTGCTCCTCACTGGCATTGTGTTTGTGTTCTTATGCATTGCAGGCACATGGTGCCTTTTCTCCTCCTGTGTGGCATGGTGTGTGTGGTGTAATGCCATCCCCTATGTGTGCCACTTGTGCCTAGCCATTGTGGGTCTGCACTCCCTCTATTTGTGTATGGTACGCCCCTTACATGTCTGCTACTGACATGCAAGTCAGTTCACTTTGATGTCAGCTGTCCCCTTTGTTTACATGTGTATATGCCTCCCCACTTAATTTGTGAGACTGTGCCTTGTTGTGCAGTTCTTGGTCCAGGTGTGATGTTCCACTCTGGACATTGCCCCAATGGTTGATGTGTGATGTTCTTGACCTATTTATCAGTGAGGATTGCCCATGTTCACTTGAGCTGTGTTTGCTGCCCAGTGCTCTGGTGTAGATGATTCTGCTCTTGTATCCCAGAGTGCTGCATCCTGTTGTTGTTGTATTGGATGTATGTGTGTTGGCTGTGGTATTGCTTCACTTCCTGGGTGTGCTGTTGTTTTTGTGCTGTGCTGATTTGTGGTGTGTGTTGAGATTGTGTCAGTCATGTCTGTGTGTAGCTGTTGTGCTTGTTGTGCACACACTGCTTGTTGTGCATACAGTGCTGTGTGTATGTGGGCTTGGTATTGCCTGATGTGCATCCTCTGATGTCCTGTGGTGTTTGTTGATTTGTTCTTTTGTGTACATCTGTGGTTGGTTTGATGTGGCAGTGTAGTTCTGTGCAGGTGCACTTCTTGTACGATTTGTGGTATGTTGTGTGTGTGTTTTGTCTTGAGTGATGATGTTGTGCACTCATGTTGTGTTTGTGCTCCCATTGCCTTTCCACAGTTTGGCTGACAGGGTTTTTCTGTTTCTGTTGGGGTTCTGTGTGTGTGTTCCTGTGGTGTTTGTGTGTAGTTTTTGGGCAGGCATCTGTTCAGGCTTCCCTGTGTGTGTGTTCTGTTTGTGGATACACCCAGGTTGTGAGTTTGTTTGTGTGTGTATGTTCTAGGAAGTATTAGCAGCCTTCAGTGTGTGAGGCACTGGTGTTGTGTGTTCCTTGTCAGCCACTCCTGCAGTGGCTATCTCCCTGGTTGTTTGTTGTGTGGTGCAGGGTGTGTATTGTGCTTACTTGTTTCTGTGCTTGTTGCTGTGCATGGGGGTGCACAGGATGGGCACCTGGCCTGTGACTTGATGGGGTGTGTTGATGTGTGGTTGGGGGTGGTGTGTCCCTGTGGTCTCTGTGCCCTGCCCATGTCTTGGAGTGGCCCTGCTTTCTGTATTGCGCGCATGTGTTGACTGCGGCGGTGACGTGACCGGAAACGGGACGTTGCTGCTAGTTCGCGGTCGATGTGTGTCATGGATGCAAAGGGGTGACTTGATGGCAGGTGGGTAATATGTGGGTACCCTTGTGGATGTGTTATGACCCCCAGCAGGGTGTCTGTGGTGGAATACCCAATTGGACCCTGTGCCATCCCGTGTGTTGTGTGTTGTATTTGTGTAGTTGCGTACCTGCGGAGGCATCCGCGGCGGCCCATTTGATGGTAGTGCTGTAGCAGGTACATCACCGGATACATATGTAGAGCTGGGTCCATGGCATTCATGACCGAGTGGAGAGGACTGGGTCTCTGCTATGGCACTCCGCTGTCGAGTTTCCGCCGTGTCTGGTTGGGCGGTGTCTCCGCTGCGGTGCGTCTGCCTGTTTGGGCCATCCTAATTGGTGGAGCGGAGCGGACGCCATTCCTAATGGCAGTGAGTCTCCATTGGCTCCCACCACCGCGGTGGCGGGCGCACTTTGATGGCGGTGCGCGTCGGTGCGCGTCGGTCCGCGGCGGTCCGCGGCGGACGGGAAATTACCTATGTTTTGCTATACTAATATGGCAGACGTGAGTACCGCTGCTCGCGGGCAGAAAAAGGCATTTTTCTGCCCACCGCCACCGCCCGACATCCTAATGGACCCCTATATTTTTGCAAATTATATTAATGACTTCTAAATTTTTAACATTGATATTTCTTTCCTTAAAGTCGATATTCTTACCCATAATATTCTTGCTGTCGATATTTTTGTGTCACGATATTTAAAAGTTGATACTAGTGTAAGTCGACATTTCCAACTCGATATTTTGACTGAATACCCAATTTCCCCTCATCCAACACCCCCATGACGCGGAACCCGGAATTTGCCTTAGCCTTACAACCACACTTTTTTCATCATTGGAAGGAAGGGGAATTTTGTACTCTTAGAGATTTGTTTGAGGGTGCATCTTTTAAAACTTTTGACTGATGTCGGCAAGAATTTTACCTTCCTGTATCCACTAAGTTATAGTATATTCAGCTTCACCATTGGGCCATCTCCACCCAACGCACACGAAGCCACGCATCAGTTCACTGCCTTTGAGACCCTAGTCCGATCGGTTAATCTCTCGCACATCATAAGTGCTCCAGTACTCCTCCCCTTCCAACCCACATCTTTATCAAACACAATGGCATGAAGAGGTTGGTGAAGATATAACCACAAAACAATGGGAACAACTTTGGTGAGGTATTCCTCGAATATACAAATGCATAACACAACGTGAATCAGCATACAAGGTAAAGACACACTAATATCTCACACCCAAGCACTTACACTCTATTTTTTTCTGCCTCCTTCTCACTCTGCTGGCATTGTATGACAGCTCCGGGAGATTTCATACACATATGGTGTCCTGCAATTTTTTAGAGAGAAATTCTTATCAGATAAAGGAGACAGTGGGGTTCCCACTGCCAGATTTTTCCTCGACCATCGTCCTAGGTGTCCAACACCCGCTCTTGCAAGCCATGACTCATACAGAATGGTACCAAATTAGACACTTGTTAGGGAGTGCCAAGCAACTAATAGCCCTGCACTGGAAAAAAAACACATGCCCCTCCAATGGCTCAATTGTTCACTCGCATGTGGCAGGTCCTCACTATGGAAATTTTATCTCATAGAATCCCCCACACAGAAGGGAATTCATCCACATTTGGCAACCTCTCATTCTTTACTTTTCGCAATTGGAACACTCATGCTTCACACCTCCTAGCCTCAAGACACTTCAGCTTTTTGACTGAGCCTCCAAGTCTTGCCTCAATAGCTTGTCTCTGCCCCCTGCCTTAAGCTCTCCCGTTATAGATCCTAACAGGAGCAGTACTTGCAACAGATGGCTGCCTTTAACCTACAAATTAACTTCTCCTATCTATGCAAGTTCTTGTTTTCTTTTTATGTTCTATTGTTGAATGTTTCTTATTTTTCTGATCATATTAGCTTCATTGTTCACAAGGTCCCTTGGTGATCCTGCAATAATATTGGGAATGTAAAACGGCTACATTGTGATGGTGACCTTAGTGGTACGATATAAAGGGACATTGCAACCTGGATATATCCAAAGAACAATCCTTATTCATTGTGGTTTTTGTATATGGAATCTGTTCATAAAGAGATATCTGAGTAAAAGGTCCAGGCATAAACTTACAAGTTTAACTTAGTCACAAGTTTAAGGTATCTCTCTGATGTACCTTATGGGGCTACAAAACTATCATGGAGCAAAACACTGAAGGTAAGTATATCATTTTTAACCTTTATACTATTACATCAAAGTTTAAAATATTATTCCATTTTTGTATTATTATGGTGTTTTATGGTATTAATTTATGTTTTTATTTTTTAGTATATAAATGATTGTAATATTATCATGTTTTAACTATTGTTCTTTATAATTTGGGTTGTACCATTTATTGAAGGATTGATTGGGTAGCATTTTTTATTTACACATTAATGTTTTAAATAATGTGTTCATAATGTTTTAATTTTTACTTGTTAAAAGGTTTCATACATTCTTTAACTAGGTATTGCATTTTTGGGGATGCTGGCTCTATTGGGGGATAGGGAAGAAAAAGGTTATTTTATTAATTATATATTAATAATTATAATTGATTGTTTTGTACATTTTGACAGATATTAATTTGTTTATTACATTTTGTGATTATGTGTTAAACTTTATGTTTGGGTTGTGGGTTTAGTGGGGGCATTAGGAAGGTAGTTTTCATAATTAAATATTCATTTACATTAATTGGTAAGAATGTTCATTTTTTTAAATCATGAAATTGATATTTATTTGTTTAAATGTTGAGTAGTTTGTTGAGTGGATTTTACATTTTAAATTTGGAGTTGTAGGTTTTATACAGTGAGTGGTGGGTAAATAAATTATTTAGAAAGGACATTAGTAGATAAGATAACAACTATGTTATTTTTCAAATTGGAAATTATTCAATAGTAATTATTTTTTAATTTAGAAATATTATTTTATACTATTAGTAAATATATCTTGTTTTTATTGGATTATGTTGTTTTGTGGCTGTGTGTTTTTGCTTAAATGCATTTTGGATTTCATTTAATTTTTTATATTTGCTAAATTTTAAAAAGGATATTCTGTTTGTTGATAATTATTTTATTAAATATAGATTTTCTAAATGTTTTGTGCTTTATGGTATGTGTGAAGTATACTGTTTGTTTTCAAATAGTTAATATTCGTTTAAAAGAAACATTTAGTAAGTAATATAGGGCATCATTACAATGTCGAGTGGACTCGCGTCTTCCCAACAAGATAGCGGACTGAAACCGCCCATAGGTTGGCGGTTCTGAGCGCACAGTTTGGATGGGACCAACCTATGGGTGGTCGGAAACATACATTTTATAATGGCAGCTTGTGTGGTGGGCGGAAAAGGCCCACAACATGAACTGCCATTGTAAAATGGATGTTTTCAAACATCCCTGCACCATGTGGCAGGCACCTCACAGTGCCTGCCACACGGTGCAGGGATGTTTAGTGGAGCACCATAGGCCATAATAGCAAATGCCACAGAGGGAAGGGGGCCCTGCTAGAGGCACCCACAGTAACTTTCTGACAACCTTTCCATGTCGGATAGGCCAACAAGTAAAGGCTCTCCGAAAGTGACATAATCCAGAGGGTGGAGCCAATGCTGACTTTGCCATCATTACGGAAGTTATTTTAAAGCTACATACATTTGCATGTTTATAAATTAATGTTAATAGGTTTTACATTTACATATTTTCATAAATGTATTACTTTTAAAAAAAGAATGTACCTTTTGTAAGATTATAATAATATGATATATATATATGTTTATATGTGTATAGATTTGTTATATATATGTGTATATGTTTTTTTCACACTTTCCCCAATCTTAAAAGACACAATCTCTCCAGAGTAGCTTCATGCATAGATTGGTTGCGGCATTCCGCACATAAACATCACAAATATTCAATGCGTTTCGGTTGATAACTGCCTTGTTTACAGGTAAAAGTTCTGTTCCACATGCCCATCAAAAAAGCCCCTAAGAGTAATGGAAATCATCCCCAATGGGATCAAGTGCAAATGGCACAGTAACAGGATAGCCATAGTGGCAGCCATTTTGTAAAGTGCAAAACATTTCATAAACAAAGTCACTGAATCAAACTACTGCATTATCAAGCGAGTAATACTTCCCCAAAGGACGACTGCTTCAAAATCTTAAAATTCATAACCTTTTGATAATGTAGTAGTTTGATTCAATGGCTTTGTTTATGAAATGCTTTGGACATTAGAAATCGGCTGCCACTATGGTTATGATGTTACTAAGCCATTTGCTATAAAGAGAGGGAGAATACATATCAGGTAATTATACATATGGGACTATATTGTCATTGAGGAGTTCTGGTGATATTTGCATTTCACGAAGCTGAAGGCCGAGTGGCTAATAAAATGTCAACTGAACCCCGAGAAGTTAATATAGGAGTATAATACACTTGTTACTCATTATATGTTTTTTATATGACATGTTTAGGAATTGATTGGAATGCTTAGAAAGAGCAAAACATTTGAGCACCATATATCTAGCATTAATTGTTTGCCCACAACTGCGCGTCTGTCAATATTTTGAGAAATGTTCGTTTTTGTAGGAGGTAATATGCTAAAATATGTTTTGGTCATAAATCAAATTTTAAATGCAAAGCACATCATAATAAAAATAAAAAAATGCATTCTAAAATGTGCCTTTCTTTCTTAGCACATTGAAAATTTAGAAAAAGTTTAACGCAACATAAATAAAGAAACAAAATACAGGGCAATGTGTGTTACTTCTTGCTCACATGGTTCTGCTTTTACAATATTTATTTTCTTACAATGGGGGATTTATTGGTAGAAGCCTGCATCAAGGATGGGCCTGCACGGGTAAGCTTGCCAGATGTACTAATTAATGTACTAAGAGCAGCACTGTCATTGTGAAAGCAAGCTTTTTTTACCAGCACTGAAAGAAGGATCAAATTCTATTTCTGTGTTTAGCTTGTTTATTGATTTAGGAAAGCTAAGTATTAATGAATTCAATAAGAAGGCTTAAGAATGTCTTTTATAGACACAAACACACACACACATATTTAAATATATATATATATATATATATATATATATATATATATATATATATATATATATATATATATATATATATATATATATTTATATATACATATATATATCTGCAATCAGGTTCAATCCTGGCACGCTCCATCGTGGGTGCTGGAGACGGGCTGAACCTTAGAGACCACAGTTTATTTGTGTGCAACGCACTTTTAATATATTCACTGAAACAACGAAGATTAAAGTGAGGTTATGGATAAGTGAAAATGTAATAACAACCACCGCAATGGAGCGCACACCGCTAGCCCCTCCTCCGGATCGCCCCTCGGGATTCTGGTACTTGTAGTTCAGTAGTGGATCACCCAGGTGGGTGCAAGTCGGTACTTGTAGGACTGATGAATCTCTAGACCCGATACATGTCCCGGGTTTTTGGATATCGCCCGAGACATGGCTCGGGTTTCGGGATAACTTCCCTCATCAGTAGAGAAATTGGTTTAGGGGTGGAGGAGAAGGCCGCCAAACAACAGTCAATGGCCTCGATGCCCGAACCGGCACGCAGGGCAGCATCCAGGAGCCCGTCGGCTCAAAGCTCAAGGGAGCCAATTAGTAAAAACCACCGCAATGGAGCGCACACCGCTAGCCCCTCCTCCGGATCGCCCCTCGGGATTCTGGTACTTGTAGTTCAGTAGTGGATCACCCAGGTGGGTGCAAGTCGGTACTTGTAGGACTGATGAATCTCTAGACCCGATACATGTCCCGGGTTTTTGGATATCGCCCGAGACATGGCTCGGGTTTCGGGATAACTTCCCTCATCAGTAGAGAAATTGGTTTAGGGGTGGAGGAGAAGGCCGCCAAACAACAGTCAATGGCCTCGATGCCCGAACCGGCACGCAGGGCAGCATCCAGGAGCCCGTCGGCTCAAAGCTCAAGGGAGCCAATTAGTAAAAACCACCGCAATGGAGCGCACACCGCTAGCCCCTCCTCCGGATCGCCCCTCGGGATTCTGGTACTTGTAGTTCAGTAGTGGATCACCCAGGTGGGTGCAAGTCGGTACTTGTAGGACTGATGAATCTCTAGACCCGATACATGTCCCGGGTTTTTGGATATCGCCCGAGACATGGCTCGGGTTTCGGGATAACTTCCCTCATCAGTAGAGAAATTGGTTTAGGGGTGGAGGAGAAGGCCGCCAAACAACAGTCAATGGCCTCGATGCCCGAACCGGCACGCAGGGCAGCATCCAGGAGCCCGTCGGCTCAAAGCTCAAGGGAGCCAATTAGTAAAAACCACCGCAATGGAGCGCACACCGATAGCCCCTCCTCCGGATCACCCCTCGGGATTCTGGTACTTGTAGTTCAGTAGTGGATCACCCAGGTGGGTGCAAGTCGGTACTTGTAGGACTGATGAATCTCTAGACCCGATACATGTCCCGGGTTTTTGGATATCGCCCGAGACATGGCTCGGGTTTCGGGATAACTTCCCTCATCAGTAGAGAAATTGGTTTAGGGGTGGAGGAGAAGGCCGCCAAACAACAGTCAATGGCCTCGATGCCCGAACCGGCACGCAGGGCAGCATCCAGGAGCCCGTCGGCTCAAAGCTCAAGGGAGCCAATTAGTAAAAACCACCGCAATGGAGCGCACACCACTAGCCCCTCCTCCGGATCACCCCTCGGGATTCTGGTACTTGTAGTTCAGTAGTGGATCACCCAGGTGGGTGCAAGTCGGTACTTGTAGGACTGATGAATCTCTAGACCCGATACATGTCCCGGGTTTTTGGATATCGCCCAAGACATGGCTCGGGTTTCGGGATAACTTCCCTCATCAGTAGAGAAATTGGTTTAGGGGTGGAGGAGAAGGCCGCCAAACAACAGTCAATGGCCTCGATGCCCGAACCGGCACGCAGGGCAGCATCCAGGAGCCCGTCGGCTCAAAGCTCAAGGGAGCCAATTAGTAAAAACCACCGCAATGGAGCGCACACCGCTAGCCCCTCCTCCGGATCGCCCCTCGGGATTCTGGTACTTGTAGTTCAGTAGTGGATCACCCAGGTGGGTGCAAGTCGGTACTTGTAGGACTGATGAATCTCTAGACCCGATACATGTCCCGGGTTTTTGGATATCGCCCGAGACATGGCTCGGGTTTCGGGATAACTTCCCTCATCAGTAGAGAAATTGGTTTAGGGGTGGAGGAGAAGGCCGCCAAACAACAGTCAATGGCCTCGATGCCCGAACCGGCACGCAGGGCAGCATCCAGGAGCCCGTCGGCTCAAAGCTCAAGGGAGCCAATTAGTAAAAACCACCGCAATGGAGCGCACACCGCTAGCCCCTCCTCCGGATCGCCCCTCGGGATTCTGGTACTTGTAGTTCAGTAGTGGATCACCCAGGTGGGTGCAAGTCGGTACTTGTAGGACTGATGAATCTCTAGACCCGATACATGTCCCGGGTTTTTGGATATCGCCCGAGACATGGCTCGGGTTTCGGGATAACTTCCCTCATCAGTAGAGAAATTGGTTTAGGGGTGGAGGAGAAGGCCGCCAAACAACAGTCAATGGCCTCGATGCCCGAACCGGCACGCAGGGCAGCATCCAGGAGCCCGTCGGCTCAAAGCTCAAGGGAGCCAATTAGTAAAAACCACCGCAATGGAGCGCACACCGCTAGCCCCTCCTCCGGATCGCCACTCGGGATTCTGGTACTTGTAGTTCAGTAGTGGATCACCCAGGTGGGTGCAAGTCGGTACTTGTAGGACTGATGAATCTCTAGACCCGATACATGTCCCGGGTTTTTGGATATCGCCCGAGACATGGCTCGGGTTTCGGGATAACTTCCCTCATCAGTAGAGAAATTGGTTTAGGGGTGGAGGAGAAGGCCGCCAAACAACAGTCAATGGCCTCGATGCCCGAACCGGCACGCAGGGCAGCATCCAGGAGCCCGTCGGCTCAAAGCTCAAGGGAGCCAATTAGTAAAAACCACCGCAATGGAGCGCACACCGCTAGCCCCTCCTCCGGATCGCCCCTCGGGATTCTGGTACTTGTAGTTCAGTAGTGGATCACCCAGGTGGGTGCAAGTCGGTACTTGTAGGACTGATGAATCTCTAGACCCGATACATGTCCCGGGTTTTTGGATATCGCCCGAGACATGGCTCGGGTTTCGGGATAACTTCCCTCATCAGTAGAGAAATTGGTTTAGGGGTGGAGGAAAAGGCCGCCAAACAACAGTCAATGGCCGTGCCGGTTCGGGCATCGAGGCCATTGACGGTTGTTTGGCGGCCTTCTCCTCCACCCCTAACCATTTCTCTACTGATGAGGGAAGTTATCCCGAAACCCGAGCCATGTCTCGGGCGATACCCAAAAACCCGGGACATGTATCGGGTCTAGAGATTCATCAGTCCAACAAGTACCGACTTGCACCCACCTGGGTGATCCACTATTGAACTACAAGTACCAGAATCCCCAGGGGCGATCCGGAGGAGGGGCTAGCGGTGTGCGCTCCATTGCTGTGGTTTCTATTAATTGGCTCCCTTGAGCTTTGAGCAGACGGGCTCCTCGATGCTGCCCTGCGTGCCGGTTCGGGCATCGAGGCCATTGACGGTTGTTTGGCGGCCTTCTCCTCAACCCCTAACCATTTCTCTACTGATGAGGGAAGTTATCCCGAAACCCGAGCCATGTCTCGGGCGATACCCAAAAACCCGGGACATGTATCGGGTCTAGAGATTCATCAGTCCAACAAGTACCGACTTGCACCCACCTGGGTGATCCACTATTGAACTACAAGTACCAGAATCCCGAGGGGCGATCCGGAGGAGGGGCTAGCGGTGTGCGCTCCATTGCTGTGGTTTCTATTAATTGGCTCCCTTGAGCTTTGAGCCGACGGGCTCCTGGATGCTGCCCTGCGTGCCGGTTCGGGCATCGAGGCCATTGACGGTTGTTTGGCGGCCTTCTCCTCCACCCCTAACCATTTCTCTACTGATGAGGGAAGTTATCCCGAAACCCGAGCCATGTCTCGGGCGATACCCAAAAACCCGGGACATGTATCGGGTCTAGAGATTCATCAGTCCAACAAGTACCGACTTGCACCCACCTGGGTGATCCACTATTGAACTACAAGTACCAGAATCCCGAGGGGCGATCCGGAGGAGGGGCTAGCGGTGTGCGCTCCATTGCTGTGGTTTCTATTAATTGGCTCCCTTGAGCTTTGAGCCGACGGGCTCCTGGATGCTGCCCTGCGTGCCGGTTCGGGCATCGAGGCCATTGACGGTTGTTTGGCGGCCTTCTCCTCCACCCCATACCATTTCTCTACTGATGAGGGAAGTTATCCCGAAACCCGAGCCATGTCTCGGGCGATACCCAAAAACCGGGACATGTATCGGGTCTAGAGATTCATCAGTCCAACAAGTACCGACTTGCACCCACCTGGGTGATCCACTATTGAACTACAAGTACCAGAATCCCGAGGGGCGATCCGGAGGAGGGGCTAGCGGTGTGCGCTCCATTGCTGTGGTTTCTATGAAAATGTAATAACGTTACATTTTAAATGTGAAAAACCACTGGAATTCACCAGTAATAGCTTACTGAGATAACTATGACTAGCGTGCCCGCCATGCCCTGCTTATGACCTCACAAATCACATCACTTATGACATGCTAAATGACATATTCACCTAATTATACCGTCACTTTAACCTTTTGTTTTTTCAGTGAATTTCACCCCTCTTACGCAAACTGCCTTTTGCCCATACAGGGCTCAATTGTTCACATAATTTTTTCATAAACTATATGCGAAGGTTTTTAAATCATGTATTGCGGCATAATAGTTTATTATTTAATCAACCTTTGATTAGAAACAATTTGATTGTATAATGATAATCAATTATAAATCAGATATGTAGTGAAATGGTTGTTTCTCTGATTATATAGAAAACCACTCCAAAATGGCCGCCAAAGAAACAATGATACTTTTGTCCGCTTTTTATGTTTATGAATTCACAAGAAAAAATGTGTGATTATCTTTTTGAATGCTTTAAATGGCGGCAACCTTTGTAACCAGGTTGACACAGGGGGAAAAGGCACGTTCGCCGAAACGCGTCCTGTTTGTGCAATAAACTAATTGTTTACAACTTACTACCCGAGTGCAGCCGCTTCCTTCCCTGGTGTGGGAGGGGGGCTTCTGGAGCAGACATATATATATATATATATATATATATATATATATATATATATATATATATATATATATATATATATATATATATCTGCAATCAGGTTCAATCCTGGCACGCTCCATCGTGGGTGCTGGTGACGGGCTGAACCTTAGAGACCACAGTTTATTTGTGTGCAACACACTTTTAATATATTCACTGAAAGAACGAAGATTAAAGTGAGGTTATGGATAAGTGAAAATGTAATAACGTTACATTTTAAATGTGAAAAAAACACTGGAATTCACCAGTAATAGCTTACTGAGCTAACTATGACCTGCGTGCCCGCCATGCCCTGCTTATGACCTCACAAATCACATCACTTATGACATGCTAAATGACATATTCACCTAATTATACCGTCACTTTAACCTTTTGTTTTTTCAGTGAATTTCACCCCCCTTACGCAAACTGCCTTTGTCTGTGCATGGCATGCAGTTGACCGCATGGCCTGACCTACGGCCTACCCTTAAACAGGTGGCCCAGCACTCTACTGGTTGCCAGTCCCCGGGGCGGGCCTAGGGCCTTTTAGACCTTTGGCATGGCCTTGTGGCCAACCTCACAAGGACAGCCGACAACCCACAGGCACACAACACCACACAGATCCCTACCCCATGTTATCCTTTTTCTTACATTTTTGTTAGTCTGGTGGGACTCAAACTTGAGTACATGAGGGCTATGCTGGCTCCTACACAAGTCCTGTGCGAGCGTCACAACAATTATTTTCCATTTTTGTCTCAAGGGAGGGTCATTCTGCCCATAACACGTGTGCCCCTTCCTTATACCGAATCGTTAACCCATTTTGCAATTCGGAAATAATAGGGTTCGGTACCTGTGAAAAGGATTTTTTGCGGTCGCACATGCCCGATTCTGAAAATCGGCCCGTTTGCGACAGGCGTAAAGCTTTGTACATGTGACCCTAAGTCCCTAATCCTCTAATGACAGCTGCAGCAGCAGCTCATCCATATGAGCGGAGGAGCCACTCCCCCACCTTTAAGAATGTCTGTCAGGCTGAACAAAGGTCAGCCTGATAGACAATTTTCTTGTTCAGGTCAAGCAGTCAGGATTAAGACATGCGCTAAATGCGCAGGCAGCTGACTGCCTGAGCTGAGCTTTGCCAGGCTGAGGATTTCACATCCCTGTGGTTGTGACCTCCTGAGCATGGCAAGAGTGCCTTGAAGCCCTCCGCCTTGTGACGAGGGGTACCGTCACTGATAGCCTCGACCTGTGTTTCTTCAGTTTTAAGCCCTGAAGTGCCCTGGGCCAAGGGTTAATCAGTGACAAATACCTACACAATGGGGTGAGGTCACCTGTCTCACTTACCCCCTCCTACTCTATGATGAGTGAGGGACTACTGCCTTCCCATGAGAGAAGGCAGCAGTCCCAACCATTCAGGGACCTCCGAGGCGTCCCTCCCAGAAAACTGCAGTGAAGGTACGTTTTATGTTTTTTGATGTTTGGTGCTTGCAAGCGTGTATGTATGAATATATGTATATATGAGTATTTGTGAGTGAATAGGTGTCTGTGTGAGTGAGTGTGTGAGTGTGTGTGTGGGGGGGGCACTCCACCTTTCTCCTTGCTAAAATTACTGCCCACCACTGGGCAGCTGTAACATTTCTCTTCATGTTGCGGCCAGTCAATTACAGCTCCTGGTCCCGGTCTTGGTTGTGCAGGTCCAGACAATCAAAATGCCTAATTTTGCCTTTTTTTACTGAGGGACTCCCACAGAAGTCCTGCAGTGCTAGATATCGCAATTGTTTTCAACCTCAATTTCTTAGAATGACTGAACGCATTTACACCAGATCAGACATATACACCAGATCAGAGATTTTTGCCAAACATGACAGAATTCTGTATAGCCATATTTTCTCTATCGTTGTCGAACGTTTCCTATGGAAATTGCATGGGGAAAAAATATGCAAATGCTTACCTGTGCAGTGTCAATATTTTAGCTTCACAATGTTTTGTAGTCAATATTCTTGTACTTTACATTAAAAGTATGTAAAGTCCATAATTTGATCATCAATATATTTTCCTTTATATTTTTGAGTCACAATATTTGTATTTATTTTTTTAACTCTTTTTATTAACAGTGCTCATTCTAGTTGACATGTCAATCCATTGGTCACATTGCATCAGACAAACAGGCAGTGTACAGTGTAAAGAATAGTCACCATTAACCATTATCTGGACATTCAAGGTAAAACCCATTATCCCAGGCCACCCCCCATTCCCCTGTATCTTCTCCAAGGCCCCCAGATCTTCTTCCATTTTTTGGGGCACCCCCTACCTTTCTAAATGGTCTCCTCTGCCCTCTGACACCAATCGAGGTCCCTCTCCCATTGGTCCCACTGTGGAGGAGCCGACTCCCCCAGGCCCTGGCAATATTCCTTTTCGCCACTGTCGCCGCCATGGCCAACCAGAGTTCCCCATATCTGGTCCAATCAGTGGGCCCCTTAATCATTATGAGTAACCATCTGGGCTCCCTCGGGACCGGAGGGCCCACCACCTCCACCATTATGTCTGTGACCTTGGTCAAAAAGGGGACAATCTCCGGGCATTCCCATAGTATGTGGTAGAAGGACCCTTCCCCCTCACACCCCGTGCACATAAAGTAGACTGGCACCCACGCCAGGTTTACAGTAGGGTACGGGGGTAGTATACCAGGTGCAGAATTTTGAGCTGCACCAGCCGGAACCGGACCCGGATCGTGATTTCCCGAGGACTCTGCAGGTCCTGCCAATCGTCGTCCTCCAAGGGGCCCAAATCCCGCTCCCAAGTCTCCCTCAGTGACACTAAAGGATCAGGCATGTTGTTTATTAACTTGCGTTAGATTGTGGACGTGGGCTTTTCGAGGATGGGATCGAGAAGTAATCGATCCTCCATGGGGGAATATTCCGGGACGGAGGCGTCCCCTCGAATGCGGGAACGTAAAGCATGTACGAGGTGTGGGTAATGATGGCGCTGCAAGTCCCGTAGATCATATTCCTTCTGCAGGTATTCAAATGAACGGGGTGCGTCCCCCTTCCACAAGTCCCCCAAGTAGTCAATGCCAATGAGTTGCCGACCCCTGAAGCCCTCCAATCGAGCTACCTCACTCAGCTGCTCCCCAATCCACAAGGGGGTCCTACCCGTCAGGGATCCCGTCAACCCCAGGAATCTATTCGCCTCCCTCCAACATTGGACCACCACTCCAGTATGTGAGGGCCAATCTGCACGTGCCCTTCGGGTGTATAACAATGATTCGCAATTCCCGCCTGGCATCACAAACCGTTCCACTCTATAGGCTGGTTCCGACCTTTCTGCATACACCCAGTCATTTACCACCTGCAGCTGGGATGCCTAGTAATATAATTGCACATCCGGCAGGGCCAGCCCACCGTCGTACACCCCCCTTGTTAGTTTGCGCAACGCAATCCGGGGGTTGCCCCCATCCCAGAGAAGCGTCCGCACCGCCTGAGATATTCGTTTGAAGATCCCTGGCGGAATCGGATATGGTGTGTTCTGCAAGATATATAGGAGGTGGGGCAAAGCCAACATTTTAACATCGCGGCCCGACCCATCAGTGACAGAGGCAGCGCGCGCCAGTGACTTAAATCACAATATTTTTGAGGTATATATTCTGTGATGTCCCCGATAGGCTGCCGTTCACAGTCCACCACAGCAATGGAAAAGTTAGTTCTATGGTGACCGCTTTTTAAGAAATTGTGTGTCAAAGACAACTTCTGTATCCTAATGTAGGTTGAGTCTGCCACGCATTTACTAAAGCTGTGAGCACAGAAAAGGATTCCCCCTGCATCGAGGCTTAGCTCTCCGAGAGGCAGCACACACATTTATACCTAACCTCGAAAGATTCTGGAGCTAGCGGTGGCAAAGTTTCACCATTCTAAGGAGCAGGTTCAGAAGGGAGAACATGGGAGGAGGGACACCCGAGAGCAGAAGCCTTCAAAATTGTCAACAAATAGACTGAATTTCCATAAGATGCAGTATTTCAAAAATCTTGCTTTTAGATGCCAAATCTGCCCTTCACCCTGGCTATGAGACAGAAGATTTCAGTTATCATTTTAGGTACTGTCATGATAATATACATGAAGTTGTCTGCCATCAGGACTCCCATCATTTTAAATCAAAATGATTCTCTCTACAGGCAGAAAAACCGCAAACCGTTCTGTGGTCCTTTTCATGAATGTATTTCCAGGCATGGAGCCTCTACCACGCCTTTTCTCCAGGTCCTTTGACAGGTGGGGATTACAGTTTGTGATGCAGACTGGGGTGATACTGTTATATCAGCGTATGCTCCCAAAGCTCTGGATCCTGATTCCTGCATATATTAGCTACTACTACATTGGTTTCCTTTACTCCCTAGTAACAGTTGCGGCTGGGCAGTCAATCCTTACTTTAGTTGGTGATTAATGGTCCAGGCACACTATAACTAAGGCTCCCTATTGTCTGTTTTTCCTGATTTTTACATATAAATACAGACAGAAAAGCATTTATTTTCTTGTCTGTATTTATTTTTTACTTGTGGATAAAACAGATATTGGGTTGCTTTTGATTGATTCAAAATACTGTCTGCCATGACTGCCAGGCCAATGGCTGCGTGGACTGATAGGTAAGGTGGTTAAGACATTTTAGTAAAGAGGCTTACACAGCAGTAGATATGTACAAGGTTGATGCTGAAATTAGCATACCATTATGGAAGAAGAAGGATTGTAATGCCTTCAATTTTAGTAAGAGCGAATGTTCAAAATGCAATAACTGTGCTTTCAGAGATAGGCTGGCGCAATTGATGCTGACAGTTCAGTCTGTTAAATTATGAGTCAGTTCTAGTACTGCTACTAGATTACTAAGCAGCTTTCTGATTCACTTGTGGTCACTTATTAAACATAAGTACAAGTTTTTAGATTTTTTAGACTCACTCTCCTCTGTTGGTATTTCTAACTGAAACCTGGACAGATGAAGCCTCCGATTCAGATTTTGTCACAGCACTCCGAGGTAACTATGTATCTAATAGACTTGATTGTGAAGGCAAACGGGAGGGTGTATTGCGATAGTTTGCCACAAATTGCTCGAAGTTAGCTGTGAAACCGCTATACTAACAGACAGCAAGTCTCTTCTTGTAAACTAACAGAACAGCAAATGTTCCATGGTGTATTAATCTTCAGACCTCCAGATCCTAAACTTAAAATTCTGGAAGCTATAAGGAATTTTGTTGAAACTAGCATAGTCTATCCTAATTTTACAATATTAGGAGATTTTAATTTTCATTTAGATGGCCATGGAAACAAAGATACACTACTGCTAAATGAAACACTGAATTGTTTTACCCTAAATCAGCTGGTAAAGACCGCAACTCACAAGGCTGGCCATACTTTGGATGGCATTTTTTCCAATCAGGCAAATCTCAAGGTGGAAGCCGTATTACCGATCATCTGGTTGGACCATAACGCTGCCCACCTTACCTTAGCGCTAACAGTTCCTAAGCCTATTGCTAAAAATATAGGGAAGATAAAAAAAGAGTTTGGCATTGAATAAAATAGATAAAAAAGTGTTGGAGGAAAGTCTTGAAGGCTCACTACCATTACTAACTGAACACTCAAATGGAGGAGCAGTTAAATATACAGAGTGGATGCTGTCTCCAACCTGGTGCAGGCTAAAAATGTAAAAACATTTCGAACCAATCCTACTGCACCATGGTTTTCCCCTAAATTACGCAAAATGAAACATAAATGCCGAAGGCTTGAAAAAGTCTAAAGATCCAATTATTGTGGAAATGATAATGAGAGTTATAAAAGCCCTATTCATGAGTGTAGAAACATATAATCGAGGAAAAAACTAAATTTTTTACTGAAAAAAATTACCCCTGCTGCCAACCCATCTAAAGAGCTTTTTATAACTATACACTCGCTCATAAACCCTCACCCTCCACACGGTCCTCCCCCAAGTCAGTCCCTTGGAACAACCATGCTACAACATTTTTAAAGATAAGGTGGAAGCTGTGTACAGTCATTTTGATACTAACCAGACCCTTACAGGATGGTGATGACGAGCCTAACATTTCGACTGGTAATAATGTTGAGCTCCGTAACTTCCTCTTGCTGATAGTTGAACAGGTGGTAAAATTAATCAAAAAACTAAATCAGGAGCTCGTTCAGATCCTTGCCGGCCTAAAGTTATACATGATGTAATCTGCAATATAGCTCCAGCTTTGACGACCCTTTGTAACACCATCAGAAAGGAGGGACTTTTTCCTGGGGAATGGAAAAATGCCTATGTCCTCCCACTTTTAGAAAAGCCCTCTTTAGATCCCATGATAAAAAACAACTACAGACCTATCTCTTGGTTACCTTTCCCTGCGAATGTTATTGAAAAACTTAATAAAATGCTTGATGATTACCTTGAAAATAATAAAATACTGAATGAAGCACAGTTTGGTGTCAGGCCAAATCATAGTACTGAGACTGCATTGGTTGCAGTCTCAGAAGAAATAAGATCTACAATGGATGAGGGAGGGAAAGCTGCTGTGATCCTTTAGGATCTTTCCGAAGCCTTTGATACAACGAGCCTTGAGCCTTTGATAAAAATGTTGGCAGACATCGGGATTGCTTGATTAGCTTTGAATCTCCTTGCATCATTTTTGGGAAGTCGCACACAAAGGCTGGCCCTTGGGAAATTCAATTCAAAATGCTTTACCCAGCCTTACGGGGTTCCTCAGAGGTCATTTCCCAGTCCAACGCTTTTTAATATCTATGTGACTCCTTTAGCCAAGCTTATCCATTCTTTTGGCTTCACCACAGTAGTATATGCTGATGATACGCAAAACTGTGGTATCGATTTCCAACAATGTGAGGAATGTGGCTGATCGATTAAATAGATGCATACATGCAATTGATAGCTGGATGAGTAAAAACTGTTTAAAACTGAATTTCCAGAAAACTGAAGTTCTCATTTTTGGGAAGGAGGTCAAATTCTGGGGTCATGCATGGTGGTCTCGTCTAAGTCTCTTGGTGCTCTTCCAATGCCACTATCTAAAGTAAGGAACTTAGGTGTCAATTTTAATGCAGAGTTATCATTATAGGCTCAGCTAACTACATTTTCTTCATCTTGTTTCTTTATCTTACACAAGTTGAAAAAAGTGTTACCTATCCTTCCCGAATTGAAAAAAACAGCGGTTATTTCTTTAGTAATGACTAGGCTTGACTACTTTATTGCCCTGTATATGGGCATTAAACAGAGATTATTAAACAAGTTACAGATGCTACAAAATTATGCTTATCATCTTCTGAAAAACATTCCAAAGTTTAAGTCTGTTGCAGGCACGTTGGAGGAGCTTCATCGGATTGTAAGGCCTTGTGCTTGGCACATAAATTGATATATGGGTCAGGCCAAGAATATCTCAGAAGCAAGTTCAGATAGTACTTCCCTAAGAGACTCCTACGGACTGCCATGTCCAGGTCAGTAGCGGTTTCTAGAATTAAGTAAGTGGGCTGTGGTGGCTGTAGTTTTGTTCATTCGACAGGTGCACTTTGGATGTGAGAGAGATTCTCCAGCTCCTGACTGGAGCTCTGGCAAGGGAAAGCAGTCAGATGTGGTTGGGATGCTTGATCCATCTGTCACAACAGTAATCCTGTTGTCTGGGCCACAACCCAAACACTTATCTACAGTGGTACCTGGAGCACTTCATGGCACACATTGCTTCCGCGATAGTCACAAACGCATCCTCCCCTTCTTATAGTCCATTTCCAGAGACCAAAATGTGATTTAGGGTCTGAGAGTTAGTAGATTTATGTTGGGGTTCTGCTTTTTTTAGGTGTCCACTTCTCTTTTATTTCTTTCCCCTTGAAAGGATGTCTGTCACAGCAGGCAAGACACTGAAGCTGATTGACCAACAACACAATTTATGGGAGTGACCAACGTTCCCACCTGGATGTCAGCCACAGTGATATGTGCATCAAAAGGTTAATCCCAGGCTCCCAGCCCTACCCTTTATGATTCCCCTATCAGCCTCATCTCCCTTCCTGACATGTGTCCAAGCCCCTTCCCTGTGACCTATCACTGAATCGAAGAGCAACCTTATGAAGTGTAAAGGGAGTCATTTCCTATTTTCCTCCAGTTTGTCCAACCCAGCTCACAGAAATGCAGCAATGCACAAATCAGTCTGGGGGGATTCCGCTTCTCCTCATATTTTCACCAGGCAGGCCTGGCATTCCCAAAATGGAACCTAGGGTCCTCCATGTAATGTACCACTGCAGGCACACTTACTTGGTGTACATTCACAGCACTCTTATTGTCCAGCACTGTTAGCTCCATGTATTGTACAAGTACACATACATTCAGTCCACGCATTCCTTCTACATGCACTGGTGCTTTTCAATATTGTTCCAGGATGTGCTATTTGCAAACACACATGCACTCCCAGCATACACACTCACCATCTCTGAGCACTGCACAACACTTCACCCTGCATGTATTGTACTTCACCCATGCACACATACACCCAGCACAAGCATTTATTGTACATGCACTGCACGTCATTACATCTTTAATGTCATCTATTCTTCGTAGGCATACATAGTGATGTGCTGCACCCTTCCCTGGCACACATACATCCAGTGCAGTCACTACTTCTGTGCTTTGCAACACTCCACATCTACCTGATGTAGGCCAAGGGTGAGTTAAGCACACAGAGCGGAAAAGTGAGTTAGCCTGTAGGCCTCACTCTAGTGACACAGGGAAAAAAAGGAACTGTTCTCTACTTCTGACTACCACATGGTATGATGCTACCACCACGCTTGTGCTGCTCAACTCCTGGTGGAGGCAGTAGAGTTCCACCACTATGAGGGTAACTATTTGGGCGCCCCTCCCAGTCCAACAAAACCGCAATCTGTGAGACAGGTGAAAGGAAGAAGCATACGCCGTCCTGAAGCAGATCTCCCTTTATTTACATCCAGTGTCCAGCTCTCCCGGCAGCAACTGCCGTCCCGGGAATTCTATAATAACATTCTGCATCAGAAGTGCACGAGTTCAATCTAGCTCGTGAAGAAAGCTTGTGGCTATTAAAGAGACATCATAATAATATGTAGATAACATCCCAACAAATCCCCCTTCCCTCAATTAACAAACTATGAATAAAGGAAAATTGTAAAATAAATAATTAATTAACCCACCCCATCCTTAAAAAAAACAAGTTGAAAATGCAATCATTCAATAAGTGACAAAATCCCGAAACTTCACAGGAACAACTTTGCACCTGGTGGAACATCGTTGAGGAACAACATCATTAGAAACAGAACCAGGGTTAGAAGCGGGCAAAACTCGAGGACTAGAATTAGCAGGAAGTAAGCCTGAGTCAGAGGTGGGCAAAACTCGAGACTCTAAACCAAATTTGTTCTTCACGTACTCCATTTTATGCTTAGGAACTATAGAAACACGAGACTTGTTCCAAACTTTACCATTCTCCAGAACTACCACATGGTTAAGCATGAGCGCAAAATCCGCTCCGATCGCGGATTTTGCGGATTTTCGGTAAATCCGCGATCCGCGAACTCTCGCGAATTTACCGAGAATCCGCAATCCGCGATCGGAGCGGATTTTGCGGTCAAAAGTTCAAGCCTACATCATTTACGATGGCGCCGGCAAGCTGCCAGCGCCATCCTCAAATGGTTACTTAATTAGCTTCGACAGGAAGCTCTAACAGATAAGATAAAGCAGGGGCTCGAGCGCCTGCTTTATTTTATCAGTTGGAGCTTCCTGTTGAAGCTAATTAAGTAACTTTTGCAGGATGGCGCTGGCAGCTTGCCGGCGCCATCGTAAATTATTCAAACGGTGGTGTCTTCTTGAATAAATATGAAGGGCAGGGTTCATTCGGGCACGACGGTCCTGGCACAAAAAATAAACCTCAGCAGGAAACACTGCAATCATGAGCGTTGTGGGGGCTGGGCAGGTGTGCCTTCTTCCCAAATATACCATCGAAAATCCGCTGTGATGCTCGCCAGAGGCGTTAGCATCTTTGACTTTGATGAGCGGAATCCCCGTGCTGTTCCTGTGACCAGGGGCTTCTGTCTCTTAATCTGCTGCTCTGATCGGTCTCTGACCTTTTATACACACAAGCGGCATGCACCGTCTTCCCGCCATTTACCCACTATGATGGACATTTCACTCAAGGGACCCCTGCGCACTTCGGCGCGATTGCATAGTAACACACACTTGGTCGCTGGAACTAGTTGAAGCGCAAATGCAGTGACTCATTCATCAGCCCTAAAAACAATCGTGAGCGTTGGGAGGCTGGGCAGATGTGCCTTCTTCCCAAATATACCAGGGGCTTCTGTCTCTTAATCTGCTGCTCTGATCGGTCTCTGACCTTTTATACACACAAGCGGCATGCACCGTCTTCCCGCCATTTACCCACTATGATGGACATTTCACTCAAGGGACCCCTGCGCACTTCGGCGCGATTGCATAGTAACACACACTTGGTCGCTGGAACTAGTTGAAGCGCAAATGCAGTGACTCATTCATCAGCCCTAAAAACAATCGTGAGCGTTGGGAGGCTGGGCAGATGTGCCTTCTTCCCAAATATACCAGGGGCTTCTGTCTCTTAATCTGCTGCTCTGATCGGTCTCTGACCTTTTATACACACAAGCGGCATGCACCGTCTTCCCGCCATTTACCCACTATGATGGACATTTCACTCAAGGGACCCCTGCGCACTTCGGCGCGATTGCATAGTAACACACACTTGGTCGCTGGAACTAGTTGAAGCGCAAATGCAGTGACTCATTCATCAGCCCTAAAAACAATCGTGAGCGTTGGGAGGCTGGGCAGATGTGTCTTCTTCCCAAATATACCAGGGGCTTCTGTCTCTTAATCTGCTGCTCTGATCGGTCTCTGACCTTTTATACACACAAGCGGCATGTGCGCTCGCATGGAAGCCCCGTCCGTTTGGCCCCGCCCACACACTCGAGGAAGCCCCGCCCCCAAATCCGCCGATCCGCATAATCCGCGGATTTTGCGGATCCACGATCCGTGAATCCGCAAATTCGTGAATCGTGGATCCGCAAAATCCGCCCATGCTTACACATGGTCCTTAACTTCCTTAACTTGAACAGGAGGGGAAAATCGAGCCAATCCTTTACGCAAGAGCATAGGTTTCTTGATTCTCACCCAGTCCCCCAACAACAGGCCTGTGTTATGCCGCACATGCATCATCTGTGGTCACCTGTCACAAGAAAATCAGCATTAGGGGTCCACAAAAGAGTACAGTTGGGCACTTGGTACAGGGGGGACAGGTCTTTAGCAATGCAAGGGACATTTCCGTCCTAACAATATGCATAAAGGTTTGGCGGTGTTGAGCAACGCTTTCTTTAGATTCATGGCAACCATGTGATGGTTGACAATTCACTGGCATGAACGCCTGACCCTAAGCCACACCGACTCTTCAACGGGGTCATGTGTGGTGGGCTTCCAGCTGAGGCCCCCAGGGGTGGCCGCAGGTGACAGATAATGACAGGACGGTGGGAGGGAGGCCTCGAGGCGCTCTGATTATTACCCTCTCCTCTCACATCTGAGGTGGTGCTGGCTAGAGTGATGGCTCATGGGTGAGGAGGCGAAGGAGCGCGAGGCAGAGGAATATCATTTCACAGCCACGGCTGAAAAATGAGCGCAATTAACTCGCGATTGGCCTGGTAACGTTCGCCGCCGCGCAGCTGGGAATAGCACGCGCCTCGCCTCCACCGTGCGGCCGCCGTCCCCCAGAGCTCGGTTATATCGTAAAGGAGCAGCTGCCGTTCAACCACGGAAGCATAACGCACCCTCGCTCTCATAATAAAGAGGGATAATAATGAACTCCGAAAATCGATGTCTCCCTCCCCCAGCGCCATCTAGCTCTCCGTCTCCTCCCCGCTCGTTTTAACACGCGTACCATTCTCACTGCTCCGCCTCCCACCCCCATCCCCCCCCTCCACACACACACACACACCTCCCCACTCTGGCTGTCAGCTCTTCTCGGTCTCTTCCTCATTTATTTGCAGTCGGTCCGCTCCCCGTATGTTCTGCTCGTTCTCTTTCCCGACTCTCCGTCACTTATTCATTTTTTGTTTCTTTTTTTCTTTAGTCATCTTCCATCTATCTACACCCTCACAGCCCGCAAATTCTGCCCTCTACCACCACTTGTCACTTACCTCACATCACTTTTGGTGCCATCTTTCACATTTTTCTCTCTATTTCTCCTCTTCTCCACTTGTTATAACCCCTCCTCCATCTCACGTTTCATCTGCCACTCCATCTCTTCAATGGGCACGAATCTCTCCTTGACACCTTGCATCCCATTTTACCTCTCCGTCTCTCTCTCCCAATTTACTCTCGTATCTCCTGTCCCTCTCACACCTAACGTCTCTCTTCCTATCTACTTGCCCTCTGCAACGTTTTATTTCAGTGATTTGTTTAGGTCTAGACTAGAAGCCACCCGAGTTGACCTCAAACCATTCGCGTTGGCGACGAGGCACCTTAGATGGAAAAGAGTGGCAGGTCAGACAAAGAGCGCTGGGGCCTACCTGATCACCTCTTCTCCACCGAGGCTTCAGTCAGATCTCTGCCGTACGCACCTTCCAGTGTATCCCCACCTGGAGAAAGTGCTGGCGAGAGGGGGAGTTGTATCTGTCTGTTTGCCCATTTCTATCCATTCACTCTCTCATTCGCCTTCCTTACATCTCTCCCTTTCACCCCATCATTATTTACACCCACCTAGGTCCTTGCCTTTCTCTGCATATATTCTCTGTCACGGTACTTTGCTCATTCCTTACCACCTCTATCATTTGCCCCCTTCTCTCTCCTCCCATGATCTTGTCAGCTGGTCCCCATTTCTGTCTTTCCCTTTATGTCTTTCCTTATCCTTTTCACGCCATTTATCTTTTCTTCAATTTCCCCCTCCCGTCTCCCCTCTTCCCCTCCTCCTCTCAGATTGGCACACCATCCTGCTGCCGTTTAGCTAAAGATATCACATCTCATTTGCTATGTAAGCAAAGCTCCCTCCAGGGAGAGCGGATCCGTTCCCCCTCATTAGACACACACTGTCTTCTCTGGGATTCGGAGCCAATCCAAGGCTCACAGGCCTCCCCCGAGGCCCGCCCGCCCGTCCAGCCAGAGCTCTGCCTGCGTTCATCACGAGCCTTCCTAGGGACAGTCCGATGCTTCATAAGCACAAGCAGGGCCGGGGCAGAGTCAGCGAACTGTATCCTACCAGACCAATGCCTCTGGAGTCTGGAAGACGAGCTGGTGCGTGGCACAGTCATTGAACCTGACAGGTGCCTGTCCCTGCTGGCTCTTTGCAACCCCCCCCCCCCCCAATGCAATAGTCCCCATTTACACGAGTTTAAGCTATTGGCATTGTAAATGACAATGCCTTTTATTTATGTTTTAAAACCCAAAACATAAATAAAGGCATTGTCATTTATAATGCCAATAGCTCAAACTTGCGTAAATGCGAGACCTATTGCATTGCAAATGCTTGTTTTAGGTTTGGAACGCATTGTGCCATAAATATATAAATGAAAGAGAAAGTCACGCAAACCTTTCCAATGCCAATGAAACACATTTAACACCATACAAAGCAGATGAATGTTTCAACTTTTCAAAAAAGCAACAAAATTGGAAACGCACAAACGCGACATCAGTGTTTAAAAAGTAAGCACATTATTACAAAATAAAATGTAAATCTAGATACGTAAATAATATACAAACACAATCCGTTCCGAACACAAAACAAATTACACAAAAAACACGCAACCTTCCTGTCAGTTAATAACTTTAAACAGCATATAAACCCACATGACACTACAGCATCTTTTTTTTTTATTTCAAAATGCTTTTATTGAAAATAAATTTTTACATATACAAAAACAAAACAGTTGTCTTACTTTGTGCTGTTCTTACAAAGTTGCGGCCTGGTGGGGGCCTAGAGAGAGAGAAGAAAAGAAAAGAGGAGAGAAAAGGGGGGGGGTCACTGCTCCAGATAGGCGTCGAGGGCTTCCCACATGTGTTCTCTGGCAGTGTAGTTCGCCGTCTTGTGCTTGGCGGTGATGTTGTCTGCCCCCCGGAGGAAGGTTACCCAGTTGAACCAGCGTTTGAAGGTGGCTTTGCTGCTGTCCTTCCAGTTACCCAAGATCGTTTTCACCGCAGCCGTCAGGAGTACATCGACCAGGTCTCGTACTTCTTTGGACTGAAGTTCTGTTGCTAGGAAGGCAGTGGCTATCCCCGCTAGGCCTCTCTGTGTCTTGCTTCCCGTGACTGTGTCTATGACGTTATAGACCTTGTTCCAGAAGGTTTTGACTTTGGGGCATTCATATATCATGTGGGATAGATCTCCTGTTGCCTCCTGGCAATTCCAGCAAGGAGGCACGGCAAAAAACACGTTGAACACATACAACAAACAAGAAACAAGTGTGACATTTACAAAATGTTTTAAAATAAAGCAGACATATACATTTTGCAATTGCATTGCAGCAGCTTTAGCATGGTGCACATAAAACAAACAATAACAAATATAAAGCTTGAACAAAAGATGCTAGGAGCAGGGAGTGCGTGTGTATGGCGGATGGCGGGGAGTGCTTGTGTAGGGTGGAGGGCAGGGAGTGCATGTGTAGGGTGGAGAATGCATGTTAAGGGCTGAAAGTGGAGAATGCAGGAGTGGAGTGAAGATCTCACATGTGGAGGTGATGGAGAGAGTGGTGGGGACTAGTGAAGCACATCCTTGTGGGGTCTGGGGTAGAGAGGGATACAAAGTCATGTGAGGTGAGGGGGGATGCAGATCGGCGCGTAGTGTGAAGGTGAGAGGGAAGTTACTGCACCACATCTCCCAAATGGAGACCAACTCATCTCCAGCATGTGCAGTAATTATACTAATGCATAATGCCACCCCAGCAACCCTGCGCCTGGACTACACTATGAGACACATTCTCATCATGCAAGCGTGAGGAAACCCAAGGGAATCCAGGGGCGTTTGCTGACCTCTCAGATGAACATTCCTGGGCTTACCAAGGGCTGGGTGCAGTTACTAGCACAGCATGGCCGACTCCCATAACCCTGTAACCGAGGCCAGATGCCCCCACATCAATCCCACGCTCATGAGAAAGCAATAGTCCTGCGCTCGCCGAGAAATGCTAACAAGTACACCAAACACAAGGGGGTGCAGACAGTGCCAAGAACACTGCGTCACTGATTCCAACACACCTGCTGCGTACTCTGTAACCTCTCACAATGACTGTAGGTCACTAAAGTCTTCCACCGCGGGCAGTTAACTTGGAGGGAATCCACTGCGCATGAATGCATTCTACACTGAACAGTGGTATTAGCGCGCACCTGCAACATGTCATCTTATGGGCCTCAATCTTTCCACACTTCTTGGATTTGCTCTACAGCAAGAGCCGTGAGACAGGACTCTTGAGGGTGGCCTCGGCTGCTCAGAACCACTGGAACAAGCTCTCGCCATTGCGCAAAGTTAGCCGATTGTTTATATTTGCATCGCGCTTCCACTTTAAGTGAAAGCGTGATGCAAAAATAAACACGGGCCGGCCTTTCCAAAGGCGACTGAAACAAGCTGTTGCCATTACGCGAATAATAAAAAAACGTGCTTACCCATTAATTAAAGGAGACTGTATAACGCTGCAAGTAAAAGATCCAGTCCGGATGGGCAGTCCAAAAAGGAGACAGGGCGGTAACAAAGAAGCCTCATTTTCAATCGGAAGCCAGCGTTTACCATGAACGACGATGCCAGCAATTAAAATAGGGGCAGGGCTTCAATGCCACTTCTAAAACCTACCCTACTACAATATGTCTCGCAGAGCGAGCAGCGCATGTGCGCTGCGATGCTAGGTCTCTGAGACCTAATAAAGGAATGGTTTGCCACCGGAGGAATCTCGACATATTTTTTTATCAGACAAATAGGTTCACCATCAGAATCTGCAACACATGAGCCCACCCTTTGAAGTAGGGTCTTGGGGATTCCGCTAAACACCAGGTGGTGCTTTTTGAAGCGCCTTTATGAAACTAACTAAAATGATTGTGTTCATCAGGCTTTAAAGGGAGAGTAAAATACTTATTTGTCTAAAAGCAAACTTGAATAAACATTATTTTTACTCAAGCAAGGAAACTTGTGTGGTATATTTATGAGACTCACTCACACATATTAACTTTAGAAAAACAAATGGAATGTAACATTTCTTTTAAAGAATCAAACATAAAAGAACAAACGCAACCAATCCAGAAGGAAAAAAAACACATTACTAATTACTAACTTTTCAACCCTAATGCTTGGGCTCTGGAGTAGTGTGCTACTTGAAGCAAATCGCTACAAACGTTCATCAGGGGTAGTAAACGCAATATAAATAAATTTTACAATTACAATAAGCACAGTTGCAGTAGAATAATGTCTAGAGATCATGACAATTCCACTTTTTCTTACCAAACACACACAGCACAATTAGTTCATCCTTTTCACGTCGCCAGTTAAATGAATTTTGAGCAATGTTTGGAGCAGGAGTTCACTTTGGCCTAATCATTAAGTCACAGCCTCGGCATCAGCAGAATTAGTTTGAATCCTCACTTGATAAAACGGTGTGATTCCTGGCTAAATCACTTTGCCTGACTGTGCTTCAGTCACTTTATCCTACTTGGATCTCAGAGAAGCATTTCAGTTCATAGTGAAAATGCAAATTAACTTACCTATATGCTCTAATGACTGCTTCTGTGCAATAAAATAACAAATGCACATATGTGCCTTAACTGTTGTTGCAATATTTTATTAATAAATTGCAATTTTATTTTCTTACCTGCTTGTAGCCGACTAAAGAATTAGCATATTTACACCCTAACACAAAATTAAATGTAGTTACCATTTTGTTACCCATGTTGTACGCTGCACATTTTAGCTGAACCTTTTAGTAAGTGTAGCCTCGCTTTGAAGCTGCCACTGCCAGGTTGATTCTATCCACTCACCAAATTATCTAAGAAGAAGTGGGGTAACGCTTCAAAGAAAAATCTGCAGACTTGACTTCCTCAAGTGTGATACCTCCGTCATGAGATCGAAGCCAGCAAATTGAAGCCATCCGTGAGTTGCCCGGTCCTCCGACTGTCTCCCAAGTAAGATCTTTCTTGGGTATTTATGGATCGTTGACTTTATCACTTTGACTAAGGCTTTGCACAGTTTTACCAGAGAAGATACCCCAGAGCTCTGGCAATGGTTTAAAGGGATGTATGTCACTACAATGTGGGCTATTACCATGCGTGCCATTACAACGCTGTTTTTACAACGGAAGTCGTTACAACGACTTGCGCTGTAAGGGCTGGATAGTGGAATAGTTTAATATTCTATTCCAACTCCAGCCCACGTTGACAGTAGTGAAGGTGTTGGAATAGAAAATTAAACTATTCCTTTGCCAACAGCGCCCTCCAGCGCAAGTCGTTGAAATGACTTGCGTTGTAAAAGCAGCGCAGTAATGGCAGCGCATGGTAATGCCCGCGTTGTAAAGGCTGTTCCCCGTTTAAAGAGAAGGGGAATGCATTTGTATATATACAACAAGCCCTGGACTCTGTGCCTAATTTGGGGCTTTGTGATTATGCTAGCCCATTTACCCTGTATTGTCATAAACACAATGTTTTTATCCTTGGAGTATCGGTACAAGATCATGGTGATCAAAAAAAGCCTGTAGCCTATCATTCCTCTGCCTTGGACCCAGACGTAAGTGGCCTTCCTCAGTTCCACTGCTCTATACCCACTACTACCTGTCCTGTTGAAGCACCTGAAAATATTGTACCGAGTACCACTCTAATTGCTAATGTGCCCCATGCTGTTGTTGCCCATCTCCTTACTACCAGCCCTTACCAACTGCAAGATTGCAAAGAAATGGAAGACTGTTACTGTCTGCATCTCATATTACTCTTGTCCACTGTCCGACTTCGAACCTTGTTTCTCCAAAGCCCTATTTGTGAGGAGGGAGAATTTAATGCTTGTCTTGTTACAAGTGTGCATGTAACAAAGCCCTGTATTAATTTGACTGACAACCCATACCAAACTGTTAATTACCACATGTTGTGGATAATTCATGTCCCAGATATGATAGGTAGAGGGGTAAACTATATATTCTCCACATGAAATTGCTGAAAGCTTCCGCTTGTTAAGTCTGCTCAGGTGGTCCAACTCAATGTACTCACTTCAGCCTGTATACTTTCAGTAAGAACTCAAAGTAAGCATTTGGAGTGATGCAAGACTCTCTGGAAGCAGGGGTGGGGGGTATTGACATCTGCTTGTGCACTTATTACAAATGACTGTGTATTTAAAGAATTTACTGAATGATTTGGTGCTGGATCAAACAAAAGTGTGCAAATGACCCTGAGGGAGTGTAGAGAGATCCTCCAGGGCGTATGGTTGCACCGAAATTTCTACTCCCCAACCTTGCATGGTTGTATCATGGAGCTGCCCATGTTAGTAGGGATGTCATGAATCCTGCTGCTACAACCCAGTAGTATGCGACTGTCTTTCTTTTTATCAGTCAAAATCATTATCCCTACTGTGCCACCTGCCAGCCCCATAACGCTGGGAAAAGGATCAAGGTAGTAACCACAATTAAGTGCGATGGCCAGCATTATAAGGCCAATTTTGGTCCATGCCAGATTTATTATGAAAATAAATACTGAAAGAGTCTCAACTAGGGTCCAAAAGGAATAGCTATCCTAATCCAAAAGTGCCAATTATATTGGATGGGGAGGCCTCACCCACTATTTGTGGTATGCTTCATCATTGGTGACCTCATCCTACCCATGTAAGATGGTTCTACCAACCTCATTAAGATTAAAGGATCAAGACCACCCATCCTCCTTGGGACCCATTTGTCCACCTCCAAATAGATTTTATCCAAATGTCTAGGTGTGACTTGCATTGTTACGCGTTGGTAATTGTTTGCATGTTTTCAGTTTATCCCTGCACAATGGCAGATGCCATTAAAGTCGCACTGCACTTACTTAGGGACTACATTCCTCTTTCTGTTCCACTACGGCTCGCAATGTTGCACCCATCTCCCCTCATCATTACCACCTCCGCCCAAAGTAAGCAGCCATAAGACAGGCCCTCCGAGAAGTTAGACACAGTCTCACACTGCAAGAAGTAACCAATGGCAGTGCAATTCCCTTAGGTTTAGTAGTAGAACAGTTAGATACCCAGAAAACTATGCTTTTGCAGAATTTGTATTCCATTTAATGATATTAATTGTATTGCCAGATGATTTAAAATCATTGCAAAACAAGGCCGAACAATCATACAACATGCAAGTGTTAAGACCTAATCTTACTATTGCACTGCGGTCACTGACCTATGTGATATTAAAGCACAGTGAATGCCCTCACTTTCATAACATGTAATAAGATGCATTCCGCATATTTTCTAAAAGCATAACATGTGACTCTGCTAATAATGTCTCATATTATACAGTACACTTTAGTTAAATGCTTTAAAAAGGCTTCTGTAAGCCAATATTCAATTAAAGTTCATTTATGCAGACTGACTGAAATGTGCTTTAGAATCTTAAAGTTCTACAGTGTGAACTCCTCGTGTGCTCATGTGAAAAGTACGTATGTATAAAGTTGGGTCATAAAGTTCTACAATATGAACACTTCAAAATGCCCTTATTAAGAAATAAGAGTGAGAAAATTGAATGAGGAATGTGTGAAAAAATTACACGTGGACTGCGACGACTTTGATTTCATCCTAAGTGGATCTGATACTGGTTATTCATAAATGGGGATGTACATTTTTGAAACAGCGGTTGCAGTTACACATCTCATAATGTCATTATGCATTGTGATCAAACTGAGTTTCTGCATCATCCAACATGCTTGCAGTAATAAAGGCTATGGTCCGAATAAACCGCTTGGTACATTTGAGGATGATGAGAAATATGACAATGAAGAATTTAAAAGTGAAATTATTCAACTATATGCTATTATTCTTATGTAGGGATTTCGCCTCCCAGCACAGAAGAGGGGCTTGAAAATATGAATTCACTTACAAAGATACCTCAATGATTGCTTATTTGCTTTAAATTGCAAATTCACATGTGTGCCTTAAGGCGTGATGCTAAAATTCATTAATCAATTCATATTTCGTTTTTGTACAAGCTTGAAGGCCACTAAAGCCTTAGTATTCTTGCACATTTACACAATTTTACATGAGTTATCATTTTGTTATCTCATGCTGTACGCTGCACATATTAGTTGAACCATTTTAATAAGCATGGCTTTGTTCGGAAGTTGATATTTCGAAGAAAGGATTTCGGGAAAAATGTAAAGTCAGCTCTTGCTAGAGATAAAAGTATCTTTCCATCTTTCTATCAAGGTGTTCTTGCATTCTTCCCATGGGAAGAGCCTTGCACTTGCTCATTAGTGAATATCTGAAGGTTTTGATTATATCACATTTTCTAGCTTCCATTCACTTGCATTGAGGAGAAATGTATAAATGTAATAGGCAAATTAATGAATTTTAGCAGTACATGCTTCAACTGGTTGAGGGTGAAGCTCTGATCTACCAGTTAGGGAATCGCCTTGCTTACTTCGAATGCTATTGGGTATTTTTACATTAAACACATTTGACTTCTATGCACTTTCCCGAGTCTCTGTGTTTTTGTTTAAAACTATGTGTGCTACACAAAAATTTTCATTAAGTATGGTAATCTTTTGGGTGAGTGGCTAGTGACTGCGCTAGATGGCCGCACCCTAGAACTGGTCCTAACCCTGCAGCATCAGCGACACCAGAGGACTCAGTGGGACCGCATGGAGGGACCGAGAGGCCCTGGCACCCCTCCCGAGCAGCGGAGCACCCTAAATTCAAAAGGCGAATTCTTGTGTTGGACCTGTAGGAGTCGGCCCTTGGGGACATCAAGCCCCAAGATGGTGGTGGTGTGCACCAAACAGAGGGGAGGAGCCCGGAGGTGATCTGGGCCTTGTTGCGGGGCCTGGCTGGAGGGTGGGTGTCTCAGGGGGGTCCACCAGGGCCCAACAGAGATCAGCAGAATGCCTCAAGGGAGCTGGAAGCCCTGGAGATGGTCAGTGGTTGCTGAAGCATGGAGGCCAGAAAACTTTGAAGAGCAGCATCCTTGAATTCTGTGGTGGCTGGCATCTATGGGGAGTGGTGAGGAGGGCAATTGGGAGGTGGGTAAAAATAAATAAAAAACACTTATCTGTGACATGTCCGAGTCCGACCCCTCACTCGCTGCACAATTTCTACCTGCAGCTTGAGCCCTTTAGAAGTGCCTTAACCAATCCTGGTGCTGCTCCCATGCTGTGAGAGCAGCTCTCTAATTGCCTCACTCGCAACTCCAAAGGGCACTGGAACCCTGCACTTATTGCAACCCAGCTATCTTAAGAAGGCTGGGTTAGAGGTTTCAAAGTGCATATGTCTGGCTGGCCGTAGTAAGACAGTTTGCCAAAAAGACATGCATACTTTGAAAATTACCAAGGTAGCCCACCCCCTCCCTGCTGCTGGCACTCAGCAGCGTCCCGCCCTCGTCTTGACGCAAACATCAGTACGGGGTTATATTGAAAAATAAAATGATAATAAACCAACTTTATTACCATTTTGGGGCATGGAGGGGCATTTTAACCAGTGGGGCGACACTCCACTGCTCAAACGGAGGAGCTACTCTGCTTGAATTTATGAAGGCGGCCCACCTGGAGTCGCCCATAGGGGAATGGATGACTGTGGCCCCTACCAGGTTGTACTGAAGCCAGAGGAAGGCAAGGCAATATAGAGGTACACAGGTTCCCTCTGCGGTCTAGCAGCAAGCCACTTGATGGAATGGCTCCCTTTGGGCCTTTGGAGGTGCTGATAACAGAGGGGTGAAGGAAGTCTTGGTGCCCAGTAGAGTGAAAATTAGACCAAGAAGTGCTGGTGAATCAGTGAGGTGAACGGACTCACCCACACATCCTTTGTCTGCCTCGGAAGGGGTGCAGCTGCCACCATGGGTCTACAGCTGTGTGTTGGGGACAGGCACAGTGGGGAGCCCAAGTGCAGGAGACCCTACTTGAATGACTAATTGCAGCACAGGACCCCAAGGGGGCAGGCGAACCTGCGACAGGACAAGGCCTTCACTGTACACATTGAATTAGGAGCCAGGGAACACTGGTAGCCGGGGTCCAGAACTGATGGGAGCGGAGACAACAACCCCCTTGCAGGTCTGCTGGGTGAGGAGCTTAGCGCTGCTCTGGAAGGAGGGCACGGACCAGAGAAATGGCTGGAGACCCATTGAGACGGCACGATGGAGAAACTTGGACTAGATCCCCATGAGCTCAGAGGAAAAGACGCAGATGCTGCAGTCAACGTTGAGTGAGTGGACTATTGGAGGCATAAGCGGCGCAGGGCCGCCTGGAGGCCCTTGAGACTTCTAATGTATTTGCAGGCTTGCAACACACTGATAGGGGCTTCAGGAATCGAGATCTCAGGCACATTATCGGAGGAGGAGAGGGAGCGTGACTTTATCCCGCCCATGATTACTCTGCGCTCCCTGGACGATATTTTAGGTGCCATACTTTGAGGTGGAACTGAAAAGGGTGCCCACTTTGATTACCCAGTTTACGGGAGAGACTCTTGATTCGTAGCTGTAGAAACTGACCACTGCTGGACAACAGATGGGCCACATGGGACTTCTGTGGACTTTCCGTCATTGTGCCCTGTCAAAGACTCCTCAAGTATTTGGGACCTGTGAAAAGTGCTGGGGGGCGAGGCGGCAGTGGGGAGGCTTTTGGGAAAGTGGTAGCACAAGTCACCTCTAACTAACACCTTTTTTTGGGGAGGAGCTCACAGCACGTTTGCACAGTTGCATAATGTTTGTAGATGTTAAAGTTGGTATTTGGACAGGTGGCATTTGCCACGCTGTCTTAGGGAGTGGGTTTTCGGACTGTTAGACTCAGGTGGCAGAAGTTCATTCTCATGGTATTGGTATCCCATAAGTTTTGTGGTCAAGAATGGGGAGCTGGGATGGGATGGGCCCCCAGAGAAGGAACTAAGGCAGCCACATGCAGCGACACACGTCTTATACCTTTATTAGCTGGAATGTGAGGGTCCTGGGATCGGCTGTGAAGAGGCACAAAATCCTATCATACATATGATGTATGGTGGAGAGATGTGGCTCTCCTGCAGGAAACGCATTTGGCGACCAAGAAGGCAGATGTGCTGGGGCAGAGAGGCCAGATGTATACTACAACCTACTTGTCCTTTGCTTGAGGTGCGATGGTGTGGATCAGGCTGGGATGCCGCTGGAACCTCTGTCCACTTACATTGGCAAAGAGGGGAAGTATGTCCTCGTTAGTTGGCAGCTCAGTGGAATGGAACTGGTGCTGGGCAACATATTTGTCCGGAACGCTAAGCACATGATGCTCTATATTTCCTGACCCCGCTGATGGTACAGACCCCAGGGGTGCCATTGCTCTTGGTAGGGGATTTTTACACTGTAGCATACCCAGTATGGATTGCTGCACCCTTCCTCTGCATGACTCCCTGACTGTGATGGTCGCTGCAGAGTTTCACTGGAGGTACTCCCAGTAAGGGTTGTTGAATGCAATGGCACCAGCAGAGCGCATACACAAGGGAATACACCTACTTCTCACCTGTCCATGACCTACACATGAGGCTGGAAGGCTGGCTGTGCCACCCGGCTATACACAGGGGGTCTCCAGAGTGGAACACCTAGCCCACACACTGTCAGATCATAACAAGGTGCTTCTTGACATGACATGGGTCAGGTCAGTGTCCCTTTTTAACATGGTGACCCCCACTTTTTGCCTGGTAAATGATGTGATTTCAACTGAAAGTGCACTGGGATACTGCTAACCAGGTCTCCAGTGCCAAAGCTCTTTCCCAAAACTATTGATGCATAAAAATAAAGAATCCCTTGCAAAAAGAACGCATGCGTGGACACTATTGAATGAGTATAAATCTCTTAAACCACAATCCTATTTAGAAACCCCTTGGTCTTCAAAGCTAAAAAACATTTTCTCAAAAACACGATTTGGCTACTTTCCAGGATCATGTCACGCAATTCCATGGCTGTGTACAACAGAACTGACACCTTGCTAATTACGTATATAAGGAGAATAGAACTTTATCCATTTGTGTTGCATTTGCCCAAAATTGAAGGAAGAAAGATGAGTGACACTTAAGTGGCATTTTAACACCTGCGTAATACAGACTTGTAGACAAGTACTTATAAGATGTCTAAAATCAAATGACATCGTTTTGAACTCTGCATTTGTAAAATTCAAACTAACGATAAGAAAGAAATTGAAGTCTTATAATTTGATCAAAGAGAACATACAGGACATGTTTAATACTTAATCAGCACATAAAGATTTGCACTATTTTAAAACGTGGATGTCTTTAATTAACATAATAAGTATGTTTCTATCTTAAAAGTTTGTTTTTTACCCTACATATTATTTCTTGTTATATGGAGTATTGCTTTTACATATTCGATGATTTTAAATAATCAAACAATCAAATTAAATTGAATTGAACTGATAAGTGATTACACAGAAAAATCCAAAGTTGCCTCTAGCTAAAAACATTTTTTTTCAATTATAGATTTTTCTAAATTTTTGGTAAATATCCTGATAGGGCCTTGGTTAAGTCCCTGTGCAAGACGGGTTAGAATTAAAAAAGTAGTAAAGTAGTTAGGCCTCTAGCAGTTAATCTTTAAAAAGTAAAGTTCCCAACCACTTTAAAACCATGTCTGAGGAAGGGAGCTCCCAGGAACTCAACCTGGGGAAGGGAGCTCCCAGGAACTCAACCTGAGGAAGGGAGCTCCCAGGAACTCAACCTGGCTCCTCCCTATGACACCTTAAGATAGATCAACTCAAGGAGATCTGTAAGGCATGGAAAATTGCCATGGGACCTAAACCCACAAACATTCATCTGCAGCAGTTGCTGGCAGAAAATGACACGGCCTTGGCAAATAAAAGTTCCCCCACTGGGGAAGACAATCTTTAAGAACAAGATGGGGATGAGGTTGTGACTGGTTCTGCCTCTAACTCTTCAAAAAGCAATACCACTGAGCACACTCCTAGTAGTGTCAGAAGACCTAGATACTGAAGATACAGATCTTCAGAAACTGACTTAGAGGATACCATTAGAGGCTAAACAATTGGACATAGAAAAACAAAGAGCTGATATGGCCCTAGGACCAATCTCTGATGGCAGCAAATTTATAACTAGAGTAAAAGGTTTTGGGCCCCATTCACAAAATGCCTCTGCAGTCATGGCAGAGACTCCACACTTGGGGTGGAATCTCCGCACTGCAGTTCTCATTGTGGAAATTTCACCCTGAGTGCCGAGCCTCCGCCACGAATAAAAGATGCTCTTTGTAAATCAGGCCCTTTGATTCTAAAAATCCCCAAATTATTCATCCAAAATACTCTGAGGATGATGAAATCACCAAATGGTTGACAGCTTTTGAAAGGGCTTCAAAGCTGAGGGAACCAAATAAGAAGTATCGGGGCTCTCTGCTCTGGGAGCTGTTCTCAGGGAAGTGTAGGGATAGGCTCCTGACACTGAATGAGGCAGATGGTGGGTCTTATGAGCTCATGAAAGATACCTTGATTGAGGGTTTGGACGTACCACTAAAGAATACAGGATCAGGTTCAGGGACACTTGAAAAACCCAGTGTCAGAACTGGGTAGATTCTGTAGAGTTCTCATTAAAAACACTAGATGGCTCATTGAAAGGTAACAGCGTGTTGATTATGATGGGCGTTAGACCTGGCATCTTTGGCTTGTGTTTCCCCTGTCTTTGTTTGCTACAGACCTCCTGTTTTTGAGTGTGTGCTCCATTTTGTTTTTTGCTAGTTTTAGTACTCTGGGCATTTTACCACTGCTGAACAGTGCTAAAGTGCAAGTGCTCCCTGTATAAATTGTAACCGTAATTGGTTATTCATGATTGGCATAGTTGATTTACTGGTAAGTCCCTAGTAAAGTGCACTGTGTGTGCGAAGGGCCTCTAAATCAAAGGCTACTAGTGGGCCTGCAAAACTGATTGTGCCAGCCACATGAGTAGCCCTGCAACGACGTCTCAAGCCTGCAACTGCAGTGTCTGCGAGGGCAGTTTTAAACTGCCATGTTGACCTGACAAGTGCAACCACTTGCTAGTCCCAAACGTTCCCTTTTATTACATGTGAGTCACCCCTAAGGTAGCCCAATGGACAGGGTGCAGTGCATTTGAAAGGCAGGACATGTACTAGTGTGTTTGACATGTGCTGATTGTAAAATACTACATGTTGGAACTGGCCCTTTTTGCAGGGTCATCCTCAAACTTTTTGCTTCTTCCTCCCTTACTTTTCCTGACCCGTGGCTGTTGGCAATAGGACTCTGCGCACTTTACCACTGCGGATCAGTGCTAAAGTGCATATGCTCTCTATGTAAATTGTTATTCTGATTGAATATACATGTTTGGCATATTTGTATCACCATGAAGTCCCTAGTAAAGTGCACTGGGTGTGCCAGGGCTGGTGATGACAAATGCTACTAGTGGGCCTGCAGCACTGATTGTGCCACCCACAGGAGTAGCTCTAAAATGGTGTCTCAGGCCTGCCACTGCAGTGCCTATGGGCAGTTTAGAACTGCCATGTCCTCCTGGTCAGTGTCCCCACTGACCAGGCCTAACCCTTCCCTTTTTGTGCACATCAGTCACCCCTATGGAAGGCCCAAGGTACCCCCCTGGGCAGGGTGCAGTGTATGTAAAAGGTAGAGCATGTACTGGTGCAGGTAACATGTTCTGGTAGTGAATTACAGCCATTTTCGTTTTTCACTATTGTAAGGCTATCTTGCTCCATAGATTAACATGGGGGATGCTGGCTACAGTGGTTAACAGCATTTCTTCCCATAGGAACAAGATAGGACATAAGTATCTAGTATCCCTGAACTCAGAATTTAATAACACATCTTTTAGGAAAGGTTGTTTTTAAATCCTGTGTTTGAAAACAGCACTTTTAGAAAGTTGCTGTTCTCTTGTCTGAACCTTCTGTGTGCCTGGGCCTGTTTGTGTATTGACTGTCTGGTTTGTGAGTGACAGGGGCTGGGGAACTCCCCGGCAGGATGGATGAGTCAGCACTAGGCTGAATGACTTGAGTGGTGGGAGGAGTTAGCACCTGGGCTGAATAGGGCTGTGCCTGCCTTCCACAATGCTGGCTCCACCCCCCTGCTGGGCGGCTGAGGACCCTGCCCCTCACTCTGAAAGGAAAGATGCAGCCACCAAAACAAAGTGCTCAGGATCCGCCCAGAACTGGTTCAGACCGGGCACAGGGCCCACATGCACCAAGAGAACAAAGACTTTAGGGGTATAAGTACAGGACCCCTGACAACAGAAAATTAGATCATCCTGGAAATCAAGAAGGAACCTCTGCCAAGGAGAAAGCTGACTCTGAAGAAGGAAGATTGTCTTGCTGTTGCTCTGCTGGACTGACCTGCTGTTGCTTTGCTGCCAAGGAGAGGGGAAGGACTTTGCTGTGAGCTGTGTCCCCTGTCTTGAAAGGAATCTCCAAGGGCCTGAGAAGAGCTGGCTCCCTGTTTTGAAGTCCCAGGAACAAAAGGACTTCACCCCCAGCTTCCCTGAACTCTGCTGAGTGAGTTCTGTCCCTCCTAGAGTGCTTGATCCAGTTGTGGGGCCTCTGGAGGTTGGACCTGTGCTGGGAAGCTTGAGACAAAAGCTTGAGAGACTTTCGAAATTGAAAAGTGTCGCATCGCTCGCTTGCGGAGCGCATCCCCGACAGTGCGAGAAGTTTCCCGCCGCTACGGAGGTCGAGATCGTCGCAGCGCCTGACGCCGCTGCCAGAGACGTCGCATCCTCCGTTTGCGGGACGCACCAGACCGGTGCGGGAGAATCGAACATCGCTGCGAGTATCGTCGCAGAGCCTGTCGTCGCTGGGTGAGAACGCCGCACCGCTTGCTTGCGGACCGCATCACGTCGCTGCGAGTGTCGTCGCAGAATCATCGCATCGAGGAGCTGCGAGAGAAAGGATCACCGCTGGACCGCGCATCGTCGCCCCGGAGATCGTCGCAGCACCTACGAGATCGTCGCATCGTGCCTTTGCGAGAACAGACTTCCTACGGAACCTACGCACCGGAATCCATACAAGTGGCCTTCCTCCCCATACAGACCGGATTCGTCGCAACACGCCCGCTGCTGCAGCGGGGCTGTCGCATCGCCTCCCCAGGGTCTCAGGAGCGACGCATCGCTTGTTTTCCACCGCACCAGCTTCTGCTTTTGGAACTTTGTTGCAACTAAAGGTACTGTGAGTAAACGTGACGCAACTGTGAACTTTTCACGCAACTGTGGTTTGTTTTTACCGCAACTTGAAGAACTTTAACGCAACCTTAAGAACTCTTTGAAACCATATTCTTGAACCGTGTATGTTGGATTTTTATCGTTTTGGTCTTGTGTAGTTTTAGAATAAATACCTTTATTTTTCTAAACTGTTGTGGAATCAGTTTGTGGTGTTTTCACTGTGTTACTGTGAGTGTTGGTACAAATACTTTACGCATTGCCTCTGATTAGCCTAGACTGCTCAGGCCAAGCTACCTAGAGGGCGAGCAGGGGTTATCTTAGAGAGTTATCTCCTTGTCCTGACTAGAAGCAAGGGTCCCTATTTGGACAGTGGTACCTACCTCTGCCAACTAGAGACCCCCAGATCTAACATTGGTGGTCAGGCGGTGGGATTTGAACTTGTATTTGTACTTGACCCACAGTAATTGGTGTACATCACTAGTGAGTGCAGACCACTACGCCACCGCATACTACATTTTTTATTTTTGATCATAACCCTGAAGGAATCCAAGCATCATGTCTCTGAATGGTAAACCAGCAAGTGATGTTGCAGAACTGGAGTTTGATATTGAAATGTTAAGTGATTACAAAGTAGGTCAACTCAGGCAGTTCTGCAGGAACTTTGGATGCCCCATGAAGCGCCGCTCCAAGAAGGAGGAGCTACAGGAGGCCTTATGGGCCTGGTGGGAGACCAAAGAGGCTGGGGAGACAGATGATGCAGAAGTGGATGAGGATGCACAAAGGGATGGTTTCAGGCCACAGGATCTGCCTGTGTCCAGAGCAGCCTCAAGGGCTGGCAGCAACCATTCAGCTGAAAGTTTTTCCCCAGAGGAGTTGGAGGAAAACCAAAGGGCTAGAGATCATAAGTTAGAAATGTTGAGGCTTGAAATGGAGCTGAAGCAATTGGAAATGGAGAAAGAGAGAGAAAGGGCGGCGGAGGAGAGCAAAAATGCCCGTGCCCTGGAAGAATTGAAATTGACCTTGGCCCATGAATTAAGAATGAGGAAGCTTGAGTTGGAGCTCAAGAGGCGCGAGGCCATGAGGGTCTCAGCTGAAGAAAAAACATGGGTAGCTCAAGAGGTGAGCTTTGCTGAGTTGGAGGTGGAGTCCAGCTCAGATGGTGGCAGCAAGATTATAGTTTCCAGTGCTGAGAGAAAGGTACAAACACCCAGAGATGTGGCACCTGACTTGAGAGAGGGGGTCGACATACACCAGGGGGTTCAGGTTTATGATGTAGGTCCAGTGGAGTGCAGTGTCCCTGAAGTAGATTGGGGGATTGGCACAGGGGACCATATTCCTAGTGGTGGGAGGGACACTCTACTGACTCTAGAAGAGAGGTACAGGGAGAGGGGTTCCCCCATGGTAGAAACCTTGGTGTGTGTGTGTGAAGACCAGCCAGAAGAGTGTGGGTTGTGTGACAGAGGCAGTCAGATACTGTCTTGCCAGTCTCAAGAGAGTGGTGTGGGGTACTTGTGTGAGGCACTGGAGGGTGAGGCAAAGAGTAGCGTGGTTAACAACTGTGGGGGGCTGTGTGATTCATTTGTTGGAGGGCATATTTTAAGTCCCTGTTTTCCAGAGCTATGCCAACACCCGGTGGAGTGTGAGTTCTCTGACCCCAGAGAGCTTGCTTTGGAGGCAGACCTCTTGGTGAATTCCAGAGAGTCTGAGGAGGCATTGGGGAGTGATCCCAAAAGGAGTGGCTTAAATATCTTCCAGACCTGTGAGGTGGAAGGGGTTCAGTGTAGCCCAGTTAGGTCCCAGTGTAGTGGGAGGGGTGTAGGGGCTCATGTCCGGTCTCAGTGGAGAAGGAATGAGTGTGGGACGGTGTGTCTCACGGTGCCCGAAACCCAGTCTCAGGGCCTGGAGGGTTCCTTAAGGGAACACCAGGTTGGGGGCCTAGACTGTACTTGTAGGCCCTTTGAGGAGGATCTCCTAGTGTCTGTTGAACGGGGAGTGTCTGTAACCAGGCCTCCATCAGTTCTGGTGGCTGGCAGTGCCGCTCCATTTGGGAGGGTACAGAAGTCCAGACTGAGGGGTGAGAGGGGGAAGGAGTCCCCAGTGGGAGAACCAGTGGGTCAGGGACCAGTCAGAAGGGCTGAGTCCCCAGTGAGTGACCATGTTGACCTCACTTCTGTCCTGGGGGATCTTCCCGTGCTGTCAGGTGGACAGGGGTCGGGAGATCTGCACCAGGCAGACTGTCACAGGACACATGAGTTGTGTGTCACCCTCAAGGGGGTACTATGTGAGTCCCCAGAAGTCCTGGTGTGCCAGGCAAGTGTTCCACCGCAGGGGTTGGTCCCTGGGTGGGGATGCCATGTTCAGGTGTTGTCTGACCTGGAGGCTTTGGAGCCTAGGTTTGAGGGCCAGGTCCGGGGTGTCCCCCCTGACCTGGAATACCAGTTGCAGGATAGCACCCCTGAACTGGTGGGTGAATGGTGCGGGACACCTGCCACAGGTGCCCTGGCTATTCTAGAAGGGGGTACCGCTCCAGGTGGGAGGGTACAGAGCCCCAAGGAAGAGGAGGACCGGGTGTGGAGAAGCCCACCTCAGCCTCCTGTCCAGCCGCCGGATACAGGTCCGGGACTGGTGGGTCAGTGCCAGGATGTTAGACCTGACTTGACAAGAGAGGGAGTGGACAAAGGGTGCCAAGCACCTGGGGCTACTGCCCCCCACCCTCTGATGCCACAGGGGTTTGAGAGCCATGAGAGGCATGAGGCCTGGATCTCATCCCTGATCACTGTTGGTGGTCACTGTGGCTGGCTGTCTGTCTGTTGGGACACACCTGTGAGGAAATTAAGGTTAGGTGCTGCACAGGTGGTGTCCACAGGTGAGGAGAAGGGTTCCACATGGATTGGCATGGTGGACCCTGAGAGTATAAATAGAGTGATTGAACTGGGTTTAGGATGGCGTAGAACAGGACTGCCCTGCTGTGTGGGCCAGTTTCCATGTTCTATCGCCTCAAGCAGGGAATCCCATCGAGGTATCGTTTGGTCTACCCTGGCTTTAGGCTGGAAGGGGGTTGTGTTGGAACTGGCCCTTTTTGCAGGGTCATCCTCAAACTTTTTGCTTCTTCCTCCCTTACTTTTCCTGACCCGTGGCTGTTGGCAATAGGACTCTGCGCACTTTACCACTGCGGATCAGTGCTAAAGTGCATATGCTCTCTATGTAAATTGTTATTCTGATTGAATATACATGTTTGGCATATTTGTATCACCATGAAGTCCCTAGTAAAGTGCACTGGGTGTGCCAGGGCTGGTGATGACAAATGCTACTAGTGGGCCTGCAGCACTGATTGTGCCACCCACAGGAGTAGCTCTAAAATGGTGTCTCAGGCCTGCCACTGCAGTGCCTATGGGCAGTTTAGAACTGCCATGTCCTCCTGGTCAGTGTCCCCACTGACCAGGCCTAACCCTTCCCTTTTTGTGCACATCAGTCACCCCTATGGAAGGCCCAAGGTACCCCCCTGGGCAGGGTGCAGTGTATGTAAAAGGTAGAGCATGTACTGGTGCAGGTAACATGTTCTGGTAGTGAATTACAGCCATTTTCGTTTTTCACTATTGTAAGGCTATCTTGCTCCATAGATTAACATGGGGGATGCTGGCTACAGTGGTTAACAGCATTTCTTCCCATAGGAACAAGATAGGACATAAGTATCTAGTATCCCTGAACTCAGAATTTAATAACACATCTTTTAGGAAAGGTTGTTTTTAAATCCTGTGTTTGAAAACAGCACTTTTAGAAAGTTGCTGTTCTCTTGTCTGAACCTTCTGTGTGCCTGGGCCTGTTTGTGTATTGACTGTCTGGTTTGTGAGTGACAGGGGCTGGGGAACTCCCCGGCAGGATGGATGAGTCAGCACTAGGCTGAATGACTTGAGTGGTGGGAGGAGTTAGCACCTGGGCTGAATAGGGCTGTGCCTGCCTTCCACAATGCTGGCTCCACCCCCCTGCTGGGCGGCTGAGGACCCTGCCCCTCACTCTGAAAGGAAAGATGCAGCCACCAAAACAAAGTGCTCAGGATCCGCCCAGAACTGGTTCAGACCGGGCACAGGGCCCACATGCACCAAGAGAACAAAGACTTTAGGGGTATAAGTACAGGACCCCTGACAACAGAAAATTAGATCATCCTGGAAATCAAGAAGGAACCTCTGCCAAGGAGAAAGCTGACTCTGAAGAAGGAAGATTGTCTTGCTGTTGCTCTGCTGGACTGACCTGCTGTTGCTTTGCTGCCAAGGAGAGGGGAAGGACTTTGCTGTGAGCTGTGTCCCCTGTCTTGAAAGGAATCTCCAAGGGCCTGAGAAGAGCTGGCTCCCTGTTTTGAAGTCCCAGGAACAAAAGGACTTCACCCCCAGCTTCCCTGAACTCTGCTGAGTGAGTTCTGTCCCTCCTAGAGTGCTTGATCCAGTTGTGGGGCCTCTGGAGGTTGGACCTGTGCTGGGAAGCTTGAGACAAAAGCTTGAGAGACTTTCGAAATTGAAAAGTGTCGCATCGCTCGCTTGCGGAGCGCATCCCCGACAGTGCGAGAAGTTTCCCGCCGCTACGGAGGTCGAGATCGTCGCAGCGCCTGACGCCGCTGCCAGAGACGTCGCATCCTCCGTTTGCGGGACGCACCAGACCGGTGCGGGAGAATCGAACATCGCTGCGAGTATCGTCGCAGAGCCTGTCGTCGCTGGGTGAGAACGCCGCACCGCTTGCTTGCGGACCGCATCACGTCGCTGCGAGTGTCGTCGCAGAATCATCGCATCGAGGAGCTGCGAGAGAAAGGATCACCGCTGGACCGCGCATCGTCGCCCCGGAGATCGTCGCAGCACCTACGAGATCGTCGCATCGTGCCTTTGCGAGAACAGACTTCCTACGGAACCTACGCACCGGAATCCATACAAGTGGCCTTCCTCCCCATACAGACCGGATTCGTCGCAACACGCCCGCTGCTGCAGCGGGGCTGTCGCATCGCCTCCCCAGGGTCTCAGGAGCGACGCATCGCTTGTTTTCCACCGCACCAGCTTCTGCTTTTGGAACTTTGTTGCAACTAAAGGTACTGTGAGTAAACGTGACGCAACTGTGAACTTTTCACGCAACTGTGGTTTGTTTTTACCGCAACTTGAAGAACTTTAACGCAACCTTAAGAACTCTTTGAAACCATATTCTTGAACCGTGTATGTTGGATTTTTATCGTTTTGGTCTTGTGTAGTTTTAGAATAAATACCTTTATTTTTCTAAACTGTTGTGGAATCAGTTTGTGGTGTTTTCACTGTGTTACTGTGAGTGTTGGTACAAATACTTTACGCATTGCCTCTGATTAGCCTAGACTGCTCAGGCCAAGCTACCTAGAGGGCGAGCAGGGGTTATCTTAGAGAGTTATCTCCTTGTCCTGACTAGAAGCAAGGGTCCCTATTTGGACAGTGGTACCTACCTCTGCCAACTAGAGACCCCCAGATCTAACACTACAAATTTCGTTTTTTACTATTGCAAGGACTATTTCTCCCATAGGTTATCTTTGGAACTGCCTTGTAAAATCTTACAAGTGTGATGAGATGGAGATTTTGTGTTTCGGTCCCACAATTTAAAAATACATCTTTTAGTGAAATTGGTTTTTGGACTACGTGTTTGAAAACGCCACTTTTTGAAAGTGGGCCTTTTCTAGCTTTACCATTCTATTCCTCCGCCTGCCTGTGGAATCCATGTCTGAGGGAGGGTGACAGTTGCACTGTTTGTGCTTTCAGTCTTGACAGTAACACAAAGGGAGCTGATGTGTGCCCTGCAAATCCTGAAGGCCCATCATCAGGCTGATGGGTCTTCCTGAGCTACAGTGGTGGGAGGAGTTGTCACTGATACCTGAATAGGGCTGTGCCTGTTCTTACACAAAGCTGTCTCCACCCCCCTATAGTATGTCTGGAGCCAGGCCAGAGAAAACCAAGGTATTTTGCACTACAGAGACTTTCCTCTGAAGTTTGCCTACTTTAAGAAGTCTTAGGGCCATCAAAGACTTCACCTACCTGTGCCTGGGCTCTTCTACTGAGAGCCCTGACTTGTCAAGTGGTGGCAAATCCAGTTCCTGGGCCCTTGAAAGTAGAATATGGTAAATCAGAGATGAAAATCCACGCATCTACTCTAAGCACCATTTTTCCCATGTGGCCCTGGCTTCCTGATGAAAAAAACACTGTATCACCCCTGTGCAGCCAAAGAATCGACGCAGGGTCTTCCATGCAGCTGGAAGATCACCGCAACCCAAGTCCCGAGCACCGTGTCACCGACGTTTGTGGTGCACGCTCTGACTCAGATGCGGGCCATGCTGTGCAGCTGAACAAAATTGATACATCGCCTGCTTTACGGATGTGAAATCGACGCAGCGCCTGTTCTGCCACATCGACATAGCGCGCCTGGCTTTTTGACACATCGTCTCTGGGCGCCAAGTTCTTCATCGACGTGGACCAGCAGTAAGGAGCCAAGGCCACTAATCTGAAGAGCGACGCATCACCTCCCCTCACAGTAAGAAACCAAGGCATCACCTCCCCTGTCATTAAGAAACCGAGGCATCACCTCCCCTGTGCTTCAGTAAGGAACCAACGCATCTTCTCCCTGTGTTGCAGTAAGGAACCGATACATCATCTCCCCTGGCGGTAAGGAACTAACACATCACCTCCCCTGGGAGTGAAGGACCGATGCATCGCTTTACTTTTCATGAGCCTCACCTCCCCCGCACTTATAATAGTTACTTTATTCGGTTATTACAACCATCAAAGTGTACATCCCGAAACAAAAAATGACATCAGTTTTTAGATAATTAAGAACACAAGACATACATAAGATACTTTAAAAAAAAATCACAACCCCCAGACAGATGAATAACTGCAAAACGAGCGATACAGTACTAGTGAAAAATACGGGTGCATATAAAAAATGCAGCAGTTAGGTGATAAAATCATATCCCAAATCGATTATTTATGGAAGTGTAGATTACATAATGGACATATGAGCAAAGTCATACATTTAAAAAGACAAAAAAGTTAAGAGTTAAAAAAGGATGTAACATACATTCGATTACTTACAATAATGCTTAATTGCAACCCCAAGTAATAGGGTCACACCAAGGAATAAAGTGACCCGTGCTTCAATATCAGTTCCAAAAACAGCAATAAACACCCGCAGAAAAAAACAGCAGCAGGATAAAAATCTCATCACTATGGTCAGATACCAAGGTAAATATGAGGTACATATTCACAATTTGGGAATATAAAGGAAATGAGGTAGATCTATGATTAATTACCAGTATCAGTGCAAAATAAGGGTAACAGCAGTAAACACCCTCAAAAGGTGCAGAAACAGAAGTCTCATCACTAGGGGCAAATACCAAGATACATATAAAAAACATAGTCATCTCCCAGCACTTGTTTTCATCCTTGATTTTGAAGCATCCCAGGCATTTTGTGCTAAAAGGGAAGCATCCATAGTTTTCTATGGACTGAACTATTTTGAACCTTTTAAAAATTATATATTGACTTATTTATGTTGGTTTTTTGTTATTCTGGTCTTGTTTAATTCAGATAAATATTGGTTATTTTTCTAAACTGGTGTGGTGCCTTTTTGCAGTGTTTTCACTGTAGTACTGTGTGTGTTTGTACAAATGCTTTACACATTGCCTCTGAGATAAGCCCGACTGCTCTTGCCAAGCTACCAAGGGGGTAAGCAAGGGTTATCTTAGCTGTGTAATCCCCTTACCCTGACCGGAGTGAGGGTCCCTACTTGGACAGGGTGCAAACCACTGCCAACTAGAGATCTCCATTTCTAACAATGGGCTTTACAATTTATTGATGAAAGAGCATCTGTTGAGTAATTGTTATCAAGAGAAATTACATCAGTACCTGGTGGACCTAGGCCCACTTTCTCCACCAGTGTTGGGGAGGAAGGCAGACCACTGGGTCAAAACCACCAGTGGCGGGGGGGGGGGCTGCTGACAAAAAGAAATAAACCAAAAAAGACCCATCAAGGGAAAGAAGGTGTTCAAACAGAAGGCCCCAAAACCTGTTCAGGAGGGTGGGCCCAGAAACTCTACATAGTCTATGGGTGGGTACCAGGGTAAGAACTGGAATCACAAAAAGGCTTGGTGTCATGATTGTAGATCTCTTGGACACCAAACTGGAGACCCGAGCTGTTACAACAAAAATAATGCCGCTAGTACTCCTGCAGTAAATGCAATGCAAAAGTGAGTGGGATCTCAGGTGAGCTCTGATCATGTCAAAGAGCTCACTGAGTCAACTCTAATCTCAGAGGGTGGATGTAGCTGCTCTGGGTGTCATACTCAGCAATCTGGAAAGATACAGACAATAGCCACATATACATTGGAATAGGGTGGAGACACTAAGAGACACTGAAGCCAGTATCATCATGGTGGCTGAGCCACTAGTGTCCTCAGAACAATACTTGACTGGTGAGACCTATACAGTCCTTAATGCTGATAATCAGGCTAAGGCAATTAAGGTAACACATTCTTTTATATTGTAATTACATTATATAGTGCTTACCTGGTGAATTAGTATAGTGAAACTATGAAATTAATTTGAGTGGTGGATATGTTAGTGCCACAGAAGGAAGTAGGGTTTTCACTCTTTGCACTTCTGTTTGGTCATCCTGTAAAGTGACCGCTGTGTCTCGTAACGAAGGATCGTAGAGGCCTCTCAAAGAGCCTAACCAAGACATTATGGATTATGTTCTTGTCTTTCGCTCCAGAATGTCTGAAAACATGAAAAAAGCAAATATTAACCTTGAGGCCACCCAATACTCCAGAACTTCTGGGATGGCCCAAAGGCTGCACTGGCGGAGTTCCAACCATGGCGATGGTATCCTTAGAATAGGGAGGGGTTATTAGCCACAAGAGAGTGGTGGTACCTGCCTCAATTCCTGTACAGTGTCTGCTAGGCAATGATCTGGAGTCCTCAGCATGGGCGGCTCTGGTCAAAAGAAAAACCCAGGCAGCAATGCTGGGTATACCTGAATGTGTGTGTGTGTGTGTGTGGAAAACCAGAGCCCAGTGTAGAGCCCAGGGTGAAAAAGAAGAGCTTGAGCCTGGGATAATGGCCCAATTGTCCAAGAGACAGAACAATAAGACTGGGGAACCAGCTTTTAAACAGACACCAGATCATGTCCCTTCGCTCAGAGAGAAAACCTGTCATCCCCAGAGAGAACTGAGCCCCAAGAGCTTGGGCCTTACCTTACAGAGCTCTTGGGCCCAGGGGGGCTCTCTAGGGAAGATCTGTGCCAGGGGCAGAGGACCTGCCCCACCCTGGAAAGCCTGAGACAGCAAGCTATTGATCAGGAAAAGGGAGATGTAAGTGGCTCCCAAAGGCCCTGTTGGGAGGAGGGACACCGTTACACTGGGGCCAGAGACCACAAACCTGGTGCCACTAGGAGAGTGGTAGTGCCTCAACTGTTTAGAGAATTTCTCCTCACATTAGCCAATGACATCCCCCTAGCAGGGTATCTTGGCCTGACTAAAACTTGGTGTAGGTTGGTGAACCACTTCTACTGGCCAGGTATGTCCCAGAAGGTAAATAAGTTGTGTAGCTCCCGTGCCACCAGTCAAGCCAGTGGAAAACAGGTGGCCACCCAAAGCCTCCATAATTCCACTTCCAGTGGTTGGGCTTCCCTTTGAAAGGGTAGGGATTGATATTGTTGGTCCCCTTGATCCTCAAACAGCCTCAGGAAACAGATTTGTACTGGTAGTATTGGATTATGCTACTAGGTATCCTGAAGTAATTCCCCTAAGGATTACTACTGTTCCTTTACTAGCTACACTAGCTAGGGCCATCATTGGTATCTTTACCAGAGTGTTTTTTCCAAAGGAGGTGGTGTTAGACAGAGGAGCAAACTTCATGTCTGGTTACCTGAAACACATGTGGGCTGAATGTGGAGTGACTTTCAAGTTCACTATCCCCATCACCCACCAACAAATGGCCTTGTTGAGAGATTCAACAAGACTATGAAAGGTATAATTGGTGAACTCCCTGAAAAACTCAGGAGAGGGGGTGTCTTACAGCCATGCATGCTTTTCACCTACTTGTAAGTATTGTATTCTATTGTAATTGCATTTATATCATGCTTACTACCCCTGATGAGGCGTTAAAGCGCTTTTTCGGCGATTAGCACGCTACTCCAGAACCCATAAACGGTTTAGTGGTGAATTAGTATAGTGAAACTATGAACGTAATTTGAGTGGTGGATATGTTAATGCCACAGTTGGAAGTAGGATTTTCCCCCTTTGAACTTTTGTTTGGTCATTCTGTAAGGGGACCGTTGTGTCTTGTAATGGAACGATGGTAGAGGCCTCTCAAAGAGCCTAAACAAGACATTGTGGATTATGTGCTTGTCTATCACTCCAGAATGGCTGAATACATGAAATAAGCAAATAAAAACCTTGAGGCTAGCCAAGAGCTCCAGAACCTCCAGTATGACCCAAAGGCTGCACTGGTGGAGCTCCAACCAGGGCAGAAGGTGTGGGTCTTGGAGCCTGTGGATCCTAGGGCTCTCCAGGACAAATGGAGTGGACCCTACCATATTCTAGAAAGAAAAGGGGAGGTAATCTATCTGGTGGGCCTTGGCAGTTGCTGGAACCCCAAGACCAAATACCAAGAGGGTCATCCATAAACCACATCATGACAACTCTGAATTGAGCATGCTGGTGGTCACAGATGAGAATCAGTAAGCAGAGAGTGAACCTCTCCCTGACCTCCAATCAAACAACCCTAAGGATGGGTCAGTGGAAGGAGTGGTCTTGTCAGACACCCTTTCTGACCAACAGCAGACTGATTGCAGGCAAGTCCTATATCAGTCTGCTGAGCTCTTCTCTTTCACCCCTGGTCAGACCAACTGGTGTACACATGATGTGAACACTGGGGACAGCCTACCTGTCAAAAACAACATTTACATCGTGTCAAAGAGATCATAAAAGCTGAAGTATGCAGGATGCTGGAATTGGGAGTCATTGAACACTCTGAGAGCCCCTGGGTCAGCTTAGTTGTCCTTGTCCCCAAACCTCACACCCAGGGTAGAAAGAAAGAGTTGAGGCTTTGTGTAGGATATAGGGGCCTCGCTGACGTGACCAAGGCTGATGCACTCCCAGTTCCCAGGCTGATAAATTAATTGGGAGGTTAGGGGCAGCAAAAGATCTCAGTACTTTTGATTTGACATCAGGGTACTTGTAGATAGGTCTGACCCCTGGAGCAAAAGAGAAATCAGCATTCTCTACCTCAGATGGGCATGATCAGTTTACTATTATGCCCTTTGCACTAAAGAATGTCACTGCCACCTTCCAAAGGTTGGTGAAAAAAAGTCTTTGCTAGGTCGGAGACTTTTAGGGCAGCCTATCTTAATAATATTGCTTTCTTGAGCTTCTCCTGGCAGAATCACCTTATCCACCTTTACAAGATCCTAGAGGCTCAGGGAAGTGCAGGGCTTACTATCAAGGCAACTAAATGCCAGATAGGGCAAGGCACAGTTGTACACTTGTGCCACCTTGAAGCTGAAGGCCAATTTTAACACTTACAACCCAAGATTCAGACAATTCTGGACTGGGAAGCTCCAACCCTGCAGACTCAAGTCAGAGCCTTCCTTGGTTTGACTACAAGAGGTTTTTAAGGACATATGGGTCTATTGTGACCCCCGCACAGAATTGACCTCCTAGAAGATGCACAAGAAAGTAATCTGGACAGAGGGATGTAAAAGGCTTTTGACACCCTGAAGAAAGCAACGTATTCAGCACCCATTCTAAAAGACCCAGAATATGCCAAGCAGTTCATCGTGCAGATGCCTCTGAACAAGGGATAGAAGTGGTCCTATCCCAAATAAATGAAGATGGCCATGACCAACCTGTTGCTTTCATTGTCAGGAGGTTACTCCCCAGAGAGCAGCGTTGGCGTGTCATTGAGAGGGAAGCCTTTGCTGTGGTTTGGTCCCTGAAGAAGCTGAGGCCATACTTGTTTGGCTCTCACGTCCTCATTCAAACTAATCACAGGCCTCTAAGATTGCTAATGCAAATGAAAGGCGAAACCCCCAAACTATTAAGGGTGTCCATATCCCTAAAGGGAATGGACTTTACAGTGGAACAGAGACCTGGGACTGACCATGCCAATGCACAGATGGCCTTTCCAGGTTCCTCCACTTAGAAGATGAATACTCTCTTGGGAAAGGTTAATTTCATCCTCTTATTTGGGGTAGGGGAATGTAATAAAGTGTCCCTGTTTGACATGGTAACCCCACTTTTTGCTTGGTAAATGATGTGATTTTGACTGAAAGTGCGCTGGGTTCCTGTTGCTAACCAGGTCCCCAGTGCCAGAGCTCGCTCCCAAAACTGCACAATTGTTCACCCAATTGGCAAAACCTTTAGCACCTTCTGTAAGTCCCTAGTAAGTGGTACCCTGGTATCTAGGGCCTGGGGTACTAAAGAGGGTACCCTAAGGGCTGCAACACGAATTGTGCCACCATAAGTGACACCTCACCAAGCACATGCAAGACTGCCTCTGAAGTCTGCGTGTCTTGGTGCAGACAAAAGTGAAAACATGACATGTCACACATCCCTGTGTGCCCTGTCCCCTAACACTGCATACAATACTTGTAATTAAGTCACCCCTACAGCATTCCAGACAGCCCTAAGGCAGGGTGCTTAGTTCTATATGTGAGGGCATACCTCTGTGAGCAGATATGCTCCTGTACTGGTCAGTGCCATTACTGCAAGTACAAGACACTGGTGAAAATGAGTTCCCCAGCTACATGATGGCTTCACTGAAAATAGAGCTGTGTGGTATCAAACATCTTGTATTGTCAAACCCACACTGTGTTGGATTTACTATAACATGCACCCAGAGGGCCCTTAAGAAGTTCCCCCTGACAACCTACCAGTCTCTGGTGTGCTTGCTAATAGTTTTCTGCCAGCCTGCCACCCAAGACACTCTTCTGGCTTCCTACGGAGAGAGCCTTTGCTCAGAAAACCCACAAAAAAAGCCTGTCCGGAAAGACGATGTAACAACCACTCCCTCAGGCTGACCTGATGATTAGCCTTCCTTGGGCGACAAGTCTCACAGGGCTGCCTCCTTTCAAATGCGAATCTGGCTCCCCCTCACTGGAGAGATTGCTTTGTGCAGGACCCCCTTGCCACCTGAACAGGCGCAAAATTAGCTAGCCAGGTAGGGGTGCCACCTCCAGGCTACCGAGGCGGCTCCTTCACTAAGGTGGAGGAGCATTGCACCACTGCCTTGAAGCGGCAAAAGAATGAAAATATTGTAATGTTACTTTCATTTTATTTTGTCCTCCTGCTATGGCAGCTTTGCATGACGGGGCTGCAGACCAGGGGACGAATGGTAGCAATGACTGTTTGGCCAGCTCTCTCTGGCTGGTCAAACAGTTATGCACACTTTCCCTGTTCTCCATGCAAGCTGCATTACAGCCTGCATGGAGAACATGCCCAGGCCCCCAGTCCCATGCTGAGCACCAAACCACGGTGTTCAGACCAATCACAACGTTTCATTGCTGTGTTGTGATTGGTCAGGGGAGCCTGGGTGCTTTGAAGTACTTGGTTTTTCGGAACCCAGCGGTGCCAGGGACACACCCTATGACTTCGAGTCCTTCCTGTTTTAGACTACAGAAACTCAGAGTCTTCTTGGTGAAGTCAAAGATCGAGTTTATTGGCTGCAACCAGGTAACAGGTATCCTAGAAGTACAACACGGTGTATATTCTCAGGAGACTGCTCAATCTTACAAAGCCAGCCTTCTCTTTTTATACAAAATATTATGCTTCAGGCAAACATTCCTTATTTTACAGTTGACCATTCACATATTTTCACTACAAAGAAAAAGCAGAATCATGATGACAAGCTTTTTTTCGGTTTGTCCAGCCCACAATAAATCACCCGGCAAGGTCCAACATTTTAATCAGATATCGACGGACCCCTAATAAAAACGGGCACCTCCTCCTCGTAAAGCAGGTCTTAAAGTAAGGAACAGAGACAGGTGTGTGTAATATTAGGCGTGGTTTGTGTGCGATGAAAGGTTTATGGCATGTTGTGCCTTGATACTATCTCGATCGGCCACTGGGAGAGGAACTGACCGAACAGGTTTGGCCTTGGGCAGTGGAGTCAGCTTGCCCAGGTCGTGCAGGAGTCAGCAAAGGTGTACGTGTCCTTCAGACTCGTTTTTGGCCTTAGTCACTGGCCTATGTGAGGGCAATCACAAAATGGCTGCCGTATACAAAATGGAACCCGAGGGTTCAGGACGCAATCTCTGGTTTCAGGGTGAAATCGTCACTCGAATATGACGACAATGCTTGTGCATAGTATACTAGCCATTCTCGGTCTGCTGATATCAAAATCGTCATGATACGACGATGTTTATAACACAGGTCCAGAATTTTAAGTACTACAGACCCTCCTTTTGCCCTTACATAGGCAATAACCTATACTCACGCTAATCTGAGTCCAGGTCTATATTCATAAAGTCATTGAGATGTTGCTGTAGCATCATCCTATTACTTAGCTCGTCCCTCGATACAGGTTTCCTTACACACGATGTAGCACAGAGGCCACATATAGAAGGAGCACACTGTACGCAAAGACAGAACAGGAAAAGAATGGCTAAGATCATCCCAATGACCATCAGAATCTTCCATCCCCAGGCGGATAAAAGTTCCCAGAACCACCCCATCAATGACCAATCTCCTTTATCCACATGAATAGATTCAGAGATCTTATGTAGTTTGGAGATGGCCTGGTACACTGTTGGAGCGTTATCTGGAATGAAAACACAGCAACTCGATTGGATCACTCTACATACCCCACCTCGGTCTGCAAGTATGACGTCTAACGCGACCCTGTTCTGAAGGGTCATAAGACGATCCGACTGGAGCTCAGCAGTCAAGTTACTAAGGGCACCGGCAGTTTCAACTACGGTGGATTCAACCACCCTCGTCAATTGCCTTATGTTCCTGTTGTTATTCATGGGTCCCCAAAACGGCAGAAAACCCTTAACGAAGTCTCCCAATTCTTGTCCTGCAGTGTCTTCTTTACTGAAAACACCTCTAACTATCCTTGTCTTGTGGTAATCTGCCGCAGCTGTGTAGGTGGGAGGCAAAAGGAACGAAACAAAACATGTGCCCAAAAAGTCAGGGGGCAACCATGTATAGGGTCTATCATGGCAGATGAAATAGGTACCCTAAGCTGCTAAGAACGAAGGGGAAGTCTGGGACGCATAAACATATGTCTCAGTGCAGATACTCTTCCCTAACTGAGCTCTGGGATTCTTGCCAGTACCTTGCAGACATAGGTGACCCTGATGGGGTACAATCCAAATCGGGGAGGATCTCTTAGCTCGCTGTTTTTCACTCAGAGTAACTCCATATCCGGTCACGTTCCATCCAATATATGCTAGTGTCTCATCTCTCGGGATAGTTTCATAGGAAGTATCTTCCCTAATCATGTCTACTATACCCTTAACTAGAGCACTATTCTTAGGATTATCTTTCACAGAACGTAGGGGGTAGACTTCATGTGCATAGATGAACATTGTTCTGTATGCCCACACAGAACCATTGTGGCTGAAAGGCAGGACCAGATAAGGGATACCTTTATCCGTTGTATGAGGCATAAGACCACACACCCAACAGTTAGTCGTGTGCATTACTAGTTGGTGTTGGTGCAAAAGCTGAACGAAGGAGTTATTAATAAACTCTAATCTCCTAACGGACTCATGTTCAGGACAAGGGTGGAAAGAATGCGAGGAAACAGTAGGAGGAGGTATGGGCTGTGTAGTGGGTGCAAATGTCACTCGAAAAGAGAATAAAACATATCCTATTAAAAACATCATTACACTGAACAACATAAAAATGCATAATATCAAAAAGCTTTTCTTGGTCATCATTCTACATATTTTAGCTTTAAAGTTCATTTCCTTGGCAGGTCTCTCCATCTCGAAAAACTCCATCCTCTCTAAATGCTGCTCGCGATGATAGTGTGTTCTATGCTAAGGAATGCTTCTGTCAGTCCAGGGCAACTCCCTTAGACCAACCAGAACTGTCGACCTAACGTCTTCAGCTGCACTCCAAAGACTTGGGCAACCGCGACCCTACAGCTGAACCCGGATGGTGGTTCGAAAAACAAAAATAAAAAAGTTTCTCAGATGAGAGAGCTGCACTTTCAAACAAAATATAGCAAAGAAAAGGAAATTTTTATTCGTCCATAGTACTCGGCCTCAGGTTATAGCGTCTTTTTCCAGGTAATGTCTGATCTTGGAACAGGAGTTCAGGCTCTGTAGTGTCCAATCGGATTGACGGTGGCACAGCTTCCTGCAAAAGATTGTCACTTTCTTGTTCAGAAATTGTTCCTTTTATATGTGCATCACTGAAAGGCAGAAAACGAGGCACAGTCTCAGTCTCAGAGTCAGCGATACCCTCCTGGACCCACCGGTCGTACGGCAGAGGCAAAGGGACCCTCTTGCAGTGTACGCCGTGGATCAAGTTTTTCTTTCCTTCCACTCGAACGGCTGATCTTGTTGAGAGAAGAACTAGGTGGGGGCCGGTCCAGCGGGGCTGGTCACTCTTTGTCCGCTGAAAATTCTTGACCAGCACCCAGGAACGATATGATGTCCTGGAGCTTCAGAGGCCTGAGGCAGAGTATCGTGAACCTGTTGGTGTAAAACACGCAATTTAGCCATCAATTCATACAAATAGTCAAGCAGTACAGGGTGTTCGATCTCACTGAATTTTGTCGGCCTTGGCACTCCCCATATGTTGGCCGGACGGCCGAACACAATTTCATAAGGACTAAGTCCCACTCGCGAATGCACAGTCATTCTTGTTGATAGGAGTGCTAAAGGCAGAGCGTCAGGCCATTTAAGACCAGAGCTCGCTTGAATTTTGGCCAATTTTAGTTTTAGCGTGCCATTATAGCACTCTACTAGTCCAGCTGATTGGGGGTGATTTGCAGCGTGAAATTTTTGTTGGATGCCTAGCCCTTCACATACTTTCTTCATCACTCGGCCCACAAATTCACTCCCATTGTCACTCCAGACCATTCTTGGCAAACCAAACCTAGGGAAAAATTATTTTACAGGGGCTTTAGCTGTGGATAGGGCAGTGTTGTCTTTCAGGGGATATGCTTCTACCCATGTCGAAAAGGCACAAATAACAACGAGTACGTATTTCAAATTGTTGCACCTTTCCATGTGGATGAAATCTAGCTGCAAAACCTCGAACGGATACGTTGGAGGCGCAAAATGACCATCTGGAGGTGGGGTTCCCCTACCAGGATTGTATTTCAGACACACCATGCAATTCTTGACCACATTCTCTGCACACTTAGGAATTCCAGCATTTTGCCATACTGGAGCCAACAACTTACAAATCCCTTTCACACTGATATGAGCCATTCCATGGGCCATTGTAACCACTGCAAGCACATACGCATCGGGTAGCAACCATTGCTGATGCTCTGACAATTCAACCCAACAACCATTTGCATCCATTTTACCCGTACTTTCTCTCCACACACTCAACTCTTTCTCTGTAGCTTCAGCTTGAATAGACTTCACACTCTCTATTGTGTCTTCTCTTCACACATTCCAACGTCACCAATCCATCTTGCAGGACCTGCAACATACATTCGGCTCATCACATCCCTTGCCGTTTCTTTTGCGACTTCATCAGCAAATGCATTTCCACGACCAACATCGTCAGTCACCTTCTTGTGTGCACTGCATTTTACAATCGCAACTTGCAACGGCAAAGTAAGTGACTCGAGAAGCTCATTCACCAACTGACCATGCTGAATCTTGGCTCCATGCGAAGTCAGGAACCCACGTTCTTTCCACAATCGTCCAAAACTGTGAGCCACACCAAATGCATACTGGCTGTCGGTATATATGGTCACTTTCATTCCTTTCGACAACACACACGCTCTCGTAAGTGCAATCAACTCTGCTGCTTGAGCTGAATTATGTGGGATACGCGCAGCTTCAACAATCGTATGCATAGTCGTGACAGCATATGCTGCAGTCGTATCACCATTCGGAAGCTTGAAGCATGAACTATCCACCCATAAGGTACCATCACACTTCACAAGAGGAGTGTCCTGAAGGTCTACTCTCCCTTTCGTTTCTTCTTCTGTTCTGAGAAAACAATCATGCTGTTCAGAAGCATCTGTCTCTGCTACAATCGGCAACAACGTAGCTGGATTCAGCGTGTTGCATCTCTTTATGTGCACATGGCTCGCTAAAAGTGTCAACTCATAACCTGACAATCGAGCACTAGTTAAGTGCTGTGTCTTGGTCCTGTTTAACAACGTGTCCACTGCATGTGGAACCATCACAACCAATGTATTATTCATGACTAAACCAGCAGACTGCCGAATAGAAACAGCTGCTGCCGCTGTGGCTCTTAAACAACTTGGCAATGCTTTAGCTACCGGGTCCAAAGTCGACGAAAAATACGCGCATGGACGCTGCTTGTTTCCGAACAACTGTGTCAACACTGACAATGCACAACCTTCTTTCTCATGGACATACAATGTAAAGGGCTTACTGTAGTCGGGGGTACCCAACACAGGAGCCAAACATAATGCATTGCGCAATTCGGAAAAACTTTTCTGACACTCTTCAGACCATGGGAGGGGATTCGGTGTATCTTTACAAGTTAATGCCACCAAAGGTTTGGCCAACAAAGAAAAATTCGGTATCCATTGTCTGCAGTATGATGTAATGCCCAAGAAAGCACGCACTTCTCTCTGTGTCCTTGGCACACTCAATTTCGCTATTGCCTGAATTCTTTCTGGGGTCAGTTTCCTTCCCTCCTTCGATAAGAGATGACCTAAGTAGGTCACTTCTTGTCGACAATATTGCAATTTTGAAAGGGACACTTTGTGGTGCAACTCAGACAGATGACGCAACAATGACAACGTGGCTTCTTTACAGATTTCTTCAGTATCTGCAGCAACAAGCAAATCATCAACGTACTGAATAAGGGTAGCCCCATCAGGTAAAACAATCGTATCAAGCTGTGTTTTTAAAGCTTGACTATATATTGATGGACTTTCACAGTAGCCCTGGGGAGCGCGTTTGAAGCGGAAGCTTCGGCCTCCTAAACTGAAGCCAAAAATATCCCTACTCTCCTCAGCAATCGGGATGCTGAAGAAAGCATTCTTCAAGTCAATCACCGAGAACCAAGTCGCGGAAGCTGGAACCATAGTCAATAGGGCAGTGATATCAGGAACAACTGGAAATTGTGGCACAACGATTTTATTCACCTCTCTAAGATCAATCACAAACCTGTAAACAGGTGGCTGAGAAGGGTCGGTACGCTTCAAAACAGGCAGAACAGGACTATTGCAAACGTTGCCTCTTGTCTCTTCAATTACATCTTTTTCAATCAAATCGTAAATGATCGCTAGCAACGCTTTTTCACCTTCGCTAGAAATTTTATATTGGGGAATGCGTGGCATTTTAACATTGGCTTTCAATGTCACAACATATGGCGGTATTTCCAAAAGACCTACATCATTAGGACCAGTAGCCCAAAGAATATCAGGAAGAAACGACAATTCTATCGGAAGTTTATCCTTCGACAAATACATTGGAGAAACCACTTTCTTACCCAGTGTAAGTTGTACTCCCGAAGGAGAACAGTACAAAGTCGCATACAATCTTTTCAACAGATCCAATCCTAACAAGTTTTCACCACAACCTGTCGTTAGAATAAGGGGTGCTTCGAATTCACAAGGTCCAACAGAAAGGGACATAGGACTAGAAATAGGGTTTCTAACCGGGGCGCCAGAAAAACCTACTGAAACATTCATTTCGCCAGACAAAGGTGCGCCAGGGAGTTTAGAGTGCATAATAGAACTCTTTGTAGCACCAGTATCCAACAGAAAAGGCTCTGACACACCTGATGAAATCACCTCAACGTAAGGTCCACTCTGATCTACTGGAACTGAAACAACTCCCTCTCTTTGTCTATGGCTGTCCTAGCAATCATTACCTTCCATATTCTCATCTTCTGCATAGTAGTCATCAGCATAGTACTGAGGCGTCCTACCAGACGAGTTATTCTGCTGATCAAAGCTATTCATTGAATTTTGAGGCGGAAAGGAACGCGCGTTCTGGGGGAAATTTCCACGTCCTCTACCTCTAGGAGCTTGTTGAACACCTCGACCTCTTGCACCAGAAGCACCATTCATACGCTGTAACAAAATAGGACAACTATACTTGAAATGACCCTCTTCTTTATAATATGAACACTGATTGGGACCTACAGGAACACGCTGTTGAGGATACTCGAACCTTTGCGAGTTCCTCTGAAACTGTTGAGGTTGCTGATAGTTACTCTGACCACCACGTGGCGGATACGCCTGTTGTAAAAGGACCTTCATTTTTAACTCTTTCGTTTTCTTGTCTGCTCTATCCTTCTCATCTTTATCCCTATTTTGGTAGTACTGCGCAGTAGCCAATATCTGTGCTGATGAGGAAACTGCCCAAGAACTTTCTGAATCTTTTAATTTCTTACACAACTCGGGAAGCAAATTGTGCACAAACTTGTCAACGAACAACCGTTGACCACCTTCTGTACTCATATCTTGACCACTGTGGTCGATAAACGTTTCTTCAAACCTGGTGAAGAAATCAGACACAGTTTCCTCTTTCTTCTGCTTACACGCAGACAATTTGTCCCAATTCACTCGCATAGCAGGCATTAAAGTCTTCATGTATGTAACAATCCTACCAGGAAGTTCTGCAACTAAAGGCTCCGGTTTAGCACCACCAATTTGTCGACCATCTGCAGCAGCGATATTAATCCATGAATCACCTAGCTCTTGCGCATGATCTGTATGACGGATCAGTCCCCATAAAGGCTGCGGAACATCATTTCCAAACAACATGTCTATGTCAGCTAGATTCATAATACATGAGTCTGCAGTCTGTGATAATTCCTTATAATACCCTGCAGGGTTTTTACGGGGGTCAGGCAATGTCTGTTTAAGGGCCAGAACTTCAGCTCGCTTCCATGGGACATGTACCCAAACACGCTGAAAATGAGGCAGTATGGGCGGATTAACATTTGGGTACCCGTCTCTCCAAACTGGGGGAACTTCTCTCATTAGATATTGTTTCACCTTCTTTTTAACGGAGGAATCAGGCTCAAACAACGACTGAGAAATACTTCCACTCCTAAATGACAAAAATGTCGCGACTGCTTTCTTAACATCTGAACCCACAATTGTGCCTTTCCCAAACTCGAACCGTACACGACACAACTCAGGCGGATTGGGCTCCAAATCATTCTCCTCTAAATCCTCACAAAGAAAAGAACACATTTTCTCAAAAACGTACCTCTCCTTTGGTGCTTCCCACTGATGGAAGACATCCATAACAGACTCTAGTTCATATCTCGTCGGGTCGGTAACCCATTTATGTGCCAAATAATCCAATGTTTCCTGCTCTCTAGAGTCAGGCAGTTGACTACGCAACTGTTTGCGCGCTGAGACAGGGGTCATACTTGTTGCCCCAAGTAGAGGATATAGGAGACTAGCGACAGTGTCAGTCATTCTCTGTCGAACAGAAGGAGAAGTCGACAAGAGAACAGGAGGAAAAACAGAGTGAGGCAAGGTAGATGCAGATGCAGACGCAGAGGCAGTATCAGGAGGAATACCAGAAGAGGTAGTCGATGCAGTAGGTAAAGTCGTAAGAAGTGTAGGTAGAGTAGGTAGCAAAGTCGGCGGCCCTTGAGGAGGCTGCACCAGAGGAATAGGAGCCAGCTGAAGAGGAGCTGGCAGCTGTGGAAGAACTTGAGGCATAACAATCGGGGGTTGCACGACTAAAGGTTGCGGAGGTGCTGTAGCACTCTTCGCATAAGGGGGTGGCGAACTCAATAAGTGTGACATTAGGGGGTCTTTTTCAAGTTCTTTTGCTGCATCTTGCTGAAGAGGCTGCAAAACTGGATAACATTTATCAATCGCCATTTTACGTAGCCTGTGCAACTGCTCACTTGCCTGTTCTTCTTCGTTTTCTTTAAACTGCGTAGCAGCTTGCATTATCGAGATACCCCTTTCTCTCTTATTTCTCTTTGCTAATTTAATTTCCTTCTGTTTGGCTTCCTTACGCCATAGGCGTAAAGAGTCAAACATCGCCGGCCGGGCTTTCTTTTTAAAAAGTTTAACCTCCAGATTATCTAAGATTTCTGTGTCGAAACTACCATATTGGGGCCATTTTAGAACACCATCCTTTCTGGTGTATCGGATCCATACTTCATTTAAAGCGATGGGGCCTTCGCCATGTTTCACATACAGTTCATAGGTTGGAGTTCCAATCGGAGGAACCGGACATGAGTCCTCCAATCGGGAATCCCTATTACAACCAAGACAAAACAAATGTCCAAGTCTGCTAAGACCAGGCATCTTCGCTCTCTAGTCTAGCTTCAAACTTCAAAGGATTATCGAATACGATAGTCTTGTGAATACACGAGTCCTTCGGCTTTGGTACTTGCAAGTTCCAAATCAAAGATCCCAAGGGGATACCCAAACTAAGAACCAAACTAAGGACTGGGAGACGCTCCACTTATACTTAACTGAGGTATCGATGACGTCACCAGAAGACTCGTCTATCGTTTCGCTCTACCAATCATCAAGGGTCAAAAACAGGGCGATAGTCAGGGCAGCAGTCCTTCGTAGCCGTCGGGAAGCGGGGAACCTCGCAGCAAAGACTTTCGGACCACGTCGACATGCAGGGGTCGATGAAGTGGCGGCCTTCCTCCAGAATTTTCACACGAAGCTCCTCACGAACCTCTGGCTTGGACCGGTACCGCTGATATCGCCCCACGTTGGGCCCCAACTGAAGTACTGGGTTTTTCGGAACCCAGCGGTGCCAGGGACACACCCTATGACTTCGAGTCCTTCCTGTTTTAGACTACAGAAACTCAGAGTCTTCTTGGTGAAGTCAAAGATCGAGTTTATTGGCTGCAACCAGGTAACAGGTATCCTAGAAGTACAACACGGTGTATATTCTCAGGAGACTGCTCAATCTTACAAAGCCAGCCTTCTCTTTTTATACAAAATATTATGATTCAGGCAAACATTCCTTATTTTACAGTTGACCATTCACATATTTTCACTACAAAGAAAAAGCAGAATCATGATGACAAGCTTATTTTTCGGTTTGTCCAGCCCACAATAAATCACCCGGCAAGGCCCAACATTTTCATCAGATATCGACGGACCCCTAATAAAAACGGGCACCTCCTCCTCGTAAAGCAGGTCATAAAGTAAGGAACAGAGACAGGTGTGTGTAAGTTTAGGCGTGTTTTGTGTGCGATGAAAGGTTTATGGCATGTTGTGCCTTGATACTATCTCGATCGGCCACTGGGAGAGGAACTGACTGAACAGGTTTGGCCTTGGGCAGTGGAGTCAGCTTGCCCAGGTCGTGCAGGAGTCAGCAAAGGTGTACGTGTCCTTCAGACTCGTTTTTGGCCTTCGTCACCGGCCTATGTGAGGGCAATCACAAAATGGCTGCCGTATACAAAATGGAACCCGAGTGTTCAGGACGGAACCTCTGGTTTCAGGGTGAAATCGTCACTCGAATATGACGACAATGCTTGTGCATAGTATACTAGCCATTCTCGGTCTGCTGATCTCAAAATCGTCATGATACGACGATGTTTATAACACAGGTCCAGAACTTTAAGTACTACAGCTTACCAATCAGAATGCTGCATAACAGCGTTGTGATTGATCAGGTGAGCCTGTTTCATTCCCGACGTGAGGAGAGACGACAGAGAGATGCAGCGTATAGGTATGTTATTTTCTTTTTATTAATATTCCCTTACCCCCTCCCGCCCTCTCTCTCCACTGCCCTACCACCCCCGATCCATGCCGGCCGCTACTACTAGGCTAGTACCATCCCTAAGGTGGGATATTGTGAGGTGGACACAAATCTTTTGAAGTAGTCTTTTTAGTGATGGCATAATTTGGTTCCTACCCTACACCCCACTAACGTTGCTAAAATCAGTATTATGGGGAGTACCTGGCACCAGAGAACCAGATCCTGACAACCTACAGAGAAGAAGAACATGATGGGCCATGAAAGCTGAAGAGAGCCCCTGACCTGGCCCCAGCCCCACTGACCTGTCTGACATTCTCCATCTACACGCAGGACCCCTCAACCGCGTCCGACCCAGAAGGAAACCCGACGCCTAAAGACACCTCTGCATCAGTCACTCCCGGGCCATGGAGAAAAGGTCTCTGAGCAACCCAAGCCTTGAACCCTTTTTTTGGTTCGCCCATGCTAGTCTCCCAGTCTGAGCCTGCAGCCTCTTTCTGCATTAACTCATCTCCATTAAAACCTATAGGGCTCTGATGCTGTTTTGCATCCTGTACCCAGCCACCCCCGTGCCGCTGGTGGTGTGCTGCTGGTGCTGCCTTGGACCTTGCCCACCACTCACCTTACCTACTGGAGATTGGTCCTGTAAGTCAATGTATTGTACCTGTTTGCAGAACTTGTTTTCCCTCCTATTGGAATACATTGCAGAACTCAAAAATTGCAGTCCACTTTTTAAAGTGAATGAATTTATCTGATGCCTAAACATATATAAAGATACTTGCTATATTTAGAAATGAGTGTGTATCTCTTTCTTGAGTCATGTGTGTCATTTATTGATCACTGTGTGCATTTTCAAATATCTTGCACCTCTCTGTTTTAAGCCTAAGGCTGCTCGACCACACTACCCCCAATAGAGCATTTTGGGATTGCATAGCAAGCCCCCGTCCACTCATAAGGGAACCCCTGGACTCTTTAAACGATATGTCAGATTATTGATATATCACATAAAGAGCCAGATCCTACACACCCCTTGGCGATTCCCACATAGAAGCTAGCGGTGTCCTCGTTACTAGAACCCACCTTTAGGGAGTCCCTGCAGCACTGGTTAATAGCTACTTTACTGAGAATGCAGGCAAGGCGGAAGCCTGGGGACTGAATGGGAAGCATTTAAGGTGGTGGTCAGGGTATTCTGCATTGGCCAATCCATGGGATTGTGCCATCTCTGTCTGACAGGCTAACAACGCTAGAAAATTAACTAGCTGGCATTGAGCGCTCCATCTCAACTGATCCAATAGCGCACTTGTGATTGGTGGAACAATGGGAAGAGATTGCAGTGACTACAGAACAGCTGCACACTCTGAACTAAAGAGACTATGTAGACAACTACCATGCAGTGGGAGGAAGAGCAGGGAAGCCACTGGCCTGGCTGATCCGTGAGGTCCAGAACCACAGGGGGATCCTAGTGCATAGTCAGGATGAGATACTGGCAGTCTTCTTTTCATATCGCCAGGATTTATAGTGTCCAAGAGGAGCAGAGAGCTGAAGTTCTGAACCGTTTTCTGCATAGGGCACAACTCCCGCATTTGGAGGCAGATGATCAGGAGGCTCTGGGAGGCCCAAGATTGGAGGAGGAGGTCATGGCTGCCATTAGATATTTGGGAGGCGGGATCCCCACAGGCATGGATGGCCTACCAGCATAGTTTTACTGCACATACGTGGGAGACCTATCCCTCAGACGCACTGCGCTCTATGCCCATGCACTAGAGGAGGGACACCAACCTGCTTCATCTAGGGAGTCTCTGATTGTGTCAGTGCCTAAGTCATGGGAGATCATGATGAGGTGGGTTAGTAAAGGGTGCTATCACTGTTACACATCAATTATAAAATACTAAGCAAAATACTTGCGAGCCAGCTCCATGACTATCTACTCCCCCTCGTACATAGCAACCAGAATGGCTTTATTCTGCAGAGCAACACTGCACTCAATATCTGGCGACTGTTCTATATCATGGGAGAGCTGACAGACGAGTCTGCACAGGAGGCGCTGGCCCGCTCTATAGACTTACAAAAAGCCTTTGACAAATTGGGCTGGACATACTTCCAGGCAGTGAAGAAGCCCATAAACTTGAGCCCGGTTGGTGTCAGTGGTTTGCTGTACTGTACACAAATGCTTGGGCTCGACTCTGGGTTGGAGGAGGCATCTAAAAGTCATATGGAGTATACCAGGACACGTGCCCCCTTTCACCGATGTTTTCTGCACTGGCGTTTGTACCCTTTGCCAACATTATGAGGTTGAAGGGTGTCCCCTGAAGGATACCGATGCACGAAAAGACACACGTGGTAGCCCTGCATGTCCACAATATGTTGGTCTACCTCCGTCGCCCAGGTTTGGGACTGCAGGGTTGCATCTCCATGCCGGAGGACTTGGGTGTGTGGGGTTGAGCCTTTCCAGGAGCCCACTTGGTGCAGGGGTTCGCCCTTTTGCACACTGGTCCTTTAGACTGACAAAGTAGAGATTGACACGGAAGCTGTAATATCAAGAAAGTATTTTACTAGGACTCATGAGTAGAACTACATCAATACAGAACCCTCAGGCAATGTAGGAGGCAGCACATGGAGTACAGAATATACTGTAGTAAGTACAGTGTAAGCATGGAGGTTCAAAAAGAGGCAGTACAATTGTACCCACAAATAGATTTTCATATACAAGGATACATGAGAATCGCTTAGTCAACAAAATGGGAGGAGCTATATTGCTGCTGACATTAGTTAAAATAGCCTGACAGTTAAATACATGACAGGTGCATCCTAACAGCTAAGGCCTCTCTGAGCATGCATAGTACTCAGGCTCAGTGCTGCAGGAGCTAATTATAGATGATGACTCAGGCGAAATAGAGAAGCAGGCAACAGCGAAGACGGGGAAACACATGGCAAACACATGGCTTAACTTAAATGGATGCTAAAAACAAAATGGCTTCCGCTCATGCTAACAGTAGTCTCTGCCAAGTTTCCACAGGTGCGGCATCGGGTTGCCTAAAAATTGGAGAAAGATATTTGCCTTGCCTTTGTCTATGCATTGAGCCAAGGCACTCCGCTCAGTGACAGACCACGAATCCCATGGGCACCAACACAGTGGAAATACCTGGATTGAGGGTATGCCATACGGAGGAGGACATGAAGGAGGCCAATCTGAGATCTGTGCTTAGAGGAATCAGGGGGATGGTGAAATTCTGGCAGCCCCTGAAACTCCCCACAATGGCCAGTGTAGCCTTAATATAATGTTGATTGTTCCACAGGTACTCTACTATTTTTCTTACGCCCTGATATGGATTTCCCGGAGTTGATATCAGGCTGTGATGCTGTACTATAGGACTTGATCTAGGATGGGGACTCGATAGAGTATCTCTTGTCACTCCATTCTGGCCCACCAGGAGTGAAGGTTTTGGGGTCCTAGACATGGGGTGGTACTTTTTATTGGCAATGTTACAGTGGCTGGCACGGTGGCTGGTGCGCAGGGATGCAAGGGACCTCGGGGGTTCTCTGAGCCCCGGCGCAGAGCCACCCTTGTGGCTTGGTTGACGAGACGGGTCCCCAGAAGAGCCCCTCACCCATCAGGACTACTGCTGTTTGCAATGAGATGCTGGAGAGCTTTGGTGGCGCGACTGCAAAACCCACTGTTCTATGCTCAGGTGATCCCACTAGTGGGCCTCTCCACCTGTCGAAAGGGCTACTTTACAAAACGAAGGCTGGAACAGTGGCTAGCGGCGAGTTTAGAGACTGTGGGAAACTATTATGCAGAGGGCATGCTCCACACATTTGACTCCTTAGTGGAGGAAGCGGAATTGCCTGAGACCCAGTTTCTCATGTATGGAAGCGATAGAGGCAGCCTTGAGGTGGCCCATGAATTGGCATGGTTGCTAAGGATCCTCCTGACCCTTGGCCTCAAACTGATTTCATGGCTCTATAAATCTGCAGTGGAAATGGCCAGTGACAATCACCCAAGTAGACATGATTGGTGGAAAGCGGTGCTGAGTAGGAGGTTTCAAGACAGAGAGTGGAAGATGGCGATGGAACAGGTTCTCAGGGTCTCATCCAACACCCACTTCAAATATACACAATTCATTTACATATATACCACCTACCTGACCCCCCACCGAAGAAACATTATGAGTCAACGGAGCACATGCAGTTCCCTAGGTTTGCTTTGGATGATGCTGGGTTCATGCAAATGGTATAGAACTGACCCACGTTCCAGCATTTTTGGCACTTTGTAGTTGCTGCTGTGAATCGCATACTGAACATGCGGAGCATCCACTCCATAGAGATCTGCGTGAAGGAATGATACCCAAGGACTGAGTTACTTACGGTGGGGGACCAATTCTTGGACTTGGCCATTGTCCTGGCAAAACAGGACATAGCTCTCCACTGGAGGTCATGTGTGGGCCCTCCACACACCCACTGGCGATCATCCTTGGAGTTGTGGTCCAGATCGGAGGCTGCGGCGCTGAGAGGCGAGGAGTGCATAGGCAACCTATTGATAGACTATGGTTAGAAGTCCTGGAGGCCTTCTTGGCAGAGGAGGAGGATGGGGTCAGGAGGGGGGGAGTGGTAACCTTTGGCTTACATTCATTCTCCCCTCTCCCCCCTCCTCCTTCAGGCAAGGAGGACATATGTTGGCAGGTCATGGGACGGACCCCCCATGGTAGGCTAGAGGCGCTCCTTAATCTTACCCCCCATTTTTCCTGTGGCCCTCTGCATGTGTGTTCCTCTTTGTTTCCCACCTTCGAGCCCCCATACGATTTCCCTTTAAGGACCTAAACTCCTCAGTAGTAGCCCGCTAGATCATGTTACACTGCTTCGGGGTACGGATGGACACATTGACCCTGAGTCTGTGTTTTTTGTGTTTCTTGGTTATTGCTATTAAATGCTTACTTGCTACTTTACTGTGGACCCAGGTAAGGAGAACACCACCCTCAGATGGCACTGGCAGGATGAGACTGGCCTGGAGGCAGGCACCCAGTTCATAATCCTGACAGAGAAGGGGAGTGACCTCATGTTGATTCAGAATCATTGACGTTTATGTCTGGTGGGGAGTGTCTACCCTGACTTTCTTACACTTGTTCCTGTTTGTTGGAAGAAAGATCAATAAAAATACATATTTTTTAAAAGTATGGAAATCTTTTAGCGAAGAGTAGGCATGAGACATGAATGCATGAATGCATAACAAACATTGGCAAAGTCAATAGATGTGACCTTGGCTGCCAGCTTTGTCAGTGCTTAATTTCGTTTATCACGCATTTTGTAAAATTGTATTGTTGTATGAGCTGCCAGGCTCGCATAAATAAAAAAGAGAACCAGCTAAAAGCAGACAATTTGTTAGTCTCAAAAAGCACAAATCGTCATAGCAGTCCTTGACACTGAAGGGAGCTACTGTTTTGTGTGGATGTGCTCTCAATCAATGCTCTCAATTTAAGAGGAGTTAGCCAATGGCTGAAGTGGGCATGGGTTAGCCCTCTGCCCAATGCTATATGCTGTAGTGGCAAACAAACAATGTGAATGACACAACAAAAGACCAGTGGATAAACTTGCCTGTAAGCCCAGTCTCTATAAATGGGAATACGTATATATAATTTAGAAAAATCAAAAGATTTTGGCTAATGTCATACCTAAAAAAAAACATTTAGAACATGTTAATGAATAGATTGGATTTGTTTTGCTAGAATTATGGTTTTGCTTTGATAATTCTTCATGCAAATTCATTATTACCATGTTTTATAAGAGTAAGGTGAAAAGGTAGTCTTGGACCCATGAGGGGCATAAGGGAAGTAAAACGGGATGCTCTGGACCTTGTTAGATACATCCTTGCCATAGAGACAAGCCAGAGATACTAAGTGGTGTTTGAATAAACCCAAGACTGCTTACGCAGTGCCCTATATAAGTTAGCATTTGTGGCACCATTTTCTGTTCAGACGCCATTTTGAATGACGATAGAAACTAATCCTTTGCCATTTCCGAGAAAAAGCCTCTGTTAAGTTTCGTTTCTGAAATGTTGAAGTTTTGTCTCAGTAATGTATGGGCTGTTCATATTCACGCATACCTTTCTCACTCGATAGAGGCCCTTTCCCAATTGACTAGTGGCAGGCGCAGGGTGAAACAACCTTGGAGTGTGTTAGGTTGTGTGAGATACGAGAATCGTAACCTATTTTCTTTGTATTTCACTGTCCAGCTGCATCTGCCTGGAAAATTCCACTGTGGGAGTATTTTGCCTGGCTATGAAATTTACATAATGTATCTATATGCTTGTTGATTTCAGTTCCCTCTGTACCACTCTTTGAGACTGTGCAGACGGGGCTCTACTCTGAGTGTATCAGAATAAAACAATTATTGGTACATTCTCCACTGTTCTTACATCTCTTCATTTGGTATGGAAGGCTGAGAGGTGGTCCAAGGAGACCAGGGTGGCCCCATGCAGGTCACTTTCTTCAGTGGGACATTTCCTATTCACTTTTCCTGGAGCTATCTACCTACTAAGATATAGGCTGTCCACAAACACAAGCCCACTTTATTTGGTATGTTACAAAGCAGATCCCTATCACTATCCACTAGAGGTCTCTTCACTACCTGCTGTGGGTAAACAGACACAATCCAAGTGCCTCTGCTTCTATTAGCATACTGTTTATAGCACTAGCCACATTTCGTCAGATACACATTCAAGAGATTTGTCTATGTATACTCTATAATCCTTATCATTCTGGGGACACTCAAATTCATACTTGACTGTGAAAGCCTGAAGGTCACTTCCTTTTACGCGTCACCAAAAATCACTTGCTATTTAAAAAAATAATAATGAAAAAACACTTACTGTGCTTTGTTATCATGATGTCTTTGGTGTCATACTAGTTCAGTCCATAGTACCAGGGCACCCTCTTCCTGTTATCAGCAATAAATACATAATCCATTCAATCAACAAGAGGAACAACTGTGGAGTGTTTTAGGTGCAACAGAAGGGCTGTTAACATTACCCGCTGTCTGTGGCTTGGTGCAACCCAGTCCAGTGTCCTTGGAAGATCAAATAAATCGTGGTGAAGCCAAGTCTTAAAATGTGATTCTACTGGACAGAAAAACACTGGCAAGACAAGAATGCACAAAAGAAAGGCATGGTGTCACAGCTGACCACCACAAGGGACTTTATTCTCCGTGACCTGCATTCCACAGATCAGACGAACCAGAAATTACATCTTGCCAGGGAGATCCTTGTCATCTGAAGGGACATCTTTCAAAATGTCAGTGAGAAATGTTTGTGGGACCCTGGGGCCCCTGGACAACCTTGGGGAGCACACTCAAGGCTTCATTTATGAAAAGAGACGCATTGCTGCAAGAAAACAGCGATGCGTCACTTTTCATTGTGCACTCCCAGCGACACCAGTGATGTGTCATATTTACAGTATGACGCATCATCTCTCAAGGAGTTACAGATACATCAGTATTTCTGACGTATCTGTAGGCGCAAAAATGATGCATTGCTGGAGTGTGTCACAAAAGTGACGCAACTCCAGCAATGGGTCATTACACATGGGCAAGTCCCATGTGAAATGTGCCTGCGCCAGTCTTACGCCTGCCATGAGGCAGGCGTAAGACATTGACGCATTTGCGTCCTAGAAGTGGCGCAGTAAAATCTCAGATTTCACTGCAACACTTCTACGACCCTTTCTTGCATCAGAACGCCCTCCCTGCATACATTATACCTGGCACAGGTATAATGTGGTGCAGGGGTTTACAAAGTGTCGCATCTACCTAGATGCATCACTTTGTAAATATGACGCAACATGGTGCATTTTTTACACTGTTGGTGCGTCACAAAAGGTGACGCACCAACAGCATAAAAGTGACGCACGGCCTCATAAATAAGGCCCCAACTGCCCTACAAGGAGCAGGCTCAATTAGTCCCTCCCTAGTCTGCCTGGTTTACTCTGCATTTGTGTCTAAAATATGCCACGGGTGCGGGGACGAAAGCATTCTCTCATTTGCATTGGGCCGCACTGTCCTTCCCTATTTATAGGCACTGCAAACTTTTTAATATCCACCTTTGTGAGCGTCTGAAAAGAGTGCCATAGAGTCACTGGACAAGCAGCACTCAAACGCTGCTCCGCTAACAAAAGCTTAACCAAAGGCAGCAGTCAGTGCGTTATTCCCTCTCACCTAGCCGCTTAAACTGCTGTGCTATAAAGAAACCAGGGCCGGCGCTAGGCATGGGCAATATGGGCAGCTGCCCAGGGCCTCGCGCTCAGGTCAAAAACATAGGGCCACCACATAGGGCTTCCATTCTACATGAAAGGCTTCATTAAATTCAGGCCATCTGCTACTGCGGGGCCCCCGCCCCTCCGATCACGGCAATTTTATATTTTGCTAATGAGGTGCTAAACCTCAGCAGTTGTAAAGGCGTGGTGTCAGTCCTGGGATTACGGGCATGGGGGGGGGGGGGGGGGGGGAGGATGGAAAGAATGGCCAGGGGTCTTGGGACAGCAGGCAAGACTATTGTGTGTGAGCAGGTCAATGGTGGGGCTGTGTCTGTTGAAAAGGTGCCATTTGCGTTTCCACGCAACAAATGGCCCTTTTGTTTTCAGGATCGGCTGAACAGTAAGTAATAGGTGGGGAGCGGCGGCACAGTAGAGGAGGGAGAAGCCGTGAAGCCGTGGCTGGGCAATGTTTATAGGCACCACTCGCTTCTAAGTCAGGGGAGGTGGCCCGGCCCCTTTCCCTGTGCTTCGATGCGCTGGATCAGGGCCCAAGTGTGGGGCCCCCTTCTCTTGGCCTCACATCCCTTATCCAGCGCTGTGAGCCCTAGGGTGGCAGAGGCCCCTCTCTTGTGCCATGCAGCAATGGATCAGACCGTAAGGCCCAAGTGTGGGCCCCCCTGCCCTGGGACATACAGTCATTATTCAGAACTGTGAGGCCCAGGGTAGGGCCCCCCACCCCATCTCTTGAACTTCGTAGCACTGAAGTATGGCTCTGAAGCCCATGGGGGATGAAACACTGTCCCCTGGGCTTTGTGCGCATCGAGCAGCTTAATAGAACTGAGAACTGAGTAAGTAGGTTAGATTCCCAGCGTCTGCTGCACATCCTGTGATCGTGGGCATATCACTATTTCCACATGCCCCTAAAAAATGAAAATATCATTTTGTAATGTAACTGGTGATCATGTACAGCTCTCTACTGCCTTAGAGCTGAGTTCACATCATATAAAACTGCAAATCCCTCACGTTATGGACTGTGAGTCATGCGTGACTTTACTGCCACAGTCCATGTAACACAGCAGAGTTTTACACTTGTGGGTGCATTTGCTGTGTTGGCAGTCCAGAGAATTTTCACATGCTCTGGAAATAGGGGTGAGTGGGGTGCTACAGCACCCCCTAAATAACCCTGCTGTTGTTCCAAAATTAAAGGAGCAATGAAGATGCTTTTGAATTATTGCTTTTATGTTGTCACATTTGTTTTGTGTGTTGACAAATGGGTCTGTGGTGTACCCTGCCTTAAGGAGATAAGTGGATGGGAGCGTGTGGAGTGAAAGTGTGAAGATAAAATATATCAATAGAGGAGAAATGGGAAGACTTCTAACGTGGGACAGTATGTGATCTAGAGACAAGACGTTGGACGGAGGCTAAGAGAGGAAATCAAAGGGGATAATTGAGAGAAGTGAATAACAGCAACACACTGACTATGGGGAAACAGTGTGCCTAGACCAGGAGGAGGCAAGGAAAAGTGTAAAGAAATAAGGTAGATGCCGTATAGAAGGCAAAGAAGGATATAGGTGATGGAAGTAGGAGTGCGGCGGGGGGTGGGGGGTCAACTGCAGAACCCCCATCTTTAAAATGCTGGACTTTGGAAGGTGAATGAGCAATAAAGATGGCTGTAAATTTCAAAGACAGACATCAAATGTCAGGGGATGTGTTCTGACAAATTGCTGCTTATTCTTTTAACATATAGATTGTTTTCTTTTCTTTGTGTGCAAACTGAGAGGACTTTACAAATTGATCTATGTGACAATCTTGCTGATGTAAAAGGAACGGCTATAGGATGTCATTTTTTTCGGGCAAGAACAGGCTGGCTTGGATGTTGGTTGTATGTCACCAAGGGGCCACCTGCCAAATTTCCCTGGTCCATGCAAGATGTGCTACTACAGCCCACGTTTTTATTTTGATTTTTGGTACTTGTAGTTGTGTTTACGTCATTTTAAAGCAAGACAACGAGCCCCAGAAATCAAAGAAAAAACCTGGACTGGAACACCACATCATGCATGGGCCTGGGAAAAATGGCAGCTATGAGGGCAGGGAAAAGGTTCATGGGTGTTAGGAGAAAGCATCTTAAGAGCTTTGAGGGTTGTACAAAATAATTCACGATCGACTACCAGGGAGTCCTCTGGGCCATAGCCACATGAAGTTTAACCATTAACTCAGTCTGGGAAATGCTGGTTTGCTTCACTATATTTTTGTGGGGCAGGTCTCCCGTTGATCTAGGACAGCTTCTTTGCAGGGGTTTTTATAATATGTACATATTTGCATTAGAGCTTTGACCTTTAAAGGACATCAATACAGAGCAATAGGCCTTCTTTCAAAGTCAGATTTTAATTATTATGTGGCATGAAATCCAGAGGGACCTGAAAGCCCTCACCCTGGGTTTATGCTGTTTACTTTGGTTTTGTACAGCCCTTCGTGTTACTGAATGCCTGGGCTCATAAAATTGAACTCACACTTACCAATTGTAGATCCCTGTACCATCATAAGTTTCAGCTACTAACACTAATGGATGAGGAACAACTGGATGTCTTGTTCCTAACAGAAATGTGGCTACATGATATCTCTAGACTAGACATCCCCAGGGATATTATGTATGTAGGAAAAACTGAGTGCACAAAAGCTGTGGGGGCATCACTATCATGCTAAAAGACACACATAGATGTATATTTTCATTCCTTGTCCATCCCAGACTCTGAGAATTTCTCTTTTACTATAAACTTGTCACCCACTGCTTCCTTCTCAGGATTATTTATGTATAGACCTCCAGGTCCATGTACTAAGTTTGCAGAAGCCTTACCTGAGATAGTAGCTAGCATTGCCATCGAAAAACCAAATGTACACTTTTCTAGGGGATCTCAACGTTCATGTGGATATAATCAACAACCCTACGGTGTCAGGCAGCTTACATGACCTACGCTGTCCGCAGCTCACTCAAAGAGTAGCAGGTCCCATCCATGACAAAGGACATCTTCTACATCCAGTGTTTAGAAATGACACTAATGTAAAAATTGTAAACCTATGTACGATGACCATGCACTGATCTCATTCACACTGGAGGGTATCCCATCCCCTTTGGAAAATAAGACATGGGAAGCTCCTCCGCTATGGGGGAGGAGCACCGACCCCTGAAATAAAATTAAAATGACAATAACCCAGCGTTTATTATAGTTTTATTTTGTTTACATGAGTCTGGGGACCGGGGCCAGGGGGTCCAAGGGGAGTCGTGTGCACTATTTTTTATTTATTTATCTTTTTTAATGTAACAAGATGTTAAACACATCTTACATTACAGTTGTTAAAAACATGACCAAGGATTATTACAGTGAGTCATAGGGTAGCCTTTGCTAATCAACTTCTGGCCTCAACATTATTCGCACTCACATAATCTTGTAGTACTTTCAGAGTGGTGTACACTGTTATCAGTGAGCAGGACTATTTGGCTGGCTGTCTCAGGCCAGCCAAACCATCATGAGCATTAATGAGCTCTGCACCCTAGCTGCTTTGCTGGGTTTGAGACAGCAAAGCACAGGCTCCCAGTCCCCCTGGGAGTGCAAATCATCATTGCTCAGGCCTATCCTGAAGCTGCTCCCCTGGGTGAGAGCAGCTTCAGGATTGGGGTGCAGGAGAGTCTGGGAGAAGCTGCCTGCAGTGGAGGTCTGAGTGTAGCAAAAGATGGCGATGCGGTGGGCAGCAGGTAAGTTCTTTGTTTTATCCTTTTTTTATTGTTTGTTGTCTCTCCCCCTGGCCCTTCCCCTCTACCCTGACACCAGCCGCTACTGCAATAAGAACATAATCAGCCTATGACGACGCTGGTCAAAACTCAATAAAGAAATATGAATGAACTCCATAGCCTCAAAAGAGCCGGCCATAGGTAAACATCCCTCAGCAGCAAATTCCATAATTGAAGACTGGATTAAGGTCTCACTAAATGAAATGATTCCTATCACTATTATAAAGAATGGAAATAAATAGAAATCAGCACCTTTCTTCACCGCCCACCTGGTCCCCCTAAAAAACCTAAAACTCTCCTACCTGATGACTTTCAGACATTTCCATCAGATAATTAAAAAGGCACAGGCAGCATACTACAAAGCTGTAATGATGAATATAGTCAATGTCCTGAGGGAACTTTTCTGTAGTGTTAAGTCACGCACTACTCCAAAAGATAAAAATACGCTACCTACCCCTACAGTATCACCCTGCAACAAACTTGCAGTGTACTTCCAAGATAAAGTTGATGTTATCTACAGTAACCTACAACAGACAAAAAAAGCCTTGTCTATTCAGCCGGAGACACATGTTCTACATGAGGAGATCTATTTTTAAACAACAAGGGGACCCCAATTAGTATCAGCGAGGGACCTCGGGGAGCTTAGTTATATGGAAACAACAATGGTCCCTGGCAGCGAGACAATTAGATGAGAATAAATATAGACTCAGTCAGTTCTATATTATAGAAGACATGCCCAGCCGGGCAGAGGTCCTCAAAATTTATGTTTAAATCAAGGTTTTACAAAACAAAATAACACCTTCAACAGTTCACGTGCGTGGGGCACAAGCCTGTACCCAACCACAACAACACACAAACAAAACATACATAAAGGGCTTGTAAGGCAAAATCAACATACTCTGAAAAATTCAAGTTTAGACAGAGAATTTCATATAGGTACCATTACGCAATTTTTGTAACAAGTTATTTCACAAGTATATGGTACACAGTGGGTCGACGACGTTTCGGACCCCTTACTAAATGACGGGGTCCATCATCAGGACAAAACAATGGTTGCCTTTTTAGTTTAAAAGCCTCTTTTGCCTAAGGAGAAGAAAGAGGGACATAGAAATATATTAAATTCTCAACACATAATGATAGTGACATTCTACAGTGATAATCAGGCCGATCTGCCTGTATCCCAGTGGAGACAAGGAGTGACATTGATTATAGTGTCACCAGGCTTGTGGCTACGTGAGGAGGCACATTCCATTGGCGCAAAGGAAGTGAATGGCATTCAGAATAAAGCCCAGGGTGGCAAACAGTTCACCTAATACACGGCGCAGTGATACCAAAAATATCAAGGGAAAGGTGCGTCAATCCATTTATAAAACATATCAACAATAAAGTGAAAACGACGCACTGATGTGAAGTGAGTTGTAAAGAAGAAATAATTGTGAGCGGAATCAATTTGGTACAGTTGTAGCTACATCGAGGTAGAGGTAAAAGGCTCACCAGTGAGGTAAGAGAGCTGGAGCCCAAACAGACGCGGGGTTACTTCAGGAATAATTAGCAATCCGCTATAACCGGATTATCTAAATGAGGGGAGGAAATGGCATTTTAGGACTGGGACCAGCCACTTACTAAAGGAATAGACCGTTTAGTTTGGGCTCCAGCTCTCTTACCTCACTGGTGAGCCTTTTACCTCTACCTCGATGTAGCTACAACTGTACCAAATTGATTCCGCTCACAATTATTTCTTCTTTACAACTCACTTCACATCACTGCGTCGTTTTCACTTTCTTGTTGATATGTTTTATAAATGGATTGACGCACCTTTCCCTTGATATTTTTGGTATCACTGCGCCGTGTATTAGGTGAACTGTTTGCCACCCTGGGCTTTATTCTGAATGCCATTCACTTCCTTTGCGCCAATGGAATGTGCCTCCTCACGTAGCCACAAGCCTGGTGACACTATAATCAATGTCACTCCTTGTCTCCACTGGGATACAGGCAGATCGGCCTGATTATCACTGTAGAATGTCACTATCATTATGTGTTGAGAATTTAATATATTTCTATGTCCCTCTTTCTTCTCCTTAGGCAAAAGAGGCTTTTAAACTAAAAAGGCAACCATTGTTTTGTCCTGATGATGGACCCCGTCATTTAGTAAGGGGTCCGAAACGTCGTCGACCGACTGTGTACCATATACTTGTGAAATAACTTGTTAAAAAAATTGCGTAATGGTACCTATATGAAATTCTCTGTCTAAACTTGAATTTTTCAGAGTATGTTGATTTTGCCTTACAAGCCCTTTATGTATGTTTTGTTCGTGTGTTGTTGTGGTTGGGTACAGGCTTGTGCCCCACGCACGTGAACTGTTGAAGGTGTTATTTTGTTTTGTAAAACCTTGATTTAAACAAATTTTGAGGACCTCTGCCCGGCTGGGCATGTCTTCTATAATATAGAACTGACTGAGTCTATATTTATTCTCATCTAATTGTCTCGCTGCCAGGGACCATTGTTGTTTCCATACTACATGAGGAGATGACATGTATCTCAAACACCCCCCTACTACAGGGGAGTCACTCTCAGCAATATTTAGCAAAGTTGAATCGGGATCCCCTGTGTACACGGCACCACCTCACATTCTGCTACAAGGAGCACAAGATATTCTCACCACACTTCTTGATCTCCATTTATCCCTTTCCACTGGAGTAGTTCCCTGAACCTGGAAACAAGCAGTGGTTAAACCCCTGCTAACAAAACCCAACCTTGAACCCTCATGTCCCGGGAACTACAGACCTATCTCCTTGCTTCCAGCCATGGGGAAGGTACTACAAAAACATACCAATCAAAACCTCTCCCTGTTCCAGCAGGAGAACTCTCTTCTTTACTCAACCCAGACTGGTTTCCCTCCACAACATAGCATGGAAACCACATTATTAGCAATAACAGAGAAGCTGAAAATATTACTGTAGAAAGCAGGTTCCCTACCATTATCCTTCTCTACCTGTGGATAGCGTTCAACAACGTTGACCACAAGACTGGTACTCAGGATGAGTGAAAAAGGAATAGAAAATGATGCGATGACCTGACTTTCCTCGTTCCTAAAAGAAAAGTCCTTTCAAATTTGCGATCCTCCCTACTATACAGATATCGTCCATTTGAATTGTGGGGTTCCGCAGGGCTTTGCATTGAGACCTACACCTTTCCACATTTATTTAAGTCCATTGGAAGACATTGTCAAGGAATTGTAGGTGTTGATGGTCTCCTTTGCTGATGACCCCCAACTGGCAGTCTCCCTTTACCCAGGAACAAGTTTACAACAACAACTAGCCCCTTTTCTAGAGAAAGTTGCATGATGGATGGCTAACTGCGCACTTAAATTGAAGGGAAACAAAGCCAAGCTGCTGATTTTAAGAAACAAGCCAACACCACAAACAACCCTTGGATGGCCAGAGTGTCTGGGGGCACTGCCAATCTCTCTTCCTCCCCCATTACGATCGTAGGTATTTGGTTGGATAGCGCTCTATCTATGGAGGCCCAAGTAAAAATGTTTACAGCATCTTGCTTTGGGCTTATCAGAACCCTATAGAAAATCCTAAACCTCCTACCAACACAATCTAGGAGAATAGTGGTCCAAGTGCTGATTCTTTCCTGCTTGGACTATGGAAATTCCCTGTATATGGGCTCAGCCAAATATATCACCAAGAGACTCCAGTTATAGTCCAAAGTGTGGCAGCAAGGACTATCCTCAAGCTTCACAAACATACCTCAGCAAAAATTGCACTGGCTTCCAGTGGAGGAAAGGGTAGAATTCAAGGCACTTTACTCGGCAACATAGGGGAATCAACTATAGTGGACCCTCCTCGATAGTGGCTCTTCTGGTACCTTACACTCCTAGCAGTACCTCAACATCCTCCAATGCTTGATTGCTGAAGGTCCAAAGGATCAGATTGGGGGGCGTGTATCCTTCTTGCATTTGACCCCCAAGCTTTGGAATGCTATGCCCGCTGAGCTCAGAAACTAAATTAACAAGACCCGATTAAAAAAAAATGCTTAAAACATGGCTTTACTCTCACTAGCTCTAGACATGTACCGCCTCAGAATCCTGCTAGTTTACACGGTGATCGACTCACGTAGCACTGGGAAGCCCTCAGGCGGCTATGTGCTTTATAAATCTGCATAGAATAAATCTACATAGCATAACTTGAGGAGCACTGTTACAGGGTGGAAGTGAAGAAATTCATAGCCAAGGAGCTCATTGGCAAGGCGCCAACAAACATCGTCGCACCGAGGGCCACCAGCACTGACGCCGGCACTGGATGTCGCAAATTAGAGGGGCCTCACATCTTCCCTTTCGCCCAGGGCCCCAAAAGTCCTAGGACCGGCCCTGAAAGAAACATTCTGCATGCTCATAAGTCCTTGAATACTGCTGAGCACGAGTTGTCGCCTCGGCCCTCGTTCATGCTCGCCTAAATCTTCCTCCCGCCTTGTCCAAGCGCCACAATGGCCTGGTTCTACTGAGTGGAAATAGAGCTGCAGCTTTTCTTTCTGCATGTCAGAGTTAAATCGAAATCTACTGAGCCATTTAAACAAGTCAGAAGCAATGGTACACTTCCCTACGCGTTTCTTGGGGACCTCGGCAAAGCTGAATCACAGCTTCATTGGGTAGCTGGTGATGCTGTTGGGGAAGTAGCTAACTATTAACTATGCCACTTATGCGACTCTAGGTTTTCCCGCGCTAGGTAGGACATGAGCTCTTTCTTTGCACTGCTACGCAAGAATTTTTAAGTATGAAAAATATTTTAGCGCAGCAGTAGGTATAAGAGATGCATAACAAGCACTGGCAAAGCCAATAGCTCTGGCCTTGGCTGTCAGCCTTTAAGCTTTGTCAATGCTTGATTTCTTTCATCATGAGTTTTTTTTTTCAAACCGAACTTCTGAATTTCATGGTCTATTTTTTCCCTCTTCTAGGATACAGATCTTCATTTTTTCTTTTGTTCACCATTTCTTTTTCTTACACAGCCTCTTCCATTTTCTCCTCCTGCTCTTCCACTGGCTCGCTTTCATTCTCCACTTATTTGAACCGAAGCGTCTTTATTTCACGGTCTCTTTTTGCCTCCTTTAAGTAAGGCCATCTGCATCTCTAGCGCTATGTCCTTAATGTTGCTTGCAGAAGATTAGAGGGCCAGTGGTAGCAGAGGTGCAGGGCCAGAATAAACACTGTGGACGCCCCTAAGCAGTCAAAAGTTCGGGCCCCATCCCGCACATTATCTCCTAATTATTATTATTATTATATTTAAGCTTATAAAGCACACAGCTACCCGGAGGTTTCCCGGCGCTAGGGACCAAATTAAGGGGGAGAGCAGACTGAAAAGATGAGGCGGAGTTATTGGTTAAATAACCAAGTCTTGACTTCTCTGCGAAACTTGAGATAACAGGATTCAGTGCGAAGAGAAGGCGGAAGAGAGTTCCAGAGGGAGGGAGCCAGGACGGAGAAAGAGCGACCACCCATCCTGGCTCTCTTAACTCTGGGAACTTGAAACCTGTACTGATTGGAAGATCGAAGGGTGCGGGCAGGGCAGTATCGATGCACTAAGGTACTAAGGTAGGATGGAGCCTGGCCTGTGTTGATCCTGTGCATGTAGCAGAGGGCCTTAAATTTCGTGCGGCTTTCGATGCGTAATCAGTGCAATTTACGAAGAAAGTTGGAAGTGGGGGATAGGTTGGGCAGTTTACAGAGCAGTCGAGCCGCCATGTTTTGGGCTGTCTGTAATTTAAGTGCCACCTCTTTGCACGCCCCCAGGAGAAGAATATTGCCGTAGTCCAGTCTAGAGGTGATTAAGGCCTGGACTACGGTTTTCTGGGTCTCCTGAGGGAGCATCCAAATGATCTTACGGAGCCACTTGATGATGGTAATGCAGGTGGAGGAGGTTTTTACCACGTGGTGTTTCATGGAAAGTTGATCATCAAAGGTGATGCCCAGATTACGAGCTGTTTTAGATGGAACGGGGGGCGTACTCATTTGTGTGGGCCAATGTTGGGGCCCCCACAGAGTAGTGTTCTTACCAAATAGAAGGAGCTCTGTTTTCCCCCCGTTCAACTTAAGTTTGTTTTCGTGCATCCACTTGGCGATGTTACTAAGGCCAACACAGAGGGAAGAAGGGGTAGAGTGAGAACCGGTTGAAAGAGAGTAGATGATCTGTGTATCATCGGCGTATGAGTAAATGGTTAGCCCCGCTTGTTCCGCAATGTAAGCCAGAGAACTGACATATAGATTGAAAAGTAATGGGCTTAAAATGGAGCCCTGGGGAACACGATGCACCGAATTAAAGGATTGGGAGACAGAAGAGGGGGAGAAGACTTGGAAAGTACGGTCTGAAAGAAAACTAATAAGCCAATTGAGGGCTGGGCCGGTGATGTCTGAAGATCTAAGGGCATTAATGAGGATGGGGTGGGAGACCGTGTCAAAAGCGGCACTCAAGTCGAGTAAAATGAGTGCCACGGTCTCCCCCCCCCCATCCACTCGGCAACGAATAGTTTCTGAGACCCCCAGCAGGGTAGATTCTGTCGAAAAACCGGATCTAAAACCAGACTGAGATGGGTGGAGGATATTATTGGATTCAACATGCCGGGTAAGTTGTGTGATAACGTGCTTTTCCAGTATTTTTGAGAAGACAGGGAGGAGAGAAATGGGACGGAAGTTAGATGGGTTGTTGGGGTCAGTATTAGCCTTTTTTAATAATGGCATGATCAAAGCATGTTTCCAAGTGGAGGGAACCTTGGCTTCTCTGAGGGAGAAATTAAGTAGATCCAGAATAAGGTTAAGAGAGGGGGTGTCCAGAATTTTTAAGATGTGCGGGGGAAGTGGATCCAGTGGAGAGCCAGATTTGATGTTACTGATGATGTTGATGAGTGTAGAACTGTTGAGAAGGTCCCAGGTACAGATTTGCTGAACGGGTGGAGTATGGATTTCCTCTAGGACTTCATGTTCAAGAGAGATCCCAGGATCAGGCCTGTTAGGGGGGCTATTCTGTTGCGAAAGTGTGGAAAGCTTGTCCGCAGAAGCCTCAGGGACATATAGAGTAGCAGGATCAGGTAGTTGTGGGGGAGGGAAGGGGGGAGTTGGCTTGTCAAAGTCAGCATAGATGGCGTCGATTTTAGAAATAAAGAATTCAGCCAAGGAGTTGCATTGAGAGGCGTCTAGACAAGGCGCTTTGGGCTGACATGCTGCTCCCGATAATTCTTGTACAACCTTAAAGAGTGCCTTTGGGGCGATTTTGTGCCTCAAGTATGGTAGTATTGACATATTCTCTTTTAGCAGTTTTACAAAGTAGATGGTAGTTATTTAAGGCGGTCTTGTAGGTTAGCTTAGAGCCTGTGTCGTAATGTATGCGCCATTTGCGCTCAAGGTTTTTACTTCAGTTTTTTTCTTTTTTCAGTCCGTCTGTGAACCAGGGCGCGGGGGGGTGATGCTGGTTGTGCTTTTTCCTTTGCTGGGGTAGACATACGTTAACAGCTTCAGTTAACCAGCTGTTAATAAAAGCCTCCGCTTTAATGTTGGTGACTTCGGTGAGGGGCCTGGTGTACTCAAGACAAGAGTTAAATTTATAGGGTTCAGATTTTTCCATTTTCTGGAAGGTCTAAGTTCAGTGGGGGTCGAGGGGAAGTTGGACAGACAGCTAATAGTGACAGAAAAGGTCACCAGGTAGTGGTCTGACCATAGAATGGGTAGAGATGGGCTGCACACAATGGATTCAAGGTTGGAGAGGATGGGATCGAGGAGGTTCCCAGCTTTAATACCCAATGCACCGGATTTTTTACAAACTGATAGCTGCCAGAAGATGAGCTTTGAAGAGACAAACTGTTACGTGAATCTGTTGTGTCTTGTTTATGTACTTTAGGTTGTTAACGGGTACATTACATTAAATTAACACAGTATTTTCTCCTAAGAGTCTTTAATGTGAAGTTTTCGTTTCTGAGTTGATTCATTTTTTTCTATCTTTCGAAAACAATATTTAAGGAAGCTTCATTGTAATTTTCTTTCAAGATCAAATTAATATTTTGATCCGTTGTTGCAGGGCCCCTAAAAAGAGGGGGGCCCATAGGCCGGTGCCTGCTTTGCCTATTTGGTAATCCGGCACTGCAGGGAAGGTAAGAGGAGAGCCCACCTCTGCACTACATTAGAGAGGAATTAGTCATTGGAAACTTTTCAGACGGGTCCAGACTCAGGTAGGGTGACCAGGCGTCTCGGATTTGCCCAGAAAGTCCCAAGTTTTCACCAGCTGTCACGGCAGATTTCGGAAATTTTGGCTCATGCCCCAGTTTTTAGAGGGGGTCGACTGAAACCAGTGAGATGCACTTATTGGGTGTTCTAAAGCTGTGCTAGTTAGCAGCTGTTAAAAGGAAGCAATTTAATTAACAGTTATGCTGCTGGTTTTAAAAACTACATTTTATTTATTTTCTTAGTACTTCTTCTGCGCTCCTATGTTGATAGGAGTTGTCATTCTGCGCATCGTTGATGTAAAATTGTAGTCCTTCTATTTTTACAAAATGTCCAGGTTTTTGGTTCTCAAGAGCTGCTCACCCTAGACTCAGGGCAACTATCATCTGCTACTTTGACATAACCCAAGGACACAATGTGAAGGGGAAAGCTTTTTATGCTAATCTCAGGCTGTAACGCAGGATGTACGGGCTCCCCAAAAGTTAGGTTATCAAGGTGCATGTTGAGGTCAGTGCACGTTTACTATGTATGCATCATAAAACAAAAAAATGACGCCTTATGATTTTAGTTACTACAGATGTCGCCCCCTGATGTCTCCTACACATTTCTTGACCCTCTGGATATTCAGATGTCGTTTAGCTTCTTCAAGTCCAGCCTCACTTTATGCCCCTTTGACTCCTGCCTGCTTCCTCTCCCTGAGTGGTTCTACCTCAGGTCACCTGGGTCATGAACTCTTGTCTTCCTGTGCAGGTTAACTTCCCTCCTCCTCAGGCAGTCCTGCCCCTCTTCTTCCACAGCAGCACAGAAGAGGGAAGTTATCTGCAGTGCTTGATCCCAGTCTCTCGGTAACTGCAAAGCCAGGTGTGTCGCTCGTTATCAGGCAGCATATCTGAGGGGGCTTGCACAGCTTCTTCTGAGTCCAAAGCAGATGTACCAAGCTGACTCTTCATACCCAGTTCTCATCAATTTCTGAGGATCAGTTGTGGAAGAGGCAAGATGTGCCACTTCCAAGGCCACAGCTCTTGTCAATCAGTACAGGCCTTATTTTGTCACAAAAGATGGATGAGCAGGCGCCAAATAGTTAAAGGGACGCACGCATATTGTAGACATTCCTACCTGCATCACTAATTGAGCGCTCTCCTAGAGAGCTTAGTTTACCACAAAAGGAAGGTCACAGGGATGTGCATTAGGCCGGTTAGAAATGGGTACTTTAGTTGGCAGTAGTTTGCACCTTATCTAAGTAGGGACCCTCACTCTAGTCAAATGAGCAAAATTCGTCAAATGAGTAAAACGACTTAGCATATGGCAACAGAGGGATCTCTAAGTTCATAATATAGTGTCCTGGCTGAAGAATTGAGACCTATTTTGTGCAAATAAGCAGGAGGCAAATAGGCATGTCTGGGTAATAGGTAAAAGTTCTTTAAAAAGTAAAACGTTGTGCATATACCAAAGGAAGATCTCTAAGTGCACAATGTAGTGTCCCGGCTCAACAATCGAGTCCTATTTTCTGCAAATAAGCATGAGGGAGCTAAGCATGACTGAGGAGCCTAACAGTTGGCTTTTCCTGAGACTTGTGCAATTCATATTATTCACTTTAAAAAAAAAAGAGTGGGGGGGTGTGGCCTGCAGCCAAAGAAGATGGCCGCACACTAGGCGAGCTGCTGTAGCAGGGACATGAACTTTACCTACCATCGGGCATAATCCCCCCGTTTGAAGGGAATCTTCGGTTTTCTGACGCTGCAGAGAAGCGATGGGCTGCTTTACCGACCCGTGCCAGATCCGCTTTGGCATATAATCGTGTTGTTGCTCGGAGGCCTGGACCCGCGCTGTGCGGTCTGAAAGTGGCGCCTGTCACAGCCTAGCACAGCCATTGTCATCTGGGGCTTGCGGTGCGGCGTGTGGAGAGGCTGCGGGCGACGGCTGTGATGCGCTTCGGGTCCCCGGAGGATTGGATCCGTGGTGACGTGTGCCCTGTGGTGTGGTGGTTCCTTGTCCGGGACGCTGCAGGCCTGCGGCTGATGGTGGAGGCAGGGGGACCGGCTGGGCCCCCAGAGGTGGTAGACATTGCGGGGCTGACATCTGGACTGCTGCGGCCGGGCCCGCTGGGTGTGTAAAGCAGTGGCTCACTGCAGCGCCTGGGGGCGCGAGTGGCGGGCTGCGGTACATCAGTTAAAGGGAGATTGACAGCGAGTCCCGGGCGGGTGAAGTCTGCTGGGTCTGAGTGCGTGTGTACTGCGAGCGCTTCAGGAGTGTAGGCGGCACCCCGGCGGTTGGAGAGTATTTGGAAGCCCCGCCGCGGTGAGTGACATTGGTGGTGTGGCGGCATCAGGGATCTCGCAGAGTTGAGGAGGCACTATAGGGACAAGGCCGGTGTTGAGACATTGGTGGTGGGTGAGGCAGCCACGACATTATGGCGGCCTGAGCATTCGTGGGCACTGGAGCCCGGTGTCCACAGTGATTGGGGCTTGTGGCTCTGCCCTAACTGGCGGCATAATAGTGATAGCGGCCCCCACACAACTTGAAGCGCGGCGGCGCCTGTGGGCCAGCGGTCCGGCAGCTTGGACTTTCTGGATTGGGGCAGAATTCCCCCGGTACACTCTTGCCTGGCACGTCTCTGGCCCCACATGGGATTCACAGGCCCTGGAAGAGTTGTCCGGCGCCAGATAAGGGTTGTACCCTGTTGTGGAGTAGACGGTGAGTGAGCCCGGTCAGTGTGAGCGGCGGGGTGCCATCACACCCAGTGGGGCATAGACTCAATCACAGGGGGTGGGAGGCATCTAAGGGGGCGCATAGGGATAGCCCGGGAGGCGCCTAGCGGCGGACTGCATCTACTGTGCTGGTGGTCACGAGGCTATGGGCCGCAACAGGGCGCAGACGCAGGGCCAGACTAACTACATCGACAAATACACCGTCAACATGGGACGGGAGAACGATCAACCAGGGGGGGAGCCAGAGAAGCAAGACGACAGTCAGTGGACCCGACCCATCACTTAAAGACATCATGTCAGCCATCATGGACATGCGCGGCGCCATTAAAGAGATGCAAGGCACCATGGAGCCCAAGCTCGATTCTGTGACTGAAGAGGTCAACCTACTGCGTGTGGACTTGGGAAAGATGTCCAGTAAGGTAGCGGAGGCTGAAAGCGGCATTAGTAGCTTGCAGTCTAAGACAAACAGGTTGGAGGAACAAGTAGCCACACTTACTAAAGGCCAAGCAGACATGGCCACCCGCCTGGAAGATCCGGAAGGCCGGGCGTGCCGAAATAATGTCTGAATCATGGTAGTTCCGGAGGGCAGGGAGGGCCCGTCAACAGACTGGTTTGTGGAGGACTTAATACTTAATCACCTTAAGCCAAGGCGCCTCTCTAACTTTTTCTCTGTGGAGAGAGCACATTGGGCGCTGGGGGGGAGACCCAAGCTGGGAGCCCCGCCGCACACCATTATCGCCCGCATCCTAAACTGCAGGGAACGAGACGCAATCCTACAGGCATCAAGGGTGTCCGGGGACCTGCACCTGGACAACTCAACAATTCGTTTCTTTCCCGATTTTACGCTAAACGTGCAGCGCCAGCGGAGTTCGTTTGAAGGGGTCAAGAGGGCCCTAAGGGATCAAGGAATAAAATGCCTGATGCTGTACCCGGATCGCCTCAAGATCCGGGCTGGCGACAAGGCATTTTTCTTCAACACGCCGTCCAAGGCGAGTGACTGGATGGAGGGGTGGCGGACTGTGGGCCGCCAGGATGGCTCTACAAGCTCTGCCCGGGGCCGCGCTGGTCAGGGGACTCAAAGCAGGAACGGTCCATCATAAGAACCCCAGTAGCTCGAGCAGACATCCCAGAAGTGACTGCGGTGGTAACGTTAACCTGGGGCACTGTTGGGGAACGCTGTGGGGAGGTTGACATGCCTCATAGGTCCTTGTTTGTAGGTGGTGGTCGGATGGGAAGACCTGGGGCAGGGGACTCTTCGGACTTTGCAGGACTGGGCCTCCTGCGTGTTTTGCTACTGTGAACTGAGGGTCTCTGGTGTCATTCTGCAGTGTGGGGGGGAGGAGTGGGAGGAGGGGTGTGGACAGTGAGATCCACCTAATGGGTGAGCACTCCGCCACTCCAGTATGTCTTCTTCTGCGATTGCAGGCTTACGTTTTCCCCTCTTAGTGTTGTTATGGGGTTGAAGGGGCGACAAGCACTCTGCATGTTTAGGAGGTGGGTGGTTGAGGACTCACTTAGCAGGGAGGCAGGGAGGGGGGTGCGATTTGGGGGGTAGGAGTATGGGGGAATGTTAATGGTTAGCTCAGGGTGACTGTATTTCCTATGTTTATGTGACATTTTCTAGGGGTGGGCATGTGCGGGAGGGGGATCCGGGACAGTTTAACTTGTTGTGCCTCAATGGGTGATCAAACGCATATCAAGATTTGGTCATGGAACGTCAACGGGTTGGGTAACAAGATTAAGCAAACACTTGTCCTGCAGTATCCGAAACGCCATGCCCCTGACGTATTGCTCTTACAGGAGACTCACCTACGGGGTAACACATGCAGGGCTCTGGACCGGTTTGGTTACATAATGGTGGCCCACTTGGGTTTCACGTTGGGATCTAGGGGGGTGGGAATCCTCGTACGCAGGGCTCTCCCGATAGTGGGCACGGGCACGTGGGGGGAGGGCACAAAGTGTGTGGTGGCTGTGGCGGTCAAGTGGGAGGGTCACACATTGGTGTTCAGCTCCTGTTATATCCCGCCTGGGTTACACACACAGACATGTGTTAAAATAGGGGCCCATTTGGCGGACCTTCCTTGGGGCACCTTGATTTTGGAGGGAGACACCAATGCGGTCATGGATGAGGACCTGGACCGCTCTGGAGAGAGGCAGGGTCACAAGGGGGAGGCGGGCTTGAGTGGCTTTGTTGCAGCACTGGGCCTCAGTGATATTTGGCGCATACATCACCCCTCACAAAGATACTACACCTGTTACTCTGCACGGCACGGATCTTTCTCCAGAATAGATCATCTTTTGACCCAGGGAGATATTGGGCGACTTCGTGGACTCCTGTATCATGGCCTGGGGAATCTCGGATCATTCCCCAGTGGGAGTTACTCTTAGAGGGGTGGCAACAACTAGGGCGGCCTTCCCTAGAATTGACACATGGCGCCTCAAAGATGACTCCATTGCGATAAGATAAGTGAAGGCTCCCAACTGTACTTCGCTGATAATCAGCTGTCTTGAGGGGTCAGGCTCAGGCGCTGATTGGGGCCCAGAAAACGGAGGAGGCACTTAAGGTAGCACAGCTGAAGCGGGAAATTGAAGAGCTTGAACTGGAGATGGGGGGCCCCCTCGGTGAAGCATAGCCACGAGCTTGCCCTCAAACAGCGGGAACTTTGCGCATTGGCGGAGAGTGAGGCGCGGACCTTTTCCCTGGCCACGCAGCAACGGATATACGATGCCGGGGATAAAAGCATAAAGTTGTTGCCGTGGCTTGAGCGTAGGGACGGGGAGCGATCCTGGGTTGCAGAGGTGAGGGGCGAGTCGGGATTATCGGTATCCACCGGAACTGAGATAGCTGAGGCCTTCGCGTCCTATTATGAAGGGGTTTATACCCCGGTCTGCACCCGATCGGAAACGGATTGCGAGATGTTCCTGCGGGACGTAGCTTTGCCTACACTGTCGCTGGAGCAGTCTGATGGTCTAGACGCTGACCTTACGGTGCAGGAGCTCAGGGAGGCCCTCAATGCCCTCCAGTCCGGGAAGGCGCAGGGCCCAATGGGCTTCCAGTAGAAATATACAAGAGGCATGCTAGTGTTGTGATTGAGCCCCTCAGGCGATTGTTCCTCGAGGCGAGGGACGTGGGGAGACTCCGGCCAGATCAGCGATAGGCCACAATTGTGGTTATATATAAGACCAGGTAACCGGCGGACCGATGCTCGTCTTACCTCCCTATATCGCTCCTTAATGTTGAGGCCAAGGTGTTGGCTAAAGTCTTGGCAACAAGACTGCTCTCGGTTCTACCAGATCTGGTTCATGTGGATCAGTCAGGATTCATGCCCCACAGGAGTACTAGGCACAACCTGTGCCGCCTTTATAGAGTTTTATACATGACGGAGGACGTCAGCAACACCCAAACGGCCCTAATGGCGCTGGACGCCTCCATGGCCTTCGATAGTATTGAATGGCCATACTTATTCATGGTCCTGCGACGATTGGGCTTCGGGCCTGTCTTCTGCAGCTGGGTGTGTTTTTCTCTACACACAACCGGTGGCAAGGGGGAGAGTCAATGGGGTGATGTCTCGGACGTTCCCCCTGCGGCGGGGCACCAGGCAGGGTTGCCCAATATCCCCACTCCTCTTTGCCTTGGCCATGGAGCCATTGGCCCACTGGATCCGGAGGGAGCGGTCTTTTTGGGGCTTGGCCCTGTCTGATGAGTGTGAGGAGCGTATATCCCTATACGCCGATGACATCGTGCTCTATATGGCCCGACCATACCATTCAGTGGCGGAGGTGCTCCATCTTTTTGAACTCTTTGGCAGTTACTCCGGCTACTCGATCAATTGGGCCAAATCCCTGATTTACCCACTGTCGGGTCCCCCGCCAAGGGTCCTGTCGGGCTGTCCAGCATCGATAGTTACGGAGGGATTTAAATATCTGGGGGTGTATGTCACTAGGGACAGGTCGGAGTACTTCGTCCAGAATCTTGAGCCGCTCCTGGCACGGTTGGCATCGGATGTTGCCCATTGGAGGTCTTTGCCTCTTTCCCTACTGGGATGAGCCACGCTCCTTAAGATGCTGGCGCTCCAGTGCCTCCTCTATATCCTGCAAAACATGCCATACCTGGTTCCGAGCCGGGTGTTTCAACGGGTATATCAGGCCTTGAGAACGCCGCTATGGGATGGGAGAAATCCGAGAATTTAACTACGTAAGCTCACAAGGGGGGTGTACGACGGGGGGCTGGCCCTCCTGGACATGCAGTTGTACTATTGGGCCTCTCAGTTGCTGGTCATCAATGACTGGATTTACGGGGAAAGTTCGGACCCGGCCTATAGGGTTGATCGGTATGTCATGCCGGAGAGTAACTGCGAGCCCCTGTTATACTCGTGGAAGCTGCGCCAAGATCTGCCCTCGCATACCACTCACCTGTTTTCTTGGGGCAGGAGTTTCGAGGAGAGGGCTCCTTTTTCCATATTCTTTAGGACTGTCTGTACATTGTGCAGTTCTGGACAAGGGTGGCACGTACAATGGCAACGGTAGTAGGCTCACCGGTCCCGGTGGACCCTAGGTGGTTTTTACTTATGATTACGGGTCCGACGGACTGGTCACGCTACGCTGAGATTTGGCTGGCCCTGGCGGCTGGAGTGGCTAAGAGGAATATTGCTCGCTTATGGGGGGCGCAGGAGCCTCCACAATGGGACCAGTGGCAGCGAGACCTGGACTGGTGTCAGAGGGCGGAGGAGACTGTGTACAAGGCTAGGGGTGGTGTGAAGAAATGGAGGAAGGTCTGGGGTCCCTGGCGCAAATACAGAGCCCAGAGAGAGGGGGGGTGGGACAGGACTGATAAGCATAGATGTTCTATGACATTGTATCGTTTGCTTTCGAGGGCGGATAGTGTTGTTATCCTTGCACATGCCATGTATACATTGTTGTGTATTTGCTGAGTCACTGAGCAAAGTAAATAAAAAGATTTTTTTTTAAAAAGAGTGTTTTACGCAAAAAGAAGGGACATGTGCAAGTGGCGATTCAGGTACAATTATTAAATTAGATTACGTTCTTATTCAAGGGTTAGTGATGGAGGTTCTTTGACCCTACCCTTGATTGGGTACTTTCTTTAGCACCTAGTCAACTCCCGCTAAATATTTTACTGTTCGAGCGATTACTTGAGGGTCTTCAGAGTTTAAGCATGCAGTTATTGCTCGTCTGCAAGAGGGCACACTGAAATGGTTCCAGAAGTAGCCCTTCAGAGGCAGAAAGGATGGATTGCGTCTTCTTTTTGCTGGCTGCACAACCTGCAGGGAGCAACTCCTTCTGTCCTTAACCAGGGTGCGGCGTGCACGTTGGTAGGGAGGACTCCAAGGCAGCATTTTAGGAAGGTTCTTTTGATCCTACTTTTAAAGGTTTCTCCCAAGTATGGTTGTGGTTTTAGCAGTGTATAGTTGTTTAGTATGTGTGGGCATGCTTCTCAAGAGATGCCTTATTCTCCAGGGATGAGATTAATTTTGACATTTTGTTAGTTGTTCTTCGGAGAGACTCAAGAGCAGGTGTTGGGGACCATAATTGAGCTAGTCCGAGCAAGTCTTTGAGGTATTTCCCAGCTGCTGAGTGGGGCTTGCTAATCTCCAGCCAGATGTTCTAAATGCTGCTCTTCTAACTATTGATTGGTTGGCTAGACCAAATTCTAGCCTAATCTGGGCAGCCAAAGTATATCTGGGTAGGTGAAAAGTTTACCTATAGATTCTGGTGGAGGTATTGTCCAAAATGGTTAAAGACCTCCCTAGAAGGGCTTCCTTCCACATGCCAAGGTTGAAACTATCTTCACCCTAGCGATTTCTAAGATAGGGGTGTATGATTGCCCATTCAAATTCCTAAAGAATACCCTAAAACCTGCTAGTGCAGGCCCTTTTCTTTTTATTTCATCTATGTGTGACTTAAAGGTTCCTTTGTTGTCAAATGTAAGACCGAGATATCTGTAGTAGGGGACTTCTCCGACCTTTGCAGAGTCGAGGAACCAGCTGAATTTTCAACTTGTACTTCTGGAACAGTTCATAACTTTAGTTTACTTGGTGTTGAATGTCATACCATTCCTTAGTGAGTATTCCGGCGTGGCGTCAGGAGGGACTGCATCCCCACCTTGGTCTGGCTAATCAGCACCAAGTCGTCGCAACATAGCAAGTTCTATTGGGAAATAGTAGCAAAATTTGGGCAGCGAGAGTTGGCCATGGCCAGAGATGAAGGGAGGTCCACCAGAAACAAATGAAAGAGCATCAGAGCCAAGTCACACCCCTGCTTAAGACCTCTGGATGATGAAATGACCCTGGAAAGTTTTGTATATTTTCCATTGTTCTTTGCAGCAGTGGTGGTGCATTCCAGTTCTTTAACTTGCTCCAGAGCAGATTTTGTGAAACACAGTCAAAGGCTACTTTATAATCTATGTAACATAAATAGATTGACTGTTTAGTTGATTTGAAGCATCGAGCAGCAGTGTCAGTTTTGTCAGAGTTCCAGTTTTTTACTGAAACCCTTCTGATTGATCGGGATGATTAAAGTGGCATTGACCCAGTCAATGAGCCGGTCCAATAGAACACTTGCATAGTACTTTGCCTTGTTATTGATGAGCGCTATCAATCTATAATTTTCAGGATTTGACTTGTCACCACCCTTAAAGAGTGGTGAGATCATGGACCCTTTCCAAAAGGCTGGGATTGTTGCACCTGACAGAGCACGGGAAAATGAAGGGGTCATGTACCTGGCATACTCAAGTCAAAATATCACTTTTAAAAGATTCAGAAAGCTTAGTCCATAGACATCAATGGATGTGTTAGTTTTAGCACAAAGTACCTTAGATGCGTCAATAAATCAAAGTAGGTGCAAGGAGCAGGGGAGGTGAGGCACCGGAAAAGCATAGGAATGCATTGGTTCCTTATTACAGAGGCGAGGTGATGCATTGGTTCCTTACTGGCAAGGGAGGTGACGCGTCTTTTTCCGGGCACACAGCTTCAGTTCCTTACTGCAGTGAGGTATCAAAGAAGAATCAATACCCAAGGACAATGCATAGAAATTCCAGACGTGCTGCGTCGATGCGACAGCAGCAAAGCAGACACTGTTTCGATTTCAGAGCAGCTGAAGCAGGCGCTGCGTCGATTCCTCAGCCGCGAAGCAGGTGCTGCATCGGAGTTGGAGCAGGTGCCACAGACGTCTGTGACATAGTGCTTGAGACTCACACTGCAGTGATTTTTCTGATGTGCTGCGATGGCACGCTGGGGCCTGCAATGAAAACCGTGGTCCAGTGCAGGCAGCAGCGATGTGTTGATCTTTTCCAGCGGTGTGTCAAGAAAACATGCACTGGGAGTGAATGTACTGATTGTCTCCTTCAGATCAACAGGTTACACTTCCAAGGGCCCAGGAACTAGATTGTGCACCACTTGGCAGGACAGGACTCTCAGCAGAGGAGCTCAGGCACTTGCGGGTGAAGTCTTTGATGGCTCTGAGGCTTCTTAACAGGAGGCAAGCACACACAAGTCCTTGGGGAACCTTGGAAATAGGATGTAGAAAGCAAAGATCAGTCCTTTCACTCCCAGGACAGATGCAGCAGGTAAGCACAACAAAGCAACAGGCAGAGTGGCAGTCCCTCCTCCAGCATCCAGCTCTTCTTCCTGGAGGAATGTCCTCAGTCCAGAAGTGTTTTGATTTTGGGGTATCAGAGGCCCAATACTTATACCCCTTTCTGCCTCTGAAGTAGGCAAACTTCAAAGGAAAGTCTTTATAGCGCACAAGAACCTGCCTTTTCCTGACATGCCTCCATACACACTATGGGGTGAAACAGCTTTGTGTGAGGACAGGCACAGCCCTATTCAGGTGTAAGTGACAACTCCTCCCGCCACTCCAGCTCAGGAAGAACCATCAGCCAGGTGATTGCCCATCAGTATCCTTTGTGTGACTGTAAATGCACAAGAGCGCAACTGTCAGCCAACCCAGATGTGTATCCTACAGACAGGCAGAGGGACAGAATGGTTAAGCAAGAAAATGCCCACTTTCTAAAAGTGGCATTTTCAAACACTCAATTTAAAAAATAACTTTACCAAAAGATGTATTTTTAAATTGTAAGTTCAGAGACCCCAAACTTTAAATCTCTATCTACTCCCAATAGGAAATTACACTTACTATATATTTCAAGGCAAACCCTATGTTATCCAATGGGAGAGATAGTTCTTGCCATAGTGAAAAATGGAATTAGCAGTATTTCACAATCAGGACATGTAAAACACACCAGTATAGTTCCTACATTTCAAGTACACTGTACCCTGCCCATGGGGCTACCTTGGGCTTACCTTTGGGGTGACTTACATGTAGTAAAAGGGAAGGTTTGGGACTAGCAAGTGGTTGCACTTGCCAGGTCGACATGGCAGTTCAAAATTGCCAACACAGATACTGCAGTGGCAAGTCTGAGACATGTTTACAGGGTTATTCATGTGGGCAGCACAATTAGTGCTGCAGGGCCACTAGTAGAATTTGATTTACAGGCCCTGGGAACACCAGGTACAGTATACTAGGGACTTACTAGTAAATAAAATATGCCAGTCGTGGATAAACCATTCACTAATACATTTTATACAGGAAAGCACTTACACTTTAGCACTGAACAGCAGTGGTAAAGTGCCCAGAGTCCTAAAACCAGCAGAAACAAAACGCAGCACACAGTTAAAAACAAGAGGTCAGAAGCAAAAAGACAGGGGAAATAATGCCAAAAGATGCCAAGTCTAACAGGGCCCAAACAAATCAGACACCCTCAATGGGCATAAGGTGTGTGCAGGAAGACCCGGAAGCAAATCCACCCAGACTATCAAACTGGTTTGGCCAGATTTTTAATTTTAGGCAGGGTTCTGGGCTGGGTGTGGAATGCATTTCTATACGAGGAAAAGGAGACACTACTGTGGGAGTCTTTAGAGGGAAGAAAGAATGCCCTAACCCTGTTCATGGACCCACTGTTTTGTGCTGAATACAATGTGTCAAGGAGGTCAATGGAACCCTCTCATTGGCAAAGTAAAAATGCATCTGCTCCTGCCAATCAATCGACTGCCAGTGTCTTCAAAACCTTGTGAGGCTACTGTTCCCACGCTCCACTATGGGAGGAGATTACAGACCGTGTATGCCCTGTCCAATACTGCCTAGCATTCTGCTGGGGAAGCAACAAAGTATTTTTGGGGCATCCACCAGCGATAGAAATTAGATAGAAATTGCTTTATTTGATTTAATTTAAATCATAAAAAGAGCGGCATAACCACTAAAACACGTAAAATTCATGTGCAAGATACAGATTAATTAATAAATTCTCGTTAAAATCTGTGATACAACCTTTTTTTATTTTTTTATTTTTTAAAACAGAGTACAATTGGTTCCTTCAGTCTTGTAATAGTGAGTCAAGCTATAAGATACATGGGGGCATATTATCAAGGGATTTATCTCCGCTTTTTTGGCTTTAAAAGCCAAGAAAGCGGAGATAAAATTATCTCCCTATCAGCAACAGGGTGTTAACACGCAAATCCGCATGTTAGCACCCTTTTTCTCTACACTTCCCCTTGCATCTCTAATGAGATGCAAAGTGTGGTAAATGCTTACTATATCTTTTCCCCTCTACCACTGCATCAGAATGTCCTGTGACATCATGGAATGTTTAAGTGCCTGACTCTAGCTAGAGAGTCAGTTGGTCATCTCAGGCTGAGGAGCTGGAAGCTCTCTCCTGGTGGGGTTTTCTACTTGTATCTTACTATCCTGTAACCTGCCACCTTACTACCTGTCAATAAAGAAGGATCTACTACTACACCTAGACTACACATCATTCATTGTGTACCACATTTTGGCGACGATTTGAAGCTGATGAATCTACGTGTGTCAACTAAAGACAAATGTCTACTAAAGAATCAAGAAGGAACCTAAACAAACTAAAAGGTAACGCACAGCTAACCCCACCAGTGTCCTTTTCAACTTGGACAGCCTGCACCCTGGGCGTCTGTATTGTGAGTAAGCTAACTGCCTTTTCGCTGTCATCTGGAGTCTATCTGTTTCCAGCTACAGGAGCCACTGTCTCAGCGGGCCTGATCACCCTGTTGTACCTTCTGGCTTTCTTGTGTACTTTGACAGTTCGCCTTGGATTTATCCACTGTGTATTCAGTCTGTTTTCACACAGTGTGGACATTAACTTTGAGCACTATTTTGTTTACTCTTATGGAGGTCCCCTGGCGCTGGCAGTTCACTCTCAAGCACAGCAACCTTCGTCTGTGAAGTCACATTTTTCTTTTATTTGGTTTTTGTGAAATTTTCCTTTGAGTGTCACTCAACGTTTTCAGTGTGCCACTGGGATTTAACCGTTCTCGCAGTTTTAAGTATGAGTGACCGCCCCTCCATCACTTTTGTGCCGGCTTCCTTCAATTTGGAACTACACACGGAGCACATCTACAGTTTTGAGGGTGCGTGTGGCCGCCCCTCCTTCACTCTTGTGCCGGCATCTTTTTGTTGGAAAGTGCACACGGGGCGCATGTACAACTTTGGAGGTATGACTGACCCTTCGTGTTTGAATTTGAAAATGCGCACGAGCCGCGCACATCTTACCTCTTCACGAGCGGCGTCTATGACGTTTTTCTTTGTTCCTCTTGCCTTGGCTGCTCTCAGAAGTCTCACAGCAGCAGCGCAACAACGTGCCTTGAGCCATCCTGTGTGCGTCGTGCGGACGTACCGCCATCTTGGATTTGCATTACCCTTGTCAGTTTGCGGCAGCTTTCTATTCAGTTTCTCCCGCATGAGCGTTGCCAACCACGGTACAATTTTCAATCAAATTATAAGCGTCAGGCAGTTTCGCATTCGTTGGTGCCTGTTCTGGGACTGCCGGAATCACTGTGGAGTCGTTGCTTTTCACTAAGTTTCTCTTCCTCTACATTGCTGCGTGCATTCAAGATTTAACATTTCCCAGAGGGTGTACTTACAGGAACTCGGGTGACAGTTTACTTTCGTAACTCCCTTTACGTTTCTAAGCATCTACATTTTGATTTACGTTGCTCGTAACATTCGAGTCTTGCCATTTCAAAGAGGAGGTGTTTACAGGAATCCGGGCACTGTGGATGTCCCATCTTTAGACGAACACTTGGTTGGAGGTTGCCTACATGTCACCCTACTTAGTTTCCTCCTGTGAAGTCTTTCATCAGAACTTTTGGACAATTCTGGCTAAGAAGACCTCGGGTGAGATATCGCTCACCGGAGCTGAATTATTTTGTTTATTTTTATGCTTATGCTTCAACTTATTTGTTTTTCAGAGTATGTAGTGGGTTGGTGTGTATGTTGAGCATAATGTACATTTACTTTTGGGAGGTTGTTATATGTCAGTGGTTGTTTTATAATATACCCTAACATTGTGAGTTTGGGTTGAGTTCTTAAGGCGATGTTTTAACCCTACGATGTACCCTTATTTGGGGGAGAGTCTGTGGCCAGTCATTGCCATGTTTCCTTATGGTGTACCCTGTATATTTATATATATAGGTGATATTCGGTCTCAGGGTGTGTTTCCTGTGTTTCACTCTGCTTTACCAGCTAGGGTATTTGTGTCTAATTAATACCCCTTCCATGTACTTAGGGTTAGTACTTATGGTGTACCCTTACTTAGGGGAGGTTGCGGGGTAGGGTGTTTGAGTCTCATCTTACTCCATCCATGTACGTAGGGTTAGTACTCATGGTGTACCCTTATTTAGGGGAGGTTGTGGGGTTGTGGTGCCAGTCGGCACTTACATTTTGTTTCCTAGGGTCTTGTTGCTACCCTTTGGAGAAGTTACGTTGTGCACTTTCACGTGGTGTACCCTTTTATTAGGGGAGGTTGTCTGCATGTAACTATTTTGTTCGAAATTTTCAAAGATTAGTATCTTTGTGTACCCTTTTTTGGGGAAGGTAGTGTGCGTTGTCAGCGCCACCATTTAGTGATGTTATCTTGAACAATTACTACATTGTTCAATGGTGTACCCTTTAGTTAGGGGAGGTTGTCTGTGTTGGTCTAAGTTGCATCACTCTTAGTGGGTAGTCGAGGAGCGTAGTCAGCGCTACCTCTTGGTGAAGTTCCGCCACTTTTGTTAGTGTGTGGCCACTGTGTATTTTGTTCCAGGGGCGTTAGTTTCCTCTGGTGTACCCTTTCCTGGGGAAATGTTGTGTTCCACAGTTTAAAGGTTGCTCTTCTAAGTGTACCCTTAGAAGGGAAGTTGTTAGTGCATGTCATGCGCTAGTCTTTATTACAAAGCATACCTTTTTCTGTGTAGGTTACCAATTTATCTTATTGTGCTCTCTTCCATCTGCACACAATTTGTCAATTAGTTGATACACCCTACTTAGTTTACCAGGATCGCTACCTTGTTTTATTAAGGAGGGTGGATGGGCATGTTATGTAATTTTGTATGTAATTTTGCATTTCTTTCTACATGCCTCTTTTAATTTTCTCTCTGCTTTCACGCTTGAGTTTCCTGCTTTTCAAATTGTCTCTCTGACTTGCTCTTATGTCTATAGTCTCTTCTGGTTTCTTCTATTCTGTCTTAACTTATTATTTGCTGTTGTTCACTAACGGAAGAGGATGTGTGGTAAATGCTTACTATATCTTTTCCCCTCTACCACTGCATCAGAATGTCCTGTGACATCATGGAATGTTTAAGTGCCTGACTCTAGCTAGAGAGTCAGTTGGTCATCTCAGGCTGAGGAGCTGAAAGCTCTCTCCTGGTGGGGTTTTCTACTTGTATCTTACTATCCTGTAACCTGCCACCTTACTACCTGTCAATAAAGAAGGATCTACTACTACACCTAGACTACACATAATTCATTGTGTACCACACAAAGGGGGCTTTCCAGAGAAAAATAATAGGAGAAATGTTGTTAAGCGACATTTCTCCTATTATCAAGGATATCGCTAACCCTGTTAGTGATAAAAAAAAAGCAGCGCTAACCGCGGTTAGCGCTGCTTTTTTTACACCTGGTATTTTCCTGACTTAGCCATGATATCCTATTGAAGGTGGATATCATGGCTAAGTTTGTGAGCCCCTATCGTCAAGCTAACGCCAAACTTGGAGAGATTATCGTTGGTTTTCCAGCGATAATCTCTCATTTGGCAGTTAGCGCGAGGATTTTTATCACTTCTGAGATAAGCGTTGTGTTAAAAAGATGCTGCAACACCAGATAAGGCTCTTAAATAGGTTTGATGGAAAACATCACCAACAGCTGTCTTCAAACTCTGCCAACTCCTTCAGGCTCCAAGACTCATCTGAGACATGGAATCATGAGGAGTAAGTAAGAATGTACAAGGAAATGGAATGGCAGTATGTCACAGTACAAACCAAAAGAAACATGCAATGTACATTACAACACATCCCTTATACTAAAAGAAATGAGGAAAAGAACAATAAAAGGAAATAAAAACATAAGCACAATAAAACATAATGTGCAAGCAAGGATACAGCAAACAGAAAAATAGGACCATGATAAATAACCTAGGCGTAGTCTCTGTAGCGTACAGGAGCTTGATGAGTTCTCTGTGGAAACCTCCTAAAGGATACAGCACTTCAACCAGCAGAGGAGGGGGCGGAGGAAGAACAGTCAAAGTTGGAAGAAGTTGGAGGAACCACATGAGAAAACTTAACAAGCCTGGACATGCTCCATTTACAACCATTATGCATAGTAACAACATTCTTGTAAATATTAGTAATCCTGAAAGGACCCATAAACTCAGAAACACCTTTCCTTGAAAATCTAGGTTTTTTAACCAGAACCCATTCACCCACACTCCACAAAATAGGTTTGGTAGAATTCTTCACATCATAACGTTTTTTATATTTTTGTTGATAACAGTGAATTCTGTCCTCCACATTCCCCTTATCCAAAGGGAGAAGAGACTGAGAAGGAAGCCAAGAGGGATTTAATTTAGAACAGGCTTGCCTACCCCGTAACAAAAAAACGGAGAGGATTTTGAAATGTAATTGATAGTGGTGTGATGTGCCCACCAGGTATCACGCAATTCTTCTTTAAGAGAACTTTTCATGTCAATAGTTCTCTGCACGCACCCCTTGACAACACGATTCATCCGCTCCGCAAGACCATTGGCCTGGGGTGCATAAAGTGCAGTTTTAAGATGTGTTATGCCATGGTCTTTCAAAAAGGTCTCCATATCTGTGGAGATAAACTGCACACCATTATCTGTAATGATGCACTTGGGAATCCCTTCAGACACAAATTCATCCCGCAAAAATCAATGACTACTTTGGAAGTGACTGAGGCTACACACTTAGTGGACACCCACTTGGATGTATAATCAACAAGAAGAATCACAAATCTCTCAGATGGTATCAACAAATCAAATGGACCCATGATATCCAAACCCAATTTGGACCAAGGTTGGTCAGGAATTGTTACTGGTGACAATGGGGCCTTACTTACGACTTTAGATTTGTCATTAATGGCACATTGATAACAATCTTTAACCACATGTTCAACCTCGCTATCCATATTGGGCCACCAATACCTCTCTCTTAAGCATGCTTTGGTAAGACTCCTACCCATGTGTCCATCATGTGCAAGATTGATTAGCTTCGATCTCATTAAAGAAGGAGGAATTAACCTCTCACTTCTCATCACAACGTCATCAACAATAGTAAGTTTGTCACGAACCGACCAAAAAGGCAAAAGCTCCTTGCTAATATCTCTGCTGATATTAGGCCAACCTTTAATCACTACATTCTTTACCAAAGGAAAAATCTGATCACTAGATTGAGCACCAACCCAATCTTCCAAAGAAATGGCACTCTCACTCACCCAGGACACCTTGACACTACCTAAATCAAGATGTTCTGTCTGATCTTGTAAGGGTAAACGTGAGAGACAATCCGCAGCCTTATTTAACGATCCAGGAAAATATTGCACAATGAAATTAAATTCTTCTAAACTCTCACTCCAGCGTTTAAGTCTGGGAGTTAATCTCTCACTCTCCATGCATAAAAACACTTGTATTAATGGTTTATGATCAGATTTGACAACAAAAGGAATCCCCCACAAATAAAACTTGAAATGTTTGATAGCCCAAACAATTGCAAGAGCTTCCCTTTCGATGCAAAAATATTGTCCTTCAGCTTTTTTCAGGGCTCTAGAAGCAAATGCTACAACTCTTTCTTCACCATTATCCAACTGAGAGAGGACCGCTCCCAAACCAGATAAACTAGCATCAGTGGTAAGGAACGTCTTTTTCTTGGTATCAAAATGACCCAGACTAGGCAATTGACTGATAGTCTTTTTCACAATTTGAAACGCATCATTGCAACCAGCATTCCACTCAAAATGAACACCTTTTTTAAGAAGGTTTCTAATAGGCTCAACAACAGAAGCAACATTTTTTATAAATTTTGCATAAAATTCGGCTAGTCCAAGAAAAGATCTGACTTGATCCTTGTCATATGGAGTGGGAGCTTCTACAATACTCTTTGCCGACTCCAACTTAGGCTGTATTCCTTCCCCAGAAATTACATGGCCAAGATAGGTTACCGAAGTTACACCAACCTTACATTTAGCTTTGTTTACAGTTAACCCCTTATCAGCCAATCTCGATAAAACTGCCCTCAAGACACAATCATGTTCAATATTGTCCTTGCCAAAAACCAAAATATCATCTTGGAAAAAAATGACATTAGAAACATCACCCACTACCAATTTCATAATTCTTTGAAAACAAGCCGCTGCTGATGCTAACCCAAATGGCATCCTGACAAAACGAAACGCTCCAAGAGATGTAACAAAGGAGGTAAGATGTTTCGAATCATGATGAAGCGGAACCTGGTGGTAAGCTGAGGACAAATCAAGGACAGAAAATATTTTAGCCCCAGACAGCATAGTGATAGATTCAGGAATATTAGGTAGGGGTTGTCGATCCACCCATATGCATTTGTTTAACCCTCTTAGGTCCACACACATGCGAATGCTCTTTCCACCATCCTTGGGGGCCAAAACCACTGGGGCCAACCACTCTGATGACTCAATCTCTTCTATGACATTCAACTCAATAAGTCTAGAAAGTTCCTGTTTAAGTGGGGCAAGTATCATGTTAGGAACTTTCCTAACTTTATATTCACAAGGAACAGCATTTCTTTTAAGAATAATACGATGCTCAAAATCTTTCAGTAAGCCCAATTTGTCAGAGAAAACGTGGGGGAATTCATCAAAAAACATATTGGAAGAGAAGATTTGATCAATGAACATGACTTGATCAGAGGGTTTGAGAGCAATAGGATTGAGGATAATGCCTAAGTCCCTCTGATGTCTAGAGCCTAACAGATTGTCGCCTCTGTAAGCAACATAAATCTTACCAACAGTTTCACGACCTTTGAAATGAATTCTCATGACAGTATAACCTGATACTTCAATACGGGAACCATTGTAACTAACAGCATTAATATCAGGTTTAAATAAGTCAACTTTAGGAAAGGTTTTGTTCCAGTTTTCATTTCCAATTAGAGTGAAAGGCGAACCAGAGTCTGCTAAAACTATAACATTTTCCCCTCTAATTATCACATTACATTCAGGCATGAAGATAGGATCAGCATCAATGCTGCCATCACCCGTGACACTCGAAATTACCAATCTGGGAGTATCTGGAGAAGATACTGGACATTCAATGGAGTGTACTTTACTAGTGGATTTTCAAACCCTGGCATAGTGTCCTTTTATACCACATTTAAGACAGGTGGAAGACTTGGCGTAACAGTTGGGAAACGAAGAAGAATGATTAGAACTACCACATCTATAACACTTGATCTTATTTCGATCAAAAGGAATCTTTGTCTTGGGTTTTGCATAACCTTACAAATGTTATCATCTGAAGTAGTAAGTTGAATAGGGGTCATGGCTTGAGTAACCACATGAATACTGCTGGAACTGGAAGAACAATCTGGTGAAACCTTATGTTCTTTCATCTCTTTAGCCCAACCAGAAGTGTTTTCTATACCTTCAACAATGGCTAAAGCTTCCCTCAGGGAAGGATTTTTCCAATAAGAGTTTCTCTTGTACTCTTGAACTATTAGTACATCTGACTAATTGATCACGAATTAAGGAATCTGTAAGGTCCCCAAACTCACAAGTACGTGCCAGCGTTTTTAAGGAAGCTACGTAATTTCCAACCTTTTCCTAAGATTCTTGTACTCTCATAAAGAACTTATATCGTTCTAAAACAACATTGATTCTGGGACCAAATTAATCTTCTAACATTTTTAGAGACATGTGAAAAACATCAGAAGGTGAATCACCAGAACCATCATTTAAAGGTATTTCATCAATACTCTCATATATATTACGACCTTCAACTCCTAAGTTGTGAAGTAAAATAGCCTGTTTCCTTACAGCTGAAAATGTTTCTCCCCCGATAGCCAGTAGATAAGAATCAAATAGGTTTCTCCATCTTTTCCAAGGGAGAATAGGTTCACCCTTCTCACAAAGAAAAGCAGGGGGTTGAGTCATAGAAGAAGAAGAACTCATTGTCAGGGAAAATGAGTAGTGTTAAACAACTTATTGAATAAAAAAAACAAAGTGTGTGTATCACTGAAGAAGTAGGAAGATAAAAATGATACACAGTCTGAATCCAAGGAAATCCTGAAGAAAAAAAGAATGAAGGAGAAATAACAAAGTCAGAAATGCAAATTGAAGCAAGAATCCAAAGTGAATAATGCAAATCTAACCAGTCCAGGTGAAAACGCTGATGATCCGGTGAAAATTTCCACAAAACAGTGTATCGGGCGGTAACTAGGTAACCAATGAGGCCAAAATGGTGGCATGCATGCGTGTGACATCACCACGTCCTTACGTTACATGCAAAGCCAGCCGGGAAGTCAGGAAGAAGAGCGAGTGAACAGCACAATGATGGGTGCGCGAGTGAGCAGCGCGGCACCAGCGCGTTCGGGAATGGAGAGTGAAGACAGTGGAGCGAGGAGGGAGAGTGAGGCGAAAGTCGGAGCGTGCTTGAAACGGCAGGTAAGGCCGTAGGCAGTCAAGAATAAACACATAAGCTTCTCCCCAACAGTTGAGTGGAAAATGTAGCAAGGCAGACGAAAATAGGGGTAAATCCACGACAAAGAGGTTACCTGGAGTGGAAAACAGTCAATAGGCAGTCTAAGCAGGGAAAATAAAATCCAAAAGGCTGAGTCTGGTGAAATTAGTCTGTAGATCCAAATCGAATGAGGTCCAGTTGTAGGATCCAGGAAGCGTTAAAATGAGAAAATAAGTCCAAAATCCATGAATCCACAACTCCAGATTAAACTTATTCTTTAAGGAAGAAAAGTTAAAGTGGAATAAATAAATCCAAATCGAACTATATAAATCCAAGTAAAAGATGGGTTCAGGGTTAAGTGGTGATGTAGCTTGTCCCTTCCAAGCTGCCAATCGTCGCCAGTGTTAAAAAGATGCTGCAACACCAGATTAGGCTCTTAAATAGATTTAATGGAAAACATCACCAACAGCTGTCTTCAAACTCTGCCAACTCCTTCAGGCTCCAAGACTCATCTGAGACATGGAATCATGAGGAGTAAGTAAGAATGTACAAGGAAATGGAATGGCAGTATGTCACAGTACAAAGCAAAAGAAACATGCAATGTACATTACAACACATATCTATATAAATACAAATATAAATGCATGCATACATATGCATATATGCATACATATGCATGTTATTTACATGAAAGTTTGAAAAACACTATTAAAAGCAAAGCTAAAAAGCCACCTCATTACAAACAGAATGGCTTTAACTTAAACGAGGGCGAGATCTATTGCATTTTCAATGCTTGTTTACTTTGGTTCCATCAAGCAGGCATTCAGATGTGTCACACATTTGCCATAAATTCTGAATGTTAGCACTCTAGTTGCTCATTATATCACTGTAGTAAAGCTACTGCTCACCAGGGAAGTCTGCTGCTGGTATTCGAAGTGCATGTTTCAGTCTGCATGTCAGAATTATTTTAATGAAATAGAAGAGGATTTGAGAAGTCACTCAAAATGTGCCCTAATTTTTCTTTCTGCAGCACTAATCATACTTTCTATGGCAAAATATATCCTCATATTGTTCCTTTTTAAATTAAATGTTTTAAGAGTTACCACTACATTCCAATCAAGATGGCTTCTGTTGTGCCATACTTTTGTCATAAGTAAGACTGTTAGCGCTCTAGTTGTTCTTTAGAACACTCTGGAACATTCTCTCATTGGGCTATACTTGGGCTACATCTGGGTGATATTTGGGCTACATTTGGGTTCTTTTGTCTCTGGTGGCCATCTTGGGAGACTGCATGTCAGAATTTTTTAATGAAAAGTGAATAGGTTTTGAGAAGTCACTGAAAATGTGCCCTAATTTTTCTTACTGCAGCACTAATCATACTTTCTATGGCAAAATATATCCTCATATTGTTCCTTTTTTTTTTTTTTTTTTAAGTTTTCAAAACCTTTATTAACAAATAATATTGTGACACTGCTTTAGGCCAACAACCCGGAGGCAGGCAGCTAATGCGACATAGGAAAAACATAATGATAATCATTGCAATCAATTTCTACCTCTACTTAAGTATGTCCTTCCCCGAAATTATCTATGGTGTGTCATATGGTGACAATATCATGGGATACTTGCATTTGGTAGTTTCATAAGGCCGTTACAGTAACTAAAACCGAAAAACAAAACAACCCCAGTTGGCTAGCATTGCAAAGCAGTAATTCAATTCCATATCAAAGTAGAGAGCAAAACATCAAGAATTACACATTTCGAAGGAACAGAGCAGACTATCTCCACAGTATCCACCGTCAGTTCAGGTATGGAGCGCACACATCCATAATCATATGCCATCCATTTGTCTAGCATCCCATCTCTGGAAGAACCATCCCTCATTGAGGCCATCCACACAGTCAGTCGACACACAGGTCTGTACCTCCACGAGTTAACCAGTCAGCCAATGGCGCCCATATATCAGGAGGTCTGGATCTCAAGGGCATTAGCTCCCAATATGATGTCAGTTGGTTCTTACAATATATTGCTGATGTTATCCAGTTCGCTATTGTGGGTGGAGTTCCCTTCTTCCAATGAACAGCTATTTGCCTCTTAGCTAGCAGTAGCAGCATGGCAACCAGTTTACGAGCAGGCGTAGGGACCCCTCGCACATACCCTAGCAGTGCCACCAGGGGGTCCGGTGCAATGACTGAGTCTACCATGTTACTTATACATCGAAACACCTCCACCCAATAATCTGATATGTGCTGGCACCCCCACGTTAGGTGGAAGAAATCGGCCATGTCACCGCCACACCTCCAGCATTTTGCCTCGCTCAGCAGACCCATCCTCAGCAGCTGTTTAGGTGTGCGGTAGACTCTATGCAAGTAGTTAAAGTGAATCAGCCTCAACCTATAGTTTGGTGACAGATTCCCCAGCTGTGAGCAACAGTACTTCCATGTCTGTTCAGGTATCTCAGACCCTAATTCTGCCTCCCAGTCAGATTTCGAGGTGCAAAGTAGGATCGGGGCGGTGTTCTGCATCACTTTGTAAACGCGCGTTATTAGTTTACGGGGTGAGTTATTAGAGAGCAAGTCTTCTAACGCAGGAAGAGTGGGGGGAACTGCAGGAAAATCCGGATAGCGAGATCTGCAAGCTGCCCTCAATTGATAATATAGTAACATGTCTGAGGCAGTGGGAGTGTCGGGTGCACACATATTTTGCAAAGTGAGAAAGGTGTCTCCAGGGTACAGATCTCCAGCTGTAGTCAGGCCTCGCCCACGTGCCCTGTCCGTCACACCTCTGTCCGTAAGGGGTCCCAGCAGGGGGTTTCCCCCTAACGGCATCGAGGGGGCAAAGAGTTCCGGAACGCCCGCCCTCTGTGCCAATTTTGACCAGGCCCATCGCACCGATTCCACCGTGTTTACGTCCGTAGGTGACCTCTTATAGGGATGATAAACTGCGGCGTTCAGAGGTGTGGGCGCAACCATGTCCACCTCAATTGCAACATGCGGTTGGAACGGAACCGGGTGGTGCCAGAAGTGTAGGTATTGGGCTTGGGCACTGTAGGCATATAGTTCGAAGTCGGGCGCCGCTAGGCCGCCCTGGTCGAACGGGAGCGTCAATAGTTTCCAAGAGACCCTTGGCTGTTTTCCCGCCCACACTAGTTCCAAAATTGCTGTCCGGAGTCGTTTGAAAAAGTGCACAGTGAGAGGCACGGGTATGTTAACAAATAAATATAGAAATTTGGGCAATACGACCATTTTGGTTATTGCTATGCGCCCCGTTAGGGAGAGTGGTAGTGTCTTCCATCTTTTGACCTTCCCTTCCAGCCAGTCCATGGTCGTCCCATAGTTGGCCAGCCAAATTTCTTGTGTGGAACTGCTGAACCAGATGCCCAGGTATTTAATCTCAGTGGTTGACCACTCAATCGGGTAAGCTGTGTCACATCGCTTGGTCTCATCCGTAAGCGGCAGCATCACCGATTTCCTCCAATTTATCAAAATGCCCGATAAGCCTCCATATCGCACAAACTCTCTCATTAAAGGATCAAAATTCTCCTCTGGGTTAGTCATGTAAATTGTCATATCGTCAGCATACATTGATATTAGTAGGCCGCGCGACGTAAAACCTATGCTGCGATGTGTGTGATGTTGCCGCAGTCTGGCCGCCAAGGGCTCGATGGCAATAGCGAAGAGGAGCGGCGACAAGGGACACCCCTGTCTCGTGCCCCGCGAGATGGAGAACAGGTCAGAGCAATGGCCATTTATGTTGACGCGTGCCATAGGGTTAGTGTAAAGTAACTTAATGCGCTGTATAAGCAACGGGCTGAATCCCATGCGTGTGAACAGGGCAAAAAGAAACCGCCATTCCAAGGAGTCAAACGCCTTGGTGGCGTCGAGCAGTGCAGCAGCCGCTTTGTAGTCAGGGCTCAGGTAGTGCAATAGGCCAAAAAGCACTCGCAGGTTGTGAGAGGTCGAGCAACCCGGCACGAAGCCGGACTGGCCACACAAAGCTATTTGGGGCAGCATGGGCTTCATTCTGTCGGCCAAGAGCCTGGCATATATTTTGGCGTCCAGATTTATGAGTGAGAGGGGTTGGTAGGCATCCGGACAGGACGGATCTTTGTTCGGCTTGAGTAGCGTAATTATCATTGCCTCACGGAGCGTGGGCGGCAGCACTCCGATATCTACAGCTTCCTGAAAGACCCCGTGCAATCGGGGGGCTACAATGTCTATGTATTCCTTATAAAAGGCCGCCGTTAGACCATCTGGGCCAGGTGCCTTATCCGCCGGCATACTCGTGATCACAGCTCGGATATCTTCCACATCAAACGGAAGATCCATATATTGTCTCGCCCCATTATTGAACCAAGCCAGGCTAATCGTATCGAGATACATCTCTATATCCGAGTCCTCTGGACTTGTCTGAGATGTGTACAGTGATTTATAGAAATTCGTCATAGTGTTCAGTATGGCACGCGGGGTGCGCGCGGTGACACCACTTGAGTCCGTCAGTTCTGTAATAAAGCCCGTGCCCCTGGGCGCACGCAGCAATGACGCTAACGTTTTTCCAGCTCGCTCGCCCTCTCCATATCTCCTAGCCAGGGTGTATTTATTCAGAAAGGCCGTTTCCCTCTCAGCTTCCTCCTGATATTTCGTCAGTGTGTCCCTGAATGCTCCCTGAGTCGACGGGTTCGGGGATCGGGCTATTTCCTCCTCAAGTTTCCCAAGTTCTTTCTCCAGGCTCTCCAATGTGCCCCGGATGGATCTGAGAACGCCTGTTTTTAGAGCCATGCAATGGCCCCTAGCAACAGCCTTGAATGCCTCCCATAGCACTCCCGGCGAATCCACAGAACCCTCATTGAGTTCAAAGTACTCTGTAAGTTTCACGCGGAGTTCCTCACGGAACACCTGGTCCAGCAGAGCACGGGACGGGAACCTCCAGCTGAAGGGTCGCACGTAAGCCTGCGGGATCGACATACAGATTCTGACAGGCGCATGACCTGAAAGGGACCTCGGTAGTATATCCGCCTCTATGGTTCGAGTGTGTAAATCTTTTGAAAGCAGCCAATAGTCTATGCGCGACCAGGCGTGTCTGTGTGCGGTTACGCAGGTGCCCATTCGGGTTCCTGGGTGTAGGGCCATCCAGGAATCAACCAGCCCAGCGTCATCTATGATGTCAGTCAGTGTAGCGGCCGCTCTGGGATGATGGTCTCGAGAAGTGCCCTGTCTGTCATTAGCTGGGGAGAGTGCCACATTGAAGTCACCTCCCCAAAGAAGCGCCGCGCTGCCACACAGCTGGGCCCTATGCCATACAGTGTGGAAGAAGGAGGGACTGTCAGTATTGGGGCCATATACATTTACTATCAATGTTTGTGTGCCAAACAGCGTGCCGAGCAAGATTATAAATCTGCCCTCCGTGTCAATTATTTCTGTGTGAGTGGACCATTGTAATCCCTTACGTATCAGAACTGCCACACCCCTAGCGTAGTTAGAGTAAGGAGCCTCAACCACCACACCCCATCGACCATGTTTGAGCACGGAAGCCCCTCTAGTGGCTAGGTGCGTTTCCTGCAATAGGCATATATCCACCTCTTTGCGCAGCAGGTAGGAGTGTACCAAGCGTGCCTTTCTACGATCATTCATACCACGCACATTCCAGGTAACACATGTGAAAGACTTCACGGTTTAGCAATATATAGTATATTTTCCGTCACACTCGTAGACACACCCCCGCCCCTGCATATTCCAGTTTTAACTGATTCAGCCTCTAGTTTCCCAGTGTAGGATGCGACGAGCAACGATAACCTCCTGAACTGTCCACATTTTCGTACAGCATATGGTTTCAACATTAGCCTCCATACCAGAGTTATGCAAAAGCAAGACTCATCAACAATAATGACTATCTCCGCCCTACTCCTTGATACGTTCAGACTGCTTAGCCAGCAATTCTCCCAAATCCCACCCGCAACAACCCCCCAATCAGGTCGTGATGTAATCCCCTCCCCTCCCAACAACATACCCAACCATAACAAAGACCAAAGTTCGGGAATCTTCCCAGAGGGTACGCAGGGTGACCGCTACCAACTCCTGCACTTTTGGCAGGGTGGCCGAGCCATCGGTTACAACACCACATCTCAAGGATCCACCCACGCACACAGCAAGCAAATATACATACATAGGATGGCTCGACTCACGTGACCTCATCCGATCTCCAAAGATGGTGAGTGGTGATTTAGTGTCAGAAGTCCATCACCATACAGTCATCTCAATGCTATCGCAAGGAATGCAATCCAGAATAAAGGGCAAAGACGACAGTTTCATTCCACGTCGCTGAGCCGTTCAGCAGAGTCTTGAGTTCCGGAAGTCGAACGCTGAGCCTGTGCCTTGACCAGTTGTTTTGCATACTGAAGCGCCGCCTTAGCATCCACAAAGTATGAGGGCCTATCCGGGCCGTGGACCCGCAACTTGGCAGGGTAAATGAGGGCATATTTTGTACCAGTCTGTTGAAATATCTTTTTGGCCGGCACAAATTCCCTGCGAGCTGCTTGCACCAGTAGGGTGAAGTCCGGGTACATAGCTATATCATTACCCCGATATTGAATCTTCCCTTTCTCCCGTGCAAGGCGCAGTATCGCATCGTGATCTCTGTAATTCAAGATCCGGGCTAGGATCGGCCTGGGTGGGGCTCCCGGTTTAGGCGTAGGACCCAAAGACCTGTGTGCTCTTTCCACCAGGAACATAGGGGACAGTCCGTCACCAAACAGGTCCTTCATCATTTCTTCAACATAGCGTTCCATATTTGATATGTCTGTGGATTCCGCAATTCCCGTGATCCGTACGTTGTTGCGACGGGACCTCGCTTCCAAATCCTCATTCTTCTGTTGTATCAGGGCCAATACTTAATCCATGCCTCTCACCTTCTTTTCCAGCTCGGACTGCCCCTCCTCAGTTTCAGTGACGCGTGTTTCCAGCACACTCACCCTGCCGTCCTGTTTATCCATGCGCTTCGTGATGGTGTCCATGCGAGCGGCCATTGTGTCCATTTTGGCATCAATGCTTTGCAAGCCGGATTTAAGTTCCTCAAACATTGTCCTGACATCCGCCGCCGGGAGCTGAGTAGCCATGTCTTCTGCAGAGTCCTTGTCCGCACCCCCCGGGTCGGACGATTTAGGCGTTTTGCTTCTGTCGAAATTTATTTTGGGCTGACGAGTCTCCGGCTTCCCCATCTCGGGACCCTAGGCCAGCGCCCACGGCGAAAACACTGCAGAGCGGGAGAAGGGCTATCGCAGCGTCGAGGGCCCCAGACCTGCCAGCAAAGTCACGCGTACCTCGCAAAATGGCCGCCGCAGCTGTGTGTGGTCGAGCGCCGGCTCCCCGTCCCCAATTGCGTAGTAGGCGCCGAATTTCCTTGTCTGCTCCCTCCAGTCACCACAGCTTAGCCAAGTGTAGTAGTCGACACCACAGTATCGTGCACTTTAAGGAGATGCGGTCAATAGCAGGCGCTCACCGCGTCTTTCTCCCCATCCAGCGGTCAGCGCACTGTGTGTTGTCCCTTGGTGGGCTCAGCAGGACAGCCTCCTCAATCTCAGGCAGCACCGCTGCAGCAAAGTTGGGCAAACAGAACACTGCCTCCTTCAGTGTGTGCCTACGAGGAAAAAATGGCGGCTTCCGCCAGTGCTCACGAGCGGGGGAAGTGCCGGTCCTCGCAGTCCCAGCCGCGGATGCCCAGGCACCCTGTGGAAGACCGGGGGTCCCTACCTTGTCGAAAGAACGTTGCAGTCGGGGGGGCCACACCCCCACACCAGGAGGAACAGCGTCCCTTGGTCACCGGACATCCTCTCTTCGCCCACAGGATCCGCTAACCCCCAAGGACCCGGAAACCGGACATCAGGAAACCGGAAGCGGAACTCCTGCTGACGAACCCGACGCATCCGGAACCGGAAGCACGTCCACTGAGGTCCGCCGGGAACACAGAAAAGACAGCAGGAACGGGGAAACCTCGTTCAGCCCAGCGGACTCGTGGCAGGAGACAGCGAACGGCGCGGAACCCCCGACAGAGAGCAGAAGGAAGGAGGAGAGCGGAGAGGAGGCGGAGATCGGAGAAGAGGACGAGGAAGAAGACCTGTGGACGGAGGATTGGTGGCGACCTCCGGAGGTGGCTGGAGAGCGGCCGTAACTCGGATGAGAGTTACGGCGGGGCACGTGAGTACACTCTATCCTTCTCCGTGTCCCTTAGTGTAAATATTGTTCTTGCTTGTACCATACTGTATATAGAGCCTCACGAGCACCCTGCACTCGCCTTAGCCTTTAAGAATCTTATCACGAGCACTGTAATTACCTCCCTCGCACTTATCCCGGACACCTCCCCTCGCACTACCCTCCTGCTTGCGGATTGGTCTTGTCCCTACCTACCTACCCTCCCCACCTTCCCCACTTTCTTGACCTGGCCCCTCACTTCCCGGTGACGGTGGAAGTACTCAGCAGTCCTTACTGGACGGGACTAACCCCTGTACTCTCTTACTTATCTCCGAGGAGACCCAGCAACCGGCCGTACCCTGATGACATCAGCCCCGCTGAGGACCACAACCCGGAGATCCCCACAACATCCACACCCTCCCGGCTGGGTGCTTCTCGGCGGCGCTTCTTCCCCGGAAACTCTTTGGATCCAGACTTTGTGTACATTATCAAACGAATAAATCCTTGAACATAGCTCATTACATTCGGCCTCCCAGCCTGTTATTCCGGTCCGCCCAGCCCACAGTCTCACAGGTGGTGTCAGAAGTGGGATCCGCCGGAAGCATGGAGGCCGCTGTCAAACACCTAGCAGAGAGTCAAGAGCAGCTTGGCAAGATGATGGAACGCTTCCTGAAAACCGCGGAAGACGATCGGGGTCAACTCCATGACGTCCTTAAGGGACAAGGGACCGCTCAGGATCAAGCCCTAGAAAAACTGACCACCGTCATGGGACAACAAAGGCCCACTACCTCCCTCCCGTCAGTCGTCCTCCAGAAAAATGTCCCGGGTGAAGACCCAGATTATTTCTTTACAAATTTCGAGCGCCTGGCTCAGGCAGCAGCTTGGCCTGCGGATCGCTGGGGCCACTAGCTGGGGCCTCTATTGACTGGGGAACTGCAGGCAGCGTTTCAACAGGCCAATATCCAGGGCCTGACTCCATACCAAGATATAAAGACTTGTATTCTAGAGAGACTGGGAATCGATGACGAAACGTATAGGGTTCGTCTGCGACAGGCCAAAGAGGGACCCCAAGAAACGCCCCGGGCTCTCTCGTTCCGGATACAAGACCTGGCAAACAGATGGCTGAAACCTGCCACAGCTACTAAAGAGGACATCCTCTCCAAAATATATCTGGAGCAATACCTGGAGTCTCTCCATCCGGCCACCCAAAAATGGGTGAGACAACACGCCCGCCTAACCCTAGACAGTGCGGTGGAGATAGCCAGTGCCTATAGCAGAGCCCAAGAGCTACAACGGGTCAAAGAGGAACCACATCCACAGATTCCCCAAGGCAGCCACGCCCGTCCACAAAGACTTCCTCCCCCGGCCAGAAGACCTGATCCTCCTCCCCTGATGCCCTACCCCGTCATGCCTCGTCCTAACCCACCCGGTCCTCAGTGCTATCACTGCGGAGGGTATGGCCACATAGCCCGCGTGTGTCCCCAAAGAGAGGAGCCCATGGACATCGGGATGGCCCGGAATTATGTGTGTCTTACCGACGAAGTCAGCCCTCCGCCGTTCCGCTGCCCAGTGAGAATTGAGGGACACCGGCTGATGGCATTGGCCGACACGGGATGTAGGCATAGCGTCCTCCGACCCCAGGAACTACCCCATCTTGTCGGACCACCAACCGGAACGGTCGCTATCAAGTGTGTCCATGGAGACACCCGGAGTTATCCGACGGCACAAGTACGGGTACAACAACAGGCCGAGGAAGGTAGAAAGTTAACCGTCGGTTTGGTTCCTAACCTGCCGGAACAAATCATATTAGGCAGCGACTACAGTGGTCTTCCCCGCCTCCTGAAAGACACTACGGACTCCTTAAAGAGGTGGTGGGCGGAGGCCCCGTTTCCCCAGGGTACTCCATCAGCAGACTCTCCTTCAAAGCCTGGAAAAACCAAGAAGCAAAAGAAAAGAGAGAAAAGGACCTTCACTGGGGCTTATCCTGCTCAGGTTGATGTTCACCCCTGGGAAACGGACCGCGAGTTCCGCGCCACCCAGCAAGAGGACCCCGTGCTGCAAGAAGCCTGGGATCACGCACTGGACAATGAGGATCCCCTGCATGTAGGTCCTTACTTCTTTCGTAAGAACGGTCTTCTCTACAGAAAAGGGGGGCCTCAGCTCCCAACCCAGTTGGTCATCCCGGGATTGTTTCGGGATAAAGTCCTATATCTGGCCCACAGTCACCTGCTGGGTGGGCACTTCAGTGATGAAAAAACGGGGCAAACTATCCTTGCAAAATTCTACTGGCCGGGCGTACATGGTCAAATAAAGCAATACTGCAGGGAGTGCCCGGTCTGCCAGAAAAACAGCCGGTATCGGCCCCCCCGGGTCCTGCTCCAGCCCCTTCCTCTTATTGATGTGCCGTTCTCCCGAGTAGGGATGGACCTGATAGGACCCCTGTTGCCCTCTAGGACGGGGTGTAGATACGCCCTGGTGTTGGTGGATTATGCCACCAGGTTCCCGGAAGCCGTCCCCTTGAAACAGCCCACTACCCAAAACATCGCCAAGGCCCTTATCTCCATCTTCAGTAGGGTAGGGTTCCCTCGGGAGATCTTAACAGATCAGGGTACGCCTTTTGTGTCCTCCCTCATGCGGCAGGTCTGTGCACATCTGGGTATTCAACAGATCAGGACCTCGGCGTATCACCCCCAGACAGATGGGTTGGTAGAGCGCTATAACGCCACCCTAAAGACCACCCTCAAAAAGTTGCTAGGCCTTGAGAGTAAAAGGTGGGAAGAGATGCTTCCTCTTGCCCTCTTCGCGATTCGGTGTAAGGTACAGAGCAGCACCGGGTATTCCCCATACGAGTTGTTATATGGCCGAGCCCCCAGGACTCTGTTAGACATGGCCCGCGAGGCATGGGAAGCCGAGCCTGATCGAACCCGTCCTCTCCCTGAATACGTCGACAATCTCCGAACCCACTTAACCCAAATCAGAGAAATAGTGAGACAAAACATGGTAGCCGCTCAGGTCTCCCAGAAACAACAGTACAACAAAGGAACCAAGGCCCGTTCCTTTAAACCTGGAGACCTGGTATTGTTGCTTCTGCCCTCCTCCGACCATAAGCTGTTGGGACAATGGCAGGGCCCCTTCCCTATCCTAAGACAGGTGACTCCCGTCACATACGAACTCGATATCGATACCACCCGAGGGGTCACCCAAATATACCATGTTAATCTATTGAAGCAGTGGGTAGGACCCGTCCCTGTCCTAACAACCACGCCCTCTCTCCCCTTTGAGGGCTGTATTGATCCGGACCTCCCGGAAAGGAACAAACAGGGCCTTAGACAAGTCCTGTCCTCTGTGCAAGCAGTATTTTCCTCCATGCCCGGACACTCCACCATTGTGGAGCACGCCATTCACACCGAAGCAGGGAAAACAGTGCGACAGAGACCCTACCGGATCCCTGAAGCGCGAAGGGCGGTCATACAAGAAGAGATGACCCAGATGCTGAGGATGGGTATAATCGAACCGTCCAGCAGCAGTTGGAATTCCCCAATCGTTCTAGTACCCAAACCCGATGGCTCAACTCGTTTCTGCATCGACTTCAGGGAGGTGAATAAGATCTCTGCCTTTGATTCCTATCCCCTTCCTCGAGTCGACGAGATGGTTGAGCGCATAGGTAAGGCCAAATATATCAGTACCCTTGACTTGTGTAAAGGGTACTGGCAGATCCCGTTAAAACCCGAAGACCGACCGAAAACGGCGTTTTCAACCCCTGACGGTTTATTCCAGTTCAGAGTGATGCCCTTCGGGCTCCATGGGGCCCCGGCAACTTTCCAAAGGGCCATGAACCTGGTCTTACGACCCCATGCCAGCTATGCCGGGGCATACCTAGACGACATTGTCATTTATAGTGACAGCTGGGAACAACACCTACACCATTTGCAGACCGTAGTACACTCCCTTGGTAAACACGGTTTTACCATCAACCCTGCCAAAACCACCTTGGCGGCCCAAAGCGTAAAGTATCTGGGTTATCTGTTGGGAGAAGGGGTCATTCGCCCTCAAAACAATAAGATTCAGGCTATTCACTCCATACCCTTCCCTCATACCAAGAGAGAACTGCGAGCCTTTCTCGGGTTGCTGGGGTATTACAGGAGGTACATACCCAACTTTTCCCATATAGCCGCTCCCTTGACCGACCTGTTGAGAAAAGCCTCCCGAACCGAAGAGAAGTTACAACAACCCACTCCCCAGCTGCTTCAAGCTTTCGACCTCCTCAAGCAGTCCCTGTTGTCAGAACCCGTGTTAATCAGTCCTGACTACTCCCGTCCTTTCGTCCTGCAGACAGACGCCTCCGATCAGGGTCTGGGGGCCGTCCTGTCCCAGCAAGATGACAAAGGGGTCGAAAAACCGATACTGTATCTCAGCCGAAAGCTCTTCCCACGAGAGCAGAACTATGCGGTCGTGGAAAAGGAGGCTCTAGCGATCAAATGGGCTGTGGATAGTCTCCGGTATTATCTGGAGGGCAGGGAGTTCCTCTTGTACACGGATCACGCCCCGCTGGAATGGATGGCCCGTAACCGGGGCCACAACGACCGGGTACTTAGGTGGTTCCTGTCTCTACAGCCTTTTCGATTCAGGACCTTACACCGGAAGGGACTAGACCAGGGCAATGCGGATTACCTTTCCCGTTTTCCAGTTACGGCCAGCCCTACTAGTAAGACAGCTAGGGAAAGGGGATGTGGAAGACCGGGGGTCCCTACCTTGTCGGAAGAACGTTGCAGTCGGGGGGGCCACACCCCCACACCAGGAGGAACAGCGTCCCTTGGTCACCGGACATCCTCTCTTCGCCCACAGGATCCGCTAACCCCCAAGGACCCGGAAACCGGACATCAGGAAACCGGAAGCGGAACTCCTGCTGACGAACCCGACGCATCCGGAACCGGAAGCACATCCACTGAGGTCCGCCGGGAACACAGAAAAGACAGCAGGAACGGGGAAACCTCGTTCAGCCCAGCGGACTCGTGGCAGGAGACAGCGAACGGCGCGGAACCCCCGACGGAGAGCAGAAGGAAGGAGTAGAGCGGAGAGGAGGCGGAGATCGGAGAAGAGGACGAGGAAGAAGACCTGTGGACGGAGGATTGGTGGCGACCTCCGGAGGTGGCTGGAGAGCGGCCGTAACTCGGATGAGAGTTACGGCGGGGCACGTGAGTACACTCTATCCTTCTCCGTGTCCCTTAGTGTAAATATTGTTCTTGCTTGTACCATACTGTATATAGAGCCTCACGAGCACCCTGCACTCGCCTTAGCCTTTAAGAATCTTATCACGAGCACTGTAATTACCTCCCTCGCACTTATCCCGGACACCTCCCCTCGCACTACCCTCCTGCTTGCGGATTGGTCTTGTCCCTACCTACCTACCCTCCCCACCTTCCCCACTTTCTTGACCTGGCCCCTCACTTCCCGGTGACGGTGGAAGTACTCAGCAGTCCTTACTGGACGGGACTAACCCCTGTACTCTCTTACTTATCTCCGAGGAGACCCAGCAACCGGCCGTACCCTGATGACATCAGCCCCGCTGAGGACCACAACCCGGAGATCCCCACAACATCCACACCCTCCCGGCTGGGTGCTTCTCGGCGGCGCTTCTTCCCCGGAAACTCTTTGGATCCAGACTTTGTGTACATTATCAAACGAATAAATCCTTGAACATAGCTCATTACATTCGGCCTCCCAGCCTGTTATTCCGGTCCGCCCAGCCCACAGTCTCACAATCCTCTAATACCTATAATGTACAAGGTAGCTATAGATACATTATGTTACATGTTTCTTTTTGTTTGATAAAAAAACTACCACAGCGGCTAAACAGGTACTGAGGCCACCTATTTTTTCAGCGGGGTCACAAACTAAGGGCTCGAACCCTAAGACAGTTAAAACAGGGGGGAACGCGAGAGACTGCTGCTCCACAACCTCTGAAAAAAGCCTCCACAAATCCCAGTGTGATACAAGAGGGGGGAGAAACAGCAGCGAGCCCAAACGGCAGAGATGTTGATATTAATGCCAAAATTGGTATTGGTGTGGAAAAACCCCCTAATGATCCTTCGAGTGCACAGCCTATGATGGGGGTATCGGAGGTTAACAACGGTGACAGTAATGTTGAAGCAGCAAAAATATTGCCCAAAGGGAATAACCCCCCTATCATAGTTCATGAATTACGGCAGGATTTTACAAATGCTACTTGGCCAATATTATGCGATTCAACTCCAAACAATCTAGAGGGGACACCAGAAGCCCAGTCGGAGGGCACTGAATGCGGGGCTCCAAACGAAGCCGCAGTATTCACAATGGCCTCAGCAGATATTGAGTTGGATTCATATGAGGATTGTGAGGTTGAAACAGAGCCCGAAGATGACCTATCCGCCAATCATCATATGGGGGGAACCTCTCTAAGACTAAAACTAAGGGCAAAGAAAAATAACAAGGCTGGCCCCATTTCTAAACGGCCAAAGCTTAAGCCAAACAATAATTTAGCCCTAAGGAAGAATATCCCAGATAAGAGTCCGCTTAGAAAATGGATCGAAGCAAAAGGTTTGGTTAAAACCATGACGCTAAGGTTATCAGGAGCGAGCCCTACAGATTCTACGTCAATACTGATCTCCCCCGATAAGAACATCTTGATTGACCCGGATAGTATACTCCCGGGGGATCAGATAGAAGAAGCGCAATCTCAATCTCAAGAGCAGGATAACGGATCACCTGATGCTCCGGAGCTAACATTAACGCCTAAAAATAATGTTATACATCCAATTACTCAACTATCTAGCCACGCAATAGCTAGCCCTTCTTCTTTGGCGGAGCTTCCCTCCGGTCCCGTTCCAGCCTCTCCTTCATCTGTCATAACAAAAAACAGGAGAAACCCATTGATGAGGGACTATCGACTTCAGACCCAGTCTCAAGAAGGGAGGGAACTAATACCTCTTCTTTGGATGAAATATTAATGATTTTGAGCAGGCAACTGAGCAATCAACGGGCGGAAGCACAGGAACATTATCTACAACTTAGAGAGGACAATAACAAGATGCAATCCTCTCTATCCGACCTTACTACCAGAATTGGGGGGATTTCACAAGAAACCACGGAACTACAGCAACGGGTGCTACAGGTGGAGGAGTCAAACACTAAAATGGTAGGAGTAGTGGAAAAACATGACGACCAGTTGAAGATATTACAACTAAAGGTCGAGGACTTGGAGAACAGGCAGAGGCGATCAAACCTAAGACTTTTTGGTATTCCGGAGAGATCAGAGGGCTCAGATCCCAGGGCGTACATTGTGGGGGTACTTCAGAAGGCCATTCCTGATCTGGCAGATTGGGACTGGGACTCACAAATTCAGCGGGCTCACCATCTGCCTTTGTTTCAAAGGAATAGAGAAAACCAGTTCCCACGTCCCTTTCTAATTTATTTTGGTAACTTTCTTTTACGTCAAGCGGTCTGGCAGAGAGCCCGCCCTAATTCTCCAATAGCTGTAGGAGAGTTTACGTTTTTTGCACGATCTGATCTCAGCAGGGACACTATGGATAGGAGGAGGCAGCTCCGTAAATTGATGGATCCCATTAAGGCATGTGGAGGGCAGGTGTTCCTCCAAGAACCTGCTCGTCTTAAGGTCACGAGGAACGGGCGGACCCACACCTTCAATGATGTCAATGAAGCAGAGGCGTATCTTTCTAGCATCTGCTCTAGCCAGAACCAAAGCCAGACCTAAAACAACTATTACTTGCCCCAAGGGTGGTTAATAAGTTATTTAAAGGGAGGTTGTGGAGCACAAACACACAAAGAAAGGGAAGGTAAAGGCGGACTAAAAAGGGGGAAAAACAAGAAAAAAAGGAAGAGAAAGCATTTTATGTTTCACCTCACTTATTGTTTGCACAACGATGTTTGTTAAAAAAGGGGGGGGCAGGAGTTCTTCAGGGTTTGTCACCACACGTGCTGCCTCACCAACGGCAGCTGCCACTGGAGGGTGGTTCTTTCCCGGCTGGGGTGAGAGCCAGGGGGGCGGGAGGTGGGGGGACTCCCTCTCCGCAAGTTGGGAGCAAGAAGAGTTAGGGGGGGGGGGGAAATGTATTAAAAAATGTTTGCTAGCTGACAGGGATAAACACGGCGTAGAATACGACAAAGACTTTAAATTACTGTTTATTGAATGGTTTATTGATGGTTTTAGTTGCTCGAGAGACCAAGACTTATTATTTGAGTATCTGAAGAGGGGCCCAGTATTTCTACGGTTAAAGACAAAAGTGGTTCCGTCGGGTCAATCAATTGCTTTTACGTGAAGGCTAGGTTAGCTCATAACAGAAGGTAACAAATTTTTAAGAAAAAACAAATTATAAGAACAATCAAATTTTTAAGAGAAAAATTTTTTTAAGAGAAAACCTCTCTGACAACAAATAAAATTCGAAGTATTTTTATGAAAGAATCACATTAAAATACCGGAATTACTTCATTCCATTTCAATTCCAATTATAAGTGAAGAAGTGACTATTGGTGAACAAAGTGAATAGTGCAACAATTTCCGTGACACTTATTTACAAATATATACAAAATTATACATGAGAAAATGGGCAAGGGGAAATATTTTGGCGGTCAGAGTTCTGAATTAATATTCCAAGGAGACAGATGGTGACTGTGACTGTTCCCGGAGGGTTCTTGACCAATATTATGCGTCGACGTTTCGATCCTAGTGTGCCCCGATTGGTGGTCACGCGGATCTTTATCAAGACAAGAGAGGGGGAGATCTGGAAGGAGAGGTAAGTATTGTGTCAGAGAGGGCAATAACGGTTAAGTCTAGTTATGCAGTGTGGTGAGTGCATTATACTTACACAGGGGGAGGGGGGGGGGGGTTTTAATTGTTGGATTCCGGATACACAGGAGGCAGCAGTCACACGCTGTGCATAGGCCAATCGGTCAATCTGGGGAAGAAACCAACTGTGTTCAGTCCATTGGCAATAATAGCCGAGTCATTCACTTCAGGAGAACATGCAGTGCTTTCATGCAGGAAATACGCACACACATAGGACCTGACCCACAAAGTGTGGTACGGGGCGGTACTCGGAATTACTCAGGGCAGACTGTGGGGGAGGCATGGTATGTGAACACCCGGTAGACACGGGGATTGATTTATTCACACACTGGGTATTCAAGACCATTTATAATCAGGTCGGGCACTGCGTGATAACATGCAAGACTAGCGTACAATGAATGCACCCAGAAAGTGTGGTTTATGTAAAAGCCATAGGGATCGGTAAACTACAGGACCTGACATATATGGTGAAAGATTTGCTCGAGCTCTGGGTCGTAACATGCACAGAATATTAGAGACCCCAGGGTCGGGTTCGAGATGACCAAACTGGGTGCACCACAGGCTCGTGTACCCAAGTGAACACACTTATACATGTGTTTCAGGTAGCTTACCTCATATGGGGAACCGCTTTCAAATCGAGCGAGGAACCGGCTTACAAGTCTCGCAATCACTCGGTCAGGCGAAGGGCTGGGCGCGAGGACGTTAAGCACGTCTGTCGCCTAGCGACGCCGTGACGTCAACATGGCGCGTCATGGAACTGAGGTTAATCCTTTTAAATTCCACAATGTCCGCGCTTGCAGTATTCACTGACACCACACGGTGCAGCAGTATAACTGATCATGCGCTTAACCACAGAAGCACTTAACCACAGAAGCACTAGGCTCGCTTCCCCAATACCAATCGCTTTAATTTGATCACACCCCGTCTCCAAACGCGACCGGCACACAGCGATTGCGTTGCTTAGTGACCCAGGGGCTTGCCAACCCTATCCAATCCGAACCAACAGCGTTTGCGTTGCCTAGTGACCCAGGGGCTTGCCACCCCTAGCCAATCCACACCTAACCCCAAGCCGGTTCCATGACGCGCCATGTTGACGTCACGGCGTCGCTAGGCGACAGACGTGCTTAACGTCCTCGCGCCCAGCCCTTCGCCTGACCGAGTGATTGCGAGACTTGTAAGCCGGTTCCTCGCTCGATTTGAAAGCGGTTCCCCATATGAGGTAAGCTACCTGAAACACATGTATAAGTGTGTTCACTTGGGTACACGAGCCTGTGGTGCACCCAGTTTGGTCATCTCGAACCCGACCCTGGGGTCTCTAATATTCTGTGCATGTTACGACCCAGAGCTCGAGCAAATCTTTCACCATATATGTCAGGTCCTGTAGTTTACCGATCCCTATGGCTTTTACATAAACCACACTTTCTGGGTGCATTCATTGTACGCTAGTCTTGCATGTTATCACGCAGTGCCCGACCTGATTATAAATGGTCTTGAATACCCAGTGTGTGAATAAATCAATCCCCGTGTCTACCGGGTGTTCACATACCATGCCTCCCCCACAGTCTGCCCTGAGTAATTCCGAGTACCGCCCCGTACCACACTTTGTGGGTCAGGTCCTATGTGTGTGCGTATTTCCTGCATGAAAGCACTGCATGTTCTCCTGAAGTGAATGACTCGGCTATTATTGCCAATGGACTGAACACAGTTGGTTTCTTCCCCAGATTGACCGATTGGCCTATGCACAGCGTGTGACTGCTGCCTCCTGTGTATCCGGAATCCAACAATTAAAAAAAAAACCCCCCCTCCCCCTGTGTAAGTATAATGCACTCACCACACTGCATAACTAGACTTAACCGTTATTGCCCTCTCTGACACAATACTTACCTCTCCTTCCAGATCTCCCCCTCTCTTGTCTTGATAAAGATCCGCGTGACCACCAATCGGGGCACACTAGGATCGAAACGTCGACGCATAATATTGGTCAAGAACCCTCCGGGAACAGTCACAGTCACCATCTGTCTCCTTGGAATATTAATTCAGAACTCTGACCGCCAAAATATTTCCCCTTGCCCATTTTCTCATGTATAATTTTGTATATATTTGTAAATAAGTGTCACGGAAATTGTTGCACTATTCACTTTGTTCACCAATAGTCACTTCTTCACTTATAATTGGAATTGAAATGGAATGAAGTAATTCCGGTATTTTAATGTGATTCTTTCATAAAAATACTTTGAATTTTATTTGTTGTCAGAGAGGTTTTCTCTTAAAAAATTTTTTCTCTTAAAAATTTGATTGTTCTTATAATTTGTTTTTTCTTAAAAATTTGTTACCTTCTGTTATGAGCTAACCTAGCCTTCACGTAAAAGCAATTGATTGACCCGACGGAACCACTTTTGTCTTTAACCATACATGCCCAGGTTCTGAGGGACACAGGGTTACCCCTTTTTGGTACCAGTATTTCTACGAGCACTCAAATGCATGTAATAAAATGCCTAGCCTGGAACGTAGCAGGCCTCAATAGTAAAAACAAAAGATCTCTGGTGTCAGAAGAGCTAAAACTACACAACTCCCATTTTTGTTTATTATCAGAAAACCCACATCATATGGAAAGATAGGAAATTATTAAGTCAAATGGGATATGATACTCTGGTCTGTTCTACTTTTGGGAGCCCCACAAGAGGCGTTGCTATCCTTAAAGATAAGCGATTTAAGGTTGAAGTAATGCAAACTGCTCACGATAATGACGGTAGATGGGCTATTGCACAGATCAACTATGCAAACAACAAGTATGTTCTAGGGGTGGTTTATGGCTCAAATCTAGACGAACCAATTTATTTTGACCAATTAAATATGAAGCTTTTGGACTGGGAGGGGGAAATTATTATAATGGGGGATTTTAATTGCATTATGGACTATAAAATCGATACAACTAAATCGCATGTTCATCATAGGATGCACAAGACCAGGACATCTATATTGGATCTATGTCAGACAACCAATATTAAAGACGCTTGGAGATATCTGAATCCAAATGTACCGGGGTATACATATTACTCAGCGCCCCATAAAATGTGCACCAGATTAGACATGGCTCTAATCAGCGATAAGTTATTGCAGACTGGCTCCATGACTCTTTGCCCCCGAATAACCTCTGACCACAACGCTTTAATCATAACATTTGACACACTAAGCATCAGGACATCCCCCAGACCATTTTCTTTTCCTAGACACCTAATTTCAGACCCAAGTTATGTGACCCAGCTCAAAGCCTACCTCAACGAATTTATAAGCCTCAATAAGAATTCAACTGGATGCTGTATGGTTTGGGACTCCTGTAAGGCAAGCATCAGGGGTTTTACGCAGGCCTATGTGATTAGGCAAAATGCAGAACGAAAGCAACACAAGACTACATTATTAGCAAACATAAACAAACAAGAAGAACTTTTGGCCACAGCTCTACAGCTTAACCCCCCAGCAATTATAGAAATTAATTTAAAACTTAGCGCATTGAAAAATGACATGAAATCTAATTTCATTCAAAAAAGTAGCGCAAGGATTCACACATTTAAAATTGCGCAATATGAGGGGGGGGGATAAAATAGGCAAAATTCTGGCATACAAAGTTGCCGAAGATAGAGCAGATACTCTATTTTCTAATATTCGGGGCCAAGGGAACAAATTATATAATCAGCCGCAAGATATACTTGAGCAATTCGCTGACTATTATAGGAATTTATATACTCCAGACAGCCCTGTTGATACAGACTTAGTCCAGGAATATGTCAATGAACATCCAGTGCGCACAGAGAACATAATAGGCTTGGGCCTACTTTCTGACGACATAACATTGACAGAACTACATCAGGCTATTAACTCCCTACCGACCGGAAAAGCGGCAGGAGAGGATACGATACCCTTGGAACTTTATAAAACTTGTAGATCCGAATTAGAACAGTGAAATGAAGTCGATTCCAGAGTCAGGAAAGTGGTAGTAAGTGATTTATTGAGGAGACAGGTAAATCACATCTAATCTATCAACCTGGGTCGTAACTGTCATCTCATGGAATCCGGAGCACAGCAGTGTTCTTGATTCCATGCATGACACACAACACCACACATTCCCCTTCGTAAAGAAATAATTACAGGAACACAAAGAAATAATTAATAACGAGAACTAGCAAATATTACACATCGAGAAATTTTGGAAAGAAAAAACATAAATACAAATATCTGGAAAACATCATACAAAATTCACAGATTGAATTATCTATAAAGGTGATAGTCGTTAGACCAAACTGGAACATGACATTTTCTTTGTACACGTTGAACTGGCACATTGTCGTCGGTGGAACAGGAAGACTTAACTTCAGGAGAACAGAGAAGAGTTGTAGAACCCGAGAATTTCGTCCAATTACTTGCACTATTGGAAGACCTCAAGCCAGAAAAAACTTTAGACCCTGGAGACACATCCTTGGGCCACAACCACCTAGGAACCTTAACAACCCTAGACAAGTTCCACACGTTTCCATCTGAAAGCTCGACAACTTGCCTTCCTACACGCGTGATCATCAAAGGACTGGAATACCGAGACTCACCAGACTTGACATTCCTGCACTTCTTGACACGAACCCAATCATTGACACTGAACTGAGAAGGACCACCACAAGGAGCACGATCAACGTCAACAGAACTCCTGGAGCCAAGCATTCTCATCCAAGGTTGAGACAAGTTAGAACCACACCTCCTCCCTCTCATCTTTTCAAAAGGAGATAGGTCCCCCATGCTCCTGGGTGTGTTTCTGTAACACCACAGAACCTCACTAATGGTTTGTTTGCAATCTCTTCCATTTTGCAAGGCAAGTTGAAGACCTTCCTTAAATACTCTGATCCATCTCTCCACGATGCCGTTACTTTTGGGATAATACACTGACATGCGTCTATGCTTTATACCATGACGCTCCATAAACTCTTTCATCTCCAAGGATACAAATTGCACCCCATTGTCAGTAGTAATTGATTCTGGAAAACTCTCCCTTTCAAACACTTTGTTTAGGAACTTGATCACAACACTAGATGTTATACTGGAAACCATCTTTACCTCAGGCCACTGAGACAACTGGTCTACCAAAATTATTGCGTACATCACACTCTTATTAAACGACAAAGGACCAGCAATATCCAATGACACACTTTCCCAAACACGTGAAGGTCTAGATATGGGAAACAATTCACACTTAATATGTTTTTGAGATTTATCGCTTAAACAGCAATCTAGACAGTCTCTAACCTGACGTTCTATGCACTTGTCCATTGCTGGCCACCAGAATTCACTTCTAACCCTTCTTTTCATGGATGTCATCCCAGGATGACCTTCGTGAGCCATATCTAAAATCTTGGATTGTAAGTCACGAGGAACCACTAATTGTAGACCTCTAACCAAAACATCCCCCACAACGGACAATTCTTGTGCAACATGAAAGAAAGGGAGAAACTCATCAGACAACAACTCTTTACGAGGCCATTGTGTTTTTACAAACTTGCTCACTTCACCAATAACAGAATCATTATCACACGCTGACTTCCATGCATCCTCATCAATACAACCTTTGGAGACTTCACATATCGACACAACATTATCATCATCCTTATCTTCTTCCACAACATTGTCATCGGGCACGGGCAATCTAGACAAACAGTCAGCTAAGACATTTCTAATGCCAGGGATATATTCCACTTTAAAATGAAAGTCCTGAAGCTTGTACTGCCATCTGGCAATTCTTGAAGTTGCTTTGCCACAACCCTTGGTAGTAAATAAATCCACCAACGGACGATGGTCAGACCAAAGCTTAAAAACAGTGCCATACACATACTTACGGAAGTATTCAATGCCCCACCAGCAAGCCAGAGCCTCCTTTTCTAATGTGGAATACTTGCATTCAGCATCCCTCAAGGGTCGAGATGCGAACCCAATCGCCACCAATTGACCTTTTTGACGTTGCATCAATACTGCACCAACTCCTACATTACTAGCATCAGTGATGACAAATGAACTGTTAGCAGTATTAAACGTCGCTAACGCAGGTGCAGATATGATACTTTTTTTTAGCAATAAGAATTCTTTTTTGCAGTTATCATCCCAAAGAAATTGGACATTTTTTTTCATCAAGTTCCTCATGTTTACAGTCTTGTCGGAGAATAGGGGAATAAACTTTGAATAATATTCTGCAAGCCCCAAGAAAGATCTGAGCTGATCTTTGTCAACAGGGTCTGGAGCTAACTCTATGGCCTTGACTAAATTCATTTTCGGGGAAATGCCCTCCTTACTTATGGTGTGCCCCAAATAGTCTACAGAAGATACACCAAATTTACATTTTTCTTTCGTAAGTGTTAGACCACTATCTTGTAACACACATAGAACTTTATACAGAATTTCGGAATGATCAGATGGATTGGATGCGAAAATCAAAATGTCATCTTGGAAATACAAGACATTGACAAAGCCCTTAAAAAGATTATGCATGACCCTTTGAAAAACGGAAGATGCTGATATTAGGCCAAAAGGCATCCTCTTGTACCTAAAAGCACCCTCTGAAGTGATGAAGGATGTCAAATGCTTACTATCCTTGTGTAATGCTATCTGATGATAAGCATTTGACAGGTCCACAGTGGAGAAAATTGATGCCCCCTCCAATTTTGTGAACATTTCATTAATATTAGGGAGTGGATGTCTATCCACCCAAACATTTCCGTTTAAATCCCTCAAATCCACACAGAGTCTTACTTTGCCGTTGGGCTTGTGAGCGACAACGACTGGGGATAACCAAACAGAGGATTCTATCTCCTCAATGACGTCCAAATCACATAACCTTTTAAGTTCAGATTTTACTGCATCTCTCAAATGTAATGGGACATTCCTAACCTTGTGAACTTTTGGTACGGCATCTTCCCTTAGAATGATTTTGTGTTCAAAGTTTTTCAAAAGACCCAACTTGGTGGTCGAAAAAACCAAAGGAAATCTCTTTTCACATTCAGAGCCGAGATCAGACTCTACATTCATGACTAAATCAGAATATCCTAGTACCTGTTCAGGATGATTGGGATCTAACTTTATCATTAAGTCCCTCTGTTGAGGCCAACCCAATAAACAAGAACCATCTTTGGCTACATAAACCTTTGAATTAATAGTTTTACCTTTGAAACTAAGGGACGTTGTAAAGAACCCAAGAATATCAATGGGTTTCTTGCCATATCCAAGTAACTTTATGTCTGGAGGAGATAATTTTAAACCAGGAAATTCTTTCACCCATTCTTCACCTATGAGAGTGCGTTTTGCTCCTGAATCGGCCATGACATTAATTTCTTTCCCTCCAACATTCACGGTGCAGTAAGGTGAATCTTTTTCACCAGCATTGACTTCGTACACTGCAAAAAGAAATTCTTCTTCTAAATAATCGTCTTCAATTTCATTTACATGCTCATCTGAACTCCTTTTTTGATTAAAACCCTTACTCTTAAACTTATTCTTATTCCTACACATTTTGCTAAAATGACCCTTCATTCTGCAATATCTGCACATTTGACCAATTGCCGGACACTTTCTGTCATTTGCTAAGTGATCTGGACTACCACATTTAAAACATGCAAATTCCCTCCCTTGTTGGAACTGTTGGTTTTTGTTTCTGAAAGATCTTTCTTCAAAACTAGATTTCTTCACAAGGTTGACTTCGGCAATGTTTTTTTCTGCGAGTTCCTTCACCCCTAGTTTCATATTCTCAAAACGATGAGCGATATCTAACGCTTTATCTAAAGTCAGATCCTCAGTATCTAAGAGTTTCCCTTGAAGCTTGACGTCAGCAATTTTGTGAACCATTTGATCACGCAGCATCTGATCATGAAAGGTTGAATACTTGCACTTGGATGCTAAAACTCTTAAGTCATTCATGAATGAGTCAACCGATTCACTTGGTAATTGACCCCTACTCAAAAACTTGTGACGGGCAACTACAATGTTGACTTTCTTAATATATTGCTTATCTAATTGTTTGATTGCCTCCTCAAAAACATCAATTGTGTTATCAGAAGTAGATACACCATCTGTAGACAAAGGTAAATGGCTTAAGACATGTCTTCCTTCCGCACCTAAACAGTGTTTTAAAATGGCTAATTTACGTTTGTCAGTATAGTCATCTCCTCCAATAGCTTCTATATAAGCATGAAAGCCTTCTTTCCATCTTTTCCATTCTAACATAGGTTCGCCTGGATTAGGTAGAAATGGTGGCGGTGCTGAAAAACTCTCCATTTTAATGTAAGTACTGTCTTTAAAATACTATGATGGATAAATGTAGTTTTCTTTCTTCTTTAAATACATATACTGTATATATATATATATATTTTTATTTTTTTTATTTTTTTTATACTCTGGAATTAAAATTGTAGTAGTAGTATTATTATAAGTTTTCTTTGTAAACTTACTGTAGGATTCCTGTGTATTTAGGTGCATAAATTCAGTTTCGTTCGAGAAAAGTAATTAATTACGTGAAGACAGATGATTGTCATTGCATTGTGATGGTTTTGTTCCCAAAAAATGGCCGCCGTGCGTTAAATTGCGTGGGACGACGTTATGACGTCACACGCATGAGCATTGGCTCGGCTGGACTCGCGCAGTTCGCGTTGATGCCGGTATCGTGCAGGCTCGGCTCGCGCAGACGCTGGTCTCGCTCAGGCTCTGGTCTCGCGCGCAGACGCTGGTCTCGCTCAGGCTCTGGTCTCGTGCAGGCTCGCGTAGACGCTGTTACGTCACGCGCATGCGCACCGGCTCGAGCAGCGCGACTCACCGGAAAATGTAGATTTGGTCAAAATTACTCAGCTTCTTCCCACAATAACATGAAAGAATGGCGATTTCACCGTCATGAAGCTCACGTGGATGGAGAAATAGCGCTGACACCGCTGTTAACCGTTCGTGATCCTCCGCATCAGACGAGGTGCAACGATGCAGGTAGGGACTCCAGGTTGGATTGTGGTTCTTGTCCGATCGTCGCCAGTGAAATGAAGTCGATTCCAGAGTCAGGAAAGTGGTAGTAAGTGATTTATTGAGGAGACAGGTAAATCACATCTAATCTATCAACCTGGGTCGTAACTGTCATCTCATGGAATCCGGAGCACAGCAGTGTTCTTGATTCCATGCATGACACACAACACCACAAACAGCTATTACTCGAAGTCATGCAATCAATCGGGTTAAATGGAACGGCCCCCAAATCCTGGAACAGGACAAAAATAATCTTTTTTTTAAAGAAAGGCAAGCCCAAGGAGGAGAGAGGGTCATATCGACCCATCTCCCTGATTAATACTGATGCGAAAATATTTGCTAAAATTATGGCACTCAGATTAGCCCCAGTTATGCCCAAAATAGTCAACCCAGAACAACACGGGTTTATCTCCGGGAGAGATACAACTACACATGTAAATATGGCTATTACGGCGTTCGATGTCGCGGAGACCGAGTCCACCCCACTCGGCATGATCTTATTAGATGCTGAAAAAGCTTTTGACCGAGTGGGGTGGGACTATCTCTGGAGTGTGTTGTCTAAAATGGGTTTCGGGGAAAACTTTCTGAAGGGTATAAAAGCACTTTATGACAAACCAACTGCATGCGTTAGCTATGGGGGCCTGACCTCATCAGAATTTCCCATCAAGCGTGGGACTCGTCAAGGATGTCCTCTCTCACCCCTTTTATTTGCCCTCTCATTAGAACCATTTTTGCTAGCCCTCCACTCTCAAATCTTGATTGTGCCCTTCAGCTCCGGCCCACAGGAGTTGAAAATGACAGCTTATGCGGACGACATCGCCGTATACACTACTGACTTTGCCGATGCACTGAAAGGAATATCTATAGAGGCTGGGAAATTCGGGAAGGTGACAGGCTACAAGCTTAACCGACAGAAGACTCAAGTTATATCTAACTACTCCCCAAATACGGCTATCCCCGAGATCTGTAAGGAAGCAACCTACTTAGGGGTTAAACTAACGGCCAGACTACAAGATATCAATAATATAAATTATAATGATTTGATCAAAAAAACTACTCTTCTACTGAATAAATGGAATAGACTGCCCTTGAACCTGATTAGTAGAATCAATCTTATTAAGATGAAGGTCTTGCCAAAGTTTGTTTATTTATTCCGATCTATCCCACTTGCATTAAATAATAAATTTTTTCAGCACCTAGAGGGGATCTTGAGTAGCTTTATATGGAGTTACAAGAAGGCTAGAAGGTCACTAAAAATGTTGAAAAATAATACAAACAAGGGAGGGCTGAACTTTCCAGATGTCAAATTGTATTTCTGGTCTGCGTTTTTTACACGCCTACGCTCTCTATTGTATGGGGACAGAGCTCTTTTTTTCTATTTTTTATGTTGAAACAAGATTCACAATCTTTTTTGCTTAGAGTTAATGACCCGAACTATTACAAGCGGGTGAGATTTAAGACTGCTAGAGATATTGTTAGGATTTGGGGTAATGTACTTAAATATTGTAAAACAACTTTTTTTCACCCGAAATTGCCACTGTGGGGCAACCCAGGACTTCCGGCTATTTTCACGGATACTATTACTTATAATTGGGCGTCACTTGGGATCAAGGTATTGGCGGATCTGTACGGCATACAGGTTTTTTTAGAATTCAATACGCTTAAACAGATATATGATATACCGGAAACCACAAGGTATAAACACCTGCAAATACACGACTACTTAATCAATAATAAAAAGATTCTCAATATCACCGAATGTGACATATGGACCTGTCTTTATTCAAACAAAAATAAATCAGTTATTAGCGAAGCCTATAAAACACTTAGTACCTTTAAAACGAATGACGGCGATAAATTGGCTGTGAAGTGGAGCACTCAACTAGGTTTAAATATTACTCCAAATCAGATCGAGCATTCTCTGGTTAACATTAACAACCTTGTACGGTCATCCAGCCTTCGGCTACAACAATTTAAAACGACCTGTATGCTTTACTACACACCTGAAAGAATCTCTAGATGGTCCTCCAATGCCTCTTTTAGCAACCGTACTAAATGCCCTAAATGTCTAACCGAGGCAGTTAACCTAGTACATATGTTGTACTCCTGCCCCAAACTTAGGATCTTTTGGGAGGATATACAGAACGTCTTTAGATTAAAAAATATCTCGCTACCCACCATTACGGCGGCCTCGGTCCTACTAGACTTTAATTCTTCTTCACCCCCACAATCAGCCCTAGCCACTATACTTATCTCCTGTGCCAAACTAACCTTGGCTAGGGCTTGGACTGATTTGGAACCACCAACGGTCTGGAAGTGGTGGACACTAGTAACAGAGATACACGCCATGGAGTTAGCTCTAGCAAATCTCAGGGGAACACGCTCACTGATTAAATTTAACAGAAACTGGGGTACTTTTCTAGAGTAAAATAAAAAATATATATATATATATTTTTTTTTTGGTCTCTGTTCCCCTTACAAAGAAGAATATGTTTATAGATTGATCTTGTAACAGGAACCTTTCTACTGTCTCCATATATCAAAGTATTTGGTTTATAACATATATACTCTGATGTCTCTCTGTACATGTATGAAACCATCTATGTATACTTTGTCTTTTTTCCTTTTTTTTTTTTTTGTCAGCTGGCAAACAAGAATAAAAATATTTAAAAAAAAAAAAAAGATAAAAAAACTCTATGAAGTTCTTTTTTGTTTTTTTTGTTAAAAAAAAAGCTAAAATATTGAGTTTTCGGATCTAGATTTTCTATTATCCAATCCTTTGGGGCAACCCATTTGTAAATAATATTTAGGACGTAATATGTTTGTCAGATGATACTTAGTCCGAGTTATTCTGGTCTCCGAACTTCAAGCTTAAAGTACTTTTAACTTCTGTGCACAAAAGGATATTTAATTTCTCACAATTCATCATGAGTATTATGATCCAGCTGTATCAGATTTTTAATCCCTGTCATGTAAGCAGAGCAGGTCAGCCATACTGAAACTTTCCCTAATTCAGCTGGCAGATGTGAGACCTCTTGACACCCCTCCTTTTATATTGCTCAGTAGGTTCAATAGGTGGGTGGCTAACAACAGGGCAGAGTGTCTGACATTTGCCGGGCTGCAACTTGAGTTTCACAATTAAACTTTTGTTTCCAATTATAATGTGAATGTTTCTGCTGCTTTATTGCAGCGGCTGTGCAGCAGCATCTTCCTCTCCTTCCTCTTGGGTACATACATTTAGAGAGCTCTGTGGATATCTCACTACCTTGCTAGAAATGCAAGCTGCAAGACAAGGTGGATGTTTGCCGAAAGACATTAGGAATTCTCAACACCAAGGCCCTTATTGTAAGCGGGCTGACAAATTCTGGTACGTGCAGTAATTCCTGTTTTTGCTCATGTCGTAATTTGGAATGTTGTGGTCATTACTATACCACTCACTATTCTCCTCAAGGAAATTTCAGCATCCCAACATCTGGCTGGGGAAAACTCCCAATAAATACCAATACATGCAGAATTTAGTATGACGAGTACCAAGTTCCAAATGTGAGCACCTGTTAACTATCTGAATTGCATACCTGCCAACAGGGCCCGACTGGCCATAGTGGTCACCGGGCATTTCCCCTGTGGGCCGCCAGGGTAGGGGGGCTGGTTTTAGACCCCTGGGGGCTGTTTTTGTTACCAGGCCGGTGGGCCTGTTTTGCACTCTAGCTGCAATACTTGCCCCAGCATCAAAAGCGTCACAAAATTTTTCTTGTGCTAGCAACACCCACCTCCCCTCCCAAACTTCCCCCTCCCCCGTGGGCCGATTGAGCTCTTTGCCAGGACCGGTTTCGGTTCCAATTCCGGCCCTGCCTGCCAATCTACAAATGAATGCCAATCAATCAATCAATCATATCACTTGTATAGCGCGCTACTCACCCGGAAGGGTCTCAAGGCGCTTGGGGGAAGGGGGCCGCTACTCCTCGAACAGCCAGGTCTTGAGTTGTCTTCTGAAGGCGAGGTGGTCCTGGGTCAGCCGAAGGTGGATGGGGAGGGAGTTCCATGTCTTGGCCGCTAGGTAGGAGAAGGATCTGCCTCCGGCGGTGGCTCTTCGGATGCGTGGTACGGCGGCGAGGGCGAGGCTAGCGGATCATAGCTGGCGGGTGGGCGTGTGGAAGGTCAGGCGGTCGTTGAGGTACTTGGGGCCCAGGTCGTGGAGAGACTTGTGTGCGTGGGTGAGGAGCCTGAACGTGATCCGCTTGTTGACGGGGAGCCAGTGCAGGTTCCTCAGGTGGCCGGAGATGTGGCTGCGTCGAGGGATGTCTAGGATGAGTCGGGCGGAGGCGTTCTGGATGCTTTGTAGTCTTTTTTGTAGCTTGGCTGTGGTTCCGGCATAGAGGGTGTTTCCGTAGTCCAGCCGGCTAGTGACAAGGGCCTGGGTGACCATCTTCCTGGTTTCGATCGGGATCCATCGGAAGATCTTGCGGAGCATGCGGAGGGTGTGAAAGCATGAAGAGGAGACGGCGTTGACTTGTCTGGTCATGGAGAGGGAGGAGTCCAGGATGAAGCCCAGGTTGCGTGCATGGTCTGTTGGCTTGGGAGCGGTGCCCAGGGCGGGGGGCCACCAGGAGTCGTTCCAGGCGGAGGGTGATGGTCCAAGGATGAGGACTTCCGTCTTGTCTGAGTTCAGTTTCAAGCGGCTGTTCTTCATCCACTCGGCGACGTCTTTCATCCCTTCGTGGAGGCTGGTTCTGGCGGTGTCGGGGTCTCTGGTGAGGGAGAGGATCAGCTGGTTGTCATCGGCGTAGGAGATGATGTTGAGGTTGTGTCGGCGTGCGATGGCTGCGAGGGGTCTCATGTAGACGTTGAAGAGGGTGGGGCTGAGTGATGATCCTTGCGGGACGCCGCAGATGACTTCGGTGGCCTCGGAACGAAACGGGGGGAGGCGGACTCTCTGTGTTCTTCCAGCTAGGAACGAGATGATCCACTTCAGTGCCTTCTCTTGGATGCCGGTGTTGCTGAGGCGCTGGACTAGGGTGCGGTGGCGGACAGTGTCGAACGCTGCAGAGAGGTCCAGGAGGATGAGTGCCGCTGTTTCCCCGTTGTCGAGCAGGGCTCGGATGTCGTCGGTGGCTGCGATGAGGGCGGTCTCGGTGCTGTGGTTGGCTCTGAAACCGGTTTGCGAGGGGTCGAGGGATCCATTAGTCTCGAAGAAGGCGGCCAGCTGTCTGTTGACGGTCTTCTCGATGACTTTGGCAGGAAAAGGGAGGAGCGAGATGGGGCGGAAGTTCTTGAGGTCGGTGGGGTCCGCTGTTGGTTTCTTCAGTAGGGCGCTGAGCTCGGCATGCTTCCAGCTCTCCGGGAAGGTGGCGGTGTCGAAGGAGGTGTTGATGATGTCTCGGAATTGGGGTGCGATGGTGGAGACGGCTTTGTTGAAGATGTGGTGGGGGCATGGGTCAGTCGGAGATCCGGAGTGGATGGTGTTCATCGTGCGGGCTGTGTCTTCGGTGGTCACTGCGGTCCAGGTGTGGAGGGTGGCGGTGGGGTGAGTTGGTTCGACGGTTGGGTGTGAGGATGGTGTGCCAAAGCTGTTGTGGATGTCGGCAATCTTGCGGTGGAAGAACGAGGCGAGGGAGTCGCAGATATCTTGTGAAGGGGTGATGTCATTGTTGCTGGTTCTGGGGTTGGAGAACTCCTTGACGATGCTGAAGAGTTCCTTGCTGTCATGGGCGTTGTTGTCCAGTCGATCCTTCAGTGATTTCTTCTTGGTGGTGCGGATGAGCTGGTGGTGCTTGCGGGTCGCGTGTTTGAGGACGGTCATGTTGTCAGTGGTCCGGTCAAGGAGCCAGGCTTTCTCGAGGGTGCGGCAGGTCTTCTTGGAGTCCTTGAGTTCATCGGTGAACCATGGGGCCTTCTTGCTTCTGGGTTTGCTGGGGGGGTTCTTCAGTGGTGCGAGGTCGTCGGCGCAGGCGGTCAGCCATTGCGTGAAGTTGTGGGCTGCTTCGTTGGGGTCCGGTGTGCTGGCAGGTGGGTTCTGGCTGAGGGAGGCAGTGAGCTGGTCAGCGGTGATCTTGCTCCAGCTCCTGTGAGGAACCTGTTTCGGGTGGTGGTGGGTGGTGGTTTTTCTGAAGCTGAAGTGGACGCAGCTGTGGTCGGTCCAGTGAAGTCCCGTGGAGTGGCTGAAGGCGATGTGCTTGCTGGATGAAAAGACGGGGTCGAGCGTGTGGCCGGCGTAGTGGGTGGGGGTGTTGACCAGTTGCTTGAGTCCGAGGTTGGCGAGGTTGTCCAGCAGGGTGACGGTGTTGCGGTCCTTGTTGTTCTCCAGGTGGAAGTTGAGGTCCCCTAGGAGGATGTAGTCGGCGGAGGGGAGGGCGTGTGGGCTGATGAAGTCCGTGATGTCTTCGCAGAATTGTGTGCGTGGTCCTGGGGGTCTGTAGAGGAGGGTTCCTCTGAGGGTCGTCTTTGGGTCGGTGTGGATCTGGAAGTGGAGGTGTTCGGCGGCGGTGTGGGTGTCATCGGCGTCGGTCGTGATGCGGATGGTGTTCTTGTGGACGATGGCGATGCCTCCTCCCGTCTGGTTGACGCGGTCCTTCCTGATGATCTTGTATCCATCCGGGATGCCGATGGCGATGTCGGGGGCTGAGGAGGCGTTCATCCATGTTTCAGTGAGGAAGGCGACGTCTGGTGATGTAGTGTCGAGCAGGTTCCAGATTTCGACGGCGTGTCTGTGGACGGAGCGGGTGTTGAGCAGGATGCACTTGAGGTAGTTGCCGATGGTGCTTGGCTTGGCGGGCGCGGTGCATGTTCGGAGGCAGATGAACTTGCAGGTTGTGCAGGTGAAGGGTCTGTGGAAGCGTTTCGGGGCGGCTCGGCAGCAGGTGGGCTTCCGGCCTGTATTGAGTGCGTTGAGGGCCGCTGCGTCGTAGGGTTGTCGGGTCGTCTTGCATCGGTGGGGGCCAGGGGTCCTGGTGCTGGGCGCGGTCCAGGCGCGGACGGGCGCAGACGGGCTTGCCTTAGGCGCGACCGCTGCGCAGCCTCGCAGCGGCCTCCATTTATGGGTATCTGGGGGAGGAGGGGTCAGCTGGGAGGTGGGCTGCGGGAGGGTAGGCGGGGAAGAAACCGATTTGCGGGCAAAACGGCGGGAAAGGGAGGCGGGGTGGGACGAGAAAAGAGTGAGGGGGGAATCTGTGGAGAAAAAAAGGGGGTGAACAGAGGCACACAGAGAGGTCAAAAAACGAAGGGGAATCTGTGGAGAAAAAAGAGGGTGAACAGAGGCACGCAGAGATGTCAAAAAGCGAAGGGGAATCTGTGGAGAAAAAAGAGGGTGAACAGAGGCACGCAGAGAGGTCAAAAAGCGAAGGGGAATCTGTGGAGAAAAAAGAGGGTGAACAGAGGCACACAGAGAGGTAAAAAAACAAAGGGGAATCTGTGGAGAGAAAAGAGAGTGCAAAAAACTGGCAGATGGCGGAGAGCACTGGTGGCGCTGCACGAGGCAGGGGGAGCGACCTACCCTTGGGTCACTGTGTGAGAAGGGGGTGGGGCCTCGTGCAGGGAGCTGCCTAAGAGGCACTCTGCCCCTTGCCAAGGCCCCCTCACCCCCCCCCCCCCACACGTGCCTCTCCCAGAAAAATGAAAGCTAAGGGTCATTGAGGCCGTCATTGATGTCCTGGGTGTTTTCACGCCTCTTAATGGACATCAGCTGCTTAAGCCTCCGAAAATGAGCTGAAAATCCCCTGTTTACAGTGGTTTTTGTCTGTTTTTTCCTGCCACTTTGCGATATCTGCTCCTCACTGGGTGACAAATACGGATTTTACATTTACCATGTGAAGGGAGCTGAAATCGTGTAACACACGGTGGTGCCGTGTGATTTGGCAGTATGTTTAGTGCACCTGGTAAATATCTTGCAATGCGGTGTTAGTATTTAACAGGTGTTGTAAATACTTATCCTAATTCCGATAAAAAAATAATAAGGCCATTACATAATTGTGAATAATTCAAATGAAAATGGGAGTTATGGGAATACTGTAGAAATCTCATTTACTTGTGCTGGGGCACCGAGAATGAAGGACTACATATATTTGTGAAGCATGCGGCTACTCAAGGGTGTCCCGACGCTGAGGCAAAAGCGGGTCTGGTGCACCATGCTATAGGCTAAACAAGTACCTTTTTAGCAGCTTCTGGAAGGAAGTCCCATCAGGCATATTTCTGAGTTGTTAAGGGAGTTCAAGGCGACTCGAACAGAGCAGCTGGTGGCGCCTTGCCTCTTCCCTTTTAAGGTGAGACAACTAACAGAGAGAGAGAAGCTGAAACAGAGAGAGAAAGGTTGCATACCTCTTCTGGTCCTGGATTCCCTATCGCATTCTAGAAATTGTAGGTTTATCAGTGATAAATGTCGGATTGCAGGTATCAGAAAGTTAAGAAAAACAAGGCTTTGCGAAATTGGTTGTCACATCTCCCCCAAGAGAAAAACTTAGCAGTGGAGCTAATCTGTGGGGAGAGCAAAGAGAGAGATGGCAGATCCTTTATGAATGCAAACCGCGTCTCGTTTCAGGTGTGGGTGTTATCCAGTCCCGGATCTCCCTTTGCAACCTATGACCCTGCTCGCAGGCAGGTCGCTCCCCACGCTGCTGCCTGCATTGTTTTTGCCTAATCTTGTATTTTTCCCCTGTGCCTAACTTGCTTTCTTGCCCAGACTTGTTTTTATTCCTCTGTGCCTGTACTTGCTTTCTTGCCCAGACTTGTTTTTATTCCCCTGTGCCTGTGCTTGCTTTCTTGCCCAGACTTGTTTTTATTCCCCTGTGCCTAACTTGCTTTCTTGCCCAGATTTGTTTTTATTCCTCTGTGTCTGTACTTGTTTTCTTGCCTAAACTTGTTTTTCCTTCCTGTGCCCAGTTCTCCGGCGGCCCCGTCCGTTTTTCCCACCGCTGCATCCCTGCGGCCCCGCCCACCTGCAATCCCATTCGCCGCCCCGCTCCCAGCTGCTCCTCCCTCCCATATCCCCTCATATGGAAGCCCCTACCCGGCCACGCAGCGGCCCCGGTCAGCGGGCGCGCAGGGTAGCGCACCGCTGGCGCACCTAAGGCAAGCCCGTCTGTGCCCATCCGTGCCTGGACCGCGCCCAGCACCAAGACCCCTGGACACCACGAACGCCACGACGCCCGACACCGCTACGATGCCAGAACCCTCCAGATACTCAACACCGAACGATCACACACCTGCTTCCTGGCCGCCCCGAAGCGCACCCACGGAGCTTTCACCTGCTGGAACTGCAGCTTCACAAGCATCCGCCCCACCATGCTGCCGACCAGGAAAGAACCCAACCACCTCAGATGCATCCTTCTCAACACCCGCTCCGCCCGAAAACATGCCGTTGAGCTCTGGGACCTACTCGACTCAACCTCCCCAGACGTCGCCTTCCTGACGGAGACCTGGCTGAACCCCTCCTCGGCACCCGACATAGCCATAGCCGTCCCGGAAGGCTAAAAGATCACCCGCAAGGACCGCACCAACAGAGCGGGAGGAGGAATCGCCATCGTCCACAGGAACACTCTCAGAGTCTCGACCAACACCGACGACACCCTCAGCACCGCCGAACACCTGCACTTCCAGATCCACACAGACCCCAATACCACCCTCAGAGGAACCCTCATCTACAGACCGCCCAGACCCCGACCACAGTTCTACGACTCCATCGCCAACTTCGTCAGCACACACGCCCTCGCCTCCATGGACTACATCCTCCTCGGGGACCTGAACTTCCACCTCGAGAACAATGACGACACCAACTCCACCACCCTGATCGACAACCTAGCCAACCTCGGACTCAGACAACTTGTCACAACACCCACCCACTCCGCCGGTCACACGCTTGACACCATCTTCTCCGCAAGCCCCCATGTCTCCTTCGACCATACCACCAAACTCCACTGGACCGACCACCGCTGCATCCACTTCACCTTCCAGAAACCCACCGCGCACCACCGCACCCAACAGATGCCTCACCGTCGCTGGAGCAAAGTCACCAAATACCAGCTAACCACCACCCTCGCCCAGAGCCCACCCGCCGACCATACCGACCCCGACACCGCCGCCCGCAACCTCAGACAGTGGATCGACGACTGCGCCAACATCCTCGCCCCGATCAAGAAACCCTCCAACAATCATACCAACAAGAAAGCCAGCTGGTTCACTAAAGACCTCCGGGCCTCCAAGTAAACCTGCCAAAAGCTGGAGAAGATCCCTGAACGAACACCGGACAGTCACGCCGCCCACAAGAATGCCACCCGCAGACACCATCACCTCATCAGATCCGCCAAAAGGGCCTCCTTCAAAGACCGTCTAGACAACAATGCGCACAACAGCAAAGAGCTCTTCAACATCGTGAAGGAACTCTCCAACCCCAACACCAGTGACGTCCCACCCTCGCAAGACCTGTGCGACTCACTGGCCACCTTCTTCCACCGCAAGATCACAGACATCCACGACAGTTTCAACGCCACGACCGCCCCGACAACCATTGAGACCTCCGCCCCCATGACCACCATCCGCACCAACCGCCTGTTCTACTGGACCAACCTCAACGACGATGACACCATCAAGATCATGAACACCATCCACTCCGGATCTCCGTCAGATCCATGCCCGCACCACATCTTCAACAAAGTCAGCACATCCATCGCACCCCATCTCCGGAAAGTCATCAACACCTCCTTCGAGACAGCAACCTTCCCGGAGACCTGGAAGCACGCCGAGATCAACGCCTTACTCAAGAAATCCAAGACGGACCCCAAGGACCTCAAGAACTCCCATCCCATCTCCCTGCTCCCGTTCCCAGCAACCTTCCCGGAGAGCTGGAAGCACGCCGAGATCAACGCCTTACTCAAGAAATCCAAGACGGATCCCAAGGATCTCAAGAACTCCCGGCCCATCTCTCTGCTCCCGTTGCTGGCAAAGGTCATCAAGAAGACCGTCAACGAACAACTGACCCGCTACCTCGAGGAGAACAACATCCTGGACCATTCCCAGTCCGGGTTCCGCAGCAACCACAGCACCGAGACTGCCCTCATTGCCGCAACCGATGATATCAAGTCCCTGCTGGACAATGGAGAAACGGCGGCCCTCATCCTCCTGGACCTGTCAGCCGCCTTCAACACGGTCTGTCACCACACACTACGAACACGCCTCCACAACGCTGGGATCCAGGAGAAGGCCCTGGACTGGACCACCTCCTTCCTCTCCGGCAGAACACAGAGCGTCCGCCTTCCCCCCTTCCGCTCCGAAGCCACCGAGAACATCTGCGGCGTACCCCAGGGCTCATCCCTCAGCCCAACCCTGTTTAACATCTACATGGCACCGCTCGCCCACGTCACCCTTCGGCACGACCTCAACATCCTCTCCTATGCCAATGACACCCAGCTGATACTCTCCCACACCAAGGACCCCCACACCGCCAAAACCAACCTTCACGAAGGAATGAAGGCCGTTGCTGAATGGAAAAGGAACAGCCGACTAAAGCTGAACTCGGACAAGACTGAGGTCCTCATCCTCGGATCCAACCCTTCGGCCTGGGACGACTCCTGGTGGCCGACCGCACTGGGAACCGCTCCAACACCCACCAACCACGCACGCAACCTAGGGGTCATCCTCGACTCCACCCTCTCCATGACTAAACAGGTCAACGCCGTCTCCTCCTCCTGCTTCAACACCCTCTGCATGCTCCGTAGGATCTACAAGTGGATCCCCACTGAAACGAGAAGAACAGTCACCCGGGCCCTTGTCAGCAGCAGGTTGGACTGTGGAAACGCCCTCTACGCAGGAGCCTCGGCCAAACTCCTGAGACGGCTCCAACGCATCCAGAACGCCTCTGCACGCCTGATCCTCGACATCCCTTGCTGCAGCCACATCACGCCCCACCTGAGAGACCTGCACTGGCTCCCGGTCAACAAGAGGATAACCTTCAAGCTACTCACCCACGCACACAAGGCACTCCACAACACCGGACCAACATACCTCAACAGACGACTCAGCTTCTACACCCCCACTCGCCAGCTCCGCTCCGCCGACCTCGCCCTCGCAACAGTCCCCCGCTTCCGAAGAGCGACCTCAGGTGGCAGATCGTTCTCCCACCTCGCCGCCAAGACCTGGAACATCCTCCCCATCCACCTACGGCAGACCCAAGACCTGCTGACATTCAGAAAACTCCTCAAGACCTGGCTTTTCGAGCAGTAGCAGCATCCCCCACCCCAGCTCCTTGAGACCCTCACGGGTGTGTAGTGCGCTTTACAAATGATATGATTGATTGATTGATTGATTTGCATTTTGGTACTTGCAGTTCTATTTCTCTGCAAGACTGTAATTACCGGAAAACAAAGGCAAAAGAGATGTGAATGAGCTGTTTATGCATGTATACATTTAGGACAAAGGTTTTCACACTGTGGCCCCCCTTGGGGTCTGTGATTGAATTGCCGGGGTGTGTGTGTGTGGGGAGGGGCACAAATGCGCCTGCAATTACTTCTAAATGAACTCGGCCTGGAAGCGCGTTTCCAGGCTGTCTTCATTTATATGTAGATTTTTAAAAGCATCAAAAGTGAGCAACTGTAATCCTGCATGTCCTGAGGCACAGTCAGTGAGGGGTGGGGTCAAACATGTGGCTAAAAAGATCAAAATATTCAGTTACTATAATTTGTTTTAAAAATATTCACTTGCACACACTAAATGAAAAATCAATGCAAGTTTAACTGATCTGTGAAAAATGTACTATTTCGAATTTAGAAAGCTCAGTTAGCTAATGCAATCACTGCAGATGTCAGTACGTGACCAGAGCCTCCAGCCACAGCATTAAGAGCTGTTAAAACATAAATTTTGTTAAAAGGCTCATCTTTATAAAAAACATATCTAGGATCTTCCATTTGATTCTCTGTAGGGTTACGCGCATATTGTGGTCTGAAATAATTGAACCATCCTTCTTGGGTGACATGGTTTTGGGGCTGATCTGGCTGGCCCCCTCTACCCCACTTAACAATCTTCCAGAATAATCTAATATTATTCTTGTCACCCGCTTCTTTAAGGTCCTGTCATCGTAGCTCATCCCATAGGATCTTGGCTTTGTGGATAGCTCTTTTATAATCCTGTCTAGCTAAGCGGACAGCATCCAATTCCCCACCCCTAATAGCATTACCAAGAGCAATTCTAGCTCGCCTACAATTGTTTTTATACCATCGTAATGGCTTAGAGTAGCTAAATTCTTGGTTTTAATAGGCATAAGGAAATGAGCATTAATGCGCATGAAAAGGCTGTTGTGTAACTGAGTTACGCGCCTCGTCTCATTATCTCCGGAGCTATTTACATGTTCTAGCTCAAGAATGGTTTTATCAACCTCCTCATTTATATTTTCTAAGACCTCCGACTTTGTTACTACATATGTCCAGTTAAGCCGACTCATATCATTAGTAGGGACAATATTTGGTGCACAAAGCTCAACCCCATCTACCCGTGGTTGCTCGGACTTCCATCAGTCATGAGTAACACACAGGGGGTTATGGTCGCTTTCCATACGATCCTTGACCACCATATCAATTATCGTATGCCAGAGCTTCAAACTACAAAGGGTATAATCAATCCTACTTTTACTCCGTCCATTGTTAAATGTATTAGCCCCAAGCCTATCTTGCAATGTCCTGCCATTGAGAGCCCTAAGTCCCCTTTCATAGCAGATAGTGTTGATCTGCATAACGACCTCTGTCCATTTTCTAACGGGGTTGAGTTCCAGTTTTGGCATCCCCCATAGGCTATCCTCATCATCAGTGAGATGCCAATCGGGAGTAGCCAGTGGCTCAAAAGTTGAATTTAAATCACCCGCAACAATCACGCTACTGTCTATTGAGTGAAGCTCGAGGAGGGAATCCAAAGCCGCTATACCTTGAGACTTACCCCCCGAACACCCCTCACATAGACATTATAAATATCCAGAAGACCTAAAGGGCCCAGATCCAGTCTTATGGTCTGGATGTGATTACTCTTTGAAGACAATACTTTAATAGTCAAAGCCAGTGCTTGGCGTACCCATATGGTTAGGCCACCCATTGGGCGTCCTTTGTCGCCTTTAATTGCAGGTACAACATTTTTTAGATAACCCGGGCAGAAGTGTGGTTTGGGCAACCAGGTCTCTTGGAAAACACAAACATCAAATTCACTAATGAATGTCAGCCATTCCGGTGATAGTGTTTTGGCTCCCAGGCCTGCTACATTCCATGAGATTAGTGAGCCCTCCATAAGGTCGTGGCCTGTGTGTAGTAAGTTATTTCCTTCACATATCAGATTTGTCCTGGGTTGGCTCTTTAGTCCAGAATTAGGGAGATCATTTGATTGAATTACATTAGGAGACCTCCCCTGACTGCAACCACTAGAGATGATAATGTTATCCGCCTGTGAGCTATAAGTGCTAGCAGGCAAGCAATCAACCAAACAGATTCCTGACCCTTGCAGGTGTTTCATTTCCGTTGTATTACTGGCAATATCACCATTACCAGTTTGGTCCACTGCACTACCGCTAAACAGAGGTCTTGTGTAGGGAATATAACTGGCAGTGTCTCCCCTACCAAGATCCCTAACACTAACACTGGCAAGACTTAGAGCATGTACACCAGGGAGTCAATCGATGCTTTCCAACCCAGAACTTCCAGTACTGTCCCATGGCCTCTGCCCAGAGAGGAGATGCACCTGAAGAAGAGATGGAATCTTCCCTAGCTGGATACACAAATGTGGTGGGGGTCTAGTTCTGAACTCAAGAGGAAATACAATTTCAGCCATTGACTCTGACCGTAGCGTCAACTCGATACAATCATATTGCTCAGAGGGGAAGGTTAACCTACTCGCCTAGGTAATGTCGTCCCTAATTACCGATCGGCACCCTCTGACATAACGTAGCTAGTGAATAGCTTTGCTAGTCAGAGAGTCAGCACTCATTATTTCTTGCTGGAGCTAACTTAGGAATATTAGTCATGTAGATGTTATTAGCTCTATGTAATCCACTTATTTTCACACCCTCCCTTCTAGTTGGAAGTTTATGTTCGTAAGCTGCCTTTGAGGAGGTGCCCCACCTAGTGTCAACTGACAAACGCTCCCTCACAACTGTCTGCGACTGATTGGCTAACCTGTTTATGGAGGATATTAATGGTTTGTTTTGGGCATTTGGGGGAGACATGGGTTTGCTTGTCTTAGCCACCTCGCTTTAAGAGGAGAGGGCTTTGCACCCACCACCCACTGCCTTTCCAATGACCAACGGCTTTGCCACACTACTACCAGATTTCAAGGGAAAAGGGTTGGCGTTATTTATACTAGAGTTTAGCAGAGTACCCACCCCACCGTAAGGTACAGGCCCTATCATAGCAGATAATTTTACAATCAGAGTCTTCATAGACTCTATCTCATCCCTCAGAAGAGATACTAATTCATTAGGTCTTGAATATCTTGTGGATCATTTCTGCCCTTACCACTAGATTGAGTTTGGGAATCTGGGACATAACTTGTTGGATGATTTAAAGCAGCATCCGCTACTATTCCAATTGGTTGCGATGTTTGTGACATGGAGCTCTCACTATGCACATTCGCCAAAACAGAAAATCTATTGGTGCAAGGAACTAATGGCACACATGTTAAAGACTGACTGCCATTAACTAGCAGGGAGTTCTCAGGGAGTTGTCAGCACCATTGGTTATAATACACTCTTTTGTTGGAAGTTGGGTCCCCCTTGTCATAGAATCGCTTCCTTTTAAGCATTTCTGCTTTGAGAGAAATATAGCGGGAATAGCAGGGGAAACAATACCCTCTCGTTCCACCCCCAACCCACCTAAGTTCTGTTGAGCAGTATCCCCAACTACATGTGTGTTGTTTTCAGTGGTTAGAATTGCCTCACTCTCTTCTACAAGACTATCAATGCGACCAAGGACGCAATTGGAAGCAGGATGCCTAGTCGCCTTTCTTGCCTTCTTTCCTTTTCAGGGCTTAGAAGAATTCCCAGCCTCAGCCTCCCCTCCTCCCCCTTCCATTGACTTGCACTTACCCACACCAATAGGCCCCACTCTTGCTAAAACAAAAGGCTAGTTAGACAACAATCAGCACTGATAGTCTGCTAATAGTCCAGGGGAGGTAACAGAGGGTCCTTCAGACTGGTAAGGGCGATATAGACAGCAGGTAAACAGTACCTCTCGCAATTCTCAGCGCAGGTCTACACTTTACTTCAGAACACCATCGAGCTACCAAGTTGTAGATGCTAGGGGAATGGCCCTGCCCTGGCTCCTTCTGGCGCTGACGGGTGCAGACGTTCCCGCCCTTGGCCCGGGTTTCGCCCGGCGCCTCCCGGCACGTCCCGCGCTGAGGGAGGGCCGCGCCGACTATGAGGGCCTCTGGCACCCTCCGATGTCATCTGTGGCCTGCACCGCGCGAGGCCCCCTGAGGGATGTAGTACGCCTGGCCGTTTCCCTCACAGCGGTGTGGCGGCGGTGTGGCGGTGGTATGACAGCGGTATGATGGCGCGGTGATATCTCCTGCTCACCCAGGTAAGGCAGTGGAGGCAGGAATGAGAAGATAGCTGGCCGTTCCCCTCACAGCGGGTTCAATGTGCAAGAGCGTGTTATTTAGATCTATATATCTTAGTCATATGTAATCAGACTATGCCCAGAAGCATTTTTATAAGTATCCATTAAAAGAACGCACTCCAGAGCTCAAGTTATTGCACCCTTATATTACGTCTCCAGAAGAATAAATCTTTGTCCCACTGGAGTTTCAAGTGACTCCAACAGTTAATGCATATACCTGCTCCCAAGCAGCCTTTCTGTTTGGTACTTAAGCAATTGCACAGTATTGAGAAGTATGATTGGCCAACTTAACTCAGGATCACTCGAATTATGTGGCACGGGAGGACCAATGTGGCATGGGTGACTAAATTATGTGGTAGAAAAAGGCAAATTATGCGGCATAATGCAGCAAATTTTGTGATAGTATTACTTCATTATTTTAGAATTTTTACATTTCTTAACCCTGTCTGGGCATAGTTTTTACCTAATTAATTCCGATTTAACACCCAAATATAGCAATAGAAAACAGAAAGGTGACAAGTCATCCTTTGCAAAGGGCCTATTACTGGGTGGCAACATATGTAACCATGTTTTTAGTAACCTTTGATCAGTTTGAGCTACAAACAATTTTTGGGTTAAAATCTAGAGATTATGCAGCAGATGATTTATTATGTTACTAATACCCCAAGTTCATAACTATGCAAAAAACACTGTGGCCACAAAATTGCACATTTTCAGTTGCCCTGACTGAACCCCAATTATGACTGTTTCACTATGCTTGCTTGCTTGAGGAGCCAGTGCACACTTGCTGTGCCAGTGTTGTATTGAAGGAAGGAAAACTGAAGCAGAGGAGCCACTCTAGCATGGACGTTAGAGAGATGACAGGGTGATGGTGCAAGATTGGAGCCCATGTTTTTAAAAAAGGGCAGATGAAACAGTCAATCAATCAATCAATCAATCATAGGTTTGTTAAAGCGCAACTACTCACCTTAAAGGGTCTCAAGGCACGGGGGCGAGATGTGCTGATCCTGGAAGTACAGGTCGATCCGTCGAAGAGCCAGGTTTTGAGGTCCTTCATGAAATTGGAGAGTGTTGGTGTCTATCTGAGTACGAGTGGGAGGGTGTTCTATGCCTTGGCTGTGAGGAAGGTGAACAAGAGACCTCCTGTTCTGGTCTTCCTGATGCGAGACACCGTAGCGAGGGAGAGCTGTGCTGATTGGAGGGATCTTTGGGGTGCATGGAACGAGAGGCGGTGGTTCAAGTAGGCAGATCCGGTGTTGTGGAGGGCTTTGTGGGTGTGGGTGAGAAGCTTGAAGGTGATTCTCTTATCAATGGGAAGCCAATGCAGTGTCCACAGATGTTGGGTGATGTGGCAGGTTGAGGACTAGTCTGGCGGAGGCCTTCTGGACATTCTGGAGTTTTCAGGGTGAGGTACTTGTTGATTCCGGCTGAGAGAGCTTTGCCGTAGTCGAGTCTGCTGTTGATGAGGGCATGGTTGATGGTTTTCCTGTGTTCGAGGCGAATCCAATTGAAGGTCTTTTGTATGAGTTGAAGGGTGTGAAAACAGGAGGATGAGACAGGGTTGACTTGAAAGTCAATTTTGAGTTTGGAGTCCAGGATGAATCCAAGGTTGAGAGCATGGTCTGTGTGGGAGGGCGGCTCCCCAAGGGTGGAGGGCCACCAGGAGTTTTTCCAGGTGTCAGGGTGTGGGCCCATGATTAGTATTTTGGTTTTGTTTGTGTTGAGTTGTAGGCAGCAGTTCTTCATCCACGTGGCGACTGCTTCCATTCCTTCTTGAAAGTTGTGTTTAAAGACGTTGGGTTCGTTGGATACGGAGAGGATGAGTTGGGTGTCGTCTGCGTAGGAAACAATGTTGAGGCTGTGGGATCTAACAATGGGTGCGTGCAGGCCATGTAAATATTGATTCATAAAAGGGGGTGGTGATGGACAGAGCATCTGAATTAAGCAGAACACTCCTACCCAGTCAAAAGATCAGGGCTTGATCCATCACCGTTTTTTAGCTCACTGCACCATCCCAGTTCAGAACCTGGCTACATGCAAATTAGTCTGTCCCTGGCCCAGTGCATCATGGGAACAGGGCAGACTAAACTACCAAGCCAATTCTTTACTGGAAAGGAAACAAGCTTCCGGGGACCGGTTTCTGGCATTGCAGCCGTCTTCGGCCCGGCTTGCTTGAATCCTGATGGTGCAGTGAGCAAGGGACTCATGTCTGAGCATACCCTTCCACTCCTATAGTGGCCAAAATGATTCATAAAAGGGGGTGGTGATGGACAGAGCATCTGAATTAAGCAGAACACTCCTACCCAGTCAAAAGATCAGGGCTTGATCCATCACCGTTTTTTAGCTCACTGCACCATCCCAGTTCAGAACCTGGCTACATGCAAATTAGTCTGTCCCTGGCCCAGTGCATCATGGGAACAGGGCAGACTAAACTACCAAGCCAATTCTTTACTGGAAAGGAAACAAGCTTCTGGGGACCGGTTTCTGGCATTGCAGCCGTTTTCGCCCGGCTTGCTTGAATCCTGATGGTGCAGTGAGCAAGGGACTCATGTCTGAGCATACCCTTCCACTCCTATAGTGGCCAAAACGATTCATAAAAAGGGGTGGTGATGGACAGAGCATCTGAATTAAGCAGAACACTCCTACCCAGTCAAAAGATCAGGGCTTGATCCATCACCGTTTTTTAGCTCACTGCACCATCCCAGTTCAGAACCTGGCTACATGCAAATTAGTCTGTCCCTGGCCCAGTGCATCATGGGAACAGGGCAGACTAAACTACCAAGCCAATTCTTTACTGGAAAGGAAACAAGCTTCCGGGGACCGGTTTCTGGCATTGCAGCCGTTTTCGCCCGGCTTGCTTGAATCCTGATGGTGCAGTGAGCAAGGGACTCATGTCTGAGCATACCCTTCCACTCCTATAGTGGCCAAAACGATTCATAAAAAGGGGTGGTGATGGACAGAGCATCTGAATTAAGCAGAACACTCCTACCCAGTCAAAAGATCAGGGCTTGATCATCACCGTTTTTTAGCTCACTGCACCATCCCAGTTCAGAACCTGGCTACATGCAAATTAGTCTGTCCCTGGCCCAGTGCATCATGGGAACAGGGCAGACTAAACTACCAAGCCAATTCTTTACTGGAAAGGAAACAAGCTTCCGGGGACCAGTTTCTGGCATTGCAGCCGTCTTCGGCCCGGCTTGCTTGAATCCTGATGGTGCAGTGAGCAAGGGACTCATGTCTGAGCATAACCTTCCACTCCTATAGTGGCCAAAACGATTCATAAAAGGGGGTGGTGATGGACAGAGCATCTGAATTAAGCAGATAACTCCTACCCAGTCAAAAGATCAGGGCTTGATCCATCACCGTTTTTTAGCTCACTGCACCATCCCAGTTCAGAACCTGGCTACATGCAAATTAGTCTGTCCCTGGCCCAGTGCATCATGGGAACAGGGCAGACTAAACTACCAAGCCAGTTCTTTACTGGAAAAGAAACAAGCTTCCGGGGACCGGTATCTGGCATTGCAGCCGTCTTCTGCCCGGCTTGCTTGAATCCTGATGGTGCAGTGAGCAAGGGACTCATGTCTGAGCATACCCTTCCACTCCTATAGTGGCCAAAACGATTCATAAAAGGGGGTGGTGATGGACAGAGCATCTGAATTAAGCAGAACACTCCTACCCAGTCAAAAGATCAGGGCTTGATCCATCACCGTTTTTTAGCTCACTGCACCATCCCAGTTCAGAACCTGGCTACATGCAAATTAGTCTGTCCCTGGCCCAGTGCATCATGGGAACAGGGCAGACTAAACTACCAAGCCAATTCTTTACTGGAAAGGAAACAAGCTTCCGGGGACCGGTTTCTGGCATTGCAGCCGTCTTCGGCCCGGCTTGCTTGAATCCTGATGGTGCAGTGAGCAAGGGACTCATGTCTGAGCATACCCTTCCACTCCTATAGTGGCCAAAACGATTCATAAAAGGGGGTGGTGATGGACAGAGCATCTGAATTAAGCAGAACACTCCTACCCAGTCAAAAGATCAGGGCTTGATCCATCACCGTTTTTTAGCTCACTGCACCATCCCAGTTCAGAACCTGGCTGCATGCAAATTAGTCTGTCCCTGGCCCAGTGCATCATGGGAACAGGGCAGACTAAACTACCAAGCCAATTCTTTACTGGAAAGGAAACAAGCTTCCGGGGACCGGTTTCTGGCATTGCAGCCGTCTTCGGCCCGGCTTGCTTGAATCCTGATGGTGCAGTGAGCAAGGGACTCATGTCTGAGCATACCCTTCCACTCCTATAGTGGCCAAAACGATTCATAAAAGGGGGTGGTGACGGACAGAGCATCTGAATTAAGCAGAACACTCCTACCCAGTCAAAAGATCAGGGCTTGATCCATCACCGTTTTTTAGCTCACTGCACCATCCCAGTTCAGAACCTGGCTACATGCAAATTAGCCTGTCCCTGGCCCAGTGCATCATGGGAACAGGGCAGACTAAACTACCAAGCCAATTCTTTACTGGAAAGGAAACAAGCTTCCGGGGACCGGTTTCTGGCATTGCAGCCGTCTTCGGCCCGGCTTGCTTGAATCCTGATGGTGCAGTGAGCAAGGGACTCATGTCTGAGCATACCCTTCCACTCCTATAGTGTAAATATTGAACAGGATGGGGCTGACGGAGGATCCTTGGGGAACTCTGCAGGTGGTCGGTGTGGGGTCCTAGAGGAAGGGTGGGAGTCTGACCCGCTGCGCTCTGCCAGACAGGAATGAGTGGATCCAGTCGAGGGCCTTGTTCCGGATCTCTGCGTTGTGGAGTCTGTGGGCTAGGGAGCAGTGAGAGATTGTGTTGAAGGCTCCAGAGAGGACCAGGAAGATGAGGGACACAGTCTCCCCTCTGTCGAGGAGGGAGCGGATATCGTCTGTTGTGGCGAGGAGGGCGGTTTCAGTGCTCTGGTTGTCCTGAAGCGGAATTGGGAGATGTTGAGGATATTGTTTTCTTCAATGAAGGTGGCGAGCTGCATGTTGATGGCTTTTTCGATGACTTTCGGCAGGTATGGGAGTAAGGACACCATACAAGGCAGAAGTTATCATTAGTGAAGCATGTGTAGCAGCACTGGTGTCTGGGAGTCTGAGGAACCCACTAGATAAATATTATTACTACTGTCATATCACAAAAAAGGGGGTATGGGTTACATTTCCTTGGTAGCTTGGAGCTGAAAGCACCTTTGCTGCAAAAAGGTGGGGGCAATGTGTTGGAGCTCATTTTTGTTCTAAAGGGAAGAAGATGCGGCCTGATGGCGAGAGCTACTGACTTTGCAACAGGGTTCAAGTCCTGATGTCAGCTCAACATTCTGTGATTCTGGGCAAATCACTTACAGCCTGATTCATGAAGCGAAATTGCGCCCGCAATGGCTGCGAAAATGCAATTGCGGGTGCAAAACACGGAATCGGCATTCAAGTACAAAATAGCGATTTCGCTAACACAGAATAGCGATTTAAATAGCGATTACGCTATAATAGTCGCAGACTCCGGGTAGTCGAGCATTAGCGATACGGAAATAGCGACCAACCACGGAATCTGCGAAATGAATAGCGAAACGCAATATTGTCTCAATCGGCATTCATGAAAAAAATACAATAGCGAAAAAGCGAAAATTCGCACGTTTGCGCGGCGCAATTTAAGGACAACTCAAAGCAGGTGGTAACCATAAAAGCCATGATTAAGTAAAATTTGAAAAACTGTTGGCCAATCACCAACAGGTCCAGGCCTGACCAATCACACATAAGGACATTCAGCAGCAGCATTAGGCGTTCCACAATGCCAGGGATGTACATGGTGGTGAGGCGGCGAAGGCTACAGCGAGCAGCACGGAGGAGACGCATGAGGCAGGAAAGGATTTACCGGCAGCGGGTCACCTTGCTGGGCCAAACCAGAGAACAGATTTATGCTAAATACAGGCTGAATGGGGAAATGATCACCTGGCTGATACAAGAACTCGACCCCATCATGCAGCACCCAACAAGGCGAAACAATTCTGTGCCCACACATGTGCAGGTATTGTGCAGCCTGCACCTCCTGGCCTCCGGCAGTTTCCAGGGCATAGTAGCCGCTGCTGGGGGGATATCCCAGCCCACCATGTCACGCTGCCTCCACACTTTTGTTGACGCCATGCTCAGCCAGCTCCACCGCCACATCACATTTCCCACGAGCCAACAGGAATTGGACCTGACAAAACTACAATTTTACAATGTCGCCCATTTTCCCCATGTCCTCGGCTGCATAGACTGTACCCACGTCGCCATCTGCCCACCAGCTGCCACGGAGTATATGTACCGCAACAGGAAGTCCTACCACTCCCTCAACATACAGATGGTCTGCAATGCCAAGACCATCATCACTGACATTGTGGCCCAGTACCCAGGGAGTACCCATGACTCCTTTATCTTCAGGCACAGCGGACTCCACACACGACTGCTCAGGGGAGAGTTTGGGGAAGGACACCTACTTGGTAAGTACACTTTGTCGACAATGTCACATTGCTATGAAGTAACTGCGCTGCACAGGCAATCAACATCTGCTCCTCTCATTCAGGTGACAGTGGCTACGCCCTACGGGAATACCTCCTGACCCCTTACCTCAACCCTGCCACACCTCAGCAACGGCGCTACAATGTTGCGCACATCCGGACAAGGAACTGTATAGAAAGGACATTTGGCCTGCTCAAGAGCAGGTTCCGTATTCTGCACAAGACAGGTGGGGCGATGTATTACAGTCCTGCAGCGTGCTGCCGCATTGTGGCTGTCTGTGCAATGCTTCATAACATTGCAACCAAGCGCCGGATACCTGTTGACATCTCAGGCAGTGAATCTGAGGGGGACGACCGGCCACCAGCACATGCGCACCATGCACGCGGGGAGAACCCAGCTGAAGGCCACAGACGTCGCAACCACATCACAGCGAACAATTTCTAGCCCACCCTCTTCCCCCACCCCACATATCACAATTGCATGCAAAATGTAATGATTACACAAGGCTAATGTGTGCAGCAAAAAAAATGTATTTGTTTCATTCACAAGAAAAAGGTTATGGTTTCAACTATTTACAAATTACAGTATTCCTGCATACTGCAGTGTGAAGGTTCTTGGCAGGCTTAGCGTCAGCCTGTGCCAGTGTCCCTCAGACAGTGTCAAAGGCGCCTCCGGCTCGTAATGCCCAGGCGCCTGTGAGGCTCATCCTCATCCTGGGCACCTGTACCAGGCGTTGCCCTGGTGCTGCGACTAGGTGGCGGGACCTGCGTGGCAGATTGGCTGCTCACGCTGGAGGCACCCTCACTGGCATCGTCTCCCCCTACAGTGGCCGGTAGCACAGGTGTGTGAAGTGCCGTCACGGCGGTGGTTAGGTGCTCAAGGACCCTGGTTATGTCCTCGCAGCACTGGACCAGTTGGTGCTGCTGGGTGAGAGAGCGCCGCGACAACTGGGTGGTGGCATTTGCTGCCACATAATTTGACCTACTATAGGACGACAGCCGGCTCATTAGCTGGTGGTGGCGCCTGCTTGCTACACTGCGGTGCTTGATGAGCGTAGCAGTGTTCTCCTCCATGGCTGCAGTCATGCGGCCCATGGCCGCCGTCATGCGGTCCATCCTGTCTCCAACTCCCGCCACATTGCGGCCAATTTTGTGCAGCTGGAGCTGGATGGCTCCTTGCTGCTGCGACTGGCGCTGGTGGATTCTGAGCATGCGCCGCTCGACGCTCATACAGGCATGGAGATGCCCATTGCCCCTCCTGCTGATCGGCCGCTGTGTTGCCGCTGTCGCAGGCCCAGATCTCGTTGCACGAGCTGCAGGTGGTGTCGCAGCAGGTGTTGCTGGTGCGGCAGGAACTGGAGGCACTTTGGTGGGGTGCCTGGCTCTGGCTGCCGGTGGGCCGGCAGATGCAGGAGCAGGTACGGTGGGGGGCCTGGCCTTGGCTGCGGGTGGTGCGGCAGATCCAGATGCAGCTACGGTGGGGGGCCTGGCCTTGGCTGCCGGTGGGATGCTAGATGCAGGGGCCACAACGGTGGGGGGCCTGGCTGCTGGTGTTGGTGCAGCGGCAGATGCAGGAGCAGGTACGGTGGGGGGCCTGGCTGCTGGTGTTGGTGCAGCCGCAGGGGCTGGTGCCTGGGTTTCGGGTTGTGAATCCTCCTCCTGGGCCTCCTCATCAATCTGCAGCCTCTCGCTGTCACTGCTATCTGCGCCACCTGTGAGGGTAAGTGGATACTCATTAGTTGCATGTGACTGTCAGACGTGCAGATGTTACATGCATGCTGGGTGACATTCCCTGGATGGCTGTGGATTTGCGTACTTTGGAACCTTTCTGGCTGCATTGTGGTACTACTACATTGTGGACATACTACATCTCCCACAATGCTTCAGGGCATTTCCTGATGCACAACATAGGCATGACTAAGGGCCAATGTGTGAGACTGTTTGGTCAGGGACGGTCATAGGGGACAGGGTCGCAGTCGCATGCCACTTACCTTGGGTGTCTTGGGTGGGGCGGGAGGAGTCCAGAGGGGTCACGCCAACGCACGCCTCCCTCTCCAAGGTGTTCTCAACCTGGTCCTCCAGGGGTGTGTTGGGTGGGACTGTCGGTCCGCCACCTCCAGTGCCCGATGCCTCACCAAGGCGCTCCACCACCCTCTCCTTGGCACGACCTCGGAGGTCATACCAGCGCTTCTTTAGCTCCTCCAATGACCTATCGGCCACACCCACCGAGTTTACGCTGGAGGCTATTCCCAGCCAGATCCTCCGCTTGTCCTGCTCTGGGACCTTCCTGGAGTTGAGGCCGAACAGCCTGTCATGGTTGGCCACCACCCCTTCAATTAGGTTCTCGAGCTCCTGCTCTGAGAACTTGAGCTTTCGCTTTCGTCCTGCGCTGTTGCTGGGGCCTGGGACAGGTTCCTCAGACATGGCGGTCGCTATTTCAGGCGTTTCTGGAGTCGCTATCACTGGTTAGGCGTCTGCTTTCCGACGTGCTCACTCGTAGGATAGCGTCACTGTGGTGTTTGGGGGTGGGAACTGCCTGCTTCCTGGATGTGATGTCATCACGGTGCTCGGAATGCGTCTTCCCGTTTTCCCGATCGCGCGAGAATGCGAGTCGCATTCCCGATCGCACGGGATTGCGAGTCGCATTCCCGATCGCACGGGATTGCGAGTCGCATTCCCGATCGCACGGGATTGCGAGTCGCAATCCCGATCGCAGGTAGCCGGGAATAGCGATTTTTCTGCGTTTTTAGTTGGTCGCTAACGGCTTTAGCGCCCGCGTGCGAGTCGCTATTTTTTCCCCGAAAAGTACATGAATGCCGTTTTGCGTTTCCTCTATAGCGAGTCGCTATAAATCGCTATTAGGGACACGCAAAACGGCCGGTACATGAATCAGGCTGTTAATCTCCCCAAGCACAAAACATTTTTATCTGACCTTGTGTAATGTAACTGGTTCTTATGCACACTGTTTGAGTGGCCTTGAGCGGAGTCTACATTGTATAACCCCCTCACCCACAATAACAAAAATGGGGACAGAGAGACTGTTTCAAGGTTGGAGTGATGGCCAGGCTTGGTGCGGAAGGGGGGAAAGATGCAGAGGAGATAGACTGCTACTCAGAGCCAAAGATATCATTAGTGTAGTAGGTACAGTTGCATTAGGGGCCAGGAGTGCGAGAGGTCACAACACTCAAATTATGCGGAGCACAGTTTTTTGGTAAATATCTGTTTTTTTCAATCACTGCCATAACGTTTGAATGGGGGGGGGGGGGGCACAAATTCTAAACATGTTGCTTTGGGGGTTCTCAGCAAGAAAGTTTGAAAATCTCTGGTTTAGGAGGACAGACATACTGTGATAACTAAGAGCGGCATAGTGTGGTCCACTGCATTTTGAGGTGGTCCCAAAATGCGTTTTCCACATGTTAATGCCCTAAGGACCTTTGAACAAGCCTATAGCCCAGACTTCTGGACGTAATTACACCAAATTTGGTGGAAATTTAGATTTGGTTACGCAGATCACACTTTTTATGAGTTGGTGTAAATCTGTTCAGTAGTTTTTGAGATATTAAAGGTAAAATATATAGGGATGGGACCCTCCGCGGATCCATCGCAGGTCAATTCAAGGCTTCATGCGGCACAGAAACAATCTGATTGGTTGCTCGCAACCTGACTGAGGAGTTGTGGCCACCATTTTCTTTCATCATGAAATGGTCCCAGGGGTGACATTTCGGCTGTAATGTTAATGAAGTTGTCAAGATAGAGATTCCTTGATCTCATGGAGGGGTATAAGTGGGCTGTAAGCATAAACTGTTCAGCTAAATTGCATGTAAAAAAAGTTTCGAGATCTGTTGATCCAACCGCAGGGCTCAGTGAGACCCCCGGTGTAATTTGCGTATCCATAAAAAGTTCCACGGGTCCAGGAAAAAAAGAAATAAAACACCCACTGCATCGAACTTATGTCCTAAGGTAACTATAACTCGTGCCCTCGCTATGAACAGTTAATAACTCTACATATTACATCATTGATAACACCTTGTGTGGCATTTTTGATATAATCACTGCACCATTTGCAATAAAATTATTGATGTGAAAACTGTGCATGGTGGTGTTGCGAGTTATAGTTACCTTAGGGCGCGAGTTATAGTTACTTGAGTTAACCATAACTGAAACTACTGAAATTCTACAGTTTTGTGTGAGTAAATTTAGAACCTAACTATAACGTCCCTTAACCTTTGTTTTTTTCACTGAATATATATATATATATCTATATCTATCTATCTATATATATCTATATCTATCTATATATATATATTATCGCTCCAAACGTTGTCCACATTTAAGTAGCACGCGACCAGCAGCTTGATTTATGTGTAGGTAAGGACGGGGATCCGCTTGTAGATGCCTCTCCATAATGGATTTGCCTGACGCGTTTCGAAGCTCCATATGCTTCTCTTCAGCGGCTTTAACGGAAGTGGTGTGCGCAATCGCTGACCCACTTCACCATTTTCCATATGACACACCCACCAATAGGAGGCTCAGATGAGACTGTGTATTATGGGAAGTGTAGTGCGGAGAGCACACAATCAAGTCCTGTATGGACCCTGCAAGTGGGCCCGTCCTCGATCCTGTATACGGCTGCTGTTTCACTTTCGTGACCCCCAAGAATTACGGGGTGGTGCATACTCCGCGGCTGGACGGCCGCGTGTTAATTATCGCTCCAAAAGTTGTCCACCTTTAAGTAGCACACGACCAGCAGCTTGATTTATGTGTAGGTAAGGACGGGGCTCCGCTTGTAGATACCGCTCCATAATGGATTTGCCTGACGCGTTTCGAAGCTCCATATGCTTGTCTTCAGAGGCTTTAACGGAAGCGGTGTGCGCAATCGCTGACCCACTTCACCATTTTCCATATGACACACCCACCAATGGGAGGGTCAGATGAGACTGTGTATTATGGGAAGTGTAGTGCGGAGAGCACACAATCAAGTTCTGTATGGACCCTGCAAGTGGGCCCGTCCTCGATCCTGTATACGGCTGCTGTTTCACTTTCGTGACCCCCAAGAATTACGGGGTGGTGCATACTCCGCGGCTGGACGGCCGCATGTTAATTATCGCTCCAAATGTTGTCCACCTTTAAGTGGCACACGACCAGCAGCTTGATTTATGTGTGGGTAAGGACGGGGATCCCCTTGTAGATGCCGCTCCGTAATGGATTTGCCTGACGTGTTTCGAAGCTCCATATACTTCTCTTCAGAGGCTTTAACGGAAGCGGTGTGCGGAATTGCTGACCCACTTCACCATTTTCCATATGACACACCCACCAATGGGAGGCTCAGATGAGACTGTGTATTATGGGAAGTGTAGTGCGGAGAGCACACAATCAAGTCCTGTATGGACCCTGCAAGTGGGTCCGTCCTCGATCCTGTATACTGCTGCTGTTTCACTTTCGTGACCCCCAAGAATTACGGGGTGGTGCATACTCCGCGGCTGGACGGCCGCGTGTTAATTATCACTCCAAAAGTTGTCCACCTTTAATAGCACACGACCAGCAGGACGGGGATCCGCTTGTAGATGCCGCTCCGTAATGGATTTGCCTGACACGTTTCGAAGCTCCATATGCTTCTCTTCAGAGGCTTTAACGGAAGCGGTGTGCGCAATTGTTGACCCACTTCACAATTCTTGGGGGTCACGAAAGTGAAACAGCAGCCCTTTACAGGATCGAGGACGGGCCCACTTGCAGGGTCCATACAGGACTTGATTGTGTGCTCTCCGCACTACCCTTCCCATAATATATAGTCTCATCTGAGCCTCCCATTGGTGGATGTGTCATATGGAAAATGGTGAAGTGGGTCAGCGATTGTGCACACCGCTTCCGTTAAAGCCTCTGAAGAGAAGCATATCGCGCTTCGAAACGCGCCAGGCAAATCCATTATGGAGCGGCATCTACAATCGGATCCCCGTCCTTACCTACACATAAATCAAGCTGCTGGTCGTGTGCTACTTAAAGGTGGACAACTTTTGGAGCGATAATTAACACGCGGCCATCCAGCCGCGGAGTATGCACCACCCCGTAATTCTTGGGGGTCACGAAAGTGAAACAGCAGCTGTATGCAGGATCCAGGACGGGCCCGCTTGCAGGGTCCATACGGGACTTGATTGTGTGCTCTCCACACTACACTTCCCATAATACACAGTCTCATCTGAGTCTCCCATTGGTGGGTGTGTCATATGGAAAATGGTGAAATGGGTCAGCGATTGCCCACACCGCTTCCGTTAAAGCCTCTGAAGAGAAGAATATGGAGCTTCGAAACGCGTCAGGCAAATCCATTACGGAGCGGCATCTACAAGCGTATCCCCGTCCTTACCTACACATAAATCAAGCTGCTGGTCGTGTGCTACTTAAAGGTGGACAACTTTTGGAGTGATAATTAACACGCGGCCGTCCAGCCGCGGAGTATGCACCACCCCGTAATTCTGGGGGTCACGAAAGTGAAACAGCATCCGTATACAGGATCGAGGACGGGCCCACTTGCATGGTCCATACAGGACTTGATTGTGTGCTCTCTGCACTACACTTCACATAATACACAGTCTCATCTGAACCTCCCATTGGTAGGTGTGTCATATGGAAAATGGTGCAGAGGGTCAACGATTGTGCACAACGCTTCCGTTAAAGCCTATGAAGAGAAGCATATGGAGCTTCGAAACGCGTCAGGCAACTCCATTACCTAGCGGCATCTACAAGCCGATCCCTTTCCTTACCTACACATAAATCAAGCTGCTGGTCGTGTGCTACTTAAAGGTGGACAACTTTTGGAGCGATAATTAACACGCGGCCGTCCAGCCGCGGAGTATGCACCACCCCATAATTCTTGGGGGTCACAAAAGTGAAACAGCAGCCGTATACAGGATCGAGGACGGGCCCACTTGCAGGGTCCATACAGGACTTGATTGTGTGCTCTCCGCACTACACTTCCCATACTCCACAGTCTCATCTGAGCCTCCCATTGGTGGGTGTGTCATATGGAAAATGGTGAAGTGGGTCAGCAATTGCGCACACGGCGTCCGTTAAAGCCTCTGAAGAGAAGCATATGGCGCTTCGAAACGCGTCAGGCAAATCCATTACGGAGCGGCATCTACAAGCGGATCCCCATCCTTACCTACACATAAATCAAGCTGCTGGTCGTGTGCTACTTAAAGGTGGACAACTTTTGTAGCGATAATATATATATATATATATATATATATATATATATATATATATATATATATATATATATATATATATATATATATATATATATATATATATCTTCAACAAAACACAGGTGAGACCCAGTACGGCTGCACAGGCTTTATTTCGGAATCACACAAGCGCCTGATCCTGGTGTCCAACGTTTCGGCGTCTTGCCTTGCTCACGGACAGGAAATGGCGCCCAGGTGCGCTAGAGTCTCTTATTCAAACGGCGCATCACGTGACTGTGGTAGTAAACTACTAGACCCATAATGCAGGTGCAAGTGGAACACAATATTATGCAAAATACGGTCTTTGCGCACATGCATGTTGTTAAAATAGGGAATTCTTGAACAGTCACGAAAATGCACATTACCGTTGCTCTAATTCTTAATGTCTTAGACTCCCAAAGAGACCTTGGTAGCTGCAAGATCACGACAGGATGTAGCCCTGTCTGAACCCCTTCCACGTACCAACCATGATCCTCAGTGGCAGTCCCCAGTGGGTTGGGAGGCACGAGTGGACCAGTCTCCGCAATCAAAGTTCCAAACGAGGCATCAAATGCCTTCCCCAGTTGTCGGAGCTCATGGCCCTTCAGGGTGGTCTCACAGAGATGGGCACGGGGAAGCCCATAAATATCTTCAACAAAACACAGGTGAGACCCAGTACGGCTGCACAGGCTTTATTTCGGAATCACACAAGCGCCTGCTCCTGGTGTCCAACGTTTCGGCGTCTTGCCTTGCTCACGGACAGGAAATGGCGCCCAGGTGCGCTAGAGTCTCTTATTCAAACGGCGCATCATGTGACTGTGGTAGTAAATTACTAGACCCATAATGCAGGTGCAAGTGGAACACAATATTATTAAAAATACGGTCTTTGCGCACATGCATGTTGTTAAAATAGGGAATTCTTGAACAGTCACGAAAATGCACATCACCGCTGCTCTAATTCTTAATGTCTTAGACTCCCAAAGAGACCTTGGTAGCTGCAAGATCACGACAGGATGTAGCCCTGTCTGAACCCCTTCCACGTACCAACCATGTTCCTCAGTGGAAGTCCCCAGTGGGTTGGGAGGCACGAGTGGACCAGCAAGGTCTCTTTGGGAGTCTAAGACATTAAGAATTAGAGCAGCGGTGATGTGCATTTTCGTGACTGTTCAAGAATTCCCTATTTTAACAACATGCATGTGCGCAAAGACCGTATTTTGCATAATATTGTGTTCCACTTGCACCTGCATTATGGGTCTAGTAGTTTACTACCACAGTCACGTGATGCGCCGTTTGAATAAGAGACTCTAGCGCACCTGGGCGCCATTTCCTGTCCGTGAGCAAGGCAAGACGCCGAAACGTTGGACACCAGGAGCAGGCGCTTGTGTGATTCCGAAATAAACGCCTGTGCAGCCGTACTGGGTCTCACCTGTGTTTTGTTGAAGATATTTATGGGCTGCCCCATGCCCATCTCTGTGAGACCACCCTGAAGGGCCATGAGCTCCGACAACTGGGGAAGGCATTTGATGCCTCGTTTGGAACTTTGATTGCGGAGACTGGTCCACTCGTGCCTCCCAACCCACTGGGGACTGCCACTGAGGAACATGGTTGGTACGTGGAAGGGGTTCAGACAGGGCTACATCCTGTCGTGATCTTGCAGCTACCAAGGTCTCTTTGGGAGTCTAAGACATTAAGAATTAGAGCAGCGGTAATGTGCATTTTCATGACTGTTCAAGAATTCCCTATTTTAACAACATGCATGTGCGCAAAGACCGTATTTTGCATAATATTGTGTTCCACTTGCACCTGCATTATGGGTCTAGTAGTTTACTACCACAGTCACGTGATGCGCCGTTTGAATAAGAGACTCTAGCGCACCTGGGTGCCATTTCCTGTCCGTGAGCAAGGCAAGACGCCGAAACGTTGGACACCAGGAGCAGGCGCTTGTGTGATTCCGAAATAAAGCCTGTGCAGCCGTACTGGGTCTCACCTGTGTTTTGTTGAAGATATTTATGGGCTGCCCCGTGCCCATCTCTGTGAGACCACCCTGAAGGGCCATGAGCTCCGACAACTGGGGAAGGCATTTGATGCCTCGTTTGGAATATATATATATAGACATAGCCAGCCTCTACACATGTATCCAACATGACCAGGGTATAGAGGCTGTAAAACACTGTCTGGATAAGAGACCAGCAAAATTTGCTTTACATGGACAATTCTTGGTCGAATGTCTGAATTTTTGCCTAACAAATAACATCTTTTTATTCCAGAATGATTTATTTAGGCAAATGAGTGGTACAGCGATGGGAACCTGCTTCGCCCCCAGCTACGCGAATCTTTTCGTGGGCTGGTGGGAGGAGCAGGTTGCCCTATCGGGTGAAAATCAAAAATGGGCTGGTCATATCGTTATCTGGCGTCGATACATCGACAACCTCTTCCTGGTGTGGAGGGGCTCCACCACACAGGCTGAGGAATTTATTGAAGGACTTAATATCAATAATCTGAATCTTAAATTTACATCAGACATCAGTGAGAAGGAAGTACACTACCTTGATCTAAGGGTTTACGTACATGAGGATAAACTTGAGACAAGTCTTTATCGCAAGCCAACTGCTGGCAATAGCATCTTGCATTCCGACAGCAGTCATCCTCCCAGTTTGATCCTTAGCATTCCATATGGGGAGCTACTGAGATTGAGACGGAACTGTTCTTTGGATTCTGAATTTGTCAGAGCTGCAAACAACAGCATTGCTAGATTTCTAGCAAGAGGCTATGATCATTCTCTCCTCGATAACACATATAGGAGAGTTCTGAGAATCCCTAGGAAACATCTACTCACTCAGACGTCTCCAACAACTGACGATCCAGATTCCAAAATGAAATTCCGTCTGATCACTACATATTCCGATGATGTTTCCCAACTAAGACAGATTCTCACGAGGAACTGGCACATCTTACGAACAGATCCTATTATAGGAAGTGATGTCCCAGCCAAACCTCTAATAACTTTCAGAAAGTCCAAGTCAATCAAGGACAATTTGGTGCAGAGCCATCTTATGCCATTACCACCTAAATCTACAGGAACACTGAAAGAAATGAAGGGGTTCTTTCCGTGTGGGAAATGTCGAGCTTGCGACAATAGCAGAAGGACCCTATCTTATAAGTTACCAGGACTGAAGAAACCAAGATCGATAAATAAATGTATCACTTGTACAACACCTTTTGTGGTGTACTGTCTAGTTTGTCCCTGCGGTCTACAGTATATCGGAAGTACGATGAACAACGTGAAACTCCGGACACTGGAACATCAAAGGGCGATTATGAACAAGGATGCAACCTATCCAGTTGCTCGTCATTTTGCCGAGAAACATGGAAGTAACAGGGAACTCCTACGTTATTTCGGTATTGACCATGTGCCCCCACATCCCAGAGGAGGAGACAGACTACTCAGTCTCCGCAGACTTGAATCTAGATTTATAATAGATCTACAAACCAAGAACCCCATGGGATTGAACATAGGGGAAGAATTAACAGTACATCTCGGCAGATAACATGACCCTTACATCATAAAATCGAGGCAGTCCTGCTCTTCCACTATATGCTAAAAATCAAAAATTACAAATCAGATCATGTCATGATGCACTATGAAGTTTCCTTGCAGAATCCAGTGAAAATACATGTAAATAGCTTTCTAAAAAACTATATATGTTTTCCATCATTTTTCGTTCCTTCTCTCCCTCCTTTCCCCCCCTCCCCCTCCTCCCCCCCTTTTATCCCCTTTCCCTCCCCTTCCCCCTGTCCAGCTCCTTCCCCTTCCCCCTCCCTTTATTCCTTTCCAATTAATTCTAATTTGATTCTATTTTCTTACCTGTGGCACAGCACATTAAATAATCACATGCACTATCCTTAGTGTTGATCAAATAGTAAAATGAAAATGGAATATTGATATTTGATCCAAGGTAAATTGATTATGAAAATGTGATATTATGTGTGTATATATATCTGTATAATAATCTTTGAAGTAATCTCTTTTGAGATGATATCTTGTAAATATTATCTGACGTGCTATTTTGACAGGTCATTCTCCGGACTACAATGAAGTGTATGTTACGGGAGCCTTGCCGATACACGGCTAGATCGTTTTTGGTCTCTAATGTTTACTATGCAGCTCATCGCAACTTGGTTAATAGAGTACATTTTCTCTGGTTATCGATGCCAGTTCAACGCCGATACACGGCGATAAAGTTATATTTTCTGGCAGTGGTAAAAAGTCTGTACGATATGCATGATTCATCCACTGACTTTCGTAATGTTGACAACTTTAATGCTCTAAAGAAAAAAGCTTGCATGAATATAGTATATGTATTTACTGTTTGTGTTTAAATCGTACAATATGGCTGCCACACTTAACCCATTTTTTGACAACACGTTCAAATGTTTCCTTGAAACGTCCGCCCTTAGTTTCTATGGTGGCGCATACAAAAAAGCGCCGCGGAATGAGTGTCGGCGACACTGAGGAAGGACTATTGTCCGAAACGCGTCTGTCATCAGCTTTTGCCGTGTGCTAAAATAAAATCTTTTGCCATACCCGGAGTGCTTGCGTTCTCTTTCCAAGACGGGAGGGAGATCTAGGAGCTTATATATATATATATATATATATATATATATATATCCACACGCTGGTTCACAGGCTCCCGACTCTTAAGCGCTCATCACGGGTGCTGACACCTACGGCGGAACCATGCCGTTTTATAACATCACACTCTCCCTCCAGCAAGAGGGATAAATGGGCGCGTTTCGATGCCGCAGGCATCTTGGTCACGATCGTGACCAAGATGCCTGCGGCATCGAAACGCGTTGATCTTATGCTTTCCAGTGCCTAAACTGTGAATAAAAGAAAATTGTGGCAAATCTAAGGGAGTGCGCCCATTTATCCCTCTTGCTGGAGGGAGAGTGTGATGATATATATATATATATATATATATATATATATATATATATATATATATGAAAGCTCCACTCGCACCAGCCTGTTGCACTCCAAGGCGGGTGCCTGCCAGTCGCTGGTGCACCCGACAACAATATCCGCTCCAACAGTCCCTCCCCGCAATGCTCGGGAAACAGGAAGCAGCACTCCAAAGATAGGGTTTCACAAAGTTTTAATCTCACAAAAAGCGCTTTCGGCACTCGGCCTTCCTCAGTTATGAGACAGTGAGAAGTTTCAACCATCATTCATTTTAAACCTTTACGTTGCGTAAATGGACATAAAGATGGGACTCCGAAATAAAACGGCGTCCGCCATCTTTGAATGGGTTTTTGTGTATATATATGAAAGCATTGTGTAAAACAAATGTATCCACTTATAATATACATAAATCAATGTTCTATACTCAAAGCTCAATATGGCTAAGATCTATATACAATGCAATCAATTATCCGTGTATCATCACATTATCCTGGGCGTGATAATGTGATGATACACGGATAATTGATTTTACCAGCAAGCGGCGGTAGTACAACTGATCTTGTCCCGTTGATAGACAAGACAGGAACTGCTTTTCTGTAAGAAGGCCCAAATTCCTTCTTTACCGCGATCTTTTCCCTGACTAGATCCCCGACTTTTGGAATCCAGACAGGTCTTGCTGGGACAGGTGGTGGTTCTTCAGTGGTTGTTGGCTGCTGTTTCAACTTTATGTTGCTCAGGTCTTTTCTTGTTTCGTTTAAGTCCTGCAAAACAGCCAAACGATCTTTGATATCAAAGCTTTTTTCCTTCACCACTGAAGTCTGACTGTCGAGATCTAAGACTAACATCCTAGTTCCAAACAATAATTCGTATGGACTGAATCCCTTCAGAGAATTTCTTGGCAAGTTATTTAGACTACGTTGGACACTTATTAGATGTTTGACCCACCCAGCTCCCGAACCTAATATCCTTTCTGTTATAGATAGCTTTATGCCTTGGTTTTTTCTTTACACCATCCCGTATCCCTCAGGAAGAAAGTGAGAAGATTCCCGCTGTGCTATGCTCATTTGGCCATGTTTCCACTCAGGCTGGAGGGCTAGAGTGAGAACAATAGTCAAACGTAGCATGCCCTTAGCGTATATGCCATTTAGACTCGCAAATCTTTGTATAACAGTCCAGACGTCAGCCGAGTGCTGGTGATCTACATTATAAGTGGAAACTAGCCTGTATATGTTAATCGGACGCTTTGCTTTTTACTGTTGATTCTTTCTGGAGTGAAACGACACGGTATTACACCGTTTCTCTCACCACTGCGATTTCTGTTACAGTTTGGGCAGTTCTTTACAAACATGGTATGATGCAGGCTCATGCCTGGCCACCAGTACCTTGATTGTAATTCTTCCAGAGAATCTTTTAGTTTGATGTGTCTGAGACCCTCGCCCATATGTGCGTCTGCTATTAACAAGTTTCTCCTGTCCATGTTTGGAATTACTCTATCCCCCACTCCAGGGATTTGAGCAAAAGGGACGGAGTTTGCATCGATTATATATGTGTAATTGAGTGGATAGTTGATCGGCAGCGCTGAGCAGTCGCCTTTTGATGACGTTTTCACCGCCAGCACTGTTTCACCGTCAATATACTTCACTGTACGCTTTTTTCGAGCTACGGAAGCCGATTTAGTTGCTCCCGCTGTGGCTGTTTCAGCCAATGAATTCCCTGCAACGTGAACGCCATCACGCTGATGACTCAGTGAGTGTGTCACGTGAGTCTTTGGTAGTTCTTTTTGTAAAAGAGCTATTTGTTCCCAAAGCAGTTTCTGCTTTATTGTTGCACCTGTGTCATCTTTGTAACCGTTTTGAATCCATGTCTGCAAATCCTTGTTATATGATTTGACGCAGTAATATGAATCGGACACTATAAGTGTCGGGAATTCGCGATCCGCATTATCTAGCGCCATTTTCAATGCTAATATTTCAGTCTGTTGTTCTGAATTAGTTTCTACTGAGTGTGTTTTTGTTAATAGAGGTCTTAGTTTACCTCCGCGCCACACTTCTTTTGTAATCTCACATGTTGGGTTGTATGCTTGTTCTCCCCAAACGGAGGGTTGAGCATGTCCGTCTGTATAGATTACACAAGAGTATTGTCGTAAGGGCAGAATGTCGATTGGCAGAGGGAATGTTCTTTCATATTCTAGATTTTTCAGTTCCTCTAGTTCTGGATCAAAGTAGTAGTATACTTTGTCCGTTGTGATTGAATTCACCCATTGTATCCATTCCGGATTCAATGTTGTTGTTGGTAAATTACACGGTGTTGTTAATGCCTCAAAGGCTGATTCTGCTGTTCTGACTGTGATATGTCTACCGTCAGCTTGATCTTTTTCTCTAGCTATTGCGGTTTGAACTGCATGAACAATTTTTTCTTTAATGCTGAATTTCTTTTCAGCTTCTGTGTACAAGTGTGATTTGAATGCAATTGGTACCTTTTCTCCCTCATTAGAGGTCAGGTATGTGAATCCGCATCTTCCTGGGATGACTCGAATCACAAGATTGCGTGTGTTATCATGTGTTTCTAATTTTGTTTTAATTAACATGTCTGTTTGTAAGGATCTCAGAATTTCTGTGTGTATTTGAGTCCAATTGGTTCTTTTAAAATCTGGTTTTATTAGATCATAAAGGGGTTTGACCCTTTCTGCGTAATTTGCAATGTATATTCTTCCGAAATTTAGGAAGCCTAGAATTGACTGTAGGTTTTTTTGTGTTCTAGGTGCTTGGAGTACGGCACATTTCTCTAGGAAATTGTCAGCCAGGCTTTTGCCTTCACTTGATAATTCATATCCTAAGAACAGGACTGTTAGATGGGCAATTCTGGATTTTTTAAAGTTGAATTTGTAACCCTCTGCTGCGAACCCAAGTATTATGGTGTTCACTCTCTTCAAGTGAGTATCCAAGTCATCATCTGTTAGGTATATGTCGTCGACATAAGATAATGCTTCGTCATCATAAGTTTGTAGTAACTCTGTTACTCTCGCTGAGAATACCCCTGGGCTATTCTTGTACCCCTGGGCTAACCGACAGAATTGTTTTTGAGTGCCATTTATTGAGAATGCAGACAAATATCTGCTCTCTGGTGATATATTTTGACAAAAGAATCCATTAGAGATGCCTAATGTTGTTTTGTATTTTTTGCGCACTATGTTATTCATTAGTGCAGCACTATGCGAGTTTTGTACTGCAAAAGTTTTGCAACATGAGTTAAGGTGTCGGTAATCCAAAACTAGACGATATGAATTGTCTGGTTTGGAGACCGGAAACAAAGGGTTGTTCATTTGTGAGGTGCAAGTTTCAATCACCCCCTGGTATTCTAATTGATCTAGGATTTCTTTTACCTGTTTTTTTAGCTTCTTGCTTAATTGGGTACTGTCTTTGTGCAGTAGGTTGTGATTTTAACTGGATTTTGTGAGGAGGAGAGTCCTCATCCCATCCTACATGATTTTTATAGAAAGCAGGAGCTTGAGCTACTGCCCTCCTTCTGGCAAGTGTATATTTTTTATGATTTGGGATATGATTTGAGAAGGCAGGCATAATTATTTCTTCGCCATGAGGGCACTCCCTGACAAACTCCGGTGGCCAGTCTTTTTCAGCTAGAAGGATGTCATAGCCCTTGGAGAGATTATCCCAAAATAGTCCCCTTATTTTTCTAGTCTTATCCCCTTCTATACGTAAAGTTATTTCATATATTTTGTGAGGTTTGCTAACTCTGGTGTCTGCAGTTTCCACTTGAAGATATTCATTCGTGTCCACTGTCTCCAGATGATTCATAAGGACTTTGCGAGCTATGCTCACTTCTGCTGCGCTGTCTAGCATTGTCTGAGCCCATTCTCCGTTTTTCAGTTGTGTCCTCAGTATTCTCGGCATTGTTAACTACCTTGATACTGGCTACCTTTTTTTTGGGAAATTGTAGTTTCTTTTTTAGATGAGCAGGTTCCTTGTCTTTGGACTTGGCGTGCTCTTCTCTTTGTTCTGATCGTCCTCTTCTTTCCGATTTCTGCGAGGAAGTCTGAAAAGATTGAGAGGGACGTGTATCAATGTCTTGATATCTATCAGGCTTCTTTATATTATCCCTATTTCTAAGGTTATATCTTTTCCCAGAGGGGTCACTTTGGGGTGACCTGTGTCTTTGGTTCGGAGACTTTTCTCTTCGCCGAGGAGACCTTCCTCTGGACTGGAATTTCTTTTCTTTAGGATTGGATTGTTTGTTTCCATCCCAGCTCTTTTTTTGTGATGTTGAATTATTATTAAAAAAAAATTTTTCAGGACTTTCAATCAGTTGTGGTTTTACTGGTATTCCACCTAAACTATCTCTACCTAGTTCCTCATAGGACTTTTCTATAATTCTGGCAATTTCAGCTGGTTGGTCTGCTATATCTGTCTCCTTTAACCTCTGGCGGATCGCCACGTTTGCTGCTTCTCCCTTTATGTTGGCTAATAATATAGCCGAGACATGCTTGAAGTCTTTTAGTAATTTCATACCAAGAGTTAAAGCCGGTTCCGGACCGTATTCGTCTTGAATTTGTTTTAGCACATCTGGTATTACCGAAATGGATGGAACACCGTGCGTTTTTGTGTAGATGGAAGCAAAGACTGTACCCCAAGTGTCACAGTCCTCCACGTGTGGTGCGATTCCCATTGGAAGACAGATAGTCAGAATCCTGTGTTTTTCTAACGGGGTGGTGTCTGGAAACACCGCCTCTATTTGGGTGATTTTTTGTGCTAGCCAGAATGGTATTTGTTCCCGTTTAGCCGGTACTTTACCCAGGCAGGACTGTATGTTTTGTTGTGTAATTTTATTTGTGTTCCCCTGGTGAGGGGTCAGCTGTGGAATTTTAATTGCTGGTTGAATTGTTGAAGTCCGCATCACATATTGGACTAATTGTCTATGTAATTTTATTAATTGTTTTAGCTGTGTTAAAAGCTCTGCTGCAGACATCCCATCAATGTCTGGATGTGGTGTATATCCGGCTAGAACCGGCCACGTTGCTCCTGGTCTACCTAAGGGACCGAGCCTGGTGATGTGATTGTTATGTTTTAGGGCGCCATTAAATAAGAGCAGATGCTCTTGAAATTTAAGTGGTACTTCCACCTCCTCGAAAGGAGTGTACTCATTAGGAGGGTCCTCTGTTTTGTAATAGTGGAAGTACTTTGTTACAGCATTTGCTGCTGGAAAATGTATCCATGAATAGTATACCTCTGTCTGCCGATATTCGTGTGCCTCAATTACGAATATGACTGTGCCACCTCTAGGTGTCAGTCCATTCTCTATAAGTTTTAAGGTTATAGATTTCCTTTTGATGACCGGTATGAGTATTATATCCTGGTCAGCGTCTTGTAGTGCATTATCAGCTGCTGCGAGTTCAGTTGCTATCCTAACTGCCTCTCTTTCATCATCACTGTCTACCATTTTACCGACAGGAAGGTTATTTCTTTTGTTTGCAGATCAGGTTTCTTATGGAAACAAAGATTAGATGCACAATATTTTGGAACTGTGTATCCTTCAACGTTGACTAAACCAAGAACCATACATAGGAGTTTCCTCCTGCGAGGTCTGGCGGATATTACCTTTCACCCACTCCAGACGTCTTTGGAGTATTGTGGGAAAAAGGGGTCTGAGTGAAATAGCACGACTGAGTTACTCTAAATGTCTTACGTTCGTTTTATTGCCCTTCCAAACGCGTTGGGCGCCATGTAGTGTAGTTCCTATTATCCCAATAGGCTCTGCGCATTGGAATAATACCTTCAATAGTATAGGCCTAGACCAGACGTTAACTAGGTCTACTACTGTCGATATTAGACTTAAAGTTTTGGGTTTGCCAGCTAGCTCAGAGTTCACTAGAAACTTTCTCGAATAGGCAAGGAGGAGTTGAACCTCCCTGGATAGACAAGAAGGGATTTAATTTCTGACAACCATAGAACATGACAACTTTGCTCTCCCCTAATCAAGAGTGTATCTCTAGAGTCGTGTGAAAACAAAAGACGACCTATTTTACTCAGTCAGTACGTGCATTCTTAGTCTCACCAGATTGTAGAGAAAAGTAAGAGACGGGCGTGTTCAATAAAAGATGTTATTTATTGATCAGTCTCTTTTCTCATACAAGAGAAATGGATCGATATTATTGCAATACTTATGGTGAAGTAAAGTGCATACATTAAAAGCAGAAGTATAAAATAATACTGTAAAAACATTGATATGGTTTCTAAGCCATATGATGGTTTAAAATGAATAAAATGAATACATACACATATACATTTGACTAATCGTACTCAACTGGTGTTTCTAACTACGCCTACCCCGTGTACCTGACCGAAAGTTACAGTTTAAGTTAAGTTTGTTTTGCCAAGTGACTGACTAGAGAATTCTCTGTGAGGGGTTATTCAGTTCTGTACCTGGAATCTAGGATGAATGAGGAATGGTATCTCTCGTCTCTGGTCTCGATATTCCAGGCTGCCTGCGAGGGCTACCCGGAAGCGCCGGAGCTGGATTTCTCGGCAGGAGAAAAAGGCAGCTTCTCGTTCTCAGCGCGTCAGGAAGGCGGGGCTGCGCCAGCGGGGTCTGCTCTGCTCTGGGCTTCGGCAAGTCTGGCTGCTCCGATCTCGTCACCACCGCGTGTGTTTGCATAGGGCAATATCGGTAATATTTATACCTTTAAGGTGCCGAGATTGACGTAAGGATGGACATAGATACGTCAATAAGGATGTCATACGACCTGGTTGTTAGCACATTCTTTTGCTGAAGTTCTCGGTGAAATCAAAACAATGGCCGCAGGGTTTTTCCCAGGTCTGTCATAGGTTTGATTTGTTTTGAGAACTCCGTATGCCTTATCAGGGGCTGGAGGAATATCGCTTGTCTAATTAGATGGCAAGCGTTATGACCTAATCAGATAACACGTTCCTGTGCCGTAGTGTGGCTTTATCAGATAACGGTTCCTGCATCATGGGGGTTTTCTGCCTCATGGGATGGCTGCTAGTTAACTTGTTAACCAGAATAGGGTCAGGAATAGGGGGATCGATACAGAACCTATAGGAATACATCACAGCAGAGGGGGAACTAATTCCCCTTGCATACTGCGGGTCCCTGGGGGCCAACTAGCCCACCTGGAACCTGCAGAATGCGCCAGGGGGCTGCATTGCAGAGAGGTGTAATGAGGCCACACCCTTTTTTACACCTCTCTGCAGCGCAACCCCTGGCGTGTTTGCAGAATAGGAACTAATTCCCCTTGCATACTGGGGGTCCCTGGGGGCCAAGTAGCCCACCAGGAGCCTCCAGTATGCGCCAAGGGGCTGTGTTGCTTTGCCCCTGGGTCGGTGGTCCCCGGGGCAGTGTTGGGGGGATTGTGGACCCCCCACACTTCTTTATCACTATGCCGCCGCAATTTGGTCCCCCCGTGGGGTAATTTTTAAAAAAACAGACCAGGTTTTTTAAAAAAGAAATGTGGGCCTTTTTGGTCCTTGTGGGACCACCTGGGCAGGCCTAGGGGGTCAGGGTGTATCTACCCTGCCCCCTTTTTGTGTTCTTCTCGTTTGTTTTTCTGCTTTCTTGTGCCTCGGTCTATCTACACGCACACATATACACATATATATATATATATGCATATATATGCATTTATATATATGTATGTGTATATATATATATATATATATATATATATATATATATACATACATATATAAACATATATAATCTGCATATTGTTAAAAAGATGCTGCAACACCAGATTAGGCTCTTAAATAGGTTTAATGGAAAACATCACCAACAGCTGTCTTCAAACTATGCCAACTCCTTCAGGCTCCAAGACTCATCTGAGACATGGAATCATGAGGAGTAAGTAAGAATGTACAAGGAAATGGAATGGCAGTATGTCAGAGTACAAACCAAAAGAAACATGTAATGTACATTACAACACATCCCTTATACTAAAAGAAATGAGGAAAAGAACAATAAAAGGAAATAAAAACATAAGCACAATAAAACATAATGTGCAAGCAAGGATACAGCAAACAGAAAAATAGGACCATGATAAATAACCTAGGCGTAGTCTCTGTAGCGTACAGGAGCTTGATGAGTTCTCTGTGGAAACCTCCTAAAGGATACAGCACTTCAACCAGCAGAGAAGGGGGTGGAGGAAGAACAGTCAAAGTTGGAAGAAGTTGGAGGAACCACATGAGAAAACTTAACAAGCCTGGACATGCTCCATTTACAACCATTCTGCATAGTAACAACATTCTTGTAAATATTAGTAATCAGTTGAAAATGTTTCTCCCCCTATAGCCAGTCGATAAGAATCAAATAGGTTTCTCCATCTTTTCCAAGGGAGAATAGGTTCACCCTTCTCACAAAGAAAAGCAGGGGGTTGAGTCATAAAGGAAGAAGAACTCATTGTCAGGGAAAATGAGTAGTGTTAAACAACTTATTGAATAAAAAAAACAAAGTGCGTGTATCACTGAAGAAGTAGGAAGATAAAAATGATACACAGTCTGAATCCAAGGAAATCCTGAAGAAAAAAAGAACGAAGGAGAAATAACAAAGTCAGAAATGCAAAATGAAGCAAGAATCCAAAGTGAATAATGCAAATCTAACCAGTCCAGGTGAAAACGCTGATGATCCGGTGAAAATTTCCACAAAACAGTGTATTGGGCGGTAACCAATGAGGCCAAAATGGCGGCATGCATGCGTGTGACGTCACCACGTCCTTACGTTACACGCAAAGCCAGCCGGGAAGTCAGGAAGAAGAGCGAGTGAACAGCGCAATGACGGGTGCGCGAGTGAGCAGCGCGGCACCAGCGCGTTCGGGAATGGAGAGTGAAGACAGCGGAGCGAGGAGGGAGAGCGAGGCGAAAGTCAGAGCTTGCTTGAAACGTCAGGTAAGGCCGTTGGCAGTCAAGAATAAACACATAAGCTTCTCCCCAACAGTTGAGTGGAAAATGTAGTAAGGCAGACGAAAATAGGGGTAAATCCACGACAAAGAGGTTACCTGGAGTGGAAAACAGTCAATAGGCAGTCCAAGCAGGGAAAATAAAATCCAAAAGGCTGAGTCTGGTGAAATTAGTCTGTAGATCCAAATCCAATGAGGTCCAGTTGTAGGATCCAGGAAGCGTTAAAATGAGAAAATAAGTCCAAAATCCATGAATCCACAAGTCCAGATTAAACTTATTCTTTAAGGAAGAAAAGTTAAAGTGGAATAATTAAATCCAAATCAAACTATATAAATCCAAGTAAAAGATGGGTTCAGGGTTAAGTGGTGATGTAGCTTGTCCCTTCCAAACTGCCAATCGTCGCCAGTGTTAAAAAGATGCTGCAACACCAGAATAGGCTCTTAAATAGGTTTAATGGAAAACATCACCAACAGCAGTCTTCAAACTCTGCCAACTCCTTCAGGCTCCAAGACTCATCTGAGACATGGAATCATGAGGAGTAAGTAAGAATGTACAAGGAAATGGAATGGCAGTATGTCACAGTACAAACCAAAAGAAACATGCAATGTACATTACAACACGTTGCTGTTAGCACGCTATCTCAGTGATAAAAATCCACACTACCCGGCGATAATTATCCTAGCGCTAAGTGCGCTTAGGGATAATTATGGCTGGGGCTTAACAATATGCACCAAAGTTCTTATGTAGGCAGCGGGCTGCTTAACTACACTTTATCACTTTGCATGCTTTGCCTGTTCAAGTTCTCTGTCTCTCTTTTCTAGTTCGTTTGCAGCTAAACACAATAACTTTATTGCTTTACATGCCAATTGTACTGTAGAGCCTCCTAAACATTTTATTACGGCGGATCTACAAGTCCTTATGTGTTCTCTTTTCATTATTGGCCGCAAAAGTTCTTTCCGTATGGATAATAATGCCGGACAAATACAAAGTAGGTGGAGCAATGATTCGGCTCCTTGACCACAAAGGTGGCAATCCATTGAAGGCCAGGTCCATTTCCATTTTGGGATTAGGTCTTTAGTTAAATAAACTCCCAGTCAGTTGCTGCTTCATGCGATTTGCAAAATGTTCCAACAGGTATGATTGAGGCTTTAATTTGAATTTGAATTTAAAAAGAATTTATAAAGCGCACGTATACCATGCGGTTTCTTGGCGCTGGAGGATGCTAATACAAAGGGCAGGAAGGCGGGTGCCTAGGACAAAAAGGCTTGGCGGAAAAGGAAAGTTTTAAGGGCTCTACGAAACACCATGTAGGAGGTAGCCGATCTCATGGCGAGCTGAAGTGTGTTCCAGAATGATGGGGCCAGGACGGAAAATCTCACGCCTCCCATTCTGCGTTTCTTAAAGCGAGGAACTGAGAGAAGGCATTTGGAAGAGGAGCGCAGCTCTCTAGTAGGGTGATAGGCCTGGATTGCAGAGGAGATGAAGGCGGGGGCCGTCCCTGCACGGGCTTGAAAAGTCATACAGCCCATCTTAAAGAGAGCCCGCTCTTTAATAGGCAGCCAGTGTAGTGCTTTAAGTAAAGGGGTGGCATGATGGAATTTAGGTAAGCCATGGATCAAGCGGGCCGCCTGATTCTGCACTAACTGAAGGCGTTGAAGGGCATAGGCGGGAACACCGTTATACACGATGTTGCCGTAGTCCAGCCGCGATAGAACCATCGCCATAAGCATCAGCTTAAGGGCCGGGAGAGAAAAAAACCTGGAGATCTTCCGGATAGTGCGAAGAATGAAGAAACAAGAGGAAACAACAGAACTGATCTGGGAGTGAAGTGTGAGATGTTGGTTTAATGTAATACCTAGTGTTTTGACTGAGACTGAGGGAGAAGGAGGGGGACCGAGAGAGGAGGGCCAAAAAGTGGGGGACCAGGGGCTGCCGCTGCCACCGGTCAAGACTAACTCAGTCTTATCCGGGTTGAGTTTGAGTTGGTTACAATTCATCCAATCCCGGATAAACAGCATGACCGATTGGAAACTGTGGATACTGGCTGATGAGGAGGAAAGATAAAAAATGAGCTGGAGGTCATCCGAGTAGTTATACACCGTGACCTCCATCTGTTGTAATGCAAAAACAAGAGGAAAGATATACAAATTAAACAATAAAGGGGAAAGGGAGGACCCTTGGGGGATACCGCACTGCACTTTGCAAGGAAGAGCAGAAAAGTCAGCCAGATAGACGGCCTGGGTCCGGTCGCTCAGGAAGGAGCTAAGCCAGGCCAGTATCGAGCCCCCCAAGCCCGCCGCCTTGACACGGGACAAAAGAATTGAACGGTCAACCGTGTCAAAGGCGGCAAACAGATCTAGAAGGACGAAGGCCTGAGGGGTGTTTGTATCCAATCCCTCCCTGAGCTGGTCCGGAACAGAGATGACGACCTTCTCGGTCGAATGTCGAGGGCGAAAATCGGACTGGCAAGAGGCAAGATGCCCACTGTCTTCCACAAAGGAGCTGAGTACCTGGGTAACGTAGGACTCAAGGACCTTGCCCAGAAAAGGGAGGAGGGAAATTGGCTGATAATTTGCGGGGAGGGAGTGGTCGGCCCCAGGCTTCTTCAAGATGGGGATGATGGTGGCCGCTTTATGAGGGGTAGGGACTATACCTTGTCTAAGGGAATCATTCATAAAGGTGAGGGGGGGCAAAAACGAATCAGAGAAAATTTTACTCAGGACGTGAGCTGGACAAATATCAGCAGGGGATCCTGACTTAACACGAGCTAGGAGAGGAAGAAGGGTTTCTTTGGTCAACGGCTGCACATGGGTAAGGGTAGACCTATTGGGGGGAGGCTGGGGATCACAGAAGGAAGGGGACGGAGGTGGTATGTTGGCCTTGACATTTTGTATGTTGGCAACACAACCCATGCATTGATTTTCGTGGTCAATGAGGCTTTGTCCTTTTCTTAAGATATTTGATTGATCGTTTTGTTGACTATTCGTTTGACCTCCGGGTAGGATGGTATTGTATGCCAAGCTTCCTCTAACTTGAAAGCTTCAATCGATTGCTTTAAAAAAGGATAAACAGAGTTACTTAATCTGGATTGCCTTTCAACCTCCAGCCAGCAGTAATGTGCCAGAGACTCTTCCTCTGCTGTCCGCATTCTCCAGTAGTATTTTACCAGTGCTCCTTGTCATGACGGGATCTGTTTTTTTAACCCAAATTCTAATCTAGTCCGGGCTTGAGAAATATGGCGCGGAATTTTAAATAGATTTTTGAAGAGATGTTCAGAATTATTGCGTCCTTTGTGATTAGGAGTTCTGAACCGTATGTGATTGAGGGTAAAAGTTTTGATGCCACGACCTCTAATAAATGGGTCGTTGAACAGTCATTGAGGTTTTTTTGCAAGGTTTTGAATGCAAATAATAGCTGTTTTGCTTTTATTTTCCCCTGTTCTAGGTATTGCTTGTAATTAAGGTGGCGATCCAAAGTTACTCCCAGATATTTATATGTTCCTTCCTGGTCCAGGCAGTTGCTGTTAATCATCCAAGTGAATTTTGGTGTCTTTTTGTGTGGACTCGAAAAACACATAACCTTTGTGGTTTTTTAAGTTTATGTCTAATTGATTTGAAGCTGTGTATTCTGCTAGTTGGTTTATCAGGCGTTCGCGCCCGTGGGCGTTTGAGATAGCAGCACAATGTCGTTGGCATATTGCACACTTACTATTCTCACATTCCCCAGTTTTGGAGGGGGTCCCCTAATGTTGAACGTAAGTTAGTATCTAAGTCGGATTAAGTCCACCAGTGGTCTTAAGTTTCAAAGTCACTGAGCTGTAAAATTACAGTGTTAACCAGAACACACTAAATGGAGGCAAGATGTTATAGATTACCATACACAAGGAACTTTCTTTCGCTTGTTAGAGTATAATATAGTGGACACCACTGAAAAGCAGAGGTATCTATGGTTATGATGTCACGTGATCCCAGATCACATGATCAGCAGATTTGGCAAAACACTGAATCAGAAGCCTGTGATGATGGAATGAGGGAGGCTTTGTTGACGAAGGTATGGTCAGTATAATTTTATTAGTAGCATTATTATAATAAAAAGTACTACTATGAGTTTCCCAAGTTGATTCAGTGCAAACCAAGGGAGTAGCTAGAAAATTAAAATACTCCCCACTTCGTACCAAAGCTCATAGAGTGCCAAGAAAATGAAGCAAGTCACCACAACCCTCCCTAGAAGAGCGCTTGTGTCTCTTCCATCCAAGCATCTGTCCATTCTTCCTTTCATCCTTCTATACATCTGTTGTTATTCACCATTTTACCTTTACATTTTATCATCCATTCATTCTTTCAACCAACATGTCTTGCACCATTCCGTCCGTCCACAAATCCGTATCGAAAACTATCCACCCATCTTCAAATGTATCTATCTATCTATCTATCTATCTATCTATCTATCTATCTATCTATCTATCTATCTATCTATCTATCTATCTATGTATCATCCATATCTTTATCCATGCTTTCACTCATCCATACATCCTTTCAGTCATTCATCCATCCATCCTTTTGTCCATCCATCCATCCTTGCTTTCAATCATCCATTAATCCACCCTTTCACTCAGCCATCCATCATTTCACTGATCCATCCACCCTTGAACCCATCCATCGACTTATATCTATCCATTTATCTTTTCACTCACTCATCCATCCATCCTTTCACTTACTAATCCATCAATGCTTTCACTCATCCATTCACCCATCCATCCATCAACCCTTTCATCCTTCCATTCACCCTCCCTTTATCTCATCTTGGCGCCTGAAGCTTGCATTTTAACTTGCAAATTTGACATTTCGCACGAGGCTCGTTACTACTTAGATTTATTTGAAGGCCTCTTGCTGTGGATTTCTCTGTATTGCTCAATGTTATGTTTGCACCTGCCTATTAGAAATCACAAATTTAAATCTGCTTGACTTTATTCTAAAAAAAATTCCAAATTAGGTGTATGTGTATGCTCTTCTCCCCACTGAAAGCTCATCTTTTTGGCTAATGTCGGGGAGCCTTCCCCCATTTTCTCTTCCTTTTTAACACATGCATTTGCATATTAATTCTAAACGCAGAGAACTGAATTTAATTTCGACAACACATAAACATGTCCATCATAGCCAGATCATTTCAGTGCCTCAACTATTGCAAACATATGGGTGGCTGTCATTTCAATGTCGAGTGTTCTGGCCTTGGTGGATCTTTAAGGAACCGCAACATTAGACATAAAACATTTCTCATTACTGGATAGATACAACTGCTACGAAATACAAGTAGAGTTAAAATAGTGTTATAGAGATACTTTTTTGATGATGAGGTATAAAAATGATTGTTATAAAACGGTAGATGCTGGCAAACGTCTAACAGCTTGTGGAGAATGTATTATTATGACATATAGTCTATGCAACAGGGAGCCATCCCATTATTTCAATACATAAGGTAAGAGGTTACATGTATGGTTTAAACTTGAACGCTTTGGGGTGTGTGTCCAAGATGGTGGCCACATAGGACATTCCAAGTGCTCCTCCGCTGCCCAGACTGTTAAAGAAGCGCAATTGCAGAGGACCGTGGCCTCGAAAACCAATTGACCCCGGGCTGAGAAATGCAGCGCTCACTATGCCACGGCCAGAAGGCTTCTAAAGTGCGGAGTGTTGATCGGTCACCGATGGACGATATCCCGATGACCTGGATGCCACATGCCTGGATTCTGCAGCAAAGCCGCAGAGAGCTGATGCTACCACAGAAGAGCGTCATCCTGACACAGGGCCAATACAGGCTGGAAGCCGTGGCCTGAGAGTCGGCACTGCCCCAATACAACCACATTCTATGAGGCCAAATCCCTTGGGAGGGCCTGGATCTGGTGCCTACTGGCCCGGCTCCTGTTCGCTACACGCACCTGCAAGAATCAATTGGGCCCTGCGGTACTGGCCTAACTGAGAAGACAACCAGGCCTGCCCCACCTTTTTGTCTCTTTCCCTCTAGCTAGCACACCCGCCACTCACAGCGCTGGGAGACTTGGATACAGAGCCGAGGTGTAAAGAGGATAGATTTCTCATTGCCATCCAGATAGGTGATGATTGGGGTTGCACGTCTGTGAGGCAGGAGGGGCGGGAGGTGCAGCGGGAGAGTGGACTCCCTCCACCGCACACAACAATCTGCATCTTGACACAATGCTGTCTACATGAAGGGCTCCCAAGAATGGGCCCTGAGTTGATCGCTAGTCACCAGGAGGGGAGCACATTGGGGACACCCGCACCTGACCCACATGGCGGGTATACATAGTCAAAGCAGACTGTGAGACTTGACAGAGACAGCCTCTTAGCATCGCAACTGCCAACCAAAACCACCCCCCCAGAGTGTGTACTGCAGGGTTGGGTCTGACTGTCCTCACAATGGCAGCATCTAAAGACAAAAAGGAATACAACATGCTCACTCGCTCAACTAGCCATCACCAGCCGAACAGATTCCCCAACAGACAGCTCTAATGGATGATACCGGAAAGGAAGGGGCCCGGTTGAGGCGTGCCTTCCTAGCATCCTTGTTTGATTCTCTCAAAACAGACTTACAAGCAATCAAACAATGCCTGTCACAGCAACTGAAGGAGGCGAGGGAGGACCTGGGCTCCCTGGGCTGCAGAGTGTCCACGCTGGAAGATAACAAACAGGCCAATGGTGAAGAGTTTGAAATGTTGCGGCAGGAAGTTCTTCGCGTGTTTAAACAACAGGATGATCCACGGGCAGAGGACCTGGAGAATAGATCACACTGCAATAACATTCGATTGTGAGGTGTTCCAGCATAAGCAGAGGGGGCGGATATTCAGAGCTATGTCCAGGCCCTATTTCACAATATCCTAGGCTGGGTGGAAGATGCCACTTTGCAGCTCGACAGATTTCATAGAGTAGAATGCCCCGGAAGCAACAATGCGAGACCCCCATATATCCTGGTGTGTGTCAGTGAACTCCATCTTAAAGAAGAAAGCCTCAGTATGGCCAGGGACTTGCAACCTCCCCAATTTAAGGGTCATAACTTGCTCACTTTTCCAGGACCTCTCAGCACTTGCCTTACAACATCACAGAGATTTCAAACCAATCACAGAATTCCTGGGCTCAAAAGAGATCTCATAAGGATGAAACCATCCATTCAGGATTCTCTTCGACTGGAAAGATCAACTAAACAAACCTAAATCGCTTGTGGTGGCATGTTGCATCTTGGGTCCTGCAAACAGAATCATCCAACCGCTCCTAGCCGGGCACCCTGGGAGCTCCTCTCCATGCACATACTACTTGCAGTGGTTGGCTAAACCGTAAAGACATCCTCATCCAGACCCAACTGGGGTGGCCCAGGAACATAACAATGTCCTGGACAAACTAATTTCAGAGAGTGGGATTGGCCCTACATAGACTGCATCAATACCAAGACTCAGCCCGTCCACTGAATACGGAAACAGTGGGCCCCCTCCACTAAACTGAGTCTGAGGCGGCGGAGTGGCACCACTACTTTCCATTGCCCAGGAAGCATCTCACCAATTTCCTGACCGGACAATCGCCCACCTGTTTCTTTTCCATTGTAAATGGACTTACTTGTGCTACTGTTGTGTTAGTTGTAATGTTGTTTTTTTTCTTATTTCACTCTAACCATACATGTCACTCACATTTCACAAAATGACACTGGGGCTCTGGAGTCACAGCTATTGAAACCTTATTATACTCTTCTCCCATGTGCTCCGCCGGGGAGATCACTATCACTACCACTACATGACGAAACCATGGAGGTTACATTCACCTGCCTCAGTATTAGAGGCCTGAATAAGCCAATAAAGAGGGCAGCTGTTCTGTTCTTCTCAGAACATAGCAGAAGTGACATCTGCCTACTCCCAGAGACACATGTACTGGCCAGAGATGAGCATAGGATGAGGTCCCACTGGTTCCCACACTACATTTGGGCCTCATGGCAAGAGAAGAAAGGAGAAGTCGCTATATTGCTGTCTAATGGCTTCACGGGAGAAACAGTGGGTAAATTGGCAGAGATTAGGGGGCATTTGCTAGCATATAGCATACAGTAAGGACACCTCCATGAGACAATTGCCTCCATTTATGTTCGTAATGAACAACAGGAAAACTTCATTGAATGGGCCCTGACATAATTATTGGAATCTCCAGATGAAACCTTTTTGGTGCAAGGTGATCTAAACCTTGTCATAAGCTATTACCTTGACCGGTTAGGTCAGGATATAGGCCAGACCAGGAGTTTCTCGACTGGAGATTTGCAGTGGATGGGCGAATTTTGCCTGGGAGATCTGTGGAGCCAATCCCACCCTACAGTTAAAGGTTACACATTTTACTTCGCAGCCCATAAAACGTACGCCCACATTGACTATTTATTTATTTATTTATACCTAGCAACCCCTGTGCCTCAGGCCCTTGTCAAAGAAGTGAGCATAGCCCCTGTTAAAAATGAGATTTCTGGTTGGCTAGGGCATGTGCCTAAGCCAGGCAGAAGCCCCCAATCTAGTTAGGGCAAGGAGTTACACGCTGAAGATAACCCCTGCTCACCCCCTTGGTAGCTTGGCAAAGAGCAGTCATGCTTATCCCAGAGGCAATGTGTAAAGTGTTTGCGCAACACACACACACAGCAGCAACACACTTGGCACACCACAAAAGAAACTCCACACAAGGGTATATCAAAAATGGACTTTGTATTATCCAAAACACATTAGATTCATAATCACACATATACACTGTGCCAACTTGGGGGGTCATATAAAGACATGAACCTTTTGGTCGATTGAATGGTGCCCTAAAATACAGCCAGACAGAAGTGTAGATTCCTGCAGGGGACAACACAGTGGGCCTTCCTGTTCAACATATACATGTACCCGATAGCTCCAACCACCAGCAATCCCAAATCTTCACAGATGATTACCAAATCCATCCACAGCTCAGGGCCAGCTCTGACTATCAGGCTAGCATCACAAAATGTCAGAACCTATCCATCACTGGCCGAAAGTGAGCTGCCTATACCTCGGCGCAACTAAAGCTAAGATTCTGATAATGGGTAAGGCCAACAGAGCTCTTCCATTCTTACTTAGTAAAAACAAATTAATTAGTTTAACGCCCCAAAGTTTTCTTAAGAACCTGCAGGTCAATCAGCCAATGTCCTCTATTGCTAAATACAGAGGCTGCCTCGTCTTCATTCTACAACTACAGTTCCAGATTACCAAATACGCAAAGTGATCACCGGCCTATGGGCCTCACTCCTTTTAGGGGCCCGACACAACAGATTAAAATAACATTGATGTGAATTTGAAAGAAAATTACAATCAAGCTTTCCTTATTTTCACGGGGGCGAAATGTCAAGGAGCCTCCACAGGGTTTAATCCAACCCTGCGCATATTGCCTCTTTCTTCCATCGCCCTATGATTCTGGTCTCTAATCCACTCTTGCGAGTGCTTTTTCTTCCCTGCTGTCTATTTCTCTTGTGTCAAAGAAACTTCATTACAGGTTTAGGTGAAATCTGAAAGCCTTTATTGATTAAAAAAAGGAAAATGAATAGTTTGTGAATCACAGAATTAACCAACCAGGGAATCTCCTAAAATCATTGGCGGAGGTAACGTCGTCAGCTACATGTAAGCCTCATATTTGTCCTCTGCTCCAAACGAGTGAAATAAATTTCATTAAGAGTACAAGCAGGTGCATAGCTGGGTTCATGCAAATTGGGGAAATTGATATTCAAAACTTACAAAAAAATTAAGGGCCTGATTCACAAAGGTAAACTTTTATGGAAGGTTACTTTTTTGGGGTATTCACAAACTATGAATTAATAGTAAGTTTACTACTGCAGTGACTCGGCAGTCTGGGCTGGGAACTCCACACATAATAAATATAGACCTGGCCTATCTATTTTTGTGTGTAGTTCTCAGCCCTGTCTGCAGAGTCCCTGTGATTGTAGACTTAACATTAACTCGTAGTTTGTGGATAACCCAAAAAACGTCAACCTACACACACAAAAGTGTAACTTTACCTTTGTGAATCAGGCCCACAGAGTTTTTGCCTGAGCAAACGTGCTCACAATTTCAAGTATCAGGTGCCAATACGCAGGGTTAGCATGAGCAGAAAATGTGGGTGAAGAAGGGACAATCTAAGCAGCCCTGAGGAATCTCGTTTGCCTAAAGGCGGAGCGAATAATTGGATTTAGAGCTCTGTGTGTCAGCCACAAAGCATGTAGAGGAAAAAGCTTTAACTACCTTCAAATGCAAAGGTCGACAATGCAGCAGCTAGTAACCCCTGCTCCAGCCAAGCACACCTTAACTGACGGGAGAATTGTGGGAGGTGTCAAAGGAAGAAAGATGGAAGTAGATACTGTTTTTTAAAAGCGATAAAGAAGTGCAGGTACTCACCAAACTTTTGTCTTTTGTGCCAGGCCCAGCATGTTAAAGAATGATGGTATATTGCTGTTAGTGGCGTAGCTGTAAAGTAGAATATTTAATGGATTTTATTTAGTTTGCACTCTCATTTCCACCACCACCTGTGCATTCTTGTTTGTTTTTTTGAGTCTGTGTGTGTACCAAGGAAAATACAGTAGTGTCTTAATTTGGTCCAAGCTCTCAAGTATCACAGTTCCGTGTGTGAGTAGCTCATTCAGTCGGGTTGTTTTCTTCGCACTCTGGGATGTGTAGTCTTTCTGAAAAGATGACTGCTAAAAATTAAATAATTAGCAAGATGAAACTAAGATGTTAAAACATTACTCACTCAAGATGACAACCCAACAAAAGAACCCAAATCGCCAACAAAGATAACTTGACTTTACCAGCGAAAAGCCAATGGCTCACTTCCCAGGGCAGCACCAACTGGTGAAAACGCTGGTAGCTCAGTGGCGTAACGAAACTTGAGGGGGCCCCACTGCAAAGTACTTGGAGGGAGCCCCTTCTGGACTCATCAGGAGCTCTCAGGCCAGGGTACTGTGCTGAGGGGGCCCACTGGAGCTCGAGGGCCTCCTACACTGTGGGGTCTGCAGGGACATTTTTTCACACCACTGAGCTCTACAAAAAACCCTCCCTCTAGCCCTGAAGACCTGGTTTTCGTGTTCCCTATTAAAAGAACACACAGGACACCAGCTGCCTTGTTACACCTCTTTATTGTTGCGTGTACAGGCGCAAACTGCCGTTCTCCCCCAGGCTCCTCCTCTTCCTTTTCCTGCCATGCCTGCCCCTGGGATGTAGAGAGGAAGGCATGGTGACACAACATCTCCCCCATTTTATATTTTGAACGTTCAATGTTTCTCTCAGAGCTCTTCAATGAGTTGGGTGGGCCTTCGGATGGTTCTCTGTGGTCGGCTGGTTTGTGGTCGTCTAGAGAGGCACTCCTCTCTCGTGTCGCAGGCCTCCGACACTCGTCTGGGTTCTTCATGACTGCTCTCTTCTTGACTTGACGTGTCTGTGTCCCAGTCAGGTTCTCGAGCCTGGGCGTATACTGTCGGGTCACACTTTTTAAAATGTGATACGTTTCTGGTTGTTCTCTTGACTCCGGACTCAGCTGGAATCATGGTCCCTTTTCTTCTTGTTACTCGTAATGGATGAGCATAGTAACGGCTGTCTGCTTTGGTTTTCCTTACCTGCCTCACCAGCACCCAGTCTCCTTCTTGAATATCGGATGTCTTGGCATGTCTGCGGTGGTCAACATATTCTTTCATTTTTGCTTTCTTGGTCCGATCCATTTATACCAGAGTTTCATGGTCTGAGGTTGTGATTCTGGACTGTGTGAGAGCATCTGCCGTTGGTATCTGGGTGCGTGAAATTCGCCCAAGCATCAGAGTGGCAGGGCATTGATTTGTAGTGCTGTGGGGCGTGGCCCTGTATGTCCGTAGTACTTCATTTTATGCTGGCTTAATGTCACAATGAGCTAGTTTGGCTTGTTGCATTGTCTTTTTTATGATGGCCATAAATCGTTCAACCATCCCGTTAGCCTGGGGCCACAAGGGGGTGATCTTTCAGTGCTTGAAATTCAGATTTCTCGCGAATTCTGCAAATTCTTGTCCATTAAAAGGTGGTCCATTATCCGTCTTCACCACCGTAGGGATCCCCCACGCGGCAAATGGTTCGTCAATGACAGGTATGACGGTGGTTGCCTTAGTCAAGGAAATTTGGTAAGCAATAGGAAATCGAGAGTACTCATCCATGATGACAATGATGTACTTTCCCGACTTCAGCGGGCCGAAGAAGTCGACGGCTACTTGTTGCCATACGCAGTCTGGGAGGTCTGACATCTGCAGGGGGGATGTGATTTTTCTCGCCCTACCAGTTGACAGTGTGGGAAGTCTTGGAGTGTGGTCTCCACCATCTGGTCAAGGGAAGGGAACCAGTCGCGCTCCCTCGTTGCTTTCTTTGTGGCTACTACCCCTCGGTGTCCTTCGTGTGCCAGATTGACGGTTCCTTGTCTCAAATGGTGAGGAATACCGATCCCCCGGTCTCTTAGTAACAAGCCGTTGGCACTGATGGAGAGCTCGTCCTTGACATGTTTGAATGCCATGAGTTCTTGAGTGTTGATGGCATCACTCGTCTTTGGCTCTTCTAGGTGTCTCCATGAATCGGTGCGGACACGATGCATGATGTTTTGGAGCGTGGCATCTTTGGCAGAAGCCTCAATGATGGCTTCTAGTGGAACAGCAGGTGGGCAGCCTTGTCAATGACAAAGTGGAGATATTCTTTGGCAATAGAGTGTCGCATTTGTGTCCTAGCTTATGGATGCCGCGAAATGTAATGTGCCGGATTCTCCGCCTTCCCCGGTTTGTGAATGATGGTGTGTGTGTAGTTTTGCAAGCAGATGCCCCATCATTCGATTCGCAGAGGCATCTTCGCCTGGGAGTTCCCAAAGATGGTTGTCAGAGCTTGGTGATCGGTGATTAGTGTGAAGTGCTTGCCATATACAAAGAGATGAAAGTGCTCACAAGCCCACACGACTGCCAGGCTCTCTTTTTCTGGTTGGGAATGCGCTTTTTCCATGTCAGTGAGGCTGTGACGGGCATATGCAACGATGAAGCGTTGGTCGTCTTCGTCATCGTATTGCGCCAGAATTGCACCTAGCCCAACAGGGCTTGCATCTACTGTGATTTCTGTCTTCTGCTTGGGGTTGAAATAGGCTAGTTTGATGGCTGAGCTTACAGCTGTCTTGATTTTGGTAAAAGCTTGCTCACACTAATCTGACCATTGGAAGCTTTGTCCTTGTCGTGTCAATTCTCGTAACGGGTAGCTGATGGTTGCATAGTCTTTGATATAACAGGTGCAATAACTAGCCATAGCCAGGGACGAGAGGATGTCACTGACATCATGTGGCTGTGGAGTGTCTGACATTGCTGAGGCTTTGTCGGGGTCAGGTCTCATGCCCTCTTTTGAGAAGATGTGGGCGTAGAATTTGAGAGTCGACTTATGAAACTCACATTTATCTTGGTTAAGTGTGAGGTTGGCATTGAAGCGGGCGTGACACACCCGTTCCAGCGCTTTGTCGTGGTCTTTCTGGGTCTCTCCGAACACCAGGATATTGTCAGTGTAGTTGAATGCATTTGGGATGTTTTGGATTACTCGCGGAACAGCCTCCTGAAAGATCTCGGCTGCTGACAAGATCCCGAAGTTGAGGCGTTTGTATCTGAAAAGTCCTTGGTGTGTGGTGAATGTAGTAATGTATATCGATTTTTCATGAAGGTCAAGTTGATGAGATCCCTTGTTGAGATCCAGTTTCGAGAAGACTGTTGCTCCATTCAGGCTTGTGATCATGTCGCTGATGTAGGGTCCCGGATGCCGCTCCCTTTCGATAGCTGTGTTCGGGGCTCGCATGTCCACACAGAGGCGTACCTTGTTGTACTGACCACTCTTGGGCATGACTACTACTGGTGACACCCATGGAGTTGGTCCAGTTGTTGTTCTATGATATTCGCTTTTAGTAGGTCTTGGAGTTCGTCATCCACCGCTTGCTGTAGGTGGAAAGGCACCTTCCTGTGATGCTGGGCCACTGGTGTAACTTGCTCGTTAATGTGCAGCTTGACCTTGAAGTGAGCCAGCTTCCCTAGACCACTAACTCAAAACCTAAGTGTCATAGCATGCTAATATCATGTATGCCCAATGGACCCCATGAGGATGAAAGCAGATAATCCTCACATTTAAAACTTGGTGAAGCTACCTAGCTGAAACTACCTTTATTTGGTGCTGCTAGCTTCCCAAATTAAAAATGGTTATAATCAAACCATAATCAATTACGCTGCCGACATGTTTCGTTGCCCATACGAAATTTCAGGCAACTTCTTCAGGGCTGTTGGGGTTCCATATTAAACTCTCCTAGTAGGTTCACATCAAACCATCTGGTTGCGTCCATCATATATACCTGCAACCATACATGCCAGGGGTGGGAAAAACCGGTATGCGTCAATGATCGCGTTTCCCCACAGTGAGTGCCCAAAGGTCCTGGCACCGCTACCGCTTGTATCTGGCCTCTGATTTTTAGTAGTCGACGGCATTATGACTCGGATTGACACCCCTCGACAATGCATAGGCGAAGTAAGTCTTCTGTGTTGAAGTTGTCAAACTCACAATAGCGAGCTAGGTGCTTGAGGCTCATCTCCCTCTTGGGACGCGAGGTTAAACGTGTAACGCTCGTAGTCTAGATTTCGCTTATGAAAGAACTTCTTATTTAGGGCTGCTATCACGTCCTCATAAGTTGCAGCATTGACTGGGGGTAGTTCTTTAATAATTTGTCTGACGTCTCTGCCCACTAAGTTTTGTAAGGCTATGAGTTGTTGGTTAGAGTCACGAACTTGTGATCCTCAAAATCCTCATGCCAGCTCTTCCACTTGGGGCCCATACTGTTTCCAGATGTCAGTATTAGGGGCTCGGGAGGACGCAGGAATGATACCACCATGTATATCAGTCTGGACTGTGAATCAGTTTGTGCAGGACCAGGCACCGCCTGTTGGGAGGAGTCGAGTGCCGTCGACATGGTGGGGCGCAAGGTGGCTCTGACAGGTTTCTGCGGCGTCTACAGGTTTCAGCAGCGCGTTTGGCGGGCTCGAAGGAACTTGTCTGTGGGTCACCAGACTTAAAGATGGCCTCTGTGATGGGGACCAGGCTTAATGAATGCAGGGTGCCTGACTTAAAGATGGCCACCGAAATTACTTCTTCATGCTGTCTTCAAAGGGCATGTTTGGCTTACTTTTGGCTCCATGTGGTGTCTCTTCACATGGGGCTGCAGTTCTATCCCCGGTCGCGGGCCGCATCAGCGTGTTGGGCCATCACTCGCGCTCCCTCCGGCAATACAGATGCTCTGCTTGGCATTTATGGCAGCGTGCGCTTCATTCTCTTTCTCCTTCCTTTTTTTTCTTTCTTTATGACGTGGGAAGTAGAGGGGGGTGACTCCGCATCCCACCCTCGTCGCCAGTTTTCGTGTTCCCTATTAAAAGAACACACAGGACACCAGGTGCCTTGTTACACATCTTTATTGTTGCGTGTACAGGCGCGAACTGCTGTTCTCCCCCAGGCTCCTCCTCTTCCTTTTCCTGCCATGCCTGACCCTGGGATGTAGACAGGACAATCATGGCGACACGACATTGGTCACTGTCCATGTGGATAAATGGGCAGGTCCCATAGGCTGTCAACAATGTAAACAAAATCTAGAACCCTGCCAAAGATCACGGGGTAAAGAGACAGGCAGAATCCTGATGGGGGGACTCATAAATGCTCGTTCCATGTGTAAGAACGCTCTTCATATTTATGACCTCATTTTAGACTGACTATTAGTAACAGAAACATGGCTCAGAGACTGGTCCAACCCCGATATAGTCCAGGCTTTACCTCAGGGTTTCCGAATACAGAGGTTGGACAGACCCTCCCAGCGTGGAGGAGGGCTGGCAATTATCCATTGTGACACCCTTAAATGTACCACTATGGAACTACCAGACATAAAAGGAGCAGAATGTCTCTGTTTTAATCTCCAGGTCCAGGACTCTTTCACTTTTGCAGGGGTACTGATTTACCGACCCCCCGGACAAGCGACTCAATTCTTAGAAAGTGTGGGGGAAGTACTAACCAATCTAACTCTTAGATTTGCTAATCTCACCTTACTGGGAGACTTAAACCTCCATTTGGATAGTGTTAGTGATCCCAACGTATTGTGCTTTAAAGAAATCCTACACATTCTAGGGCTGACGATACAAACAAGAGAGCCAACGCATACAGCTGGGCATATCCTGGACTGTATCAGCTCCAATTTAAACACAATTATGGTTGAACCACCGCTGACCCAAACGTGGTCAGCCCATAAGTTTATTGGTTTCAGCCTTAAAGTGGACAATCAGAAGGCAACTAAAAGATCTACCCTAGGTAATGAGATGCCAATCCCTTGCTGGGGGAAAATCATAGAACACCCAGATTTGAAAAGCTGGGTGGAGGCGGGCAAACCATCGCTGTCAGGGAATGTGACCATTGACAACGAACGCTATGAGAGATGGATGACAACTATTGGGGAAAGAATGAAAACTCGGGGAACTAAACCCCAAATTAGACAAGGGAGAAAATCTGCCCCCTGGTATACAAGCTCATTAAAAATAACCCTGGGAGAAGTGAGAGCGTCAGAGCGGAGATGGCACCACCAATACAAGAGTAATGACCGGGAGTCCTATAAAACGGCCAAGAGAGATTATCTTGCCTCAATTAAACGCGCTAAAGCAACTTACTATACAAATCTTATTGAAGCTACTAAAAATAAGCAAAAAGAGATCTTTCAAATTGTCAACAGCTTTAGGAACCCCAAAATACTTTCCCAGGAAATTCCGCCATCCCAGATTCTCTGTAATGAAATAGCAATGTTCTTCGAACAGAAAATATCTAACCTCACAAAAGACTTCCCTCAGATCCATCAAGAAGAATTAGACACAGTATATAAAGCTCAAAAGGAAAGGCCCTGCACTATAAGGTGAGAAACCTTCGCCCCGATTAGCCTGGAGGAGTCCTCCCAGGCTATTTCCAACCTCAGTTCAGGTTCACCTTTTGACCCCTGTCCCCCCCCCGGTGCTGTTAAAAGTCATAAAAGAGGAGGTCAATCTAGTGATTAACCCTATCCTTAATTTATCACTCCAAACAGGAGATATCCCAGCAAGCTGGAAGGTTGCAGCTGTTAGACCCCTTCAGAAAAAAGCTCTCCAAGACCCCACAGTTTCATCTAATCTACGGCCCATTTCACTCCTACCAGCCGTATGTAAGCTTGCAGAGGCCTGTGTCAACAAACAGCTCACGGCATATCTGGAGGAGAATAATGTTCTTCATCCGAATCAAGCTGGCTTCAGGGCCCACCATTTTACAGAGTCTGCTTTGCTGTTTTCCACAGAAACAATCAGAGCCGCATTGGATCAAGGCAAAAGGGCAGTCTTGATCCTGTTGGATCTATCTGCAGCATTTGACACGGTGTCCCATGCTATTCTATTACATCGCCTGACGAGTGCAGGCATAGCGGGCACCGTGTTAAAATGGTTTAACAACTTTCTGACGCAAAGACGGCAGATTATTATGCTGGGGCAGTTCTGTTCCGAAGAGAGGAGGATTCAGTCAGGGGTGCCTCAGGGCTCTAGTCTGAGCCCCATTTTATTCAATCTCTACATGGTCCCCCTGATTGAGCTCATCTCATCCTTTAACATCAGCACAATAGCATATGCCGATGACACCCAATTAGTCCTCACCTTGGACGAGGACCCGGCAACTGCTGAGCAGACTCTGAGGGATTGTCTGAAGGCAACTTTTGCCTGGATGAACAACAATCATCTGAAATGCAACTCTGCAAAAACAGAAATCCTACCGTTAGGTCAAAAAAAAAAAAACCTTCTCTCCCCAGATTTGTTGGCCTGAAGAGGTAGAGACCCCGCCCAGCACCATCGTAGCGGCGCGAAATCTGGGAATTAAATTCGATGAGACCCTATCTTCTATACAACGGGGAAGAGAAGTGGCTGGGTCATGCTTTAATCTAATAAAGGGCCTAAGGAATTTTTTTGACCTCCTCCCTTTGTCTGCCAGGTGCACTGTGGCAGTGGCGCTAACCACATCCAGGTTGGACTATTGCAACAGCCTGTATGCAGGGGCAAACAAAGCGGCACTGCACAGGCTGCAGATGGTCCAACATGCCGCAGCAAGACTAGTTCTTGGATGGCCCAGAAAAACCTCAGCCTCTGCAGCACTGGATGTGCTTCATTGGCTTCCCATTCAAAAGCGCATCCTGTTTAAGGTCCTGATAATTACCTTTAGGGCCTTTCACAAGCAGCGTCCACAATATCTGTTCAAAAACTTTAATTGTTACCATCCTACTCGAGAACTTAGATCTTTAACAGCCAATTTGATGGTCGTCCCAAAGTTTAGGCTTGCTACAAGAGGAGGAAAAGCTCTAGCAGTAAGAGGTGCTAAGGCCTGGAACAAATTGCCTCATCAACTCCGCGCAATTCACTGCGAACAGAAGTTCAGAAAATCCCTCAAAACATGGATCTACAGTATGGCGGATGCTACCTGCAAAACACTTGTCTAGGATTTACAATGGCAATGTGAGAATAACAAACCTTACCATCTTTGAGTACACGAGTCAAAGCGCCAAGATGCTCCCTGGAGTGGTAGTGCGCTATACAAATTCCTCTCACATCACATCACATCACAAGCCCAGGGCAATAATTGTCAGTTTAACTGAAATTCCTCCACCCATTTGACAATCCCTTGTTCCAACATATTTTTTCTCTCCTGACGATAACACCTGTTGATGATCCCAAATCCAGTGCTGTTGCAACTACGAAGCAAAAAAAGGAGTGTAACCGACAAGCTAGAGACCTTGTAAACTCCAGACCCAGCCGTCTAACACATGAAGTGATGGAACTTAAGCTTTTGGTGCAGAAGCTAATGCTAAGGACACAGGGCATTTTGGTGACTGCAAACTCATTCACGCCTCAACAACTAGATAACAATCTAAAGAATCGACCGAGCAACAATAGGCTCCTTCCACCTCCTGTACCTCCAGACAAGTGCACCGCGGGCTTGATTAATTCTATGACAACCAAGAAGTGCGGGCCTGAGTTACCTGTTGAGACACATTGTACTTACAATCATCAAAGAAATTATATTTTTCCTGCAAGACCACACACTCCTGCTGCTCCTGCTGATGACTTGCAGGAAGAGGGCCCCTTAAATTTTATGAACCCCTCGTTTGCCATTAATGACCCTTTTGCCTTTAGATGAGATACATATAGGGGAGCAGTTATGAGGAGGACTCACATCAAAGGGGGAATTATTTACATGGTCAATGCCCCCAAGTGAAGTGAGTAGGCTAGGGAGCATAGTAGATCCTTAAAAAATAAAGATAACTATTGAATCACAGCGCAACGCGGCTTCCTCTACTTCATCCACTCTGATATAGTGGATATTCTTCAAATGTCTAGGAGAGGGGAATCGCGTGACATAATCAAGTTAACTTTAATTGATCGCAATTTAGTAGATGCGCTTATATCCTTAGATACATGTTCCTTACTTCCAGTTCTCCCTTAGGATCAATTTAAATTTCATCTTTCTCCTAACCTTTCTTTCTCAGTTCCTCACTACATCCCATTTGCATCCTGTTCGCAGCACAGTCTGCTAAATTTAAGAGCACCCTGTGGTATATAACACTAATTGTCACATAGCAAAATCTCTTCCTATTGAAGCTGTCAACTCCTGTGTCCCTTCCTTGATTAGATAAGTCAGATCACATTATAGGCACACTCTTGATGCTATCACAAGGAAGTGTGACAAGACCTTTTGGACGGATCTTGTACAGGCTTCAAGGCTAATGCTATGACTTCTTTCTGGCATATGATTGCCCATGGCAGCGGCTCAGGTGATGTCTCCGCTGATTACTTCATCCAACCATCAGTATGGATTTGTCATTCTCAGGGTCTTTATTCCATTGCCCCTGCACCGGTGACTGTGCAGCTTCCCCACTCCAAAAATGTGTCCGGCCCCACTGCACTCGTACCTGAGACACATCCATTCTTCTCCATGGCAGACAACCAGCCCGCTATTGATAGGGTAAGGGCAGGTAAGGCTCTGTGCCCTGATTAGTTGAGGTTTCGGTTGGGAACCCTCTGCATTACATTTTTTACATATAACTGCTCCACTTCCTAACTTTACAGCACATATTGTTAGATCTGTAACTGCCAGGAAGTAGAGAATATTGAACATGTATTACTTTTCGTCTCATTGGTTTACACTAGGGTCTTTGCCAGAATTTACCCACTCTGAGAATTTTTCAATTTGACAGCCCCTGCCTATTGTTTTCTCCTTAAATAGGTATTTGCATTGTGTGTGGCTCTCCAGGATACGCCTTGGTTGCCATTATTGGTGTTCTCAAACTTTTTGCTCAGGCTAAAAATCTTAGCAGTTGTGGGTCTATACTGTGGAAAATGACCATAACCCAGAAGGTGAACTTACCGGCCTTAATTATATCTTTATCTAGTTTTATGGAAATATTAACTGTATATACATCTTATGTCATATTTTATTATCTATTATTGCACAATGCACTTTCACTGTATTTTCTATCTGTTTCTATGCTTATAAGTGGAATTCCCCATGAAATAAACTATGATGATGGTAAGATTGCAAAATTAGGACAAGTCACAGAATGCCAATAAAAAAGGGGGACTAGCCGAGCCACTCATGCATTGACCTGAGAAAACCGAGAACTGTTACCTCCTCAGTTTAAGGGTTCCCACAGCTAGCATCCCTCCTGCCCCTGGCTGCTTCACCCACTTTAGGACTTTGCTTCCTCTGTTGTGTATTCCTCATTCCCCTCCTACCCCCAAAAAAGAATATTTCTATACATAGGCCACAGAGGTGGCTGCCTTTGGCAGCATCTGTTGAGTAGCACCATTGATACCATCAACCAAGTCCTGAATTGTTTTGAAGCAGGTTTGAAGCAGGGTACGTGAAAAAAAGTGGAAAGGAGCACTGTATCTATGTTTTTTTTCACTGAAAAAAACACAGGTTACAAGGATGTTATAATTAGACTCAGATTGTACTCATACATGCTCGCCAGCAGTTTGGTGTTGTGGATTCTGGGCGGACATTGGCAAGGAGCTTACCGGGACTGCGAGGACCAGCAGCCCGGATACAGACACAGCTGCGGCCTCTTCCCGGCCGGACACGCCCCCCTGCCTTTACTTATTTAGCATTTGATAGCTACCGCGTCGCGGGACGCGCGCGGGCGCGCGTCGGGCGAAGCCCGGGCCAAGGGCGGGCCCGTTTTAGCCCGTCATAGACCGTGTAAGACCGGACCGGGCCCTCCCTCTAATCGCCCCCACACCGGACTTGATCCAAAACTGTATGTACTTTGTATTTTACATCCGCCAAACCAGTTTATTCGATATAAGTAGTAATCATTACGATAGGGATCATACCCAGCACTAAGGCTTACACTATGTCAACACGGGGAAGTAGAAGCAAAACAACTGCAGGAGAGACCCAGCTGATAGGCCCTTTGGATAGCTTTATTATTAGGGCAAATAGCTTCATAGACCAAGGTATTTCTATAATGGAACGAAGAGTGTCCCAGGACTTAGCCAATGCAAAAAGATCTTCCCTGGGCCTCTTGGCAACCGCTAGAACACCTGAGCGTGTTAGGGACCATGGGCTGATGGAAGTCCGTGCCGACATCCATACCCTCCCCAACATAGTTGATTTATCAGCCTCGCATTTACTATCCGACTCCCAGTTAAGTTCGGATTTGGAAAAAACCCTGACTTAGCTACCCAAATTACATCAGAGGAAGCAAGACAGCTGAGGGGTAGGAGGGAGGGTGCAGTGCGAAAAAAAAAGGAAAAAACAAAAAAATCAAAAACCCAACAGACTAGAGAGACACTAAATAATCAAGCAGTGAAGCAAGATCATACTGCACGGAGAGGGGAGGATGATAGATGCACGATGCCCCATAATCAAGTCCCAGAGGCCACCCCTCGTCCTATCACTCAGGATATATCGGTTATTTCATTAGGGGGTAATGACGAAAATGAGGTTGATAGCCAACTACTAAAAATAATGCAGGATTTATTTAAATCCTGTTTCACCCCAGTAGAAGCAAGATTGTTACAAATCGAAACATAGTTAACTGAACTGACAGCCCTTATAAAAAATTCCCCAAATCATGGGCTCCAAAAGCAGAATAAGCAGACTTGTAATAAACCAACTGTTCAACAAGTCAAAAAATCAGCACCCCCAGGGCCAGCAGTAAATCTAACACCCCTGATAGCAAAAGAAAGGCACACTGTGGAAAAGCTTACAAGCATAATTCCACAGACTAATCAGGTACAAAATAATAAGACTGTAGAAAGACCTCCAAACTCAATTCCACAGACAAACCAGGTACAAAATAATAAGACCCCTAAGCCTCCTGCCTTAAATGCCAACAGGAATTGGGATAGGGGATCCCCTGACAATAGATTTTCTGTTAATTTGCCCCCTGAGGTTAGCCCCTACGTGGTTGAGATGACCGGAGTACCAGAATTGGCTGATCCAGCCACAGAATCTAGTTGGTCACTAAAAAATAAGGTCCAACACTGGTTAAACTCGAACCACCCACTACCGCCCACCTGGTCGAGTAAGATCCTCATGGTCCGCAGGGCCCCTTGGGTGGGGCATGGAAGGAAATCGATTCAGGGAGACTGTGTCATCGTCAACTTTGAAGACCCTCGAACAGTAGATTATATTTACTCATGGGGACAGGCTGATATAAATAACGGTATAGGTACACAACATCTTTCCTTCTTCTATCCCTCTAGAAACTGTAATGGACCGTCCCGTGAGGGAACTTGGCATACAGTGGGCCCCCTTTTTCGGGGCGCAGACTGGGAGGAGTGGGGAGGAAATTTTGCCAGGAATCGGCCAAGAGAGGTTCCTTTCTGGGATGGTTGGAGTAGTATCCCGAGGTCGAATAGATATAGCTGCCTAGAGATGGTAGATTGACCACCATTGAGGGAGAAAACAGAGGAGAAACTAGGAGAGAAATCTGGGGAGAATCTAGATCTGACCCCCCTAACGGGTGGTATTCCAATGAAGGACCCCCAAGCCCTAAATGCTATCTCTTGGAACCTTCCCATCCAGGAACATGGAAACTCCAAGGATATAGGTGGAGTAGAAGTAAGATCCCTGGACACCTTAAAGTTGCTAGATTGTGTACCACCTAATATGATTGAGGACCGTGATCGTAGTGGAGATGAAGATCTAGTACCGCACGAGTACGTAGACCAGGGTAACACAATTAATGCATGTTCACCCCACCAGCAGGGATGCAGTAACCCAACCCTCAATCTAGTAAATGCAAAGGTAGTAGATGCTACATTTCGGGATAGGGATATTATGCCAGAGGCAGAGACATACAACGACAGGCGAGGGTATAACCTAGCAAGTTGGAACATCGCTGGTTGGAATAACAAACTAGGGGTCCTGGGCTGGAAAGAAAGCTTGGAATCTCGTGACATCCGATGCCTGCAGGAGACTTGGAGTGTAGACGACATCACCTATGACGGTTATGTCGCTTATAACCTTCCAGCACAAGGCTCGAATATGGGTAGAGCTAAAGGGGGTTTACTTATTTTGCTTTCTGTTAACCTTCCTGTGCATGTTGTAAGATATGTCATGATTGGAAGTTATGCCCAAGTGTTGTGGTTGAGACATAAGAACGACTGTAATGTCTTATTGATTAATTTTTATAATAATTTGCCTGACCCTGTGAGAACGACCGCGGTCTGCGAGGTCGTTAAGACCTTGGATGGGATTGTCCGGGCCAATTATGTTAACTTTGTATTTTTGTGGGGTGGGGATTTTAACATTCCATTGTGTCCCTTATCATCGACCAAGGTGTGCGGGGTATATGATGATAGAGGAGAAGGGTATTTTCATTTTAAGCATAGCCCCTACGGAGAGTCTCTGAACACCGCCCTTGCAAAATTTGACTTGGTTGTGTTGCAACCTCTAGGAGATGGTGACGGTAATCCCATCCCTACCTTCACTGGGAAGAATACAGCCACAGTCATTGACCATCTCTTGGTATCAAATGACATTTGTATGTACTGTGACACACCGGTCGTACTGGATCTTGCGATCAGCGATCATAATTGTGTCACAGTAACACTGCTTGTATGGGATAATAAAGCACCAGCAGCCCAATCTGTTGTTGCCGATGTTGCCCCTTGTAGACCAAAAGGGCATAGGATAAAATGGAAGGGTGACAATTCCGAAAAATTGTAGATTAAGATTGTAGCAGCATGCTTGCCCGACCTGTATATTTGTCTGGACGATGGTACAGACTCTTGCGGTATTTTAACCAGTTTTAATAAGATTAATAACATAGTCGAAAATACCCTGACCATTACCAAGTATACTAATCATAAACCAATGACGGGTTGGTTTGATTCTCTGTGTACCAATTCATTGCAGAAGCTTAAGAAGGCTCTATCCTGTAGGCCCAGAGATAGGTCGAGTATTTTAACCCTTAGGGCCGCTTATAAGGGGCATTTAAAACGTCGTAAGCTGGAACTACGGGAAGAAGCATGGGACAACTTGACCAAGGCCGTTGAACTATCGGACAGTAAACTGCTTTGGGATACGGTTAAATGTCCCTTTCTAAAGAGTGATGAAACCCCGGTCCTCACTGCCCAAGTTAGCGAGGCTTGCTGGGTTACTCACTTTACTAGTATTTTCGACCCGCTGAGAGTGGTGGATTCACATCTGGCGGAGGCGGACCCATGGCCAATAGTCCCTCTAAGTATTACAGCATCGGAGGTAAATCTCGCCATTAGAACTAGCAAAGGAGCTAAAGCCCCTGGTCCCAATGGGGTTCCAATAGACCTGTATAAGGCAGATACATCATTGTGGGGCCCCGTCTTGACCAGGGTCTTTAATGCGGCTGTCATGGAAAGCACTCCGCCTAGCTGGGGTGAATCAGTAATCATTCCGATACACAAAAAGGGGGATAGGTTGGATGCCAAAAACGACCGCCCTATCTCCCTTTTAGATTCATCGCTTAAAACTATGAGCCGGGTGTTGTTGGCCAGGTTAGAAGAGTGGGCCGAGGGCTGTGGTATCCTTGCGCGGTCCCAATTTGGATTCCGAAAGGGTGTTGGTACCGTAGAACAATGCATAAACTTATATCTCTTAATAGGGAAGTATACTCGTGCCAAGCAGGGCTCGCTTTTTCTCTGTTTCGCTGACTTGAGCAGCGCGTTCGACCTTGTCGATCACGCACTGCTATGGGCAACCCTATTAGAACAAGGTGCCCCAGCAGAGATTATTTATTTCCTGGTCAGATTATACTCTAAACTCTCAGCCCGCATTAGATATGGTCACGGGGGGGAATGTACCGACTGTATCAGCATGAAGTTAGGCATTAGACAAGGCTGTGTCCTTGCGCCCCTTCTCTTCTCCCTCTTCATTAATGCTATAGATTCCGAGCTTAAGCAGGTTAACTCTGATGCACCGTTGGTTGATGGCCAGGTTGTTCCCATCCTGCTTTATGCTGACGACTCAGTGCTCTTATCTAGAACTCCCCGTGGTCTGCAGAAACTGATGGACAAGTTTGCGGGTTTTATCAAGGATAAGAAATTAAAAATGAATAATACTAAAATGTTTATTATGCCATGTGGCAAGAAAATGAGGAAATTGAAATCATTCTATATAGAGGGACAAAAAATAGAAACTGTAAACAAGTTTTGCTATTTGGGCATTACTTTTAGTAGTAATGGTATGTGGTCACAAGAGATATATAATGTACAAGCAAAGATGTCTAAAAGTGCCCACGGAGTTTTCAAATTTGCAAATAAGCTTGGTGACCGCCGTACATTTGATATGCTCCATATATACCGTTGTAGATGCGTGGCAATCGCGCTCTACGGATCTGGAGTCTGGGGGCATTGTCGCCATGGGGATTTGCAAATAGAAGAAAATAGTTTCTTAAAAAGATTGTTATGCTTGCCTACGTCTGCCTCCAATCTGATAATACACCAGGAACTGGGCCTGGAGTTTTTATCAGATTTAATTTGTTTAAGACCATTGTTGGTGTGGAGAGCAATTTGGCATAAGAAAGAAACTAGCTTTACTAGGAGCATTATTACTGATTGTCTCCGCCTAGACAAAAGCTCACTGATCCCATGGATCAACTACGTTGTGACAACAGCCAAGGATTTATTCAATCTTAATCTCCTGGCTGATCAGGAGAGCTTCTCTGATATCTCAAAGAAAGAGCTTAAGTTTTCCTATTTACATAAGAAAGCTCAAGTGCGTAGAGACTCTACTATGCAGTTAACCATCCCTCAGTATTATTACTCCAATAGGGACTCATCTGTTTTTTCTGAATACTTAAAGGTTGTCACCAGACCATCCCACCGTTTTGTCCTTATTAGACTGAGACTCGGAATTGTCCACCATTTGGTTGCGTTCCCAGCCATGAAAAATTATCCCTCTATTCCATGCCCATGAGATGGGGTCACCAAACAGAGTACTGTACATTTTTTATTTCTGTGTGACCTCTATAAACATCTTCGCGTTGCCTACTTAAAACCACTATTTATAAAACGGACAACTACAACAGTAAATTCGGCAATGAGGATGTTGTTCTCTCTTGATGATCCTGACATTTGTTTTCATACCGCTACGTTTATTTTGAAGTCTGTGGCCGCAAGGAAAAGTATGGTCTTTTAAACATTCCGGTTTATTGTATTGAGCTGCACGAAACCTGTTTTTATGGGATAATCATATTAGACTGTATTATTATGATGTATATGCACTGCTTGCTTTTATGATTGATCTTTTTTAATCGAATAAAGTTTTGAAACTCGAAACTCGACTCAGATTGTGCTCATACATAATCATTGCAATTCAGCAGTTTTAGTTACCTAAGCTAATTATAACTTATACCCCCACATTGCTCTGCTTTTGACCATATATATTACATCGCTCATGACATGATCAGTGACATCACTGATGACATCATTGATGACATCTCAAATGACATCACTGATGACATCATTCATAGCACCACTCACACCTCTCAAACCCCCATACAACCTCACACACCCACTCAAACACCCACACACCCACTCACAGACCTATACAACTACTGACACACACACTCACACACTCACTCATACAGCCACTCACACAACCACTCACTCACCCATAGAGCTGTTCACGCATCCACCAAACCACTCACACACCCATTCACAAACCCATACAGCCACCCACACGCTATCTCACACACCCATGCAACCACTCACACTCATTTACACACCCACACAGCCACACACTCACCCATACAGCCACTGACACAGATTCTCACTCACCAACGCAGGTACTGACAGCTACTCACTCACCCACACAGCCTCTCACACATCCATTCACTCTTCCACAACACCACTCACACACCCATTCATATATCAGTCCAATCACTCATGCACCCAATCACTCATATATACAGCCACTAACACAAATACATACTGTGCAAAACAGCCACTCACATACCCATACATGCAGTCAAACAGCTAGTCACTTATTCATACATCTACTTACACACCTAGCCACTCACCCATAGAGCTATTCACAAAGCCACTCATTCAATCAATCAATCAATCAATCAATCAGTCATTTGTAAAGCGCACTACATACCAGCGAGGGTCTCAAGGCGCTGGGGGGGGGCACTACTGATCGAACAGCCAGGTCTTGAGCATCCTCCTGAAGGTCAGCAGGTCTTGGGTCTGTCGTAGGCTCAGTGGGAGAGTGTTCCATGTCTTGGCAGTGAGGTGGGAGAAGGATCTCCCACCGGTAGTTTTGCTTTGGATGCGTGGCACTCAGTCTCCCATAGAGCCACTCACACATACACTCATCCACCCATAGAGCCACTCACACAGCTTCAGAGTCGGTGATACAGCCACTCAGACACACACTCACCCACCAACACAGCCATTCACACAGTCACTCACTCCCCCAAACAGCTACTCACACAACCACTTATTCACCCATACAGCCACTCACACGCCTATACAATCACTCAGACAGCCACTCCCACACTGGCACAGACAGTAACAATGCCACTGAGATGACATATATTAGAAAAAGTATCACTCATTAGTAGTTGCCCCACCTTTGTAAGGTCTGATATCACAAGCAATTTGGATTTCATATTTGTTTCATTGAGTATCTGGCATTATATGATGGACTTTGTGGTGTCCAATAGGGGTGAAAGTGACCACTACCCATTAGAATTGTTGGTTGATGGTATTTTGTTCAGTGAACCCCCTTTTCCACCGGCAATTGAGGTTCCTAATCCCATCTCATGTGATGTGCACCATGTTAGCAACAACAGACGTGTACTGAAATGGTCATATGTACTTGAACATGGGGATACACTGGCAAATGTATATTCACTCTTTGATTCTATTTTTGGGTCCTTAGATGATTATTCTCTTTCATCCAACTGTTATGATAAATTCATTGCATTACACCATACATTTTTTAAAAAGTTAAAAATATGTTTGACAAAAATGCCAAGGAAAAAACATCAAAATGTGAGGATGGGGTGCCATGGTAAATTATGGTATGATCACTCGTGTAGATCAGCCAAGAGGGAGTTACTGTATGCAATAAAAAACAAAACAAAGGATGATGTTAAAGTAGCCAGGGAAACCTATAAGTCTATTCAAAATACATCGAAAAGGACATGGGAGGAGTCGATCTGGGCAGAGATGCTGGCCGCGGCTAAAGTGAAGGACAATGCTGGGTTTTGGAGGCTAGTGGCCAATGGGTCTCATGCAGGTAGGGTTGTGAAGGATGTTTTTTTAGACGAGTTGACTTGGGTGACGCACTTCACATCTCTTTACAAACAATATGACAACGGGTCTGATGTCACTCCTTGGTCCCCTCCACCAATTGAGTGCATGAATTTTACAATTGATGAGACAGAAAGGGCAATTGCCGAATTGAAAAGTAGCAAAGCCCCTGGCCCCGACAAAATACCAGGTGACCTGTACAAACACGAGGTCGAAGTTTGGGCCCCGTACATAAACCATTTATTTAATGTTTTGTCTAGCAAATGTCGATTCCCAGATAGTTGGCGAGCTGCGGAGGTTGTCCTAATATTTAAAAAGGGCAGCAGGTTTGTTCCATCGAACTACAGACCGATTAGTTTGATGGACATTCTGCAAAAACTTTACTCTAAACACCTATTGTTTCGGATGAACGACTGGCTCGAGGAAAATGCTATACTTACTAAATTACAAGCCGGTTTTAGGGGTAAGATCAGCACCATAGACCAGGTTTTTAGATTCTGTTGTATATACTGGAAGTATGTGCTCATTAGGAAGGGTCGCCTGTATGTCGCCTTCGTAGATCTGAGGGCGGCATTCGACCTTGTCCCTCGTAACCTGCTCTGGAGGTCACTCAGTGAAGCTGGCCTACCCGGTTGTCTCCTGGCCCAAATAGTTCAGCTACATGATGGGAATCATGCCAACATTAGGTGGGGACCGAACGGGGAATTGACACGTGATATCCCCATAGAGCGTGGTGTACGCCAAGGATGTGTTTTGGCTCCCACCTTATTTTCACTTTTTGTTAACGATATCCCTGACCATTTGAACAGTTGTGCTAGTGATTCACCAAAACTCAATGGGGAGAGGGTGCCTGCGTTACTCTTCGCGGATGATACCATTTTGATATCACAAACCAAGAAGGGTCTCCAGGCACTCTTGAACTCCTTTAGCACATACTGTGTGAAGAAAGGTCTAGAGATAAACGTTAATAAAACCAAATGTATGGCTCTAAATCCCCCTAAGCTAGATAAGGGGACCTTAAGTCTGGACGGCCAGGTACTGGAAACAGTGGATAATTTTCCCTATCTGGGGGTAGTGTTAGACTCAAACCTAACTTGGAAAGATCAAATCGAGAAAAGTAAGATGTCCTATGCTCATAATGTTAGACCAATTATCAGCAAATTAAATACTTGCTCAAGCAAAAGCGTTACTCCTACGCTTGAGCTCTTCAAATTTAAAACCCAGTCTGCTGCCCTTTATGGGGCTGAGATATGGGGGCCATGGTCAAAGGATAGTTTTTATGGATTGGATAATAGATTCATGAGATCAATCGTAAGGGTCCCCATAAGTACACCTTTGATTCCACTCCAAATGGATTTGAATCTCAGAAGAACTGATAATTATACAATCTTACGACCACTAATGTTTTGGGTAAGACTATGGTCTACCCCTGAATTGATTGACTATAGGAATGGACTTCAGGAGATATTGGGTCTTGATTCTCTACCTCCTGTTGTATGGCTCAAGCATATTAAAAAATGGTTTTTTATCCTGGGTTTACCACAGTTTTGGGAACGTCCCGAAGGGCTGCCGTTTAATGCAAAATCTATGGTGAAACAAGCATTTTGGTCCCTCATCACCAATCGTTTAACAAATGGTAATAGTATCGGTTCCCTTACTCAAAACTTTTTAAGCTTCAAGGAAGAACCTTTTTTCGAGGCATTTTTGGATGAGATAGAGCCTCCACTTGCGAAGTCTCTATTTTTGAAGTTTAGGTATGGGAATCTTATGACAAACTGTAATGTTGAACGCTGGTCTAGGAGAAATCGGGACGGGGCTGACCTTACACAGGGGAATTGTACAATGTGTTCAGACTCCGGTATGGAGGACGAAAGCCATACTCTTTTTTTCTGCCAAGCGTACGATAAAGCAAGAAAAACGTGGATTAAACCCCTGTGTAATACCCTAGGAATAAGAACATGTCTCCAGGCATATAGGATTGCCAGGACTAATACCCTACAAATTGTTGTATTTAGTATTAGCAGATTTCTTCTCTCAGTTTATTTTGCTAGAAGGAAGATCGGCCAACCATTCTGAGTAGTCAAACCATGTATATATTCTTCCAAACTAAATGGTGCATGATTCCCTCCCTCGCTACTAAATGTAAATGGTGACAATATTTAGTCCTCGTGTATATATGTATATCTATATTGTATTGTAGATGGTTTTAACGTATATTGTAAATTATGGATATATTTTAATTTGTGTTAAGTAACATATGTGTTATATGACATGCTGTGTGTTTTATATGTATCTTTTATGGCTGTATCAGTCGAAATAAAGATTAAATTGATTGAGACATCATTGATGACATCTCAAATGACATCACTGATGACATCATTCATAGCACCACTCACACCTCTCAAACCCCCATACAACCTCACACACCCACTCAAACACCCACACACCCACTCACAGACCTATACAACTACTGACACACACACTCACACACTCACACATACAGCCACTCACACAACCACTCACTCACCCATAGAGCTGTTCACACATCCACCAAACCACTCACACACCCATTCACAAACCCATACAGCCACCCACACGCTAACTCACACACCCATGCAACCACTCACACTCATTTACACACCCACACAGCCACACACTCACCCATACAGCCACTGACACAGATTCTCACTCACCAACGCAGGTACTGACAGCTACTCACTCACCCACACAGCCTCTCACACATCCATTCACTCTTCCACAACACCACTCACACACCCATTCATATATCAGTCCAATCACTCATGCACCCAATCACTCCTATATACAGCCACTAACACAAATACATACTGTGCAAAACAGCCACTCACATACCCATACATGCAGTCAAACAGCTAGTCACTTATTCATACATCTACTTACACACCTAGCCACTCACCCATAGAGCCATTCACAAAGCCACTCATTCAATCAATCAATCAATCAGTCATTTGTAAAGCGCACTACATACCAGCGAGGGTCTCAAGGCGCTGGGGGGGGGGGGGGCACTACTGATCGAACAGCCAGGTCTTGAGCATCCTCCTGAAGGTCAGCAGGTCTTGGGTCTGTCGTAGGCTCAGTGGGAGAGTGTTCCATGTCTTGGCAGTGAGGTGGGAGAAGGATCTCCCACCGGTAGTTTTGCTTTGGATGCGTGGCACTCAGTCTCCCATAGAGCCACTCACACATACACTCATCCACCCATAGAGCCACTCACACAGCTTCAGAGTCGGTGATACAGCCACTCAGACACACACTCACCCACCAACACAGCCATTCACACAGTCACTCACTCCCCCAAACAGCTACTCACACAACCACTTATTCACCCATACAGCCACTCACACGCCTATACAATCACTCAGACAGCCACTCCCACACTGGCACAGACAGTAACAATGCCACTGAGATGACATATATTAGAAAAAGTATCACTCATTAGTAGTACAAAAAGAATAGTAATTTAACTTATGCAGTACTTTAGTATATATCTTTATCTCTCAAATACCTTTTACAAAAAACTTACACTCCCTGGATCATGTCATCAGTGATGTCACTGACCATATCATGAGTAATCTAATATGTGAGTTAATAAGCAGTACATTGCAGGGTCGTAAGTTATAGTGAGCTTAGGTACCTATAACTGGTAAAGTTCAATGGTTTGGTGTGAGTGAAATCTGCCTAACTATAACGTCCCAGTAACCTTTGGTTTTTATATATTTAAGTGAGTGGACACATAGTGTAACATACCTATTCCATTGGGAGAAATTGTTTGGACACTGGTCCAGAATATTGGGCAGTATAGTGTAGAGTTCACGGAATCTAGTTAAAGTGACTTATTGATCATTTGGTTTTTGTGAATGAGTTGGTGAATCATAGTACAATGTTAGCAAAAATTATGGTGTTGTGAATTTGGATTTACAATGAAATGTAGTAATCACACCAATGCAATTCATTTTAATTGTACTTAACTAAGCCTTTGCATGATGCACATTTTTTAAATCAATTTTGACATCAAAGTATTTTTTCTCTGTTCATGCTTACGGTACCATGGTTAAGTAAGTCAGTGCCATCACTTGTAACCCAGCCCAGGAGATCCTAGTAGTTTAAATGGATTGGCAACCCAGGATACAACGTCAGTAATGATTACTTTAATTTGGTTATTCATTTCTTGGAATGTTTGCACAGTGTACTTTATTGTAAATATTTAAAATTATGCTGTAGTATTTTTTCAGTGTCCATGCTGCAGTGCATGGGAAAACAGTTGTAAAAAGAGTTCATCAAAATGGCGGTGACATTCTAGGTGGCGGTGACCACCAAAACGCGTTATCTTCGCTGTTTCGCTGCAAAATAAACTGAACCTATGCCAACTTCAGTAGTATCAATGCCTGCTTACAGAATCAGAGAGGAGAGGAGCAGGAGTGTAATGCATACATGTGTGTATATATATATATATGTATATATATATATATATATATATATAATAATCAGAATGTACAAAATCTGCACTTGCACTTTGATGTCGATGTGTTTACAATCAACATGAGCACATGCTCTCTGAATATGGAAAATGGAAAAATCAGCACTTGCACTTTCAAGGTTGGAAAAGGCAGGGTCCATATTCTGATTGTCTATTAATGTATCAAACACTAATTAATTCCAGAGTGATGCCATACCAGGTTTAAAACATTTTTAAGGTGCAGTGGGACCTAGATGCAATGAGGCACGCACGCCAGTCAATGCACTATGCAGAGAGGTTATGAAGGATTCATACCCTTAAGGGCTTGTAATGATGGTACAATGTAGTTCATTGAAACAGTGAAAAATAAAAGCCAATTGTATAAAAAGAGAAAAAGAAAAAAAGAAAAAACTGGAAAACACAAAATCAAACAAAAATGTAAATGAAACAATTCTCTGATTCTAGTATGAGAAACTTGTAGAAAATGAACTTTTTGACACTGTGCAGTGGGTTGTCTATGCCCATGTTATCATGTGGTGGTAACTGTGCATTTAAAACAAAGCTTGTACTTAACAGCTGATAGTGATACTTTTGTGGTGGAATTACGCATAAGCTAACTGCTTGGCCTTCATGAATGCATATTTCTATTTCTAGCAGAATCCTATTATTTATAGATGCATTTCATATGAATCATTTTTGGATTTCATCTTCTGATTGTCTTTTTATTGGCTCTCAACTGTATCACTTTATTTGTATTGTATATCTTCATTTGCTTGTTTATAACAATAAAATCTTTTGAAATGAAAAAAACCAAAAAAACCAAAGCTTGTACTTTGGCTCTGTGCGTGATCAAGGCAGGGGACCCTGCCGAAATGCATCGCAGCCAGGATTCAAATAAATTAAGAATGTACCTTATGTTTGGGACTGCGGTGTTGTTTTCTGGTACAGTAAGCTGGTGTACTGGAGTTGGTTGTGGATATATATATATATATATATGTAAAATACATAAAATGGTGGGTGAAGCCAGGGAGCGCGGTCATGTGATCAAGGTCCAGGCAGGACTGAAACGCGTCATGGCCGACTAATGAAATAAACAAAAAAACTTCTTCACAGAAACGTGCTCCGTATATATATATATATTACCTACTGGCGTTTGCCAGTAGGTATATATAGTTAGGATTGGCTACAATAGGAAATCTGCAACATTCTATTGGGAATAACTCTGGCGCCGGTTGAGGAATTTGTGTGTAATTTTCCAAAATTTTGGCCAGCTCTGCTGCGCTCCTTCACTGAAAGTTTCGGGGGGATTCGTGAAGTGGGGGCTGAGAAAAAAGGGGGGTCCCAAAACATGTTTTCCCCATGTTAATTTCCATAGGACGGTCTGACAAGTCTACAGCCCGAACCGCTGAACGGAATTACGGCAAACTTTGCAAAATTGTAGGGACTGGTACGCAGATGTAGTTGTAGATGTTGGTGAAAATCCCTCCAGTAGTTCCTGAGAAAATCAAAAGAGAAAACATATATATATCTATAGCAGCTTACGTGTAAGCTTACTGTAAGCTTACCTTTCCGAGCATGAGCTGCATTCTGATTGGCTGCCAATGTCTGTCAACACTCCAAACCAGAAAGTGTTGGCAGCCATCGTTTGTTTTTCTGCTTTCTTGTGTCTCAGTCTGCTGAGGCACAAGAAAGCAGAAAAACAAACGAGTAGAACTCAAAAAGGGGGCAGGGCAGAAGCAACCTGACCCCCTAGACCTGCTCAGGGGGTCCCACAAGGACCCCCAAGGCAAAAAAAAAAACCAATTGTTTTCAAAATTCAAATTCTTCATCCAAGAAGTGTTGGCAGCCATCTTGGGCCCAATATACATGATAGCACCTCATTAAAAAGCATTGTAGTTAATAGAGGGTTTTAGGACTTTAGTTAAATTATAAATCATTTGTTGATGGTACCATACTCATTTTAGGAATTGTGGTGTGTTCTAAGGTGATTTTACCATGTGAAAAAGCCTTCTGCTGGGATATAATTAATCATGTTTGAAAGAAAACTATTATCTCATGCTTTTCCCACAGTGGTTTGGAAGGGGATCTATAAGCTAAACTGAAAGTATAGTTTCTGTAAATTCACATTATCTTTCTCAGTCATGTGAGAATGAAGTCTGACATTCTCAGTAAAACATGTACATCCAACAAGGACAGAGAGTTGATTCCTTTGTGTTCTACTGCGGCTTCCCAGAGTGTTCTAAAGAACAACTAGAGCGCTAACAGTCTTACTTATGACAAAAGTATGGCACACCAGAAGCCATCTTGATTGGAATGAAGTGGTAAGTCTGAAAACATTTAATTTAAAAAGGAACAAAATAAGGGGGTTCATTTTGCCATAGAAAGTATGTTTAGTGCTTCAGAAAGAAAAATTAGGGCACATTTTGATTGACTTCTCAAATACTCTTCTATTTCATTAAACAATTCTGACATGCAGTCTCCCAAGATAGCCACCAGAGACAAAAGAGCCCAAATGTAGCCCAAATAGCACCCAGATGTAGCCCAAGTATAGCGCAATGACAGAATGTCCCAGAGTGTTCTAAAGAACAACTAGAGTGCTAACAGTCTTATTAATGACAAACGTATGGCACACCAGAAGCCATCTTGATTGGAATGAAGTGGTAACTCTTAAAACATTTAATTTAAAAAGGAACAATATGAGGATATATTTTGCCATAGAAAGTATGATTAGTGCTGTAGGAAGAAAAATGAGGGCACATTTTGAGTGACTTCTCAAATCCTATTCTATTTCATTAAACAATTCTGACATGCAGTCTCCCAAGATGGCCACCAGAGACAAAAGAGCCCAAATGTAGCCCAAATATCACCCAGATGTAGCCCAAGTATAGCCCAATGACAGAATGTCCCAGAGGGTTCCAAAGAACAACTAGAGCGCTAACAGTCTTACTTATGACAAAAGTATGGCACAACAGAAGCCATCTTGATTGGAATGAAGTGGTAAGTCTGAAAAGATTTAATTTAAAAAGGAACAAAATGAGGGGGTTCATTTTGCCATAGAAAGTATGATTAGTGCTGCAGAAAGAAAAATTAGGGCACATTTTGAGTGACTTCTCAAATCCTATTCTATTTCATTAAATAATTCTGACATGCAGTCTCCCAAGATGGCCACCAGAGACAAAATAGCCCAAATGTAGCCCAAATAGCACCCAGATGTAGCCCAAGTATATCCCAATGACCGAATGTCCCAGAGTGTTCTAAAGAACAACTAGAGTGCTAACAGTCTTATTAATGACAAACGTATGGCACACCAGAAGCCATCTTGATTGGAATGAAGTGGTAACTCTTAAAACATTTAATTTAAAAAGGAACAATATGAGGATATATTTTGCCATAGAAAGTATGATTAGTGCTGTAGAAAGAAAAATGAGGGCACATTTTGAGTGACTTCTCAAATCCTATTCTATTTCATTAAACTATTCTGACATGCAGTCTCCCAAGATGGCCACCAGAGACAAAAGAGCCCAAATGTAGCCCAAATATCACCCAGATGTAGCCCAAGTATAGCCCAATGACAGAATGTCCCAGAGTGTTCTAAAGAACAACTAGAGCGCTAACAGTCTTACTTATGACAAAAGTATGGCACAACAGAAGCCATCTTGATTGGAATGAAGTGGTAAGTCTGAAAAGATTTAATTTAAAAAGGAACACAATGAGGGGGTTCATTTTGCCATAGAAAGTATGATTAGTGCTGCAGAAAGAAAAATTAGGGCACATTTTGAGTGACTTCTCAAATCCTATTCTATTTCATTAAATAATTCTGACATGCAGTCTCCCAAGATGGCCACCAGAGACAAAATAGCCCAAATGTAGCCCAAATATCACCCAGATGTAACCCAAGTATAGCCCAATGACAGAATGTCCCAGAGTGTTCTAAAGAACAACTAGACCGCTAACAGTCTTACTTATGACAAAAGTATGGCACAACAGAAGCCATCTTGATTGATAACTCTTAAAACATTTAATTTAAAAAGGAACAATATAGGGGGTGTGGCTTGGCCGCTGAGCGGAATGGCTGCTTAACCTCACAGCTCCGCCGGCCGGGCGCAAAATCCGTTCATTTATCCGCTCAAATCACGCTGCATTTCGGATCTACCTATGTCCTGAGCTTGCGGTAACATCCGGCTTTGATCGGTAGGAGTTTGACCGATGTGACATTTGCTACTCCGGAGAACGGTGTGACTCTATCCTGCGTCAGGAGTGCGGCCTGCGCGGCAGCCTGAGACCGGGGACTGGAGTGACGTGGACCTCCGGCGGCGAGATCGTGCTGCGCCTGTGAGGGTCCCCGGACCCCGCGCTGCGGACGGCGCACGAGGGTCGCGGACTACTGGGAGTTCACCGGACCAACTGCACGGCGTATCCCGCACATTGAGGCACACCTGAAATGTTTGCGACGCCAATGTGCTTTCACACGAACAGCGCCTACAGTCGGCGAATTTCGGTCTCCGGACCGTGAGGCTGCACGGTGGGTTGCGCTGCCGATCTAAAAGAGACATAACCTTGGGCGGTCACCCGGCCTTGCTTTCGGGGTGTGTGAGACTGTGGGCTGGGCGGACCGGAATAACAGGCTGGGAGGCCGAATGTAATGAGCTATGTTCAAGGATTTATTCGTTTGATAATGTACACAAAGTCTGGATCCAAAGAGTTTCCGGGGAAGAAGCGCCGCCGAGAAGCACCCAGCCGGGAGGGTGTGGATGTTGTGGGGATCTCCAGGTTGTGGTCCTCAGCGGGGCTGATGTCATCAGGGTACGGCCGGTTGCTGGGTCTCCTCGGAGATAAGTAAGAGAGTACAGGGGTTAGTCCCGTCCAGTAAGGACTGCTGAGTACTTCCACCGTCACCGGGAAGTGAGGGGCCAGGTCAAGAAAGTGGGGAAGGTGGGGAGGGTAGGTAGGTAGGGACAAGACCAATCCGCAAGCAGGAGGGTAGTGCGAGGGGAGGTGTCCAGGATAAGTGCGAGGGAGGTAATTACAGTGCTCGTGATAAGATTCTTAAAGGCTAAGGCGAGTGCAGGGTGCTCGTGAGGCTCTATATACAGTATGGTACAAGCAAGAACAATATTTACACTAAGGGACACGGAGAAGGATAGAGTGTACTCACGTGCCCCGCCGTAACTCTCATCCGAGTTACGGCCGCTCTCCAGCCACCTCCGGAGGTCGCCACCAATCCTCCGTCCACAGGTCTTCTTCCTCGTCCTCTTCTCCGATCTCCGCCTCCTCTCCGCTCTCCTCCTTCCTTCTGCTCTCCGTCGGGGGTTCCGCGCCGTTCGCTGTCTCCTGCCACGAGTCCGCTGGGCTGAACGAGGTTTCCCCGTTCCTGCTGTCTTTTCTGTGTTCCCGGCGGACCTCAGTGGACGTGCTTCCGGTTCCGGATGCGTCGGGTTCGTCAGCAGGAGTTCCGCTTCCGGTTTCCTGATGTCCGGTTTCCGGGTCCTTGGGGGTTAGCGGATCCTGTGGGCGAAGAGAGGATGTCCGGTGACCAAGGGACGCTGTTCCTCCTGGTGTGGGGGTGTGGCCCCCCCGACTGCAACGTTCTTCCGACAAGGTAGGGACCCCCGGTCTTCCACAAGGATGCATGCATCATAATCTTTACAATGGAGCAGTGTAATTTTAACTCCACAATTTCACGTCACAACTATGTCGTATGTATATGCATGTAGTGGTATATATGTGTACTTTAATACCATTAACGTAAAGTGGTATGCTTGACTGAAATATTGAAGGCGAATTTGCTGTATAATTCAGACATTTACATGAGTGTGCATACTAATGTTTTCCTAAAGCGATACCAAATTAAAGTTATCATATATATCTGCATTTGTGTAGTTTGAGTAATTTTGTTGACGCTATATATATAGTCGTGTATTCATTTTAGTATTATCCTGCATTTACTTTATAACTGTATATGTTTCCATAACCAGGCATTTAAAATGAGTGCTGAAGTATTTTGCTACATTAATTTGACCAAAGACATTTGGACTCTAAGATTTAACCTTCAACGTTAAGGTTTGCTAGGTTGCAATATTTTCTTCGTCTTTGTAGGTGCATTCATAATGATCTCGTAGTTAATGAAAGTCACATTGTGTATGAGAGATATTGAGGCTTGGGAGGAGAATGTTTGGCAAAGATAAGAGGCAGTAACGAACAAAGGGAGGACCCCGATTCATGTTAATATCAGGAGACGGGAAGAACACAAGGACGCTCTGATGTTCAGACGAAGAGATGGGATTACCGAATGATACAGCCAATTTCTGCTGTCAGAAGGTGGAAAAGTACTGAGAAACATGATGTGGGATTCTTGAATGTTCTGTGAAGTTTTAATTAGTGGTCACACTTTAGCTTAAGTCAGATTCCCTTGAGGCTTAGAGGGGTATAGACCTCTTTGCTATATTTCTGTTGAGTGGCTTTATGTTATGTTATGTTATGTTATGTTACTGTTTGTTTTATAGAGCGCACAGCTGCTCCGAAGAGCGTCCCGGCGCTAAAGATCATCACACCAAATACCAGCAACTAACATACCTCCGTAACGGCACCAACAATAACCATAATGGCATTACAGGCCATTTATGCTATACAATACTACAGATTGTGGAGAATTCTACCGAAGTCTCTGCAATGCTTACACCTTCCTGCTTTACTGGATCTAATTAGAGTTTCCCTAATTAGTGCTACTTAGTTTAGACCTAGTTTGGGAAAATGTAAATTTAATCATGTATAGGTAGAAATCATACACTGATCATCTGATTTGATTCCTTATTGTCTGTTTTGCTATTACTGAATTCTTATGTAATTGAGGTTAAACTTTGTGAGACGATTTGGATGACGAGTAGTGATTCTGTATTTTTACAATATATTATTGAGACTTATATATATCAGTTTGGATTTGAATTTGTACTAAACCAACATTTAATCCCATTTATCGACTTTTGAGTCCTCACTGTGTAGCCAAATGGGCTACACAGTAAATTAAACTTTTGGATGATGTTAACCCTGCTTTATTTCTCAGGCATCTAAAAAGGTTCTTTGCAGGGAACTTTGGATATTCGGCTCAGTGCTCTAGCAAAAGCAAATGATTGAGGTGACACAGTACACAATAAATATTAGCAAATGATACAGGCAGTACACATAGGCTGTGTAATTCAATATCGCTGAGGAAATACAATTCAAACATAAAATCTAATCCTCATCCCCCCACCCTAACCCCAACTAGTCTTCTGTTGTATGTAACTTTTGAGGAATGGTATCGGTCAGTGGGTCTTGAGGAGGGACGGGGGCTAGACTAATAAGGGGAGATCGGCATAAGGGGCACACTAACATAAAGGTAATTGGCTTGCACTGACACTTGGTGATAGGCATGTGAAAGGCCAGGGGGCATCAGCAATATCTACAAGGTGGGATCTTCCTTCTACCAACATCTATTTAACTATTGTCTGTTTGGGACTTGAAAGTTTCTAGTAAACCATCCCATACTGATTCTACGGGCTGTTTTCGGAGTCCACGATACTCCTTCCTTCGGAGGGCATGTCCCTCGGCCGTGCCCCAGTGTAGGACCTCTTCTCGTCAACTGGTTACAGACGGGGCTATGGAGGATTTCCAGCAGATGGTAATCTGTCATTTGGCAAGTAGGAGCACTAAGTCTACAAAGCACAGTATAGTTTTAGAGGTCTTGGGGCTAGGGTACTGGCCTAAAATTTCAGTGGAGAACCCACGCCTGCTCCGATAGGGCGGTGTGGACCTAGACCCAGTAAGACTTCAGGGAGTGACACATCCAAAGAATGTGTAACAAGTCTGCGGGGTCTGAATGGCATCTGGGGCAGTACAGGGCAACTGTGAGAAATATTTTGTGTAGTTTTTAAGGTGTAAAATAAGCCATGTGCAGCAGTGAGAACTGAATAAAGTTGAACCTGGAGTTACGGGGAATCATACTTGGATCTTCTATAAGGAAGTGCTGCTCTTTATCATGCAGGGCACGACTACGGTCCTCCTCCCACCGAGCCCAAAGGGGTGCCATTGAGATGTGTAGGTGTGTACGTAGGCGTTTATTCAGCCATTTTACCAAGTGCCTGCCAGTGCCCATTTCATATACCGCCTGGATAAAGGAGTGTGTCACAGGTTCTGTCCCCGTTGGCGCCCAATGTGTACGACAATAGCGGGAGATGCTGGCATGGGTCAGGGAGAGGGATTTGGATAATCTGTGAGTCTGAGTAAAGTCCTGGTGTGACATGAGTTCTCCGTCCACAAACATGGCTCGCAGGGAGTGAACTCCTGCAGATTCCCAGAGTTCCAAACGAATTGCCCTGAGTAGACTTACCAGTGTTGGCAGTCCTTGTAGTGGTATGTTAGGGGTGTAGTGTGTGGGAACAGTTGCTTATTTAAGAGCATATTTCCAGCATATACGTGCATTGCTTAGTAGTAATGGTAGGCAGGGGGGAGTGTTGCACCAGGTAATAATGTGGGAAGTTTGCCCAGTCTAAGTTAAGTGAAAGCCCACTAACCAAAAGGACAACCATTGCAATTGGCCAGTATACCAAGAAGCCCTGAAGTCCGGGGTGACCTATTCCACCCTCCTTAGGTTGTTACATGGCCCTTAGGGACATTGTCAACATTGCTAAGTTAGCATGAGCTTTGCTGCCATGATGCTGCTTTTGCGCACGTTACTACATGACTTTGTTTTTGCAAGACTCTGTTTGTGCTTTTCAAATGAGAACGGGCTGATTTTCACATTCTCTGCTTTTCCTTGAGTTTTGTCTGAACACAATGTGGAAGGTCAATAAACAATTCCTCTTGTTATTCAGAGTCTGGTCCCTAGCACCTAGATATAGCATGCTAAACACAGCTGCAATGCTCGAGACTGTGCTTTGATATTAAGGGGTTGCATGTTATTTTAACACACTTGGAGAAAGCCTTTCCATGTAGAAGAGCTCTGCTGTTTGTCTGATGTAAACCTTACATCCAGGCTTTAAGGTTTGCTGTCAAACCCCAGAGATCTTGTTTTATATAAATACACTTCTTCCAGTCAAGGGGAGGGTGGTTAGGTCTTATTGTCCTTTTCCACAATCTTTATATAATCCCTTCCCCCTTTGTACTCTATAGAATTGTAACAATGCTTATTGTTTTAAGTTTATGCATTTTGCTGCTGGTAGTGGCTTGTATACTGTACTGTAGAGCACAATAGTTCAAATAAACATTTTGAACTATTTCAGTGGCTCTGCCAATTCTTATTGTGGACAATTACGAGTGAGTAAGCGAAGGAGCATGTCTTGAAACCGCGATTCCTGAGAGAGTCTGGAGTGTTGTGTTCTGGGTTGTCTAATCATTTGTAGCTTCGTGATTTTTGGAGGAGAACGAATGAGACTCTATAGCTAGTTGGTTTGGGGATTTTGGGTACTAATGTTGTAGGTTTGTACACCCCTATACACTGAGGTCCTGTTTACCTGCGCATAGTTCTGTATAGGTGCTCAATCCCTACAACAGGTGGCATCCGCAGCTTGGGTAGGCTCACTCTATGTTGCCCGTGCCCCATACTAAATCTATGAGTAACGAGTTAAGCACTCTGAAATAAACCGCAGGGACTACCACAGGCAGATTAATAGAGAAATATAGTAGACAGGTTAACATAACCATTATGGAAAGTGCCAGTTGTCCCGCTACTGAGAGGGGTAATGTAACCCAAAAATCGTATCATGTTTGCGGAGTGAATTGATTGCTTCATTTAAGTTCCCATGCACAAGATCTGCAGTAGACCTATAAATCTGTAAACCGAGGTAACAAAATGTGTGTGAAACTATTGGAATGCTATGTGCACCCATCAGTACTATATCCTCCAGGATGCGCTCCTGAAATTAAAATGTGTAGAACTTGGCATGATTAATACAGAGACCAGAAAGGTCACCAAACATATGAAGGAGGATGGCGATGGGCGGAATGTCCATGGTTTGGTCACATACATATTTTATCACATCATTGCATTACATGGAAACGGCATGATGTTGTGGTCCCTGTGACATACACAACTCGGGGACGCTATTTTTGCTAACAATATTTAGGACATGACATGTAGGCCAGAGAATACTTTTGTCATCCTTGGAGCATATGTATCAAATACCGTTATTGCGATTCTCAAATAGCGATTTTTAGAGAATCTATATTTGAGAATCGCAAAACGGGAAGTGATAAAAAACTCACAAATATTTTGCGATTCCTTGGCATTCCTTCATTGCGATTCGCAAATTGCGAATCGCAATTAAGGAATACCTTCCCATTCATTCCTATGGGCCTAGTGGCCCATAGGAATGAATGGGAAGAAATTCCAATTTGCGAGTACCCATTAGATACTCGCAAATTGCAAATGCAAATTCAAGGGTGCACAGGTGTCATAAGGACACCCTGTTGCACCCCTGAAATGAGCATGTGTGCACATGTGGTGCACATACATGCCCTAAGGGCATGTATGCACGCCACATTGCACTTTTAAAAATGCCAAAAAGTTATTTTTTCAAAGAAATTGCAAATTACCACCAACTTGAAGTTGGTGATAATTTGTGATTTCTTAAGGATAAATCGCACAGCTTGGGTGCTTTCTACATCACATTTAAGGAATCCCGATTCCTTAAATGCATTTGCAAAATAGGAAATCGCAAATTTTGCGATTCCCTATTTTGCGAGGGCCTTTTGGGATGATACATCCTAAAAGGCTTTTTCCCGTTCGCAAACGGGCCGATTATGAGTATTGGCCCATTTGCGAACGGGAATTGGGCTTCATACATATGCCCCTATATTCTTACATACCTAAGGTTGGGTTCTCTGCAGAGGACAACCCTCAGGTCCTCGCAAACATCGAGGCAAAGTAATGGCATAAGTTGAAACATAGCCTGCCACAGAAGCCACATAGCCCAGAGGCTGCCAAAACATCCAACAGCATCCACCTGACGATGCAAAGAAGAAGTGGACAAACCAAACTTGAACCCATTACATGGGAAATCAAGAATATTAATGGGACAGATGTCAAGGAAGAGAGGTGTATGGTTCACATCTTTCACAAAATGACCGCTAATTTTCAACTTAAGCTTAAAGGATCAAATGGGACCTAGATTGCTGCATGGTCCCTGGTATTTCCAGAGAATCTCCCAAAAGCATTATTCCTATCATGAGCTTCAGGTAATCGAAGTGGACAAATGAGGCTTGGAGAGTGTAGAGTGCCTGTTACAGAAGGTGGCAGTAGAGAGAGAGAGATACTCGTAAAATCACTAGCAAATCATCAATATGACAAAGGCCTTCTTTCTAGAATGTTCAAGCATCCTCAGAATGAGAGGAAAGGGAAGGATGGAAAAACATAAGCCCTTGTGGCTACAGAACCCAAATGTAATCCACCACAATCCATGTTGCCCTCCTACTAAGGCAATATGCATCGAGCAAAGGAATCTAGCTGCAGGTAAAAAAATTCCAGGGATGGGAGCCCCACATGCTCCACAATCTCCTGGAAGAAATTGGATCTCAGAAAGAAGTTTATTGAAAAGTGGAATTCCTATCTTAAAGCATTTGCCTGAATGTTCTCCACGCTTTGAATGTACACGGCTCTGAATGCACATGAATGTCGCTCAATGCATCAGAGTATGAACCAACAGTACTACAGAAGGAGACCTGGTTCTCCCCTCTCTGTTTATATAGGCCTGGGTCACCTGGTTGTCCATGCTGTCCATAAGAAACTTCCTTCAATAAAATAGTAGCAAATCGCCAAAGCTAAAGCTCATAACTCCCTCCAGTTCAAAGTCATACCAATTTTTAGGCTTGACCTCAGACTTTAGGCTGAGGATATGTATCAAGTGACACCCCAGCCCCTGCTGGCATCTGTAGTCATAACCACAGGCTGAGTGGGGCGAACGTTGATATTCCATTGACATGTTCCTGCACTAGCACCACTGAAGTAAAACCACTAAATAAGGATGGGCCAGAATGAGTTTCGATTTCTAATGAGCCAGAATATGTTAAATCATTGGTTTCAAACGAAGCCTGGCCCAAGTTGCCTGAACACATAAGAGGCCATGTACGTCATAAATATTAGCCACAGGTGTGTCAAAATCATCTCCTGACCCTGAAGATCCCTCAAATTAGATTGCAGATTCACTATACTGGCAAGAGGGAGAAACACACAATCAACTGATGAGTTAAACAAGGCACCCCTGACTCCTTCTCCAGACAGGGAATCAGACTGGAGTGCTTCAAGATTGAGGATCCATCCAAAGGATTTCAGTGTGGAGCATACCTGAGTCAAGTCAGCCTCAGCCACGTGGAGCAATAGAGCAATCATCTTGTATTTTTTATTTTTATTGAGCAGAGCATACAAGAAAATCAATTCATGGTTCTATGTTACAGAAAAAAACAAATATAAAGAACAAGATTCAGCTCCTTAAATACTTTTCAAAATAAATCATCCTTTGATATACCTCATTATTCAGTTTGTTAAAGTTTATGAACCCGAGTACTAATCTTTAACCAATCTCTAACCAATCAATAATGCTTATATCATCCATTAGAAATGACAATAAACTTAAGTTGAGCTGTCAACAAAATATTTACAGATCACAGATTTTTTTTTATAGCTAAAACGCCACATTTTATTAAACCATTTCTCATAAAGTGGAGCTTTCAACAATTTCCAATTTTTTAAAGTTTAAGAGCGAGCCACCAACATTGATATAAGCTAAAAAATACCCCTCTGATTTAGACAACGTAACCCCCGACTTGTTATACCAAAGAGGGCGGCCTCCACTATTGGAGCAAATGGTTTCTGAATTGCCCGGCTAAAGTCCCCAAAAATTATTTCCCAAAACAACCCTAGTTTATGACAGGTGAAAAATATATGCCACCACCCCCACTTCAGTTGGGGTGAGACAACGAAAGCACCTATTTTCCACCTCAGGATACATTCTGTTTAGAGCCTTTGGAGTGTAGTAGGCCATCCAATGAGAAAGAAAGGCCAATCTTTTAAAATTGGTGGCTCTCAGAGCCCTATTTCCTGTACTAGATATTGTTTGCCATTCTTGACTGGAAAAGGAGCATTGGGTTTCTAAAGCAACTTTCTCCAGAAACGTATCCACCAAGGAGATTTGTTTTGGGCTTGTAACAGGCGATACCAGTTACCCACCCCCCTAACATTTGCGGAAAATAAGGCGATAGCTGCCTTGGAAGGGGGACAACTTAATTGTAAATTATATTTATTTAAAAAATAAACTATTTGTAAGTATTCAAAAAACAGTGGCTTATTCCGATCAAGACATCTAGTCTGGGCTTCTTCCCAAGTGATCATCCTGGCCCGAATAAAGAACTGGCTCACTACCCCAGACCAGAATCCTGCCAGGTTCTAAGATGAGTCGAATGAATATGAAGACCCAAGTCTTTGCACTCACTTAGTTTTAGAGTGTGGAAGCCAGAAAACCTATTCTGTTTAAAATAAAAAACTACAGTCTACTTGATAAATCCAGAAGCGTATCATACCTAGTTTTTTGGGGGAGTTTTGAACTTTTAAGAAATGTGGGGATCTGGGTACCCGCTTCTTGGATCATCTTTTTAACGAAAAAATTATCTAAACGTCCTGTATTGGACAGTAAGCAAGTTGCCAAATCCAAAAATGCTGACTCATAATACGTACAAATATGAGATAGTGCTAAGCTACCCAAATTTTTTATCCAATTGTAAAACGGAGAGTCTAACTCTAGAAATCTTCTTATTCCAAATAAATGATCTTATCATGGAATCGAGCTCTTTAAAACAGCTAGCATTGATCTTAATGGTAATGTTAGAAAAAAGAAAAATTAAAAGGGGTAATATGGACATCTTAATAAGCACTACTCGACCTATCAAAGAAGACTTACCCATTTTACCAGTAATTTCTGAATTTTATTACTAGTTGCCTCATAGTTCAGTTTAGCGAGTTGGCCATATTGCCCTGTAACAAAAATTCCAAGGTAACGTATAGCATCAGTATTAAGAGCCTGCTGTTTCAAATTATCTGGCAAAAACTCAGTTCCAGTATTTACTATTGTAATCTCTGTTTTAGTTGGATCAACTCTGTATCCCGCAATTAGTTCAAATTGTCATTTGTTCAGAATCGAGTCTATGTTGGGCTTTTCGGGACAGAGATATTCAATGGCGTCATCTGCAAAAAGCTTTAGTTTTGCCATGCCTGGAATCGGGGCTTGAATATTTATACTAGCTCGTATTTTAATTGCTAGGGGTTCTATGAAGAAAGTGAATAATAAGGGAGATAAGGGACACCCTTGCCTGGTCCACTGGTAATATCCACTGACCCTATTTGATTGCCATTGATGACAAGCTGCGCCTGAGCCCCCCAATAGATGTTTTGTATCATGGAGATAACTTGAATCGGAATACCAAACCTTAAAAGCCCAAAAAATCAAGCATCCCAATTAACTAAATCAAAAGCTTTTTCCACATTAACCATCATGATGCAGGCTGGTGTCTTATTAACATTAAAGTAATCTAGTGCTTGAATCAGAAACCCATTGTTAGAAGCCATAGTTCGTCTTGCGACAAAGTCCGTTTGGTCGACATGAATTACTTCCTTAGCCATAGGGGTAAATCGCTGTGCGGCAATAGAGGAATTATCAATCAAGCCTCAAGATAAGGGTGATGGCATAACAAAGTTAGTCCAGCCCTATGGTATGACCTCAAGCTGACTGTAATCCAAAAGACAGTGATATGAATTGATGCTTTCCAAAGGGGACTGATAAATGAAGGAAGGTCTGGTGGTAAGAAGGTCCTGGCACCTGAAAGTAGGAATACTCTAGGTCCATGGACAACAGAAAGTTCACTCATGCCACCTTCAGAAAAAATCTCCTGAAATGAGATGATTTGAAATTAAACATTCCTGAGGAAAGAGCTTGGCACTTGTGATCTGATTATTAGACAGAAGGCACCACCTGCCTTGGATGCCAGGAAGAGATTGGAAAACAAGCTCAACCACTATTTCCCTGCAAATCCCACTCCTTTTGGGGGAGCAATGGCAACATTAGAAATATTGCTGAATCTGGAGAGATGGTCACTTTGACAACAAGAGGGCTGAAAGAAACCCATACTTCCCTCTATCCACATGGATCACTAGTCTCATAACCTTTATCATGACTTTTGGAAATCTCCACCCACCCACACTTCACCTAGTGCATGTGAGACTCACAATGTTCTGAACATACAAACACTTATGGTTCACATGTATATCCTAAACCATGCAGGTAAAAAAGACAAAACAGAAACCACACAGTGAAATGCTAGAACAAATGTGCTCCACCATGACATAACATACAACTTGCTACCATTAAAAGACCAAGGGCCAGATGTAGGTAGCCAAATACCAGTCGGTAACGTCCGAAAATCAGTAATTTCGGCCGTTACCGACCGGTATTGTGACATTGAGATGTAGCTCGCCCAAAATTTACAGAATCGAAAAAAAAACGAATCGGTAGATTACCGGCTCGGTAAATAATCCGAAACGGTAATATTACCGAATCGGTAAAATTACCGAATCGGAAAATATACCGAGTCGGAAAATGTTCCGTATCGGTAAAATTACCGAATCGGAAAATATACCGAGTCGGTAAATGTTCCGAATCGGTAAAATTACCGATTCTGAAATTAAGAAATGGAAAAAACAATACCATCGAGATGTAGGTGAGCCATAATTTACCGAATTTCACCAAAATTCGGTATTTATGAATCGGTATTTAACATGGATTGTAAGCAGGTGGTAATCAGGTGCAGCCTATAAAAAAGGGCCCCAAAATGCAACACTGGTACCAGAATGGCGGCTTTCTACGTCATAGCAAGACGGCTAAGGCTACAGGCAGCAGGTGAGAGGGAATGGAGAAGGGAGGAGCAGGTCTACAGGCAGAGGATTACACTCTTCCAATTGACAGAGCCAGAGATACTGCAAAGATACAGACTGCACCCCCAAACCATCATGGAGCTGATCAGGGACCTGCACCCACTCCTGGACCACCCAAGAGCAAGGGCCCACGCCATCCCACCCCATGTGCAGGTGCTCTGTAGCATACACCTCCTTGCATCTGGGAGCTACCAGAGTGTAGTTGCTGTGGTAGGTGGGGTGTCCCAGAGCTGCCTGTCGCGTTTATTCAGAAAGTTCCTGGATGCCATGATGCAAAGAATGGAGCATTACATCCACTTCCCAGACACTGATGCGGACTTGCTCAGGACCAAGACTGACTTTTACCTCATGGCAAATATCCCACACGTGATTGGCTGCATTGATGGGACCCACATCCCCATTTGCCCCCCAGCTGCCACTGAGCACATATACAGGAACAGGAAGTCATCACACACAATCAATGTACAAGCAATCTGTGATGCCAAGTACATTATCACCGATATAGTGGCCAGATACCCAGGAAGCACCCACGATTCATACATATTCCAAAACAGTGGGATCTATACCCGCCTGACAGTGGGTGAATTTGGGGAAGGATACCTGCTGGGTAAATAAATGGGTGACACTCCCTTGATAGATGAAGCAGACGTATGTCAATGTGTGCCTCTGAGTAATGTATCTTTTTTCTTTCACATTAGGGGATAGTGCATATGCACTCCGTTCCTTCGTCCTGACACCCTACCTCAACCCCACAACCCTCAGCTAGAGACGTTACAATGTGGCACATAAATCCACCCGGAACATCATTGAGCGCACCTTTGGGCTCCTGAAGAGGCGGTTCTGCTGCCTCCACAAAAGTGGGGGGGCACAGCAGTACTCACCTGTAACATGCTGTAAGATAATTGCTACCTGTGCAATGTTGCACAACCTCGCAACTAAGAGGGGCACAGAGGTGGAATTGGAGGACTATGAAGACCATGACGATGAGCAGGCACTACCAGCAGCCAACACAGTAGGAGTACCAACACCCACAGACGGGAGACAGAGACGGACAGAAATCACACACAACTACTTCTGAGTAAGTATAGAGACAAAGCACGTGTTGTACTTCAATGCACGTAGTTTATTTTGCACTACGTTGAAATGACATAAGCCACAAATGACACATACTAGTGTGCCTAGCACTACTGTGTGGACGGGGGTCACCTCACCCTCACATGTCCATCTGAATATGGCAGAATCACTGCTTGGGCCCATGACCAGCCCCTCGTGATGCCTGAGGTTGACTTAGTTCTGAGTCTGCTGTGCCAGCGCCGGCACTCTGGCGTCTGCCGCTCCTCCTTACTTCAGGGACAGGGGTGCTGCTCCTGCTAATAGGGGTATCGGTGTCCCCGACACCTTCTGCTCCTGTGGTGGCTGACTGGTTTGTCAGCAGCACTTCCATTGCTGTAGTGACTCTCCCGATCCCCCGTGTGAGATCAGTACAGCAGTGCACCAGCCCCTCCTGCATCGCAACTGAACGGCGACACATCAGTGAAGTCGCAGTTGCAAGTTGGCGCATGCCCCTTGTCTGCTGGTGCGTACGATGGCTCTCCCTAGGCCTTTGTGCACGGTCCTCTCGTAGTTCCTCACAGAATGTCATCACACACTGAGACATGTCCCTGACTCCATCTGCCATGTCCCTCATGCTGTCTGCCATTGATGCTATTCCCTTGTTCATGTCAGTGAAATTTGTGTTTAAAAGGTGCATTTGTCTGTGCACTGCACTTATTCTTTTTGCCTGCAGGCGCTGCACCTTGACCATTGTGGTCTCAAGGCCTTGGAAGACATCCCCATCACGGCCACTGACGCTTGACTCCCGGACCCTACGACGTCTTGCTCCTCCGGATCGCCTGACAGGACTGGATGTATGACGTGGTGCATTTCCTGCCATTGGCTGTATTGACTCCTCACACTCCCTTTCCTCATCGGAGGATGTTTGTAGGATCCTTTGCGGGGGACCCTCATGCCTCACGGGCCTTCAGATGTCTGACACCTCTGTGTCTGCTGGTGTGTCTGGTTGTTGTGACTCATGTTGTGGTGAGTCAAGGAGCACTGGAGATGCTTCAAGTTGCATGGTGTCGTCTGCCTCTGGGTGTCAGCTGCTTGTGTGCAGGGTGCTGTAGGTCTTGCAGTGCTGGGCCCTGCATCCCTGCCCTCTTGCTCACTCCTATCCCTTTGGGGATGTGTCTTCTCCCTCACCTGCAGTGACTTGCGTGATGTCTCCCCTGTGGACAGATATGGACAGTGTCTTAGTGGTGCTTTCACCGAGTAAATCACTATTAAATAACATTATTATTTCACTATTTCCTGCTCCTCCCATTTCTCTGAATGTATTGTGTGGCATGCCTGACAACATTTCATGTTGACTGCTCATATGGGTATTCTTATGACTACCACTCCCATAATGCATTGCAGGTGAATACTGAAGTCAGTACTGGATTTCCTCAACACATAGCCACATTGGGGGAGGGACACAGGCAGGGGGTGTGGGATGATGGACATGTCCCTTACCTTTCTTAGCTGCAGCTCGGGCTGAGCTGTCTGCATCACCAATCCCCACAACGCACTCTGGCTCCAGTGTGGACTCCACAAGCTCTTCCAGGTCCGTGAGAGCAGGTGCCCTGTTCTTCCCTCCACCTGTAGCATTAGCCTCCTTACTTCTTGCTGCCAGTTTTTTCTTAATAATGATCCTTAGATCGTACCATCGCTTCTTGAGATCGTCCACTTCCCTGGTGGTCACTCCTATAGCGTTTACTTTGGTCTGGATCCCCAGCCAGGTGTTCCTCTTGACAGCCTCTGGAACCTGCAGGGACTGCTTTCCAAAGATTTTTGGGTAGTGCTTGACGACCTCCTCCACCAGCACCTGAACTTCACCAGTGCTGAACTTCATCTTCCTCTTCCTCTCTGCACCTTCCCTCTGAGAGTCTTGGGGATCCTTTTGTATGTCCTGCAGGGCTCTGCTTCACAACAGCCTGTCTCTGTGTAACTGCTCTCCTGTGTGATCAGGTACACTGCACCTGCATGGGTGTGGCCACTTCCTGGTTGTGGGGTGGGGTGGATGCACAGGATTGGTCTATAGCTCTGTTGGTTGGCTGAGGGGCGGGGTGGAGGCACGCGATTGGTTGTAACTTCAACTGCCTGATATTTTGTATCCCCGACTCGGTATTTACCGAATCGGTATTTACCGATTCGGTAAATACCGATTCGGTAGATTCAATGCATTCCTATGGGCCTCCGGGCCCATAGGATTGCATGTGAATTACCGATTTGGTATTTGCCGTATCGGTAAATACCGATTCGGTAAATACCGAGTCGGGGTTTCCGAATTTTACCGATTGGGTATTTTTTACCGATTTTTGACCTACATCTCATTTCCCTTTTCTAAAATGCCGATTCGGTAAAAATCGGTATTTTAGAGTCAGTAAAAAACCTACATCTGGCCCCAAGAGAGTTATCTAGAGTGTAGTATATGAAAGGTATCCAATAAAAAAAAACAGGTGTCCTGTCAGTTAAACTCCTGGTTTGCCAGCTTCATGCTTCATTAAGAAGCAGACGATGCACCAGTTTTTGGTAGTAGAGGTTCAGCTGGTTTTACCCGTGGAAACCTTTGACACCCCCCAGCTCGTTCCCCATTGGTCATTGATCAGTTCGCATGAGAAGATCCAACCTATTGAGGAAGGTCCTTCTGACATGCATTTTTCCTACATGTTCAGACATCTTAGTGAGCCCATAGAGAAGTCTATAGAAATGCTTCCCACATCAATTTACTAGGAGTAAACTCCAGCTGTCAAGCCCAAAGGTTTTTTATTTTTCAGAAACTAACCACTGAAGCGAAGGTTTGTATACGAGCAACAACAAAGTTTGATTAGAGGGGCCAAAACAATATGGTAAACATTCAGTAAACTGTCCAACAATCTGTGCAGCTGCACTGCACTGAAGGATGCACAGAAGGCAATGAGATTCTAGGCCATGGCATATGATGACTTGTTGAGCTGGCGATCCTGTAAGGAATGTGATGAGGAAGAGGAAGGAGGAGTTAATTATCTTTTTCTACACTTGCATCCAACCTAGTTATTTGCAGAATCTCTACAACACGGCAAGCTGACAGCAGTCCATCACAGGCTGCACAGAAAGACTTTTCCCTATGTTGGAAAGGATGTCCAGCACACAACTCCAAGAGAAATGATTTTGGCACACTACTGGCTGGTTAAAGAATCAAAAAATCCCAAAGACAGCTCAAACCTGTGCGGTCCACCGGAAATTCATGAATCCTTATGCCATTTTTAGTATCAACAAAAATGAAGTGAGGTAAGAAATTGAGTTTAATCCTGATATTGGGCTGCTCAAGGCTAAAATGTTTAGTCAAGGGGTATCCTATGTAGAATCAGAAAGTGCAGATCCATGCCTTATTTTGAGGCTAACCGCTGGCTATCTAAATTAGTTATATTTAAATTCAATATAGGTGTTCGCTCATATATATATATATATATATATATATATATATATATATATATATATATATATATATATACATTATGTGTTATGGATCCTGGCCTTTGGGTCCTAAGTTGGGTACCCCTTTTTTACTACCACTGGCCCAGGACCTCAAAAGAGGCACATTTTCCAGAACCCACAGAATCTACGGGAAACATCTAACACATCATAGGGATATGTCAGAACCTTAAACTTACTCTTGATTCTCCAACTACTGCACAGGAACAGAGATGCTAGAACGCAAGCCCCTCCTGGCAATGCTGGTGGGTCTTTACACAGAACCCTCCATCATTACCTCAAGGGACGGGGGAATTGGATAAAATAATAAACAGAGAAGAGACTGGTCCTGCGTTGGCCTCCTCAGTCAGCTACTCTCGGTGCTGTCTTGTAGATGGAAACCTAAAAGCAATGACACATTATTATTATTCTAACCTCCTATTCTTTCTATTGGATCCTACTCTGTTATTCCCTCTCACCTACCATTATGCAGCTGAACCTTATCTTCTCTTCTTATGTGTGTATTTTTTCACTTCTCCTCTAACAGTTGTCACTAGTGAGAGAGAAAGGGACAATTATATATATATACTTCTCCCCCCAGTGATTCCTAACTGGTATATATATATATATATATATTCCTCACTGTATTACACTTACTTCACTATCAGTGGAGATTGCCTTCTAATTTGGGTTTCTGGAATTTTCTTGCATACTGTAGAATTCTTTCCTTGTATTCTAATCTTTCTTTATCTTGTTTCCACAGATTGCAGAGTAATTAACCTCCTGAACTCCTTGGTGAGTTTTCTTAATATATATACATGTATTTACATTTCTATTGTTGCACTGCGTTATGTCCATAGTGTTCATTATGTCTTTCTCATCTTTTTTTTTTTCAGGTATATGCACATGACTGAATTTCTTACTGTCAAGAAATAAACGGTAGGTACACGAGATAGAGTCTTTAACTTAAAATCTATTAATTTCTGTTTTCACTTAGCTCTTATTGAATATCTGTGTTCCAGCGCTAAACCTTGACTCCCCGGAAAACTGCCTCTTGACCTCTTCCTCATCCGGAACCTTCAATTGTTATTTTCTGTCTTTCACTCGTTATCTGTAACTTCCAGCTGCTCTCCTGAAAAGACTCGGCAACCCGCGCTTGACTCACGAGCCGGGTTCGGAGGTGACAGGAATTATTTCAACTTCAAAGCCGCTCTTCTGAAAGACTCGGCAACCCGCGCTTGACTCACGCGCAGGGTTCCGAGGTGACAGGAATTACTTCGGAATTAATTAAACTGGGGGAATAATTGAACTTCTATTATGAACTTCACCTTCCCTGACAGGATTTAACAGATTGCCACAACGAACCTCTCTGATCGGTAATCTTTGGTGAAGTGCGCATTTCTTCAGGCGCTCGCGCTTCATGTTAGGTTCACGATAGCTGGAGACCTGAGAGACTAGCGCGCCTATTGAGTCTCTCCCATGGCGATAGTGGCGGCCATCTTGAGTCTCCAGGTCTGTACCTTCTGTGACCAGGCATTTCGTTCAGTATCCATCGTGGTTGGATAGTGGAGGACGGAACCCAGGTTTTGGGTCCTGACAGTACCCCCCAACAAGGTAGGTCCTCTCTTTCCTGGCTTAGTGGGAAATCGTTGATGAAAAGATCTAATTAACCTAGGTGCATGTACATCCTCCTCTCGTTCCCAGGAACGCTCTTCTGGGCCGTAACCCTTCCAGTCTATTAAATAGTACATCTGCTTTCTTGATCTCTTGGAGTCCAAAATTTCTTTCACCTCGTACTCAGTTCCAGTTTCTAGCTGAATTGGCTTCGGGGGTGATTGGCGTCTCAGGGTTGCAGAAGCCTTCTTTAACAATGAAACATGGAAGACTGGATGTATCTTGAACTTGAATGGTAATTTTAGTCGATAAGTCACCTGGTTGATTTGCTCCTCGATAGGATAAGGGCCGATTAATCTAGGTTGAAACTTCCTGTTTCCCTTCAACCTCAAATTTCTGGTACTCAACCAAACCTGGTCTCCTTTAGTCAAGGATGGTCCTTTGCGTCTTTTCCGATCAGTGTATTTTTTATACTTTTCTTTGGCCAATCGTAGATTGTATACAGCTCTTTGTTGAATTTGGAGCAGGTGCGATATTACTTCCTTGACTGCCGGGACTGCTGTTTCCATTTGTCGAATGGTAGCACTTGGGTGCCTGCCATAGTTCAGGAAAAAAAAGGGGAATGCCCTGTCGAACTGTTCTTCGCATTATTGTGGGGGAATTCCGCTGTCCACAAATAATCCGACCAATTACCTTCTTCTTTCAAAAGAAACAGTCGCAGATATTGTTCCAGTTCTTGATTCACCCTTTCTGTCTGCCCATCTGTTTCTGGGTGGTAACTAGGGGAGAATCTAACTTCCAAACTTAAACCTTCCATAAAGGCCCTCCAAAAATGGGACACAAACTGGGAACCCCTATCCGAAATGACAATCTTGGGGATTCCATGTAACTTGACTATCTGGGAACTGAAGTGGGCAGCTAACTGTTTGGCTGAAGGAACCCCTTTTAAAGCTGTAAAGCGGGCCATTTTTGAAAAGGCGTCCACCACCACTAGGATTGTGTCATACCCTTGACTAATTGGTAGATCTGTGATAAAGTCTAATGTAACTGTATGCCATGGATGGGGAGGTGTCGGTAGGGGTTGTAATAGCCCTTTTGGAGCCTGCCGTCCGGACTTTCCCTGTGCGCAAATCTCACAAGATTTAACATACTTCTCAATATCTGTTGTCATTTTTGGCCACCAGTAATGTCTTTTAATTATCTCTTCGGTCTTGGCTTCTCCCTTGTGACCAGCTAATTTGTCATCATGGCATTCGTGCATCACTTGCTGCTGCAACTCCGTGGTTGGGAGATACAAGGCGTTTTCATGGTAAGGCATTCGTTGAATTATCTTTCTGCTGGCATTCTTCTCCGCCCAACTCTGCATAGCCTCCGGACTCATGACATCCGCAATCGTTTCTTGTAGTTGGATGGAGGCGATGGCTCCTATGATTTTGTCACTGGGGGTGATTGGCTGAACATCAGCAACGGTCTTCTGCAATTCTGTACCCATCCTGGACAAGGCATCCGCCTTTCCATTTTGGGCTCCTAGACGAAACGTGATCACAAAATCATAGTCAGCGAAATACAAAGACCATCTCAGTTGTCGTGGTGTAAGAGTTCTGGCTGTTTTCAGAAATTTTAAATTACGATGATCGGTAAACACCGTTACTTGGTGCCGGGCTCCCATCAGGTAGTGCCGCCACTCCTTAAAGGCATCCTTAATGGCCAACAACTCTTTCTCAGTGATCGTATAGTTTATCTCCGCTTGAGTCAACTTTCTTGATCGATAAGCTACTGGGTGTAGTTGGCCTGTGGTCTTATGTCGCTGCGATAACACCCCTCCTACAGCTAGATCCGATGCATCGGTCTCTACATAAAAAGGCTCCGACGGGTCAGCGTGCAACAGGACTGGTGCGGTGGTAAAGTCCTCTTTTAATGATTGAAAGGCCTCCTCCGACTCCTTTGACCACTCAAACTTGGTTCCTTTCCTCAACAGTTTCGTGAGGGGAAGAATCTTCCTGGAGAACTCACTGATAAATCTCCGGTAAAAATTAGCGAATCCAATGAAACTTTGAACTTCTTTTATACACCTCGGAGATTCCCAGTTCTTCACCGCCTCCACCTTACGTTGATCCATCAGGATTCCGGTGGGCGACAGCACGAAACCTAAGAACTCCACCTGAGATACATCAAATGCACATTTTTCAAGTTTCACAAACAATTTGTTCTCCTGTAGGTTCCGCAACACCCCCATCACTTGTTCATGATGCTTCTCCACGTCAGAGGAATAAATGAGGATGTCATCAATGTACACTATCGTACACTGGTCTATAAATTCCTTCAGGACGTCATTGATGAAGTGCTGAAAGGCTGCAGGAGCATTACACAGTCCATAAGGCATCACTTGATATTCAAAGAGCCCAAATCCAGTCCGAAATGCCGTCTTCCACTCATCTCCTTCACGCATTCGGACTAGATGATAGGCTCCCCTCAAATCGAGCTTAGTGTAGACTTGCGCTCCCTTCACTTGGTCCAGAAGCACCGAAATCAATGGTAATGGATACCGGTTCTTCTTGGTTATCTTGTTAATGGCTCTGTAGTCAATGCACGGCCGCAAGTCCCCCTCCTTCTTCGGCACGAAAAATAAGGGAGACGAAACAGGAGACTGGGATGGCCGGATGAACCCATTGGCAAGGTATTTATCCAGGTACTCTTTTAGATGTTGGTGCTCTTTCTCGGTCAAGGCATATACATGACTACATGGCAAGTTTGATCCCGGCTCCAATTCAATCTTACAGTCGTAAACTCGATGTGGAGGTAACTGTTCCGCTTCCACTTCGTTAAAGACGTCTGCAAACTCTTTGTATTCTTCGGGAATCTCTTGAATGTTAATCACGCACATGGAATGCCCAATGGAGCATAAGGACAAGGCTGGGTTGTTCCTTACCCGTTCGGTCTCTGAACCTAAACAATTTTCTCGACAATAACTCAAATCCATTACTACGGTTCTGGAGCTCCAGTTGATTGTAGGGTTGTGCTCCGTAAGCCACGGGAGACCAAAAATTAGCTGAAACTGGGGAGCATCTATTAAATTAAACTGGATCTTTTCCTGATGTCCGTCTTTAGCCGTCAATTGGATTACTTCCGTGTGGCTCACAATTGGTCCCGAAGAAAGGTTCGTCCCATCCACTGCACGAACAGGCTCGCTCTTCAATTTCTGGATTGCCTGGATTCCTACCTTAGCGGCAAATCTCAAATCACAGAAATTTCCTGTAGCACCCGAATTTATCATGACCGATACTTCCGTTAGGGTGGTTTGTCCGAACTTCACTTCCATGGTCATGACTAAATGCGGGGCCGCCGACTGTAGCGTATTTGCCACTTGGTATTCCTGCGGAGTTATTCCTTGAATCGCACCCACCTATTCAACTCCTACCACAGGTGGTGCCGTTAGTTTTCCTTCGGCTTGAAGGTACTTTTGAAGGTACTCTTAGGCTTTTTTGGGCAATCTCGAACAAAATGGTTTCCGGAACCACAATACATGCATTGATTATTTGCCCTTCTTTTCTCTTTCTCTTCCTTGGTTAATGGGCCTCTTATTGCTCCGATTTGCATTGGTTCGGCTCCTGAGTGAGTCTCTGAGGGTCTAGTTCCATCTGACCGAGCCCGGTCAAATCTTGGAGGTATCACTCTGAAGTCTTTTTTCTTTTCTCCTCGCCTCTCTCCCTGGCGGAAATCGATCTCCAATACCAAATCTATGAGTGCTGATACCTCGGTGGGCCGATTAGGAATCTGGGCCAAGGTGTCTTTTAATTCATCTTTCAATCCACAATAGAATATCGCCGCTCTCTTGCTTTCTGGCCAATCGGTCTCCACCACTAACTTATTGAACTGAGCCAGATATGCGATTAAATCTCGGTTTCCTTGTCGTAAATCAAGCAATTCGTTATCCACCACTTGAGAAATCCTCCGTCGGTCAAATATCCGTAAAAATTCTCTTTTGAAATCTTCAAAATTCCTTAACAAAGGGTCATCTCGTGTGACTAATGCCATTGACCAAGAAGCTGCATCCCCACTTAGATAAGAGAGTATGAAAGCCACTCTAGACTGCGCGTCTGGGAAGATTGAAGGGCGGCACATGAAGTGTAATGAGCATTGGGAGAGAAATATCTGCGCCTTCTGTGGGTCCCCGCTAAACCTCTCTGGAGCTGCTAATGGTATAACTTGGGAGAGAGAATGTATAACTTGTGTGGTTGTTCTATTGGTGGTCTCTAATACTGGGTTAATGGCCTCTCTCTCAAAACTACTGGGTTGGCGTAATCTTAGCGCCAATTCGGCTGTTTCTTTTCTGGCACTAACTACTTCCTGCCTCAGGTTCCGATTCTCCTCCCTAACCGCTCCCAATTCTTTCTGTATAGCGTCTAGAATTGTTCCTAAAGATTGGGCATCAATTCCTTCTGCCATCTCTGTTCGGGTGCGAAGGCAACTTGGGCACTTCACTCTGTCAGAACCTTAAACTTACTCTTGATTCCCCAACTACTGCACAGGAACAGAGATGCTAGAACCCAAGCCCCTCTTGGCAATGCTGGTGGGTCTTTACACAGAACCCTCCATCATTACCTCAAGGGACGGGGGAATTGGATAAAATAATAAACAGAGAAGAGACTGGTCCTGCATTGGCCTCCTCAGTCAGCTACTCTCGGTGCTGTCTTGTAGATGGAAACCTAAAAGCAATGACACATTATTATTATTCTAACCTCCTATTCTTTCTATTGGATCCTACTCTGTTATTCCCTCTCACCTACCATTATGCAGCTGAACCTTATCTTCTCTTCTTATGTGTGTATTTTTTCACTTCTCCTCTAACAGTTGTCACTAGTGAGAGAGAAAGGGACAATTATATATATATACTTCTCCCCCCCCCCCCAGTGATTCCTAACTGGTATATATATATCTATATATTCCTCACTGTATTACACTTACTTCACTATCAGTGGAGATTGCCTTCTAATTTGGGTTTCTGGAATTTTCTTGCATACTGTAGAATTCTTTCCTTGTATTCTATTCTTTCTTTATCTTGTTTCCACAGATTGCAGAGTAATTAACCTCCTGAACTCCTTGGTGAGTTTTCTTAATATATATACATGTATTTACATTTCTATTGTTGCACTGCATTATGTCCATAGTGTTCATTATGTCTTTCTCATCTTTTTTTTTTTTCAGGTATATTCAAATAACTGAATTTCTTACTGTCAAGAAATAAACGGTAGGTACACAAGATAGAGTCTTTAACTTAAAATCTATTAATTTCTGTTTTCACTTAGCTCTTATTGAATGTCTGTGTTCCAGCGCTAAACCTTGACTCCCCGGAAAACTGCCTCTTGACCTCTTCCTCATCCGGAACCTTCAATTGTTATTTTCTGTCTTTCACTCTTTATCTGTAACTTCCAGCTGCTCTCCTGAAAAGACTCGGCAACCCGCGCTTGACTCACGCGTCGGTCTCCGAGGTGACATGAATTACTAAGCCGCTCTTCTGAAAGACTCGGCAACCCGCACTTGGCTCACGCGCCGGGTTCCGAGGTGACAGGAATTATTTCAACTTCAAAGCCGCTCTTCTGAAAGACTCGGCAACCCGCGCTTGACTCACGTGCCGGGTTCCGAGGTGACAGGAATTACTTCGGAATTAATTAAACTGGGGGAATAATTGAACTTCTATTATGAACTTCACCTTCCCTGACAGGATTGAACAGATTGCCACAACGAACCTCTCTGATCGGTAATCTTTGGTGAAGTGCGCATTTCTTCAGGCGCTCGCACTTCACGTTAGGGTCACGATAGCTGGAGACCTGAGAGACTAGCGCGCCTATTGAGTCTCTCCCATGTCGATAGTGGCGGCCATCTTGAGTCTCCAGGTCTGTACCTTCTGTGACCAGGCATTTCGTTCAGTATCCATCGTGGTTGGGTAGTGGAGGACGGAATCCAGGTTTTGGGTCCTGACAGGATAGCAGGTAAGTGTAGCATCAATTACTAGCACAACCAACAAATGTGTAATATGTTTAATCATTTTTTTTATTTCTCTGTGCTGCTGGAACCATTGGTCAAAAATGTGTGTGATGGGCATTAGTCAAATGGAATGATAGAGATCGCAGGTCACCCGGCCAATAATTTTCACCATACACATACCAGGCCCATATTTTTTTCAATTTATCATATACATTAATCGGGTGACCTAACAATTCTTCTACCAGCAACCCTGGTTCCTTCCTATTTATTTCTATTGTACCCGACTTACCAATCCACCGTTACGGGTACCTAAGATCCACAATGGATCAGGGAGCTAGCTGTAAAAGGAAAGCAGGCAAAATACAAATACCGACTTTATTTCTCTTACTTCATCAAATAACCACAGACTACTGGGAAGTTTTAAAAGTTTATCTTAGAAATCAGTTTCTGAGTGTATACATTTTACAAACGAGAAGGCAATCTATAATCAGAATAATGTAGAGCACGTAACCATATGAAAGCAAAACTAAGGCAACCATTTATGAGTCTATAGGAAAGTTATAACAATGCGAGCTACCAAATAGATTTTAGAAAAATGGATCACGAACTAGACATTTACTGTTTAGAAAAATACTGCAAGGTCAGGATTTGGAAATCCTATACATCTATAGGAGGGGAAAAATGGAACACGCTATAGTTCTAGTATCATTACGTTAAATCAGATTTCAGGAGAGAATTATACACCACAGTTATGATTCATAAACAGAATGGAGAGAATGTGTTCTAAAAAGGTAGGGAAACATAGGAACATGCTAAGAAAAATATACTGTGTGATTTTTATAGTAGGTTGGGGAAAGCATGGAAAATTAACATATGGAAAGAAATTTCTTTATTAAAGCAAAGACAGGAAAAATATAAGGTGCAGTGTAAAGGTTTCGCACTATATTTACCTAGAAAGGTGTGCAGACCAACCCTGGCCACGGATCAGTCAAGGACAGGAAATACCCCAAGGAAGGACAGTCATCTATGGGACAGCAGGTGCAGATTGGACACCCCAGGACAGGACAGGAAAACCCGATTAGGATCAGGACAGGACCACCAAGGCACAACCAGCACCTGCAGTTTGGAAGCAACGCCTGCGCTCCACCCTCTCTGCAGCTATCAGTCAGAACCCCGATTGGGTTAGCGAACTCCCCAGCAAAGTGCTCCGCCAGCACTTAAGGTTTAGTAAAACCTTAGAGTCTATGGTCAAATTCGGACAGAGTGCTCCGCAGCGCTCTGTATTCAGTCACCTATTGAGTGCGTTGGATCAGTGACAGGTCAGCTATTCAGACAAGTCGGACAAATTCTCTAGCTAAACCTAGGCTAGTTATACTGTTTTCGGGTCAGTGTACCACCCCCAAATGTTGCAAGTGTCAGAATCCCCAATTTCGATTGGTCCCCAGGTAGGATAGGTCAACACACCAATCAGAACAAACTTCTACAAGCTTGTATTTGCATTTTATGGAACCGCCTAGTGAATTTTGGGTTCCCATGACCTATTCTACAGAATACAATAGCAGAGTATACAATTGTTGCGAATGCAGTTCAAATTCTGTTTCTCCGGCTGGGTGAAGGTGCAGCTTCCCAGGCACATCTTGGCAGGGACCTTCAGTTGGCATCTTGTCAATGCCACAGCTAGAGTTTGGACATGCGCAGACTATCCTCTTAATATGGAGTCTTGAGCCTTGCATCAGACCCTCAATACCGCGGTACATGAAAAGTAAGCGAAAACAAATTAAAACATAGAAATAAATGAATTCATCATATACCATGAAAAGCTACTTTATACTTCACACATCAGAAAAATATACTATTGCATTATAGTTAGTGCAACAGACGATAACACGAGAGCATCTGCACAAGCTTCACCACGTTATAACACTGACAGCCATTTTAGAAGCTAGCACGCATGCGCACATTTCCCCACCAGAACTGCAACTACGTCACGTCACGTGAGTGTGACTAACGCATGCGAAGAAGCAAATTCCCAAGCGGCGGCCATATTAAGGACACGAGTCATTCGTATTAGTAAACACATAGGCAAGCATCACTAAGATACATGCATATCCAAAATAAAGGAAATTAGTAAAACATACAGGTTGTATTACAGGATTATAAGTTATTCGAGGTTCTTGATTTGAGCAAGTCGCGTAATATGCGAAAACTTGCTTCATCAATCCCCTCTTTGATGATATTTACTATCATCACAAACTAATGGAACCAGATGCCAACTTCTCTCACACTTTGTGCATTTCGATTTCTTCCAACATCCTATTCAATTTCTCTTTCACATCTTTGTTAGGGTGAGAATTTTTCACCCTTTTGTAAATCTGATTATTCAAGTCTTCCAATTCAAGTTCATCCACACTCCGTTTCACACCTCTCTTATTCACAGCGTATTTCTTTGTGTGTTTGCGGCATTTGCAACAGACAAATATGAGAAAGATGATGAAACCTATCACTCCAATTGGCATCAGTACCTTGAACAATGAACTTTTACCTAAATTAGCAAACCAATGACCTACAGCGGAGAGACCATCAGTAAGTCTCTTCCAGGCACTATCAACCTCTAGTGGTTTGAGTTCCTTTTCCAAATTAGTAATGTTCTTTACGTACTTTTTGATTTGTACACTTTTGTCCGGTATGTAAGTGCAACAATGTTGCGCTTTCAACATCCGGCAGACTCCGCCTTCTTTTGCTAATGAGGTGTCAAGCGCAAGTCTGTTCTGCAAAACCATTGATCTGATCGCAACCATTTCGGTATTTACCAGCAGGAATCCATGAGCTGTGTCAGTAGACAACACATCCCCTATAGTGGATAATTTGCAAATTCTGTGTGTGTTCAGAACCACTCCCACTCCAGGTATCAGTGCACTAAAAATACTACCCATTATTTCACCTACGCTTTCTCTTTTACTACGCACTAAGCCATTAGTGTTTTCATTGCTTCCAGCAATTTCCTTCACATGGTATATTTTCGGGAAGACAATGCCAAAGTAGCAGCTTCCATACCAGTGATCCGGCAATTTGAAATAAGCCTTGTTTCCACATATATAATAAATACCGGGAAACACAGGTTCTGACCCATTTTTGAAACCCCAACCTCCAATTACCTTGTAATTGTGCTCACATTGACTGGAACCAATGAAAATGTTATTATAATAACTAGTCTTCTCGCGGTGAAGACAGAGTTTCCCTTTTCTTTCGAAATCCAGCAACAAAGCAGGACCACTCCCACCATTTGAGGTGCTTTCCATGTTTTCAGCCCATTTAGGAGTTTTCTGTCTTTTATCATTTGCCTTTCTTTGGAAACTCTCCTTTCTTTTCTCTGCCATGTTTAAAAACATTTTTTCTTGTTCATGTCATGAACAGGTCAAGTTATCTCTGTGTGCTTCATTTAAGTCTATGGTACCTATAGTCAGAAAATATTCTCCCATATAACGTGTAACGTCACTTTTAGTATGTACAGGATTCAGATTTCCACGTATGGGAAGTTCAGAAAATATCACGTCTGAGTTAGAATAGTAGTACTGTAACAGTCCTCTTTTGTAAAATAAACTAGCTAAAATGCTACAGGAAATTACATAGGTCAAAGGTAGGTGATGATAAGTCACGCCTTCAGCTACAGAAGTAGGTAGCTTCATGCAGACATAACAGTCTTCTATTTCCATAGTTTCTACATAGTGCACTAAAAGATTAGCGAAAACATTTAACTGTGTCTGGTTTTTAACTCCATGATAGTGTAGTCCTTCCTCATCTGATGCTTCTAAGTCTCGTTTTTTTTGTCTGCGTGCTTTTTCACGTCTCTCTACACTTCGTGTTGTCAGTTCTTCAGTGTCAGTGGTCACAGTCTGAGTAGGGTTAATATTAGTATTTTTGCTCACCATATAAGGAATGAAAACTGTTAGTCCTATCCAAATTATTAACACTATAGCTATGCTACATATACATACTCTGCAGCATGTTTTGCAACAACTGCGTCTAGGCCTTCCATTCACATTTGAATCAGACATTTTCGTTCAGAAGAAGATTTCTCAACCCCTCTTTGTAACTTTGCACAGGTAGCTTACCCTGCACAACTTCAGGTTGGTTCGTCTTCCTCTGCAGAATAATCAGCTGTCTGTTCTTTGTCACTTTCGTCAGTTATATCAAGATCTTCACATTCCTCCAACACTAAATATGTCCATTCAGGATCTTGGTATTTTTCGTTCAGTCTTTTTATTCGGTCACTCCTCCTTTGTGAATTTTCTCCAACTTGCTCTGCAATACGAGGACTTTTCCTTCTTTCTGCAAGTTTCTCCTCTACTGTTTTTATTCTCAGTCTCAGTCTCTTAATATATCTTGGTTCGATATGTTTCTTTTTCTTGAGTCTTTTAGTTGGCACTGTGATTTGGCTGTCTTCTAATGCTCTTTTATTTTCGTTTGTTTGTGGCACTTCTGATTCTTCCCTTCCTGTCTGACTAGTTCCAAGTCTTTCTTCTATTTCTTCTGCCTGGTTACTAAGCTGGCCTTGTTCAGCTGTATTCTGATTTTGACTTTCGAGCGTCTCTGTTTCTGTTTCCTGAACACGTTTTTCTAGTTCTATCTGATCCTGTTCAAGCACTTCGATCCCTTGATTTTCTTGTGCTTGAACCTTTTCACTAATTCTTGTCTGTCCCTTTTCAATTTCAGGGGTTTGTGGAGGTGTGTCGATCACCTGCTCTGTCCCTGTCTGACCTTCTTCTTCCTCAGACTTGACGTGAATCTCAATAATCCGAGGATCTTCGCCTGTGCCTATCTCTTCCTCTCTATCCCACTCTCTATCTGCATAGGTTTGACTTCTTGTTCGGATTGGGTCATTAGTCAGGTCGATTATGGGTATCCAATCATCTTGACTGGTGCTCGGTTGTTCGTCATCAGCTACTTCAGGACCAACTTCTGCAGACCCCTCAGCTGGACAACCTTCAGCGTCAGTTTTCTCGTCTGGAATCACCTTCTTTGTATGGCTGGCATGGATCCACTTTGGAATGCCGGCACAGTTCACCGCTGTCGTGGTCACCAGTATTATTTGGCGTTGTTTTCCCCACCTCGGTGCAAGGCACCTCGAACGAGTATGTTTCTTGAGTCTAACCCAGTCGCCAGGAACCAATTTGTGGACTGTAGTTGTTGGATTGGCAACGGTGTCTTCCCCAATCTGGCGAGAGATAGAACGCACTTGGTCACCCAGTTGCTTGCAGTACTCAAGTACCAAATCATCAGAAATGTTTAGCAGTTTATGTCCTGGTACCCATGCTTGTCTCATCACTCTTCCCATCAGGATCTCATGAGGGCTCAGGCCTGTTTTTCGATCTGGAATACTTCTAAGTCCCATCAGAACAAGAGGTAAAGCATTTATCCAGTTCATGCCTGTAGAGTCACACATTTTTCCTAACCTTGATTTTATAGTGCCATTTATTTGCTCCACCACTCCAGAAGCCTCTGGACGATATGCACAGTGCAATTTTTGGGTGATCTTAAATGCCTTACAGAGCTGATCGATTACCTCATTCTGAAAATGTTTTCCTCTATCTGATTCAATTGTGACTGGAACCCCAAACCTGGGTATTAATTCTCGTAGTAACAATTTAGCTACAGTTATGGCGTCACTCTTTTTAGCAGGGTAGGCCTCCACCCATTTTGAAAACAGGCAGACAATGACAAGGACATATCTCATTCCCTCACAGCGAGGCATGGTGATGAAATCAATCTGTACTCTTACAAAGGGACCTCCTGATTTTCCAATTTTTCCCAATTCGACTATTGTCCTTTTCCCAGCGTTAAACTCCTGACATGTTAAGCACCTCTGGCAGAGTGACTCTGCTACCTTCCTGAACTTCGGATTGTACCATGTTTGTTGGAAAACCAGAACCATGGCATCCCTACCAGTGTGTGAATCTCCATGTATCAGTGTGGCCATAGAAGCAAGCAGATGTCTAGGCAACACAGGCATACCATTTGGGCCCACAATGACACCATCCTCACTTCTCGGTCGACAACCAAGTTTCTTCCAATTTTCTTTCTCTTTTTCTGGCACCGCATGCTGCCAGTCTCTCAACTCTTCCCAGGTAGGCACCTCTTCAAACACCATAAGTTGGCAGCTGTTTCCAGGTCCCCCCAGTTTAATATTTACAGACATGCGATTTCTGGCACAATGTTGAGCCACTTCATCAGCAAATCGGTTTCCCAATGTTATATGGTCAATGCCAGATTTATGAGCAGCGCATTTGACCACTGCCAATTCTTTTGGTAATTGGATTGCTTCCAGTAAATCTTGTACAACTTTTCCATTTCTGATGGGAGTACCTGAAGAAGTCAGAAACTCCCTCTGTAGCCACAATTGGCCGAAGTCATGCACAACTCCATAACAGTACTGACTGTCAGTATATACTGTTATTCTTTTGTTTTTCCCAATTTTACAGGCTCTTATCAATGCAATCAATTCGGCTAGTTGTGCAGACTTTACTCCATATAAACAGGAAGCTTCTTTAATGGCGTCTATAGAGACTACAGCATAAGCAACACTTAGGCCTACAAGTTCGTGTCTCATACATGAGCCATCCACGAACAGCTCCTCATCTTCTATAGGCAAAGGTACTTCTTTAATGTCTGGGCGTGGTTTAGTACTGAATTCTGTCAGATCTATGCAGTCATGTTCGTCCTCTCCCTCGGCTTCCATAATCATTGAGTCAGGGAGCAGGGTAGCTGGGTTCAGGCTATTACACCGAGTAATGACCACATTCGCAGCACCCACGAGAATCCTCTCGTATTTAGTCAGCCGACTAGGGGTGAGATACTGGGTCTTAGTTCTGGTCAATAAAATCACAACTGCATGGGGAACATACACAGTTACAGGATGTCCCATTACAATAGATTCACTCTGTTCTAGACTCGTGCAAGTTGCAGCTACTGCTTTCAGACATCCGGGTAATCCAGCAGCCACTGGATCCAAAGTGGCAGAAAAATATGCCACTGGACGTCTAGTCAACCCATGCTCCTGAGTTAGGACTGACAGTGCACAATTATCTTGTGTGTCACAAAATAGTGCAAATTCTTTAGAATAGTCAGGCATCCCTAAAGCAGGTGCTGTACACAGACATTCTCGTAATTTAGTGAATGCTGTCATGCCCTCATCATCCCATTCCACTGGGTCCTTTGCTCCTTTCTTTGTCATTTTTATCAAAGGTTTTGCCAGGACTGCAAATCCCACAATCCATTGCCTGCAGTAACCTACCACTCCAAGGAACATTCTGATTTCTTTCTGAGTACGTGGTAACTGCATGTTCCGAATTATTCTGACTCTCTCAGAAGTGACTTTTCTGATGCCTTTTTCTATCTGGTGCCCCAGATATTTCACTGATTTTGTACAGAACTGCAATTTGTCAGGGGACACTTTATGTCCTTTTTCACCTAGGTGATTCAGTAAAGCAATGGTGTCAACAACACAATCTCTATGACTTTTAGATGCCACTAAAAGGTCGTCTATATATTGCACCAAGACAGAGTTTCCAGGTAACACTAAAGATTCAAGGCACTTTTTCAAAATCTGATTAAAGATAGAGGGACTTTCGGTGTACCCTTGAGGGACCCGATTCCAAACGTACACGTGACTGTCAAAAGCAAATGAGATAAGAAATTTGCTATCTGGATGCAATGGGATCGAAAAGAATGCATGACATAGGTCTATCACGGTAAACCACTCAGCATCCCAGGGAATCTGATATAGGATCACTGCTGGGTTTGGAACAATAGGACAACAAGGAACCACTATTTTGTTTACCTTTCTCAGGTCCTGCACTGCCCTGTACTTGCCACTAGGTTTCTTGATTCCAATTATGGGTGAGTTACACGGACTACTCATCACTTCTTGTATGATGTTTGCTTCTAGCAGTCTTTTTATTTCAATGGCAACTCCTGCTCTCACGTCTGCACTCATTTTGTATGGCTTGGTATTAGGATAAACTGCATTTTCTTTCATGGCTATTTGTATTGGGTCTACATTTGCCATTAATCCTACATCCTTTCCTGTAAAGTCCCATACTTCTGGTTTTACTGTCTTTTGGAGTTCTTCAGGTAAGTCCTGTATAGTCATTTGTTTAATTTCTGAGTCTGGTCTAATTAACATTAATTTGTATATGCCATCCTCGTCTGGGGTTTGAATTTCGACGCCTTTTGGTGTGCAAAAGATGGTGCAGTTCATTTTGCACAACAAATCACGTCCCAGTAAGTTTACTGGACTGGTATCACAAACTACAAATCTATGCATTTCTTTGAAATTCCCTATTGTGATCTCCATGGGCTCGGTAACTGGGGTACTAATCAATTGATTAGATACACCCACTACTTGGATTGCTTCTCCCGAGAGGGGTAGGTTTGGAACGTCTGCTGTTCTCACAGTACAACGGGTAGCACCAGTGTCCAATAGAAAGGTGACATCATTTCCATCAACCTTTCCTTCAATGTATGGCCCTGACTGGTCTACCGGTAAGGAGGCGCCAAGAACACACTCCTTGTCCTCCCCTCTCAGGCCCCGTCAGTATTGGTCGTCACAGAAAAAGGTATCATTCAACAAAAACTGCGAAGTTGCTGCATTTCTATTCTCATTGCCTCCCCAGATCTCTATGTCATCACCCTGTGGTGATTTTCCTTTATAATTTGGTTTTGGCGCTCGGGGCAATTGACTTGCCTTTACCTGATGCTGAGTCTTTCTTGGTTTTTCATTCTGCGTCTGTGGAGTTAAATCAGGGGTTTGGGTATTATCATGCTGTAAATATGGACACTCGTCTCTCCAGTGCCCGATTTCTCCGCACTGGTGGCAAGGAAATTTCTTTTTAGCTTCTTCTCTGCTCATTTTTACCTTGGGCTTCCCTTCACCCCCAGAGCCTTGATTTTGGGTATTCTTATTCATCTTATTCAATTGCTTTTCTTGTTGTTCTGCTAGCTTCACTTGTGCCCACATGACCTTTTCCTTGAGTGCCTTTTTCTTATCTGCCATCTCGTCCTCACAGTACTTTGCATACCGTAGGACCTCATCCATTTTCTTAGACTGCCAACAAATCTTATTGTCTTTGATCCACTGGCAAATTTCGGGTCTTAAACCGTTTACAAACCTGTAAATGAAGTGGGTCATATCCTTCATCTCGATGTTATCTATTCCACTGTAAGTTTTGAACACCTGTAACAGTCTTTCATAAAAGGAGTGCACAGACTCATCCCTTTCCTGCGTGGTTCTATCTATTTTGGTCCAATCAGTTTCCTTTGCAGGCACCTTCTTTTTCAGATGTAACATGACCTGGTCATATTTTCTCATTACCTCATCAGAGGGTGCACCTGTTACAGGGTCCCTATCATACTCTTTGTTGGGCCAATCAATGGCAACCTTGCATTCGGTCCATAAATCCACAGGAACCACAACGTCGAAAAACCCATCCAGGTCTTTCCACAAGCACTTTTGCACCTTTACAAACCTTTCCACCTGCCTGTACCAATCCACAGGCTTTTCTCGTAATTTTGGAAAGTCATTTGTAAAGGACACAATATCCTGTCTGGACCATGGAACGTGCATGTACTTCCCACCTGGCACTTCACGCATAGGGTATAACTGCTCAGGTTTGTCAGCTTCCTTTAGAACGAACTCAGAAGTCGTCTGCTTAGATCTGGCCTCATCTTTCTTCTTTGCCCATCTGGCTTTCCATTTTTCTACGTCTCCCCATTTTTGCAACACAGTCAATAATTCTTTGACCTGCGCCTTTTTCCCTGACACATTCATATTTTCCAGATCTTTGTCTGAAAAATCAGCTCTATAGGGTTTCTGCAGTGGCTTTGATTTTGAAATATCGATTCCCATACTAGCTGCAGTGTCTGTTAATTTTTCATGGAGCACTCTGGTGTTTCGGGTAAAACTCTTGCCGATAAACAGCAACTCTTCTTCAGAATAGGTATTTAATCTGTCTAAACCTACATTTCCTGCCATTAGCTCTTCCATTTCTATTCTAAGCTTGAAAATATCTTAAGGTTTCGACTGAGGAGTTTGTTTTTCTAGCTCTCGACTCCATCTTTCAATCTCTTCAGGAGTCACCAATGTGACATTCTTAGTACCTGAAGTCGATTCCATTTGAATCTCCCTCGTGTTGAAAGGATTATGTCTTTTCTGCAACCTTTTTCCTACACCCCTAATGGGCAGATCCATTAGCGAGACCTCGGACTCACATTCACTGGTCTAGTCATCCACAATTAAGGGCTCCGGTCTTGGTTGTGCTACAACTGGAGTAATAACTGGAGTCTTCGGACTTCCCTGTCTATCCCCATACAGCGGAACCACTGGTCCAATAGTTACCGGGATTGTCAAGGCTTCAGGACTTGTATTTAACTGGGAGATCTTCTGAATTATCTCTGCTCTCTGCTTAGCTAATGCCTCTCGTTCCCTATCCTCCAATAGCCTGTCTAAAGAATTGTCATGTAATACCTGCAGGGTCAAAGTTGGGGCATAACTCGGGGCAGTGGGATGTGTCTCACTTGGTCCTTCACCGTAATTAGGTTTTGGGAACAGACTTCCTGTGCCTAGGGATCTTGGTTCCTCCTCAGACGGGGGTCTTGAGAACGGAATTCCTGACGTTGAAGGCCTTGCCTCACCCTCGTAGGGAGGTCTAGAGCAGAAGTCTCTTTCTCTCGAATATCTTGACTCCCCACAAAATGGTGCTCTTTGACAGTTATCTCTAGCACCTAGGGGTCCTAAACCCTCATTATACGGAGGTATTTGACAACCCTCTCCTACACTTACTGATCTGGCCTCTTCCCGGGGAGGAGGTCTCCGAGAATTATCCCCTTCACTAGAGGGTCGGTGTCCTTCATTATAAGGAGGCGGACTTCTCATAAACATGTCATCTAATAATTCATCATCCGACTCCCCAATGGGCACCCAATGTTTGCATTTTTCTGTTCTCTTCTCTCCGGCAGGAGGACCACCCATTGGCATCATTGGAAACAGCCCTTCTACAATCATATTCTGTCTCCATTGTTTCATCTTTTTATCACGGGTCCCTTGTTTTAACTTCGGATAAAATTTTGTTAACCCTTTATCCATTCGGGGCTTGTCTCTCTCAAAAGCTTCGATCTCCCATTCTTCTAAAGCTTCGTACTGCGTTAATCTAGGTCTGGGATGTAAGTCATTCATTCGGGTTCTCAAATTAAATAGAATTCTACCATTGAATGTACCCTCTAACGGAAAAGCCAAAATTCCGTCATCCTTGGTGTACTCCGCCCAGTTTTCCAACTATACACACGAGTGGTACCCTTTATCAAACATCATGAAAGATGCGGGAGTATTAGGTGGCGGAATGACAACACCTTCTCTGGTTTTAATCGGCTTGTCCTTTTTGAAATAATTCTTTACTTTGTTTACAAGGGATAGTTTTCTCTTATTTCCGTACATAATGTCGGTTATATGCCCTTTCCACTGATCGTTCTCAAACCCTAAATATCGTGGATCAGGTCTAGTATGCGGTCTATACGAGTGCCACATACGATTTCTGCTAGTGACTCTGTTTACAAATCACTTCCAATCCAAGTGCGTTTTTTATTTTCGTGCAACCAATGAAGTGCACGGTTTCAAATAATCTCAACCAATGGGTGCGCGGCCTTTCGAGAGACAGGTTCTCACGCTTCGGCACTCACCCCTCCTTTACAATTCCAGCTCCGCTACACACCCGCTGCGTCTACCAATCCCAGCGCGGCACAGAGTGACGTCAGAGCAGCTCCGCAACTGACTCCCTCCCTCACAAGGTAATGGAAACTTAATTTCTCTCTAAAAGTGCAATTGCTTTGTTATTTTACAAACGAATACACATTCTCCACTGTACCCAAGTGTCTAGACAGCAAAGCTTTGTTTTACTGCAAGTAAACTACTTCCATTTACTTTTCATACACTACGGATAGATCTCTTCTGCCTACCCTTCACGCAAGCATTAGGGAACCTGCTACTTCTTTTGACTTATCCACTTCTTTCCGGGATATATACTAAGTCTAAAGTTTCACCAGCGAACCCCTTTGCTATCACCCAAGCTCCGATGAACCTGCTACTCCTTCCGATGTGACCCCTACTAGGTTTTTCTCACAATAGAAGTTTTGCCAGTGATCTCGTCGCTATCATTTATTCAAACAAACATTCAGAAAAACCCTAGTTAGTGCTTCCAGTTCTGCCTAACCTGCACTAACCTTCCTTAGACCAGTGACCTCAACGCGAAGTGGATTCTCTTCACCACTCGCTATTCAATTCCCCGGGGATTCCCAACAAACATATAAACACTTTACTAACGAGTGGGTTAATACATATATCAGTATAATAATAAGAAAAACAATTTAAAACATTTCATAATTTTTCAAAGCAAACATTTCAAGTGAGTGATCAATTCACACAAACTGTTTACCCTTGTAGCAGCAATAATGTTAGCACAAAATTTTAGCAGCATCCAACCTATCTAGCTTAACTAGTCCTACCTAACTTTAACTAGTCCCTAACCATACCTCTGCTACCAGAAAATTACTGATAGAGATCGCAGGTCACCCGGCCAATCATTTTCACCATACACATACCAGGCCCATATTTTTTCCAATTTATCATATACATTAATCGGGTGACCTAACAATTCTTCTACCAGCAACCCTGGTTCCTTCCTATTTATTTCTATTGTACCCGACTTACCAATCCACCGTTAGGGGTACCTAAGATCCACAATGGATCAGGGAGCTAGCTGTAAAAGGAAAGCAGGCAAAATACAAATACCGACTTTATTTCTCTTACTTCATCAAATAACCACAGACTACTGGGAAGTTTTAAAAGTTTATCTTAGAAATCAGTTTCTGAGTGTATACATTTTACAAACGAGAAGGCAATCTATAATCAGAATAATGTAGAGCACGTAACCATATGAAAGCAAAACTAAGGCAACCATTTATGAGTCTATAGGAAAGTTATAACAATGCGAGCTACCAAATAGATTTTAGAAAAATGGATCACGAACTAGACATTTACTGTTTAGAAAAATACTGCAAGGTCAGGATTTGGAAATCCTATACATCTATAGGAGGGGAAAAATGGAACACGCTATAGTTCTAGTATCATTACGTTAAATCAGATTTCAGGAGAGAATTATATACCACAGTTATGATTCATAAACAGAATGTAGAGAATGTGTTCTAAAAAGGTAGGGAAACATAGGAACATGCTAAGAAAAATATACTGTGTGATTTTTATAGTAGGTTGCGGAAAGCATGGAAAATTAACATATGCAAAGAAATGTCTTTATTAAAGCAAAGACAGGAAAAATAGAAGGTGCAGTGTAAAGGTTTCGCACTATGTTTACCTAGAAAGGTGTGCAGACCAACCCTGGCCACGGATCAGTCAAGGACAGGAAATACCCCAAGGAAGGACAGTCATCTATGGGACAGCAGGTGCAGATTGGACACCCCAGGACAGGACAGGAAAACCCGATTAGGATCAGGACAGGACCACCAAGGCACGACCAGCACCCGCAGTTTGGAAGCAACGCCTGCGCTCCACCCTCTCTGCAGCTATCAGTCAGAACCCCGATTGGGTTGGCGAACTCCCCAGCAAAGTGCTCCGCCAGCACTTAAGGTTTAGTAAAACCTTAGAGTCTATGGTCAAATTCGAACAGAGTGCTCCGCAGCGCTCTGTATTCAGTCACCTATTGAGTGCGTTGGGTCAGTGACAGGTCAGCTATTCAGACAAGTCGGACAAATTCTCTAGCTAAACCTAGGCTAGTTATACTGTTTTCGGGTCAGTGTACCACCCCCCAAATGTTGCAAGTGTCAGAATCCCCAATTTCGATTGGTCCCAAGGTAGGATAGGTCAACACACCAATCAGAACAAACTTCTACAAGCTCGTATTTGCATTTTATGGAACCGCCTAGTGAATTTGGGGTTCCCATGACCTATTCTACAGAATACAATAGCAGAGTATACAATTGTTGCGAATGCAGTACAAATTCTGTTTCTCCGGCTGGGTGAAGGTGCATCTTCCCAGGCACATCTTGGCAGGGACCTTCAGTTGGCATCTTGTCAATGCCACAGCTAGAGTTTGGACATGCGCAGACTATCCTCTTAATATGGAGTCTTGAGCCTTGCATCAGACCCTCAATACCGCGGTACATGAAAAGTAAGCGAAAACAAATTAAAACATAGAAATAAATGAATTCATCATATACCATGAAAAGCTACTTTATACTTCACACATCAGAAAAATATACTATTGCATTATAGTTAGTGCAACAGACGATAACACAAGAGCATCTGCACAAGCTTCACCACGTTATAACACTGACAGCCATTTTAGAAGCTAGCACGCATGCGCACATTTTCCCACCAGAACTGCAACTACGTCACGTCACGTGAGTGTGCCTAACGCATGCGCAGAAGCAAATTCCCAAGCGGCGGCCATATTAAGGACACGAGTTATTCGTATTAGTAAACACATAGGCAAGCATCACTAAGATACATGCATATCCAAAATAAAGGAAATTAGTAAAACATACGGGTTGTATTACAGGATTATAAGTTATTCGAGGTTCTTGATTTGAGCAAGTCGCGTAATATGCGAAAACTTGCTTCATCAGGAACAACACTGAATATATGGGACACTTCAAAGATTCACATGGTTAAAGACCCAGAAGTGGCACACAACAGCTGTGAGCCTAATTTTGCATGAGATGCGTCCGCCCTGAGCGAAAGATGACTGTAGGAGCTTTTGATTTGTACTCTCAGCAGTAGAACTCATATGTGGTATGCAGTTATGATACTGCAAATGTATGCAAAAAGAAGGGGCGACATTGAGAGGCTGTCAGTGTTGACCCATTTGAAGCACTGATGGCAGAACTTTAGGTTCGTTGGGCATATGCTCTGGCATATTTAGGGCCCAGCACAAATATGCTGGAGGTCAAAAGGTAACTGTTGGACTTGGCCCTCTCTGCAGGGTCACCACCAAACGGGCTGCCTTCACCCATCTTATTTTTCAGAATTTGTTTTTGCTGGCCTTAGGACTCTGCACACTTTACCACTGCTAACCAGTACTAAGGGGCTTGTGCTTTCTTCTTTAAATATGGTAACATTTCCTTACACCCAATTGTCAAATGTAATTTACTTGTAAGTCCCTAGTAAAGCGGTGCTACAGGTACCCAGGGCCAGGTAATTAACTGCTACTAGTGGATCTGCATCACTTATTGTGATACATGTCTCAAGCCTTTCATTGCAGCCGTGTGTGCAGTTTTAAACTGTCATTTTGACAAAGCAAAATAAACCTTTTGCCAAGCCTAAACCTTATGTTTTAATACATATAAGTCACCCCTAAAGTAGGCCCTAAACAGCTCAAACAGAATGTGTTGCATTCAAAAAGTTGGACACATACTTCTAAGTTTTACAGATCCTGGTAGTAAAAAACTCTCAAATTCGTTTTTTTCTAATTTAGGCCTACCTCTCCCAGAGGATAACAATGGATTACCTTAGTACATTTAATAGGTAATAACATATAATACCGAAAGTCATAAAGTTAGGATTTTGTCTCAGATTACTTTTGTGAATCGGGCCCATCAAGTTTGATCTCCAAAGAATTGTAATTTAAATTCTTTTTAATGCTACAGTTACGGAACAGTGAACACTACAGAAGAAGGACACCATGCTGCTTGAAGCCTGCTCTGCTTGCTGAGAAGAAAGACTGGATGTGCATCCCATGCTGAAGAGACTCCAAGGGTCAGACCTCCTGTTCTAAGCTACAGGAACATAAGAAACTCCAGAGGCCTCCTTGCATCTGCCCAGCTGACCTCCTGCCTAGACCTGCTGCCTGGACCTGCCTAAGCTCTGCAAGAGTGATTCCCTGAACCCCAAGAGGTGCCTCTCCAAATCCTGGTGCATTGGCTGGCATCAGACTGCACTACTATGACTCAAAAAGGAGAAATCCCAAAGTTTGGGGTTCTTCAGACTGCGAATGGGCCTAATTGCGTCAAGATCTTGTCACCCATGCCAGCCAAAAATACGAAGCTCTGTTGAATCCAACCCTTCATGCTACAGCGACAACTAGCAACACAAGATCTGCACTTTTTCTATACCATTGACAGCCCGCAATGGCCACCAGAGCGAATCTCCAGCAATGACTGTCTATGCCACCCAACACGATCTTCGCACTACAGGGGCAACTTTCCATGAACATAACTCTCAGCTCTGGGCTTTAGAAGATATTGTTTTCAGTGGACTAACCTGGTCTCTGTATCTGGCCCGTTCTCCTTCGCAGTCGGTCTGAACTTGTGACTTTCACCCGGTCCGCACAATCTAATAACCACCAGTAACACTTTGTGCTTTTTGGAGCTATACTTACCTTAAAGCTTGAGAGATTGATATCTCAGAACCTACTGATTGGATTTTTTATATTTTTGGTAGCAAATAGTTTATGGAAATGTACTCTATATTTCTAAATTTGGGTGGGATTTTTCTTCTGTTGTATTTTTGCTTTATTACTGTTTAAGTGCTGCATAATAACTTTACACATTGCTTCCAAGTTAAGACTGATTGCTTGTGTGCCATACTACCAGAGGTTTAGGCACAGATTAATTTAGTGACTTTTTGCGGTTCACCCTGACTAGGATTGTTGTTGTTTGAGTAGGGTCTCTTCCCCCTCAACCAACAACCCTATTTCTCACAGTAAGCTTGGCTTAGGAACTTGCGAATCTTGAATAACATCCCAGCAAGTTCTGAGAGGACTTTACCCTCAAAAAAGCATTGGTTACCATTATTAAGGGCTGCTTTCCATTGATTGCCTGAGCCTTGAGTGAAATATTTGCCCTGAGCTGCATAACTCGTCTTTGCAGAGCATACCTAAGCTGCTGCTTTTGTGCCCACTGAAGTAAGTCCTGCATTCTTTACAACTTTTGAATATTTCCACAGCTCTCAAAAGTAGTAGTGGCTGGTGTGTTGATAGAGTGGTGTGGCGGGGGAGAGGGAGAGACAGGCTGATGATGAGACAAATAAAAATAAAAAATCGTACCTGCTGCATCACCACATAGTGCTCCTCTCCACTGCAGGCCCAAGCTTCCACAGTCCACTACTGCCAATCCTGATGCTGCTTTCATGCTGCTGAACGTAGTGTCAGGATTGGACTGAGCACCAATGATTTGCGCTCCCAGGGAGATAGGGAGCCTGTGCCTGCTCTCTAAAACTCGGAAACACAGCTCGATTTGGAAAGAGCTCCAGTGTACATGACGGTTTGACCATCCAGAGACAGCCGGCCAGACCGTCATGCGCACTAAATAGCAGTACAACCACTCCTCCACCAGCCTGTCATCTCCCTGGCCCCGCTCCTTCGCCATAGTGGAGGAGCCGCAATTGCAGTCAAAAGGAGATGTCAGCCGGAGCTCTTTCACCTCGGCCTGTGCTTTTTAGGTCGAGGACCATAGGCTGCGCTTGCGCAGTCTCGGTCAGAGATTTAATGTTTTCCAGTATGGGGGCTTGAACCCGCCTCTCTTCTCCATTGGCTGCCTTCCTAAACGGAGGCCAGCCATTGGAGGAGAGGGGCGACACTCCGTTCAAGCCCCGTCTTTTTCGGATTCCGGGGCATTTTCTTTCTCGTCTTTCTATTTTTTAAGCCCCGCCCTTTTTCTAGTGGTGCGTTTTTTTTAATTTCTGTTTTTTTCACTGTTTCGATTTTATTAACACCGGCAATTTCATTATGACCATTTTGTTATTTCCTGTTTAGTGGTTTGGAGTTTTCTTGCATTTCTTCGCGGTGATATCACGTTTGTATAATTAATCACGCAACACCAGACACTTTGCTGCTCACTTTGTTCCGTAGTTGTTTCCGTTTACATACTCCAAGGTGGCGCCCATTTCTAGCATCAGCAGTCCTGTTTCTATTTTCATGACCACCATTCGATCATGTTGTAAACGTTCTGTGCATGGTGTTAGTAGAGGTTTTGAAAAACAACAAAGGTCCCAGACAAAAGTAATAATGAACGAATAACATATAGACAGAGTCAATCTATATTTACAGGACAGACATGTCCAGCCGGACAGGGGTCTTCCAGAGATTTTACTCAGTATTTATGTATTGAAATCACATAGAGAATACCTTCCAACAATCAACCAAAGTGGACAACAAGCCTGTGTCCAGTACTGACAGAGCGAGTACAAGTGGTGATGTAGACAGCAGAGAAGGGCTTTGTAAGGCAAACCAACGTTACTCTATAAACAGTACAATTGTACAGAGTATATCATAAATGCACTAGACATTTCAGTAGTAATCACATTTCAGTTCAAGTGCATAAAGAGTCGACGGCGTTTCGGACCCCTATAAAATATCAGGGACCATCATCAGGACAAATACAATGAAAAGCCTTAGATTAATTAAGCCTCTAAATGCCTAAAAGGGGGGAAAGAAAGAAGATATTCAAAACATATACAATGAATAAAATTCAATAACTTGGTGACATGAGTGCGACCAGTGAACAACGACGTACCGGTCAAGCAAATCACGTGGACTAAAGTGCTGGTGATGTGCACTAATAACTCTGATCCAAATGGTGGAGACTTAATAAGAACAGTGAAGGTGTCTCAGTGACTGATAACATGATCGCTGTATTGTTTGAAAAAGTGATTAAAATGCGGCGCAAGTGGTGTCATGAGGAAGTCAGGGGTGAAGGGAATAATAACCAACGGTGAAGGCGATTTCCAGATGCGAAGGCCGTGTGGGCGTGAGGAGATAACGGCGCAAGTGGTTCCATCGAGGAGTCAAGAGTGAAGGGAATAGTAAACCGTTGCGACGGCCGTGTGGGCGTGGGCGGATTACTTAAGGGGTTTCAGGCTTACCGGGTCGCCTCATGAGGAGAGGCTGACTCCTCAGGCAAACGTTACAGCCGCGAGCCCTGCAAGGGTAAAAAGTGGTCAGGACCAGGAGGCGCGGTGCTTGAAATTGACGAGCCGCGAGGGCTTTGTCAAGTCGTGCAGCCACTTACCAGAGTCGGGATGCGGGAGCCGCGGACAAGGTATTTTCCGTCGGCTGGCCAGGATACCTATCAAAAGGGGGGGCGCATCAGTCATATGCAGAATCTAAGTAAATAATTAAATAAAATAACCACGTAGCCGAAGAGCTGGAGGAAGATTCACTTACCGGATGAGTCGGCTAGAGTGATTTCCTGGCGTCCAGCACGCAGGGTAGCCAGGGTCTAATATTCTTAGATCGGATTGGTCCAGGGAATGGGCACAGAAATAAAAGACGGACCTACATAGGTGCCATCTTAGGGTAGTGAGAGGACAGGGCAGGGCATAGAAATAGAAGACGGACCCACATGGGGGCCATCTTGGGGCAATGGACGTGAGGAAGTGAAGGCATGCATATGGAAAAAGGCGCGTTAAGGGAAGACAAGTGTTGTGAAGAGAATTAAAACACACATGCATTTAAACAATAAAATGACACCAGCAGCCAGTACAGTTGAATACTTCAGGAAGGCACATAATTGTTATCGTGCAGGCACAGTCATGAATTATGAACACAGGTGTCAGATAAGGGCAGTCCATTCATCTTGGACGTTGAGCCCCGAGTTCAGACTATCAGTCTTCAGAATCCATTTCAGTTCCTCTCTGTTTAAGAGGCGTGTCAGATCTCCGCCCCTCGGTGAGATTATGATTTGTGTAATAACAGTCCATTGAATGTCGTTCTCGGAATGTCCTTTCTCCACAAAATGTTCCACCAAAGGAGCGTTGGGTGTTTTACACCTGATGCGGCTACGGTGCTGGGAAATCCTCAATTTGACCTTCTGCTTGGTTTGTCCCACGTATATCAGGTTGCATGGGCAGAAGATGGCATATACAACATTATGACTGTTACAGTTGGTAAAGGTGTTACGAGCATTTCTTGCATTGTTGAACACAAATTCTTTACCATCAATTGAAAACTCACATACAACGCACGTCCCGCAGCGGGCGTGCCCAAGAAGTGGAGGTAATTGCCAATGGTCATTCAGGGTTACATTTCTACTGGATGGTAACGCAGCCCTAACCAATTGGTCCTTGAGATTTTTGTTTTTCTTAAAAGCAAACAAAGGGGTGTCCCAATTCAATACGCCTGAGTTCAAAATGTGCCAGTTCTTTTTGACACATTGTCTCACCCGGCTTGAGACCGGGGAGTATGTTGTTACACAGACCAATTTCTCAGTGTTCTTTTTGGGTTTGGGTTCCAGGAGGGTTTCCCGAGGGCAGTACCAAGCTCTCTTCATCGAATTCTTGATGAGACGCTTGGGGTACCCTCTAAACCTCAGTTTACTAGATAGTATATTAGCCTCACAGAAATAATCTTCTTTTTTGTAACAATTTCTTCTCAGTCTCAGGAATTGAGAATATGGCAGACTATCCCTCAGGGCCCTGGGGTGACAGCTGTCATATCTTAGCAGGGTGTTTCTCTCCGTAGGTTTACGGAAGAGGGAGGTGTACAGGTTGCCCTCATGATGTTGAATATTCAAGTCAAGGAAAGGGATGCTGCTTTGGCTGTGAGCAATTGTGAAGGTGAGACCATTGCAGTTGTGGTTAAGCCAGTGTAGGAGCCCATCTAGTTCAGGGATAGTGCCCGCCCAAATCAAAAAAATGTCGTCTATGTATCTCTTCCAATTTTTTAGACCTGGAAAAAATGGATTCGTGGGACATAGGATGGTATTAGTCTCCAACCAGTCCATGTAAAGAATCGCCAACTTGGGAGCAAAGACAGCTCCCATAGATGTCCCACGTACTTGTTGGTAGTACTGTGAGTCATACATAAAGAAGTTTTGAGTAAGGCAAATTTCTAAAAGTTGGATGATAAATATAGTTGGTACTCTGTGGGGGCTGGCTCGGGTGTTGAGAATGCTTTCCATCACTAGCAAGGAGTCCCTCTGTGGTATATTGGTGTACAAAGACTCGACGTCTAGTGTACAGAGGGTCTCGGTGTTGGGATCAAAGGCATGATTTTCTATGATATTTATCATGTGCATACTATCCCTAATATAACACTGGGTTGTTGATACAAAGTCTCTTAGGAAATAGTTGACATAGAGGCCCAGTGGTTCAAGAACAGAACCACATCCCGAGACGATAGGTCTGCCGGGGGGATTATCCAATCTTTTATGGATCTTCGGTAAGGTGTATATCACCGGTATTCTGGGGTTGGAGGTGTTGAGAAAATTGAATTCATGTTGGCTGATAATGCCCTTTGACATCGCATCAGTCGTCACCTGTCTGATGAGAGTCTGTAATTCCTTGGTAGGATTGCAGGGTAACCTGCAATAATGATCAGTGTTGGAAACCTGACGCAATAGTTCATCTTTATAGTTCCCAATGTCTTGTAGGACAATCCCACCACCCTTATCAGCAGGCTTAACTACGAGCTGGTTGTTATTTTTCAGGGTTGAGATGGCATTCTTTTCTTCAATAGTAATATTAAAAGGTATGAAGAGGTGGGATTTCTCTAACTCAGAGATCTCCTTCAGGATAACCTTTTCAAATGTAACAATCTCTCTCGGTATCATGTTGGCTGCCGGAGAGAAGGTTGAAGGTGGTCTAAAAGGTGTGACAGTAGTTTTGGGCTCAGAGGGATTGAGTTCGAAATAGGAACGTAGTCTTAACTTACGAAAAAAGACCATCAGTTCAGACTGAAGATCCAAAAAATTGGGGTATTTAGCAGGGACAAAGGAAAGTCCCCTTTGGAGGAGTGACGACTCACATTCAGTGAGTACGTGATTCGAAATATTAAAGATGGGTATCAGGTTGTGGACACAGTTAGGAGTTACCATTGGTAAAACTTGTGCCTCGTCTGGCGTTCCCCAGGGGGATTCTGCCATCTCTGTTGTTGTTTCACTTTGCCTCTCTTTGGGGGTTCTGGGTTGCCTCTGGATAAAAAATGAGAGGGGTTGCGTTGGTTACCACTTGTTCCTTCACCTGTATCTGAATTGTCAGATGAGTCAGCTGATGAGTCTGTGAATCCAACCACTGTGTTCCTTTTATTGAAACGTCCCCAAGGTCTGGGGTTCTGCTGGTGTGGATTGAAGTTGCGGTTAAGATAAAAATCTTTTTGCAAATAGGGATAGGTGCGTTCCAAGGAAAAGAATTTGATGTCCTTCTTTACCTTGTTAGATTTTTTGTTCTGTTCTATCCGATGAAATTCGGCAACTGTTTTATCAATTTTCTCCAAGAGAGACTTTGTATCAACAATAGTTTTATCGTCTATGATTTGTTTCTCCAAATCCTTAATAATATCGTCTAGTTTTTTCAATTCCTCAATAGCAGTATCAATCCCAAGAACTAGCCAGTGGCGCGAACAGGTAGTTCCAATCCCACTAAACCCTGTGATATATTTGGGGTTGTCAGTGAACACACCCGGAATGTTTCTCACCTGTAAGCCAAGGGGTATAGTGTTCGACTTGAGATACTGCGTCAGCATGAGCATCATCAGTTCTAGGCGAGCATGTTTTTTCTTGTATTTCTCTAAATCATCTGGTAAACTGGTGTTACCGGTTGGAGATGGTGCATCAGGGGTGTCAAACAAGGAGGGGCCTGCACAAATTTTGTTTATGTATTCAATGGAGTATAGGGGAGCTGGGTCAGACATAATAAGAAGAGGGGAAAAGGTACCCAACTGTAGGTGCCGGAGGGCAAGGACCACTTAGGAGAAGTGGAGGGAACAGAAACCCTTGCAATCAACCGATTGCGCAAAGTGAATTTTATAGCAACAAGGGACCCCAATTTAGTCTGTCGGGACCATGGGGAGCATACTTTTGAAAAACAACAAAGGTCCCAGACAAAAGTAATAATGAACGAATAACATATAGACAGAGTCAATCTATATTTACAGGACAGACATGTCCAGCCGGACAGGGGTCTTCCAGAGATTTTACTCAGTATTTATGTATTGAAATCACATAGAGAATACCTTCCAACAATCAACCAAAGTGGACAACAAGCCTGTGTCCAGTACTGACAGAGCGAGTACAAGTGGTGATGTAGACAGCAGAGAAGGGCTTTGTAAGGCAAACCAACGTTACTCTATAAACAGTACAATTGTACAGAGTATATCATAAATGCACTAGACATTTCAGTAGTAATCACATTTCAGTTCAAGTGCATAAAGAGTCGACGGCGTTTCGGACCCCTATAAAATATCAGGGACCATCATCAGGACAAATACAATGAAAAGCCTTAGATTAATTAAGCCTCTAAATGCCTAAAAGGGGGGAAAGAAAGAAGATATTCAAAACATATACAATGAATAAAATTCAATAACTTGGTGACATGAGTGCGACCAGTGAACAACGACGTACCGGTCAAGCAAATCACGTGGACTAAAGTGCTGGTGATGTGCACTAATAACTCTGATCCAAATGGTGGAGACTTAATAAGAACAGTGAAGGTGTCTCAGTGACTGATAACATGATCGCTGTATTGTTTGAAAAAGTGATTAAAATGCGGCGCAAGTGGTGTCATGAGGAAGTCAGGGGTGAAGGGAATAATAACCAACGGTGAAGGCGATTTCCAGATGCGAAGGCCGTGTGGGCGTGAGGAGATAACGGCGCAAGTGGTTCCATCGAGGAGTCAAGAGTGAAGGGAATAGTAAACCGTTGCGACGGCCGTGTGGGCGTGGGCGGATTACTTAAGGGGTTTCAGGCTTACCGGGTCGCCTCATGAGGAGAGGCTGACTCCTCAGGCAAACGTTACAGCCGCGAGCCCTGCAAGGGTAAAAAGTGGTCAGGACCACGAGGCGTGGTGCTTGAAATTGACGAGCCGCGAGGGCTTTGTCAAGTCGTGCAGCCACTTACCAGAGTCGGGATGCGGGAGCCGCGGACAAGGTATTTTCCGTCGGCTGGCCAGGATACCTATCAAAAGGGGGGGCGCATCAGTCATATGCAGAATCTAAGTAAATAATTAAATAAAATAACCACGTAGCCGAAGAGCTGGAGGAAGATTCACTTACCGGATGAGTCGGCTAGAGTGATTTCCTGGCGTCCAGCACGCAGGGTAGCCAGGGTCTAATATGCTTAGATCGGATTGGTCCAGGGAATGGGCACAGAATTGGTGTTAGTAGAGGAGCTTGTATCGTGTCAGCTCAAGGAGCGAAGCCCGTGTTTGAGTCGTCCGGTTATTCCTGTTGGTAAGTTTTTAAGCGGCTTGTACGAAGTTACGAGTAGTAGTCTCGAGGTGGAGACATCTTAGCTAACTGGCCGGTCATGGAGTGAGCATACGAGGGTCACCGTACCACGGCCATTGAGTAACGGCGTCTACATCCAGAGTGTGCTTCAGACATTGGATCGGGTAATTCACCACGTTATTAAACACTGAGGTATGACATCTCCTTTTCGAGAGATTTCCATGAGTTTTCGCGTATTTAGATGCATTCGGATCCATTCTTATTCTCTTTCACTGACGGCCTGGTACAGTGGTATTCCGGAGGAGGTTTACAGAAGAGCTTATCACTGAGTATCTTCGCACACTTCTCATTAGTAAGTTATTTTACATGTTAGCCTTCAAACAGCCACCGATTTCATTTCCAGATTATTTTTTACACTTATATTGGCTCTGTGTGTGTGTGGCTCTGTGTGTGTGGCTCTGTGTGTGTGTGGCTCTGTGTGTGTGTGGCTCTGTGTGTATGTGTGTGGCTCTGTGTGTGTGTGGCTCTGTGTGTGTGTGTGGCTCTGTGTGTGGCTCTGGCTCTGTGTGTGTGTGCGGCTCTGGCTCTGTGTGTGTTTGTGTGTGTGTGGCTCTGGCTCTGTGTGTGTGGCTGTGTGTGGCTCTCTGTGTGGCTCTTTGTGTGGCTCTGTGTGTGTGTGGCTGTGTGTGGCTCTGTGTCCGCTAATACTCTCTACTACTCTCTAATGCTCACCTATTGCCATTGTAAATGACAATACCATTTAATGCTGCATGAAAATGCCTATTTTTGGGGGGGCTGGGGAGGGGGTGTGAGGGGGCGGACATAATGCCAGCCAAGAACCATTCCCCCATCAGTAAAACATGAATTCTTAAAATGTATGCCTTGAAAAACGGAAAGTTGGAACCAGGAGAAAATCATACAAACTGGTTATTTCGATTGAAATGGATGTGCGCTCTACAAGAGATTTCTTTAGTGCAGGAAGGTGTTGGAAAACTCGTTTCTAGTAAACTGGAGTAATTTCAGTGCAGAGCACAACTGTGCACACTGTACTCTCTCCTGGCAGTAAAGCGAGCTTATTTCAAAGCGATTGAGAAGTTAGGTGAAAACGGGGCGAAATTAACTTCTAAAATGATTTGGTATAGAGGCAAATGCTGCATGAAAATGCCTATTCTTTTTGGGGCTGGGGAGGGGGGTGTGAGGGGGCGGACATAATGCCAGCCAAGAGCCATTCCCCCATCAGTAAAACATGAATTCTTAAACTGTAGTTAAATAGAAACTTAGCACTGCAGCGACAACTACCATATTTAACCGGCAGCAATCAGAGCTGTTTCTGTGAGGTGAATCTGAGCAAATTGCATGATCAAAAGTCCGCCGACCGCAGCGCGTCCCATATATTAAGTGAAATAGGTGCATTTCCATGCGCGCGCTCAAACTGCAGTGCGGAACAGCGTCACGTCACTCTTCAAACCACTGCAACATTCTAGGACGTTGGTTGAGTGAATGCATCCATTCAAGAATGTTCTACCACCTACAGCAAAAGGCGACGTTATCTGAGTAGATCAATGACCCGGTCGCAGGGATTTCGGTAAGCTATGATTTTGCGTTTGATTACCATTAAATAAAAATCAGGGTTTGGTGGGGGGAGGGGAGCATCATTCAACACAAGGCAAGTGAATATTTGTGACACATGAGACTAAGGTGCCCCTCATTATATTTGGCAGAGGGCCCCATCATTATGCCTTATGCCACAGGACAAATCAATGTATCTCCCTTTGCCTAAAAATGTGACATGTATTTATGTAATCTGCTCACTTCATGTAAATAAAATCGCCTCCCAACTACCTGCAATGTGCAGCGCTCCTTTGACCCCTAGCTTGGTGCATGCACTATAAATAACATGCATATGTTCTTGTGCGTTCAGGGTCTTCTGTGCTGTTGCTTCCAGAAGGTGGACATGTCACTATCTCAATCTAGATAACGAAAAAGTGGCAATCTACTACTTCTTCAAAGCTTGTTTAGCTTTGGCGCCTGCTGTGCCGCTCTTAATCTCCCAGTGCTGTTCCCCGCTCTCTGTGTGTGTGTGTGGGTGCAAATGCAATAGGTCTCGCATTTGCCAGACATTAAGCTATTGGCATTGTAAATGACAATGCCATTTTTTATATGTTTTGTGGAAAAGTAAATTTTGCCATGTTCTGTGTCACCACGCCTCATCCATCATATGTTATGTGTGCATGACCAATATGCATATGTTATTCCCCATGTCCGATTAATGACGCAATTACAGTTGTGTCCTCCTCTGATATGTTAGTTTCCAGTCCTCGTGAATACTACGAATATCAGGCCTATGTAAAACTTCGTTGCCACGTTCCCCAGTGTGCACGTTATTTCATTATAAAGTCCCCGTTTCTAGGCCTCAAAAGGGCCTGGACATCAGATTCAGCTCCTGTCTCCTGAAGCCTCGCTGAGGAGCGATACAGCCCCCACCTGTATCCTCGACCTTTCACTTACTTCCTGCCTCGCAGTGCCCGGGTCTGCCAAAAGTATGTTATAGTTCCAGTTATCAGTTCAGTCCTCCTTCTCTGCATTCCTAAGCTACTGAACTGCATCAATAGTTTCCGTCATTGTCTAGCCTTCAGGGCTCCATGTTAGAGAAATACTGTATTTACTGGTCATTTAATATTCTTCATCACGCACTACATGTAGAATAATGCATGGTCCAGTCTTAGAGTCAAGTTAGCTTTTCCCCTCATGACTTCTAGTTTATATCAACATGTTCCCTAAACATCAGATACTAGATAGGGTTTAGGTACATGTCGCTCCGACCCTCCAGACTTTTAGTCTCTGCTCCTAGCACAGAGTTCATAGCCCCCAGCTTCTCCTCGTAACACGTCATTGCCAGTTTGCGCGCACCATCAGGTTAGAGGTCCCGGCTCCTTAGGTAGCCCCCTCCAATGTTTCCGCCCCATTCATGACATATTCTGTTTCGTTTGCACCACATGTCTATGTATACGCCCAGTTACACCTACTTTTACTGTTATCTTTCGCGACTGCTACGCGTCACGCCTTCTGCTCCACCCACTGCTACGCCTACTGCAATGTAATGCTATGTGTTCGCGCTATGTATATATGCCCGTGTATTGTTATTAAAAGTTAGCGCGCTCATCCCAGACCCAGCCCCGGCAGCTGCCGGGCCACTCTAGCCCTGCCATTCTGTTCCTATGCAGGTTGTCCTGATCCTGTCCTTATGCTGTAATAAACCTGCAGAAACTCCTACTACCTCGAATCTTGACTCTTATTTATTGAGCTATCTGTTATGATATATGCCTAGTCAAAAATAGGGTATTATTTATTTATTTACCACATAATGGCGCCCGAATAGGGACTTGCCCTTTCCCCACGCGTCGGTGAAGCCACGCCGACCCCCTGACCCTCTGCAGTCGTGACGGAACCATACTGGCCAAGTGCAGATATTTCTGCTTCAAGTATCCCTCAGGCCCACGGAGGAGACGGAGGAGGCGGTCCAGCATCCAAACGAGACGGTGGAGGAACGCGGCGAGTCCCGACCAGAGCCCAAGCCGAGAGTCCAAGGTCCGAGGTATCCGGAGGCCCACCCGTAACTGAAGTCCGAAGTCCGAAGTTCGTCGTCATCAGTCCAGTCCAGTCCGAGGCTTTCCGTTCCGTGCTGCCCGGTGAGTACCATTGCTGGGGTAGTATCTAGACAGGACCAATCTAAATTGACTCCTGGTCCGTGGGTTGGTGGTACCCAGACTCACAAACGAAGTGTTCACCTAGGTGGATACGGGTCTTGATGCGTTCCTTTATGGGACCGGTATGTTCCGTACTGTTACAGCAGTGCATCCAGTAATTCTAGTCTGTTCCGTTCTCGAGAAAATTCTTGTATTTCTGCTCTCAGTATTCCAGGTAATATTCTGTTCGAACTGTTATGTTATGATATTGTTTAATGTATTTTCAATGTCGTGGTATGCCTGAATTGTTTTCCCAATTGTTATTGTTCTTTGTGTATTGTATTGTGTTCCGATTCAAGTTTACAATGCCGCTCTTTTCCAAGTTACGTCAGTTAAAAACTAGAAAGGGTTTATTAGAAGAAGCAGTTCCTGTTCCGCCGAGGGACAGTCCAGGTCATTTTATGTATCAGAAACATGGCATAAGTGCCATATTGTATCTAGATTTATGGGTAGAGTATACCAAACAGTTAGAAGAAAAGTATAGATGGCCTGTATCGGGTACATGGGATGCCGAATGTATCATGCGAGTAGAAGAAGCATTATGGAAAAAGAAAGCCAGACAGTCACAGAAAGATGCCATCGAGTTATGGCGTAAAGAAGCGCATAGAAGAACCGAAAAGGAAGTCAGAAAGTCAGAGTTAAGTAGAGAATCCCAAGAACGAGCCCAAGAAAGAGAATTAATCGAGATAGGTGAACAAGTCAAAGCCGAACAGTCAGACAGACAGAGGCATGCCCTTATTAAGGGTATGTATCCTCTTCTTGCCGAGGGCTTGCCAAAAGCGACCCCAGAGGCATCCAGTAATTTCCCGCCACCATTAGTTCCGACCAAGCTACGTCACAAACCGACCGCAGCTGATATTTTTATTTCGTCCTATTTGGACGACACAGTCCCAGAATATGCAAATCCTGTTCGCGCTCCGCCAGTCCCTGTAAATCAGGCACTTCCCGCTCTTCCAGACACCGGAGTACCTGCTACGGTACCCCCGGTCCAGCCAGCATTTCAACTTCCCGCTCCGCCACGAAGAATGTCCGTCGATGATTCTAGTTTAGGGGCCGCAGGAGGAGGTCCTCCTCAAACCCCGCCGCCACACAAGCGTTTAACGTTAGCCGAATTACATGCACAAGCGTCACAGCGTACGCCTAGACATCAGACTGTAGCAGAAATAAGAAAATCCCTTGCCGAATGTGTCTATGATCCAGTCCCAGGCGAGGATAATATGGTTTTATATTCGTTCCGCGTAAGAAAGGTGGCCGAGTATCTAGTCACCTTACCGAATATGAAAGAAGATCTAGACAGAATATATCGTTTCATCCGTACAGGGGATGATCCAGAAAGTATTGGCGAGGCCATGTCTCAAAGGAAAGCCGAGATCCAGCTCATGATATTAAAGTTTCTGATTAATTGTCTAATAAGAGAACAAGATTACCCGTCTAAAGATTCTGCCGAAATGAGAATCCTGACAAGGTGGAGTGATAATATAGCCGAGGGTAAGCACAAGACCGTCGGTGCCATGGAAAGTATGTACAAGAAAATCCGTAAAGAAATAATAAAGATACACGAACAGCGTAAAGCAGCACAAGTAAGCGAGAAAGAAAGTACCTCTGATCCTGAAGAGGAAGACGACGAGAATACCGCCAGAATAGCGTATGTAGGAAAATCTAGATTTCCAGATCGCCATTTACGTCTAGAACCCAAGTCTATTTTCCATCATTCAGTACCAGAACAAGGTTCCCTAGAACAAGTATTTCAAGCTACCGATCACATTCTGAAATCATGAATCGGTTACAGTGAATTAAGTACTATGCATGAACAAGAACTAGCCCGATCAGCAGTCCGATGGATTACTGATTCTACCACTTTTCCAGACGAAATAGTGGCACAAATGTTCCTGAAACTGCCCCCAGCCGAACAACGACTGGTGGGTATGTATATGATCCAGCACCTCATTACTCTGTATGAGGGTCAGCACTCTGATCCAGGTCCGTTACATGATATCCTGAACGAGTTACTCCAGTACAGATGGAGAGGTCTAGGTACCGATTTAATTAGTGTCATTCTAGAACAGCGTCACAAATATAGAACGTTCTTGAACCCGCATTTTGTTCATGTCTCACCCCCAGAAAGTAAACCGTTTTACATAGACAGACAGAATCCGTTACGAGAAGTCCACCCAGTCAAAGGAACGGGTGGCGAAATGCAGCGAGTGTTTGTATACACTCCAATCACAAAGATGGAACTCCTTGAAATGAAGAAATTAATTCCCTGTCATGACAAAGATCCAGCAGGGTTCCATAGAGAATTAAAAGACATGCTCCGTATGGGAGAATACACTTACCCAGATATCATTAAAATGTTAAAGGTCCTGTTGCCCGCAGGGGTGTATGAAAAGCTAAAGGAAAAAGAATGGGAGGTGGGAGAGAAAAAGATCGATTGGGCAGTTCTAGAAGCTGAAGACAAGGCACGAGTACCAGGTACCGGTCTTGGAGATAAATGTAAAGAATTACCAGAATTATTAATACAAGTTTTACCCAGATTATTGACAACGAGAAAAGAAGACTGGGATGCAATCTCAGCCTGTAAACAGAAGCAAGATGAAGATATTAGTGATTTTTATTCTAGGTTTGAAAAATGTTTCAGTATCAACAGTGGTCTCAAGACAAGTAGTGAGTCATACCCTCACCTTTTTGTTACTAAATTAGTCGAGAATTCAAGCCCACAAATTAAAAATCGAGTTTTGAAAGTCGAAAGCACCTGGCAAGCAAATACTCCGTCCCAGATGCTCCAGATGCTTCAGTATCACCAGAATAGAATCAGGGAAGAGCAAGAACACGAAAGAAAACGTATGAAAGATACGAAAATGAAAGTGCTAGTTGCACAATCTGTTCCTCAAGACAGTCAGAAGAGGGGTCCGAATCAAGCCAGTCATCCTGCAGCTCCCGTTAAAGGGAACTGCAATTACTGTAAACAGCCAGGTCATTTTATAAACGAGTGTGCAGTTCTGAAACACAACATAGCTACTGGTAAGACTAAAGAAAGACCACGTCCGCCTAGACAAGAACAAGTTTCACAGACTCCTCAGTCACAGAATGCACCACAGACAGTTACAGTACCGCAGCCTATCGCTGCAACACAGCATGTCACATCACAGATGTACCAGTATGCGCAGTCTGAGTATCCAGAGTACCAGCCATATTCATGAAACAGCCTAGAGAGGGAGGTAGGCTTGCCTCTCATCGAGATACCTGTAGATCAAGAAGGTCCCTATGTTCACAGTCAAGTATTAGGGAAAGACAGAAAGTTTCTGATTGATACAGGGGCAAGTAGGACCACAATTAGTCATGCCGAAGTTCCAGGGGCTCCGCTCTCAGGCTCAAGAAATGTTTCCCTTGGATTTTCCGGAAAACCTATCGTTAACGAGATATCTAAGCCAGTCACTCTAGAAGTAGGTCCATTGTCCCGCACTACTGATCTGTTACTTACTAAGTCATGTCCAGAAAATCTATTAGGCATTAAAACACTGAAAGAATTAGGTGCAGTTATTTGCTGTTCCCCAGAGGGAATACGATTGTTCCTACGTGACTTTAAGGGTCACTATGTATTACGAGATTTTGATTCGACATTGTCTAATGTTCCGCAGCATCTATGGGCACAAGGTCCAACTGATGTAGGTTATATGCAAATCACACCCTATCGTGTGACCCTGAAACCAGGTGTAGTGTTACCACGAATCAGGCAGTATAGATTGCCACCCGAGGCTGTAGCAGAATCTGAAAGTTAATGTTTACACAGATTCACGTTACGCATTTGGAGTTGTACACGACTTCGGAGTGCTCTGGCAAGAGAGAGGTTTTATGACTTCTCATGGAACCAAGATTCAGCATGGTCTCCTTATTCAAGCTCTGTTAGATGCCATACACTTACCGACATCTATCGCTATTATGAAGTGCAAAGCACATACGAAAGTTACTGACATTATTTCCCAAGGTAATGATCTAGCAGATCGCACAGCCAAGCTTACAGCTCAGACTCCAGACATTCAAGCTAATCCGACACAGACACATACTCCAGATCCGATTACATGTATGACAGTTAAGGACCCTACACAAGATGTCATAGATATCCAGTTACATGCTACTCCCGATGAAATCAAGAAATGGTCCGAACAAGGAGGGGTCCAGACAGATCAAGGATGGTTAACGAAGGGTAGAGCCACATGGTTTCTCCCCGACTCTATGGTTCAAGTCATTATTAATACCGCACATAGTCCAGCACATTTAGGAGAAAAAGCTATGTTAGACAGTATCCAGAACATTTGGTTCAACAAGCATTTACGAGCTGCAGCCAAGCAGAAAGTCCGTACCTGTATGATATGTTGTCAGTTTAATCCAGGTAAAAGTGTCCCGGTGGAACAAGGTGGTTTCCAGCCCCCTGACCACCCTTTTGAAGTCCTCCAGATGGATTATATTCAGATGGAGCGATGTCGAGGTTTCAAGTATGTCCTTGTAGTTGTATGCGCTTTGTCCAGATGGACAGAAGCATATCCAGTCCCAGATTACACAGCCGCGACCACTGCCAAGCAGTTGGTTCGTGAATTCTTCCCTAGATATGGACTCCCTAGAGTCGTATATTCTGATAACGGTCAGCCATTCTCATCTGAACTCATGAAGCACGTTTCCCTGTTGTTAGGGTACCAGTGGAAGTTCCATTGTGTACGCCATCCTGAAGCAGCCGGTCTCGTAGAGAGACATAATCAGACTCTGAAAATTCGAATCGCCAAAGTTTGTAAAGAAAAGGGTGTGGACTGGCTAGTAGCTCTGCCAGTCGCTTTGTTTTATATGCGCATGGTCGCCCATTCCAGATCAGGTCTGTCCCCGTATGAGGTCGTTTTCGGCCGCCCCCCTAACATGTGGGGTACTCCTAGACCCCGAAGTATTACTGATGTTTCATGTAATATGCTGACAGATTACCTAGCTTCCTTGATGTCTGCCCTCAACTCATGTCGTTCACAGGTTGCCGCCGCATTTCCAGACAATACCGAGGTGGCACCGCATGAAATCGTTCCAGGTTCGCTGGTGATGATCCGGAACTTTGACAGATCAAGTCCGCTGGAACCTCGTTGGAAGGAGCCCCGTCAGGTCCTCCTCACCACCCGTACAGCCGTGAAGTTGGAAGGCCGGAAAGGATGGATACATCTTTCTCATGTAAAACTTTTCAATGGATTAAAACCCGTTTCTAAAAACATTTCCAAGGATTCCCAGGATTTTAAGGACTGCCGAAATATTGTTCCTAAGGACTGTCCCGCAAAAGACATTGACACAACCCCTTCCCTGTTAGAGAAAACTCCGCAGCAGGAGTATAAGCAAAAGTTAAGGTCTAGTAAATTAAGTCAGTCAGTTTGATTGTATAAGTCCTCCCCTAGGTGAAACGGTTAGACTGTTTCTGACATGTATAAAAAGACCCCCATAGTGAGAGAGTTAGTCAAAACTCAATTCAATGTATCGTTTTTCTAAGCTTCATATTATTCATCAGCATTATGATTTCTTGCATCAGCTGTGCATTTTTCCTGTATTTTCCAATTCCTCATGTAAATAAGTCTGCTAATGTTACAGTAGAGCACACGTTTAGTGATCTGCCTCCTCATGAACTCTCTTACCGCCTCGCTATGCGAAATAATTCATTTATCCGTATGTTACATTACTCACACCAGACCAGCAATGCCACTAATTGTTGGGTGTGTGGTCGACTCCCCCCTTTCCAGACCCCGAAGGGAGTTCTGCCACTCTTTCCTTATCCTTTCTCACATAATGGTTCGTGTGGAGCATGGTCCACGTTAACGTCCTCCTCAACAGATATGTCTTTTCTTAACAGTACATGTTTCCCAGACAAGCAAGGTTTCCCCCACAGAACAGGTTTAGATCTAGAAAATGAAGTGTATAATTTAGGTAATTATTCGTCGAATTTTATGGTCCTGAATGTTCAGTCTGATACTACTCCAGACTCACCTGCTATTTCAGTACTACCAGTCAAAGGCGAATTATGTGTCCGTAGTCATGGTTCTGTACACGTAGGACATAGTGATTGTACTACTATTATCCAGTATAGTGACAGTGGGAAATCTAATTTTAAAGCTTCACGTCATTCTTATTTTGTTTGTGGTCAAACTGCATATGTTCATCTGCCCCTCGATTGGGAGGGAACCTGTTACATTGCCTTCCTACTGCCACCTGTTTTTCTAGCCCCACCTGACTACCATAGGAATTCCTTCCTAGTACATACTAGACACAAGAGAAACCTCCCGCTTGTCGATTATACTGAAACTGCCGCAGAGCAATTCATTGATATAGATAAAGGTGTGTTCCCTTATTTAGGTACAGTTGTAAATAGTAAGATAATCCGTAGGTTAACAAGAACCCTTGAAGCAGTAGTAGATGAGACTGCCTCCGCTCTAGGTAACTTAACCGAAGAGCAATCCTTTATGAGAATTGTTGTGCTCCAGAATCGTCTCGTCCTTGACGTCATACTGGCCGATAGGGGCGGGGCCTGTAGAGTTCTCGGATCTAGTTGTTGCATTTTCATTCCTAATAACGCGCCGTCTGTTTATTCAGCTATAACCAGACTTCATAAAATTGCCCATCTGTTACACCAAAATCCAGGCACCTGGACATGGTCCGGTTGGTTCTGGAATATAATTTCCGCATGGGGATGGAAAGTCCTGTCCTTTCTAGGTATTGCAGTAGCGATCATATTTAGCTGCTGCCTCTGTATACAATGTGGCCCTGCGATTTGCGGCATTTGTGCTACCTCTTGTATTCCTAGTCCTAAGCCCCGTTCTAAATCCCGTTCCAAGACAATTCGAGATGAACAAATGGTACTGTATGAAATGATAGATGGTATCATGAATATTGATGTTTCCTGATGGAAACGTAGTGACAAGGAGGGAATGTGGAAAAGTAAATTTTGCCATGTTCTGTGTCACCACGCCTCATCCATCATATGTTATGTGTGCATGACCAATATGCATATGTTATTCCCCATGTCCGATTAATGACGCAATTACAGTTGTGTCCTCCTCTGATATGTTAGTTTCCAGTCCTCGTGAATACTACGAATATCAGGCCTATGTAAAACTTCGTTGCCACGTTCCCCAGTGTGCACGTTATTTCATTATAAAGTCCCCGTTTCTAGGCCTCAAAAGGGCCTGGACATCAGATTCAGCTCCTGTCTCCTGAAGCCTCGCTGAGGAGCGATACAGCCCCCACCTGTATCCTCGACCTTTCACTTACTTCCTGCCTCGCAGTGCCCGGGTCTGCCAAAAGTATGTTATAGTTCCAGTTATCAGTTCAGTCCTCCTTCTCTGCATTCCTAAGCTACTGAACTGCATCAATAGTTTCCGTCATTGTCTAGCCTTCAGGGCTCCATGTTAGAGAAATACTGTATTTACTGGTCATTTAATATTCTTCATCACGCACTACATGTAGAATAATGCATGGTCCAGTCTTAGAGTCAAGTTAGCTTTTCCCCTCATGACTTCTAGTTTATATCAACATGTTCCCTAAACATCAGATACTAGATAGGGTTTAGGTACATGTCGCTCCGACCCTCCAGACTTTTAGTCTCTGCTCCTAGCACAGAGTTCATAGCCCCCAGCTTCTCCTCGTAACACGTCATTGCCAGTTTGCGCGCACCATCAGGTTAGAGGTCCCGGCTCCTTAGGTAGCCCCCTCCAATGTTTCCGCCCCATTCATGACATATTCTGTTTCGTTTGCACCACATGTCTATGTATACGCCCAGTTACACCTACTTTTACTGTTATCTTTCGCGACTGCTACGCGTCACGCCTTCTGCTCCACCCACTGCTACGCCTACTGCAATGTAATGCTATGTGTTTGCGCTATGTATATATGCCCGTGTATTGTTATTAAAAGTTAGCGCGCTCATCCCAGACCCAGCCCCGGCAGCTGCCGGGCCACTCTAGCCCTGCCATTCTGTTCCTATGCAGGTTGTCCTGATCCTGTCCTTATGCTGTAATAAACCTGCAGAAACTCCTACTACCTCGAATCTTGACTCTTATTTATTGAGCTATCTGTTATGATATATGCCTAGTCAAAAATAGGGTATTATTTATTTATTTACCACAGTTTTAAAAACAAAAATAATGTTATGAGCAATGCCAATAGCTCTAAATTTAACAAAGACAAGACCATTGCTACTACTCACTGTACATCTAATGTATAGTACTTACCGCATTTGCGAGCGATTAAGCTATTGGCATTGTAATTGACAATGCCATTTATTTATGATTTAAAAACTAAAAAAAAAAAAATGTCATGAGCAATGCCAATAGCTCTACCTTTAATAATGCCGAGACCATTGCATTGTAAATGCTTGTTAAGGCATGTGCTGGATCTACAAAAGATATACATAGTATAAAGAAAGAGCAGGCATAGCATGTTTATTCACGATAATGGAGCACTGCGTGCTGGAGATTCGTGGTAAAGTTAAACTGTGTGCCAGAAAATATATTTTTTCATAGACAGAGGCACTTATTGTACGAAAACAAGAGTTGGGCATGCATAAGGTTTCTGACCCAAAACAAACAAAAACGTCTGACAGGCCTTTATGCGTCCTAATGCATCAAGATTTACTCTTATCGGAATACACACACACACAAATCGAGAAACTCTGTATAACTGTATCACCTTCAACAGGATTCAATATTCACATCTCCCACAAACAGCTCCCATTCTGGTTGCCATGGTCCTCTCCTGCGCACTAATAGCTCAGCCTCTGGTCTAGCTGAAGCTCTAGTTCTGCAAGCAAACATTTGCAGAAGAGTATTTGTTGCCATTCAAGTGTTCTAGGTGCATGGTATATTTTCCAAGACGTTTGCTGAGCAAAGTCTGGCTCCTAGATGGCTATTACATTGTCAGGATGGCTCAGCGAGTTGAACACTCATCACTGATAAATGCAGTGTTCTGGGGGTCATGGGTTAGAATCCTGGCAAGGCAGCCTTAGCCAGCCAGCTGTCTGAGGCAGTGGTGCACTACAAAGCACTACACTAATGCAAGTTATTATATTGTAAATCATGCTATCAGCTACCCTGTGGCTGCACATGAACATGATAAAGACTGTCAATAATGCACTCAATAGTAGCATGTTCCCTTGACCTCTTTGATAAACATAAACCATCTCACAATCTATCTGGACCCTGTAAAGTTCCACCAGATACAGAAGTAGGGAGGAATTGCCCATGTGATTCTGATGCCTCATTAGCTCTAACTACTAAGATCCTGGATATTCTCCCAGGCTTGAAATGCTGCCTCTGAAATAGTTAGCAGTCAATGATGGCAGTCTGAGGGGAAAATGAGTACTAGACAAATCTCTAAAAATATTTAGGGGAATTTATACGGAATATTTTTTTCCCAGTGTCCCTATACAAAGCTAGCAACTATTGTGCTAAGGCAGAGTCTCTATTTATTTTATTTTCCTACTGGCCCAACGACATTGTTGGTCAGATCTAGCTACTCTTAATATTCACATTTGGGACCCTTCTATGAAATTGGGTAAAGGGATTGGCAAAGTGATATGATTCACCTTTCATATGGTGAATTTTTCAACATTCTTTAAGCAAAACAATCAGTTGAAAGGACTTGTCTACATTCTCTTACACAATGCCCATTGGGCATGGATTTTTTACTAGAAGTTCATGAATAGCTCATATATTTTTGGGCAATTAATAGTCAGCTCACAGTGCAGCTGTCAAACAGACCTATTGCTAACAATATACAAAGAGTAGGCTTTGGATCTGCCTCTTTCAGCCGCTTGCTTTTTTAACCAGTCTCTTTCAGTATTGGCCTGAGACTTGTTCGATCACGTTTGGCTTGTCCCGGAGGTACATTATCTAATATAAGGAATGAACGCAACAAAATATACCTTCATAATTGAAGTCGCTGCCGTTGATGTATTCCTCATCAATATTTACATTCACCCCCCCAAAAAAAACCAAAGACTGCAAAAAGTTATTGCAAGAAATAACGAGGCCAGTGGCGGAGGAATACTCAACCCATTTTGTCATATCTGGGGACTTGAACCTACATCTACTGGTAACATCCACCACATTATGGGAAATTCCTGACTAAGGCAGACATATAACCTGCCGCCACCAAAAACCGGGAGCCGACTATTAGTAGACATCGAACATCTAAGCCTCAGGGCTCTGAATGGCAGGTTCTAAGAAGCCAACCCTTCGGCTGCCACATTTTAGTCCAACAGAACCAGCACCTGTCTGGACTACATCTTTGTATCTCTGACTAGATTTCAATACGTTCATTTGTTCCAAATCTCACACAGACCTGGCAGTGACCACCTCCTGTAAGAGTTTTCATTTTCTCCAAACTTTAGTACCCAAAAATATCAGTGAGACAATCGACAAAACCTACACTACATACAGACGCATTAAGACTACACCAGTTGTTCTTGAGCAACTGCACACAACCATAGGGGACATACTTCAAAACATGATAGGCAAAGTCACTTCCGTGGTAAACATGTGGGAAACCCTCATAGAAACACTTTAGGAAATATGCGCAAAAACAAACAAACCTAACCTTGGTAACAACGCGCACAAGGAAGCCACATGCGCAGTACACAACCCCAGATTCTGGGAGCACAAAACTGGAAGAAACAAAACTCTTCGAATTCTAAGGAAAAGATCAGGTGACTTGACCGCCACCCTTGTCCTAAGATTACACAAAATACAGACCAAGAAGTTAAGATGGCCAATAAAAAGAAAATGAACTCTGTGCTAAGTTACACACCGATCTGAAAGACAATAACAGTGGTAGATTTTGGGCTACTATGAATCAACTTCTCAAACCAAGCCATTGAGGCATTGACTCGTACATCACTGAAGCTTCATGGGCCCAATACCTGAAAAAAAACATTTTATTCACGAAGTAATCAACCCGGAGACGGACATCTGAGAAACTTCAATTATAGCACAAGATGAAGGGCAGACCGATGTGGATGCAGAGAGCAGGAAAAACAAATAGACAAAGGGCGAAAACAAGGAGCTCTGGACCCTAACAGCATCACCCCTGGCAGTGTTCAATAAGACCCAGAATTCTGGGCAGAAATGTTAGCGTGTTCAGACAAGTCAGAAGCACATGTAACCTGCCAGTGTCATGAAAAGGCTCGATCATTTCTCCAATTTTCAAGGGCTGAGACAGGTCTGTTCCAGCAAATTATCACCTAATAGCCCTGAACGATAACGATGCCAAATACTTTGCAGAACCATGCTTGATGAACTAACAGCATGGGCCTCCAACAACGCCATCATACCATACAATCAGACTGGGTGCCTAAAATCACCCGGCATGATCACAAACATACTAGCAATCTCTACTAATAGATGCTGCCTGCGCATGCGACACACCGCTATTTTTTTTTGTTACATCTATTTTAAAGCAGCCTTTGACTGCATGGACCGAGGGAGGCTGTAGCAGAAGTGAGCAAGCTGGAACATACCGCAAACCTGCTAAACATGCTGATAATGCTGCACAGTGACACATGGATGCAAGCTAAGATAGGTGCAGGAACTCACCTCTCCATAAAAATCAAAACCACTTGTGGTCTAAAACAAGGGTGTTTCCTGACACCCCCTTTATTTAACCTCTTATTTGCTGACCTGACTGAACAACTACAAACCTGCAATTCCCACGCTCCTAAGCTAGGCGGCAAAGGAATATCAAGCTTTCTGTATGCCGATGACGTGGTGCTGGTCAGTCACACTCAAGTGGGGCTTCAATGGCTGCTAAACATCATGAAGGTCTACTCACTGCCAATGGCTTGACGATCAGTCTCGGCAAAACAAAAACTATGGGCTACAACACCAATTGCAGGCCTGTTTTTGGGGTGACACCCGGCTGGACACTGAGGAATACAAATACCTTGGGGTCATCATCAACAAGAAAGGCACCTTCACAGCCCAGAAGGAGACGATACAAAGGAAATGCCTGGCTCTGACCAAGCACTCAAACACCTGAAGAAAAACTCGCTGGCCCTCCCCTGAAGCCGCTGCTCGAAGTCGCTAGAGAGAAGCTTCTGCCAACAATCTCATACAGAAGCTAATTGCTAAGAGGGCGAGACGCCAGCACCTTAGACACCACAATCACCTGAGTCTATAAATCATTTTCTCTCTGTCAAGGTACACCTCACCTGCGCAAATAAGACTAGAATTTGGGCTGCTTAAACCGTCGCTAGCCAGGCGTGGAGCATATATAACATGTAGGAACAATATTCAGAAAGCCGACCAAACGCCCTGAACCACATGCTATGTAAAAACTACAGTTCCGCAATACGTCAAAGGCAAGAGTCTACTTACAAGAGTCCCTCAACTTTACAGGACTGACAGAACTTTAGGATACACCTAGCCAGCTCTCAGACCTTCCAGCGTCTGGTTACAAAGACACTCAAAATTCAGTCTGTCACTGAGGACAAGACCACACTATCCGAAAGAGCACACGGATCAATGACGCTTACAAATTACAAAACTATTGCCCACCAAAACTATTTCTCAACTGGCTAGCCAGCCTCTATCAAGCTGCAGTTTTTAAAATATCATCTGGGGCTACTATCAGTTAAAGATCATTTGGCACCCTGGTTGCATGGAAATCTCTCTGTCTGTGGGACTGGTAAGGAAGACATGTTGCATTTAATCTGCTCCTGCAATAGTTTATGCACAGAAAGGAGCCAGATACTAACAAGCATTTACAATGCAATAGGTCTCGCAGTTGTTAGAGTTTGAGCTATTGGCATTGTAAATGGCAATGTCTTTTATTTATGTGTTGGTTTTTAAAACATAAATAAAAGGCATTGTCATTTACAATGCCAATAGGTTAAACTCTCGCAAATGCGAGACCTATTGCATTGCAAATGCTTTTTTTTTATGTAGTTGTCTGTGAAGTTCCACTTGCAAGTCATGGAGCACGCCGAGGTCAAGCAGAATCTGTGGTGTTTCTAGACAACTGAAACAGCCAATTGTTTTATGGCCATTTCTTGCAGGGGCGTCACAAAAAACAACCACGAGGACTGACAGGGGAGACCCCTCAGCAATCCTGCATATTAATGTTTTAGGAGAAAAGATAGTTGCAAAAAAATACTAGGCGTGACCGTCTGGACAAGATTGGACAAAACCAAAGAAAAACAGCAGTCTTTTCCACGTTTGGGGTGTCTTTAAAGCCCTAGCCTAGCAACATTTTAACTGCACTCTGCATCTGCACTCTAAATCTGCACTCTGCACTCTGAATCTTGAATCTGCACGCTGCACTCACACTCTGCACTCTGAATCTGCACGCTGCACTCACACTCTGCATTCTGAATCTGCACTCTGAATCTGAATCTGCACTCTGAATCTGCACTCTGAATGTGAATCTGCACTCTGAATCTGCACTCTGAATCTGCACTCTGAATCTGCACTCTGAATCTGCACTCACAATCTGCACTCTGAATCTGCACTCTGAATCTGCACTCTGAATCTGCACTCTGAATCTGCACTCACAATCTGCACTCACAATCTGCACTCTGAATCTGCACTCTGAATCTGCACTCACAATCTGCACTCACAATCTGCACTCACAATCTGCACTCACAATCTGCACTCTGAATCTGCACTCTGAATCTGCACTCTGAATCTGCACTCTGAATCTGCACTCACAATCTGCACTCACAATCTGCACTCACAATCTGCACTCTGAATCTGCACTCACACTCTGCACTCACTCTGCACTCACAGTCTGCACTCACATTCTGCACTCACACTCTGCACTCACAATCTGCACTCACAATCTGCACTCTGAATCTGCACTCTGAATCTGCACTCTGAATATGCACTCTGAATCTGCACTCTGAATCTGCACTCTGAATCTGCACTCACACTCTGCACTCACACTCTGCACTCACAATCTGCACTCACAATCTGCACTCACAATCTGCACTCTGAATCTGCACTCTGAATCTGCACTCACAATCTGCACTCTGAATCTGCACTCTGAATCTGCACTCTGAATCTGCACTCTGAATCTGCACTCTGAATCTGCACTCTGAATCTGCACTCTGCACTCACAATCTGCACTCACAATCTGCACTCACAATCTGCACTCACAATCTGCACTCACAATCTGCACTCACAATCTGCACTCTGAATCTGCACTCACACTCTGCACTCACACTCTGCACTCACACTCTGCACTCACAATCTGCACTCACAATCTGCACTCACAATCTGCACTCTGAATCTGCACTCTGAATCTGCACTCTGAATCTGCACTCTGCACTCTGCACTCACAATCTGCACTCTGAATCTGCACTCTGAATCTGCACTCTGAATCTGCACTCTGAATCTGCACTCTGAATCTGCACTCACAATCTGCACTCACAATCTGCACTCACAATCTGCACTCACAATCTGCACTTACAATCTGCACTCACAATCTGCACTCACAATCTGCACTCACAATCTGCACTCTGAATCTGCACTCTGAATCTGCACTCACACTCTGCACTCACAATCTGCACTCACAATCTGCACTCACAATCTGCACTCACAATCTGCACTCTGAATCTGCACTCTGCACTCACAATCTGCACTCACAATCTGCACTCACAATCTGCACTCACAATCTGCACTCACAATCTGGACTCTGAATCTGCACTCTGAATCTGCATTCTGAATCTGCACTCTGAATCTGCACTCTGAATCTGCACTCTGCACTCACAATCTGCACTCACAATCTGCACTCACAATCTGCACTCTGAATCTGCACTCACACTCTGCACTCACACTCTGCACTCACACTCTGCACTCACACTCTGCACTCACAATCTGCACTCACAATCTGCACTCACAATCTGCACTCTGAATCTGCACTCTGAATCTGCACTCTGAATCTGCACTCTGCACTCACAATCTGCACTCTGAATCTGCACTCTGAATCTGCACTCTGAATCTGCACTCTGAATCTGCACTCACAATCTGCACTCACAATCTGCACTCACAATCTGCACTCACAATCTGCACTTACAATCTGCACTCACAATCTGCACTCACAATCTGCACTCACAATCTGCACTCTGAATCTGCACTCTGAATCTGCACTCACACTCTGCACTCACAATCTGCACTCACAATCTGCACTCACAATCTGCACTCACAATCTGCACTCTGAATCTGCACTCTGCACTCACAATCTGCACTCACAATCTGCACTCACAATCTGCACTCACAATCTGCACTCACAATCTGCACTCTGCACTCACAATCTGCACTCACAATCTGCACTCACAATCTGCACTCACAATCTGCACTCACAATCTGCACTCTGCACTCACAATCTGCACTCACAATCTGCACTCACAATCTGCACTCACAATCTGCACTCTGCACTCACAATCTGCACTCACAATCTGCACTCACAATCTGCACTCACAATCTGCACTCTGAATCTGCACTCTGAATCTGCACTCTGAATCTGCACTCTGAATCTGCACTCTGAATCTGCACTCTGAATCTGCACTCACAATCTGCACTCTGCACTCACAATCTGCACTCACAATCTGCACTCACAATCTGCACTCACAATCTGCGCTCTGAAGCTGCGCTCTGAATCTGCGCTCTGAGTCTGCGCTCTGAATCTGCACTCTGAATCTGCACTCACAATCTGCACTCACAATCTGCACTCACAATCTGCACTCACAATCTGCACTCACAATCTGCACTCACACTCTGCACTCACAATCTGCACTCTGAATCTGCACTCTGAATCTGCACTCTGAATCTGCACTCACACTCTGCACTCACACTCTGCACTCACAATCTGCACTCACAATCTGCACTCACAATCTGCACTCTGAATCTGCACTCTGAATCTGCACTCTGAATCTGCACTCTGAATCTGCACTCACACTCTGCACTCACAATCTGCACTCACAATCTGCACTCACAATCTGCACTCACAATCTGCACTCACAATCTGCACTCACAATCTGCACTCTGAATCTGCACTCTGAATCTGCACTCACAATCTGCACTCACAATCTGCACTCACAATCTGCACTCACAATCTGCACTCTGAATCTGCACTCTGAATCTGCACTCTGCACTCACAATCTGCACTCACAATCTGCACTCACAATCTGCACTCACAATCTGCACTCTGAATCTGCACTCACACTCTGCACTCACACTCTGCACTCTGCACTCACAATCTGCACTCACAATCTGCACTCACAATCTGCACTCACAATCTGCACTCACAATCTGCACTCTGCACTCACAATCTGCACTCACAATCTGCACTCACAATCTGCACTCACAATCTGCACTCTGAATCTGCACTCTGAATCTGCACTCTGAATCTGCACTCTGAATCTGCACTCTGAATCTGCACTCTGAATCTGCACTCACAATCTGCACTCTGCACTCACAATCTGCACTCACAATCTGCACTCACAATCTGCACTCTGAATCTGCACTCTGAATCTGCACTCTGAATCTGCACTCTGAATCTGCACTCTGAATCTGCACTCACACTCTGCACTCACAATCTGCACTCACAATCTGCACTCACAATCTGCACTCACAATCTGCACTCACAATCTGCACTCACAATCTGCACTCTGAATCTGCACTCTGAATCTGCACTCACAATCTGCACTCACAATCTGCACTCACAATCTGCACTCACAATCTGCACTCTGAATCTGCACTCTGAATCTGCACTCTGCACTCACAATCTGCACTCCCAATCTGCACTCACAATCTGCACTCACAATCTGCACTCACAATCTGCACTCTGAATCTGCACTCACACTCTGCACTCACACTCTGCACTCACAATCTGCACTCACAATCTGCACTCTGAATCTGCACTCTGAATCTGCACTCTGAATCTGCACTCTGAATCTGCACTCACAATCTGCACTCTGAATCTGCACTCTGAATCTGCACTCTGAATCTGCACTCACACTCTGCACTCACACTCTGCACTCACACTCTGCACTCACACTCTGCACTCACACTCTGCACTCACAATCTGCACTCTGAATCTGCACTCTGAATCTGCACTCTGAATCTGCACTCTGAATCTGCACTCTGAATCTGCACTCACACTCTGCACTCACAATCTGCACTCACAATCTGCACTCACAATCTGCACTCTGAATCTGCACTCTGAATCTGCACTCTGCACTCACAATCTGCACTCTGAATCTGCACTCTGAATCTGCACTCTGAATCTGCACTCTGAATCTGCACTCACAATCTGCACTCACAATCTGCACTCTGAATCTGCACTCTGAATCTGCACTCTGAATCTGCACTCTGAATCTGCACTCACAATCTGCACTCACAATCTGCACTCACAATCTGCACTCACACTCTGCACTCACACTCTGCACTCACACTCTGCACTCACAATCTGCACTCACAATCTGCACTCACAATCTGCACTCACAATCTGCACTCTGAATCTGCACTCTGAATCTGCACTCACACTCTGCACTCACACTCTGCACTCACAATCTGCACTCACAATCTGCACTCTGAATCTGCACTCTGAATCTGCACTCTGCACTCACAATCTGCACTCACAATCTGCACTCACAATCTGCACTCGCAATCTGCACTCACAATCTGCACTCACAATCTGCACTCTGAATCTGCACTCTGAATCTGCACTCTGCACTCACAATCTGCACTCACAATCTGCACTCACAATCTGCACTCACAATCTGCACTCTGAATCTGCACTCTGCACTCACAATCTGCACTCTGCACTCTGAATCTGCACTCTGAATCTGCACTCTGCACTCACAATCTGCACTCACAATCTGCACTCACAATCTGCGCTCTGAATCTGCGCTCTGAATCTGCGCTCTGAATCTGCGCTCTGAATCTGCGCTCTGAATCTGCACTCTGAATCTGCACTCACAATCTGCACTCACAATCTGCACTCACAATCTGCACTCACAATCTGCACTCACAATCTGCACTCACACTCTGCACTCACAATCTGCACTCTGAATCTGCACTCTGAATCTGCACTCACACTCTGCACTCACACTCTGCACTCACACTCTGCACTCACAATCTGCACTCACAATCTGCACTCTGAATCTGCACTCTGAATCTGCACTCTGAATCTGCACTCTGAATCTGCACTCTGAATCTGCACTCACACTCTGCACTCACAATCTGCACTCACAATCTGCACTCACAATCTGCACTCACAATCTGCACTCTGAATCTGCACTCTGAATCTGCACTCACAATCTGCACTCACAATCTGCACTCACAATCTGCACTCACAATCTGCACTCACAATCTGCACTCACAATCTGCACTCACAATCTGCACTCTGAATCTGCACTCTGAATCTGCACTCTGCACTCACAATCTGCACTCACAATCTGCACTCACAATCTGCACTCACAATCTGCACTCTGAATCTGCACTCACACTCTGCACTCACACTCTGCACTCACAATCTGCACTCACAATCTGCACTCACAATCTGCACTCTGAATCTGCACTCTGAATCTGCACTCTGAATCTGCACTCACAATCTGCACTCACAATCTGCACTCTGAATCTGCACTCTGAATCTGCACTCACACTCTGCACTCACACTCTGCACTCACATTCTGCACTCACACTCTGCACTCACACTCTGCACTCACACTCTGCACTCACACTCTGCACTCACAATCTGCACTCTGAATCTGCACTCTGAATCTGCACTCTGAATCTGCACTCTGAATCTGCACTCTGAATCTGCACTCACACTCTGCACTCACAATCTGCACTCACAATCTGCACTCACAATCTGCACTCTGAATCTGCACTCTGAATCTGCACTCTGCACTCACAATCTGCACTCTGAATCTGCACTCTGAATCTGCACTCTGAATCTGCACTCTGCACTCACAATCTGCACTCACAATCTGCACTCACACTCTGCACTCACACTCTGCACTCACACTCTGCACTCACAATCTGCACTCACAATCTGCACTCACAATCTGCACTCTGAATCTGCACTCACACTCTGCACTCACACTCTGCACTCACAATCTGCACTCACAATCTGCACTCTGAATCTGCACTCTGAATCTGCACTCTGCACTCACAATCTGCACTCACAATCTGCACTCACAATCTGCACTCGCAATCTGCACTCACAATCTGCACTCACAATCTGCACTCACAATCTGCACTCACACTCTGCACTCACACTCTGCACTCACACTCTGCACTCACAATCTGCACTCACAATCTGCACTCACAATCTGCACTCACAATCTGCACTCACAATCTGCACTCTGAATCTGCACTCTGAATCTGCACTCTGAATCTGCACTCACAATCTGCACTCACAATCTGCACTCTGAATCTGCACTCTGAATCTGCACTCTGAATCTGCACTCTGAATCTGCACTCACAATCTGCACTCACAATCTGCACTCACAATCTGCACACACAATCTGGCTCACAATCTGCACTCACAATCTGCACTCACAATCTGCACTCACAATCTGCACTCACAATCTGCACTCACAATCTGCACTCTGAATCTGCACTCTGAATCTGCACTCTGAATCTGCACTCACAATCTGTACTCACAATCTGCACTCACAATCTGCACTCACTATCTGCACTCTGAATCTGCACTCACAATCTGCACTCTGAATCTGCACTCTGAATCTGCACTCACAATCTGCACTCACAATCTGCACTCACAATCTGCACTCACAATCTGCACTCTGAATCTGCACTCTGAATCTGCACTCTGAATCTGCACTCTGAATCTGCACTCACACTCTGCACTCACACTCTGCACTCACACTCTGCACTCACACTCTGCACTCACAATCTGCACTCACAATCTGCACTCTGAATCTGCACTCTGAATCTGCACTCTGAATCTGCACTCTGAATCTGCACTCACACTCTGCACTCACAATCTGCACTCACAATCTGCACTCACAATCTGCACTCACAATCTGCACTCACAATCTGCACTCTGAATCTGCACTCACAATCTACACTCACAATCTGCACTCACAATCTGCACTCACAATCTGCACTCACAATCTGCACTCTGAATCTGCACTCTGAATCTGCACTCTGCACTCACAATCTGCACTCACAATCTGCACTCTGAATCTGCACTCACACTCTGCACTCACACTCTGCACTCACAATCTGCACTCTGAATCTGCACTCTGAATCTGCACTCTGAATCTGCACTCTGAATCTGCACTCTGAATCTGCACTCTGAATCTGCACTCACACTCTGCACTCACAATCTGCACTCACAATCTGCACTCACAACCTGCACTCACAATCTGCACTCACAATCTGCACTCACAATCTGCACTCTGAATCTGCACTCACACTCTGCACTCACACTCTGCACTCACACTCTGCACTCACACTCTGCACTCACACTCTGCACTCACAATCTGCACTCTGAATCTGCACTCTGAATCTGCACTCTGAATCTGCACTCTGAATCTGCACTCTGAATCTGCACTCACACTCTGCACTCACAATCTGCACTCACACTCTGCACTCACAATCTGCACTCACAATCTGCACTCACAATCTGCACTCACAATCTGCACTCTGAATCTGCACTCTGCACTCACAATCTGCACTCTGAATCTGCACTCTGAATCTGCACTCTGAATCTGCACTCTGCACTCACAATCTGCACTCACAATCTGCACTCACAATCTGCACTCACAATCTGCACTCACAATCTGCACTCTGAATCTGCACTCTGAATCTGCACTCACACTCTGCACTCACACTCTGCACTCACAATCTGCACTCACAATCTGCACTCACAATCTGCACTCTGAATCTGCACTCTGCACTCACAATCTGCACTCACAATCTGCACTCACAATCTGCACTCACAATCTGCACTCACACTCTGCACTCACACTCTGCACTCACACTCTGCACTCACAATCTGCACTCACAATCTGCACTCACACTCTGCACTCACAATCTGCACTCACAATCTGCACTCACAATCTGCACTCTGAATCTGCACTCACACTCTGCACTCACACTCTGCACTCACAATCTGCACTCACAATCTGCACTCTGAATCTGCACTCTGAATCTGCACTCTGCACTCACAATCTGCACTCACAATCTGCACTCACAATCTGCACTCGCAATCTGCACTCGCAATCTGCACTCTGAATCTGCACTCTGCACTCACAATCTGCACTCACAATCTGCACTCACAATCTGCACTCACAATCTGCACTCTGAATCTGCACTCTGAATCTGCACTCTGAATCTGCACTCTGAATCTGCACTCACAATCTGTACTCACAATCTGCACTCACAATCTGCACTCACAATCTGCACTCACAATCTGCACTCACAATCTGCACTCTGCACTCACAATATGCACTCACAATCTGCACTCACAATCTGCACTCACAATCTGCACTCTGAATCTGCACTCTGAATCTGCACTCTGAATCTGCACTCTGAATCTGCACTCACAATCTGCACTCACAATCTGCACTCACAATCTGCACTCACAATCTGCACTCACAATCTGCACTCTGAATCTGCACTCTGAATCTGCACTCTGCACTCACAATCTGCACTCTGAATCTGCACTCTGAATCTGCACTCTGAATCTGCACTCTGAATCTGCACTCACAATCTGCACTCTGAATCTGCACTCTGAATCTGCACTCTGAATCTGCACTCTGAATCTGCACTCTGAATCTGCACTCTGCACTCACAATCTGCACTCTGAATCTGCACTCTGCACTCACAATCTGCACTCCCAATCTGTACTCACAATCTGCACTCTGAATCTGCACTCTGAATCTGCACTCTGCACTCACAATCTGCACTCTGAATCTGCACTCTGAATCTCCACTCTGAATCTGCACTCTGAATCTGCACTCTGCACTCACAATCTGCACTCACAATCTGCACTCACAATCTGCACTCACAATCTGCACTCTGAATCTGCACTCACACTCTGCACTCACACTCTGCACTCACACTCTGCACTCACACTCTGCACTCACAATCTGCACTCACGATCTGCACTCACAATCTGCACTCACAATCTGCACTCACAATCTGCACTCTGAATCTGCACTCACACTCTGCACTCACACTCTGCACTCACACTCTGCACTCACACTCTGCACTCACAATCTGCACTCACGATCTGCACTCACAATCTGCACTCTGAATCTGCACTCTGAATCTGCACTCTGAATCTGCACTCTGAATCTGCACTCTGAATCTGCACTCTGAATCTGCACTCTGCACTCTGAATCTGCACTCTGAATCTGCACTCTGAATCTGCACTCTGAATCTGCACTCTGCACTCACAATCTGCACTCACAATCTGCACTCACAATCTGCACTCACAATCTGCACTCACAATCTGCACTCTGAATCTGCACTCTGAATCTGCACTCACACTCTGCACTCACACTCTGCACTCACAATCTGCACTCACAATCTGCACTCACAATCTGCACTCTGAATCTGCACTCTGCACTCTGAATCTGCACTCACAATCTGCACTCACAATCTGCACTCACAATCTGCACTCACAATCTGCACTCACAATCTGCACTCACACTCTGCACTCACAATCTGCACTCACAATCTGCACTCACAATCTGCACTCTGAATCTGCACTCTGAATCTGCACTCTGAATCTGCACTCACACTCTGCACTCACACTCTGCACTCACACTCTGCACTCACAATCTGCACTCACAATCTGCACTCACAATCTGCACTCTGAATCTGCACTCTGAATCTGCACTCTGCACTCACAATCTGCACTCACAATCTGCACTCACAATCTGCACTCGCAATCTGCACTCGCAATTTGCACTCTGAATCTGCACTCTGCACTCACAATCTGCACTCACAATCTGCACTCACAATCTGCACTCACAATCTGCACTCTGAATCTGCACTCTGAATCTGCACTCTGAATCTGCACTCACAATCTGCACTCACAATCTGCACTCACAATCTGCACTCTGCACTCACAATCTGCACTCACAATCTGCACTCACAATCTGCACTCTGAATCTGCACTCTGAATCTGCACTCACAATCTGCACTCACAATCTGCACTCACAATCTGCACTCTGAATCTGCACTCACAATCTGCACTCACAATCTGCACTCACAATCTGCACTCACAATCTGCACTCACAATCTGCACTGTGAATCTGCACTCTGAATCTGCACTCTGAATCTGCACTCTGAATCTGCACTCTGATTCTGCACTCTGCACTCACAATCTGCACTCACAATCTGCACTCACAATCTGCACTCACAATCTGCACTCACAATCTGCACTCTCAATCTGCACTCACAATCTGCACTCTCAATCTGCACTCTCAATCTGCACTCTCAACCTGCACTCTCAATCTGCACTCTCCGCACTCTGAAACTGCACTCTGAAACTGCACTCTGAAACTGCACTCTGTAAGTGTGCTTACCCCTCTTCTAGTGCACTTCCTCAGAGGTAAGAAGCACTATATACATTCAGCTACAATACAATACACGCCTTTCGCAAAATTATTTTCTTCCTTTGGTTGTCTGACCTGGACTATATATATATAGATATATATATATATATACTACGTGTAGAAAACAAAAAAAAGCTTAACACAAAAAAGAGACAGGACGCTTTATTACAGTTTTATAAACATCAACTTTATCGACTGTTAACACCTCTCTTGGATCCGAAAAACCCAAACAGGAAATCACGATGATCATCACAAAATATGTAATTGCGCAGACAAAGCTTGAGAATACTTTCATCGTTAATAGCCCATAGCCAACAGCAAGATCTCAAATACTCTGTACCCAACAATACCTAGGGTACACTGCTAGATTGATTTAGTATGGCACTGGAAGGGGAGGTGTGTGTACGAGGCCTATCATACTGTCTTCATAAATGTAAAAAGCCTACCTGTTGTGCTGTTCGGTAACTTTGCCCTACGGCTCTGAGAATATTTGCTGAAAGAACAAGCGGGAGGCGGCTCGGGCGCAGCACGTCTTCCGGAGACGTGCGCGTCCACAGAGCTGAGTCGGCTCGTGAACAGGCCAGTAGCGGCTCGTGCACAGCTCTAGACTCCCTTGCCAGTGAACACGGCGACTATAGAACTCGCTGGCGGGAGCGCTTCGCGCTCCAACGCCAGCTCGACCTAAAAAGGGGTTTCAATCAAAGGGGAATTCATACGAGAAGGCAGGCTATTCTGGCCTGCTTTGACCCAGGGGACTCCATCTGAACTGCTGCTTTGTCAAATTTCTGCTAAAGGTCGAGCAAAGTCTGCACCACAACGCTGTTCGCCCAGCCCAACAGATCCAGACTGCAACATAAGGGACACGTTATAATTCAAGAATAGTATGACCCTCTATCAGACAACACTACAGGTGTCCCTGGCCACCATAAACCTCATTTCCCCTTTAAAAAACTGATATTTGTAAATATGTATGAATGTAGAGACTCCAATTATAAACCTGCTATCCTTTTTACTTGCGACATCGAGCTACGTATAAATTTAACAATCTATAGCACTGATGTGCCATGTCACTAATGCATTCAACTTCTCCTTTTCCCTTTTATAATGCGATACTTTTTAATTGTGAATGTAAAGACGCAATTTTAAACTTGTTAATGTTTACGTACAACATGGAATCATGTATATCCAGTAACTTTTTATTACAACGGTTTTATGTAATTTAGCAATTATTTAATAAACTTAAGCTTAAACATCGATTCTAAGGCAATTGGTTTTTGCAGTGTATCCATCTGCCTGTACTCGAGTAATTGCAGTGAACTGCATAATGGACTACTTTACAACTATGGTCCCCTCGCCTCCCTCATGCTTGCTGACTCCAGTGTGTCTCATTGTAATGTGCTACTGTCAATGCTTTTCTTTTTCACGTTTGTTACTTCCTTTGCTTGTCATTTTGTTGCATCCCAATTGATTGGCCTCTTTTTGTTGAGTTGTGGCATACTGTCAATATACTGGTGAATGGTCTTGAACTTCAGTCCAGGCAATGCGTGGCATTACTACTTGGTATGCTTGTGATTTTACCTATGCCTTTGTGAGTGTTATTTCTAGTAGTAATTGTTTTGAGTAAGCAAGTAAGCGCTGAGGCCTGAAGAATGTCTTAGGAGTGTTGGCAGTTCCCACATTGAGTTGCCTAACATCAAGACTGTCTAATTTTTATTCCATCTCATGCCTCTTCCTTCCACCTCTTCCACTTCGTGTCTCTTTAAACCACTCTTGCAGGTACCTTTTAATGTCAGTTTTCTCATTGTGCCACGGTTTTCCTTTCTTTCTTTCTTTCTTCTCCTCCTTCTTTATTCCTTTTCTGTTTGTCTGTCTCTTCCTTTGATGATAAAGTAAGTCCCAATCTCCCAAAATGAGTGTCAGTGCTCACCACCTACACAGGCTAACATTTTTTTATGCAAGTATTAAAATAAACGAACAAATGTGCATCTTCAGAAACCTGTGGATGATTTCAAGTTGACTTACATTGTCCTATTATAGTGTATAGTTACATTCATTTTTTTAAATGAGGAGAAGGAGCCCTATATATTGCTCAGAATGTTCATGTGTAAACTCTGTATGTGAGGCTTTATTATTCAAAATATTATGTGGTACTACACAAAATGTATGGATGCAAAGGACATAAAATTAGCAAATTCAGAATCTATTTCTATTTAATTTCCTTCATGTTTCGGCTTCCAGGATCAATTCCAGTTTCAAGCTTCCATAGATCAATTTGTGTATTTTTGGAAGAAAGGTAAGCACACGATTTATCTTTGTAGTTCATTATTGTTGTCATCTTGTCAATGGCCAATATCTACCAAGCTTTGTTTGGCCTGCCAGAGTAGTCAGTTTTCCAATAATTTGCTAAGCATAGGCTGATTGTTAATGGCATCTTGTGAAACATGCTGTGTTAGAATAGCTGTGGATTTCGACCTTTTCAGAGACCTAGTGCTCATTTTGTAGATAACCTCTGCCCTTTCGGTCAATATCTTCCATGCTTTGTTTATCCTATCAGATATCCCAGACACATAAGTACAGACTAATTGCCAGTGGCTTGCACTGAAACATCCTATATTATGAGCATTCATCTCATTTGTAGGCATGGTAAATAGTATCAACAATTCCCCCAATGGCAGGAACACTCCACCACACTCTTTGACCCAACCCAATCCTTCCCATGATACATTTGGACCCTAGGGTGGCTCCACGTCTAATGGTAGTTGATACCAACCCGCCCAATTAATTTGCAACACAGATCAGCCCTAACCCGTGAAATCCTGAATATTCTGCTGGTCATATGATAATATCTGTGATTACTTGTAACCACAGAGTTGTTATTAGAGGGAACACCAAAAGTAACTTTTAAGTCTACACCCATATAATTCCTCCTTTGCCTGCGTGTAGATTTACGAGTTTTAGTAATGCATGTATATTTCCAGTAGTATGTGTGGAAAGCTGCACCAGCCTCCCAGGCCCACTAATGAGCACGTCAACTGCCATTAACTATTTTCCTACTGTGGAGTTGTATGCACCCTTCACACTGGTGAAAGGCAGCCCTCTGTGCAAATGCATATTTTTTCATTATTTTGTTTTGTCTACACATGTTTTCCTTTGAGAAAACCCCTTCTATATACCCCCATGAAGACCGTGGTTTTCCCATTTTCCTTCGTTTGTTAGAGACAATCTCCACCCATTTCCACAGGAGGTTGGGAAAAGGTTGCTAAAGGGTGTGTAAATGTAAAGAAAATTGTCTGTCCGCTGGGGTCTAGTTTTAGGGCTCGGGCAGGGATTGGGTATTTTGAGCAAGGGCTGGGTGCCAGGGAGGGGTCACACTGGTGTTTAGTTTTAGGGCTCAGGGCAGGGGGTTCAGGTATTTTTAAAAAGGTCTGGGGTACTGGGGGGGAGGGGCGCCAGGGACCGATTTGAAGGCAAATGGCAGGGGTCAGGAAAAAGAAAACCTTTACCACGCGTATCCCTTTAAAATGCATGCCTTTGCAACGAAATTCGTCCTAAAGGCATGCATGGCAAAGGCATATCCATAAAGAAATGCTTGGTAAAGGCTATGCGTTGTACAGGCATTTGCGTTGTAATGCATGCTTGGTGAAGGCTTGCGTTGCCACAGAAGGCATTGTTCTGTCATAAAACCGTGCATCATAGGTGATGCCGGTGTAAGAAATCGCCTTGATGCAGAAAAAGTGGGTCAACTCCTCCAGTGGTTGGACATATAGGTGAAATATGATGGGAGAGAGAGCTAAACCCTGTGGGACCCCTCTGCCCTTCTCATGGCACTGGAAATTGTGCATTTAAAAAGGGCCTCTAAGAAAACATCTGGCCCATGAGGAAAGATGTAAACCAGTACAGAACAGTGCCAGAAAATCCGGCTGTGCGGAGGTGTCCAATAAAAATGTTTTAGTTAACTATGTCGAATAATGCAGAGAGATCAACAATAACAGACCTTTGGTCACCCTCAACTTTTATAACACAAAAGTTATCCAATGTGGACAAAAACACAGCATCCTTGCTGTGCACGGACAGATATCCTGCTTGATACCAGTCTTATAATTAGAAGTGTCAGTGAAACTGGAGAGCCATTTGGTCAAGGGTTTTCACACAGTCTTAGAGAAGGCAGTAAGTAGACTGAAGGGCCTGCCATTCTTTATATTAGCCATATTTTGGACAGGCAATATGGTTCAGTCGCCTTCCCAACTTGGTATTGGAAGCCTCCAAAATATTTTTCATAGCAACATGTAAAGGAATGGCCCCCACCTGACGAAAGGCTGGGTTTCTGGACAGACCTGTCCCACTGTACCATTTTAAGGTCTCGGCCTAGCGTACACTGCGCAGCAGTGTCGCGCAGCTGAGATTTTATGTTTACAGTACGGGGGCTTGAACCCGCCCCTCTTCTCCATTGGCTAGCTTCCTAAACGGAGGCTAGCCATTGGAGGAGAGGGGCATCACTCCGTTCAAGCCCCGTCTTTTTCGGATTCGGGGGCGTGTTTTTTGCAGTTTTTAACTCCGTGACATCACCCGTCACTTAACAGCAAAAAACCACGCCCCGAATGCGAAAATGGCGGCGGTTTTCTGACACCATTTCTGCCCGACCGCCGCCGGAAGAAGTCGAGAATATTTACAACAAGGGGTGGTGATGGAAGTCGAGAAGCTGCGGAGTCCTCCGGTGAGTGCTCGCTTTTTTCGATATATTCTACTGGTGGGGCTTCGTCGAACATTTCAAACTCTCGTCTGTAGGACGAGGATATTTGTCAGGCTGGCTATGCCCGTCTATATTTGCAGTGTGCTGGGTATTTAAGCGCTAACTGTTCTAGCCTTCACTTGCCGTCATTGCGGGCACTGTGCAGGTAAGCCTCCTGCTGCACTCCGACAAACGACGTAAATCACTCCAGAAGTGAGCCGCTCACGCCGCCTACTGACCCCATGAAGAAGTCTCACGAAATCGAAGGAAATTCTATGTTTAAAAATAATGCTGCTTAGTGTAAGAGGCTGCCCTCTAATTCTAAGATCTGATCTAGAATTATTTATCGAACCAACAACTCTTCAGTAGTCTAGCCTGCCGTCTCCCCTCATGTGCTTACGAAGACCGCTTTAAAATACTGCTCACCGAGTTTCAAGCAGTGACGCGCAGTTGTATTCGGCAAACGGTAGGTGTTGTTGGAAATATAATCTTTTTAGTATTGTTGTTCCTAAGAAAGTACACTACAAGCGATCAACTGGACAACTGGTCTTTGATTTCATTCAGGCATATGGAGGGGCTTCCACTCACAGCTGTAGATATATTTGAGAGTGTTTTTTGGTAGCATACTTGTTCTTCTTGCTTGCTGAATACACTTCCAAAAAAACACAAATATAGAATACATCCTCGAAGGTAAACACTTTGTAACTGCACGCACTGACAACAGGGGATACTTGCAATGGTACATGTCTCTTGAACAACTCATTGCACGCACCTCCCTCCCTCTCCCGCTCCTCAGGCCGGCCGCCATGTTACGCACTGGAGAGGGAGTGAAAGGAGGAGGGGCAGCGAGTGCACCACGCGTCCCTCTGGAGCTGGCGCTGAGTCTCTCCTGGTCGCGGCCCGCAGCTTGGATAACGCAGGTAAGGGGTTTGTACTTGCTCGTTGTGCTTGCTTTTTCTGCCCCCTGCCCCCCATTGTGCTTGCTCTCCTGCCCCCTCATTCGTGTGCTTGCTTTCCTGCCCCCTCGTTCGTTGTGCTTGCTCTCCTGCCCTCTGGCTGTGCTTCCTCTCCTGCCCCCTCGCTGTGCTTGCTCTCCTGCCCCTGGCTGTGCTTGCTCTCCTGCCCCCTGGCTGTGTTTGCTCTCCTGCCCCCTCGCTGTGCTTGCTCTCCTGCCCCGCTGGCTGTGCTTGCTCTCCTGCCCCCTGGCTGTGCTTGCTCTCCTGCCCCCTGGCTGTGCTTGCTCTCCTGCCCCCTGGCTGTGCTTGCTCTCCTGCCGCCTGGCTGTGCTTGCTCTCCTGCCCCCTGGCCGTGCTTGCTCTCCTGCCCCCTGGCCATGCTTGCTCTCCTGCCCCCTGGCTGTGCTTGCTCTCCTGCCCCCTGGCTGTGCTTGTTCTCCTACCCCCTCGCTGTGCTTGCTCTCCTGCCCCCTCGTTCGTTGTGCTTGCTCTCCTACCCCCTGGCTGTGCTTGCTCTCCTGCCCCCTCGCTGTGCTTGCTCTCCTGCCCCTTGGCTGTACTTGCTCTCCTGCCCCCTGGCTGTGCTTGTTCTCCTACCCCCTCGCTGTGCTTGCTCTCCTGCCCCCTCGTTCGTTGTGCTTGCTCTCCTACCCCCTGGCTGTGCTTGCTCTCCTGCCCCCTCGCTGTGCTTGCTCTCCTGCCCCCTGGCTGTACTTGCTCTCCTGCCCCCTGGCTGTGCTTGCTCTCCTGCCCCCTGGATGTGCTTGCTTTCCTGCCCTCTCGTTGTGAGCATTTTTTCTGGCCTCTGTTCCCTCATTGTGAGCATTTTTTCTGGCCTCTGTTCCCTGTGTGTGGCTGTGTGTGTGTGTGTGGCTCTGTGTGTGTGTGGCACTGTGTGTGTGTGTGTGTGGCTCTGTGTGTGGGGGGCTCTGTGTGGGGCTCTGTGTGTGTGGGTGGCTCTGTGTGTGTGTGTGTGGCTCTGTATGTGTGTGTGGGTGGCTTTGTGTGGGTCGCTCTGTGTGCAATAGGTCTCGCATTTGCGAGCGATTAAGCTATTGGCATTGTAAATGACAATGCCATTTATTTATGTTTTAAAAACAAAAACATAAATAAAAATAATGTCATGAGCAATGCCAATAGCTCTAACTTTAACAATGCCGAGACCATTGCATTGTAAATGCTTGTTCTCCTACTGGGATACAGACCTTCCAGACTTAAAAATAATTTCACTGTGTTAGAGGAGGAGGAGGGGGAGGAGGGGCTTGGGGTCTGGAGAAGGGGTGGGGATTTGGGCATATTACTGCCCTTCAGTCCCAGCCCGTGGAGGGAGTTCCGTGAGGCAGAGAGGTGGGGCGGGGAGGGGCAGGGTGGGGGGTGAGTGGGCGGGTTTTAGAGCCCGGAGCGGCTTGACTAGATTCTCCTACTCTCCCCGTAACATTTATAAAAGATTCTGGATTGCCGCAGATGTTCCAGGGAGGTATAAAACCCACTGATGGACACCAGACGTCTTAGTCTCTCTGCACAAGCTGGAAACACACTCTGTGTAGGAGTCTGCAGCTTACATTGCCTTTCACCATGTGATAGTGGTTCTCCACTGAGAGGCCACGTGAAGAGATTTGTTTGTGTGTAACACTGCTGGTATTGTTTGGGTTGGAATGTCTGGGAGTAATTTAAACATTGTAAGGTTCGTCGGAGCCGGAGAGAACTTCCTTTCTGCAGGGCACGTAGGTGCCCCTTAGTTGAAAAGGCCTAATTATTATAGCAATGAGCAGCTTTTGGTTATGGTCTCTTTCTTGAGTGACATAGAAAGACAACACTGCGAGTAACGTGTTAGGTGTCTGCAAGCCTCGTTGCAGAAACATGACCATGCAGATACTTAACCAGCAAGTACCAATAGAAGGTTGCAGAGACCTCCTTTTGTAGTATGACAGTACCACATGCTCCAAGGGGTCATTTAAGGAGAGAAACAAGAAGCAACTTGTGCCTGCCAGCATATGTTTCATTTGCTGCATGTCCCACCGGACAATTAGTTCCAAAGGTGTCCTTGCGTAGTACCAGCACCAATGAACGCCAGACATGTATGCCGGGGACTTATCCAAGGCAGAGGTACCAGGTACCTGCAATCACAGCCCCTGCTTGCTACTCTGCAATCCAGACAATTCTCTACTTTCTCTTGTCCAAGGGCTGGCCATCCTTGCTTGCCATTCCTGCTAATGTAGATTAATACCAACACCCCTGTCTACAGGAGCATTATCAACACTATGCATGTACTTCTGCCTTGCCTAAATCCCTGAAAAACAATGTTGTCTACATCACAGCAAGGTCGATTGTTGTTTTTATGTGGGAGACCCTCACTCTGAAGGGTGAGCAATTCCGAATTCGCCCATTGAGAACTTCAAGTATACTGGAGCTCCGGGCTTCCTTCATCGGACGCGGCATCTACTCAAAGTAGACGATATGTTTGAGTGAAAGCATGATCGTTAGTATGGAACCAAATGCAAGGATTTGGGTTGAACACACAAATTCCTGGCTGTTATTCCCATTTTGGGATACTTTGGCATATTGGGCTGGTATTCCCAAATTCCGAAAGTACTGATGGCCAATTAAAAGATGATCAAAGTGGGAAGAAGGGCAGGTTAGTTATCCAAACCTCCGTTTTGCGTGAATTGTACTTGAGTGAGTTGACCAACATTTGCTATCTCACTATTACATGCAGTACATAAAATGATAGACTTGATTCGTGGGAGATTTAACTAACCCTTTGCGGGAGATACTGAACAACAACTGAGCTTCACAAGAGCACACATGAAATATGACTCTAAGAGTGTGAAAAGGATATGTCAGTGGTTAGAAATAGTTATCAAACAATAGGGGAAAACAATTTGATCCTGCAGTACCAGTGAAAAGGAGGCAAATGGGTGTAATGCAACCACATGTGTACAAACAACGAGAAAAGAGGAGACCCAGTCTAATGCCAGGCCACAAATTTGAAATTCATGAAGCTTCTTGGTTAGATGAGCTTGTCAGCTGTTTTTGAAGTTTCCAATAGTAGCTGACAATTGTAAAAGAAGCCGGCCTCTGCCTTTGCCTCCACCCACCTTCCAAGGAAGATCATTGACAGACATACTTTATGCGTTTTCTCCAGGTCTAAAACCTGTCTGAAAATGTCCAATAAGGCCATTATTTCCAATCGAGCCTACCAGTATTACTATTTCAAGGATCTAAGAGTAAGGAAAGGCTGAAAGTCAAATCATGAAAGTCAATAACCATACAAACACCACCCTTTCACCTTGTACGGTCCAGCCATAATACGTTGAGACCTTACGGTTATCGTAACCTGCAACCGATCTGCACGTCCCTACAGTCCCTTTTGGTTGTAGGTTAACGGGTGATGTTTGTATGGTTATTGCCGAACAATGACCCCTTTAAGCAGTGCGTGGCAATACTAGTAGAGTCCTCGTAGACTAGTAAAGGAGGACGGTTTCCAGAAAAATTTGAAGGTGACAGCTCGCAATTGAGCAGGAACGCCATAATAAGGGTCTGTTTACAGTTGCTAACAACGGACAGTTGGTGTGATTAAGAGATCCAATTACATAATACAGGACTTGAACGTATGAATTTTATCGATAGAGGAGGCGAATGAATCAATTGGTTAAATGATTGCCCGCACCTAGTTTTGGAATTTATTCAACTATCGGGGCTAAATTGACAGATATCAGGCCTGTGCCCGTTCCTCTTGGGATATTTGGAACTGACTCGGGAGTGCATGTTGGCAGATTGGTGATTCCGGCACTTACACCATTATGTAGGACCATATTTGGTCCAGTTACAGTCCATGTTCTTGATTTAAACATCCATGCCTTGAAAAAGTCTTTGAAAGAGACGAAACACGTGTCAGCAAATCGTGTGTTGGGAGTTTTTACACTTTTGTAATTTGAAGAAAGACTGCTGAACAGCTAGAAGATTGATCTTTCTGGATTTCTGTTCTAATCACTATTGTTGAATTGTCTCGATCTGTAGTAGAGGGTTATTTATACCCTAAGGTGTGATATACGTAACCAAGACTGAATAAGGACAAGTGGTGTGCTGTAAAAGCCCTAGTTTTCCTGTGTTTAAATTGGTTGCACATTTAGTTGTGCCGACAACACCGTTAGGTAGTAGGTGTTTGGAGCTAACTTAGCACCTGTGTACAGCCATAGAGCAGGATACTTGTATTTTTCACGCTTATTTATTGTTAGATTACTGTTTGCTTAGCGAATGTGCGGACGCTTCCCTATAAGGGAACACTACTACCTGTATATTTTTTATGTAATATGTATTGTAAGCACTATAAGGTTTAGTACCAGAAAAGACATGAAAAGAAGCCCCTGCGTTCCGGTAGTCTCATCAAGGCAAGAAATGGCCACAGCATTGAAAAAAGTCTCTGGGTTGATGGTGACAGAGCCGGAGTGTGAATACGGCTAAAGCCTGGACAACGACCTTCAGCACTACATACTTTGAAGACCATGGGGCATATTTACAAGGGGATATCGTCACCAGAATGTTACTTTTAGTGAGTTTCTGGTGGTGATATCCCCTTCTCCTTATTTGTAAATAAGACCCCCTTTCACGCTACACTTAGCGCGAAAGGGGCATGCAATGGGTGTTGTAGTGGGTGTTCCGCTGCAACACCCATTGTTTTTGACCTTGCCCTATATTTACAAGGCTGGGGCAGTGCTAAGAACTAAGACAAGGGAATACTTGGTCTTAGAATGGCGATACGAGGAGAAGCTATTAATTTGTCCCTCGATTTTTACTCTTTCCATGTGTGCCGCATTCTGCAGCACACATAGAGAGAACAAATCGCCTTTCGAGATTGTATATGTGCAGGAAGGTGTCCCTTCCTGCACATAAACAATCGCCCCTGAAACCCAAGGACCCTTGCAATATGGCGCAAAGTATCCTGCGCTGGCCCTAGGCAGCTTCATTAGCGCTAATGGAAAAACACGGGTGCGCCGTATTTTTTAAATACGGTGCACACTGCATTTTAATGATTTTTGAGTGCAGCGTTACCAATTTTGGCATAACACCACACTCTGACATTTTGTTGTAAATATTCCCCTAAGTGTAAAATGATAAAATGATTTAAAATGTAAAACGCATAATGATGTAATTATGATTAACTATTGGTACTAATTCTCAGAAATCTATTAATCTCATTAACAGATAGCAAATACTTCAGACATTCTTGTAGCATATCGCAACACTTCATTTTTCAGCACTAACATTTTAACAAGCATTGGCAAAGACAATAGGTGTTGCCTATCTGAGATTTATTGGCTTTGCTAGTGTTTTTTAGCTATGTTGCAAAAGGTCCAAAGTAATGTAAAAAAGCCGTATGACACAGTCAGCTTTGTTTGCGTTACAGCACTTTTTATTCCGACATATGCTGCATTTAAGTTTAGTAGTAAAATATAGCAATAATCTGAGTTCAGTGGTATACTATAGTTTTTGACCCATGTGCCACTGCACCTACTGCGCCATTCAAATCATGGCACTAGTGCCTGCAAGGTAACTGCACTTGTGACTGCTTGTTTAGTAGTAAAATATAGCGATAATCGCTGTTCAGTGGGTTTCCTAGATCTTTTGGCTCCTGTTCCACTGAACCTGCTGCAGCTTTCAAATCATGACCCTACTGCCAGCAAGGAAACTGCCCTTGTGACTACTTGTTTAGCAGTAATAAACCTGCTGTACCATTTGAATCATGACCCTAGCGCCTGCAAGGACAAATGAGGAAACTGTTTATATCGAGTAATATATGTGTTCTGAAAAACACAAAGTTGCAGACGGAATTCATGATTATTGTGTAACTAAACATAAACACAAAAGCTGTCATAAAAAGTGCCTTTTAATGTATCCAACCCTCCAAAAAGAGTTGCAACAGATGTTATAAATAAAACATATGCTTTACATATCAAAGTGAAAATCAAGCATTGTGAAATTGTGTTACAATGTGGCTGGCTCTTATCCAGTGCTTGACGGTGAATGGGCCATAAACAGTGTAAATTGCCCAAGATCACCATATGTTAGGCTGACGCTGAGAATGAAATGAGGTTTTCTACTTTGTTCCTAAAAAAGAAGTTTCACAAATTAAATAGACTCACCAAAGAAGGGGAATTTTGCCAATAACAAGCAATTTTTTGTGCAGCTGAGGAACAAGATTCTTTTTGAGTTGGCTATGTCTAAAATTATTTTTTATTTTAAAAAGGGCACAAGCAGGCTCCATGGAGAAAGCATGCTTCATTTGTCTTTCCTACAGATGCTCTGACTGTGAAGTCAACTGATCGCAGGGCTCGAGACGGGGTACCACGCGGGTGGACGGTGTCCTCCCACTTATTTTACCGGGGGGACACTGTCCCCCCTGCCAAACAGCTGGACAGAGAAATAAATGCTTTTTTGTTCTTAAATAAAGAAGACGATTTTCCCAGGAAAACGACTTTACTTTCCACTTGACTGTTCGGATTCCCTCTTTGAACATATTTAGCAGGACATAGGCAGGTTGCAGAAGCGCCACGAGGGAGGCTGCGTGCGGTTCAAACAAGACCATCCGAAGCAAATATTTTTCTGAACTCTGAGGGGGAAAAGAGAGCGTTAGAGGGAAGGGAGCTGTTTGTAAACAGACACTGACACGCTGATGACACACTCGGCTCAGATAACCGGGGCTTATCAGGGTTCATTGGCTGCGACAGTAGTATTTATAATGACTAATACGCGTATGAGTGGTTAATTTCCTGTAAGTCAATGTACCTTACTCCAGGCGGTGGTGGTTCAACAACAAACCCCAACCCTGGGAATAAAGGACAGTCTAATTATTTTAGATGTTTGTATTGTGAGCACATGGTTTAAAGCTTTAATTGAATTTCAGGCCGCTGCTCGCTTTGCAAAAGGTGCAGAGTACATCCTGCGTGTGTGGTGGAAGTAACATATCCGGAAGTGTCAATCAACATTGTGTGTGGTTTTGAACTCCTCCTTGACGTACCATTTGGACTCAGGGCTGTTTGAGGGAACCTGTATTTGTGGCACTAATGGGCACTTTTTCCTGATTAAAAAATCCAAGCCCGATGGTGCAAGCCACCTTTTGTGGCATCACTTCCGGTCGTGACGTCACTTCCGGTGACAGCGTCCCCCCACTTATTTTTTTACTTGTGCCCTGACTGAAAGCAAAATAAACACCAGGCTCCCACGAAACATCTTGACATTTGACCTTGATCTTTCAATGGCCTGCAAATGTGAGGAGATAAGAGCAACATTTGAAGGCCTGGTTATTACAGAAAACGCGTTAGTGGAAGAATACTGTAAACACGGCTTGCGCATGGGGAGGTACAAACTCAAGCTGCACAGCCTAAAGCAAATAAAGCCAGCAAATGGAAAGGCAGAAACCATGAAGTACAAACTACAAACACAAAAGCAAGACACGGGCGGAATGCATTGCCAGGTCAACTTTCTTAAAGTCCCCAAGATGTCTTTTGCATAGCCAGACAGCTGTGCTGTCTGGTAGGTGGCGACCTAAAAAAGAAAGTAGACTCATTTATCTGAAAGTTATTTACAAAGTTTTGAAAATCAAAACTGTGGCTAAGAAGCAACATGAATTACCAAAGGGTTCCCCTTATAAGACTTTAAAAACACCTCTTGCATCCAGTCTCACACACCCACCCAAGTTTGCTACCACGGGACCTTATGAAAGAACACATACAAAATATGTTCAAATCATTTAATAAAACCATAATTTATAAAAATGGAAAAAATCAACAAAATATCATCACAATGCATCACATGTACATAAAAATGAACAACGATACATATAAACAGAGACACTGCATCCAGGAATAGTCAAAAACCCACAGGGAGGCAAATTAGCTCCAATAAATTATTACAAAAAGTTCTGTCATTGGATATCATGAGTATGTTCAATGACATATTATACTACTTGTCCAAGCATTGTGATTTGTGTTAATAAAATCCACTGTAAAAATTCACTGAAACGTTTCAGTGGTCTTAGTTGATATATACCATCTTCTGCAGGACCAATTTTTTAATTCACTCCTCCCAAATGAATATCTATAAAAATGTGAATACAACATTTAAATATACATCAATACAGAAATTCATAACCAATACAAAGAGACAAAAAGACACCCTTTACATTTTTTAATAAAAAATACATATGTGCACACCTAATGTCCCATGGCATAAAACTATGGCCGTGACACCAATTTTCCCACTAATACATCATCACAACCTTGACCAATAAGTATTATGTTGAAACATTTCCCATGCATTCTTCCGCGTCCCAACTAAACCTTCATGCAACCAAATCTGTCACCACAAATGATCAAATCATACCTTTTAGAACAAAACCGATCACACATAGCCATAGTGGCAGACAGGACAACAATGTCTCAACCTCCTAAAAGAAATGTTTTTTTATACCTAAAGCAACAGGAAAACCAAACATACCTTTTAGTGTGATAAGCCACATATGTTGTTGGCCCACTACTAAGCCAAATCTAATCATCACGGGGGTACAAACCTCAAAACAGTCTCCGGATACGAAGTGTTCGTAGTTATGGATCAAACTTTGAGCTGTTGGGACTTGAAGAATGTTCCCATCATAGATAGATAAAAAGATTGTCTTGAACCATAAAAGAGGAACTTATGAACGTCAAGTAAAGGAATTGTGGGTTTCAGTAGATAAATAATCCTCACCCTAAATGGCTAGCCCGCCTCAATTCGTCACATGGCACCCACTCAGGGTCCAATCTCTTAAATAACTAATTCATAATTGGTCTTACCATAGAGGAGGACAAAAATGCCTTCTCCTTGACAATGAATATCCACACCAAATGGCAGGGCAGGTGGGTCTCTCAACTCCTTTCCACTAGGAATTTGTAAAAGCTCTACATTGGAAAAATAAGGAAAAACTCAATCTGCCATACTGTAACGAGTCCTACTCTATGTCAGCACCAGTGAATGCACCTATAGTAAACTGGTTGATTCCTGTTTTTTTACCCATATATTTGTGTATATTGGCATCACATCACTCTCCGTACTGATCCCATATTGAATATACTGACCATAGCCTCACTGGTAAATGTGGCCCCATAATACATGCACAGGTACAAAATAACTGTGCAGCATCAAGCACTTCCAGGCCCCCTATATATCATCAGAGTGTCTTGATATTTTACTGCACACAAGTGTTTATTTGTTATAAAGGAAAACCCTTTGGTAATTCGTGGTTGATTCAACCCTCTCCCCTTACCTTGTGATGGGGTTTCTCTCTTTGCTTTGAAGTAAGTAGCAACGTGAGGCAGAGGAAGACCTCCAAAAAGGACAGATGGTTTTTGGCGGTAAACTTAAGTCATATAATATAATACAATAAGGTGAACCCGTCTGCGAAGTCTCTATTAACACCAGTGAGTAGCCCAACAATTGCCTAATAATGAGATTGAGTGGCTACAAAAGAAAGTGCATGTGTACAGTGGGGTATCATGAGATATGTAGAGACTTATAAACTAGTATTGCGGGAAACTATTTCGAGTTGGAGAAATGTGATTATTCACACCCCATAATAACCATAACATGCGTCATAATAAAAAGAAATGTATCCACGTGATGGATTTTAGAAAAGTGTGCACTGTGTGACTAATTTATGATCCTCCTGTCAACTACCAACGCTGACTATTTTTTTTAAAACTGTAAGAACACATCCCCCTCAGTAATATCAGCATGCAGAGAATACAGAAGTGTTGGCAAACTGAGCCGAACAAAGCCCTAAAGGGGCAATGAGTCAGGATTTGACACTTAAGAGCATATTCTGAAAAATTACATTTTACCATGGAAAACTTGTAATAGGAAACAACAGGGAAATTTGAAAAAAAACAGTTGCAGGGAAGCGAATATTCTAAAACAAATTACAGTTCTTACCAGAACGCAACAGCGGGCCATCCGGAATCAATAGAGATTAAATTAATGAAATCACTTATAAAAGCAAGAACAGTCAAAGGACATTGAAGTGAATGTATAAAAATCAAACGCGCTGCATAATGTTTTTGCAATGTGACATGCTCAGCAATGAGGAGGGACTGACGGGCTTTTTACCGAGGTCCAGCAAAGATGCCCCTTACAAATATGTTCAAAAAAGGACTTGCTGTTCCTCAACACAGTGATGCCTAGAAAATAAACTGATGGTAGACCCACCACTACTATGGATTATGATATGGCAGTCTGGCACTGTTATGGGTAGAAGGATCAAGAGGGATCCCGCTCTGTCGGAACTAGGGTCCTCACACTCCCAGCAAGCTAGGTGTCATGCTTCATCATTTGGACCTGCTCCTCGTTGGGTTGGCGCTGCAATACCCAACTGGCTCACATAAAGGGGCTCTTTGTCAGAGATCTTCTGTTCCTTGCCGTATGATGAAATGGGGGTGTGTGGCCCATGAAGTGTTGATACAGTGAAGTGTGTGATTTAAAACAAGTAGGATAATCCAAATAATATTTTTATTCAGGCTGGTTATCCCCTTGACTAAACACGTGTGGAGGGGCAGCTTTTCTGGCTACTAGGTTCAGTACAAGCTATGCTCATCTCCTAAGGTCAACATGTTTCTTGCCTCATGGTTCTAATAATCCGTGGCAATTCTTCAGGACCTACTCTATGTGAAGTGAATCTATCTACACTCAGTGGTGGGGGCTAGTAGCTACCTACTACATGTAGTCACTATGATAGAGGTATTCAACAGTGCTGGTCAAAGATCTAGAGAGAGGGATACATAACAGTATGCAAGTGAACACCCTCAATAAATACATGGCGTACTAAATGCAATGAGATCCTCATGGTATCCTCCATTAATTCTATCAAATCAGGAAATGAACTAGGCATAAAAAAACAAATAGTTAGGAGTGTAAAGCTACATTTAAAAACATAGATGGAACCTAGTCCAGCTTTATGAGGAAGACTAACCTACCCCATGGAAGGGGTGACAGTTGTTGTAATACAAAAAACCGAACGGTGATGAAGCTAGTGAGGATTAAAGGCCCAGTGTCATATGTCAGTATATTAAGTTGGAAAAAATAGGGTGTCATCTTACAAATGTTCACCTCCCATAGTAGGGGATATTGCCTCAATCGGTGTGAGGTGATACTATAGGACCCCTGGTGGTGTGGTGTCCTGAGGGAGAGAAAGTTGAAGGCAGGCAGGTGAGTCCTCAGCATGTGGAGCATAGGATAGTGGCCACGCGCCTGCTGACGCCGGCCAGGATATTGGGGCAAGCGAGTGTCCAATCACAGAAACAACCAGTCTGCCATGTATTCTGAGCCGCCCAAAGAACACCCCTGTGGCAGCCCTGAGGTTAGTGCCATGGCAGACAGGCGGCATGTGCCCCCTCAAGTAAAAAACACTTGAGGGAGTCTTGTTGTTTTCTGCGCAGAGACACATCCCCCACGGAGTACCTCCCCCAGCGGTGTGTCATTGGCGACCACAGACGTGTTCAAGTATGCGGCCAGCACAGCACCCGACCCGGGCCGAGGTGCTATCAGTGCAACGATAGAGTGATGCGAGTGACCCGGGGTGGCTCCCTCGCTCTCACTCCCTCTGCCTAACTGCACATCTCCCCGCCCGCACGGCGACAATGGAGTAGGCAATTAAATACTGTCGGGAAAAGCACTGCAAGTGTCAGTGCACTCAAATAGTCCCCCCACCCTGCCAGCAGTCAGGGGCGGGAACAGGCCTCCAAACCTGACTGCTAGCGTACTCACCATTCCGTTGTTAGAGGATCAGCTGGCTCACCTACCCTCCACGCCGGCACCGATCGGTACTCAGAGCCTCCCGTGTGAGCTCAAATACCGTCCGTGTCACTGCACTGGAGGGTGGGAGGAGTCAAATCTGCATCGTCACCAATGCTGCTCAGTGCAGTCTAGGTTAGAGTAGTGGCAAGCCTGTCGGCCGTCTTAGGGGAGGCTTAATTCACCCGTGTGGGCTAAGTTGGTGTTTGAATTGCAGACAGGGTGATAAATCATCTTGCATCGTTGGCGGTGATGTGGTCCCCGCCGTAATGGTTAATAGACAGTCGGGAAAACCAATTACTAATTGTTAAAGCAGAGTCATATATATATATAGTCTGTAAAGGGAAGTTGTCCACCTGCATTATACCCAAGCTGCCCTTTAAAATCAAAGCCAGATAATAGGGGAGTGCGGCAGCCATCTCAGCAAGGCCATCTCAGGAAGGCTAAAATCGCCCCGGTCGGCGTCTAGGGGTGTCATAAAGGTCGAAAGGATAAAAGATCATCATGCGTAGTGGCGGTGTTGTGATCCACGCCATACTGGTGTCAGTGTGGAAGTCAATGATAAATTGTTGTTACAATAAGGCCAGTCTGTGTGGGGAAGTTATGGCAAGTGTATACACCTTCAAGTAGCACTGGAGATACATACGGTTGAAGATGTGTTCATCTGGTATCCAGCAATGCCCATGGAATTCCATCATTCAGGCCCGTCACCGATGTGGATAGGCGATGTATCCACCGTTGTTCTATCCTGAATAGTGCCTGCTGGGTGATCCTAGGATGGGACTCTAATACTAACCATTGTAGTGAGTCTGGCCTGTGTCCCTGCTCTTGGTAATGTGTATACATCCTGGTGCTAACCCTCTGGCATCTGATATTACTCTTATGTTCAATGATGCGGGTCCTGACTGGTCTCATGGTCATACCCACATACCTCTTCCCAAATGGACAAAATATAAGGTAAATACATTTGCATATATTGCAATTCGTGTGGCTCCTCATTGTCCAGGTGAATGTGTTGGATAATGTCAAAGTTTTCACCACCTTGGTCTGATCAAAGACTACACATGTGCCGCATGGGTAATGGCCAGTGACTAGGGGGAGGTCCCAGAGTCTCCTCTGTGTGTTGTTAATACCTGTTGTGGGGGGTCTAGTGTGTATGATAACATCCTTCAAGTTTCTCGTCCTCTTGAAGGCAAACCTGGGTGTTGTGAAATCTATCCCACCAGTGTTAAGGATACTCCAGTGTTTCTTGAAGATGCCCTTGATCTGCGTGGAATCAGGTGTGAATGATGTGATGCAAGTCAGGTTTTCAACTGGGTCTCCCTGTACTGTATGCAACAGCGCATCCCTGGGATTATTCAGTGCTCTCTTCGAGGAGTCCCTTACCAGTCGTTCAGGAAAACCTCTTTCTTTAAGGTTCTGTTCTAGCACTTTGGCCTCAATATTGTAGTCTGTGGTAGAACTGCAATTCCGCCTAATGCGGAGCAACTGTCTAAATGGGAGGTTATCTTAGAGAGCCCTTGGGTGGTGACTGTGGTACAGTAATAAACTGTTTCTGTCGGTGGGTTTCCTGTACATATGAGTACCTAGACCTGTGTGTGTCAGTTCCAAATTTAGGTCAAGAAAGGGTAGGCTGGTCTCTGAGATGGTATGCATGAATCTCAGAAACTGGTTCTGTGTGTTGATCCATGTGCAGAACTCATTACAGGTCGTACAGTCGCCTTTCCAAAAGATTAAAATATCAGTAAACCTCTTCCACAAGGTTTGGTTATTGATGTAGGGGTTGTTGGCACTCCTAATGACCGTCTCCTCAAAGGTAGCCATGTAGATACAGGACACACTTGCTCCCCATGGAGGTACCCTGTGACTAAAGGAACAATTGTTTTTTATATTCAAAATAGTTCTCGGTCAAAGCTAAAGTAGCACACCCCATGAAAAGGAGATAGGGGTGGGTGAGCTCCAGTCTTCTTTCCTGAGCCATGACTCTGTAGCAGTCAGAGTTTCTTGCTGGGGGATATTAGTGTATAATGCTTCAACATCAAGGGTGACCAGGAGGTTGATTTCAGTGGTATCCTGTATTTCACCTATGATGCGTAATATATCACTAGTGTCCCGCACATATGAGGGGTTCTTTTTCACTATGGGCTGAAGAAAATGGTCACAAAACCTCGAGAGAGGCTCCAGGAGTGACCCTATTCCTGAGACTATTGGTCTCCCTGGTACCGGAGAGATGCCCTTGTGAATTTTGGGGAGTGTGTAAAAATAGGGCACCTTTGGGTCCCTTGCCACCAGGAAGTCGGCCTCTTTTTTCGACAGCCACCCACTAGCCTCTGCTTCAACAACCATACCACTGATCTCAGATTTGAGTCTGGTAGTGGGGTTTAGGGTGATAGGGGTGCAAGAGCTGGTATTGTTCAGCTGGCGCCTGCATTCACGGTCATAATCCACAGTGGATTGTATCACTTTAGCGCCCCCTTTCTCAGCTTGTTTGATAGTTATGTTGCTGTTAGAAATGGGATTTCTGGTTGGCCAAGGCTTGCACCAAAGCCAGGCAGAAACCACCACTCTAGTCAGGGCAAGGGAGTTACACGCCAAAGATAACCCCTGCTCACCCCCTTGGTAGCTTGGCACGAGCAGTCAGGCTTATCCCGTACGCAATATGTAAAGCGTTTGCGCAACACACACACAGCAGCGACACACTAGGCACACCACAAAAAGGGAACTCCACACAAGGTTATATGTAAAAATAGCCTTTGTATTACCATAAACACATTAGATCATAATCACACAGATACACTGTGCCAACTGGCACTGGGCAATATTTACAGGGGATCGTATACACATGACAGGGCCACGTGGGCCACTGTCAGAATCAGCACTTAGTAGAAATAGCACTTAGTAGAACATAGAATAATTGTAACACCAAATAACAAGTGTAGAACACAACCAGTAATCACTGGTAAAAGGTAGGTACACACTACGCAATACTAATCTCCATAAACTGACTAGCATAAACTAGACTAGGCAAAACAACCTCCTAATCATGTAAACACATTTAGAGGTATCACAGGCATAAAGGCATTGCACATTACGCATAAGACACAGTAAGCAATTATCAGCATAAACACCAATCACCAATTACTTTGCACAGAATCACAGAAAATACTGACCCCAGGGCAACTGGCCTCTCAAAGGGCACCAAGGCCCTATGTCCAAAAGTCAGAGCTGGCAGAGCACACAGCGAAAGCAACAAGGGAAAAGAGCAGCCTAAACGTGCCAGCTGCCCACTAATTGCTGGGCAGCTGTGAAGGCCAAGGTTGGGGCAAAGGAGTGTGTCTCACTCCTAGACTGAAAAGACCTGTCCCCCTAGAATGAAATACCTAAACGGTGCAGCTGCCCCCTACTTGCTGGGCAGCTGTGAAGGAAGAATTGTGGCATGGGCCCTCACTGGCCCTTAGGACAAAAATGCGCCAAACGTTGGAGCCACACATTGCTCTGAAAGAAAACATGTCTTGGAGCACTCAGGCTCCTGAACTGATTAGGCGCCCCCAGGGAGAGAACTGGCCTGGGCCTCAAGTACTGTGGGCCTTCTAGGAACACTGTGCCCCCAACAGAGCCACGCAAGGCTCTACAAATAAACAAATGTGCCCCAACGTTGGAGCCACGGGCGCTCTAAAATGAAATATGCCCCAAAAAGAGAAAGAAGGACTTGCCACAACGCTGGAGCAGATGCGGGGGGAAATCCGGGGCCCCTCTGGGCTCTCTAAATAGCAATGTGCCCCCTCTGGTGGAGCCACGCACCGGCTCTACAAACAAATAGCTGTGCCCCGTGTTGGAGTCCTGATCTGGGACTCAGGAGTAACCCAGAAACTGTCCACGCGTCGCAGCTGCCCGCCACTGCGGTGCAGCTGAGAACAAACAGAATGTCAGCCCCCAACAATGCCAGATCGGAGCCCCACTCACTGGGACTCCTGTGCTCTCGCCGGACCTCACTGCGGGGTCACACCAAGGCAGGGTAGGCTCCTCGGACCTCACTGGGGCGGCAACTTGCTCTTTCTCGCCCTGCCCGGGACACTTCTCCAGTCTCCCTGGCAGGAGCTGGGGACAGCCGCAAGCGAGCATGCACGGCTCCACTTCCACTGCGGCAGCGGGACTCTCCTTGGGCATGGTCCAGTGCGGGGTTGGGCTCCCGCCTGGACTCTTCTTTTGGACAGACCTTCCCTTTGGCACTGGAGCGTGGGGTGGGCTCCCGTCAGCATCTGGCTTTCCTCTTTGGATTCCGTGGGCGCAGGGCTTCCCTTGGGACTTCCGGATTCTCCCGGGTCGCGGCGGTGATCCGCTGCATGCAATACAGGGTAGGCTCCCGTTAATTACATACACGATCCCTGGTGGGGTGGGCACCCGCTAAGGGCATGAAAGCTGGTACTAGGTCCCTGGCGGGGTGGGTACCCCGCCGAAATCGGCAGTTGGATGGCAGGGGAATCTCCACGCCGGGGATCCCCTGCTGCAGATGATCGCAGCTCTGCGCTGCAGCCCATGAGGACGTCGCTCCTCAGGACAAATAAAGCGCTCTTCAGCAATTAAAAATAAAGCGCTCACAGGATGAAAAAGAAAGCGCTCCCAGGCGCTACAGTCCCAAAGTCCAGGGAAAGTCCTGTAGCAGGCAGGGGGGCAAAGGCTGGGCCCAGGGGCCAGCTCACAGGGCCCTCCAGCAGGGAGGCAGTCCCGAGTGGCGGTACCTCCTGGCACCCAGCACAGCAGCAGGCCCCCCTCAAGATAGGATCAGTGAGAACATTTTACTCAACTGTCTCAACTGTAGGGCAGAGGGAGAATCAGTTACAACTGGTTCTTGAGCACTTTGTTTTGCTCAGCCCCTCTCCCCATTTACAGGACAGGCTAGGGACATCCGACGTACCACAGGGGGCGGAGCCAGCATTGTGGAGGGAAGGCCCAGCCCTATTCATGTCCCAGGTGCACTCCTCCCTCCCATCAACATGCAGATCTCTCCATTCACCACCGGGGCAGACCCATCCTGACTCCTGGAGCCAGGCACACCAGCCAGCTCCAGTGGCACTTCTACACTAGACTCTATAGAAAAAGAGAGGAACCCCTTAAGAAAGTCAGGGGAAATAGGGTGCTAAACCAAAGAAAAAACACAATTCCCGAAACTTTTGAATAGAAATAGCTATACAGTAGACAAACTAATAAAATAGTAATTTCAAATTAGAATATTCATTTATATTTATTCAAAAAAGTTAAAAATGAAAGATACATATCTTTCTAGATAAAACAAGAAAACAATTCATTAAAAATACATAAAAACCAATTCAAATTAATGTAACAGATTATAACAATTCATAAGTGTTGTAATTTATACATGCGAAAGCTCTACCACACTAGTTGTTCTATTTCTTCTCATGGCCCGCATAAAAAGAGACAGTTTAGTAGTTTGACCTAACCTAAATACTTGTACACATTCTGGAACTGTGAATATAGAAAGCCAACAATCAATATTACAATAACTTCAACATTTGATCGGATAGGGTTGTTCCTTGAATTGTGTGACCCCAGCGTCAACGCGTTTCAATGGTATGTGAATTATTCTCCCATCTTTATCAAGACTCCAACAAATTTTTGTCTCTTAGGGCCGGATGTAGGTAATCTCGATATACCTGCTCTTAAATACCGAATCATACCGATTCGGTATTTAAGAGTAGGTAAATGGGATGTAGGTAATTTTACTTTTGAAATTACCGAATCGGAATGATTCGGTAATTACCGAATCGGTAAATACCGATTCGGCAAAATTACCGAATTTGAAAAAAGGGGGACAGGGTGTCACTTTGACACCCTGTTACACCCCTCAATTGTGCATGGGTGCACATGTTGCTGACATACATGCCCTTAGGGGCATGTCTGTCTGCAACATGGCACTTTTTTTAAAGCAAAAAAAATGCTTTTTGAAGGGTTTTCATTATTTACCACCAACTTCTAGTTGGTGGTAAATAACGAATTCTTAAACCCATGTAGCACTGATTACAGTGCTACCTACATGGTAAATTACAGAATCGGTAATTTTACAGATTCGGTATTTTACCGAATCGGAAAAATTACAGATTCGGTAAAATTACCAATTCTGTAATTTAACATGCCCCTACATCTCAATATCCAAATACCGGTCGGAAACGGCCGAAAATCGGTATTTTCGCCCGTTTCCGACCGGTATTTGCCTACTTACATCGGGCCCTAGATCTTCTATTCATGTCGGTTTTACTGTTAGGCCTCCTTTATACGGGTTTTATTTGGCTGTATCACTTCCTGAGATTCGTGCTTGCCTAGGTTGTGCTTTCTTTTAGCTGCTGCCTCCCTTGTTGCATCAATCTGATTCATGGTTGAGCCTAATGTTCCCTCCTTGAAGCTGTGATACAAAGTATTTCTTCCCTTTTGATTTATTTTTACGATATCCTTATATTTGTTATAACGGTTGCAAAACGTGAAGCAGTAGTATAGATGCACTCGATGATTGGACACGCGGCGTTAAATCAATCTGCCGTCGTTGTTCCAAGAAACCCTCCTTTATAGGGGTTTTATTTGGCTGTATCATTTCCTGAGATTCGTGCTTGCCTAGGTTGCGTTTTCTTTTAGCTGCTGCCTCCCTTGTTGCATCAATCTGATTTGTGGTTGTGCCTAATGTTCCCTCCTTCAAGCTGTGATACAAAGTATTTCTTCCCTTTCGGTTTATTTTTACGATATCCTTATGTTTCTTATAACGGTTGCAAAACTTGAAGCGGTAGTATAGATGCACTCGATGATTGGACACGCGGCGTTAAATCAATCTGCTGTCGTTGTTCCAAAAAAAACTCCAATTTGTGGAAACTGTTCTTTCCGCTTCACCTACACCTCGGTTGAGACGACATCAGATGTGTGGTGTATTCTTGCGTCTTTATTACAAGTATTTGACAAGGGGTTAGGTCAAACTACTAAACTAGTGTGGTAGACCTTTCGCATGTATAAATTATAACACTTATGAATTGTTATAATCTGTTACATTGATTTGAATTGGTTTTTATGTATTTTTAATGAATTGTTTTCTTGTTTTATGTAGAAAGATGTTAAACTTTCATTTTTAACTTTTTTGAATAAATATAAATGAATATTCTAATTTGAAATTACTTTTTTATTAGTTTGACTACTGTATAGATATTTCTATTCAAAAGTTACGGGAATTGTGTTTTTTCTTTGGTTTAGTACTTCTACACTAGACACATTAAATCTGCGCACACCGTCGCGCAGCATTTAATCTCACGAGTTTGCGCATACCAAACTCGCCCCTGCACTCCCCACACATCAGGAACTACCATGGACACACATATCCCCCATGCATTCCTATGGGAGGGCAGGCCAATCTCACTACACACACTCAGACTGCGCTCGCACTTTAAACTGGGACACAGTGTTAAACTGCGCAGAAGCCAAAAACAACTAACATCAGGTCACATTTAAAAGCAAAAAGTTTAGGGGTGAACCTGCCAAAAGGGCCAAGTCCAACAGTTGCTATCACCTGCCAGGGATTTAGCCGGCATTTCTTCAGCATTTGACAAATTATGAAATGGTCTAGCAGGGGGGATAGTGGCCAGATCCTTGCGTACTGCTTTCTCAAATGTCAATACTTCTGGGGGAACCATCCCATTGTTGGGGGTGAAGGTGGAGCGGTTGCTCAACCCTGAATCATCACTTTCAAGTGGCGAACAAAGTGGTACAAAAGGGGGTGGTGATGGGCAAAGCATCTGAACCAATCAAACACTCAGTGGCAGAGTGGGCTAATGAACGGTGATGGATTAAACCCAGATCTTTTGACTGGGTGTGAGTGTTTGATTGGTTCCGATGCTCGTCCATCACCACCCCCTTTTGTACCACTTTGTTTGCCATAAGTTGGCAGGGTATGCTCAGACGTGAGTCCCTTGCTCACTTTGCCACTGGATTCAAGCAAGCCTGGCTGAAGACAGCTGAAATGCCAGAAACCGGTCCTAGGAAGCTTGTTCCCAGTCCAGGGAAGGCATGGCTTGGCAGTTCAGGCTGGACTGTTCCCATGAGGCACAGGGTCAGACTGATTTGCATATGGCCATGTCTGAACTGGGGTGGCAGAGTGGGCTAAAGAACGGTGATGGATTAAACTCAGATCTTTTGACTGGGTGTGAGTGTTTGATTGGTTCAGATGCTCTGTCCATCACCACCCCCTTTTGTACCGCTTTGTTCGCCATAGGTTAGCAGGGTATGCCCAGACGTGAGTCCCTTGCTCACTTTGCCACTGGATTTAAGCAAGCGTGGCTGAAGACAGCTGAAAAGCCTGAAACCGGTCCTAGGAAGCTTGTTTCCGGTCCAGGGAAGGCATGGCTTGGCATTTCGGGCTGGACTGTTCCCATGAGGCACAGGGTCAGACTGATTTGCATATGGCCATGTCTGAACTGGGGTGGCAGAGTGGGCTAAAGAAGGGTGATGGATTAAACCCAGATCTTTTGACTGGGTGTGAGTGTTTGATTGGTTCAGATGCTCCGTGCATCACCACCGCCTTTTGTATCACTTTCCATACTCATTTGACATTCATTTGACCATTGAAAACTACTACCCTTTTTTAACAACTGTCTGATACAGTGCATTTTTTCTGCAAAGTCATTTATAAACTTAGAGTAATACTCTGCAAGTCCCAGGAAGGACCTTACATCATCTTTATTTTGTGGAGTGGGAGCCTTGAGAATTGCGTCGACCAGATCAGATTTAGGACTAATACCATCTCCACTGATTCTGTGGCCTAGATAAGTTGCACTTCTTTTTGCACGTTTGCATTTAGATTTTTCAGCTGTTAGACCTTTTGTATCCAGTACTTGTAAGACTCTTATCAGAAGGTTGTCATGTTCATCTTTATGTTTGCCCATGACAATAATGTCATCTTGAAAAAATAACACATTTTTAATTTCCTTAAATATTGTGAACATGATACGCTGAAATATGGCAGCGGCAGATGCCAACCCAAATGTTACCCTTTTGAACTGAAATAACCCAAATGGTGTCACAAAAGCTGTTAAATGTCTGCTCTCAGTGTGAAGGGGAACCTGGTGGTAGGCAGAAGTTAAGTCGATCGTGGAAAACCATTCCATGTCTTTAGTAGAGGAAAGCAGTTCTGTTATTTTGGGTGAGGGAAAGACATCAATAAAGATGTTTTTATTGAGCTCCCTGAGGTCCACACATAGACGGATTTTGCCATTAGACTTGCGTGCGATCACCAAGGGGGCGACCCAATCAAAAGATGCTATGCACTCTATTATGTCCTTATCAACAAGTTTATGTATTTCATTTTGCACCTCGTCTTTTACACTTATAGGAATATTCCTAACTTTATGAATGCAAGGTTTTGCATCTTCTTTAAGGACAATTTTATGGAAAAATCCTTTTAATTCCCCTACATTTCCTGAGAAAACTTTAGGAAATCTCTCATACACTTCTTCACACGCTTCTCTAAAAGGATGGTCATGGTCAATGCAAAGGACAGGGTCTGGACTGTTGGGATCGAGTCGTATGCCTAAATCGCCCTGTTCCCACCAGCCTAAGACACAAGGTCCTACTTTAGAAACATAAAGTTTACACATAGCTGTTCTTCCTTTAAATTCAAATTTGAGTTTGCAAAACCCTACTAAATCATAGGTTCACCCGTGTAGCTGACAGGGGGAATATCTGGTTTTTCCAAATCATGACCAATTTTACAACTAAATAACTCTTCCTACTTTTTTCTATTGATGATCGTGTATGGGGAACCTGAATCTGCCGTTAAAGTCACAATAATCCCACCTGCAACAATATCACATACATGTTTTTTCCTCGTTTTGCCTTGGTTTGGAGAGTCATCATCACTAATACAACAAACCACGTTCTCACAATTTTCTTCCTCATTCTCATTATCCTCATCACATTCATCAACAATGCATTTTGCACTTTTGGTATTCCTACAAGCTCGTGTGAAATGTCCAGACATTTTACAGTAAGCGCACCTTTGTCGTAGAGCTGGGCATTTCTTATCATTGGCGAGATGTGAAGTGCTGCCGCACCGAAAGCAAACACCTTTAAAAACATTAGTTTTGGCATTGGAAACTTCTTTAGCTTTGTTTTTGCCCTTCAAAATTGGTTTGTATTTTCTTTTTTCAAAATTTTGCTGACTGGAAACTCTCACAATTTTAATCATTTCATCACCACCGTCACGTTTGACCTTATTAACAACAGTTTTTGCACATCTGGAGGTTAATTCAGCTTTGCTAATTATAGCAGAGATCTCCTTTAGGCTGGAATCTCCGTTGACCCACAGTTTATCTTGTAGGTTTGAATTATTGCAATGCATTACTAACTGATCGCGAATCAGTTCTCTTCTATAGTACCAAAATCGCACAATATGGCCAATCTCCTGAGTGAGGCTATGTAGTCTTCAATTTTTTGATTGGGTTCTTGTTTCCTATGGTAAAAATTTGAACCTGTGCACAGCCTTGTAAACTGTAGGGGTAAAATATACATTAAGGTCATTTATAGCACGTGTAAATATGTTATCATCACTTCCACCAGTGGTTTTATTTTCAATTCTGTTGTAGGCTCTTAGTCCTCCAGGGCCAAGACAGTGTAAAAGTATTTTCTTTTTCCTTTCAGGAGTCAATTCTTTACTTTCAAAGGTCTCTAGGTAATTGATTAAATAGTCCCTCCATTCCTCCCATCTATGGCTTGATACTTCACCATCTTTTAACATAAATGCTTGAGGGGCTGGCAAGTTCATAGTTGTAGTGGTCATGTTGTAACCAGTTATATAGCAGGATTTATGATTAATACCACACAAACAATAAAATGGAAATAAGTGCTATGAGTGATTTAAATTCAGTTGACTTATACTCTATAGTACTCAGCTGTTCTTATAATGATAAAATAACAAGCAAAAATCATAAAAACAATGCAAATAAAACAATTGCAAATAATATAAAAGGTACAGCTTACTCAAATACTAAAATATTTAGCTGATTAGTCGAGGACGGTGATTCGTAGTGTGCGTATCACTGATGAACAAGTATACAAAAAAGGTACCTCGTTATCTTAGTGATATGCAGTGTGAGTATCACTGATGAGTAATCTCTTCGTTTTGCTCTTGACAAAAAATGTACGTATTGCTGGGAAAAATAATATTGCGCTTTGTTCGTTGTCGAAGGGAAAATGTCTCTTTTAATTATTCATTACGCTGTGTGCGTTGCCCTTAGTAACTCAATACAATTCAAAATGGAATCAGGTATTGTGACTTCATACGTGACCTAACTTAGACTCCCGTAATTAGTGGTACCGTGATGACGACGAACCTTTGGTGTGCGATACTCTGCAGCAGAACTTTCAGAAAATTGGAAGATGCAGTCTTTCAACGTTCGTCTCTGCAACACGTCACTCGCACCCAAGGTAATTAAAACTTATGAATTCCTTAAAGGATTGACAATATAGAATTGGCAAATCCACTCGCATAACCATGCACTTTTGGAGGTTCAACAATGTTACACCTGGGTAAGGTTGTTCCGATATTAAAAATTCAATCTAACGTGGTGCGATAGAAATGAAAATATCCAGTTAACGTGCGATGGCTAGTCTGCGAGGCAAATCTCTCTTCCATTACTTGATAAGTAATTAGTGTTTAGGGTTGAATAACACACTTGCGCTTGTTAAAGACGTGCAGGTAGCATCAAAAGTTAAATAACATTGTGACTTATATCGGTAGAGCTGTCTTCCTTTTAAATAAAATGATGGTCCACTTAAACTTGGTTGCGAAATGTCCGAATGCACAGTAAATTTCACGAACTTCCTAAATTAAATATTCCACGTGGATTCTTCTTTGGATTATGCTGCCAGCATCACCATTGTTGAAATGATGAAACGATCCATTAAACTTAGTTGAGCTCCTTTATTAAAGCATAACCCCGTGCAGAGGACGTGCGGGCGCAGCCGCTGATCAGCTCTCTCTCCACGATAGTCGCTCCTAACAGCCCTGGTTCTAAACTGACAACAATACATATTCAATTCATAACACTTACCAACAACCATAGCACGAGTAGTGCTTGAGCCAGAGAAGATCTGCAGGAAACGATATGGCTCGAGACACAACAGTATGCAGGTGCATTATTGTAGTTTTGATGGGGGTGATAGTAACCCCGTCTCCGGCTGTTATTGCCCCTTTTACCAGTGCTGGAATCACTACCAGATGATCCCCGTCTACTCGTATCAGTACCCTTGTCCGATGAGTAGCCGTTTTTGGAAGAGGTATAATCGTCTTTCAAGTAGGGGTAGACTGTCTCTTTGTAGAACTTCTGGATGTCCTTCTGAAGTTTCGCAATTTTTTGTTTAAGTAGGTATTCCTTGATCTCAAAGATCTCAGTATTTATCTCTGCCAGTTTAGATCTGTACGGGGTAGATTATATGGTTGATTTTAGACCCGCCTCTGCAGCCTGTATCCTGGTGAGCAGGGCGTCAGCCAGTCTTTGTGCGGTGTTGATAATTAACACTAGAAGATCTCTAGTGCCCTTCCATGATACCATCCACCAGTCTTTGTTGAACGCTGGGTCATCTAGAAAAATTCTAGGTAAGATGTCAATGATCAGGCCACAGGTTTGGTTTTTTGTATTACAACAACTGTCACCCCTTCCATGGGGTAGGTTAGTCTTCCTCATATAGCTGGACTAATTTCCATCTATGTTTTTAAATGTACCTTTATACACCTAACTATTTGGTTTTTATGGCTAGTTCATTTCCTGATTTGATAGGATTAATGGAGGATACCAGGAGGATCTCATTGCATTTAGTACGCCATGTATTTATTGAGGGTGTTCACTTGTAAACTGTTATGTATCCCTCTCTCTAGATCTTTGAACCGCACTATTGAATAGCTCTATCATAGTGACTACATGTGGTAGGTAGCTACTATCCCCCACCACTGAGTGTAGATAGATTCACTTCACATAGAGTAGATCCTGAAGAATTGCCACGGATTATTAGAACCATGAGGCAAGAAACATGTTGACCTTAGGAGATGAGCATAGCTTGTACTGAACCTAGTAGCCAGAAAAGCTGCCACTCCACACGTTTTTAGTCAATGGGATAACCAGCCTGAATAAAAATATGATTTGGATTATCCTACTTGTTTTAAATCACACACTTCACTGTATCTACACTTCACGGGCCACACACCCCCACTTCATCATACGGCAAGGAACAGAAGATCTCCGACAAAGAGCCCCTTAATGAGAGCCCGTTGGGTATTGCAGCGTTGACCCAACAGGGAGCTGATCCAAATGATGAAGCATGACACCTAGCTTGCTGGGTGTGTGAGGACCCTAGTTCCGACAGAGCGGGATCCCTCATGATCCTTCTACCCATAACAGTGCCAGACTTCCATATCATACTCCATGGTAGTGGTGGGTCTACTGTCTGTTTATTTGCAATGTGACAGTCATATCAAGCAAATCTGAATTTTTAGACTAGGTGAGTTAAAAAGACATGTATAAGTAAATTCAGGTTAACTCTTTATCTGTCAACAACCATAACCAACCTCTAGGGTCCAATCTGTAGCCTGACATTTGGTCACAACTGAGGAGCACAGAATCTTACCATGTAAGAAGTGTGAGCAACAGGTGGTAGGGTTGGACCACAGACTGAAAGTAGGGTAAGTAGAGGAATTTAGCAAAGGGTCTAGAGGGAAGTTCCCATTATAACAGTGACTACAGACATCATTCAAGTCTGTGTGATTGATGTATTCTACTTTTATTTAGTAGAGCCTTCCATAGCATCACACATGGATGACTTGTAAACTAGAGATAAGAGGTAGTTATCCCTGGATTATGCCTGTTCAGCAATGGATTACTAAATTTTAACAGTAATAGCATGAAGAGAAACTGACTTACCAACTAGCTAACTTATCAGGGGCAGATATTGCTAAGACAATGAGGTTGATGAAATGCCTTGGGACATCACACACTTTAGGATCGGTAGAATTTTGTGAGTTTTCAAATTATTAAAATATATTGCTTTTTGTTCACCCACCGTCTGTGACATGTCATGTTGAGGATGTGTTAGTCCCTCCTTTGTGAGGCAATAAGCTCAAGCGTAATTATTGATCATGTAATGGCATGTGGTACCCAAGACAAGCAACACCAATGGCTTCATGCTTCAAGTGATACTTGCTGAAATGAAGGGTACTGTATAAAAACTATTAATATTTGTCCATTCAGCTACATCTCATAGGACTCCTGAAGAGAGGGGAAGATATATATATATATATGGAATACGAGTGTCTGTATGCATGTGCGGCAGGCTCACACTCAACCTATCAGGCTGCATGCACATTACTCCATGCCTTAGAGAGCTCAACTGGCTCCCAATACACAAACAAGCCCAGTTCAAACGCCATACACACACCTTCAAAGCCTTACGTAACAAGGGCCAATAACCACATCTCTTTCCACAAGCCCAACATGATATCTCCACTCTGCCCTATTCCTTCTTGCACCCACTGACTGTTGTCTAGCTGTTGTTCCCCTCGCTAATTGCACAATGATGTGCATTCCAAATATTCTCATGGAAATTTCTGGTTTATTGAAATTTTAGTCTTCTGTAGTCGTGTTTCGAGCACTATAATTCTGAATTAAATTTTTTATTTTTATTGTATTTATTTATAAATCTTATGTAGACTGATTGTTTCAATTACGGATCGTTATTTTTCATGTTTTTTCATAGATTCATCCGTGAAGCTGAAATTGTACAAATACTCGTACTGAGACCACACAGGAGTTTTTTGTCATTTGAAGACGTATAGCTGCAGATTGATACAAACACATATTAGCCCACTAGGGCAGAATTGTTTCAGCTACCTATTATCTTAACATGCTGGCAGTATGTCTTCCCAATGGGTTAAATATTCGAGAATATTCATGTATTGCTGTGAATTAAGTATGAGATAGTCGCCTTTTATATAGCATTACACTTTTCTGCATTACCCTGTGACTGTCTTGCTATATGCGGGTGGTCTGATCAATGAATATTAGTTTCATGAATTTCCAAGTATTACATACAGGGCAGTACTATTTGGTATTTATTTGGGTACTGTTACTAATTTGTATCATGCACTAGAGCTGATCTATTTATTTGATCGTTTTATTTGGTAATTTTGACTATCTCACAATCATATCATTATATTGTTACATTGAATATTAATACAATGTACATGGAAGATTGGTACAATGTATATTGATGGAATTGTAAAAAGACATAACTCTGCCCATGTATACAACTTCCCATGTATACAACGTATTTTCACTGTGTGTACTGATATCTCCAATGTAAGTATTGTAAAATTTGGCCACTACAAAATGGCCGACACGTTTAATGAACTGTGTGTCATTCCAGTCAGTCCCCTTTTGATGTCACTATCAGCACGCTGTATGTAATTATATGTTTAAGTGTGCCAAAAAAACTGTGTTTTCTTTACCCATGATCAAGGTGCACAAGCGCCGAAACGCGTAAGGTTTTCGTCTTTGTACCTTGGAATAAATCACCCTGTGCACTTTATGGAATTGGCCTCTTATTGCGGAAGGAGTGTGCGCATCGCAGCGTTTATTTATATGGAATACGAGTGTCTGTATGCATGTGCGGCAGTATCACACTCAACCTACTAGGCTGCATGCGTATCACTCCATGCCTTAGGGAGCTCGACTGGCTCCCAATACACAAGCAAGCCCAGTTCAAACTCCATACACACACCTTCAAACCTTACGTAACATGGGCCAATAACCACATCTCTTTCCACAAGCCCAAAATGACACATCCACTCTGCCCTATTCCTTCTTGCACACTCTCCATGAATACACAGAGACAGAGCTGGAGGTCAGGCCTTCTCATACATCATTCCTAAAGCATGGGCCGACTTGCTGTTATGCATCTTAGCCGACTACTCAATTCTTGAATTCCACAAGAAACTGAAGATGTGGCTCTTCGAGTAGCCTTACTTTCCAGCCTTAGGCCAGAGTTTGCCACTCCCTGCTGCAGCACCAGGATACCCTCCAGGTGATAATGTGATACAAATAACTATAATGCTTCCTAACATAACATGTTGATCAGAGACTACAGGGGGAATAAAGGGCAAATTGGCGCTTGAGGTATACAAGACCATCGTTTTTGAACTCTCTATGAGCAAAATCAAGAGATATGAATACAAAACGTTTATGGATGGAGGAAGAAACAGAAAGATCATTTTCAATGTTCTGAGCACAGAAAAGCAGATGATTGCAACTTGATTGACTGTGTTGGAAAAGAATTTAAGATCAATGATCAAATCTTAAATCTGGCATATGAGACAGGGTTTGGAGTCTAGGGGCCAGATATAGGTGGCCCAATACCGGTCGGAAACGGCCGAAAATACCGAATTTCGGCCGTTACCGACTGGTATGGGGCATTTGGGATGTAGGGGACCCAAAAACATCCGAATCGGTAAATTTACCGATTTGGTAAATTTACCGAATCTGTAAAGTTTCCGAATCGGAAATTTTACCGAATCTGTAAATTTTCCGAATCGGTAATGTTTCCGAATCGGAAACTTTACCGAATCGGTAAATTCACCGATTCGGTAAATTTACCGATTCGGAAACTTTACCGATTCGGTAAATTTACCGAATCGGAAATTAAGAAATGGAAAAAATGAATTTTGAGATGTAGGTAACCTCTTAAATACCGAATTTGCATGAAATTCGGTATTTAAGAGTCGGTATTTACCATGGATTGAAATTAGGTGGTAACCAGGTGCAGGCTATAAAAAAGGCTCCAAAATGCAACACTTTCACCAGAATGGCAGCATTCTATGTCATTGCAAGGCGGCTACGGTTACAGGCAGAAGGAGAGAGGGTCTGGAGGAGGGTGAAGCAGGTGTACAGGCAGGGGATCACTCTATTCCAGCTAACTAAGCCAGAGATCCTACAAAGGTACAGGCAGCTCCCCAAACTATCCTGGACCTTATCAGGGACCTCCACCCACTGTTGGACCATCCAACCCCAAGGGCGCACGCCATCCCACCCCATGTGCAGGTGCTGTGCAGCAAAAATTCCTTGATGCCATGTTGCAGAGAATGCATTACTACATCAGCTTCCCTGCAACGCATGCAGAACTGCTCAGGACAAAGACAGACTTTTATCAGATGGCGCATTTCCCAAACATCATTGGCTGTATTGATGGTACCCACATACTAATATGCCCACCTGCTGCCACAGAGTACATTTATCGGAACAGGAAGTCCACCCACACCATAAATGTACAGGTGATCTGTGATTCCAAGTACATGATCACTGACATAGTAGCCAAATTTCCCGGGAGTACCCACGACTCTTACATCTTCCAAAACAGTGGGATCTACGCACGCCTGACAGCGGGGGAATTCGGCGAAGGATACTTGCTAGGTAACACACTGTGTGAAACTTGTGATGTATTCCTATAGGTACTGTATCGATTCCCCTATTCCTGACCCTGGTCTGGTTAATAATTAACTAGCAGCCATCTAACGGTGCAAAAACCGTTATCTGATTAAGCCACACCACGGCACAGAAGCGCGTTATCTGATTAGGTCATAACGCATGCCATCTAATTAGACAAGCGATATTCCTCCAGCCCCTGATAAGGCATACGGAGTTCTCAAAACAAATCAAACCTACAGCGACCTGGGAAATTCCCATAGCCATTGTTTTGATTTCACCGAGAACTTCAGCAAAAGAATGTGCGAACGAGCCCGTTCATATGACATCCTTATTGACGTATATATGTCCATCCTTACGTCAATCTCGGCACCTTTCAGGTATAAATATTACCGACATTGCCTTAAGCAAACACATGCAGTGGTGACAAGATCGGAGCAGCGAGACGTGCTGAGGAGCCCAGCAGAGAGCGAAGCCCACAGACGCTGCCCCGCCTTCCTGACGCGCTGAGAACGAGACGCTGCCTTTCTCCTGCCGAGAAATCCAGCTCCGGCGCTTCCAAGCAGCCCTCGCAGGCAGCTGGAATATCAAGACCTGGGATAAGAGATACCAGCCCTCCATCATTCTAGATCTCAGGTACAGAACTGAATAACCCCTTGCAGAGAATTCTCGAGTCAGTCCCTTGGCAAAACAAACTTAACTTAAACTGCTACTTATCTACTCCCGCCCACGTATTAGGCTTAGGTCAGGTACATTGGGGTAGGCGTGGTTAGAAGCACCAGTTGAGTACGATTAGTCAAATGTATATATGTATGTATCTATTTTATCCATTTTAAAGTATCATATGGCTCAGAAACCATATCAATGCTTTTACAGTATTATTTTATAGTTCTGTCTCTACTGTATGCACTTTACTTAACTACAAGTATTGCAATAATAGCGATTCATTTCTCTTGTATGAGAAAAGAGACTGATCAATAAATAACATCTTTTATTGAACCACGCCCATCTCTTATTTCTCTACAAACTGGTGAAACTAAGAATGCACGTACTGACTGAGTAAAATAAGTTGTCTATTGTTTTCACACGACTCTAGAGATACACTCTTGATTAGGGGAGAGCAAAGTTGTCATGTTCTATGGTTGTCAGAAACTAAATCCCTTCTTGTCTATCCAGGGAGGTTAAAATCCTCCTTGCCTATTCGAGAAAGTTTCTAGTGAACTCTGAGCTAGCTGGCAAACACAAAACTTTAAGTCTAATATCGTCGGTAGAAGACCTAGTTAACCTCTGCCCTAGGTCTATACTATTGAAGATATTATTCCAATGCGCAGAGCCTATTGGGATAATAGGAAGTACACTACATGGCGCCCAACGTTTGGATAGGCGATAAAACTAACGCAAGACATTAGAGTAACTCAGTCGTGCTTTTTCACACAGAACCCCTTTTTTCCCATAATACTCCAAAGACGTCTGGAGTGGGTGAAAGGTCATATCCGCCAAACCTCGCAGGAGGAGACTCCTATGTATGGTTCTTGGTTTATTCAAGGTTGAAGGATACACTGTTCCAAAATATTGTGCATCTAATCTTTATATTCCGTGGAAACTTGATCTGCAAACAAACAGAATAACCTTCATGTCAGTAAAATGTCAGACACTGAAGAAGAAAGAGAGACAGCTAGACTAGCAGCTGAACTAATAGCAGCTGATAATACTCTGCTACAAAATGACCCGGATATAATATTCATCCCGGTCAACATAAGAAAATCTATAACTTTAAAACTTATAGAAAATGGACTGACACCAAGAGGTGGTACAGTCATATTCGTAATTGAGGCACACGAATATCGGCAGACAGAGGTATTCTATTCATGGATAAACTTTCCAGCAGCAAACGCTGTAACAAAGGACTTCCACTATTACAAAATAGAGGAACCTCCTAATGAGTACACTCCTTTCGAGGAGGTGGAAATACCACTAAAATTCCAAGAGCATCTGCTCTTGTTTAATGGCGCCCTAAAACATAATAATCACATCACCAGGCTCGGTCCACTAGGTAGACCAGGAGCAACGTGGCCGGTCCTAGCCGGATACACACCACATCCAGACATTGAAGAAATGCCTGCACCAGAACTTTTAGCACAGCTAAAACAATTAATAAAAATACATAGACAATTAGTCCAATATGTAATGCGGACTTCAACAATCCAACCAGCAATTAAAATTCCACAGCTGACCAGTCATCAGGGGAACACAAATAAAATGACACCTCAGAACATACAGTCCTGTCTAGGTAAGGTACCCGCAAAACGGGAACAAATTCCTTTCTGGCTAGCACAAAAAATCACTCAAATAGAGGCGGTGTTTCCAGATACCACCCCTGTTGAGAAACATAGGATTCTGACTATCTGTCTTCCAATGGGAATCGCACCACATGTGGAGGACTGTGACACTTGGGGAACAGTCTTTGCTTCCATTTACACAAAAACACATGGTGTACCATCCATGTCAGTAATACCAGATGTGCTAAAACAGATTCAAGATGAATACGGTCCAGAACCCGCCTTAACTCTCGGTATGAAATTACTGAAAGATTTCAAGCAGGTCTCGGCAATATTATTAGCCAACATAAAGGGAGAAGCAGCAAATGTGGCGATTCGCCAGAGGTTAAAAGAGACAAATATAGCAGACCAACCATCGGAAATTGCCAGAATCATAGAAAAATCCTATGAAGAACTAGGAAGAGATAGTTTGGGTGGAATACCAGTGAAACCCCAACTAGTTGAAAGTCCTGAAAAGGTATTTATAAAAAATAATTTAAACAATCAAAAAAAGAGCTGGGATGGAAATAAACAATCCAATCCTAAAGAAAAAAGATTCCAGTCCAGAGGAAGGTCTCCTTGGCAGAGAGAAAGATCTCCCGACCAAGGACGCAAGTCTCCCCAACGGGAGCCCTCTGTGAAAAAATACAACCTTAGAAATAGGGATAATATTAAAAAAACCTGATAGATATCAAGATATTGATACACGTCCCTCTCAATCTTTTCAGACTTCCTCGCAGAAATCGGAAAGAAGAGGACGATCAGAACAAAGGAAAGAGCACGTCAAGTCCAAAGACAAAGAACCTGCTCATCTGAATAAAAAATTACAATTTCCAAAAAAGAAGGTAGCCAGTATTAAAGTAATTAGCAATGCCGAGAATACTGAGGACACAGCTGAAAAACGGAGAATGGGCTCAGACAATGCTAGACAGCGCAGCAGAAGTGAGCATAGCTCGCAAAGTCCTTATGAATCATCTGGAGACAGTGGACACGAATGAATACATTCAGGTGGAAACTGCAGATACCAGAGTTAGCAAACCTCATAAAATATATGAAATAACATTGCGTATAGAGGGGGATAAGACTAGAAAAATAAGGGGACTATTTTGGGATAATCTGTCCAAGGGCTATGACATCCTTCTAGCTGAACAAGACTCGCCTCCAGAGTTTGTCAGGGAGTGCCCACATGGCGAAGAAATAATTATGCCTGCCTTCTCAAACCATATTCCAATTCATAAAAAATATACACTTGCAAGAAAGTGGGCAGTAGCTCAAGCCCCTGCCTTATATAAAAATCATGTGGGATGGGATGAGGACTCTCCTACTCACAAAATCCAGTTAAAATCACAACCTACTGCCCAGAGGCAGTACCCGATTAAGCAAGAAGCTAAAAAACAGGTAAAAGAGATCCTAGATCAACTTGAATACCAGGGGGTGATTGAAACTTGCACCTCACAAATGAACAACCCTTTGTTTCCTGTCTCCAAGCCAGACAATTCATATTGTCTTGTTTTGGACTACAGACACCTTAACTCATGTTGCAAAACATTTGCAGTACAAAACTCGCACAGTGCTGCACTAATGAATAACATAGTGCGCAAAAAATACAAAACAACCTTAGACATTTCTAATGGTTTCTTTTGTCAAAATATAGCACCAGAGAGCAGATATTTGACGGCGTTCTCAATAAATGGCACGCAAAAGAATTTCTGTCGTTTGCCCCAGGGGTTCAAGAACAGCCCAGGATTATTCTCAGCGAGAGTAACAGAATTACTACAAACATATGATGACGAGGCATTATCTTATGTCGACGACATCTATCTAACAGACGATGACTTGGATACTCACTTGAAGAGAGTGAACACCATAATACTTGGGTTCGCAGCAGAGGGTTACAAATTTAACTTTAAAAAGTCAAGAATTGCCCATCTAACAGTCCTGTTTTTAGGATATGAACTATCAAGTGAAGGCAAAAGCCTGGCTGACAATTTCCTAGAGAAATGTGCTGTAATCCAAACACCCAGAACACTAAAAAACCTACAATCAATTCTACGCTTCCTGAATTTCGGAAGAACTTATATTATAAATTATGCAGAAAGGGTCAAACCCCTTTATGATCTAATAAAACCAGATTTTAAAAGAATCAATTGGACTCAAAAACACACAGAAATTTTGAGATCTTTACAAACAGACATGTTAGTTAAAACAAAATTACAAACACGTGACAACACACGCAACCTTGTGATTCGAGTCATCCCAGGAAGATGCGGATTCACATACCTGACCTCTAATGAGGGAGAGAAGGTACCAATAGCATACAAATCACATTTGTACACAAAAGCTGAAATGAAATTTAGCCCAACGGAAAAAATTCTGACCGCGGTACAGACTGCTGTAGCAAAGGAGCGGGCCCTAGCACAGGGTGAACGAATAATCATCGTGACACCTATACCAGCTCTAGAGGCGGTAACCAAGGCAAGCATTCCGAATGCTAAAGCACTCCATCCAAGATGGATACAGTGGGCTAACTCTCTCGCTGCAACAGACGTGGTATACGAATTTGATCCCAATTTAAAAACACAAGAATTTCTCCAATATGAATTCGAATGTCCTCCGCCGACCGAAATTCTGCCTCTAGAACACTACGGCTGTATAATATATACAGACGGATCAGCACAACCCGCAGTGGGGGGTAAGCAAGCCTACAGTGCTGCGTGCGCGATTGTTAAAGGTCGTTGGCACGAAGGAAAATTTAAACCTGTGGTCACTAAAACGCAATCTCTAGGAGACTGTACAGCTCAAAGAGCAGAACTACTAGCATTCAAGATGGCGCTTGAAAATACCGATCGAGAATTCCCCACATTTATTGTGTGCGATTCGTATTACTGCGTCCAATCTTACAATGAATACTTGCAGATCTGGGTTCAGAATGGTTTTAAAGATGCAAAAGGTGGCACAATCAAACATAAAATGCTTTGGGAACAAGTAGTTCTTTTGCAAAAGGAACTACAAAAACTCACGTGATACATTCACTGAGTCATCAGCGTGATGGCGTTCACGTTGCAGGGAATTCATTGGCTGAGACAGCCACAGCGGTAGCAACTAAACCGGCTTCCATAGCTACAAAAAAGCGTACAGAAAAACACATTGACGGTGAAACTGTGCTGGCGGTGAAAACGTCATCAAAAAGCGACTGCTCGGCGCTACCGATCAATTATCCACTCAATTATACATACATAATCGATGCAAACTCCGTTCCTTTTGCTCGAATCCCTGGAGTGGGGGATAGAGTGATTCCAAACACGGACAGGAGAGGCTTGTTAATAGCAGACGCACATATGGGTGAGGGTCTCAGACACCTTAAGCTAAAAGATTCTCTGGAGGAATTACAATCAGTGTACTGGTGGCCAGGCATGAGCCTGCATCATCACATTTTTGTAAAAAACTGCCCAGACTGCAATAGAGATCGCAGTTGCGAGCGAGGAGGACTATTACCATGGCACTTCACTCCAGAAAAAGAACAACAATAAGAAAGTAGCCATCGCGAAAAATCTTTATATTAACATAAAAAGACTAATTTTCACTTATAATGTAGACCCCAGCGCTCGGCTGACGTCTGGACTGTTATACAAAGATTTGCGAGTCTAGAATGGCATATACGCTAGGAGCATGCTACGTTTTGATTAATGTATTCCCTTTAGCCCTCAAGCTTATGGGGAAGCATGGCCAAATGAGCATAGCATAGCGGGACTCTTCTCACTTCCTTCCTGAGGGATACGGGATGGTGTAAAGAAAAAACCAAGACATAAAGCAATCTATAACGGAAAAGGTATTAGGTTCGGGTACTGGGTGGGTCAAACCTCTAATAAGTGTCCAACGTAGTCTAAATAACCTGCCAAGGAATTCTCTGAAAGGGTTCAGTCCGTACGAACTATTGTTCGGGACTAGAATGATAATCCAAGATCTTGATAGTCAGACTTCAGTGGTTAAAGACAAAAGCTTTGATATCAAAGATCGTTTGGCTATTTTGCAGGACTTAAATGAAACAAGAAAAGACCTGAGCAACATAAAACTGAAACAACAGCCAACAACCACTGAAGAGAAACCACCTGTCCCAGCAAGGCCTGTCTGGATTCCAAAAGTCGGGGATCTAGTCAGAGAGAAGATCGCGGTAAAGAAGGAATTTGGGCCTTCTTACAGAAAAGCAGTTCCTGTCTTGTCTGTCAACGGGACAAGATCAGTAGTACTACCGCCCCTTGCTGGTAAAAAGGAGAACCGAGTTGTATCCATCGACCTGGTTAAACCAAAATCATGTGGCCGATAACAAACAGTAGGCCAAGTGGACTCCCAAGAAGTAGCAGGACACCAATGTTTGCTACGAATACAGAGGCTCAAAATGGAAGACTGATCACATTTGGGAAATCTACAGTGAATCAACAAGGACTATGCAACAAAGCAATGGAACTTGAACCTCTTAAAACCCAAATTAAAACTTTTCATCAAGAAATAACAACCTATGATGATGTAACTGCAGACTTTGCTAATGAAACAAAGCAAAATCCAAAAGCAAATGGAACAATTGACAGAACAGCATCCGGCTACTTCATCAACTTCGATGATTCATCTGAAGACCTGAGTGAAGCAAAGAAACAGCCATCAACAAAAACTTTTAAAGACAAAGCTAAGGAACTTTTTCAACAGCTGAAAGAAACCTATCTGATCTCTCCATGGATTGAATTTTGGGTGGCCTTCGGTGCATTTATCCTCATTCTTTGGCTCATCCTAGTACTATGTTTGGGACATTTCATTGAGGGGAAATATGCTAAAATGGACACAGCAAGCCAGAAAGTCAACTTGGTCCTTAAACCACACACATCTTCACACATCGAGAAAAGAGACCTTTCTTCAGTAAACTTCACAGCCAATCCTATACCAGGCGGTGTAGCATGGGACAAAACTGATTATGAAATCTATGGTCCGGTTGAAATCCTGAAGTATCCACACCAATTCAAGATCTCATTGAGTGACTTTGTAAAACCAAGCTCATTTGCAGATGATTGGGACTTTGAAAGTATCAATGATATGATGTCTGATCTTGTTATGTCTGCTAAATTCACAGAACATGATTATTTGCAGGGTTCGTCTAATTATGATCAGATGTTCTGCTACAACCATTATGGTAACCATTATCTACATAAATCTGCTCAACCTAGAAATGTTTTAAATTATAACCAATGGGAACATTGTGCTACTCCTCCAAAAGATAGCTCAAAAACATTTTATGATAAATATTCATACTTTTCAGGGTTTAACACAAGTAATGCAGAAACATTTTATTTCAAATTGTCAAATAAGACAGGTATGAAGACCATGCTTACAAACACAAAATTGATATATTCCGATTCATTCTTTGAACAAATGAATACATTTGGGTTTGATTTCTGGAACAATAATATTGAAGCAAAAACTGTTTGGGGTACAAGAGATTGGCAAGTACAAGGTATAGAATCATTGTTTAGAGCCTGCATGATCCCAGAACAAATTATATTTTTGAACGACACTATTCAACAAACTACCTGTCTTGGCTTAGCCAAAATCAAAGATTTGAACAAACCGTCTATTCCAAAGCCAACAGTGAACAGTAATAGCTCTATAGATGTTGAGATAGACGTAAACCATATATTAAACCAAAACAGAACACATCCTGAATGGAAAAAATGGTTGATCTCGCCCACAGATACAAATAACTGTCAAGACAGATTCCTGAACAAAGAACAGGGGTTCACATTGACTAGGCCAGACCCTAGATATTCCCAAAGACAACATCCAGGGATAGTAACAACCTACAGCGTGGGCAAGCTCTGCCTTCAATGGCTACAAACGTCCACACTGGCTGAAATTAAGCAACACCTAACTTTACTTACAGAAGGTGCTGACTTGCGTGATTTCATATTGGGACCACGCAAACAGCGTCAAAAACGTTTCATAGCGGCCTCTATATATGCAGCTTATAACGAAGTCTGGAAAGTAACTCAAATTGAGACAGCAGAAAAAATACGGGAAATTGACCGTATTAATTTGGAAAAATCACTTTCTGTGGTGGACAATGGGTTAATGACTCTGTCCTCCAGAATATATTCTCTGGACAGCATTGTGTCTTCAGCAATCGATATAATATCGCAAGACTTACTGATGTTACAACACGGTCAGTCCCAATTGCGTTCTATTGTACAGCTTGGCTGGACGTTACAAAATTTGCGTTCTGGCTATGTGCCTTGGCGTTTAATCAACACAACGTCATTATTTAATATCTTTAATCTCACTGATAAACAAATCAGTTTGGCACAGAAGGGTGCTGACTATACAATTCTGAGCATTGAAAAACTTGAGAGATTACCATTGACAATGTCAGAACGACCTGTCATTAAATGGATAATACATGGAATAATAAATATTCCGATAACTACTTTCCAGTTTCAATTCTACCAAAAATATATACAGGCAGGCCAGTATGAAAGGTTGGGTAAAGGATACATTAAGTCAATATGGAACTTGCCCTATACACACGAATGTGTCAGCAATAAAGGCCAGAAAGTGTTTCTCAGTGGCGATAATTGTGCAAGATCACTGAGCGTACACTTCTGTGTCAGGGTATTAGTTTGCACGGAGCCTGTGAAGGGACTTCAAATAACCTTTCATGTTACCAGCTAGGCACACCTGCAACACGAATAGAACCATTCTTTAGGAGACTCTCGAATGGGAGTTACATTCTAATAGTAGATCGCAGATGTTGTAGTTTGCTGCCCGGAAAACCTTATCTCATAAATGTGACTAGGAAGGTCATGTGCTGTGAACATGTATTGTTCCCCAGCGACTCTGCAGACAGGGAGGCAAGGTTATGGTCCGATTTGAAAATTGCTTCTATTCGAATAGATACTTTAAGCAGAATGAAGACTGTGCTCCTACAGACGCCGACGAGGCTCACGTCATCAAAAGAAACGTATGATCTCCTAGTTGCAAGGACAACAGAAGAGATTCATTCATTGTTATCAACTAATTCCCCCATACATTTCGCAGAAATACGAACGAAATCTTAAATATTTCTGATACCACTGGTATCTCCAGTGTATTTAAAGCAGTGTTTTCGGGTGCTTTAACTCCATTCAAAGCCATCCTGGGTATTTTTCCAGACTTTGTCCATTCCATTTTTGGCGGACTTCCTCTCCTTTTAGGACTAGTAGCGGGTATTCTATGTTTGATCCTGTTATTTCGCTATGGCAAACCATGTCACAGACAAAACACCTGCGACAAGGGAAGAAATGATCCTAGCCATTGGCTACCGGGACCGGGTAACTAAAATCCTTGGACTATCCCGGCTTAGAGACCTGAACATGGCTTGGTTTCTTTCATTTAGACCAATGTGGCAAAGTTGTGTTATGCCTGTATTAAGATGCTTGCTATGCGGCGAAGAATGCGTGTTGGACACCTTTCTGGCACTACAATCGGATGTGCCAATGGACGCAGATACCTTGTTGGGTCCGGTAACGGCTCATGCATTGTGCTGTCCCCAGCGGCTACCAATCCTGATGACGGCATTCGTGGAGTCTTCACCACTACGATTGAGGGGTAGTGAAGTACAAGATGAAAGCAGCATCGATCAGGTACGACCTTCAGTCAGCTATGCTGATCAAAACATCAATGGAGGCAATCATGCTCAGGCTCATGAATGCATGGTAACAACCTTTTCCGAATTAGTGGAACTTACGCAAGAAGCTGTTGACAGTTTTTTCAACAGTCTAAATGATATGATGTTTTCACCAGAACAGCAGGAATAACTTTGAGCAAATTGGCACTCGGAGTTCCCTACATGCTGAATTTGGCCTTCAACTTTTAAAGAAAAGCGATATGAAAAATGTTCTCATAATTTTTTTTCAGACTGCAAGAACTTTTTCCCCAATTCCAAAATATTTACGATTTTTGGGACACTTACCTTCTGCTTAAAGTAGACGTTATTCTTAGAGAACTAAATTTCTATTTTTAGGTAGTCACAAGACATTCGCTATGCTAACACTGTTATACATAAATTTATGATTGTGATGAAATGGTCTCGCACTTTTGTTCTGTATTTAGAGCCATTTCATGTGTAATTTTCGCGTTTATTGATGCTGAATTTAGAAATATGCGTTATATGTTTAGCATTATTAGACAGCTTGTGCATATAGTATACGTGACAGTATATGTGATTGTGTTTCATATATTCTATAAAATCCAATTTCCGGAATGCATATAAATGTATTTTTGGGGTGGTACGGTATACACAAACGCTACTGATATTCACTATGCCTAGATTTGTAAATATGGACATAGTCTACGTGGAGTGGGTGTGATGTATTCCTATAGGTACTGTATCGATTCCCGTATTCCTGACCCTGGTCTGGTTAATAATTAACTAGCAGCCATCTAACGGTGCAAAAACCGTTATCTGATTAAGCCACACCACGGCACAGAAGCGCGTTATCTGATTAGGTCATAACGCATGCCATCTAATTAGACAAGCGATATTCCTCCAGCCCCTGATAAGGCATACGGAGTTCTCAAAACAAATCAAACCTACACCGACCTGGGAAATTCCCATAGCCATTGTTTTGATTTCACCGAGAACTTCAGCAAAAGAATGTGCGAACGAGCCCGTTCATAGGACATCCTTATTGACGTATATATGTCCATCCTTACGTCAATCTCGGCACCTTTCAGGTATAAATATTACCGACATTGCCTTAAGCAAACACATGCGGTGGTGACGAGATTGGAGCAGCGAGACGTGCTGAGGAGCCCAGCAGAGAGCGAAGCCCACAGACGCTGCCCCGCCTTCCTGACGCGCTGAGAACGAGACGCTGCCTTTCTCCTGCCGAGAAATCCAGCTCCGGCGCTTCCAAGCAGCCCTCGCAGGCAGCTGGAATATCAAGACCTGGGATAAGAGATACCAGCCCTCCATCATTCTAGATCTCAGGTACAGAACTGAATAACCCCTTGCAGAGAATTCTTGAGTCAGTCCCTTGGCAAAACAAACTTAACTTAAACTGCTACTTATCTACTCCCGCCCACGTATTAGGCTTAGGTCAGGTACATTGGGGTAGGCGTGGTTAGAAGCACCAGTTGAGTACGATTAGTCAAATGTATATATGTATGTATCTATTTTATCCATTTTAAAGTATCATATGGCTCAGAAACCATATCAATGCTTTTACAGTATTATTTTATAATTCTGTCTCTACTGTATGCACTTTACTTAACTACAAGTATTGCAATAATAGCGATTCATTTCTCTTGTATGAGAAAAGAGACTGATCAATAAATAACATCTTTTATTGAACCACGCCCATCTCTTATTTCTCTACAAACTGGTGAAACTAAGAATGCACGTACTGACTGAGTAAAATAAGTTGTCTATTGTTTTCACACGACTCTAGAGATACACTCTTGATTAGGGGAGAGCAAAGTTGTCATGTTCTATGGTTGTCAGAAACTAAATCCCTTCTTGTCTATCCAGGGAGGTTAAAATTCTCCTTGCCTATTCGAGAAAGTTTCTAGTGAACTCTGAGCTAGCTGGCAAACACAAAACTTTAAGTCTAATATCGTCGGTAGAAGACCTAGTTAACCTCTGCCCTAGGTCTATACTATTGAAGATATTATTCCAATGCGCAGAGCTTATTGGGATAATAGGAACTACACTACAAACTGCTCAGGACAAAGACAGACTTTTATCAGATGGGCATTTCCCAAACATCATTGGCTGTATTGATGGTACCCACATACCAATATGCCCACCTGCTGCCACAGAGTACATTTATCGGAACAGGAAGTCCACCCACACCATAAATGTACAGGTGATCTGTGATTCCAAGTACATGATCACTGACATAGTAGCCAAATTTCCCGGGAGTACCCACGACTCTTACATCTTCCAAAACAGTGGGATCTACGCACGCCTGACAGCGGGGGAATTCGGCGAAGGATACTTGCTAGGTAACACACTGTGTGAAACTCCCTTGATACGTATTGTAGATGGATGTGTGTGTGTGCATGTGAGTAATGTTTTTTCTTCTTACAATTAGGGGACAGTGCATATGCACTCCGGTCCTTCATCCTCACACCCTACCTCAACCCTACAACACCAAGCCAGAGGATATACAACAGGGCACACAAAACAACCCGAAACATTGTGGAGCGCACCTTTGGTATGTGGAAGAGCAGGTTTCGCTGCCTACATAAGAGTGGAGGGGCCCGCCAGTACACACCAATCACCTGCTGCAAGATGATTGCAGCCTGTGCAATGCTGCACAACCTTGCGGTTAAGAAGGACACCGAAGTGGATATCTCTGATAATGAGGACCATGATGACGAGCAAGCATTGCCTGAACCACACACATCTGGAGTTGCAACACCAACTGATGGCAGACACAGACGGGAAGAGATCACACGCAACTTCTTTTAAGTAAATAAAGAGACACAGACAGGTGGAGTATGCACCCAATGTAGTTTAATTGTCTCATGACGTAGGTTTCTAAAGCACAAATGTGCAACAAAAAGTATTTAACTTCAATGATGTCAGTCCTGGTTCACTTCACCATGAACTGTAATAGTCATTTGCGTCCTCGCTTCCCAGTGCCACTTATATGGTGCTCACTGTGCTCACTTTCTTGCTGGCCTGTGGCCTCAGCGTGGCGCCTGCTGCTCCTCCTTGTCTCTGGGACAAGGGAGCTTGCCATGCTGCTCCTGCTTGTGCTCTCTCCACTCTCGGGCACACCCAGAGCAGCAGTTTGTGCTGTTTGGGCATTTAACAGCGCCTCAAGAGCACTGGTCATCCTGCCCATGCCCCTAGTGACCTCATTGCTGTTTTGGGTTACAGCCTCCTGCATGTTAATGCTTCTCCTGCATAGCAGGGATGTTGCTGTGGCCAGGCGGTTGATTGCTTTGTTTTGTGCATGTACATGCTGCCTTTCCTTGCGCCTTGATGCTAATTTGTTGTGCAGTTTGGTGCATAGCAGCTGCACCGATTGGGTCATTTCGCGAATCCCTGCACACATGTCTTTGTTCACATCAACTAGTTCCCTGATGCCCTTTCCTATGTCTCCCATGTTGTTGTTCAGGGACCTCATTTGGCGTTGGCAAGACAAGATGGCTTTTCCCTGCATTCTCTGGATTCTTACCATGCTCCCCTCCAGGCCACGGAACACAGATGGACCCTCCACACATGCAGATGCACTGCTTTCCTGGACTCTGCGGCGTCTTGCACCAGTATGGCCCACCTCTGCACTGGTCTGCAGTGTGGCAGAGCTACCATCAACAGGCAAGGTGTGTGTTTCTCCCCCCTCCATGTCACCTACTGATGACTCCTTTTCTAAGAGTGGGGCCACGACATGCCTCCTGCTTGGTTGTGATGCAGGTGTTGTCTCATGCTGTGATGATGGCTACTTGGTGCACCTGTGTCCTGTGAGACGTTCTGTGTACTTGGACCTGGAACCTGACTCTCCTCCCTCTCTGGTGCCGTGCCTTCACTCTCTTGGGAACGCCTGCGAGATGTGTCCCCTGTGGACATATGAGCGCACATTAGCTAAGTGCTACTGTCTCACAGTCACTACAATTAAATATTTCTGAGTTTAGCTTTCTTCTCTCTGCAATCATTTCCCTAACTTGCTGATTGCTGTGCTGTATGACATGGTCTTACATTTCTTAACTACTTGAACCATGATACATTGCTCCTGTATAGTGCTAGCAGTACTGCACTGGGGTTCACTTGGCCACAAAGGGTAAGGGTAAGGATGATGGAATGGGGGGGACGCTGTGCATGCGTCTTACCTTTTCTGCTTGCACCTCTGGCTGAGCTGTCCACTTCTCCCAGTCCGCAGACGCTGTCAGGTTCAATGGTTGAGGTCACCATCTCCTCCAGGTCAGTAAGGGGGGGTGCTGGGTTCTTGCCTCCACCAGTTTTGGTTGCCTGCTTGTGAAGTTCAGCCAATTTTTTTTGAGTGTGGCTCCTGAGGTCGTAGAATCTCTTTTTCAGGTCCTCTGTGTCTCTGGTTGTCACTCCGACTGCATTCACTTTTTCAACTATGTCCAGCCAGAGTTTCCTTTTGGCAGATTCTGCCACAGTGAGGGACTGCCTGCCAAACAGTTTTTGGTGCACCTTCACCACCTCCTCAACAAGGACCTGCAGCTCCATGCTGCTGAATTTCATTTTCCTCCTCCTCTCTGTGTGCTCTTTCTCTTTGCTGCTTGCCATTTTGCAGTTTTAAAAGTGCACAAAACCCTTTCTGCTGCTCAGGGACTCAGCTCAGCTCCAACTGCCTCTTCGGAAGCATCTAATTAGTTGCAGATGCCTGTGTAGCCACTTCCTGGTAGGGAGGGGGAGGGTGGTAACACCTGATTGGCTGCCTACTTAGGTTTCACTTTTGTTTGTTTTCTGATTCGGTATTTACCGAATCGGTATTTACCGAATCTGTATTTGCAATGCATTCCTATGGGCCAAAAGGCCCATAGGAATGAATGGGGAATACCGATTCGGTAAATACCGATTCGGTAAATACCAATTGTCCGATTCCGATTTTTACCGAATCAGTATTGTTTACCGATTTTTTTATCTACATCTCATTTACCGTTTCTAAAATACCGATTCGGTAAAATTCGGTATTTTAGAATCGGTTAATTGGGATTACCTACATCTGGCCCTTGGTGTGAAGTCACCAAGAAGTGGAACGTGAAGGCTGGTTTACGAATATAAGAACTTCACTTTAGTCATTGTTTAGCTTCAAGTAGTTCCCCTTCATTCAGTTAGTTACCCATGACATACATGCACAAAATGATTTTAAGTGGCAGAGAAATTGTCTGAACTGGGGACTGATTTGGTGTAGTCACATAGGACACAAAATTAAAATCCAAACGATCGCACTAGAACAGCCAAAGGAGTGATCTACATTTCTAATTAAAACTAGGCAATTTAAAAGAGACTAGTTTTGGCCACATTTGTTCACATTTTTCAAGGGCACATTTAAAATGCAGTTTTTGTCACTTGCTCAGCAGTTGAACAGTTGCAAATTACAGTTAAAAAGCTGACTATTTGGGGGTGTGGCTTGACCGCCGACGATGGCGGTCGTGTAGAGCGAGGGCTCTGACCAGCCGTCTTTTATCCTGCGATATAATCCTGGCCCTGAGCATCTACGAGGGCACGGAAGATTCCTGTGGGGTCCCCCGGCCTGGGGGCATTGTCCGGTGGCAGCAGCTGAGTGCGGGAGGGCCGGGTGATGCGCCGAAGTCCCGGTGACGGGGACCCACGATTGGCGGCTCCCGCGAGGCGGCGCGGCGGACCCAGACGGGGTGCGGCTCATCCTGTTGCCCGGGGCCAAGCACGCCTGGCATTTTGAGAGCCGAGGGAGCAGGATCACCGCCGGAGTGCAGACGACGGCGGAACGGCGCCTGTGAGGGCCGTGAGAAGCCTTGCTCCGAGGTGGCATAGTGGGAACGGCCGCCATCTTGTGTCATCCGCATATCCCTTGGTGGGCCTGGAACGTGGAGGGGGCGCGGGACTCTGCAGTTTGGCGAGTTGTGTCCCTCGGCAGAGACGGCGGTGGCAGCTTGGTGGGCCGCGTGGTGATTCCGGGTGCTGCGGTGAGTGGAGTGAGCAAGCTGGGAGTGGTGGGGTGCATGGGCCCCCCCTCCTTCTCCTTCCCGCGTCAGGCCTCATAGACAATAGTCCTTCCCTGGGACTGTGGAGCTCGGGGGCTAGATCGGGCCCCGGTGGGAGGCTGGTGGACCCCTGGGACCTGCAAAGGGGTGTGTGTGCCGGTGGCTCATCGGAGCTGCCGCTGGGGCTGGCTGCTCCAGTCCCCTGGAGGGGGGGCCTGGCACCTTGATACGTGGCCCCTGGCCTACTGGACTCTGTGGCGCTCAAGGGGCTTGTCGCCTGCGGGTGCTGGGGCTTAGCGACCTGCTGCCCCTCGGAGTGGGCCCCTTGTGGACTTACCTGTTGGCGGAGCCGTTCTTGGCCACGTCTGCGGTGGCGGGCATTGTAGTGGGGTGCCATACTGCCTGGAGCGCCCTACACGGACACGATGACGCAGGTCATGCTGGAGGAGGCCACACCAAGCAGGGGACTCTTAATAAATTTACTGAGGTGGGCCAGGGGGCTTGCGGCGGGGATTCGCAGGCCTCTGCGCCAGATAATGCGGCGCTGCTGGCGGCCATAACGCAGTCCAGGGATATGCTGGACGCCAAGATTGGGGCTGTTGGGGCTGATGTCACACTGCTCCGCCAGGACCTGAGGAATGCGGTGGAGCGGATCACCGGCGTGGAGACCTGAATTTCTGAGGTGGAGGATGATGTGTCCATATTGAAAAAGAAGGTGGCGGCCATGGAGAAGATACAAAAGGGCCTGGCCGTGAGGGTTGAGGACGCGGAAGGGCGGGCCCGACGTAATAACCTTCGCTTTGTGGGATTTCCGGAGGGATGTGAAGGTGACAATGTGGAGAGCTTTCTGGCCCAGTGGCTGGAGGGCTGACTTCCCCCCGGACACGCTATCACGCTGCTACATAGTGGAGAGGGCCCACTGGGCTCTTATGCAGAAACCCCCAGTAGGAGCACGCCCAGGGCTGATTATCGCCAAGTTTCTGAACTACTCTGATCGAGACGTAATCTTGCGGCCGGCGCGAGTGAAAGCCTCTCTCACATATAATAATGCAACTATCCTCATCTTCCCGAACTACACGTGGTTAGTGCAGCAGCAGAGTCATTCCTTTCTAGCAGCCTTCACGGCCTCAAGCTTCAGTATGCCTTGCTCTATCCGGCGCGGTTGCGGGTTATCTACAAATCCCGCACACTGTTCTTTGATACCCCGGAGGAAGTATACCACTGGATGGATGAAACGGTGAGAATCCGAGTCAACGCGGGCCAGGGTGGAGAATCGGACTCCTCTTCAAGCGGAAAGGCCAGCGAGGGTCTCAGGAGTCAGCAGCGTCATCGCAGGCGATCGAGGTCTGGACGCGGCTCATGTTCTGGCTCTGCATCTCGCCGAGGGGACCCAGCGTCGACACAGCAATCAGATGCGCCTTGAAATCTGGGACTGTTCTATAAAACTGTATGTATGGTATTCGTGGATGCTCAGGTGCGCAGCTTACTATGGCTGGGAGCCTGACCCAACAGGTGTGGGTGGGAGGGAGTGAGAGTCCCGTTTCATGGGTTAACACTTGGGGATTCATTGGAGGGTGTGGTGCATGTTCCCCCGTTGGGGACTGGGCTGCGATCCGACCGTGACAGGTGATTTAATGTTTGGGAGGTACTGGGTGGGGGGTGAAGGGAGGGGGTTAGGGTTGGGATTTGGGTTTGGGGGAATTGTTTGCGCTTGTTGTGCTGCTGTATATCCGCCACATTCTCTACATGCCGAGCCTTGGGGACACCTGTAGCTTACATGGCAATATTGTCTTATGTCCACTGCGGAGACGGGAGGGCAGGTAGGCCCTGGCGCTTTGCGCATTTTGAGTTGGAATGTGCGGTGGGTGTTGGACAAGGTGAAACGAGGGGCTGTTCTCCAATATGCTAAGAGGGCGGGGTGGATGTCTTACTGCTTCAGGAGACTCATCTACTAGGTACAAAGGCATTATGTCTCCAACGGTTTGGGTTTGCTCAAGTGTACCACTCGGGATTCACAAGAGGATCTAGGGGGGTCGCTACTCTTATACACCGGAGGGTGTACTATATACACGATAGACTCAGGATTGATCCGCAGGGCAGGTACATTTTTGTGCATGGCAGGGTAGGGGAGGACAGGATTACCCTGGGTTGTGTATATGCCCCGCCGCCGCTACAGTTGCCTTGGTGGAGAAGCCCATGTCCCTCTGATGTGCCATGCCTGATGCCCTCTCTATAGTAGGGGGGGGCTGGAATAATGTCATGGATCTGGGTAGCGATAGGTGGCGGAGTGGGGTGGTAGGTGAGGGAGGGGGGTGGGGGTCCCACCACCAAACTACATGCCCTGGTTACAGGTCTGACTGGACGGATGCCTAGAGGTATAAACATGGTTCACGTAGGGAATACACTTATCTTTCTATAGTCCATGACTCATTCTCCAGACTGTATTACATTTTTGTCCCAAGGGGGTTGGCCCATAGAGTCATGTCAGCTGATATTTTGCCGCAAGTCCTGTCCGATCACTCACCGGTTGCTCTTACCTTTAGTGTAGGCTCGGCCAGGCAACAGTTTCGGTGGTGAATGTCAGGGTGGCACTTGCTGCAGGATGGATACAGGGAATATATGACCAAATAAATAGATCACTACCTGTCCGCAAACGCGGGCTAGGTGGACTCCCCGACTACCCTTTGGGAGGCTCTAAAGCCCACTCTACGGGGGGGGGACATTTCCTGGTGTGCTGCGGCCCGCAGGGAGCGACGGAGAGATTTAGTACAGCGCAAGGCGGCTCTAGAGGAATTGGAGCGTAGAAGCCGTGAGGTGGGTGGAGGCCCAGCCTGACGGCAGTTAGTCTTGGCCCAACAGTAATATACAGCGGTCTTGATGGAGGAGGCGGGCAGGCCTGGTTAGCCACTCGTAGCCGAGTGTACCAGCGGGGGGACAAATCATGTAAGATGCTACAACGCTTGTGTCAGGGTACTCTCCACGCCCAACCGCTGCCGCGGATTTGGCGCCCATATTTGAACCCCCGACGATCGCGGAGAGCTTTGCTACATACTATGAGGGGCTGTATGCCTCCCAGGAATGTTTGGCGGCGGATGTGATCCAGCGTTTTATCAACGATCTCCCCCCGCGGGCGGTCTTGGATGAGGTGCGGGATCGTCTGGACGTGCCCCTGTCCGACGACGAATTGGGTGCGGCCCTGGGTGAACTGAACCCTGGTAAGGCACCGGGCCCAAATGGCTTCCCATGCAAATTTTTACGGCGATTTTATGTGCAGCTGGGTCCGCTCCTCCGTCCGGTCGTGGAGGAGGCATGCGAGGGAGGAGTGCTGCCTCCGGATTGGCGGCACGCGGAGGTGGTGGTCTTTTTGAAGCCGGGTCCACCCCCCGAGACTCACGCGGCGTACCGCCCAATCTCGCTGCTCAATACTGAAGCCAAAGTTTTGGCTAAGGCTCTGGCCAATAGACTTAAGCCCCTCATTACAGATCTGGTCCACCCAGGCGGGCTTTATGCCTCAGCGGGCCACTCATCATAACATTTGGCGTGCCCACGTTGCGATATCGGCCTGGAGGAGATTGGGGGAGCAGGCAGCCCTTTTCTTGGCGGACATGGACCGAGCGTTCGACTCCCTGAGCTGGACCTATTTGTTTGCCTTTTTGCGACATCTTAACTTGGGCCCACGCTTCTTAGTGTATATACAGCTGCTCTACACTGATCTTACGGCTTAGGGGCGCGTGGGGGGTGCGGTGTCCCGATCTATTTCGGTGCGGCGGGGAACGCATCAGGGCTGTCCCCTTTCCGCCTATTTATTTGCGCCGGCTATGAAGCCCCTTGCGGCGTGGGTGCGCATAGATGCCCAACTTAAAGGCATTCGATGGTCGGCGGGTCTGACTGATAAAATAGCGTTATACGCGGACAATGTCTTGTTTTTTCTCACTGACTTGGATCGCTCGGGCCGTGGCTGCTGCGCATACTGCAGATTTTTGGTGAATCGTCTGGCCTATATATGAATCCGGGTAAGTCAACGCTTTGGATACTCGGTGGACAGCAGCAGGTGGGAGGGTGGGCGTCGGGCCTTCAGCTGGCGACGGGGGTGTGAAATATTTGGGGATCTACCTATCGGAGGAGGCGGCTGCCTCCTGAGAGCGAAACCCCGCCCCTGTATGGGATCGCACGCGCAAGGACATAAAGGTATGGTCCCGTATACCATTGACTATCTATGGCAGGTCCGCGATTTTTAAGATGGTGGCACTCCCTCGTCTGGTGTATCAACTACAAAACCATCCACATTGGATTCTGCCCCATTGGTTTCAACAAGTCAATTCGGCACTGGCGGGGGTTTTGTGGAACGGGGGAGCTGCGCACGTGGCGCTGCGAACGTGTTTCTTATCCTCATATACCGGGGGGTTGGCCACATCTGATGTGCTTCCTTACTACCAAGTGGCGCACCTGCTAGTCCTAAACGACTGGTGGTACGGTGATAGGGGCGACCCGGCCTACGCAGTCGAACGGTTTTTCATGGGCTCTGCGTCGGTGCATACGCTGTTGTACTCGGTGCCGCTTAGAGGGTGCCTTCCTTCTGCCACTCAGGTGGTATTCCACGTTTGGAAGCATGCGCTGTGCAGAATGGGATGGTGGAACGTGCTCACTCAAGAAACTCCTCTTTGACGCAATGGTCGCCTGCCCCACCTGGACGCATTACTGGGCTTTAGAGAGTGGGATGCGATAGGAATTTCCACTCTAGGTGACGTGATGGCAGGCCACTCCCTTAAGTCATTTCAGAATCTCCAGGACGAATTTAGGATGCCCCGCTCTCAGTTTTTTAAATACCTCCAGTTTCGACATGCTTTGACACCCTATTTGACTGACCTGGAGAGCCTTCCCGAATTTAGTCCCTTAGAGGCCAAACTGTTTATGGGGGAACTGCCAGATAAAAAGCTCGCATTTATTTATCAGACGCTAGTCCTCCGACTTACACAGACTTAAGTCCGCGTGGGAGAGGGACGTGGGGGATTTGGAGGATGAGGATTGGGCTGAGGCCCTGGCGAGCCCGAGGGCAGCAGCAATCTCTACGCACCTGCGACTTATACAGTTTAAGTACCTTCATCGCACTTACTTCACCCGACAGCGCTTGTGGAGGGCGGGCATGGTTGGTTCCCCTGACTGTCTCCGGTGTGGTTCGGAGGTGGGTACGCTTCTACACACTATATGGGGGTGCTCAGCGCTACATAGATTCTGGACTGGGGTGTTTTGCTGTCTATCTGAGGTACTGGCCTGGGAGCTCCCCAGCGACCCCAAACTGGCGTTGCTACATGTTATGGAGGGGGTCGGGGGTAACACCTACAAGCGTCATTTATCACTCCTGGGTCTTACATTAGCTAAACGAGACATTGCCAGGGCTTAGAAGGCGCCCCATGCCCGGCACTGGCTGCCTGGAGGAATGGAATGGATTTCTCCATGGGACTGGAGCAGCCTGTGCTCTTGGCCAGGGGGTGCCCCCGTAAACACTTTAAAATCTGGAAGAGGTGGGCTGATTACCGAGGGCTGGACTTGGACCCTCCGCCTGAGAGGGCTGTTCTCCCAACACTTTGACAGCTGGAACTTTGGGCAATTCGTGAAGTGTCTTGTTGGACTTGGCATGTTTATCTACAGATATTCTATTGTATATATGCATTGGCAGCGGCGCAATTGGGAGGGAGGGGTGGGGTGTTTGTGTTCCTTGTAAAAGTCTGCAGACATTATTGTTGTTTCCCTATTGTTGCAGTTGACTCCGGATTTCGGAGCTTTGCATTATATGTGCATACAGACAAATAAAATCTATTTAAAAAAAAAAAAAAGCTGACTATTTCAAAACATGGATGAAGAAATATCGTCCTGAAGGGGTTTGTGATTTCCCCTAAACTTTCCACTTATCATCATCATTATAATGTTTAGAGTTAATGCCAAGAAGGAAATGCATGTGCAAATCAGGCTAAGCGTAGAAACAGAAGGTGAGTTAATAGTGCAAAAAAAGTACCTCCTCTAGATCAGATGCCCACGCTAGCCTGCATATGTTGGTATAATTTGTCCGTGTAGGTAGAGACTTTGGTAAATGTATAAACTGAATGACCGTCCCCATGAAAGCATTGGCTGAACAATTCCTTAAATTCATTTCATGAGAAATCAGTCGAAGAAGGCTCCTCCGGTCACTGGCAAAAGCTGGAAAACATAGAGCACACAGGCTTGAGATTCTTTTTAATATAAGCAGAACATATTGGTCCTGATTCACAAAGGCAAACTTAAACTTTTGTGTAAGTTTAATCTCGCTGTAGGAACTTTACTAGTAAAATTACTAGTAGTAAAATTACACTCGCTGTATGCATTTTAGCCGACTACTCAATTCTTGAAATCCACAGGAAATTGAAGATGTGGCTCTTCAAGTAGCCTTACTTTCCAGCCTTAGGCCACAGTTTGCCACTCCCTGCTGCAGCACCAAGATACCCTCCAGGTGATAATGTGATACAAATAACTATAATGTTTCCTAACATAACATGTTGATCAGAGACTACAGGGTGAACTATTTCAAAACATGGATGAAGAAATATCGTCCTGAAGGGGTTGGTGATTTCCCCTAAACTTTCCACTTATCATCATCATTATAATGTTTATAGTTAATGCCAAGAAGGAAATGAATGTGCAAATCAGGCTAGGCGTAGAAACAGAAGGTGAGTTAAAAGTGCAAAATAAGTACCTCCCTCTAGATCAGATGCCCACGGTAGCCTGCATATGTTGGTATAATTTGTCCGTGTAGGTAGAGACTTTGGTAAATCTATAAACTGAACGACCGTCCCCATGAAAGCATTGGCTGAACAATTCCTTAAATTCATTTCATGAAAAATCAGTCGAAGAAGGCCCCTTCCGGTCACTGGCAAAAGCTGTCAAACATAGAGCACACAGGCTTGAGATTATTTATAATATAAGCAGAACATATTGGTCCTGATTCACAAAGGCAAACTTAAACTTGTGTGTAAGTTTAATGTCGCTGTAGGAGCTTTACTAGTAAAATTACTAGTAGTAAAATTACACTCGCAGAGGCAGATTTACACGCCCCGTGCGCCACTTTTGCGCCGCCGGCGTAAAGCTAGCGCCATGCTGCGGGGGAGTTACATCTCCCTAGATGCGTCACGTTGTTAAGCCCTGCACCACATGAAACCTGCATCAGGTTTCATGTGGGCATTCCGGTGCAGGAACGCCTCGGAAAAGTGCCTGAGTGAAATCTACAAGATTTCACTCAGTCACTTTTCCGACCCCGCTGCGTCCAAACCTTGAGCCTGCTTGAAGCAGGCGTAAGGTGTGACGCACCATGTGCAAGATAGGCTGGGTAGGCACAGTGCTGGAGTTGCATCACGCCCGCGACACAACTCCAGCACTGGCAACGTTACGACGGCAGATGCGACACGCATCTGCATTTCCTTGCGCCATGATGCACCGCATTGTAAATGTGGCGCATCCGTGGTGGCACAAGGATTGTGATGCGTGTCGCAAGTTTCCTGGCACATCCCTGCTCATTTGCAGGGATGCGCCAGGAATTGTAAATCTGCCCCTTAGTTTATAAATACCAAAACAGTAGTAAACCTACCACAAAGTTTACGTTTACCTTTGAGAATCAGGCACAAATCTGTTGGCCATCACTATTCTTTAATTCAGCCAACTCTCTTCCCGTAGACCAAGACCTGTACCTAAACACCAAACCTGGTACCCTGCCAGCCACCAGAGTACAAAGCAAAAAAAAAACAGCAAGGGACGCTATCAATGAAAACTAAAGGAAGAGGGTCTGTCTCAAAGGGAAAGGAGAGAGAGAGATAAATATAGAATCCTGAAAAAGGCTGTTCATCAGAGTATCATATATATAAATATTGTCTGACATAAATGTTGTGTCTTAAATATTGTTTACAAAAATACTGCCCCACTGGTTGTAGATTTTCAATTATTAACCGTTTTTAAATTAGATTTAGGGCACAGTATTTATACCAGACGATATTCAGTCCACAGTACTGTGGTACCACAAAATGAACATAAAGTCTTTACGCTGGATATGGGCTTGTATTTAGTAACTTGGATGTGGACATCTTGTTGGCCTCTGGGTATTGTCAGTTGCAAATGCATCATATAATTCCACTGTGTCCATCTCTCATGCTTTCGCCAGCAACCCCCATAGGTGTCTCTTGAGAAGGCATCCAGTCAGACAGTGTGGGTGAATATCCTGCCATGAAGATCACCAATTTATTTCTGTCCTCCAAGGTTGAAAAGACGCACTGCTCACTAAAATATAAGGCCAAATGCTGGGTTTGCATTTTGCGTAGTTTCTCATCATTTGTTCAAATATATGTGTAATTACACAAAAGAAATTTCTGCACACCACTAGTGCCCTCATGCATTGTAATCGGAAAAGGAAACCCAAAGAAGTGTTAGATTGGTACAATACTCTACTGACTTGTTTACTCACCATAAACCGAAATAAAAACATAAATATACAAGTGGGAAGCAAGAGGATATAATGGCAACACATACTTTTCAAAACTTAATCTCAATATACTGTTCCTGAAGCTCAATTACAGAGAAACCATCTCTAGCTCTTAGCAGGTGTCATGGGAAGCATGTGCATTTAGGAACAGTTGTCCTCACTCACCCGAAGGTGACATACCTCATCATTCGGATATGGTCCTCGCCAAGCCGGTGCTGCAAGCAAGGTTTTACCTTGAACATGTATATGTGCAGGGCACAAGTCAGGGGTACACGCGGGTGGATGGCGTCCACCCACTTTTTTCACACGGTGGATGCCGTCCACCCCGCCAAGAAGTTGGGCCACACTAAAATAGATGCTGAATTCATCCCGGTGTAATTTCCAAACACCGGGACACTTTCAGCAGCGCCTGCACGTTGTTATCTGCTTTCGATCCGCAACAATGTGCAGGCGGGGAAGGGATGGGACTGTCTTTTTAGGTCAAGGACCTAAAGGCTGCGCTTGTGCAGTCTGGGGTCAGAGATTTAATGTCTCTTAGTAGTGCTGTAGAACCCGCCTCCCTGCCCCGTCTCTCCTCCATTGGCTGGCTTCCTAAACGGTGGAGGAGAGATGCGTCACTCCGATTTAGCCCCGTCTTTTTCGGATTTGGGGGCGTAAGTTTTGCTGTTCTTTAGACAGTGACGTTGTCTGTCACTCAGAACCTCAAAACCACGCCCCCAACTCCGAAAATGGCCATAGTATTGTAAATGCCATTTTGCGCTGATCGTCTCTGCAAGAAGTCGCTGAATACTTCTTCCGACGGTATGTATGCTTGCTTGTATTTTTGTTTTTGTTGTTTTTTTTTTGATGTAAGCTTTTTTTTTTTGCTAAGTCTATTCTCTCTTTTCTATGTCCAACATGGCCCATGGCGTCTCCCTGCAGCGATGTGCACCGCTGTGCACGAAGTGGTTCCGATACGCGGCTCTTTTGCAGTTTGAGGTAAGCTATCTTTTCGATTTTACTAATCTAATGTTTTTTCTCTCTTTTCTAGGTCCAACATGGCTCGTGGCGTCTCCCTGCAGCCGTGTGCACTACTGTGCACGAAGTTGTTCAGACGGGTATGTATGTTGTTGTTGTTTTAGTTTAGAGGTAAGCCATTTTGGTTTTTTTTGCTAATCTTATGTTTATTCTCTCTTTTCTATGAAATGAAATGAAATGAAATGAAACAAATATTTATAAGAGCGCACTGCGGCCAAGCGGCTTCCTGGCGCTAAGAATCACAACCATGTCTGCCAAGGGGTCCGGGGGGAATTAGCCAGGAAAAGCCTGAAGAAAAAGAAAAGTTTTGAGAGCTTTGCGAAAGTGTGAGAAGATGGGAATAGAGCGAATCGAGAGGGGAAGAGAATTCCAGATCTGGGGAGCCCGCACCGAGAAGCGGGTGCCTCCGGTGCGGGATTTGCGGAAGCGGGGAACGTGAAGAAGAGAAAGAGAAGACGAGCGAAGAGAGCGACAAGGGGCATGAGAGGAAATTAGAGAATTAATAAAGAGAGGAGCAGATCGGGCATGCGCCCGGAAGGCCAAGCAGGCAAGTTTGAAGTGAGATCTGAGGTGAACCGGGAGCCAGTGGAGGGATTTAAGGACAGGAGTGATGTGGGAAAACTTAGGAAGACGAAAAACAAGACGAGCTGCCTGGTTCTGGATGGCCTGGAGACGGCGAGTTTCGTAGGCTGGAATGCCTACGTACAGGCCATTGCCGTAATCCAGGCGGGAAGTGATGAGGGCAGAAATAATAGTTTTAAGGGCATCAACAGAAAAAAACCGAGAAATTTTACGAATGAGGCGGAGGGAGAGGAAACAGGCGGAAACAACAGAGCTGACCTGCGCATGCATAGAAAGATCATTGCTGATCTTGATGCCCAAGGTCCGGACGGAGGAGGCTGGGGAAGGGGGGGGGACCGAAGGAAAGGGGCCAGTGAACAGAGGACCAGGGGTTGGAGGGAACACCGGTGAGGACAAGCTCAGTCTTGTCAGGGTTGAGCTTTAAATGATTAAAGCTCATCCATTGGGAGATGAAGACCAGAGTAGAGCTGAACTTGGGAAGAGAGTGAGTGGGAGAGGATAGATCAAAGACGAGCTGGAGGTCGTCTGCGTAATTGTACACGGAGACCCCCAGCTCGAGGAGGGAAGAAATAAGAGGGCGGATGTAGAGGTTGAAAAGAAGAGGGGAAAGAGAGGAACATTGGGGTACCCCACAGGTGACCGGGAGAGGGGGTGCGGAGAAATCAGAGAGGTGAACTGCCTGTGATCTGCCCTAAAGAAAGGACGCGATCCAGGAGAGGGCAGTGCCCTGGATGCCCGCTGCGCCGACACGGTCGAGAAGGATGGCATGATCGACCGTATCAAACGCAGCGGACAAATCCAAGAGGACTAAAGCCTGGGGGAGATTGCTGTCAGCCTTCGCTTTCAGTTCATCCAAGACCGCGAGGACCACACTCTCAGTAGAGTGACCAGGTCGGAATCCAGCCTGGTGAGAGGCCAAGATGTTATTCTCCTCGATGTAATTGGAGAGACAAGATGTCACATAGCTCTCAAGAGTCTTCCCGAGGTAGGGAAGAAGGGAGATCGGCCTAAAGTTCGATGGGAGGGAGGGATCCAGGCCAGCTTTCTTCAGGATAGGAAGCACAATGGCAGTTTTGAAGAGAGAAGGGACAGAACCCAGAGCCAAACAAGAATTGAGAAAAGTTAAGGGAGGGGTAGGGCAGGAAGTGTAAAGGGACCTAAGGATCCGTGCGGGAGCGCAATCCGCCGGAGAGCCGGACTTGACCTTAACAAGAAGGTCGCGGAAAAGCTCAGGTGAAATGGTTTTGAAATGATCCAAAACAGAAGAACAAGAAGGGGAGTGATCCGGGAGGTAAGGTTCAGGTACTATCGGAATGTTGGCCTTGATGGTGATTATTTTATTGATAAAATAATCATTGAGGGAGTGACAGAGAGATAGAGAGGGGGCAGGGGACAAGCTAGCACGGTCGGAGGTGGCAAGACTGCGCACCAGTGAGAAGATCTCACAAGATTTATTGGCCGAGAGGGCTACGCGCTCCGAGAAATACTTGGATTTGGCCGCTAAGATGGCCGATTTATAGCTATTAAGAAGAGCCTTATAGGTAAGGCGAAGGTTAGGACAGTAATTGCGACGCCAGCGACGCTCAGAGCGCCTGAGTTCTAATTTCAGGGACCTGAGGTCGTTGGAGAACCACTTGTGTGCATCGTGAGGGCGGGCTGATCTGATCTTTTTGAGTGGCGCGGCCCGGTCACAAGCCGAGGAAATCCAGTTGTTAATAGCTTCCGCCTGATTCTCCACAGAGAGGTTGGTCAGGGTGGGAGCCGATGAGAGCAGAGAGGAAGAAAGATCACTTAGATCAGTCTTGTTCCAGCTCCGGGCCCAGGTGTTTTGGGCGGGGGGGCTTTCTCGGAATGGCCGAAGCAGATAGAAAAGGAGATCAAAAAATGATCAGACCAGACACAAGGGGAAATCGAATTGACCGAGGAGTTACAACGTAAAGACCAAATCTGGTCCAGAGTATGACCATGGGTGTGGGTGGGGGCCAAAACGTGAGGAAGAAAATTAAGAGAACGAAGGGTGGCGGAGAAATCTTTGGAAGAGGAATCCTCCCTCGGGTCACCCGGCCAAAAATTAAAATCCCCGAGCAGGAGTAACGAGGAATTATTTACAGCCAGAGTGGCCAGGAGGTCCTGCAGAGTGGACACAAATGACGGCATGTTTTGAGGGGGGCGATAGAGAAGAATCACCGTGAGGGGGACCGGGAGGTTGAGCGAGCGGGCCACCAGGAAATCCACACCAGGAATACTGGGATGCGGCAAAAGCTGGAATTGGAGAGAGCGGCGGACTATCATGGCCACACCACCTCCAGTTTTACCATCGGGGCGGTCAGCACGAAGAGCATAATGGGTGCCAGGGAGAATGGCCAGAAGGTCAGGAAGAGAATCCGAGGAGAACCACGTCTCAGTAAGGAAGAGGAAATCCGGGGAATCAGTGTCCAAAAGGTTGAAGAGAGCAGTTTGATTTTTAACAGCGGAGCGAGTATTGAGGAGAAAGGCAGAGGCAAGTGGGCGAACGGAGGAGATACGAGTGGGGGGAGGCGTGGAGGAAGTAAGAGGAGAGAAAATAGACAAGACTGGACCAGTGGAAGGGGGGACGTAAATGCCATGCGAGGAAAGGAGTTTAACTGTGGAAGGGGAGGGAGGGGTAGTGGCAGGATACGAAAAAAGTTGGGCAGAAGAATACATCAGAGGAAGGGCAGGGTCTGTGGCCCCTGGTCCCGGCCTGTCGCGGACGGGCGCAGACGGGCTTGCCTTAGGCGCGCCTTCGGCGCGAAAACGGCGCGCCCGCTGCGCCCGTCCGCTGCGCGAACGGGGGAAACACATGAATTAATAGTGAGGTAAGGGGGCGTGGCCAAGAAGTGGGCGTGGCCGGGGGAGCGTCCGCTGAAGGCGGCAGGCAAGACAAGGTGATGGCGCGGCAGCGTCTAGGTCGGCTGCGCTGGAGGGAGGGACGAGGGCAAGGTCCCAGAAGCAGGTGAGGAGACTGTGAATTAAAAAGCGCGCTCAGGCGCTGCGAAATAAAGGTGCAAGTTAAAAAAACAAAATAAAGCTAAATGCTCCCGCGGATGGCAGGGGAGCGATCCAATTGAAAAACGAGCTCGTAGTCAGCTCCTAAGTAGGTCACGTCCCAGGGGGGCGTGGCCAAGAAGTGGGCGTGGCCGGGGGAGCGTCCGCGAAAGGCGGCTAAAAAGCGCGCTCAGGCGCTGCAAAGTGAAGGTGCAAGTGCGGGTTTAAAATAAACAAAATGAGGCTAAATGCTCCCGCGGATGGCAGGGGAGCGATCCTTTGAAAGAGCGAGCTCGTTGTCAGCTCCTAAGTAGGTAGCATCCCGAGGGGGCGTGGCCAAGAAGTGGGCGTGGCCGGGGGAGCGTCCGCTGAAGGCGGCAGGCAAGACAAGGTGATGGCGCGGCAGCGTCTAGGTCGGCTGCGCGGGAGGGAGGGACGAGGGCAAGGTCCCAGAAGCAGGTGAGGAGACTGTGAATTAAAAAGCGCGCTCAGGCGCTGCGAAATAAAGGTGCAAGTTAAAAGGTCCAACATGTCCCGTGGCGTCTCCCTGCAGCGATGTGCACCGCTGTGCACGAAGTGTTTCTGATATGCGGCTCTTTTGCAGTTTGAGGTAAGCTATCTTTTCAATTTTACTAATCTTATGTTTTTTTTCTCTTTTCTAGGTCCAACATGCCCCGTGGCTTCTCCCTGCAGCGATGTGCACCGCTGTGCACGAAGTGGTTCCGATATGCGGCTCTTTTGCAGTTTGAGGTAAACTATCTTTTCGATTTTACTAATCTTATGTTTTTTCTGTCTTTTCTAGGTCCAACATGGCCCGTGGCGTCTCCCTGCAACCGTGTGCACTACTGTGCACGAAGTTGTTCAGACAGGTATGTATGTTGCTTTTTGTTTATGTTATCGGTAAGGCATATTTTTATTTTTGCTAATCTTATGTTTTTTTTCCTTTTTTCTAGGTCCAACATGGTCCGTGGTGTCTCCGTGCTCCCTGCAGCGATGTGCACCGCTGTGCACGGAGTGGTTCCGATATGCGGCTCTTTTGCAGTTTGAGGTAAGCTATCTTTTCTATTTTACTAATCTAATGTTTTTTCTTTCTTTTCTAGGCCCAACATGGCTCGTGGCGTCTCCCTGCAGCCGTGTGCACTACTGTGCACGAAGTTGTTCAGACGGGTATGTATGTTGTTGTTGTTTTCGTTTAGAGGTAAGCCATTTTGTTTTTTTTTGCTAATCTTATGTTTATTCTCTCTTTTCTAGGTCCAACATGGCCCGTGGCGTCTCCCTGCAGCGATGTGCACAGCTGTGCATGGAGTGGTTCCGATATGCGGCTCTTTTGCAGTTTGAGGTAAGCTATCTTTTCGATTTTACTATTCTTATGTTTATTCTCTATTTTCTAGGTCCAACATGTCCCGTGGCGTCTCCCTGCAGCGATGTGCACCGCTGTGCACAAAGTGTTTCTGATATGCGGCTCTTTTGCAGTTTGAGGTAAGCTATCTTTTCAATTTTACTAATCTTATGTTTTTTTTCTCTTTTCTAGGTCCAACATGCCCCGTGGCTTCTCCCTGCAGCGATGTGCACCGCTGTGCACGAAGTGGTTCCGATATGCGGCTCTTTTGCAGTTTGAGGTAAACTATCTTTTCGATTTTACTAATCTTATGTTTTTTCTGTCTTTTCTAGGTCCAAGATGGCTTGTTGGGTCTCCCTGAAGCCGTGTGCACTACTGTGCACGAAGTTGTTCAGACAGGTATGTATGTTGCTTTTTGTTTATGTTAGAGGTAAGGCATATTTTTATTTTTGTTAATCTTATGTTTTTTTTTCTTTTTTCTAGGTCCAACATGGTCCGTGGTGTCTCCGTGCTCCCTGCAGCGATGTGCACCGCTGTGCACGAAGTGGTTCCGATATGGCTAAGTGTCTCTATTTAAAAGTAGCTCTGTCTGTGTGTACCTAAGTTTAGGCTGGATATATGTGTGTAACTCTGTGTGTGTGGCGCTCTGTGTGTGTGGCTCTGTATGTGTGCGTGGCTCTGTGTGTGTGTTGCTCAGTATGTGTGGGTCTGTGTATGTCTGTGTGGTTCTATATGTGTAGCTGTGCGTGTGTGTAGCTCAGTGTATGTGTAGCTCAATAAGTGCATAGTTGCCTCTATGTGTGTGTATAGATGGCTCAATATCTTTATGTGGCTGGCTCACTATGTGTGTTAGGTGACTCTATGCCTGTGGCTAGCTCTGTATGTGTAAGTCAGTGGCTATGTATGTGGATGTCTGTAGCTCTGTATATTTGTGTGCATAGCTCTCTATGTGTGTCTAGCTGACTCTGTATGTGTGGCTCTGTATGTATGTCTGCGTGATACACTTTGTATGTGTGTGGCTCTGTGTGGGTGGGTCTGTATGTGTGTGGGGTAGGCTCGCTCTCTTACTACGTCACTCTCTCTCTCCCTAACTCTCTCTCTCACTACCTCACTCTCTCTCTCACTAACTCACTATCTCTCTCACTACCTCACTATCTCTCACACTACTACACTATCTCTCACTAACTCTCTCTCTCTCTACCTCACTCTCTACCTCACTACTCAACTCTCTCTTTCTCACAGCATCACAATATCACTACCACAGTAAATATCTCTCTCTCTAACACACTACTTCACAACTTCACTCTCTCTCTATCTCACTACCTCACTCTCTCTACATCACTACCTCACTCTATCTATTTCTATCTCACTATCTCACTCTCACTACCTCACTATATCACGACACACTCTCTCAAAACTTCACTACATCACTCTCTCACTACCTCACAACTTCACTCTCTCTCTCTAACTCACTACTTCATTCTCTCTCTATCTCACTACCTCACACTCTCTCTATTTCACTACCTCACTCTATCTATTTCTATCTCACTATCTCTCTCTCACTACCTCACTATATCACGACACACTCTCTCTAAAGTTCACTACATCACTCTCTCACTACCTCACAACTTCACTCTCTCTCTATCTCACTACCTCACTCTCTCTCTCTCAAATACACTAACTCACTTTCACTCTCTCATTCCCTCACTCTCTCTCTAGCTCACTACTTCACATCACTCTCTGTTTCTATCTCAATACATCACAACAACTCTCACCCTCACTACGTCATTCTTTCACTACCTCACTCTCTCTATCTCTCACTACCTCACTCTCTATCTACTTCACTCTCTCACAAAAAAGTCTCACTACATCACTACTCAAAATATATCTATAACACTATCTCACTCTCTCTCTCCCTAACTCTCTCCCTAACATCACACTATCTATTTCGATATCACTCTCACTACCTCACTATAACACAACTCCCTCAAAAATTCACTACATCACTCTCTCGCTAACTCACTCTTTATCTCACTACCTCACAACTTCACTTTCTCTCTCCAACTCACTACGTCACTCTCTACCTCACTAACTCACTCTCTCTCTTTCTATCTCACTAACAGCCTGATTTATCAAGCCGATTCTGAGAATCTGGCCCTTTGCGAGCGCTATTTTTGCATTTGGGATTCATCATCCCAAATGCAAAAATCGGTAATAGCGATTTCGCTATTTTGCGAGGAATTACATTTAAGGAATCTCTATTTGAGATTCCTTAAATGCAATTCATCATCCATTTTAAAATTGCGAATTCGCATTTTCGGCCCGCTATTTACCGCGAGGTCAAACCTCGTGGTAAATAGCGAAAACTTAGAAAAATGCTTTTAAAAGCATTTTTCTAAGTTGCATGTTGCACACACACATGTCCTTTGGACATGTGTGTGCGCAACACCTGTTTCAATTTGCATTTAAGGGGTGCTACAGGGTGTCCTTTTGACACCCCTGGCACCCTTTAAATCGCTATCTTATTTGCGAGTAGCAAATTGCTAATCGCAAATAAGGAATACTCCCCATTCATTCCTATGGGCCTTTTGGCCCATAGGAATGAATGGGGAGTTATTCTTTATTTGCGATTAGCAATTTGCTACTCGCAAATAAGGAACATGTAGGAATCGCAATATTTATTGCAATTCCTACATGAATCCCGTTTTGCAAGTCCTTAATAGCGATTCGTTATGAATCGCTATTAGGGGCTCGCAAAACGGGAGAATGATGAATCAGGCTGTAAGTCACTTTCACTCTCTCTTTCACTACCTCAATCTTTCTCTATCTCACTACGTCACAACATCACTCACTGTTTCTATCTCACTACCTCACAAAATCCCTCTCCCTCACTAACTCACTCTTTCACTACCTCACTCTCTCTGTCTCTCACTACCTCACTCTCTATCTACCTCACTCTCTCTCACTACATAACTCTCTATACATCACTACTCCCCTCTATCTATATCACTACCTCACTATCTCACAACTTCTCTCTCTAAAAACATCACTACCTCACTCTCTCACTACCTCACTCTCTATCTCACATCACAACTTCACTCTCTCTCTCTCTCTAACTCACTACATCACTCACTCTCTATCTCTCTACCTCACTCTTTCTATCTCACTAACTCACTTTCACTGTCTCTTTCACTACCTCTCTCTCTATCTCACTACATCACAACATCACTCTCTGCTTACATCTGACTACCTCACAACATCCCTCTCCCTCACTACATCACTGTTTCAATACCTCACTCACTCTATCTCACTACCTCACTCTCTCTCACTACCTCACTCTCTCTCACTACCTCACTCTCTCTCTATATCCCACTACCTCACTCTCTCTCTGCTAATGCAATAGGTATCACATATGCAAAATATTACGCTAATGCCAACAGAAATGACAATGCCATTTATTTAGGGATAAAAAAAACCAATACCAATAGCTCTACCTATAATATTGCCGAGACCATTGCATTGTAAATGCTTGTTTCTGACTCCTGCTGGGTCCATAGCAAAGGCCGAATTTGAGGACTCATCAGGCCTCCTTTTGTTTGAGTCTCCTGGCTAGCAGCAGTCAGGAGCCTCACACCTAGAAGCAAATGCAGCAGAGTGGAAACAAAGACTCACACCTTGGTAGCACTTCACACATACTTAGGAGAGGCAGCTTTTCACTTATTCAGGCTCGGTTTAGGAGCAACGTGGCCGGTTCTAGCCAGCTACACACCACATCCAGACATTGAAAAAATGTCAATACCAGAACTTTTAACACAGTTAAAACAACTGATTAAAATACACAGACAACTAGTCCAATATGTAATGCGGACTTCAACAGTCCAACCAGCTATTAAAATTCCACAGCTGACCCCTCATCAGGGGAACACAAATAAAATCACACCACAGAACATACAGTCCTGTCTAGGTAAAGTACCCATTAAAAGGGAACAAATTCCATTCTGGTTAGCACAGAAAATAACTCAAATAGAGGCGGTATTTCCAGATACCACCCCTGTGGAGAAACACAGAATTCTGACTATCTGTCTCCCAATGGGGATCGCACCACATGTGGAGGACTGTGACACTTGGGGTACAGTCTTTGCTTCCATTTACACAAAAACACATGGTGTTCCGTCCATGGCGGTAATACCAGAGGTGCTAAAACAGATTCAAAATGAATACGGTCCAGAACCTGCTTTAACTCTGGGTATGAAATTACTGAAAGACTTCAAGCAGGTCTCGGCAATATTACTAGCAAACATTGATATTGATATTGATATTGATATTGATATTGATATGTATTTATTAAGCGCTCGTACGCCCGGGGGCTTCATGGCGCTATAGACAGGAACACAACGCATCAGTTAAGAGTAGCAAAGAGCGGCTCAGCAGAACGCTTGGGAAAAAAGCCATGTTTTGAGGGAGTGTCTGAAACTAAAAATATTATCGCATGTTTTGAGATAAAGGGGAAGAGAGTTCCAAAAGGTGGCTGCAAGGTGGTCAAAGCAGCAACCTCCGAGATGTTTCCTCTTGTAAGAAGGGACAGTCAGAAGGGATTTATGCATGGAACGGAGATTGCGGGAAGGATTGTACCTATTGAACAGATCTCTAATAAATAGAGGGCCAGAGTCATGTAGAGACTTAAATAAAATACACCCGGTTTTAAAAGCTACCCGTTGCTCAACAGGCAGCCAGTGTAGCTGTTTTAGCCCTAATCTAACAGACTGCCTTTTAGGTAGATTGAGAATAAGTCTGGCTGCCTGGTTCTGAATCAGCTGGAGGCGCTTTAGCTCTCCAGCCTGGAGCCCGAGATAGAGGCTGTTGGAAAAGTCCAGTCTGGACAGAACCAGAGAAATGACAATCTGTGTGAGGGCCTCCAAGGAGAAAAAGCAGGCAATTTTCTTGATTTTCTTCAGCTGAAAAAAGCTAGAAGACACCACTGCGCCAACCTGCCTTTTCAGGGAGAGATCCTCACTAAGAAAAATTCCTAAGCTCTTAACTGAGGATGACTTAGATGGTGGGGCTCCCATGCTGGCTGGCCAGAAGCTAGGATTCCAACTAAGTACACTCTGCCCAGGCAGGACCAATTCAGTCTTGCCTGGGTTGAGTTTCAGATGACTGCAGCTCATCCAACTCAGGATGTGAGACATGGTGTTTTGAAACTCTGCCACTGAGTCCTTGGTGTTTAAAGGGAAGATGAGCTGCAAGTCATCTGCATAGTTGAAGATGGTTACTCTGGCTTTCCTGAGAGAGTACAAAAGGGGGCGTAAATATAAATTAAAAAGCAGAGGTGATAGGGATGAGCCCTGAGGGACTCCGCAGATGGTAGGAATGGTGGGGGCTGTAAAAGAACCCAGTCTGACAGATTGAGTGCGGCCAGTAATAAATGAGCGAATCCAACTCAGCGCAAGGCCCCTGAGACCTGCCTGCTCGACACGGTTGACCAAGATGGTATAGTCAACCGTGGCGAACGCAGCCGAAAGGTCCAGTAGCACCAGAGCCTGGTGGATCCCCTCATCGGCATTCCGCCTCAAAGTATTCTGCACCGAAACAGTAACTGCTTCAGTTGAATGACAAGGGCGGAAGCCAGCCTGATTAGGCGCAAGATACTGTGATTCTTCCAAGAATTGGGAGATACTGTCACAGACATGGGCCTCCAATAGTTTGGCGCAATAAGGCAACAAGGATATGGGCCTATAGTTAAGTGGGTCCAATGGGTTAGCCCCAGCTTTTTTTAACAGAGGAATAAGGAGGGCTTTTTTAAAGTTGTCAGGGACTTGACCCTGTAAAAGAGATCCATTCATCATGGAGAGCATGCCCTCGGGGATGGTGGTTCACACTTCTCTCAAAATGTATGGGGGACAGATATCATCAGGGGAGCCAGATTTGACCTTGACAAGAAGTTTAGATAAGCAGGCAACATCAATAGGGGGGAAAGATTCCAAAGTTGAAGGATTGTAGTAGGTATCGACCAGAAGGGAGGGAGACGGAATGGTAGGGATACTTTGCTTTATGGTGCAAATTTTATTAAAGAAAAAAGTGTTTAATGTATTGCAGAGATCCTGGGTGGGAGCCACAGCTAGAGAGGTTCTGTCACTGCCACTAAGACTCTCCACAATGTTAAACAATTCTCTAGATTTGTTGCGTGAGTGAAGGATTTTTTCTGAAAAGTGGTCAATTTTGTGTTTCTGAATGAGTTTCTGGTACTCCTTTCGCGCCCTGCAATAATTGGCTTTGTCCAGTTCTGAGTACGCTGTTCGCCACTTCCGCTCCTTTTGACGAACTTGAAGCTTTAAAGCTTTCAGATGAGGTGTAAACCACCTGTGAGCGTCATGGGTGCGGGAACGGGGAAAGTTAGAGCAGGGGGCGTGTGCATCGGCTGCCTGAAGTAGCCAGCTGGAAAAGGCTTCTTCAGTCCCTTCGATATCCTGATCTAAAAGGGGAAGGGATGAGGTTAAGGTGTCAAGAAAGGCAGGGATGTCAACATTCTTCAAAATTCTGACTTTCCCTCCTTTCTGAAACGGCTGTTTCCTGCTCTTAGTTATAGTAATAGAAAAATCAATCAGAAAGTGGTCCAACCAAATGCAGGGGGTGATGGAATTAATAGCAAGGGGAACATTCTGTGACCAAATTTGGTCAAGGCTGTGCCCTTTTTCATGGGTAGGGAGGTGTATCTGTTGGATGAGATTCATATCTAAAAGAGTTTCCTTCAGTGCAGCTGCCTGCCCAACCAACTCAGTAGAGTTCAGCCAAAGATTAAAATCGCCCAGCAGCACGATTTTCTTATGACTAATTATTAGAGGGGCAAGATTTTCTGCTAAAGATACAGCGAATGTGGGCATACTTTGAGGAGGACGGTAAATGAGGACCATAAGTAGAGATCCGCTGTTAGTGTCCATTCTAAAGATCATACTATCAGATCCTGTGAGATCGAAAGACGGTAGAAGAGAAAATTTATGAGTTTTAAGAATGATCGCAGCAACTCCCCCGCCCCTTTTATCAGCGGGTCTGTTCACGTGCAGAATATAATAATTGGAAGGAACCGCTGCCAAAATATCGGGCAAGGAGTCTGCGTTAAGCCAGGTCTCTGTAAGGAGTAAAATATCCGGTTGCTCAGCCTGAAGTAAGAGGAATATGTCCATATGGTGTTTCACCATGGACCTGGTGTTTAAGTAATAACATTTAAAAATTGTCTCAGATCCAGGCGGGGGTACAAGAGCAGTAGAAGGGTAGGGACGCGTGGGTATTTCGGCCATGAGCTCGGGGTTCAAGATGCCATGGGTAGCGACACGCTTTAAAACATGCGCGGGTAAGGCGGGCCCCGTGTTGTTTAAGGGTCTAAGTTGTAGCAAATCTGGGGAGGAGTAGGAGAGTATTTGACCAGGGATTCTGGCCCCAGGCCCCGGTCTGCCGCGGACGGGCGCAGATGGGCTTGACTTGTGCGCGACTTTGCCGCGCATTCGTCGCGCCCGCTGCGCTCCGGTATACACATTGGTTTTGTAGCCTCAGTCCCGGGGGAACTAGACCGCTAAATCCGGTCCAGCCCCACCCAAGATGGCGGCTCGCCTCACTCTCCACGCAAACGGCACCAGCTGCGATGGAACAGGGCGGGATGCAGAAAATAAATCAGTGCTTTTAGGTAAGTAAATATAAACAATAAATGTCACTTTAAAATCAGTTTTAAAATATTTCAGAAGCGCTGGCGCCGCAATCGCGCCAGAGCACCAACAATTGCTGCCCTTAACTGCACGTTAATAGAAGATTACACATAAAGGGGGAAGCAGCAAATGTGGCGATCCGCCAAAGATTAAAGGAAACAGATATAGCAGACCAACCATTTGAACTTGCCAGAATCATAGAAAAATCCTATGAAGAACTAGGAAGAGATAGTTTGGGTGGGAAACCAGTGAAACCCCAACTAATAAAAAATCCTGAAAAGGTATTTATTAAAAATAATCTAAACACTTCAAAAAAGAACTGGGATGGAAATAAACAATCCACTCCCAAAGAAAAAATGTTTCCAGTCCAGAGGAAGGTCTCCTCGGCGGAGAGAAAGATCTCCGGACGAAGGACACAAGTCTCCCCAGAGGGAGCCCTCTGAGAAAAAATACAACCTTAGAAATAGGGATAATTTGAAGAAACCTGATAGATATCAAGATATTGATACACGTCCCTCTCGATCTTTTCAGACTTCCTCGCAGAAATCGGAAAGAAGAGGACGGTCAGAACACAGGGAAGAGCACGTCAAGTCCAAAGACAAAGAACCTGCTCATCAAAGTAAAAAGTTACAATTTCCAAAGAAGAAGGTAGCCAGCATTAAAATAATCAAACATGCCGAGGATCCTGAGGACTCAGCTGAAAAACGGAGAGTGGGCTCAGACAATGTTTGACAGCGCAGCATGGATGGATGGATGGATGTGTTTTTATATAGCGCAATATCACTGCCAGGTCTCAAAGCGCTTTTGCATTCGGAACCCGTCCTGGTTTTTCCCTGTGAGATAGCCCCTACTGGGTATCCCCAAGGTGAAAGCCAGGCATCCCGCCGCGGGGGGCCGTAGTGGAGATTAAGCAAGCTATTGCCCAGAGTTGCAGAGTGTGAACCTGTGATTCGAGTAGGCACCGAAGCGAGAATTACCGAGTCCGTGGACATTTTGGGCTCAAGACCCTGCCGGGAATTGAACCCTGGTCCCGGGTCTGATCTCAGCGTCCGGGTCTGCCTCCTCTAACCAGTGAGCCACACTTCTCCAGCAGAAGTGAGCATAGCTCGCAAGATCCTCATGAATCATCTGGAGACAGTGGACACGAATGAATACATTCAGGTGGAAACTGCAGATACCAGAGTTAGCAAACCTCATAAAATATATGAAATAACCTTACGTATAGAGGGAGATAAGACTAGGAAAATAAGGGGTCTATTTTGGGATAATCTCTCCAAGGGCTATGACATCCTTCTAGCTGAAAAAGACTGGCCACCAGAGTTTGTCAGGGAGTGCCCTCATGGCGAAGAAATGATTATGCCTGCCTTCTCAAATCATATTCCAATTCATAAAAAATATACACTTGCAAGAAAGTGGGCAGTAGCCCAGGCTCCTGCACTATATAAAAATCATGTGGGATGGGATGAGGACTCTCCTCCTCACAAGATCCAGTTAAAATCTCAACCGACTGCACAGAGGCAGTACCCAATTAAGCAAGAAGCTAAAAAACAGGTCAGGGAGATCTTAGATCAACTTGAATACCAGGGGGTGATTGAAACATGCACCTCACAAATGAACAATCCTTTGTTTCCTGTCTCCAAACCAGATGATTCATATCGTCTAGTTTTGGACTACAGACACCTTAACTCATGTTGCAAAACTTTTGCAGTACAAAACTCACACAGTGCAGCACTAATGAATAGCATAGTGCGCAAAAAATACAAAACAACATTAGACATCTTTAATGGATTCTTTTGTCAAAATATAGCACCTGAAAGCAGATATTTGACCGCTTTCTCAATAAATGTCTCGCAGAAAAATTTCTGTCGTTTGCCCCAAGGGTTCAAGAACAGCCCAGGATTATTCTCAGCGAGGGTAACAGAGTTACTACAAATGTATGATGATGAGGCATTATCTTATGTCGATGACATCTATCTAACAGACGATGACTTGGATACTCACTTGAAAAGAGTGAACACCATAATACTTGGGTTCGCAGCAGAGGGTTACAAATTCAACTTCAAGAAGTCAAGAATTGCCCATCTGACAGTCCTATTTTTAGGATATGAATTATCAAGTGAAGGCAAAAGCCTGGCTGACAATTTCCTAGAGAAATGTGCTGTAATCCAAGCACCTAGGACACTGAGAAACTTGCAATCAATTCTAGGTTTCCTGAATTTCGGAAGAACTTACATTATAAACTATGCAGAGAGGGTTAAACCTCTCTATGATCTAATAAAACCAGATGTTAAAAGAATCAATTGGACTCAAAAACACACAGAAATTTTGAGATCTTTACAAACAGACATGTTAGTTAAAACAAAACTGCAAACACGCGATAACACACACAACCTTGTGATTCGAGTCATCCCAGGAAGATGCGGATTCACATACCTAACCTCTAATGAGGGAGAAACGATACCAATAGCATACAAATCGCACTTGTACACAGAAGCTGAAAAAACATTCAGCATTAGGGAAAACATTGTTCACGTGGTTCAAACAGCTGTAGCAAGAGAAAGAAACCAAGCTGACGGCAAACAAATTACAGTCAGAACATCTGAATCAGCCTTTGAGGCATTAACAAGCCAATGTAATTTACCTACAATGGCACTGAATCCAAAATAAATACAATGGGAAGATTCTCTTGCTATAGACAGAGTGAAATACTATTTTGATCCAGAGATGACAAAATTAAAAAATCTAGAATATGAAAGAGAATATCCTCTGCCAATCGACATTCTGCCCATACAACAGTACGCCTGTGTAATACATACAGACGGACATGTTCAGCCCTCAGTTTGGGGAGAACAAGCTTATAATGCCACATGCGAGATTACAAAAGACGTGTGGCGCGGAGGTAAATTAAAACTCTGTTTTCAAAAACACACTCAGTGGTAAATAATTCAGAACAACAAACTGAAATAATAGCATTAAAAATGGCGCTAGATAATGCCGATCGCAAATTCCCGACACTAATAGTGTGCGATTCATATTACTGCGTCAAATCGTACAATAACGACTTGCAGAAATGGGTTGAAAACGGGTACAAAGATGACACAGGTGCCACAATAAAGCAAAAATCGCTTTGGGAACAAATAGTTCTTTTAAAGAAAGAACTACCAAAGACTCACGTGATACACTCACTGAGTCATCAGCGTGATGGCGTTCACGTTGCAGGGAATTCATTGGCTGAGACAGCCACAGCGGAAACAACCAAATCGGCTTCCGTAGCTACAAAAAAGCGTTCAGTAAAATACATTGACGGGGAAACAATGCTGGCGGTAAAAACGTCATCAAAAGGCGACTGCTCAGCGCTACCCCTCATGTATCCACTCAATTATACATACATAATCGATGCAAACTCCGTTCCTTTTGCTCGAATCCCTGGAGTGGGGGATAGAGTGACTCCAAACATGGACAGGAGAGGCTTGTTAATAGCAGACGCACATATGGGTGAGGGTCTTAGACACCTTACACTTAAGGATTCTTTAGAAGAATTACAATCAACATACTGGTGGCCAGGAATGAGCCTGCAACATCACATATTTGCAAAAAACTGTCCAGACTGCAACAGAGACCGCAATGGTGACCGAGGCGGTGTATTGCCATGGCGTTTCACCCAATAAGGATTAGGCTATCGACAGAAAATACCCAGTATGAATAATGCGTCATATTAACATGTAGAGACTATTTTCACTTATAATGTAGACCCCAGCTCTAAGCTGACGTCTGAACTGTTATACAAAGATTTGCGAGTCTTTATCGGCACATACGCAATTGGCATGCTACATTCTGACCAGGGTCCTGCTTTTAGCTCTCGAGCTTATAAGGAGGCTATGACCAGCATGGGCATTGCATTGCGGTACTCTTGTCCCTTTCATCCTGAGGGAAACGGAATTGTGGAAAGAAAAAACCGTGACATAAAGCAATCTATAACAGCAAAGGTATTAGGTTCGGGAGCTGGGTGGGTCAAACATTTAATAAGTGTCCAACGTAGTCTTAATAATCTGCCAAGAAATTCTCTGAGAGGTCTCAGTCCGTACGAACTATTGTTTGGGACTAGAATGTTAATCCAGGACCTTGATAGTCAAACTTCAGTGGTTAAAGAAAAATGCTTTGATATCAAAGACCGTTTGGCTATTTTACAGGACTTAAACGAAACAAAAAAGACCTGAGCAACATAAAGTTGAAACAGCAGCCAATAACCACTGAAGAGAAACCACCTGTCCCAGCAAGGCCTGTCTGGATTCCAAAAATCGGGGATCTGGTCAGAGAGAAGATCGCGGTGAAGAAGGAATTTGGGCCTTCTTACAGAAAAGCAGTTCCTGTCTTGTCTGTCAACGGGACAAGATCAGTAGTACTACCGCCCCTTGCTGGTAAAAAGGAGAACCGAGTTGTATCCATCGACCTGGTTAAACCACAATCATGTGGCCAATAACAAGTAGTAGGCCAAGTGGACTCCCAAGAAGTAGCAGAACACCAAAGTTTGCTACAAACACAGAGGTTCAAACTGAAAGACTAATCAGAATTGATAAACCTACAGTAAAACAACAAGGACTATGCAACAAAGCCATGGAATTTAAACCTCTTGAAACCCAAATTAAAATCCTAAATCAAGAAACACCAGTCTACAATGATGTAACCACAGACTATGCTAATGAAACAAAGAAAATTCCAAAAACGAAAAGGAATCCAGAAGCAATTGAAACAATTGACAGAACAGCATCAGGCTACTTCATCAACTTCGATGATTTTTCTGAAGATCTGAGTGAACCTGAGGAACAGCGGACAACAAAAACTTTTAGAGATAAAGCAAAGGAACTCTTTCATCAACTAAAAGAAACCTATCTGATTTCTCCATGGATTGAACTTTGGGTGGCACTAGGAGTATTTATCCTCATACTTTGGCTCATCATGGTACTATGCTTGGGACATTTCATTGAGGGAAAATATGCCACAATGGACACAGCAAGTCAGAATATCAACTTGGTCCTGAAACCACACAAGTCTTCACACATAGAGAAAAGAGAACTTTCTTCAGTAAACTTCACAGCAAATCCTATACCCGGTGGGGTAGCATGGGACAAAACTGATTACAAAATATATGGTCCGGTTGAACTCCTGAAGTATCCTCATCAATTCAAGATTTCTTTAAGTGACTTTGTAAAACCAAGCACATTTACTGATGATTGGGACTTTGAAAGTATTAATGATATGATGTATGATCTAGTAATGTCAGCTAAATTTACAGCGGTAACTGCAAACACAACAATGATGGACAGAATGTGGATCAATGTCACACATTCACCCCAGTCCAAAGATCTGGGCCCAAATCCATCGTTTTTCCACTCCACACCACCCTGGGTTAGACAATGGCAATATGCAAATCAGCGCTGACCCTGTGCCCCATGGGAACAGTCCAGTCCGAACTACAAAAGCCATGTCCTTCCCAGAACGGAAACAAGCATCCGAGGACCGGCCCGGTTTCGAGGTAACACCTCTCTTCAGCCCGGCTAGCTTGATTCCAGTGGTGTGGAGTGCCTGGGACTCACGTCTGAGCATCCCCAGTACACTTAGAGCGGTAACTGCAAACACAACAATGATGGACAGAATGTGGATCAATGTCACACATTCACCCCAGTCCAAAGATCTGGGCCCAAATCCATCGTTTTTCCACTCCACACCACCCTGGGTTAGACAATGGCAATATGCAAATCAGCGCTGACCCTGTGCCCCATGGGAACAGTCCAGTCCGAACTACAAAAGCCATGTCCTTCCCAGAACGGAAACAAGCATCCGAGGACCGGCCCGGTTTCGAGGTAACACCTCTCTTCAGCCCGGCTAGCTTGATTCCAGTGGTGTGGAGTGCCTGGGACTCACGTCTGAGCATCCCCAGTACACTTAGAGCGGTAACTGCAAACACAACAATGATGGACAGAATGTGGATCAATGTCACACATTCACCCCAGTCCAAAGATCTGGGCCCAAATCCATCGTTTTTCCACTCCACACCACCCTGGGTTAGACAATGGCAATATGCAAATCAGCGCTGACCCTGTGCCCCATGGGAACAGTCCAGTCCGAACTACAAAAGCCATGTCCTTCCCAGAACGGAAACAAGCATCCGAGGACCGGCCCGGTTTCGAGGTAACACCTCTCTTCAGCCCGGCTAGCTTGATTCCAGTGGTGTGGAGTGCCTGGGACTCACGTCTGAGCATCCCCAGTACACTTAGAGCGGTAACTGCAAACACAACAATGATGGACAGAATGTGGATCAATGTCACACATTCACCCCAGTCCAAAGATCTGGGCCCAAATCCATCGTTTTTCCACTCCACACCACCCTGGGTTAGACAATGGCAATATGCAAATCAGCGCTGACCCTGTGCCCCATGGGAACAGTCCAGTCCGAACTACAAAAGCCATGTCCTTCCCAGAACGGAAACAAGCATCCGAGGACCGGCCCGGTTTCGAGGTAACACCTCTCTTCAGCCCGGCTAGCTTGATTCCAGTGGTGTGGAGTGCCTGGGACTCACGTCTGAGCATCCCCAGTACACTTAGAGCGGTAACTGCAAACACAACAATGATGGACAGAATGTGGATCAATGTCACACATTCACCCCAGTCCAAAGATCTGGGCCCAAATCCATCGTTTTTCCACTCCACACCACCCTGGGTTAGACAATGGCAATATGCAAGAGTCAAGCTAGCCGGGCTGAAGAGAGGTGTTACCTCGAAACCGGTCCGGTCCTCGGATGCTTGATTCCGTTCTGGGAAGGACATGGCTTTTGTAGTTCGGACTGGACTGTTCCCATGGGGCAACAGGGTCAGAGCTGATTTGCATATCGCCATTGTCCAACCCAGGGTGGTGTGGAGTGCAAAAAAACGATGGATTTGGGCCCAGATCTTTTGACTGGGGGAGTGTGTGACATTGATCCACATTCAGTCCATCACTTGTTGTTTTTGCAATTGCCGCCCTAAGTGCGCTGGGGATGCCCAGACGTGGGTCCCAGGCACTCCACACCACTTGGAGTCAAGCTAGCCGGGCTGAAGAGAGGTGTTACCTCGAAACCGGTCCGGTCCTCGGATGCTTGATTCCGTTCTGGGAAGGACATGGCTTTTGTAGTTCGGACTGGACTGTTCCCATGGGGCAACAGGGTCAGAGCTGATTTGCATATCGCCATTGTCCAACCCAGGGTGGTGTGGAGTGCAAAAAAACGATGGATTTGGGCCCAGATCTTTTGACTGGGGGAGTGTGTGACATTGATCCACATTCAGTCCATCACTTGTTGTTTTTGCAATTGCCGCCCTAAGTGCGCTGGGGATGCCCAGACGTGGGTCCCAGGCACTCCACACCACTTGGAGTCAAGCTAGCCGGGCTGAAGGGAGGTGTTACCTCGAAACCGGTCCGGTCCTCGGATGCTTGATTCCGTTCTGGGAAGGACATGGCTTTTGTAGTTCGGACTGGACTGTTCCCATGGGGCAACAGGGTCAGAGCTGATTTGCATATTGCCATTGTCCAACCCAGGGTGGTGTGGAGTGCAAAAAAACGATGGATTTGGGCCCAGATCTTTTGACTGGGGGAGTGTGTGACATTGATCCACATTCAGTCCATCACTTGTTGTTTTTGCAATTGCCGCCCTAAGTGCGCTGGGGATGCCCAGACGTGGGTCCCAGGCACTCCACACCACTTGGAGTCAAGCTAGCCGGGCTGAAGAGAGGTGTTACCTCGAAACCGGTCCGGTCCTCGGATGCTTGATTCCGTTCTGGGAAGGACATGGCTTTTGTAGTTCGGACTGGACTGTTCCCATGGGGCAACAGGGTCAGAGCTGATTTGCATATCGCCATTGTCCAACCCAGGGTGGTGTGGAGTGCAAAAAAACGATGGATTTGGGCCCAGATCTTTTGACTGGGGGAGTGTGTGACATTGATCCACATTCAGTCCATCACTTGTTGTTTTTGCAATTGCCGCCCTAAGTGCGCTGGGGATGCCCAGACGTGGGTCCCAGGCACTCCACACCACTTGGAGTCAAGCTAGCCGGGCTGAAGAGAGGTGTTACCTCGAAACCGGTCCGGTCCTCGGATGCTTGATTCCGTTCTGGGAAGGACATGGCTTTTGTAGTTCGGACTGGACTGTTCCCATGGGGCAACAGGGTCAGAGCTGATTTGCATATCGCCATTGTCCAACCCAGGGTGGTGTGGAGTGCAAAAAAACGATGGATTTGGGCCCAGATCTTTTGACTGGGGGAGTGTGTGACATTGATCCACATTCAGTCCATCACTTGTTGTTTTTGCAATTGCCGCCCTAAGTGCGCTGGGGATGCCCAGACGTGGGTCCCAGGCACTCCACACCACTTGGAGTCAAGCTAGCCGGGCTGAAGAGAGGTGTTACCTCGAAACCGGTCCGGTCCTCGGATGCTTGATTCCGTTCTGGGAAGGACATGGCTTTTGTAGTTCGGACCGGACTGTTCCCATGGGGCAACAGGGTCAGAGCTGATTTGCATATCGCCATTGTCCAACCCAGGGTGGTGTGGAGTGCAAAAAAACGATGGATTTGGGCCCAGATCTTTTGACTGGGGGAGTGTGTGACATTGATCCACATTCAGTCCATCACTTGTTGTTTTTGCAATTGCCGCCCTAAGTGCGCTGGGGATGCCCAGACGTGGGTCCCAGGCACTCCACACCACTTGGAGTCAAGCTAGCCGGGCTGAAGAGAGGTGTTACCTCGAAACCGGTCCGGTCCTCGGATGCTTGATTCCGTTCTGGGAAGGACATGGCTTTTGTAGTTCGGACTGGACTGTTCCCATGGGGCAACAGGGTCAGAGCTGATTTGCATATCGCCATTGTCCAACCCACGGTGGTGTGGAGTGCAAAAAAACGATGGATTTGGGCCCAGATCTTTTGACTGGGGGAGTGTGTGACATTGATCCACATTCAGTCCATCACTTGTTGTTTTTGCAATTGCCGCCCTAAGTGCGCTGGGGATGCCCAGACGTGGGTCCCAGGCACTCCACACCACTTGGAGTCAAGCTAGCCGGGCTGAAGAGAGGTGTTACCTCGAAACCGGTCCGGTCCTCGGATGCTTGATTCCGTTCTGGGAAGGACATGGCTTTTGTAGTTCGGACTGGACTGTTCCCATGGGGCAACAGGGTCAGAGCTGATTTGCATATCGCCATTGTCCAACCCAGGGTGGTGTGGAGTGCAAAAAAACGATGGATTTGGGCCCAGATCTTTTGACTGGGGGAGTGTGTGACATTGATCCACATTCAGTCCATCACTTGTTGTTTTTGCAGCTAAATTTACAGAACATGATTATTTGCAAGGTTCATCTAATTATGATCAAATGTTTTGTTATAACCATTATGGTAACCATTATCTGCATAAATCTACTCAACCTAGAAATGTTTTAAAATTTAACCAATGGGAACATTGTGCGACTCCACCAAAAGGCAGTTCAAAGACATTTTTTGATAAATATTCATACTTTTCAGGGTTCAACACAAGTAATGCAGAATCATTTTATTTCAAATTGTTAAATAAGACAGGAGTGAAAACCATGCTTACAAACACAAAATTGATATATTCAGACTCATTTTTTTGAAAAAATGAATACATTCGGTTTTGATTTCTGGAACAATAACATTGAAACGAAAACGATCTGGGGCACAAAAGATTGGCAAGTGCAACGTATAGAATCATTATTTAGAGCCTGCATGATCCCAGAACAAATTATATTTTTGAATGATACAATTCAACAGACATCCTGTCTTGGCCTAGCCAAAATTAAAGACTTAAATAAACCGTCTATTCCAAAACCAACACCTAACAGTAATAGCACTACGGAGGTTGAGATAGACGTATCTCATATTTTAAACCAAAACAGAACACATACTGATTGGAAACAATGGTTGATCTGGCCCACAGACACAAATAACTGTCAAGACAGATTCCTGAACAAAATACAGGGATTCACATTGACCCGGCCAGACCCAAGATACTCCCAGAGACAACATCGAGGGATTGTAACTACTTATAGTGTGGGGAAACTCTGCCTTCAATGGCTACATACATCCACACTGTCAGAAATTAAGCAACACTTAACTTTACTTAAAGAAGGTGCTGACTTGCGTGATTTCATCATGGGACCACGCAAACAGCGTCTAAAACGTTTCATAGCGGCCTCTATATATGCAGCTTACAACGAAGCTTGGAAAGTAACTCAAATTGAGACAGCAGAAAAAATACAGGAAATTGACCGTGTTCATTTGGAAAAATCACTTTCTGTTGTGGACAATGGGTTAATGACTCTGTCTTCCAGAATATATTCACTGGACAGTATTGTATCTTCTGCAATCGATATAATAGAACAAGACTTACTGATGTTGCAACACGGTCAGTCTCAATTACGTTCTATTGTACAGCTTGGCTGGACGTTACAAAATCTGCGTTCAGGCTATGTGCCTTGGCGTTTAATCAACACAACGTCACTATTTAATATCTTTAACCTTACTGATAAACAAATCAGTTTGGCACAAAAGGGTGCTGACTATACAATTCTGAGCATTGAAAAACTTGAGAGATTAACATTGACAATGTCAGAACGACATGTCATTGAATGGATATTACATGGGATAATAAATATACCGATAACAACTTTCCAGTTTCAATACTGCCAAAAATATATACAGGCAGGCCAGTATGAAAGGTTGGGTAAAGGATACATTAAGTCCACATGGAACTTGCCCTATACACACACATGTGTCAGTAATAACGGACAGAGTGTATTTCTTAGTGGTAATAATTGTGAAAAATCACTAAGTGGCATACTTCTGTGTCAGGGTATTAGTTTGCATGGGGCCTGTGAAGGGACTTCAAATAACCTTTCATGTCACCAGTTAGGCACACCTGCAACACAAATAGAACCATTCTTTAGAAGACTTTCGAACGGGAGTTACATTCTAATTGTAGATCACAGATGTTGTGGCTTGCTGCCAGGAAAACCTTATCTTGTAAGCGTGACTTCCAGGGTCATGTGCTGTGAAAGAGTATTGTTCCCGAATGATGCTCCAGACAGGGAGGGAAGGTTATGGCCCAGTTTAAAAATCTCTTCTATTCGAATTGACACTTTAAGCAGAATGCAGACTTTGCTCCTACAGACGCCAACCCAGTTGACGTCATCAAAAGAAACGTATGATCTCCAAGTTGCAATTACAACGGCAGAGATTCATTCAATGTTATCAACAAATTGCCCCCTACACTTCGCAGAAATACTGAACGAAATCTTAAATATTTCTGATACAAGTGGTATCGCAAGTGTATTTAAGACAGTTTTTTCAGGAGCTTTAACCCCATTCAAAGCGATCCTGGGTATCTTTCCAAATTTCGTCCATTCCATCTTTGGCGGACTTCCACTCCTGTTGGGACTTGTAGCAGGCATTTTATTCTTGCTACTCTTGCTTCGTTATGGCAAGCCATGTCACAGACAAGACTCCAGCAACAATGGAAGAAACAATCCTAGCTATCCGCTACCGGGACCGCATAACTAAAGTCCTTGGCTTAGCCCGGCTACGAGATCTAAATATGACCTGGTTTCTTTCATTCAGACCCATCTGGCAGAATTGTGTTATGCCTGTATTAAGGTGCATGCTATGCGGCGAAGAATGCGTGTTGGACACCTGTCTGACACTACAATCAGACGTACCATTGGATGCAGATACTTTGTTGGGTCCAGTAAAGGCTCATGCATTGTGCTGTCCCCAGCGGCTACCTATCCTGATGATGGCATTCGTGGAGACTTCACCACTACGATTGAAGGGTAGTGAAGTACAAGATGAAAGCAGCATCAACCAGGTACGACCTTCTGTAAGCAGTTCTGATCAAACCATCATTGAAAGCAATCATGCGCATGACTGCATGGTAGCGACATTTTCGAACCTAGTCGAACTTTCACCAGAAGCTGTAGACTGTTTTTTCGAGAGTCTGTCTGAAATGATGTTTTCACCGGAACAGAGAGAATGATTTTCAACAAACTTGCACACGGCGTTCCCTGAACTCTGAATTTGGCCTTCAGTCTTTTGAAAACAAAGTGACTGTGAACTATTTTTTCTCTTCTCCCCTGAATAGCGAAAACGTTTTTCCAATTCCAAAATATTTACCTTTTTGGCACTTATCTTCTGCTTAAAGTAAAACTATTCTTAGAGAACAGAACTTCTATTCTTAGGAATACTAGAGACATTACATTACCTCAACCTCTAGTTTATATGCAATTAATTGTGTTTATATGTGATGAGATGGTCTCGCAATTTTTTTTCTGTATCAAGAGCCATTTCATGTGTAATTTCGCAAATCATTCATGCTGATATAAAATATGCATCCCCTTATTGAATGATTATACTGCTTGAATGCATACAGTACCTATACTCATTTCGTGCTTTTCGCATACACCATTTTTCAAATACAAAAAAAAAAATGTTTTTGGGTTGGTTCGGTATACACATGCACTGTTAGTTATGTTTACTATTGCTTAGGTTAGTAAATATGTACATAAAATCGTGGAGTGGGTGTAGTGTGTTTATCTAGGTACCTATATTGATACTCCTATTTCTGACCCTTGTCCGGTTATTAATTCACTAATGTCCATACACCGGCACAGAAACCCGTTTTCAGGTTAGGTCATAGCGCATGCTGTCACATTAAGCAAGCACTATCCCTTCAGCCCCCTAGAAAGCACATCGAGTTCTCAAAACAAATCAAACCTCCAACAGACCTGGGAAATCCCCCGCAGCTATTGTTTTGATTTCGCTCGAGAACTCCTGCAAAGAATGTAAGAACGACCAGTCCTTATGACATTCTTGCTGATGTCTTATGTCCATCCTTACGTCAAACACGGCACCTTTCAGGTATAAATATACCGACGCTGCCCCAAGCTAAGACACGGTGGTGACGAGCTTGGAGCAGCGCTACTTGCCGGAGAGCCCAGCTGATGCAGAAAAGCCCACGGACGCTGCCCCTCCCTTTTGACGCGCTGAGAGAGACGCTGCCTTTTCTCCTGCCGAGAAATCCAGCCTCCGGCGTTTCCAGCCGCCCTCGCGGGTAACTGGGATATCGAGTCCTGAGACAGAGATACCAACCCTCCAGCCTTCTAAATCCCAGGTACTGAACTGACTAACCCCTTACAGAGAATTCTTGAGTCAGATTCTTGGCAAAACGAACTTAACTTAAACTGCTACTTATTTACTCCCGCCCAAGTATTAGGCTTAGGTCAGGTACACCGGGGTAGGCGTAGTTAGAAGCACCAGTTGAGAACGATTAGTCAATGTATATATGTATGTATATCTTTTATCCATTTTAAGTATCATATGGCTAAGAAACCATATAAATGCTTTTACAGTATTATTTTATAATCCTGTTTTTACTGTATGCACTTTACTTAACTATAAGTATTGCAATAATAGCGATTCATTTCTCTTGTATGAGAAAAGAGACTGATCAATAAATAACATCTTTTTATTGAAACACGCCCATCTCTTATTTCTCTACAAACTGGTGAAACTAAGAATGCATGTACTGACTGAGTAAAATACTTGTCTTTTGTTTTCACACGACTCTAGAGATATACTCTTGATTAGGGGAGAGCAAAGATGTCATGTTCTATGGTTGTCAGAAACTAAATCCCTTCTTGTCTATCCAGGGAGGTTAAACTCCTCCTTGCCTATTCGAGAACGTTTCTAGTGAACTCTGAGCTAGCTGGCCCACATAACTTTAAGTCTAATAGTAGAAGACCTAGTTAACCACAGTCCTACGTCTATACTATTGAAGATATTATTCCAATGCGCAGAGCCTATTGGGATAAAAGGAACTACACTACAAATTGTTATTGGATTCACTTGACAATTATGCTCTGCTGCTTCCAAGGCTATCAAGTTAGTGTCAAGATTGTTAGTGAGTACACTGGTCTTATCCTCCTTTTTTTTTAGGAAGTGGATTATTTTAGATCATTCATCCTTACTCTAAACTCGCCCTAGCCCCTTGTTAAGCATATCCTCCACCTCTTCAATTAGATTATCAATATCAGTTAGTGCGCAGTTTTCTGCTGCATGTTTTTACGCGTTCTTGGATTTTGGTCCTGGTCCCCTTATGGGCTCTGTAGCCTGTCTCTTCTCCATATTAGGTGCTCAAAGTACTCACAGTTAGTTGGAAATCTTGCACGCCTCAATGTGTAGCTGTCCCAGAGAGGAAAAGCCAACGAGGGTGGCCCTGCCCTCGCTCTTCCTGACGTGCATGGGCCCTGGACAGGCACAGGCTTCGCCCAGCCGCGAGCTTTGCCCAGGCACGGCCCGCGATGTGGGAGCACGGGGAGCGCTATAAACACGCTATTCAGGCTCCTTCCCCGGCCACAGGTGCTGTTCAGTGCCTCCTGGTGTGGTGTAGTTTGGGACGTGGAGTCCCCCGCCGGTAAAACCAATGTCAAACAGACATTCTCTTACATCGCTCCTAAAGCGTGGAATGGCCTTACACTCCACATCAGAACCTCCTCCTCTTCCGCAAGAACCTGAAGACCAGGCTTTTCAGTTTTGCAACCTACCATATGCAGGGCTAGGCACATACACCTGCTCAGTGCCAGGATACTCTTGCAGGTGATAGTACACTTTACAAATACACATAACATAATCTAACTTTAAAAAAATGCATTTAGAAATGTAAACTGTTTTTGGTTTATTAAAAGTATATTTTTTAAAATTTTAAAGGTTGTTACTTTACAAAAATGCATTTCATTTTAATAAGTTACATATTAAAGTACCATATTTTTAATACTGGGTTGTTGGGTATGCTAAGGAGTGTGGTGTGTGGTAATTATGTATATATTAGGTACATTTCTTTTTAATTATTAATTCACTAATTTAATAGATTTTTCAAATAAATACTTTTTAAGTTAATTATTAAATAAAATATATTTTATAATTGTAATAGTTTAAAATGTATTTTTACACGTTATTTAAGTGGTAGGTTGTTATGTTTATGAGAGTTTTGGGTGAAAAGTTTTTCAATGATAGGTAATAGAATTGTATTAATTATATTTTAAATGCCTAATTAATAGTTTTTTATGCCTTTTTTTAATGCCTTTACTTAAGTTCAAATTTAACTATATTCATTTTTATAGAGATATATAAAAAAAGGGTTATATTGATAATAAAATAAGTAGTAATGTGTTAATTGTTATTGACATATTTTGTAGCTGATTTTTAGGGTTTGTAGTGGGTGTGAGCAAGGACACCTCCAAAATAAGTTTACGAGACAAATTCTTGAAACTTGAAAGGCTACGTAAAGCCGAATTATCAAAATGGTGGGATGGTGTGACCCTTAAGAATTACTTGGATCAAAAAAGAATACCAAGAGGGTTACGCATTCTTATATTTCCCACCTTCGATGATCTGGAGGAAGATCATCTGAAAGAATGGGAAGAAAATCTATATGCTTCATCATTTACCATGATGAATATACTCATTAAAAATGCAGACAGAAAAGTGGAAAAGTTGAGACAACAGATTACGGATCTAGAAAAAGAAATTAAAGATATGAATTTGCCAGACAAAAATTATCAGATATTGAAAGAGGTGATTAATCGACACCAATTACAAATTAAAGATAAAAAACTGAGCAATCGGCTGTTGATTGTATTTTGACTTCTGACACAAAATAGAAAAATAAAAGGAATATTCAAGAAAACAAGATTCATTTGGAGGACTGTAATTGAAATTTTGGGTTATGGTGTTGTGGATTATAAATTGTATCAATTTATACGCTCCTTCCTCTTCAGGTGTATGTTAATTGTGTGCAGAGGTAGGAAGGTGTCTCCGAGGGTGGTTGAGCATAATTCTGTAGTTATGTTAAGTATAACCAAACAAAAGATTGCTCTTTGGTTCACCGGGTAGATGACCCTACATCGTCCAAATGTGTGTTAATAATTGTTTCCGGGTATAGGTAGTACAAGGGCGAATAAAAATGGATGACGATAGGTATAAGTTAGCGGCCGAGGTATTTCAGGTGGTTAAACCAGGCAGTACTACAAGCAGCAAGGACACCTCCAAAATAAGTTTACGAGACAAATTCTTGAAACTTGAAAGGCTACGTAAAGCCGAATTATCAAAATGGTGGGATGGTGTGACCCTTAAGAATTACTTGGGGGGCCTGGCCATCAGCATGGCCGGATAAGACGTGCTCCGGTGTAGCTCCCGATGAGCTGCATTAAATCCGACGAAAAACCAGTCCTGCAGCCCGAGACGACGGAAACGAGCCCGGAGAGGTTCAGACGCGCCCTGGCACCGAGAAACCGCCGAAATCGGAAACGGGATAATGCGGCACCGACGTGCCGGTGAGCCAGGACAGGAGCTCCAAGATGGCGGCCGGCCCCGGACAGACGGGCCGAGTGCTGCAGTAAGAGTCGCGCAAACCCCCCAGGAGACAGTCGGAATGCAGCCGGTAGTCCCGGACTCTGGAAGTGAGGTCGGAGTAGGTCCTGGTACCGGCGCCACCGCTTCAGGGGCAGCGGAGCAACCCTGAGGCACAGAGGCACGAAGTGCGCCCGAGTCCCGATCACAAGCGGAACTGGCGTCCACCCCAGGCCCCGCGGACGTTGAAGAGAGGGCGCATCAGGAGAGAGTGGGGCGGAGCTGTTCCAGAGGAGACGGGAAGCTTGGTGCTGGTGACCAACGACCCCGGAGTCTGGGCCGTCAGGAAATACGCCGGTAAGGGAGACAGAGAGGAGCGCCGTGACCACCCCCCCTCCCCCACCCCAGACGTAGCTAAATAGAACCGGTTGCCCGGGGGCCTGGCGGGGGGGATCTTCAACACCACGGTGCCAGAGCGGAGATGACGGGCCAGGCCGGACAAGGCGTATCCCGACAGTGGTGATGGGCCCCAGGCCACGGGGGCCTGCGGCAAGAAGAGATCGGACCGGGGCAGCGGGCGAGATAGGGGCCTGCCCGCCCCCACCCCGCACCTGACGAAATCGGCCTGAGATAAAGGTCTAACTGTGGCGAGGCCCTAGAGCAAGACTAAACCCTCCCTCCGCCAGCGAGCGGGCGAAACAACGAGGAGGCATGCAGTGAGGGCTAATGCCAGACACCGAGGAGGAGAGTGGGACACACGGGGCCTAGTGGAAGTAGACCGCCAAATGGTGCCCAGACCGGGGAAAGAGACTAGCACTGAAGGCAGGGTGCAGCTACGATGCTCTGTTCCATCAGCCAAACACGGGCTGGGCCCCGCACGGCACTGGCTGCCGAGAGGACCGAGGAGGGCAAGGAGAGACACGGTGAAGCAGGTGGAAGGGAGACGGACGGAGGCAGAGGCTGGCGAGAAAACGAAGGAGACAGGAAGCGAGGAAGGAGGGAACCGAGAGAACCCACCACGTCAAGGGTAAACGGGAGACATCCCCTCCCCACGGACGACGAAAAGGCGGTGAAGGGTGCGAGTAGAAGCCATCTGAGAGGGTGAGCGCACGGAGGGGTCCGAGATGGGGAAGAGGGATCTGGCTGCTAAAACCTCTAGGCAGGAAACCATGGACAGCTACGCCTCGGCTCGACCACAGAAAGAGACTATACCTCCGGCCTCTGGCACATGCTCGGACACGGACCTGCTAATGGGGGCAATACAAGCGTCCAGGGCTGATATCCAAGAATCCCGGGCAGCCTTGGAGGTCAAGATTGGCGAGGTAGGCTCAGAGGTGACATTACTGCGTCAAGATTCCCGTAACCTGACAGAGAGGGTAACGACGGCGGGGACGCGGATTAGTGAGGCAGAAGATGCGCTCACTACCCTCCGGAAAGACATGGCGAAACTACAAGCATCGCACCGCCAACTGTATTGGAAGGTGGATGATGCAGAAAACAGGGCAAGAAGCAACAACCTACGCTTTGTGGGATTTAGAGAAGGCATCGAAGGGACGGACATTGCGACATATCTACATTCCTGGCTGAGGAAAACCTTTCCGAAAGCACAGTTCTCTAATTGCTTTGTTATTGAACGAGCACACAGGGCGCTGTTGGTAAAGCCACCAAAGGGTGCGAGGCCGAGACCGGTCATTGCACGCTTCCTCAACTTTGTGGACCGAGATCTAATACTTCGCGAGGCCAGAAAGCTGGGGGAGATCCGCCTAGAAAATACGAATATTATGATATTCCCGGACTACAGCCAAGAGGTACAAAAACAACGACGCTCCTATGATGGAGTAAAAGCGAAGCTAAGGGACCTGCACATAACATACATGTTGCTCTTTCCGGCAAAATTGAAAGTGATATATGACGGCAGAACGCACTTCTTCAACCATCCAGAAGATGCTTGGCAGTGGCCGGAGGAGTGTCCTACATTCCATAGAGCGGAGGCCGACGGAAATAGGGGGAGAGACGGGTTGGCAGCCACCGGTCTCCGGCAAAGTCCTCCTAAGAAACCAAAGACCTAAGAAACCAAAGAGCAGGAGACGGATGCAGACGAAGCCCTATCCGGGATTCAACACGTCAGGACGAAGGAGACGGAACTCGGCATCACCCGAAGGAAGTGCAGCGACGGGGTCTAGGTTCAGCTGTCTAGAAAGGAATGCCCGCTCTGAAGGTGAAGACGACACGGGGGGGTGATCATCAGGAGGGGAAGGGGAGGAGAGGCGCTCCTTGCATCCTTTGGTGGCAGCAATATAAAGTCCTAGCACATGCGGATTCACCAATGGCTCGAGGGGGGTGGCAATACTAATAAGGAAACCCCAACCATTCCAGGTAGTACGGATTTGGGCAGACACACAGGGGACATATGTTGGGGTGAGAGGCACCTGGAGAAGAAAGGAATACACAATAGTGTCAGTCTATGCACCACCCAAGCTACAGGCAGCGACACTGAAAGGAGTCACTGAGATTCTACTTCATACGTCTGATACTATACAGGTGATGGGAGGAGACTTTAATGACGTAATGACCCAGACCCTTGATAGAACGGGAGATCGGGACAGGGACCAGATCCAGACCACTCCCTCTGGGGTAATTAATGCTATAAGATTGACGGATGTGTGGTGGTGGCTTCATCCGGTAGAGAGGGCCTATTCCTTCTACTCCAGTGCACATAAGGTCTTCTCAAGACTGGATTATATCTTCCTTGCCAGACACGCGATAGCGAGAGATGACTCCGCCGAGTACAAAGCTAGGGGGATATCGGACCACTCCCCGCTCGTGGTAAAGGTGGGGAGAAGGACCCAGCGACAGGGGTCATGGCGGCTATCAGCATGGGACATGCAGAACCCAAGTGTATTGAAGGGCATTCGCGCGGATGTTAAAGTCTGTATGGCAGAAAACGAGGGCTTAGTATCATCCAAAGTAGTCTTATGGGACGCCTTTAAGACTGTCATGAGAGACAGGGGGCAAAACAGACTAGCAGAAGTGAAACGAGCGGTCCAGAAAGAGCTGGAGACACTGGTAAACCCAGATATTAAGGCTAGAAAGGGAATACCGGGACGGGAAAGCCGCAAGGACTCTCCGTCACCTAACGGATGCACAAAGCCAATATAGGGACTTGGCGACGGGAGAGGCCAAAACACAAGCGTTAGCGACGCTACACCGTCTGTATGACGTAGGCGACAAATCTGGCAAACCTCTGGCCTGGTTGAGCAGAAGGGAGAGAGACGCTCGATGGATAGAGCAGGTACGAGACACCTAAGGGAACATGACGGGATCAGATGTCCAGATCGCTGAACGCGTTCGCCGCGCACTACAGGGCATTCAATGAGGCGAGAGATCTTGGTACTCAGGAAGACGCTCTGAAATATATGGAGCACATCGAACTCCCGGTACTGACAGACACAGATGTTACAGACAAGGAGGCTCCCATTAAGCTAGAAGAGGTTCAACAAGCCTTGGCAAGACTACGCGCAGGGAAGGCCCCGGGCCCAAATGGGTTCCCGGCAGAGTTTTTAAAAAAAACTGCAGACCTTCTGTCCCGCCATATATTGGGGCTCTTTGAGGAGGCGAGACAAGAAGGGACTCTCCCTCCGGATCTCCGCATGGCCACAATCATTCCAATTTTTAAGACAGGTAAGCCTCCGGAGGAATGCACCTCCTACCATCCTATCTCCCTCCTAAACATGGAGGTGAAACTACTAGCGACGGTACTGGCGCTTAGACTGCGGAGGGTGATCCCAGACCTGGTTCATTTGGACCAAACGGGATTTCTCCCGGGTAGGGCTACAAGATACAACCTCAGGCAATCCCCTAACTGGTTGTAGGAGGTGAGCAAGAGGCGGGACCCCCATTGGTTTCTCTCGCTAGACGCAGAGAAAGCGTTTGATGCGGTCCACTGGCCCTTCCTAGAGGGAGTCCTGGTGAGATTGGGATTTGGTCCTAATTTTCGGCAATGGATAAGTCTACTATATACGGATCCAAGAGCAAGAGTCAAGGTAAATGGGACTATGTCCGGGGACTTCCCAGTGAGACGGGGAACCAGGCAGGGAGGCCCACTGTCCCCCTTGCTCTTCACGTTGACAATCGAGGTATTAGCAGCGACGATTCGACAGCATTCAGACATCAAAGGCTTCCAGATGGGGCCAAGGGACGCAACGGAAGAAAAAATATCCCTATACGCGGACGACGTCCTCCTCTATATTACGTGTCCAGAAAAGACGATACCGGTGCTCTTTTCAGAGCTGGAACGCTATGGAGCACATGCGGGTTATACGATTAACTGGCATAAGTCGGTACTCTACGACCCAAGGGGCCTAGAGCAATGCCCGAACCACCCCGAAAGGCTGCAGACGACAACGGAGGGCTTCACCTATCTGGGAGTATTTATGACTCTCGTTAAGTCCGCCTCGTATGACAAAAATGTTGGACGGATACTACATACTTTCGTAGATGACGCGGCTAGATGGCGGCTCCTACCCCTCACACTCCTGGGTCGCTCGGCCATGTTCAAAATGATGACGCTGCCCAAGCTCCTCTATGCGTTTCAGAACAAATATTACCCTCTTCCTCGCAGAGTGTTCCGGGAAATAAACTCGGAAGTCCGCTCCTATCTCTGGCTAGGTAAACAACCCTGGGTAGCTCTGTCGATCCTGCAAAGACACCAGTATAGTGGAGGGATTTCACTTCCCAACGCAGAAGTCTATTATTGGGCGGAACACTTGGTAGCCATCAACGACTGATTTCATGCCCCGGCTACGCACCCCACCCCACATATGCACTAGAGAGGTATGCGATGGGTACTCGCACATACAATTATTACTTATACGGGGGCAAAGGGACAGTGAGACTCTTGCCGGCCACCAGGTTCACACTGGGGCTATGGCACAAAGCAAATAGGACTATTGTATGGGAAAAAACCCACAAGACAGACACCTTTGTGGCACTGTGCATGGCTACCAGACTGGAATAAACTTAAGGGGTTCAAGGGATGGGATAATATAGGCATCTCGACGTTAGGAGATGTGATTGTGAAGGGGACACTGAAGTCGTTCCTGGCCCTTAGGGCGGAATTTGACCTGCGTCCCGCGCAATACCTTAAATATGCCCAGTTGAGACATGCGAGGTCGATGCACTCCCTGAGTATGCACCCCTGGAGGGCCGTCTACTGCAGGAGCGAATACCGGAGAGAGCGGTGTCACTCACATACAGGACCCTTATGAATAACATGCCAGAGGACCTAGGGGCACTTAAACGAAAATGGGAAAGTGAAGTGGGCGACATGGACGAGATAGACTGGGACACTGTTTTCATGCACCCCAGGGAAGTAGCGATTAAATCCCGGTTACGTCTGATACAATTTAACGTCCTACATAGGACCTATTTTGATAGGGTGTGCCTCCATAAAATGGGGAAGATAGGAGATACAAACTGCCTAAGATGTGGCAGAGAGGGAGGAGACTTCTTCCACATACTATGGTCATGTCCGCAGGTTCAGGCTTACTGGGGGGAGATTCTTAGAGAACTGGGTGAGGTGCTGGAAGTTCCTCTACCGGTGGACCTAAAACTGGTCCTACTTGGTACGACCAATGATAACGACCTCACCCGCCCACTGTTGATCTTCTTGACCCTGGCCCTGGTAGTAGCGAAGAGAGATGTGGCAAAATACTGGGGGTCAGCAACGGCACCACGGCTGGAGGAATGGAGAAGAGGCCTCGACCTTTATATGGCGGCTGAAAGGGTAACATAAAAGGCGCGGGCTGCCCGAAAAAATGTGGCAGGGTCTGGAATAAGTGGAGGAAATACCATGGTCTGGACGGGAGCCTGTGAGCAGGGGGGAGGGGAGCTGATGTATACACAGATATGGGGGGGGCCAAGGGAACTCGGGTGGAACACGGCAGACTGGGTTACAGATTGTGCAGGTGGAAGGTTGTGACATAAACATTGAAGTATTGTTTTTAATGGTATGGATAAGGGGGCGGAGGGTGGGCAGGCGGGATATGTGGACTGATGATGACATGACTGTTTTGTTGTTATATGATAAAACGCAAATAAAAATATTAAAAAAAATAAAAAGAATTACTTGGATCAAAAAAGAATACCAAGTGGGTTACCTATTCTTATATTTCCCACCTTCGATGATCTGGAGGAAGATCACCTGAAAGGATGAGAAGAAAATCTATATGCTTCATCATTTACCATGATGAATATACTCATTAAAAATGCAAGTGGAAAAGTTGAGACAAAAAATTCCGGATCTAGAAAAAGAAATTAAAGATATGAATTTGCCAGACCTGCCAGACAAAAATTATCAGATATTGAAAGAGGTGATTAATCGACACCAATAACAAATTAAAGATAAAAAACTGAGCAATCGGCTGTTGATTGTATTTTGACTTCTGACACAAAATAGAAAAATAAAAGGAATATTCAAGAAAACAAGATTCATTTGGAAGACTGTCATTGAAATTTTGGGTTATGGTGTTGTGGATTATAAATTGTATCAACTTATACGCTCCTTCCTCTTCTGGTGTATGTTAATTCTGTGCAGAGGTGGGACGGTGTCTCTGAGGGTGGTTGAGCGTAATTCTGTAGTTATATTAAGTATAACCAAACAAAAGATTGCTCTTTGGTGCATCGGGTAGATGACCCTACATCGTCCAAATTTGTGTTAATAATTGTTTCAGGGTATAGGTAGCACAAGGGTGAATAAAAATGGATGAAGATAAGGATAAGGTATCGGCCAAGTTATTTCAGGTGGTTAAACCAGGCAGTACTACAAGCAGCAAGGACACCTCCATAATAAGTTTACGAGACAAATTCTTGAAACTTCAAAGGCTACGTAAAGCCGAATTATCAAAATGGTGGGATGGTGTGACTCTTAAGAATTACTTGGATCAAAAAAGAATACCAAGAGGGTCACGTATTCTTATATTTCCCACCTTCGATGATCTGGAGGAAGATCTGAAAGAATGGGAAGAAAGTCTATATGGTTCATCATTTACCATGATGAATATACTCATTAAAAATGCAGACAGAAAAGTGGAAAAGTTGAGACAACAGATTACGGATCAAGAAAAAAGAAATTAAAGATATGAAGTTGCCAGACTTGACAGACACAAATTATCAGATATTGAAAGAGGTGATTAATCGACACCAATTACAAATTAAAGATAAAAAACTGAGCAATTGGCTGTTGATTATATTTTGACTTCTGACACAAAATAGAAAAATAAAAGGAATATTCAAGAAAACAAGATTCATTTGGAAGACTGTCATTGAAATTTTGGGTTATGGTGTTGTGGATTATAAATTGTATCAATTTATACGCTCCTTCCTCTTCTGGTGTGTATATGTATATATATATTAAGAACGTTTGATTATTTCTTTTACATAATTGACTTAAACATTTTTGTAGAGTTTGGAAATTTTGTTCGTTTTTTTACATTAGGTTTTGAAGATTAATTCATAATTATTTTGTGAACTGTTTAATTCAACATTACAATTAAAAAATTTTTTTTTTAAATACTTGATCTAATTTTTATATTGCCTTGAAATTAGAATATAATGCACACATGTAATGTGCTGCATCCTAATATTGCTGTAGGTAATTTATATACTGTCAGTGTATAAATGCTTAGATTTCTTGTTGAGCTATTCCAATATATGCAGTAACTCTGAGGCTTTCATTTCTTCTTAGGCTTTCATTTCTTGCATTTAAATTAACTGTTCTTTTAACCTGAATTTGTTTATCTGTGTAACAAACTGTTGTTAAGTCAATACGGGTCCATGAGCTAATAATGACCTAGTTGTTGATTTGGGGTTACAATTCAACTGCAAATAACAGGCACTTACCAGTGACTTGTTTTGTTTAACCGCACCATCGCTAGTCAGCAGGCGCAGCAACAGTAGAATGCTCCGAGGAGTCTCTCTGACTCACACTCACAACCTAATGCACCCTTGGGAGGGAGGGGGGCAAGCCACACCAAAACCATTTTTGTTTGTGTAAAAGGCTGCTTTATTGAAACAGGTGCAAATCACAATTTTATTAACCCTGGCACTTGCCTTACAAAGCTAAAACCTCTATACATAAAATACCTGACCCCTTGTTCCCCCCCAACCCCTACGATCCCCACATCATAACCCCCACCCTGCAAAATACAATAAATAACTTTCCATAACAATAATATTACACAATTTTACAATATAGCATTTATAAATCCTAACCTCCCATGACCTAAACCCCTACCTGCCTTTCTACAACTGTAACTAACGAACCTCAAATGTAAACATATCCTAGCTGTTTTCCCTTACCCTGCTCCTGTTCACAAACTCCCCACACTTAAGAGACTACAAAACTCTAGCCAAACTTGGCCAACTTTCAAACAACCCCGCCATCCAGGAAAAGGCGGGAGCGTAGGCGGAAACACCGCCTCCCCGTTTACCTGCCCCCCCCCTGCCTCCTAGGCCTGCACCCCCCTTAGGTCCAACAGAAACCCCCTGTTCAGCCTCTGCGCAATCCCAGCAACCTGGCCAGGACTTCCCTCAGTTCCAACAACTACAAGTCCATGCCCAGCCTGGATAAATGGACCCCATCCCCCCTGAAAAATTATGGCGTGTCGTATCTGATATCTCTGTGCCCAATCCTGGCAAATCCCAACTGGCGGCAAAAACGCATCATCTCTACATTTACCTTTCTCCTGGTCTTGTCCAGAACCCCTGGATTTACGGCACCCTTCCAAACCCTACGCGATACAAACTCTGTCCACAATACAGCGCACCCCGACCACTGCCGCTTGATCACGACCAAATCCCGTTTCATGCACCTCATCAATGCCAAGCCTGTCGCCCTCACCATATAATTTTCGCCTAGATGAATGATCAATACGTCGGGGCACCTACCAGCCACCAACATCTGTAAAACTTCCTTCTAGAGCAGTCCCCCTTTCCAAAAAACATTGAACAGTTCTTCATTAAAGCCAAGATTCTCCCCGAAATAGCTGGCACGGGCCTGGACCTGTGCCCACTTCACAAACGAATGACCCACAATCCAAATGGACATCTTCCTGGTGAGGGGACCCATCACCGAACCTGAAACGAGAAACATGAATGAACACAGGTAAAACACATAACCGCGCTACAACAGGTCTGGAGCGCTGCGCACTTAACGCTGGTAACAGTCTGACGACCACCTGCCCAAGCTCATGATGTCACCACTCCCCCAACCCCGATTGTTTGCTTCCGATGCTGCTCCAATCCGAAAGGAATGTGTCCCAAAACGTTTGCCATCAATCCCCAGCCGAGCCAACCCTTTCCTCAATACTGCCAGGAGAACCTTTCACCGCCCGTCCATCAGAATGCCTGAAAACCAACCCCAGCGTATCCGAGGCCAAGGACCTCCATCTCATCCTATACGGACAAGTCATGAATGAATCGGCTATCTGTAAAGAGACCCATCGTCACCTGCCCCTCTGGTCCGTTTTCGATTTCTTGAGCCACAGGCAAACGGTGTTCCTACTGAGGAAAACCTCGGTCCATAACAACCCCTCCCCCCATTTGGAACCCAACAACTCCGAAACCCGAAAAGCCCCAAAAGACATCCACAACATCAATGTAGAAAAAAGGCAAAGTTCTGTGCCGTCCCCGCATATCCCCGGCAAAGTCTGCAAAACCCTCTCCAGAAGTTCCCATGACAGGGGATTCCTGACCCTGGCCACCCTACCACATTCTCGGGCCCAACCTTCCAGCATGCACGACCCTAGCTTCCCTGCGGACGACGCGTAGCCCCACAACAACTTTTCCATGAAAGCTATCCCTGCCAGTTTACCCGCTATTGTCACCCTCGCGAGCCCCTTCTCTATCAAAGACAGAATAAACTGTATTACATCTTCCTGCCAACCCGCCGGCGAATACCGCAGCTTTGCTCTATAGCGAACTCCACCCATGCTGTCCTGTATGCCACCTTCGTAGATTGCGCCAGCGAACCTAAAACCAGCTGTAATATCCTGTGATGCCTACTTTCCACAAATGCTGCGGCATGCTGGGTGGGATCCTGTCCGCGTTCTTGGCTAGCCCACAGAATCTCCCCCACTGTGAACAAAACAAAGCATCGGGTATGTCATTGTCCACACCTGGCACATGCACTGCGCGAAAGGCAATATCATGCTGCAAGCAGCCCAGCACAAACACCCTCAGCAGCTTCAAAACTTGTGGATTCCTAGCGGACTAAAGGTTCACAACTTCCACCACTGCCATGTTATCTATTCTGAACGTCACCCTTTTGTGAGCCAGCTGCTCCCCCCACAGCATGACAACCACCACCACCAGCGGTAAAAACTCCAAAAAGGCTATGCTTCATCCCCCTCCCGCCCACTCAGGGGGCCACTGTTCTGCGCACATTATTCCTTGCCAGTACAGTACAAATCCCTCACTACCTGCCGCATCCGAAAAGATTTGCACATCCCAGACCATGTCACCCTCTCGCATCATTGGGACCCCATTGAAGTTCTGTAGAAAGAACTGCCACATTCGCAAGTCTTCCCTCACCCCTGCTGACAGTTGCACATGATGACGCAGAGGTTTCCGTCCCGCCAGTGCCCTGCCCAGTCGCCTACAAAAAGTCTGCCCTACTCTCACTACCCTACATGCAAAGTTAAGGTGTCCCAATAGCACCTGAATGTCCGTCACTGTGACTTTCTGTCGTGCAAACATAGCTGCCAGCAGTCCCAACATTTGCGGCTTTTTGTCTGCCGGGAGGCGTGCGTCCATCGCCTCAGAGTCCAATTCAATTCCTAAAAAGGACAGTGCCGTACAAGGCCCCATTGTTTTCTCCGGTGCCAGCGGCACACCCAATTCCCCCATGATCTCCTGGAACCTGTCCAGCGCCTCCTGGCTGTCCGCGGAGCCTGGGGTGCCCACAAAGAAAAAGTCATCCAGGTAGTGCGTTACTCCTTGGTGACCCATCCGTTCCGAGAACAACCATTGCAGGAACGTACTGAAACATTCGAACAGTGTGCAGAACATAGGATAGCCCATCGGCAATGCCTTGTCCACGTACCAGCGCCCATTAAACTGGATCACCAGTAGGCCCCAATCGTCTGGGTGGACTGGAAGCAGCCAGAAAGCCGACTTAATGTCACACTTTGCCATCATCGCCGTTGCGTCCGCGGTCACTACGAGTGACATGGCTGCGTCAACTGATTAAATTGATCCCGTGGCCTCCTGCTCATCAATGAAATCATTTACCGAGACGCCTTTGGACCATGACAGGTGCTGTATGAGACAAAACTGTCCCTGCTCTTTCTTCTGCACCACTCCAATGGGTGACAATCAAATTTTGTAGAGGCCAATCCTCAAAGGGTTCGGCCATGCGGCCCTCACGCACTTCCTTATCCAATTTGTCCTGCACCACCTCAGGGTGCTCTTTGCCAACCTCAAATTGTCAGCCCACCGTCTTGTCCTTGGTCCATCGTACCCAAGTTGAAACCCCTCCAGAAACCCCACCCACAATCGTTCTGCATCCCCCGTGTCCAGATAACCCTGCAGGGCTGCGACCAAATTGTCCGTTCTAACTGGCGCACAAGCCCTTTGGCCCAGACCCTTGGCCCCTCGCTCACCCGTGAGCTGTTGTGGAGTCCCTGACTTAAACCCCCCGGCCTGACCCTGCTGGTTCCCTTGATGCTGATTCTGACCCCCCAACATTTAACCAAAGCATGCCCGCTCCGTCCACAACCCGAGCACTCATGCCGAAACCTGCAATATTCCCGTGTGCACAAGCCATTATTATAGTCCCAACATGCCCCCTTGGATGCTGACTGTCCCCTCCCTGCTCCCCCCACCCCTCCTCTGGTGGGGTGGCCCTGAAAGGGCTGATACACTATGGGCAGCCCACTGGCCGTAAAAATGGTCTTACCTGACCCAACTAGCCCCATCGTATGCTGCCACAGGTCTGTGTCCACCTCGCCCCATCTCGCCTCCAGATCCCACCCAATGCGAGCCCGAAAATCTTCGTCATATTTGGCCCAGGCATATCCCCCCCCCCCCAGTAATCTGGGCCTTTCTAATCACGTCCATGTATTTAAACATGGACCCCGACCTCTCAGGGAATTTATCACATTACACGCTGGCATTGATAAGAAATGCCGCCGTCCAGTTCTCTATCATAAGTGGCACCTTCGGCCATTTCTGTAACTCGCATTCCTCCTCTTTTGACCCTTCCTTTGCTCTACTTTCCCTGTGAAGGAGCTTCAGTATCTCCACATACTCTCCCTTCCATATGCGCTCCTTGGTGGACAACATTAAATGAGCCCCCAACGGTTTCGTGACACCCATATACGGTAAACGTTTTATCTTCAACTCCTTACTTCCCAATTTGCTCTCTGCCTTCCCTGTCGCCACGTCTCCCGACCCCGTCATCTCAGTGTCAGCCGGCCCTTTACCTGGGCCATCCTTTTCCCTGGTATCCTTTCCCGTGCCCTCCAGTAACCCCTTTTCTGTGTCCTCTATCCCCACCCCCACATCCATCACACGTACCCTTTCTCAACCTACCCCCCACGTTCCCCACCCCTCCCCCCACTCCCACCGATACCATAAAAGTGGCCGCTCCGGCCGCTTGTTTACCTGGAGCTAGAGATTCCGTTCACCGTTCTCTTGTCCCTCCCACCGGGGGGGGCAGACCTGTCCTCCCAGAGCGATGACCGACCCGTGGGCTCCACCTGGCATCATGACATCTGGAAAATACTATGTACACCATTATTCCGCCCCCCTCTCCCTCTCCTTCTCTCAACTCTCCCTCCTCCATGCGATCCTCATCATAAATCAATTCCTCATCCCTGTAGCAACCCGCCCTCACAGCCGGCAGCACAGACTGCACCGTTTTACAAACATTTAAATTAACTTTCTCGGCGGTCCTCTTCCAATGGTGCTCCCCAAACCGTTGCGGCCCCGTGGGTGTTGGGGCCGGCAAGCCCACTGTGGGCCTACTTCTGCCGGCCTCGAAGGGATCGCCCACCGGTACCGCAGGCTCAACCCTCCCTATTCCTTGGCGCCATTGGGCCGTTCCCAGCCCTACCAAGTCTGGTGCCCCACATCGATACACCTCCTGCAAAAGAAAAGTATGGTCTGGTGTGCTGGGCCCCACTCTCTTCCCTCGACCAACCCAGCTCCGCTTCCCCCCTACGCCTGAGGTGCTAGCTGCCCACACCCAACCCACCACGCTAAGATCAACCACCTCCTCCGCGTCGCCCCCATCCCCCTCCTCCTCGCTCCAGACCAATCCCCCGTTCCAGTACCTCCCTCCCGACCGGGTCCCCCCAAACACCTCTTACCCTCTACCCTACCCCACACACCGCCAACCTCTGACAAGCCCCCTAACCCCCTAAACCCTGGGGAAAGGGGCCCATCCCACCCCTGGCTTTCTGCCAACCTACCCACCCCCTGTGAACCCTCACCTCCTCCGCCCAAGAATCAACCCCTTCCAGTCTTTCTCACTCCCCTCTGACTCCAACAACAAGGGGCACATGTCCCCCACACCCGCACGCCAGGCGCCCACTCCCACAGCCCTCTCTACCCACTTGAGAAACCCTACTTCCTGGTCCCCTGCACACCCTGCTGCACCCCTCCAAACGTCAGCTCTAGGCCCTGCCTGGGCCCCAGGGCAGCAGTCACTGGGCCTGCGTACAGCCCCTTCATTGTCCCCTCGACCCCACTGCCAGACGGGGCCCTGCCGGACAGACCTGCGCTGCCGCTCGTAGTAGTGGCCGCTCTCTTCCCCTGCGGGCGGCCCCTTTCTTCCTGTGTGAGAGCCAGGGAGGTGCGCACCGTGTTCCCTTACCAGGCCGTCTGCTTGACCCCTGGAGGCCCAGCTGCGAGTGCCTGGGCCTCCGTATCATCTGCCTCGCGCTCCGCTCCCCCCTTCACACACGCGGCAGCTCCCTGCAAACCGGAGCGGTCGACCCTCCTTTGCGGCCCTGGCAGGGAGACCTGGGACGCACTCCACCGCCGGGCCTTCTTACCACCCACCACCCGCGCCTCCTCCTCAACCCTTGACTCCCGCTCCTCATTACGAGCCCCCAGGGCTGTGCTCCTAGTATCACTAGGTCACTCACCGTCTTCCGCACAGCCTTGCTGGGGGGTCGAGCAGGCTTCCACGGCGGGCGCCACCCCCCGCCTCCAGCACTCTGTAGTCCTCACCAGCCATAATCTACACAGCAATTCACTCCTAACAACTACACTCCACCAACTATCCTAGACACTAAGGCCCTGACAAAAAACCTATCTACGCAGCGCTCCCAGCCACCAGGTCACCAAACCTAAAATGGTGGCTGGGAGGGTGCGAAAACCCCTTACATACCTTGGGATCCTAACTGATGATTTGGTCTACAATTGGTCTACTCCCAATGTAGCCCAAGGCCCCAAAATGGCCACGTTCTCCCAGCCCCTCCCCCTCCCAATCTGCCCGGGGGCAGACCTCGCAGTGCTCGTCTGCCCCCCGAACCCCCATGCCCGGCCATCCTCTCCCCATTGCACTAGAGGTGCACGGAAACTCGTCTGGGAGCGTGAAATCAAGGCGCCGCATGCGTGTGTGCTGCCTCTCACATTTTATTAAGCCACAGCTGAGGTGGTAACTGTTTAACAGGTGGCGAGCCTGGTCGCGGTGATGAGTCTTTAAAGGAAGCCATTGTGTGACTACAGTTAGCCTGGCCATGGCGGGTAATCCTTCAATTATATATTTAAAAAAAGAAGGTCAAAGCAATGAAAAGAGGACTGGGACTCAGCCGGCAATATGCATTAGGATACCAAAACATAACTAGCTGCCATAGCAACGTCTTTCTTTCAAAAGGCAAAAGTTGCTCTGATTTGGCTGTCAGCTGACTAGTAATGACGCTTTCTTTCTCCTGTAAGGTTGCTGGTTTTTTAATACACTCTATCCTTCTTCATAGGGTGTACCCCGCTCCTTATACCTCTATATATGTAGTATTGAAAAAGGGGGTTTATTAGAATATTTCCAATATTAGCAAGTATAGATTTAGACTTATAATTTGGTTAGCAATTACACATCTAGGATTAAGTTTTAAATAATATTAGTTCATGCTCATTACAAATTTAGGAATGCATTTGAAATAATAGTAGTTAATATTTAGTGATTTTAAGCTTCAGTTTTTAATAGTTTCGTGTATATCACTAATTATTTTAGGTACCGGTATAGCTGAGAAGAGAGAAACCACTCAGCTGGAGGTAAGTAAAGAGACGGTTAGAAGGTACTTTGAAGAGGGGTTGGCTGTACAGCGCGGTGGTGCTTGGTTGTTGTGCATCATCTCCCCCTTACAAAATTAACTAATTGCGCAGTCGGCTGCCTGGTCCTATAATGGCGGTGATTTGATCGCTGTTCTCCCCTAGTTTCCCCTAGTGACCGATGAAGCCTGATCGTTGGATTGCTGCACAGCGCAGGAGTATTGTGCCGCATCTCCCATGTATTTGACAATTTAATGCACCACCGGCTGACTGGACCTAAAATGGCAGCGGCTCGATCTCTGTTCTCCTCTGGTCTCCTCTAACTACCAACACTCACTAGAACCATCAGTTGCCTATGACCTACTGCGGTGCCAAGATAAATAGGGGGATCACTGCTTTTCCTGGATCTCCATAAGCAATAATTGCAGGAACCAACGGCTGCCTGGACCTAAAATGGCGGCGCCGCGTTAAATACGGGGACCTTGGCTCTTCCCTGATTTGATCATTCAAACATCATCAAAGGAGATGACTTTGTGGCACACAACGCAACTCCAGCTCACAGCTGCTAAGCAGGGATCCCTCTGTTTTGTTTCTCCTGCAAGACATATTCAGTCAAACCCTCTCCAAGAGGGGTGATGCTAAACTTCATTCAGGCAATTCTTCTCATTCTGCTATCTGTAGCCCTGGATTGTTTATGCTGCCCAAAACGTAATGTGAATTGTGTTAGTTATTTATTATTTAGTTTAGGCGCAATCATATTGGTTTACCTCATTTCAGTTTCCATATTTGATACTAAGTTTTGTTATCTACCTCTGCCCTACGTGCACTCATTATAGTCTCCCTCACTTTATTTCCCTTGGTTATACTTTCAAATTTAATATTTAAATTTTTCTAAATGTTACATAGCTTATCTTTTTAAAAATACGTACAGATGCACTTTTTCCTTCATCTCCCTGCTCTTCATTGATTTGTTTATTACTTTTGTTACACAGATTGTTTTACTATCATTGCTATCTCCCTCTATCACGTTCTCCCCCACCCCTTTCCCCTACTACTTTCCTCTATTTTACCTCCCTACTAGCTCTACCTCCCATTCTCCCCCTCTCATAATAGTGAACCTGTCCACTACCTCCACTCCTAGAATCTCCCCCTCCTCCCACCTCTCGCCCCCTAACGCCTCCCACTCGACGCACCACATTCCACGGCCCACAACATCCCCTGAAAATATTACCTTACACTGACGTTCCCCCGCCCTCCCCCTTCTCTCATATTCACCGCCCCCATTGTGCTCTACCCCAATCTCCCCCCTTCAGTCTTCCCCTAACCCCCTGACCACTAACACTTACCCATCATGCCACCCCTCAACCTACCCACGTCACAAGACTCACCCATCATTAAGCATGTACCCAACTCTTGGTCCATTCTTTACCCCTCAAACCTTTCCAAAAATGGCAAGAAAAACTTTAAACACAAACTTATTATAAGCCGTCAAGAAACCTTATTTGTTGACAACTATCTTAGCCAAACCTCCATCATAAAAACTAACTACATCATCTACTCTAAACGCCCCTCTAAATGGAAAGGTATCTTACTCCGCCACCTTCCTATCACAAATTCCCGGAAAATCCCTTATTGTCCGAAACTTTCCACCACTCCTTCCCCCACTTTCCCTGGCGAAATCGATATCTCTATTTTCAAATCAGGAAATATCCTCATTCAAGCATCCGAAAACCACCTCACAATTTTTGAACACCACTTCAGCTCATTATTCCAAAACCTACCACCTACTCTGTCCGCTAACCTTTCACCCCCCCTAACGCAAGAGACCTCCTTGCCCTCTCGCTCCCTGACCCCAACCCAGCTGTTGCCGGACACACTAATCGACAATGAAACTCCAGACTCACAGATATATTTTCCCATGACCGCATTAGCTTACCCCCCTCCTGTTCTTCCTACAACCCCCTCGGCCTCCCAAAAACCCCCTCGGCCTGTACCCCTGCCCCCTGATCCCCTGACAGCTGCACAAATTACTCAAATCCTCTTCTCTCCTAGCAACCTTACTACATCGCCCACTGTCCCCTTAATACTCCCCCCACCATCTAACTCATCCCCTTGACCCCCCAACAGCTCCATTAATAACTCCAATCTTCTCTCCTGTTACCCATCCCACCCATTATCTAGCTAACAGCCCTCAGCACCCTCCTCATGCTCCACTCACCTCTCATTACTCTCAATTGTCTCATGGGATTGCCCTCTCACACCATCTAACACCACTGCTTCCTTGCAACCTTGCACCCCTCCACCTGGCTTCCCACTGATCGCACATCCCAATCCACCACTCCTGATCAACTGGGACCATTCCATCTCCCCACATGATCTCCTATCCTCCCTCCCCATCACTCCTCTTACCCAGTCTCTCCTAAATATAAAACTCCACCTCTCAACCCTCATGTTATAACTCTCCTCCCTCAAAAATTATGTAAACTCCCTCTCCACAAAGAACCCTTCCAGTCACACCTATACCCTAGACATCATACCTATGAACCCTGCACCCCACATCCAAGGGACTACTTCCCCAAACTCCTCACCCAAGCCGCCATGCAGTAACTGCTCACCCATACCACCCCACTTCCCGAACCATCTCCCCCCCTGTTCTTCCTGCCCTCAATAAAATTACCCCTCCACCACGCGACCACAAATACTCTCCCACCACATTCATCTATCCCTGTGATCCTAGGAACAAGTAGGAGCCCGTCCTCCCCTGCATCACCCAGACCTCCGCAACAACTCACCTCTATCCACTCCTGTTCCCCCACAAAAACGGAATGACCCCAAACCCCTCAACTGCATGCTGGTCAAATGCCGTTCAGCTTCTTGCCATGCAACTGAAAATACTGAGACCATCCTCAGTGAAAGCATTGACATCGCCTTTTTGATGGAAACGTGGCTCAATGACCACTCTGCATCAATCCTTGACCTGCTCTCTCCCCCTGGTTACTCCATCCTCAGAAAAGACAGGCTTATTAAAATTGGTGGGTGCCTCGCCATAATTTATGAAGACGAACTCCAACTCACACCTGTCCTGTACCCTGACCTTGCTACATTTGAATATCTTGGTGCTGAACCCACTGTTCATGGCTCCACCCCGATTCGTCTACATAATATTTACTATTCCCCTGGTGATCCTCTCTCCTTTGTTGAAATATTGTCTGATCTTATCCAATCAGCGATTACCAACTCTAGTAACCTCTTCCTTGGGGACTTAAACCTCCACTGGAACAAAATGGACGACCCCTCTATCAACCTAATAAATTACCTACTCGATATCAGCAACTTGAAGCAACTTTGCAAATCTCCAACACACGCCAAAGGTGCCACCCTTGATGCTGTTATCACTAGCAAGGACCTGGTTGTTCTTTCCCACATTACCCCCATTGACTGGTCCGACTACCACCTCATCCTCTTCACGATCAACAGCTCTGTGCCCCCCCCTCCTCTAATACAACTAAATAAATTAAACTAACCAGAAATATTCACCTTATCCCCCCGGGCGAGCTGGAGACTAAAATAATAGACCACCAACGACATACTCTTCGCTCCCACAGTACTATTGACCTTACTGAACATTATACCAAATCCATCGCTGAGGTCCTTGACCAAATCGCCCCAGCCAAACTAAAACTACAAAAAAGCAAACCATCCAAATCCTGGTTCAATACCGACCTTAACAATGAGAGGCAAGCTCTCAGACAGACTTAGCGCACTTGGAGGCAACAGCCCTCCCCCTCAAATCATGCCCTCCTCAGAGCCGCAAGGACCAACTACAAAAAACATATCTTTAATGAAAAAGTATCCTTCTTCCATTCACAACTTGACCGGGCAGAAAATCGACCTAGGGAATTATTTAACATTGTTAAAATCCAAACTACCTCAGACCCCCAAAAACGTACGGCTACTGTTGAAAGATATGAAGAAATCACTAGCTTCTTCTTAAACAAAATTACCAAGATTGACCTATCCTTCGCCGTAACACCCCCCCCACATAACTAACCTCCCCTCCTTAACATTCTCCCTGTGTCTCCTTCCATTCCTATCCCTCCCCTGGACTCTGCTCAACTCGCCATCGCTGTAACCCCCTCGGTACCTCAATACACTGTCCCCCAGTGAAAGAACAATGCTTCCTGGAATAACTTTTGTCCTGTCTCAGAAAGTGATATCCTTAGCATCATCCCCAAGCTGAAACCATCCTCACATACCAGAGATCCTATCCCGGCCCATCTAGTTCAAGAACTAAAACACATCACCACCCCATATTGGACCTCGATCATCAACTCCTCCCTTGCCACTGGTATTGTCCCTGCATCCCTCCAACTAGGCCAAATTACCCCCATCATCAAAAACCCTATAGCTGACCCCAATGACTTAAATAACCTGCGCCCTATTTCTAACCTTCCTTTCTTATATAAGACCCTGGAAAAATGCGCCCTGCGCCAGCTGGACAAGCACATTGACTCATTCAACCTCTTTGTCAGGGACTGTCCGGGACTATGTGGGGAACACAGTCAGCGACTTGGGCAAGGACTGGGCACAGGGTAGAGAACTTACACAGGAAGAGGAGTACAGCTCTGCCCAGGATCATAAAGGAGTCAGAGGAGAAAAAGGGATCCAAAGGGGAAGCCTGTTCAAGTGAACAAGATGGGTAAGACTTAGAAAGGAAGGTCACTCACAAAGCAATTTAGCATTCAGAATAACTACACCCAGAACGAATGTGCAAGACATATATATGAAACAAAATTAACAATAAAGGGGGGTGTGGGGTAAAGCACTCAGGAGCGCCACACGGGAATACTGAAGCTCAGTAAGTTTCTTACCCACAATTGCTGTTACAGATACTGACTGCAAATACCCACATGTAGGATATGCATGCAAAGGCAGGGTCTGTGGAGCTTATACCTATAGTGATGTTATAAATGTAACTCAAAAACAAAACTCACAGTGAACAAGAAACACCACCTAGGTAGTCAGCTGAGCCCATGGATCCTGGCGATCAAACCGGAACGCGCAAGACAGTAACAGCAAAGGGGTAGAGCTAAACACAAGTACAATAGACAAGGAGCTAGCAAGGAGGAGTGCTTAACAGGAAAGGAAGGAAATTACAGGGCACACTTGGCAGAAAGCAGGTAACAAACATACAAGGTAACAGACGTAAGACAGCAGAATAGAAAGGCAGCAAACTAGAACTGGAACCAAGGAAATGGGAAGCAAGGCAGGGACTGGAAACGGATATACAGAAGGGGAGGCTACAAGGGTATACTAGAATAGTGCAGGTTAAGGAATCAAGAAAACAAAGAAGCATAGAAGGCAGTATTGGGGCAGGAACAATAAGTGAGCTAAGGCTCAGGAGTCAAGGCAGCACTGCAGGCAGTGCTGGTTCAGGAACAGGGAATAACTAAAGCTTCAAGGAGTCAAGGTAGCGCTGCAGGCAATACTGGTTCAAGGTAACAGGACATAGCTACAGCTCAGGAAACAAGGAGTCAAGAGAGCACTGCAAGCAGTGCAAATCATGAACAAGAAATAGCTAAGCCCATGAACAAAGAATAACTATAGCTCAGGAACTCAGGAAAGAAGGTAGCACTGCAGGCAGTGCTATTTCAGGTACAGAGAATAGCTATAGCGCAGGAACTCAGGGAACAAGGTAGCACTGCAAGCAGTGCTAATTCAGGAGAAGGGAAACTGCTTCAGTTCAGGAACAAGGAATGCTAAGGCTATGGGGTCAGGGTAGCACTGCAGGCAGTGCTAATTCAGGAACAGGGAAAACGGCAGCAGGTCAGGAACAAGGCATAATTAAAGCTCAGGAAACACTGTAAACAAGAATAGCAAAAGCTCAGGGAACTCTGGAAACAAGGATTGGTCTCACCGGTAAACAGCTACAATGACCAACCCTTGCCTGAAGAGAGCTGGGGCTTAAAAGAGCTCACAGTAGTCACATGCAGCTGGTGTGAGCAGGCTAGCAGCAGCCAGTCACAGGTGAGCTGAATTCCTCCACCCATCCTTGGCCTGCAGGGGTGGAGACAAAGCAGTGAGCAGGGAATTCTGGGTAATGGAGTTTCAGGCATGAGTAGGCTGTCTTTAAGTCTAAGCAGGCTGGCTTTCACAAAACCCAGCATGGATTGGGAATGAATGTCAATTCCCAAATAGTGTCCAAATGGCTGGAAGTCCAAAAATGCATGCAGGGGAGTATCAGGAAGCATATTAGAACACTGGAGAGTCCCACAGTTCAGCCCCCTAGTGGTGGACACGAGAACACAGGGAGCGAATCGTGACAGTACTCCCACTCCAAAGACCGTCTCCCGGAGTCTGGGACTGGATCTAAAGCCTTTGCTCCTAAGAATTAAGTCAATTCCCATCATAGATTCAGTGCACGCTATCAGAGGACTGAAGGTAAATTGTGATGTTCTGGAGGGTTGGATAATACTCTGTAAATTAACAGCAGTATTGAAGGTAGAACTTGAAGAGTCCAAATCCAGTGACAAGGGCTTAGAAGCCTGCTTTAAATGTGTTTGAAGTCCTGATGATGACAGGCTAGAGTAGCACTCTGAAAACAAAGGCTGATTGACTGTAGGGTCAAAAGCAGATAACGGATTGGCAGGAGGCACAGAGGTCAAAGACAAACTGGCTAAAAATGAAGGAGGTGATAGGAAGCAGACCTGAAATTCTGGCCCCGGAAGAAAACATACTAAAGATACACATGCAGGAGACTTAGGAAGCAAGTATGCAGGAGACCCAGGCCCTGGAGGCTTACATGTTGAGAGTTTTGTCTCTGGTGCTGGAGGTTCAGTCTCTGAATGTATATGTATTGAGACCTCTGAAGGCTGGGAAACTGGAAGCACAGGGTCAAAATGTTGGCACAGCAGAGGCTCAAGTCCAGAAGGCAGGGAGCCTGGAAGCTCTGCTGCAGAAGGCAGGTAGCATGGAAGCTCTGCTGCAGAAGGCAGGGAGCCTGGAAGCTCTGCTGCAGAAGACAGGGAGCCTGGAAGCTCTGCTGCAGAAGGCAGGGAGCCTGGAAGCTCTGCTGCAGAAGGCAGGGAGCCTGGAAGCTCTGCTGCAGAAGGCAGGGAGCCTGGAAGCTCTGCTGCGGAAGGCAGGGAGCTTGGAAGCTCTGGTGCGGAAGGCAGGGAGCCTGGAAGCTCTGGTGCAGAAGGCAGGGAGCCTGGAAGCTCTGGTGCAGAAGGCAGGGGGCCTGGAAGCTCTGGTGCAGAAGGCAGGGAGCCTGGAAGCTCTGGTGCAGAAGGCAGGGAGCCTGGAAGCTCTAGTGCAGAAGGCAGCAGGTCTGCAGGTTCTGGTGCTGGAGGCAGCAGGCTGGCTGAGGACTCGGGCTCTGGAGGCAGCAGGCCGACTGAGGACTCGGGCTCTGGAGGCAGCAGGCCGACTGAGGACTCAGGCTCTGGAGGCAGCAGGCCGGCTGAGGACTCGGGCTCTGGAGGCAGCAGGCCGACAGAGAACTCGGGCTCTGGAGGCAGCAGGCCGGCAGAGGACTCGGGCTCTGGAGGCATCAGGCCGGCAGAGGACTCGGGCTCTGGAGGCAGCAGGCCGGCTGAGGACTCGGGCTCTGAAGGAAGTTAGTTAGGAGGCCCCGGTACTGATGGCAGGAAGGCTGCAGGTTCCGGCTCAGATAGCAGGTAGGCTGCAGGCTTGGGCTCAGATGCCAAGCCAACTGAGGATTCTGGAGACTCTGAAAGACGACAAGCTGATGACATAGGGGCACAAGGATGATAGGCTTTAAATTCTGGAAAGGGCGGTAGCCCTTGAACAGTAGCTTCCTTGTTGTCTGTAGTGAAATTGAGGGACCGGAATCGATTTCCCCTTATGCAATACCTATAATCGATAGGTTATGATTAGCCTGATGTCACTAAATACTTTAGTTAGATATACGTACACATTAACATTATAGTATTCACCATACTAGCCTTGCATCAATACACGCACGAACGCCCTATTGTGGCCTCGCTAAACGCGTTGCATTAACTAGGCCCCATTCTTGTGTTGCACCCGAGTTTCCCCTCCTGAGAAATAACCCAACTGTTGCTAAGAACCGCTGTTTCAGCTCGTTAGGCCTGCCAAGGTCGTAGGTAGCAGAAGAGAAGACCGATAAGCACATTCCGGGAGGGGTGCGGGGCGGGCTGTCTCGAGACGGCAGAAGGGAGTCACCGGTTCGACCTTGCTAAATCTAGGATGAGCAAAACCAGGAGCGCATTGTGTGCCATATATGGACTTTCCTTTTTCTGTCTGTGCCAGCCTGTACCAATTTGTATTTTTTCCATCTTGGGTTATGCTGATGCCAATGCAACTGTATATATGTGATGTACTGACAAGCTGCCAACAGTCTTCTTGGCGGACCTCGTGGGGTGAGGTCGCAAGGAGCTCCTCTGACAGTTTTGTTTGTTATAATAAATGCTTGGACCTTCTACACTGCAGGTAAAACAAATCAACCATGCATAATAGTGAGTTGGAACACGGCAGGCGTAAAAGCGAAAATGGTGAATGACATCTGGATTAGCTATTTAAAAACATTTCACATAATAGCTTTACAAGAAACTTGGGATTATCAAAATAGTTTCTCTCTGGACGGGTACTCTCATTTTTATGTCCCAGCCAGCAAAAATGGGGCAGGAAGAGCCAGAGGGGGATTGATCACTCTGTTCTCCTTAGAAATAAAGGGATCGCTCAGACAGCTAGACATAGGAGGCCAAAATTGTCTGGCTGTAGAACTCTTAGCATCAGATTCAGACAATATATTATTTTTAAATTTTTATAACTCTCAAGACACAGATAAAAAATTTGACATGTTAGAGGAGTTATTATCATTATACAGTAGCAGGTCAATTTCCTTTGAAGTAATCCTAATGGGGAACCTAAATATTCATCCGTGCGAAAATAAGTGTGGGAGTAAGATGTATGAAGGTCCACAGTTTTCAGCACATTCTCACTTTGAGCACACCAAACAGGGGGAGTACCTGGAAATTTTTTTAGCTAACCGGAATCTCTATGAATCGGGGTGTGGTGAGGAGGAACGTGGGATCCCCACATTTAAAGGGAGGGTTAGAGACACGGGCACAGTCATTGATTATATTTTTTTAACTTCTTCTTTGTTAGGTTTAGTCCTTAGGTATTTTACAGAGGTCTCAACCTTTAGTGATCATAATCCCGTGATAATTGAACTATCAGCAGTGGGAGCACTGTCTTTAAGATCTGACCCCCAAAGGAAGTCAAGAGAGGTTATACCAACGGACCAAGGAAGGAAACTAAAATGGGGAAAAGTGGTCCCTGAGACTTTTATATCAGAAATCTTACTGAATTCAGGGGCTGAGATAAACACTTGCCTAGATGAAACGGGACAAGGTCCAAATGTAATAAATGCATTTAACATTATTTGTGCACAAGTAAATCAAAAGTTGACAGTCAAGAATAAACGCAAACCCAATTTGGAGAATAGATGGTTCGATAAAAAGTGCTCATCTGCTCACGCAGCACTCCTTAAATCCCTCAAGACCATCCCAAGGGATAGGGGGTTGGTAGCTCAAAATAGAGTAGCCTATAAACAAGCCGTATGCGTTAGAAAAAGGGAATTACGAGATGAGGCATGGACTGATCTGCTGTCACCAGAAGTTTTGAAAAACAGCTCTAGATTTTGGGAAATAATAAATCAGCCACTGTTTGCAAACAATGTTAATACTGTGTTAGATTGTAACATCACTGATGAGGCCTGGATCGCCCACTTTGAGCAGATATACAGCTTTCCTCAAAGTGGAGATAATATCATGAACCAAGCAGTGAATCATGTCGCACATTTGTTAAGGTTTGAGACTGCAGAAATTGAAAGGTCGATAGGGGAAATGACTAAAAATAAGGCCCCCGGCCCGGATGGGGTCCCTGCGGACCTGTTCAGAGCCGCACCCAAGCTGTGGGCAAAAGTCCTAACAAATGTTTTTAACTCAATAGGGCATGATAGCATCCCCTCTACATGGGCCACATCAATAATCGTGCCAATTTTTAAGAAGGGTTCTAGACAGGACCCCACTTGCTATAGACCCATTTCGCTGATTGACTCATCTGTAAAAATCCTGGGTCGGGTTCTGTTGCATAGACTAAACGATAGCTTGGCTGATAGAGGTGTCCTGTCGAAAGCTCAGTATGGTTTTAAAACAAAACATAGTACTATAGATCAATGTTTGAATTTACACCTTTTAATTAATAAGTACACTGTGGCCAGGGAGGGGTCCATGTACATGGGGTTCATGGACCTCTCCTCGGCATTTGACTTTGTAAATAGATCCAAACTTTGGAACATCCTGCTCGAAATGGGGGTAGACGCACCCTTAGTGCACTTCATAGCAGATCTGCACTCAAACCTTAAGGCCAAAATCAGAGTGAATACAGATGGAAGGTGTACTAAGCAGTTCAGGTCAGATAGGGGCGTTAGGCAGGGGTGCATTTTGGCACCCTTGCTGTTTACACTCTATACAAACGCCCTAGAACAAACCCTGGGGGAGGTCCCCGCAGACAGTCCGCGTGTGGGGGAAATGGTTATACCAGTTCTCCTATACGCGGATGACGCGGTTCTCTTATCGCAAACCGGGGTAGGCCTACAAAGACTGCTGAATGTTTTTGGTTCCTTCATGCAAAACCTGGACCTGAAAGTAAATGCCAAGAAATCCCAGGTTCTCATTACAGGAAGAAGTATCTCAAATAACAAAGTAAAAACCTTCTTCTGTAATGGTGAATTGGTTTGTAGGGTCCCTACATTTCCCTATTTGGGGGTGGTCTTCGATCAGAAGGGCACTTGGCGGGCACAAAATCATAGCCGCTCGCTGGCATTTATGAGGACAGTCTCAGGGCTCATGGGGTTTAGTAAAAAACTGGGAGCTAAACCAACCAATGCAATCTTAAAAGTATATGAATCCAAGTGTCTGTCAGTTGCAACTTACGGGTGTGAAATATGGGGTTACACAAGCGAAGAGAAACTACAATTAGTAGAGAACAAGTTCTTAAGAAGTGTACTCTCAGTTCCTCAATCAACCCCTACTTTCTCAACTCACACAGAGCTGGGTCTTGGGTATATATCTGATCGGATCAAAATCGCACCTTTGATTTATTGGTTAAGAATATGGTTGAATGGTGAGATCACCTTAAACCATTCAATAATTAGGGATTGCCAGAGATTGGACAAAGTACATAAAATTTCCTGGCTGGCGTACATTAGAGCTGGGTTCCAGAGAATAGGGCGTATTGGTTTATTTACTTCTCCGGAAACAATAACCAATAAAGATATTGCTTTAACAAAAAAAGCCCCTTTGGACCTTTTTTCCCTAGAGCGAGAGGAAAGAGAGATGGGAAAACCCAGGGTAAGGGAAAAGTATGCTTTGGTCACCTGCATAGGACCGGAACCATACTTGGTCATAGTAAACAATCCCTACCATCGGTTCATCTTGACCAGATTTCGGTTAAATCTAATTCACTTTACTCTGGGTGTTTATCACAAATGGTGTAGCCCAGAACAGGCAGATCCTTGCTCATGTGAGGATTTCCCGCTCAAAACACCTTACATTTTTTTATGTTCTGTGATTATTTTAACGGGTGTAGGAGGAAATATTTATTACCAATTCTCAGAGAAGCAGGATTTGTGCAAGTCAGGCCGGCACTCGTGTATTTAAAACAACTTAGCACACCTAAAATAATGTTTCATGTTGCTAGTTTTTTAATTGCGGCCAACCGAATCAGGAAAAAGAATGCCACATCTCCACCGCTCTTAAACATTTGTGAATAGTAGACCCCATGTTTAGAAAAAATACCATTAAGGGCAGGCCGACACCATGATACTCATACATAAATGTGGTTTTTAGGAATATTTTTAAACAAAAAATGTGATACAAATTTAAAATGTACATTTTTATATTATACGGAATGAATTTTAGGAAAAACGTTGTTCTATTTTTAGAAATTTTGTAATCCATTTTATATCTATCGTAATTGATTGTATATTTTCTATGACTGTGTTTTCTTGTCTTTATATGATATTAATTTATCGAAAATAAAGGAATTGACTGACTGACTGGCTTGGACCTTCTACACTGCCAGCTGACTGATTATTGGTAATTGGGTTTACTGTAACTGTAATTGGGTGGTGGTAAATATTTTTCGGTACGTCAGTTGGCGACTCCGCGTTGGGGCTGTCCCTGTGTATGCACAAACGGTCGGAGGGACATTGAAAAGGGGTGCCCTCGATCGGGGGGGTTTCAGACTAAACCGACAAAAATTTGGGGTTTGCTCCGCCCTCCCGATCCAGAGGACCTCAGCTGCTAAAAGCCCCACGCCGGAGTCCTTCGGGCGTGACCCGAGAACCAGCCACGTTGACCTTATCGAGAGTTGGCAGTGGAGAACGTTCAATCAGACCTGCGTGCACCAGGTGAGTGTTGTGTCTCGTTATATGTTGAACTACGTCTGCAGACCTGGATATTGGTACTTAGCATTTGGTGACCTGTGGTCACGGAGAAACTCTGAATTAGCATTCGGTACGAAGAGACTCTGGATAGGGGGTCCGACTTGGGCAATGGTGAGATTGCACGTGCGGACGCTCCTGGTGTCTTTTGTATAAGAAAAACTGAAGATAAGGATTGCACGCCTCAGGGGAACTGCGGTTCTCGCTCGGCCGGACTGTTCTCGGGAAAGCCGATGGTTGAGATTGGGTAGCGCCCGGACAAATCTGGAGCGGCCCTTAAACGCGGGCTCAGCCAGAATAGTTCGGGAGGTGAACCATGAATACTGTCGGATGGCCTGTAGGCCGGTCTGTGGTTTAAAACCTGTGTGACTATCTCCAGGCAGTCTGAGGACGAGACTGTTGTTGGAAACGTTCTTTGTAGCTTTTTGATTAGTAGCAGAAGAGTTCTCCATAGGTGGGAGTCGACGGGCTCCACCTTTTGATTGCATTTATTTGTGTTTTTTGGTACGTTTTGTGTTTTTGTGTTATGTCCTTTTAAAACTGTACAATGCAAGATATGAGCGGGTTTTGAATGAAAACATGGCCATGAGAATGAGAGCGCTGTGATTGATCGGCATTTGGTTCTGTTATTTTTGTACTAAACCTTAATTCCTTTTCAGCTGAAATACAACAAGGGAAAGGGACATGCCGTGTCTTAGCAAGTTATGTTTTGGTTGTGTCTGCGGTGATGATGTAAGGCTGGACAAGAGTCAGCCAGCTCCCCCGGAAGGGACACCCAGCCATGATATGTATTGCAAACATGGTATTGGCCCTCATATTTTTAATTCCTTATGGCACAAGTACACTAAGGATAACGTAGAATTGCAATGGCCAAAAACTGGGTCTTTTGATGAAAAGAAACTTCAATATTTACAAGAGCGCCTCTTTGTTAAACGAAGTCGACAGTCTATGTTCGACACTCTTAACAAATGGCAGAAAGAGGCAAAAAGGAGGCGCATTCGATCGGAAAAGCTCCTCAAGATAGAGCAAGGACAGACTATAACCCAGAAAGCTATCGCCCATGACAAAAACAAAATAGAGAGAAATATTGAAATTGCGGATAGACAATTTAGGTTACAAGTGGACAAAAGCTATGTAACTCGAGACGGAACGGAAGAGGAGATAGAGGAGCTGCTGGATGCAAGACCTCCTCCGCCGTATGCCCCACAGCGCGTATATCCCGCCATACCTGTCCAGCCCGAAGCCAGGTCACGAGCATCCGCCCCAGAGGAACAGGGCTCTGTTACCTCCGGGCGAAATGCCGGTGTTCCTTCTCCTCATGGAGGGGACCTGGCCACGCTTGTCCCCGATTCTATGCAGGCACTAGCACCCCCTCATATACAACTAAGTTCCCCAACTCCCGAGTGGGTTTCTCCCTCGGTCGGTGCCGCACCCGGCGAGTCGGAACAGACTCCGAGGGGGGCAGCTGGGGGAATGGACGGCAAACGACTATTTACTAGATCATCCGTGAAATATGGAGAGAAAGAGGTGTTAGAAGATCAGGCTGTTAGATGGATAAGGAGCGACGCATACACTGTAACCGACATATTGAGTACGGTCAAGGATTTAGAACCGGTCATGCAGCAACACGTGATATTCCAGATGTCTAATTCACTCATTTGGTCCTGGGAAGTCAGCTTCAGGGACGGGACTGCCCCTCAGGTATTGTATAATATCCGGGACTGGTCCCATAAATTCAGTCTAACACCGAATGAGGTATTTAAGAATATAGATACCCTGGTTCAATACCGAAGGAGACTGTTTTTGAAGAGTCCACAGTGGACTACTCAGCATCCCATGCGAGAAGTTAATCCCATTTATCATCCCGAGGTCCCTGAGCAGCGAGATGGTAACCAGGCAATCATACGGGCAGGGATAGCAGCTAGATTCCAGGAACAATGGGTTTACACTCCATGGAAGAGAAGTGAGGTCCTATCCCTGAAATCCCAACTACCTGACCCCCGAAAGAATCCTACCGCTTACTACAAAGAATTGACTGAGGCAGCTGCCTCTGCTGTAATGACCTTAGCAGATGTGGAGTTGTTCTTTGGGTTGCTTGTACCTGTTGACATATGGCGACAGGTGCACAACTCTAATCATGCTGAGCTAGGAGGGACATGGGAGGAGTTGAGGGGATGGGACCAGGATCGCAAACCAGGGGACAAACCAAGGGCTGAAATAACGTCTCTACCAGCGAAAATAATAGCTTTTATGCATACTCTGATTCCGCCCAGAAAGGTTGACTGGGATAAATTGTCCGCTTGTCGGCAGAAGAAGGAGGAAAGTGTGTCCGATTTCTTCACAAGGTTCGAGGAACTTTTTATTGATTTTAGTGGGAAAGATTTGGCAACTGAAGGTGGAACTAGATTGTTTGTTAACAGATTCGTTACGAACTTGGCCCCAGAGATTTCTGCACGATTAGAAGCAGCAGAAAGCACATGGACTACCTCTACCCCGCCTGTAATCCTAAGCATGGCCCAGTACTATGAACATAGAGAGAACGAAAATAAAGAAAAGACGGAAAAGAAAACGAAAGATCTTAAGACTCGAATATTGTTGCAGCAAGTAGTGCGGGGACAAGGAGGGGGGAGAGGAGGCCGAGGAACTATGTCCAGAGGGGCGGGAACAGGCAGGGGTGCGGGAGGAGCCCCGACAATAGGTTTGAATCAGTGTTCTTATTGTAGGGAGGAGGGACACTGGAAAGCACAGTGTCCGTTTTTGCTTGCCCAGAGCGGAGCAGTCCGAGGGCGAGGACGAGGCGGCTCCGACCGAAGTGATATGCACAAAGAAGAAAGACCAGGCAAGTCGGAAAAGAACCATTTTGATTGTCCCCAAAGCTGACAGTACTATCACGAAGATTATGAATATGAGGATCAAGACGCATACGTGACAGCATAGGACAGCCAAGGACAGAGTAGGGGCCAAGTGTCGATTCCGGTCAATCAAAGGGGACCTTATGTAAAAGGGGAAGTGTTGGGGACCTCTGAGAATTTCCTAATTGACACAGGAGCAATGAATAGTTCAGTTGCTCGATCATTGGTTCCAGGGGCGGCTCTGTTCGGGCAAAATAATGTTTCAGTGGGATTCTCGGGAGTCCCAGTTGTCAGCCCCATCTCTAGACCTCTCCCTTTCACGATCGGTCCTGCCACCATTGACACTCCTCTACTACTGACCTCGCATTGCGGGGAAAATTTGTTAGGATTAGATATGCTAAAGAAATTAAATGCAACAATTCATTGCTCTGCGGACGGGGTTTATTTAACGATCCGACCCTATGCTGATCACGTGAAACAATGTTTCGCTAAAGGCGAACGCCTTCCGTCTGAGTTCGATGGCATTCCTGCCATGCTTTGGGCAACAGGGGATGCAGATGTGGGTAAGCTGGATATTCCTCCGGTTCACATTACTTTGAAACAAGGCGCAAAATTACCACGCATCCCGCAGTATAAAATAGCACCAGCAGGAGAACGAGCTTTGCTGCACATTATTCAGGACCTGGTTGACAAAGGAGTGGTAGAAGAAACGGCTGCCAATATTTGCAATAGTCCGATCCTCCCGATTTTGAAAAGGAACTCTGATGTTAGTGAGCAGGGTGCTGCTTACCGTTTTGTGATTGATCTGAGAGCTGTTAACAAAATAGTGGTGCAACAGTATCCAGTGGTGACCGACATCACCACGATTCTCACAATGATCCCACCAACTGCCCAATATTTTTCGGTCATTGACCTGAAAAATGCTTTCTTCAGCATAACCATCCATCCTGATAGCAGACAGATTTTCGGATTCTCGTTATCTGGTCGAAGCTTCCGCTTCTGTCGCGCACCTCAAGGTTATACTGAGAGTCCGAGCATATATAGCCAAGCCCTTAAAGCTTTGCTGGATGATCTGGACCTGCCGAGTGGCAATGTACTGTTGCAATATGTGGACGATTTGCTCATTGCCTCTGACACGGAAGTGGGCTGTAAGGAGGCCACGGTTAAATTATTGCATCATTTGGCCGCTAAGGGGAACAAGGTATCCTTATCAAAATTCCAATACTGTCGACAGGAGGTGACCTACCTCGGTCATCTACTATCGAAGGAGGGTAGACGACTAACACCTGAACGCATCACTACCATTTCTAATATGTCTGTTCCTTGCACGCAGCGTGAAGTTCGCGCTTTTCTTGGCATCACCTCTTACTGTCGCCAATGGATACCTAATTTTTCCCTTCTTGCTAAACCTTTGTTGCACTTGACTACGAAAGATGTGCATGAACCCCTACCCTGGACGGATGAATGTCAGCATTCTTTTGACTCTCTCAAAACTGCTTTGTGCTCTGCTCCTGTTTTGGGCACTCCTGACTATCGTAAACCTTTTGTACTATATGTACACGAGGTTGACGGTTGTTCATTGTCAGTGTTAACGCAGGACTTTGGTGGTAAGCAAAGACCGTGCGCTTACTTGTCAGCCACATTGGATAATGTTGCAAGAGCACTTCCTAGCTGTCTGAGGGCCACAGCGGCTGTCGCAGTGGCAATCCGGCAGTCGGAAGGACTCGTCTTGAATTCTAATTTGACCGTGATGGTACCGCATGCTGTGGACACATTGCTAAATAAAACCAAAACGCAACACCTTACAAGTGCATGTCTCACCGGATATGAATTGACATTGTTTGCACCACACATTACGATCACTCAATGTGCAAAATTGAACCCTGCCACGTTGCTACTACTCCCTATGTGTGAACGTGATACAGATCTCCATGACTGCATTTATCGTTCCGAAGAAGAAACCAAAGGCAGAGTTGACCTTACTGACACCCCTCTAGATGACCCTCAAGGGGAGTTATTTGTGGATGGGTCTTGTTTTAAACTAGCAGATGGAACAACAACAGCTGCATAGGCAATCACAACTTTGAAAACGATCGTTGAAACGTTACGAGTACCTCACCGGTCAGCTCAGGCTGCCGAACTCATGGCCCTGTTGCGAGCATGTGAGTTGAGTGAGGGACTTGAAGTCAACATTTACACGGACAGCCAATACGCCTTTGGCGTGGCCCATAGCTTTGGGCGGCTGTGGAGGGAGCGGGGTTTCCTTACTTCCCATGGCCAGAAAATTCAGAATGGTCCCTTGGTTGTACGACTGTTGCATGCCCTCACCTTACCCAAGAAGGTAGCCATCATCAAGTGCAGTGCACACAAAGGCAATAGTGGATGAAGTGGGGGAGGGAAATGCTTTCGCAGATCAGTTGGCCAAACAGACAGCACAAACCCCGATGTCAACTATGTTCGTAAATACCTCTGCACGATGGGTGGAGGACTCTGAATTGTTTGATAATACTATAGAAAGTGTGAGAATGTTGCAGAAGGAAGCCACTCCCGCAGAATTAGAGAGATGGGAAACGGAGGTAGGAAGGTTGGATGAAAATAATTGCTGGATTGATTTGACCGAAAAACAGAGATGGCTATTGCCTAATGCACTAGTACAGGCTGTCATGACTATGGCACACGGACCGGCACACACGGGAGCAAAAGGTATCTGCGGGCTCCTGGACCCAGTTTGGAACAACCCTAATATTCAAAGGACGGCTGTCCGGTTGGTCCAATACTGTATGGTCTGTTTACAACACAATCCAGGGAAAGGAGAAAGTGTCTTGAGCGGGAATTTTGCACCTCCCTCATTGCCTTTTGAGGTGCTCCAAATGGATTATATCCATATGGAGCGCGTCAATAATTTGAAATACGTTCTGGTGGTGGAATGTGCTTTTAGCAAATGGGTTGAAGCCTATCCCACCAAAGAGAATACTGCAATGGCCACCGCAAAAGCCCTCTTAGAAGAGTTTGTGCCTCGCTTTGGATTGCCCCGTTTGATCTGGTCGGACAATGGGGGGCACTTCCATGGGGCCCTTGTCAAGCATATCTGTGAGGGTTTACACATTAAACAGAAGTTCCACGCTGCCCGACATCCGCAATCAGCAGGGCTCGTGGAAAAATATAACGACATGCCTCTAGCTCTCATGTCATTACGCGTTACCCCACATTCTCGTTCTGGCCTCTCCCCGTATGAGATAATATTTGGTCGGCCTGCTAATGTATGGGGGGTACCCGGGACCACGTTCATTTGCAGATATTGAATATCCTATGTTTATTGATTACCTATATGCTCTGACTAAAGACCTTTGTTCTGTTCATCAGCAGGTAGCTTCTGTACTGCAGCCACTGCCAGAGGGCCCCGGTCATCGACTGCAACCCGGCCAATGGGTATTGGTGAAGAAATTTGAGCGAGATACCAGTTTGGCTCCAAGGTGGTCCGGGCCACACCAAATACTCCTGGCCACCAGGACGGCGGTTAAAGTAGATGGGAGAAAGCATTGGATACATGTCTCCCATCTAAAGAAACTGCCTCTTCCGCTTCCTTTTGATCAGCAATGCCCCGGGGGAATTCTGACGCAGGAAACAGAGAGCCGCTGCACTTGTACCCTTTTCGGACGCCTGCAAGATTGAACGGAGGCTAGGGGAGGAGAAGGCGAGACCAGATGACTTGGTCCCTATTACGTCTGCAAAAGCTTTGAATCCTGCTATCAGTACCCCGGCGAGTGAAAGTTCTCATGTGCGTGAAGTACCTGGCATCCTTTTTCCGGATCAGGAAGTGCCGGGTAATGTGCGATACAACCTACGGCCAAGAAAGCCAAAAGACGGCACCTCAGACCCCATCTCCAGGAGATAGGGAAAGACTTAATTGCATAAGACAGGGTTTGCTAGTTCTTTTGGTCTGAGGGGCTGAGCGAGACACTGGACTGAACCCGTTGAGAGCTGGAACTTTGATCATTGTGCTCCGTTCAGAAAGAAGACTCAAATCTGCATAAAAGGCCTAGGTTGTGCAACGGAGGTAAACTGGAGTACTACTGGTTGGTTTTGTCTGGGATGAACGATGGGAGTCTCCCTGTAAGACTCTGACGGACACAGGAAGAAGAACCCTCTGGCAGGACGGACTGCTAGGCCTACTTTGGAATTTTAGCTAGGAATGTACCCTTTTGGTCGTATTGTTTTAGAAGAAGAATTCCCGATTGCCCCACGATACGTACCCTTTTATGAGCCATAGTTTTCCACATGGACCACGAAGGTCAAGGTAGCATTTGTAGTGGTTATAGCTGTTATTGTAGCAGTGTTTATTGGCTTGTTCATATATTTAGAACATGAATATCCTTTGCAGAAGTTGTTGCCATCCACTGCTGCACCCTCTGAGCATTTTCTGTTTACGTTGGCACCTCACAAAGAAAGACATCGCCAGAAATATGCTAAAAATGTATTTGTTGAAATGCTTCATCAAACACACAGTGTCACCAACACTACTGATTGCTGGGTTTGTGGGCTTCTACCGTCTGTGGTGCACAACCATGATCTATTTCTCTCACGTCCTTTATCCTATCTGGGCAGCTGTGAGGCTTGGTACAAATTGTTTTTAATCGTAAACAACTAGAGGGTATTTATTTACAAAAAATAGCAAAGAACTCCGTCAAAAGAGTGGTCAGGTAGAACAGTCACCAAACCCCCATCAGTGTTTCGTGCAAATGCATTCACTCTGCCACAAACAAATTGTGAAAATACCAAGATGAAAAAGAAACCCTCAGGCACCCACTCAAGGCAGGTAGCCGTTTGTCTTCATTGGGTTCCTATGGTTAGTGCGTGTGAAATTACATCGAACCAAACGTTAATAAGTGCAAATTAAAATGAGTATGGATCACTCCCTCAACCAACACTTTTAATGGAGAGGTGATTCGAACTCAGTTAAAAACTCAGACTCCCTTTACCATTTGGCAGTTCACATGTCTTAGTAAGAGATTACTTGGTCTTTGGAAATGTTCTAATTTTCTTCTGCATTAGAAGGTGGTACAGGTGCATCAGAGCATACAGTAATATAATTTCCTGACTTTTCAATATGTGGTGTGCTTGAAGGCAAAACAGCAAAGAAGGGGTCAGGATTTTGTTCCTTTTCAGCAAGGAGGTTGACTTCTGTCACAGCCGTTCAAGAGCATGGTCTGAGTCACAGGACATTGTCACATCAGGGGTTATGTGGGGCACTGGTTCATGCTTTGTCTGCATGTTACTGACCTGTCTATGGGTTCTCCGAGATTGAACTGGCCTTGCCAGAAAAAGAAAGCAAGGAGATGTTTTGGGTCTTGCCTGAAATTTGGGGTTCCTCAAAACTGGAGGGACACATCTCAGATGTAGCACCTAGATGTAATTTAGCACTAGAAGACACAACAGAGGAGTTAGAAAATTCAGGATTCAAACAAATACTTTCCTTAACTGCACTTTGAGACATGTTACTATGGCTGTCCTGAGTGGAATCTGACTGATTAGCCACAGGATTATTTACACAATTACTAGACCAGCTCTGAGGGGACCGCAAAAGAGCGAGCAAGGTTTCATTCTCCAGTTCTAAGGAGGCTAACATAGAAGCTGAAAAGTAGTCTTGTACCAGGGTTTTAGATTCCCACTTGAACTCTGGGTTATAATTTTTTAACAGAGTCTGAAACATTTTATTATCCATTTGTAATTCCAAAATCTTCGCTTCAAATATATCCTGTGAAGAATGAAGATCTTTTTCTACAAGGACAGCGGTAGACTTTGAAACTTCACAACAATCAACAGAACTAAACTTTGGATTTTGTTTAAACTGGCTACTAGTGGTCTGTGTTTTATTAGGTCTTCGCTCTCTTTTGACAAACTGATCCCAGTTTACTTTGAAAGTAGTATTTAACAAGGTTCCTCTAGTATTCAGTGTTGTGATCTGTACCGGGCTAACAGACTGGGTAACATCATCTGAATGGAAAACAGAGGTTATGAAATGAATCTGCTCTTTCTTTGGCTACTGTGTGGTTAAACATGCTTTAACTGGGGTCATTGAACTACCAGTTTGGTAAGATGCTGATAAATACGGTGTCTGGAAATTATCTTCAAAGAAAACATTGTCTTGACAGGGGGTCTCTGAATTACAAACATCAGGAAAATGTCCCCTAATAGTACCACTCTCTAAATTACTATTTTGTCTTTCTGCTGCTAACAAGGTTTGCAGAAATTCATTTTCATCCTGTAGGTCACAGGCTGACATCAGGTGAGGATGAGGGTTACAGATGGAATAAACAACTAACATAGACGGATCAGCTGACCACAGGGAATAATATTCAGCACGTAAGAGTCTGTTTTGTTCAATGAATTGATCTCTAGAGTCTAAGGACTTTCTACTAGGTTGTCTAGAACTGTGATTTGGTAATGGATGTCTGCCAACCTGCGCAGACTTTCTGGATCTGACACTAAATATCTTGGCAAGGACTGACTGGGAGAGCTCTGAGAAATAAAAGGAGGTAGCTAACTGAATGCAAAGAAACCTCAGAAGTGACCCTGGAAATGTGGGTTGGTCATTCTCTCAGGGACTGTCCGGGACTATGTGGGGAACACAGTCAGGGACTTGGGCAAGGAGTGGGCACTGGGTAGAAAACTTACACAGGAAGAGGAGTACAGCGCTGCCCGGGATCATACAGAAGTCAGAGGAGAAAAAGGGTTCCAAAGGGGAAGCCTGTTCCAGTGAACAAGATGGGTAAGACTTAGAAAGGAAGGTCACTCACAAAGCAATTTAGCATTCAGAATAACTACACCCAGGACGAATGTGCAAGACATATATATGAAACAAAATTAACAATAAAGGGGTGTGTGGGGTAAAGCACTCAGGAGCGCCACACGGGAAGACTGAAGCTCAGTAAGTTTCTTACCCACAATTGCTGTTACAGATACTGACTGCAAATACCCACATGTAGGATATGCATGCAAAGGCAGGGTCTGGGGAGCAAATACCTATAGTGATGTTATAAATGTAACTCAAAAACAAAACTCACAGTGAACAAGAAACACCACCTAGGTAGTCAGCTGAGCCCACGGATCCTGGCGATCAAACAGGAACGCGCAAGGCAGCAACAGCAAAGGGGTAGAACTAAACACAAGCACAATAGCCAAGGAGCTAGCAAGGTGGAGTGCTTAACAGGAAAGGAAGGAAATGACAGGGCACACTTGGCGGAAAGCAGGTAAAAAACATACAAGGTAACAGAAGTAAGACAGAAGAATAGAAAGGCAGCAAACTAGAACTGGAACCAAGGAACTGGGAAGCAAGGCAGGGACTGGAAACGGATATACAGAGGGGAGGCTACAAGGGTATACTAGAATAGTGCAGGTTAAGGAATCAAGAAAACAAAGAAGCATAGAAGGCAGTATTGGGGCAGGAACAATAAGTGAGCTAAGGCTCAGGAGTCAAGGCAGCACTGCAGGAAGTGCTGGTTCAGGAACAGGGAATTACTAAAGCTTCAAGGAGTCAAGGTAGCACTGCAGGCAATACTGGTTCAAGGAAACAGGACATAGCTACAGCTCAGGAAACAAGGAGTCAAGAGAGCACTCTAAGCAGTGCAAATCGGGAACAAGACATAGCTAAGCCCAGGAACAAAGAATAATTATAGCTCAGAAACTCAGGAAAGAATGTAGCACTGCAGGCAGTGCTATTTCAGGTACAGGGAATAGCTATAGCTCAGGAACTCAGGAAACAAGGTAGCACTGCAAGCAGTGCTAATTCAGGAGAAGGGAAACTGCTTCAGTTCAGGAACAAGGAATACTAAGGCTATGAGGTCAGGGTAGCGCTAATTCAGGAACAGGGAAAACAGCAGCATGTCAGGAACAAGGCATAATTAAAGCTCAGGAAACACTGGAAACAAGAATAGCAAAAGCTCAGGGAACTCTGGAAACAAGGATTGGTCTCACCAGTAAACAGGTACAATGACCAACCCTTGCCTGAAGGGAGCTGGGGCTTAAAAGAGCTCACAGTAATCCCATGCAGCTGGTGTGAGCAGGCTAGCAGCAGCCAGCCACAGGTGAGCTGAATTCCTCCACCCATGCTTGGCCTACCGGGGTGGAGACAAAGCAGTGAGCAGGGAATTCTGTGTAATGGAGTTTCAGGCATGAGTAGGCTGGCTTTAAGTCTAAGCAGGTTGGCTTTCACAAAACCCGGCATGGATTGGGAATGGATGTCAATTCACAAATAGTGTCCAAATGGCTGGAAGTCAAGATATGCATGCAGGGGAGTGTCAGGAAGCATATTAGAACACTGGAGAGTCCCACAGTTCAGCCCCCTGGTGGTGGACACGAGAACACAGGGAGAGAATCGTGACACTCTTAGATGCCTCCCAATCAGGTTTTCAAAAGGCCTGTAGCACTGAAACAGCCATGCTCAACATCACTGACGATATCCATCGCTCCCTAGACAAAGGTGAATCCTCTCTTCTCATTCTTCTTGACCTCTCCGCTGCCTTTGATTCTGTTAACCATGCTGCCCTACTCAACATACTCAAAGACCATTTTGGCTTTGACAGAGCTGTTCTCAAGTGGTTCACCTCCTTTTTCCAACATAGAACCCAACAAATTAAAATCAGCAATTTCCTTTCCAAACCTCTAGCAGTCACCATGGGCGTCCCCCGGGGCTCCATTCTCTCTCCCACCTTATTCAACCTCTTCATGGAACCCCTCACCCTCATCCTCAAACAAGCGAAAATCGGTTACCACCTCTATGCCGAGGACACCCAACTTTACTATAGGATCAAATCCTATCCGATGTTCTACATCTAAACGATGCCTTGACTAAGATCCAACTATGGTTCCATCGCAACCACCTCAAACTCAACCCCAAAAAACCTGAAATCATTCCATTCTCTCCTAAAAATAACCTGCTCCCCATTCATCACATTCATCACTGGATCTCTGACATCAAAGCCCTCAACTGCTCTCTCTCCATCTCTAACTCAGTCAGATCCCTCGGCATCAGCATTGACCAGAACCTCAGTCTTACCCCCACATAAAAAACTCGTCCAAAGGTGTTCTTTTCATACTCCAGCATCTCAAAAAAATTCAAACCCTTCATTCCAGCAGGTGTCTTTAAATCGTTGGTCATCTCAAGAATTGACTACAGTAATGCCACTCTCACAGGAACTCCTAAAGTCCGCCTTGCTCCTATCAAATCCATTGTCAACCTTGCTGCCAGGCTAATTACTGGCTGCAAACAATTTGACCGCATCTCCGCCGTTCTCAAAGACCTCAAATGGCTCCCGATTGAAGGCAGAACCAACTACAAGACTGCTTGCATCACCCACAAAACCCTACATCAAAATACCCCATCTTACCTCACTGACAAACTCCACAAAGCGGGCTGCACCAGAAAAATGAGGAGCACTAACGCTCTTATCCTTGTCCCTCCTCTACTAAAAAAGAAATCAACACAATCTAGCTCTTTCTCTGGAAATGCACCCTCTGTATGGAATGCTGTCCCTAAAGAGCTACGCTGTAACCCCTCCTACCTCTGCTTCAAAAAAGACCTCAAGCTGCTCCTTCTCAACAAATACTGGGGCTCTTAATACACAGCCACTGGCTATCAATTCCTACTCTGCCTTATCAGTATTGATCCCATCCACTCATTCCTGCTCTACTGTCTTCGATCTGTTATTTGACCTTGCTCTTCCCTGTTCTGCAACACTTAAAATATGCGCCAGGTGTGCAAATTGTTTATCTTATTATTTCAATCTACCAAATCTATACTTTTACTTTGTATTATCAATAACTTGTAAATCGCTTTGATACTCTTGGGTCCAGCCAGCGCTATATAAAACTTTTAAAATAAATAAATAAGGGGTTACAGACCTCTATCAAAGAAGCAGTGGAGGACACTATGTCTAAGAGGAAGGGGTGCAATCCTTCAGAAACTGAGTACTTCTTTGACTCTGACGAAGACAGACCTGCAAACCCAAAAAAAGGGCAGAAAGACCCTAAGAAAGACCAAGCATCTGAATAGACCCCTGAACACCAGGTTACGGGCAAGGAGGGATGAACCCCTGTCCTTCACCAATGGTAGCCTTAACACTACAAAAGACTGGGGTAACCTTCTTGCTGCAGTAGATGATGATTGTCTTCTGCAGCACAAGAAGGAGTGATGTCATCAGCGGCAAAAAAGAGAACCAGGAATCACTCAGCCTGGATAAATATATGGTCGATGCCAATTACAATGAAAAGAGTTTGAGGAGTTTGTCTTTGACCCTGATGAAGGTTTAAATACCTTTGAGAGCCTAGACAATGACTTACAGGGCACATCAACAACTAAGCTAGTTAAGGATCCTTTGGGGAAGGATATGTTCAGCCCAGATACAGCCGCGCTAGTGCAGGTAAGAGCGGTGGGGCGGTGGGGCCGTGTGGGGGTTATTTTGACAGACAATGACGAGGGAAAATTAATTATGTATTTAAATTTCCCACGTCATCGTCCTTTGAAATACCCCCACATGGCCCCACCGCCCTACTGCTCTTACCTGGACGTGCCACGGCTGCCCAGATACCATAAGGCACCCACGTAGCTCTGAGTGGTGGCCACTGACACACGTGGCAAAATTTATAAAACATTGAGAGGCAGTATTGGAATTTGATGTGGGCTGAATGCCCCAGGCCACTGACAGATAATAAGGCATGTCATTCACCCAACCAAGATCCAGAGCTAAGAACATTCCTGTTCAAATCAGGTAAAGACCCCAGAAAGAGCCTACAGTGATTCCTAAAACAATGTCAGGACCAACTTTTGGACGTCTTGGGCCGTTTGGCACGTATATTAGACATGGCTGAAGAAGCACACATAAATAACACAGAAAAAGACGTGGAGTTCTTTAGGGGTTGGAGCCAAAGGGTGGTCTGGATGTTGAGCAACGCCAATGCAGGCCTGATATATGATAGCAAAAAGGACATCCTTACCTTGGGGGCCTCCTATTTGGGCACAACTTCATTAAGTCTTAGGGCAAGTATGTGTCCACTTTTACTTCTTTGAGTAAGGCTCAATATAACATAAGGCATGTGTTTGAGAAACACGTTTTTGAAAAGGCTGACAGGAGGGAACTGCTGTTGGCTGAGGAGTAACAAGGTTCCACATTACACTCAAAGCCAGTACTCCCAGAATTCAAGGGGATATGGCAGAGGTTTCCAAATCTCATAAGTATTCTCCTGGCAGAGTCGGAGATCTAGAGCCAAAGGGGGAAGAGATAGAGCTCAAGGTACAGGACATGAAGGTAAGTGCCACGATTTATACTAGTTCTTCCCAAGTAAAGGTATATGGAAGGCTTAAAGTATTTTTACACAAATGGGGAGAAGTGACAAATAACCCCTGGGTTCTGCAAACTATTATAGGTTTCAAGATAGATGTTTAGGAAACTCCTTTTCAGAGCTCTCAACCCCGTGAGATTGTCTTCGACAAGAGAGAATGGATTTGGTGGATGTTGGCATTGCTCAAATGTTGCAAAAGGGCTCAATAATAAAACTTGTAGACTCAAACGAAAGATTTGTAAGTGCAATATGGTGACCTTTGTGAGAGAGGAAATCCACTAATAATATAGTTAGACAACATCATGCTGATGAGTCAGGTAAAAGCAGAATTAATGGATCATTCATGTTTGAACTTCTAGAAGACCTGAAACTCATTGTGAATGTGGAGTAGTTAGTATTGGTACCAAGTCAGTCATTGGATTTCTAGGTTTTCAGGTTAATATTCTATGAACCCAGTTACTTCGCCCTTAGAAAAGATAAAGAAAATAAGGAACGAAGGATGATACATCCTAGGAAAGGAGGTAGTAACACGCGGGACTTGGCAAGGACTAATGGCTTCCTGTCCTCTTCTATTCAGGCAGTTTCTCCAGGAACCCTGCCTTACAGGGCTCTTCAGAGGTTAAAGACAGTAGGTTTGAAGAAAGGTCTATGGTATGTGGATTCCATGAATTTGTCTCCAGAAGCTCGAACAGATCTAGGGCTAGATGTAGGTAATTTGGATTTACCAATTCATAAATACCGAATTTTACCGATTCGGTATTCATGAATCAGTAAATCCAATGTAGGTAAACATTCGGTAAAAAATACAGAATCGGTAGGATTCGGTATTTACAGAATCGGTAATTACCGATTCGGTAAATACCAAAAAATTCAAGGGTGGCAGGGTGTCACTTTGACACCCTGTTGCATCCCTGATTAGGGCTTGTGTGCCATGTGGCACACATACATGCCCTTAGGGCATGTACGTGTGCCACATGGCACAGGTGTAAATGCACATATTTGCCTTTGCATAGGAATTCGTTATTTACCACCAATTAATAATTTGTTGTAAATAATGAATCCTGAAAGCACTGTAGCACTGTTTACAGTGCTACCTACATATCAAAATGCAGATTGGTCATTTTACCGATTCGGTAAATTACCGATTCGATAAAAATGACTGAATCTGCATTTTCTTATGCCCCTACATCTCAGTATCCAAATACCGGTCGGTAACGGCCAAAAATGTGTATTTTTGGCCGTTACCGACCGGTATTTGGATACCTACATCGGGCCCCAAGAGAGGTGGCTGAACAGCCTAGAGATCTGGAATAGCAAAGCTATTTTTAGAAATTTGCCAGAGTTTATTTTAGAGACAGATGCCAGTTCTTTGGGCCGGGGGGCTCGCCTGAACAGCCTAGAGACAGAAGGGATTTGGGCGAGAGAAGAGAAACTGTTGCACATAAGTTGCTTGGAGTTTATGGCAGGACTGAATGATTTGAGGAGATTCAAAACCTACTTAGCTTTTCCGCCATTTGCAATTATCCAGCGAGTATTATACAAAGTCTGTAAGGAGTGGTGCAAGTTAATTCTTGTGATCCCCTTTTGGGCTTCTCAAGTTTGGTCCCCAGGGGTAATGGAGCTTGCAGTAGAGGAACTTCACTTTAATCCGGTACATCAGGGTTTACTGGTGAGTCCAGATGGAGAGGAGCACCCTTTGGTAGTAGAACGAAAGTTGAACCTTCTTTTTTGGAGGATATCAGGAGTTCTGGAAGATTCTCCGGCCTTTCAGGAAAGGCTAAGGACTTACTGGACGAGTCATGGGCACCAGGTACTAGGAAAAAATATAAAGGGTTTGGTGTAGCTGAAGAAGTTGGTGCATGGAAAGGAGTCTGGATCCTGTGGAGACTTCTGTGACAAATTTGGAAAATGACCTAGCTGAACTATTTCAGGCAGGTTTATCTTACAAGACCATTAATTGCCATAGGTCAGGCATTTCAGCTTGCCATGCCCTAGTAGGTGACATCGCAGTTAGATGCGATCCACTAAAATGTAGAATGATGAAGGGAATCAGACTTAAAAGACCACCTAGGGCGTATTACGCTTCCTTATGGGATGTACATTTGGTATTCAAACTCTTTGTTTCATGGCCAGGTAATAGTTAACTTTCTCTGAAACAGATTTGCCAGAAATTAGCAACACTTCTCTGCTTAGTATTTTTAAGGAAGGTTTCAGATGTTACAGTTCTAGAGAATTGCAACAGAATTTATTCATTAGATGGTGTCCATTTTGATATTTGGAAGAAAACAAAAAATATGTCTGGTCATGTTTTCTATCATTCTTTCAAGGATTGTACAACTGTGTGTGGTAAGTTGCAATAAGGTATATGAGCAAATAATGCTAGGATTTAGACATGATGGTGATACTCAACTACTAACATCCTATGTGAAACCACAACAAACAGTATCTACCGCCACAATAGCTAGGTGGGATGGAGCAATAATGAGAGAAGCATGCATAGATCTATTAAAATTTGGTGTACATTCAGCCAGAGGCACAATGGCCAGTAAAGAATTCTGGGCTGGCGGCTTTCTTTCCAAAATCATGAGAGCAGCAGACTAGTCCAATGCCAGCAAATTTCTATTTGAGACCAGTGAAGCTTGTAAGCAACATAGTTATGGAAAGCTATGAACATGCAGAATGATAGCCTACGGTCTTGTAATGAAATGGCAATTCTCCAATTAACATGCACAGAGAATCTTGATTTCATTAAAGGCAATGGAGGCTATCATTATCCCAGCCACCGCACCCGCACACTGTATTACTTGTACGGGTAGTGTGAAAAAATGCATGAAAAAAAATATACTGTCTGTTTAAAAAAAAAAAAAAAGTATTGGTCTTTATATCCACCTTTGTGGGGAGAATATTATTAACTTGTCTTGTTTGCCATAGTAAGCAGTTCTTGACCGGACTGGACCTAGAGGAGAAGTTGGAATTCTTTCCTGACGAGTACATCATGTGAGATGTTTCAAGTTACTTCAAGTTATCTTCATGTTGCAACCTAAAAAGAGGAAGATAGCTGTGCATCATGATCATATATACTGTGTTGTAATTCCAGAATGGAACATTTTACTTTGTGATATTTTTAAGTTCTTTAAAGGGCTGCATGTGGGGCAACAGTAAAGGTTTATACAGACTGATAGCCTCCATTGTCTTTAATGGAACCAAGATTCACTCTGTAGGAGAGTAGGGTCTGCTTCCTATGGTTACCCCTGCTTTTTGCTGTGTTTCACTGATTTCTCGACTTTAGTCTGGCTGTGGCACTGCTAATCAGGAACACATCCTAGCTGTTCTCTCTCTAAATTGATTCCATGTACATTAGGTACATACTAGATTGGTTACTGAGTTACCTTGTGAGCCCCTAGTATATGGTATCTTAGGTACCATGGGCATAGGTACCCCAGAGGCCTACCAGGGGCTGAAGCATGTATTATGCCACCCCTGGGAAGCCTTCCCAAATGGCACCACAGGCCTGCACTTGCAGCCTGGGTAAGGAGGTGTAAGCACCCCTTACTGGGATATAGTATACCTATATTCACCATTTAAAACAGACACATATTAACCTATAAGTCAGTCCTATGGCAGGCCTTGACAATCCTGAAGGCAGAGTGCTTGGTTTTGTGTGAGAGGGTGCCCTAGCATGAGCTGAGCCCCTCTGCAGCTTACAGAATCCCTTCCTTATAGCTGTTCTGTGATATACCATATACTCTTAAGTGCATTATAATCCTCGCGGTTACTGCTAACTTTGGTTTGGCTTTATCAAAACATGTCGTGTTTGGTGTCAAACACTTTGGAATACTACCCCCCCCCCCCCCCTGCCAGTCTGGTGGCAGGGGTAGCATTCCACCCTTCTAGAGGGAGAAGACATGTACACACTGGTATGCCCGGTTAAAGTTTTACGGAGCCTCAGCATCACAAAATGGATGCAGCTGCTGCTGGACGAAACTCCGACAGTGGAGGCCTGGACAATAGGTTTCCTGTCCAGGGAGGTGCCAGCACCTCCCCAGACATGCTTAAGTGTACTGGAGCAGGGTTGGTTGCATTCAGTGAATGCTTTTGAGACACTGCCTGGGCACACAAGGTGCTCCATGCATTTCCCAGTTCAAACCAGTTGCTGGGGCACTCAGCCCCAGCTCTGGCACGCAACTGGACAAAGGGGAAGGGGTGTAACCACCTCCTCCTCAGGTCCTCCCATAGGTGGGACCCTAGAGTTATCCCATCCCCTAAACTTAGTATAAGTATAGGAACCCAGTCTCTGGGACTTTAGATTACCCTGGACAAAACTCTGAAGACGAAATCCTGAACCTTCGACATTCCATATCGACTGGAAGACAGAAGAAATCTCCCTTGGGGTCAAGGAGTGACCCCCCTGTTCAAACAGGCACCTAAGAGCATCTTGCTGGTCTTTTCAAGGCATTTTCAAGGCTCCCGTCAGATCCCGAAGAATCTGCGAGACAGGACAGAGACTTCCAGACTTCTCTGAGGTCGACACAAGATCCCAGTAAAGCTGAGACCCTGAGACATCCTGCAATTTTGCAACTGCACCTACTTCCCAAAGTTTCCCGAAGTTGTGCATAGAGCTATTTGTTGCCCTGGCCCGAGCACCTTCTGCACCGAAGCTGAGAGGCCTACACTCCACGAGTGTTCCGTGAGTCTCCTTTTTTCACTGTAGCTGGAGGCTCCTTCGCGATCCCTAGTCTGTTGGCTAGTGGGTCCCCACAAAGGACAATCCTTTGTGTCTTGAGCTTTCCTGGTTGCTCCAGACGTGCTCTGACTCCCCTCCAAAGGGTGAGTCCCTCAGACTTTGATGGTCTGCACCAAAGCCTATCTTGTCATCTTGCGTGGGTTGCTGTTGCCAAGGCTTGTTGGGTCCAATCGGATATTGACGCTGCAGCACTCGACATCCTTCATGGGACAGCTCAAATCCAGCTCCTGGTCATTGTCAACGCCTCCTGGTCCTCGTGGCTGAGGAGTCAAGCTTCACCTACTTCACCTTAAAGCACCCAACATCGACTGGCATCTTCCTGTCGCCATCCTGGTCACTGGCTAGTGACCCAGACTCTGTCCCCTCTGCTTTCAGGTTCTTCAGATCTCTGATCCACCCTTGGATCCGCCCAGACACTTTTCTTCTGGTCGCCTGCAGCACTTCTTCACAGCTCTCCATTGGAATCAACGACGAAACCCTACACCAAAAGACACCTATGCACCCGGCTTCCCTGGGTGAGGTAACACGAGTACCCCAGTGCTCCCATGGGTCTTGACTCTCGAAGTGTCTAAGTCTAAAGGGGTTCCATCGTAGTTCACTCCGAAGTGTCCTTAATCTTTAAAATTGTAACTTGGTTTTCCTCCATAGAAGTCAATGGTGATTCGCAGCTGTGTTTAGACACTGCACACGTCCCCCGTAGGTCTCCTGCGTCCCTACCTTGGGTGGTTCCTGGTTGCCCCAGCGGTTCTACAGGCCCTAGGCCTCACTTCTATCCCTCACGTGGTTCTTATACCACTATTTTAGTACATGGTTTGTCAGGCCCCTAGGGCATAATGTATACTGTGCTATTTACTGTATGCTATTTAAAGTTCTTGTGTTGTACTTTGGCCTCTAGCCTCATAAAGAGACTAGAGGGGTTGTGTTTAGAATACATACATATATATTTGACATATACCTTGTGTGGTGTACTTTCATTTGATCATTCAAGAGATTATAGACTGGTAAAACAAGCTGCTTTTCATTCCTTCAAGACGTAGCCTGAAGACTGCTCTCCACAGCCACCACTAGGATAGCTTTCTATAAAGGTTGTCTTAAACCTACCATCAATATGGGTTGTTTGGACTAGTGCAAGGTGTAGGAAGGTGGAATCTGACTTTATGGTTACCCCAACTTTTTTCCTGGTGTTTTGCTGGTCTTCGACTTAGTTGGCCTGGGCCCCAGACTATCTGCTTTCTCTATAAAATGAACTCCATGTACTTTAGGTACATACCAGATTGGTTACTGGGTCACTCTTGTGAGTCCCTGTATAAGTGTACCATAGGTACCCAGGGCATAGGTGTACCCTAGGCCTACCAGGGGCAGCAGCATGTATCGTGCCACCCCTGGTTTGCCTTCCAAACTGACACCACAGGTCTGTTCACACAGCCTGGGTAAGGTGGTGTAATCACCCCTTACTTAGATATAGTATACCTATATCTACCTTTATATATAGACACATATACACCTATAAGCCACTCCTATGGTAGGCCTCGACAATCCTTAAGGCACAGTGCTTGGTTTTATGTGAGAGGGTGCCCTAGCATGAGCTGAGCCCCTCTGCAGCTTTCGGAACCATCTTTTTATAGCTGTTCTATGATATAGCCATACCATATACTCTTAAGTGCATTATAATGCTTGTGGTTAATGCTAACTTTAGTTTGGCTTTATCAAAACATGTTGTGTAAGGTGTCAAACACTTTGGAATACTACCCACCGTCAATTCTGGAGGCGGGGTAGCATTCCACCCTTCTAGAGGGAAAAGACATGTAAGTTACTGCTTTACCCGGTTAAAGTTAAACAGAGCCTCAGCATCACAAAAGGGATGCTGCTGCCACAGACACGAGTCTGACCTCCTGTTGCTGGGGGAAACTCCAGCAAGGGCGGCCTGGACAATAGGTTTCCTGTCCAGGGAGGTTCCAGCACCTCCCCAGGCAGGGGTTTTGTGTATTGGGGCAGGGAGGGCTGCATTCAGTGAATGCATCTAGACACTGCCTGGGGCACACAAGGTGCCCCATGCATAGCCCGGTTCAAACCAGTTGCTGGGGCACTCCAGCCCCAGCTCTGGTGCAAAACTGGACAAAGGGAAAGGGGTGTAACCACCCCCTTCTCAGGTCCACCCATAGGAGGGACCTAGTGAGGTAATCCAGCCCCCACCTTAGTATAAGTATAGGAGCCTTCGACATTCCATTCTGACTGGAAGATGGAAGACATCTCCCTTGTCGTCAAGGAGTGACCACCCTCTGCAAACAGGCAACAACAGCATCTTTGCTGGTCTACAGTTTCAAGGCTCCTGTCGGAACCCGAAGACTCTGCAACTCAAAAACTGGACTTCCAGACTTCTCCTACCCCGACCCACATTCACAGCAAAGCTGAGACCTGTGGCGGACACAAGAGATGTGGGACCAGACATCTTGGACATCCTGCATTTTGCTACCTGTACTCCTTTCCTGAAGCCTCGGTAAGTTGTGCATTGAGGTACGAGAAGCCCCAGCCCCGAGCACCATTTTCACTGAAGCTCAGGCCCCCACACTTCGCAAGTGTTCCGTGGGCCCCGACTTTGCATTTGAGCTTGATGTGTCGTTCCGGTTCCTTGCCCATTGGCTAGTGAGCCCCCTGAAGACGCCATCTTAAAATTACTTTGCTTTCCTGGTTGCTCCAGGGTTGCTCCAGCTTCACTGAAAAGGAGAAGCACCACAGACCTTGCTGGTCTGCAACAGAGCTAATCTTGACATCCTGCGTGGGTTGCGGTTGCCAAGGCTTGTTGGGTTAAATTTGGATACCGACACTGCAGTCATCTAGACCAATTGTGGTACAGCTCAAATCCAGCTCCTGGTCATCGTCGATGCCTCCTGGACCTCGTGGCTGAAGAGACAAACTCACCTTCTTCACCTTCAAGCACGCAACATCGCCTGGTTCCTTCCTGGTCAATGGCTAGTGACCCAGACTCTGTCCCCTCTGCTTTCAGGTTCTTCACATCAACGATCCACCCTTGGATCCACCCGGACACTTTTCCTCCTGTCGCCTGCAGCACTTCTTTGCAGCTCTCCATAGAAAACGACGACGAAACCCGACACGAAAAGACACCTATGCACCCGGCTTCCCTGGGTGAGGTAACACGAGTACTCCGGTGCTCCCATGGGTATTGACTCTCGAAGTGTCCTAGTTTAAAAGGGTTCCATCCTAGTCCATCCGGAAGTGTCCTTAAATTGTAACTTTGTATCTTTTACGAACTCCCTAGAAAGTCAATGGGAACCCGCGCCTGTGTTTAGACACTGCACGCGGCTCCCGTGGGTCTCCTACTTCCTAATCTTTGGTTGTTTATTGTAGCCCCAGCGATTCTACAGGCCCTAGGCCTGCTTTCTAACTCTTACGTGGTACTTATACCACTTTCTTAGTATATGGTTTGTGAGGCCCATAGGGCATAACTTATACTGTGCAACTTATCGTATATTAACTGTGTGACTTGTATTGTATTTTGACCTCTGACCTCATAAAGAGTGCAGAGGGGTTGTGTTTAGATTAAATACATATATTTTTGATGTATACCTTGTGTGGTGTCCTTTCATTTGGTATTCAAGGGATTATATATGTGGTAAAATAACGTGCTTAACTCGCCTTCGGAAGTCTTAGTCTGAAGACTGCTGGTTCATGCTACCCCTAGGATAGATTTCTATAAGGTTGACTTTACAACCATCATCAATAAGGGTCGATTAGACTGGTGCAAGGTACCCACTAGAACTAGTGGACATCATATGCCAGGCTAACTTCTCACACAAGGTGCCCACTAGAATAGTCGACATCGTATGCCAGGCCAACTTCTAACACTCTCTGCATGTTCATTGGAGAATCGTCATTCTCCTTTCACTGGTTTGTTTGATGCATGTCAGGAATTCTTCATTAGTATGTGTTAGTTTAAGGTTTTCTGGGATTTTTATTTCTTCTGATGTTCTTGGGGTTCTTTTGGTTTGCCTTGCTACTCACCTTGTTCTTGCAATCAGTCTTTTGGCATGTGATATTGCTGGCAATTGGCCTAAGGGACTTAGGGTGAAGTGTCTTTAGGTATAGGTTCTGATGATGTTTGTAATCTAGTGTTGCTGTAGGACATTTCTTACCTGTCTTTCAGTTGTGTTGGGGGGATGGTTGTGTGATCTTACAGTTTCCTGTCATCTTTTGTTGTAGCTCTACCGTAGCATATGAATTTAAATAATATTTAGAGCATTTCCAAAACGTTCTCTTATTACTGGTACTCTCCTTGCTGTTTGATGTATCTCCTACAATTTATCAGAGATTTTCCTTTCCATGATGTTACATATGTCAGAGTTTCAGGCCTTTTGAAACATTTCAGTTATAATAATATTGAAAGTATGTGTTACATATTAATATTAATTTATATTATATCCGTTATTAAATGTTTTAACATATTTTGTATGATAAACCTGTTTTTAATTTATTTTGTTGAGTTGGCCCTTTTGCTTCTTTACAGCTTCTTTTTTCCCACTGTTCATTTTTAGGTCGGACTTGAAAGTGCAGATGGCCCTGGACCTTATGTGATCAACATAAAAAAGAGCTTCAGGACTAGACAGTGAGGGGTTCAGGCTCCACTCACATGTTGGTGGACAGGAAAACATGTTTTGATTGGGCAGAAGTTGTGTGCTTTCACGAAAAAAAGTGCTTCCTCTCCACCAGCTGTGATTATTTTGTTTGTTTATCTAGATGCCTGAGCCAGCAGCAGTATGACTTTGACCTTTTGGGACACTCACTGTAATATTGTAAACGTGTCTTAGATAAGTATATAATTTACAGGGTTTGTTTTCTCTGGAAGTAGCACAGATGGGAGGAGGGCTCTCATGAGCAATGAATTGCTGTTTTGTAGTCCAGGCACCCTTCCCTTCCACCATTAGACATCAACGTGCAGTTGTGTATTTGAGAGCAGGTATTGATTGCCCAGGGCTACACCAATTTACATGGATTGTTATGTCTAGATTGGCAGCATAGCTGTTACCTGATTGTATGTGATAAACAAAGAGCTTTCAGAGTACTGCCTGCTGATAAAGGGGCTTAGGCTGTACCTAGAGTACAGGATTTAATAGGGCCAAATTTAAGTGTTTCCACTACAAAAAGTGGTTGTATTGCACTTTTTGGCTTGTGGCAAAGTGTGTACTCAATATAGCAGGACTGGGTTGGTTATTGAGGCAAGCCAATCGTTATTGTGAAATGTTACGAAAAAGCATTAGGCCTGATATATTCATTTCGAAAAAGATATATTCAAGTCAAGAGGCAGTTGAGGATGGATTGTTATTTCTCTATATTGCTCCACATTGTGGATATTAAAGATTTGCACTGTGAGAATCCCTATTAGGCCCTCTGAGAACAGAAATTCATTTGCTTATACAACGATACTTTTGTATATCTTTCTAATTTTATGACTGTGTGCTTGGCGACTGCTTTGTGGAAACGTTTACACTCAGAACAGTAGGCCAGAGTTGGTTATGGTGATAGCCATCTATACTTTTTTAGATATTTGTAATTTTATAACTGTATGCTTGATGGTTGCCCATTTATGTTCACCTGAAATAAGCCTGTGTTGGGTAAGATCTAAAGCCAGTAGTAAAGGGCATAGGCCTGATCAGTTCATTGAAAAAAGTTATGGTAGATTCCATGTGGTTGATCTGTTTATTATGAAATGTTATGTAAGAGACCGTTAACCAGACCTACTTATTGTGAAAACAATAGATTAACTCCAATAGGCGTTTAAGGACACCGTTTAAATTCACTATGCTAAAGCCAGGAAGGAGGTATTTTGTTACACGGAATCTCACAGAATACCATAGTAGACGATGGTTTAGGATTTAGTGACCCACAAAACAAACAGTGGGGATATACTAGATGGATTATGCTAATCCTTATTAGGCTCTTTTAGGAGAGTATTTTGCTTTGCCAGCTGTAACTTTGTATACAATTGTAATTTGTTGACTGTACACCTGATGCTTGTTTGTGAGAAAGTTTACACTCAGCACAGTAGGATTGGGTTGGTTATAGCGACAAGCCATTGATAACATCAATAAATCTGATTGGTGCACAGGAAAGCGTTATGCCAAATACCTTAGGCCTGGTTTGTTTATTATAAAAGGTTATTGTAAAGGCAGAAGGAGAGGCCTTTTTTATGAAAAGTATTTGTAAAAACCAATAGGCCTCTAACAGTGAATTGTTATCTCTCTATGTTACAAGCTTTGGAGAAGTATTGTGTTACATGTAATCTGACAGATTACCATATTAGACAAGGGTTTCAGTGCTGGTCATCTACTCTGGCAAACCCTGGGAGTAGAAGATTTTCACCGTGATGATTCTGATTATTCTTTCCCTCTTGTCCACTTCCTCCCAAAATGGCGCAAAATTATTTCAGATCTTTGAGTCCCAGAGATGGTCGCTGACTAGCACATAGAATTCTGCCTCCCTCACCACCCTAAATCCCCTTGCTCGCTACCCATACTTTTTTTCACTAGAGGCGGCAACCCCGGTTGACAAGGAAGTTGTGGACATGGTTCAGAAAAGGGTCATCATACTTGATACCGCTGAGGATGGTTTTGAACGTTCTAGCTTCATTATCTGCAAAAAAGAAAAAAGGCATCAGGCCTGTCATAAACCTGTGCTCTGTTAGCCTGTTGGTAGTTTATCATCACTTCAAGTTAGAAGGCATCCAACATCTATGCAAAGATCTCCTTTCCTGGAAGGCTCAACCTGGCAGACCCCATTTGTCAATAGCAATCCGCTCCGGAAACCAACACCTTCTATACTTTAAGTGGAGGTTGTTGCCTTCTCTTTGGGCTATCCTCTGCCACTTGGCGTTTCACCAAGTTCATTAGTGTGGTTGTGGCATGCCTCTCTGCCAGGGGCGTTTGTCTCATTATATCAATCGAAAACTTTTTATTTTGTATATAACAATCCACAATACGTACTATTCATCAGACAAACAGGATAAAAAACTGTACAATACATAATTCATAGTACATAAAATATAAAATGTCATGAATCACATAGAAAGTGCAGGCTTTTACGCTCTTAGGAGAGGCATGTTAGCTATGTCAAAAGACAACACAGTGCAGTAGAGTTATCTGTGAGGATATTAAACCCACTGGCATGGCAAAAACCCGAAAGGATTCATAAAATCTAGAGCCACATTTTAAAAGATTGTGTCGATTAGTAGATGCTGTCAGAATCGGATCAGAATTTCAATATTGAACAGTGCGACTATAAATAAACCAAGCAGTATGTACATTTTTTGCCATTGCAATGACAATAACCTCCCTGGTATCAAAGCTTAAAATGCATAAAGCAGGTGCATATTCACTAAATCTCAAAAGCTTACACACAGGTTTGAGATTTATCGTGTGGACGGGCATACGGAGAGCATACAAAGGTAAAATAATGAAGAGTTTCATCAACTGTAGTGTAGAAAGGATACCTACTGGAGGTGCAATATTTCTCACCCCAATTGGGACAAAAGCTGTTCACAGGCAGAACCCCATACCTTGATTTAAAAAAAAGTTGCAGCGGAGTACATCCCGGTACAATGCCAAGGAACGACTCGTACACCGGGGAAATCTTGAGATCTAAAAATGTGTCTGTCAGACTCTTTGCCGTTACACACTTCAGTTCCAACCACAAATGTTCCCTGATGGACTCTTTGACCAAGGAGCGAGAGACTGTTTTCACCACACTTGGGGGAGGGCAAACCAGTTTCATAAAACATTGTTTTAATGTATGCAAACCAAGGGATCCTCTCACAGCCAATGGACCTTAGAAGCACCATTGTTGTTATTCTACATGATTCCAGCTCGTCTATAGTCCGGAGCCTGAGCCAGTACATGATAAGTTGAAACATCAAGCTAGAATTGATTGGGTAAACGCATAAATCCATAATTTGTCGAAGCCATGAAGCACTTTGTGGGAGTTTAAGAAGACTCCTAACGATTCTATTTTCCATGATACAAAAGGGCATCAACCCTCAGATGGTCCCAGAGCTCTGCTCCATACATGACGGAACTTTTTACTTTTGAGTTGTAATTCTCATCTTATGTTTAGACAACCTTTTACTAATGCAACCATTCGGGACAACCATCGCAAATTATCTAGATTGAATAATATATCTTGTTTACAATCTAAGATTTCTATGAACTTCAAAATGTTGTCCTGCTCTCTGACCCAGACAACATACTCTCCAGGATTTACAGTAGACACCATCATCTACACTCTGAAACGTCCCCCATGAAGATTTCTTGCATCAAATAAGTAGTGAGGACTCACCTAATGGCACCTTCAATGTTTCTAATATCCCTTTCCCACCTAATCAGCATTCTGACAGCCTCATTTCAGGAATCTTTACGAACTCTCTTCATTAACAAGCTCTGGAGCGCTAAAAGGCGCATGTCTTCCTTCAGGGTTTCAATGGTTCAGATCCTATTCTGTTGGACAGAGGCCTGGAATGGCAAAACTGTTTGTGGCTCCAACTTGGACACAGTCATCAGGTCATATGCAAATAGGTCAGGTTGGAGTGCAAAATGCAGTGACCTGTCAACTGTGGGCTTGTGGTCTTCCTAAAAGTATCTATATATCAAAGCTGACACTTCTTGTAAGCACCTTTGCCATTCAGAGTTTCACAAAGCCCTAGTCTAATTGTTGTATCCTGCTAAAAATAACCAACTTTTCAGCAGTCAGATAGGTCAATAAGCTGGGCGCATGAGACCCAAACCCATTGCTGATCTGTTCAAGAACATCTGCGAGCACTGCATTTGCAACAACCTCTCAGACCTCTCCAACTCCATGGTGGATCGGCTTAGGACTGCAGTGATTGGAAGTCAGACAAGGAGGTCTTGCTTCAAGTTTCTCTCTCTCTCCTCCGGGGACCTCTTGATGTGGCCCTTTTTGCATCACATCTGAACTGTCATCTTCAGGTGTCTGTGAGCTGGAGTCTGAGCCTGAATGCCTAAACTATGGATGCCTTTCTTCAGGATTGTCTCCTCGTCACTCTTATGCTTTCCCCCCTTAGTGATTCACCTGCCAGAAGGTCCTCATTACACCTCATGGGCTTTCTCAACCTGGTTTCCTCATCTTCTGGAGTTTACCACAGATGTCCCACAACTTCTCCCTTCTTTCAACGTCCCTTCTGGACCAAGGTGGTCGTTCCTACAACCATGGAATTTAAGGCATGAGAAAGCTCCTCGCTATGGCTTTCCTCTTGTTGTTTTCCTGAATCCCTCTTTACTGTCACCCTCAGGTTGTCAGAGATTTTCCTGAAGCCCCGGAGGAAGGTCATTCTACAGGCTTGCTCCTAGTTGTCTACCTGGATTCCTGTTGAATGATGACCTTAAGTTGTACAAGTTGTTCCCACTGCTGTTGGATGCATTCCGGGTTCTTCTCTTGCAGTCAGCAATAAGAAGGCATGTGGTGCTGGACAGGTTATCATACTGGCATGGTGACATCATAAGCATTTATGGTATCATGCCTTATTGATGTTGGAAGGAGTAGTCAATGAAGGGATTTGCAAATTACATTCACCTCATTGCCTTTAATAAAATATGAGATTTCTTCTTCACTGCAGCTAGGAAAATCCTCATTACAATGCATGTGTCTTTTCAGGCTGTTTAGCTTCTGCTGGGCATCTTCTGGCAACAACTCAGACATTCCAGTGACACTAAGAGTCGTGTGATCTAGTCACTACACATCAGGAATATGAAGGGGGTCTGCTGGAATATTAGCATTACTTCCTGGCTTACCATAGTGTGTCTTGAGGAGTGCATGATCAGCAACTGACCATCCAGCACTCCGGTGTACAGTTGGCACTAACTCTACAGTCTAGCCCAGGCATCTGCTTGGAACACATATGCTGTTCTATTGTCTGATGGATCATTCATAGGGACCCTGTCTGCCTGGTTTACCAGTGGAGTCTACCTTAGGCCATGCAAGCTCTGGGCACTATGGGTGTCCTGTGTCTTTTGCACATTTTTGGGACTCATCCTCACTACTCATTGACTACTCTGGTGCCCTTTTGTACTCTTCCTTGGTACCAGGCACATATTTCGCAGACAGCAAAACAACAACTATTTTCAGAGGCACTCATGTGCAGAAGGCACCCTGCGTCATTCACCATGTCAATGACTCTTGACACCACACTCAACACATTGAGGAAAGAACTTTCAAACAGCCACTCTAAAGAAGGAATAAAAGGAATCAAAGATCACGGAGCTGTAAAAAGAGGTAAACTCTATACACTTGGTCCATAGTTTGTTTCATTCCTCCTAGGAAATTAGTACCGCAAAAGGTACTCCACCCAGTAAGAGTACTCTTACTTCAGGGGCAACATGCAAGGGCCATAGGATGATTGACCAGAATCCTGCAGGAGAAATAGCTAATGACAAGATTGACTATACCGTAGCCCTCGTTTGCCCACCCCGCCGATGCCTGCTCGCACACATGACTAAAGACCGAACACGTGATGTTCAACGAATATAACATTGTAGTTACCTTTCAATTACAAAGTGCTTGTTGACACATCGCTGTTGCATTAATTGTTCCCTAACGTTTTTGTGCTACCCATTTACTTTCAGTTATGCTACTCTAGTCCCCAGTTCTTATGATCCTCTAAATTCCATATGTGTATTACAAAGGCCGAACTGGCTAGCATAGTACTGTCATGTGTGTGTCACTGTGTGCATTTACAATACATATAAATCAGCCTGTAAACTGCGGAGTTCGTGACACTGACAATGTCTTATCAAGCTTGGCTGTACTGCACAACTGTCGGGAAATATACATAAATGTCAATAAATATGAGGGCATATTTACAAGCAAGTGGCAGAGAGCGGTGTAGCTCCAAAATTGCTAATGACGCTCCGTCACTTTAGAAACTCAGGGAAGCGCCGTATTTACAATAATATGGCGCAACCCAGCATTTCTTCCTGTACTAACGCTAAAATCAGCTGCCTAGTACCAACACAGGGTTCCCTTGGACCATAATGCAAGAGTGCCTGCATTGAGGGAATTATTGTTAATGTGCAGGAAGGTGTCCCTTCCTTCACATAAACAATCTAGAATGGCGATTTGTAACTCCTAAGTGTGCGGCATTGTGTAGCACACATAGAAGTTGCAAATCGTCATTTATCCAATGATTGTTTATGTGCTGGAAGGAACACCTTCCTGCACATAAATAATCACCCAAGGCATTGTGCTGTCTCTATGTGTGCTGCACAATGCAGGACACAAAGAAGCAGCAAAAGCGATGAGAAATAAAGCATTTCTCCTTGTTTCATGTTAAGACCAGGTTTTTCCAGGTCTTAATTTTGGCTCTGTATCCTATTTGCACCACCCTTGTAAATAGGGGGCAGCGGCAAAATCAATGGGTGCTGCGGCGGAATGTCCACTCCAACACCTATTGCCCACCCCTTTCACGCTAAGTGTAGCGTGAAAGGGGGTCTTATTTACAAGGCAGCATTAAGCCACGTTAAGTGGCTTAATGGAGCCTTGTATAGAAGGCTAAGCCCCTATTGCCACAGGAACGTCGTTAAAAGTGATGTTCCTGTGGCGATAGGGGTTTGTAAATATGCCCCAAAGTTTTTTGACAAAAGAAAATATACAAGGGCCATATTGAAGTATGCAGGAAAGTAATAGGGCCCTTTCTTTCTCAAGGACTCCGAGGTAATGCATATTAATGGCCTTTTCTCTTAATACCAATGCAACCAGTTTTGGTATTGCCTCCACAAATGAAACATGGGATATTAAATATGGCCTCCTTGACCCGGCAACATAGGCACCATAACCATCTAATAAGATGGGCCTGAAGAGCTTGTAAGGTTCCTGGTTGCTTCTGAGGGCACTTGAGTAGGCATCTGAGCACCTAGCTGCCACTTGCCAGTGGATTGGTGTTCCTGCTTGTTCCATCCTGATCCAGTTGCCACCTTCTGACCAAGTGTCACTGTCACTGCCCAGGTTTTCCCGCCCAGGTTTTTCCTGCTCACCGTTCTTCCTGCCAACAGAAGCCCCGCCCACCCCAGGGCCTACTTATTGCAGGGTGCAGCGCAATTGTGCCATAAGCAAGCCCATCAGTGCCTCTCCTTGCCTAGACCGTGCCCTGCAGCAAGAACCCTGGCCCCACGACCATCTAACGCAACACCACAAGCACAGCCACCACGGTAGCCAACGAATGGCACCACTAATCCTCCGCCATCCTCACGACCTCAACAGCACACACTGGCAAACATGCTGCTGCCACGCATCTCCAAGCACCATGGTAGGACCTTTCGCCTGAACCCATCGCAATTTTAATGGTGACACCTCAGACGCCAACACCACCAGCTCCAACCAACTGATGCAAGTCATCACCACCCAACACCAACTGTCCGCCTTGCTCCTCAAAGTCTGACCTCTCGGTTAACACTCCACCAAAATCTGGGACCTCCTCAACAGCAACACACCCGACCTTCTCTTCCTGATCGAAACATGGCTCAACCCAGTTTCCAAGACGGACATCTCCACAGCCATCCAGCCCACCTACAAAATCAAAAGCCAGGACCGAACCCACAGCCCAGGCAGAGGGCTTGCGATTATCTACAAAAACACTATTGACTGCACCACCTCCACTGACTCAGACACAGGGGCGGATTGGCAAGGCGGGCATTCGGGCATGGGCCGAAGGGCCGGTGCCTCAGTGCCCTCTGTGGGCCGTTTTTTTCTCCCCTGTCCCAGTCCACAGAGAGTGGACTAGGAAAGGGGAGGAAAAAACAGGCCCACAAAGAGCACAGAGACAGACAGAGAAAATGAAAGCAGCCTCGCTGTGCGGCCGGATAGCGATTGTCAGCTGTGGCCTCTCCTTCACCCCTGCACTGCCAAGTAATCAAGCTGAGGCTGGGCTGGGGAGGGGTGATTGTTTGCAAGAATCGGCCTCCCTGGGGGCCAGGTGTTTCTCAGGCCTTTGAGCCATTTTCACCTCGGCCCCCCTGGGGCCCATGCAGCCCAGAAACAGTGTTAGTCTTAACACCTCGCCCACAGCCCTTCACGTTCAGGGTATAGTGGGCGAGGAAGAATGGGTCTTGCTGTGGGGGCCCGGTGATGTTTGGAATTTTTTCATTTTATCTATTTATTTATGCGATTTTATATAGCGCGGACTTTACCCGAAGGTGTCAGAGCGCTTCACACTAGGAACAGCAATAATACATGAGGACAAAAATTACAAGTGGACAAATTACAAAAGCAAACGTTAAGTTACATGAATCAAAAGTGACAATAGTGAGCAACCAAAATACATGAGGTAGCAATCGGTACATTACAGGAGGAAAAAGTGATATGTGTGCAGGTTACAAAAGCGTACAAAGTACAAGTAGAGGTATAATACTGCAATAAATGGCAGACACTCCAGCACAAGAACAAACGTTACGTAGGCAATGGTGGCACTTGTGCAAGTATCTAAAGCAAACAAAAGTGAGAGGTAGCATACAGTGTGATACCAGAGAAAAGTGACGTGTGCAAGTTACAAAAGGGTACCATACACAGGTACAAGGGTAATACTACAGTAAATGGTAAACACTCAAACTGCCAGAATACACTGGGAAGGCACTTCCCATGCACCAGCTTCACCTCAGCCTCCCCCCTGGCTACCTGGCTACCTTGGATGACCCAGAAAGCTGTGTTTTGTGCTCCCCTGCCAGGACATTTTCCCGAGGCCTGGAGGGCTGATTGATTTACTAATTGGAGGGGCCTTACCTCTGTTCATGTGCTCCTGAGCTGAAGGTCTGGGGAGGGCTAAGTAGGTTAGTAATAGCAGGGGCTTTGCTGCATTTCAGGTGCTCCTGTGCTGGAGGGCTGGAATAATTTTGTGACAGAAAAGGGCCTTGCTATTTTTTTTAGTTGCTCAGCATGTAGGCCATTGTCACCTTGGCCCTGTGTCCTGTGCAAGAACAGTATCCTCCCACTTTCATTCCTTGTCTGTGCAAATGGTGTTTCATGAAAGGGCACGCCCCTTGAATGTGGGCCACGCGCCTTAAATATGGGCCACGCCCCTTGAATGTGGGCCACGCCCCTTAAATATGGGCCACGCCTCTTGAATGTGGGCCACTTTTTTCGTCAGTGCCCGGGCTGAATTGTGATCCCAATCAGACACCAACCTCATGGAACACCTCCACTTCATAATACAAATGAACTGCAATGCTACCCTTCAGGGAACCGTTGCATACCGTCCCCCGGGTCCTGAGTGGAATTCTGCAACCACATTGCAGACTTCATTGCTCCCCTCTACCTCAGATCAACCAACCTCATCCTCCTCGGGACCTTAATTTCCACCTGAAAGTCACCACAGACCCTAACTCTGCAGCCCTCTTCGACAGCCTCACCAACACATATGCACCACAGCATACCGATGCGAACTGCCCTGACCAGCCGGACACCTCCTTCATCGCCAAACAGCAGCTAAGCAACTGGACGCCCCCTTTGAACAAAGAAACCACTGCCTTAATGGGGAAACTGCTCATTTGCAAACGCCACACTGCCATTGCGGATACCTGTTTCTGTGGGGATCTACTTGGGTCCTCGAGACTGCCAGCACCGACGGGGGAATCTAGTAGAGGCACGAACGCGCAGGACCAACGATAGGCCCCGGACTACATCTCCTAGGGGGCCTAGCGGCGCGCACAGCCCGTGACTCACCACCCGGGCGACTGAGGCCCACAAAAGCGGCCGTGCACTCCCGCAGCGCGAGGCGCGCGCGGGCGCTGCCCGGGCCAAGCCCGGGCCAAGGGCGGGCCAGCCCGCACCCGTCAAAGCCAGGAGAAGGCAGGGCAGGGCCACATCTCTTATCTTCGAACTTCAGGCTCCATGCCCTTATGCTGTGATATTTGCAAGTAGTCAGTGACTCTTTACCCTTGTATTGGCGGTGCATGTATGCTAATGATTGTGTTTTATATCTTGCCTTATAATATTGGTGGTCACTTGAGACTATGAGCAAAATGGGTGATAAGGGGGCAGGGGGCTCACGGGAAGTGGGAACCCTTGATGTGTTTTTGGTAAGAGCTGAGTCTGTTTTATGTCGGGAGATTGAATTAACACAAAGGCGCCTTTCTAGGGATCATCGTCGTTCTTCCACCGGTGTCCCTGTTACTGGCCCAGTGGTGTTGTTAGAGCTAGATGGATTTGTGGGTAATAGAGAAGGCCGGGTGGACGTATCATTAGCGCCGGGTCCATCAACGCCCTCACCAGAGCATCTTGAGGTTGATTGCCATGAAGATACTCCCCTTACCCCCCTCCCCCTTACCCCCCTTAAATACGGACTCGTCCACAACGAATGAACACAGCTTTGAGGGGGGAACACCAGGCAAGTTTAACCTCAACAAAGAGGAAAGCGGGCAGCATCCCGGCCACCTTACAACAAGCTAGTAAAGTGCCCAAAAAAGGGGGTGGCATACGGGGAAATAAGGCGTGTGCACGGGAGGCTGTTGGTTTAATTGCACACAGTGCGCTAGACAGTAGTTCTCAGGTCGGGTCTGAGCAATTGTCACTTGACATGGAGAATCGAATTGTGTCCAAAATTGAAGAGAAATTATTAGAATTATTGAGACCCATCTCTTCTAAACTATCTGAAATAGACTCCAGGTTAGATACAATTGAACATCAGCTGTTTTTCTCTGAAGGTAATGAGGTAACGGGTTTTTAGGAACCCGTTTGGTGCCAGGGGATAACACCCGAAGACCTCTGAGTTCTCCCTGTTCCGGACCACAGAAACACGGAGTCTTCTAGTCGCAGTCAGAGATCAAGTTTTATTGGCAGCTACCAAGTAACAGGTGTCCTAGAAGCACGACAAACACGGGTCATGTGTTCTCAGGAGACCGTTCGTTTTTACAGAACCAGCCTTCTCCTTATATACAGAAATAATAGCTGCAAGCAAGAATTCTTGAGTTTATGATATGGCTATACACATATTTCTACAATAATACAAAAGAGCGAAGTCATGTAGGCAAGCCCGTATTTTAGATGTCCAATTCGTGATAGATTACCCAGCCAAGCCCGGAACTCCCATCAGATATCGGTGAAACCCCAATAAAAGAAGGCACCTCCTAGTCATAAAACTGGCCATAAACAGGGAGCGTGGACAGGTGTGTATGTGTGTAGAAAACATGATCTGTACGCGATGAATGGTTTGTGGTATGTTGTGCATTGATGCTATCGTGTTTGGCCACTGGGCGAGGAGCTGCCCAAACAGGTTTGGCTGGAGGCAAGGGAGTCAGTTGGGACAGGTCAGGGGGGAGTCAGGGAAGGTGGACGTGTCCTTTTAGATCAAGCTCGACCTTTAATTGACTTATCATGAGGGCAAGACACAAGATGGATACTGTTTACAAAATGGAGTCTGAGGGGTCAGGACGGAAACTACGATTCAGGGGTGTTAGCATGTCTCGATCATGACGCAAATGCATAGGAATGATGTCCTAATCATTATCGGTTCGTCGACACCAAATTCGTCATGGTACGTTGATGTTTCGGGACACGGGTATCGGGCCTCGATACCGGGACAACAGTAGGGTCCAGAATTTCAGAACCACAGACCCTCCTTTTGCCCTCATATAAGGCAATAATTCATGTTAATCCGAGTCTAAGTCTGTATGAAGGAATTCGTGGAGATGCTGCTGTAGCATCATTCTGTTGCTCAGTTCGTCCCTTGACACAGGCTTCCGTACACATGAGGTAGCACAGAGGCCACATAGTGCAGGAGCGCACTGTACACACAGGCAGAACATAAACAGAAGTGCTAAGATCATCCCAATGAAGATCAGTGTTTTCCATCCCCAGGTAGCGATCAGTTCCCAGAACCACCCTAGTAAGGACCAGTCCCCTTTTTCTACGTGAAGGGAACCAGATATCTCGTGTAGCTTAGAGATGGCCTGGTACACTGTCGGTGCGTTATCAGGGATGAAAATGCAACAACTGGATTGGATCACTCTACACACACCACCACGATCGGCGAGCATGATATCTAGGGCAACTCGGTTCTGAAGGGTCATAAGTCGATCCGACTGAAGTTCGGTCGTCAAATTGCCAAGGGCTCCGGCCGTTGTAATCACGGCGGATTCAACTATCCTCGATAACTGGCGAATATTCCTGCTGTTCACCATAGGCCCCCAAAATGGCAGAAAACCCTTTGCGAAGTCAGCGAATTCCTGACCCGCGGTGTCGTCTTTACTCACGACCCCTCTAGCTGTCCTTGTCCGATGGTAATCTGCTCTGGCCGTGTAGGTGGGAGGCAGCAGAAATGAGATAAAACATGTACCTGAGAAGTCAGGGGGCAACCAGGTGTAGGCTTGGTCATGGCAGACGAAATACGTGCCTTTGGCTGCTAATAGTATAGGGGAAGTTCGGGAAGCGAACACATAGGTTTCCGTGCATATACTCTTTCCTAATTGTGCTTTGGGATCCCTGCCGATACCTTGTAAACATAAGTGACCTCGGTTGGGTACTATACAAACTGGGAGGGATTTCTTTGCTGTCTGGCTCTTACTCAGGTAAACCCCATATTTAGTTACGTTCCAACGAGTGTACGGAGTGAGTTCATCTTTGGGAATCGTAAGATAGGTGTCGAACTCTCTACTCATATTTCTTATCCCTGCTACTAGTGCCTTGTTACTGGAATCACTCTCAGTAGAACGGGTCGGGTATGGTTCTAGGGCGAATAGGAACATGGTCTGGAAAGCCCACAGAGAACCATAATAACTGAATGGCAGGATGAAGTATGGGATACCCTTATCCGTTGTGTGTGGCATGAGTCCACATATCCAACAGTTCGATGTGTTCATTATGGACTGGTGTTGGTGTAGAAGTTGAATGAATGAGTTATTTACAAATTCGAGTCTTCTGGCAGACTCGTGTTCAGGTAGAGGGTGAAAGTAGTGTGGAGAGATAGTAGGAGGAGGCGGTGGCCCGGTGTCATTTGAAAAAGTAACTTGGAATACGAATAGAGTATAACCAGTCAAAAACATCGTTATGCTACACAACATTAAAATACACGTTATCAAAAACCTTCTTTTGGCCAGTACAGTGCATAATTGTCTTTCAAAGTTCGTGAGTCTGGTAGGTCTCTTTACCCTAGGAAACTCCATCCTCTAGTTGCTGCCCGCGGTGGTAGGTTGGTTCTGCCAGGGAGTGCGCTCTGTTCAGTCCGGGGTAACTCCCTTGGACCAACCAGAACCGTTGACCTAGACGTCCCCAGTTGCACTCCCCAGACTTCAACCGCGACCCTAGCAGCAGAACCGGATGGCGGTTCGAAAATCAAAAATGAGCAAGTTTCCTGAGAGTGAGAGAGCTGAAAAAATCAAAAAATAGTTCTTGGGGGAAGGGAAATCACATTAGTTTGCCTTTTATTAGTCTCTTTGTCTTGACCTTAGATTATATTGTTGTTTCCCAGGTACGGTGTGGTCTTCAAACAATGTCTCAGGTTCGGTAGTGTCCAACTGCATTGACGGTGGCACAAGTCCTTGTAAAATATGATCACTCTCCTTTTCGGTACTGGTTTCTTTTAAACGTGCATCGCTGAAAGGGATGAAGCGAGGTATGGATTCTGTCTCGGAGTCGGCAATTCCTTCGTTGACCCACCGGTCGTATGGAAGGGGCAGAGGGACCCGTTTACAATGGGTCCCGTGCACCCAGTTCTTTTTGCCTTCCACCCGAACAGCTGATCTCGTGGAAAGAAGTACCAGGTACGGTCCGGTCCACCTCGGCTGTCCGTTGTTTGTGCGCTGGAAATTCCGCACCAAGACCCACGTGCCGGGTTCGATGGAGTGACCTGGATCGTCAGAGGCTGGCGGAGAGGAACTGTGAACCTGTTGGTGTAAAACACGCAATTTAGTTGTTAATTCGCACAAATAGTCAAGCAGTACGGGGTGCTCTATTTCGCTGAGTTTCTTTGGCCTTGGCACGCCCCAGACGTTGGCTGGGCGGCCAAACACTATCTCATGGGGGCTAAGTCCTAACCTGGAATGGACGGTCATTCTGGTTGACAAGAGTGCTAGGGGCAAGGCGTCAGGCCATTTAAGACCTGTACAGGCTTGGATCTTGGCTAATTTGAGCTTTAAAGTGCCATTGTAGCATTCTACTAATCCAGCTGATTGGGGGTGATTCGCAGAGTGAAACTTTTGTTGTATGCCTAAACACTCACACACTCTCTTCATCACGCGTCCTTCGAATTCACTTCCATTATCACTCCAGACGATTCTAGGCATGCCGAATCTCGGGAAGAACTCTTTGACAAGGGCTTTGGCAGTTGACAAGGCAGTATTGTCCTTAAGGGGGTATGCTTCCACCCACCTGGAGAAAGCGCAAACAACAACGAGCACATACTTCAGAGTGTTGCATCTCTCCATGTGAATGAAATCGAGCTGCAAAACCTCGAACGGATACGTTGGAGGCGCAAAATGACCAGCTGGAGTTGGGGTTCCCCTACCGGGATTGTACTTCAAACACACCATACAGTTTCTGACCACATTCTCTGCATATTTCGGGATATTACCATTTTGCCATACTGGGGCCAATACTTTACAGATTCCTCTCGAACTGATGTGCGCAAATCCATGAGCCAATGTTACTACTGCAAGTACATAGGCGTTAGGTAATAGCCATCGCTGGTGTTCTGACAATTCGACCCAACAACCATTCGCATCTAACCTACCCTTACTTTCTCTCCATTCATTCACCTCTTTCTCAGTTGCCTCGGCTTGTATAGATTTCACGCTTTCGATGGTGTCCTCACACATTCCCACATCAGTAATCCATCTAGCGGGATCTACAACATACATCCGACTCATTGTGTTCCTTGCAGTCTCTTTCGCAACCTCGTCTGCAAATGCATTCCCGCGGCCAACATCATCCTGAATCTTTTTGTGTGCACTGCATTTTACAATTGCAACTTGTAGTGGCAAGGTCAGTGACTCGAGGAGTTCATTAACTAACTGACCATGTTGTATCTTTGCACCATGTGACGTAAGAAACCCACGTTCACGCCACAATCTCCCAAAACTGTGAGCCACACCAAAGGCGTATTGGCTGTCAGTGTACACATTCACTCGCTTTCCTTTCGCTAACACACATGCTCTGGTAAGCGCAATTAGCTCTGCAGCTTGTGCAGAATTATGGGAAATGCGCGCGGTCTCTATAATGGTATGTAATGTCTTTACGGCATATGCTGCAGTCGTATCACCATTCGGCAGCTTGAAACATGAACCATCAACCCATAAAGTATCGTTGCATTCAGGAAGGGGAGTGTCCTGTAAGTCTACTCTCCCTTTTGTCTCTTCTTCTGTCCTAAAACAGCAGTCATGGTTAGCAATCTTGTCTGTTTCTGTCGGAATGGGTAATAACGTTGCGGGATTCAGTGCATCGCACCTCTTTATGTGGATGTGACTTGCTAGCAGTGTAAGTTCGTAACTGGATAGTCGAGCGCTAGTAAGGTGTTGTGTCTTCGTCCTGTTTAGTAAAATGTCTACTGCATGCGGAACCATAACGATCAGAGTATTGTTCATGACTAATCCAGCGGATTGTCGGATGCAGACAGCTGCTGCGGCGGTAGCCCTCAGACAACTTGGTAGGGCTTTAGCCACAGGGTCTAGAGTTGCCGAAAAATACGCGCACGGGCGCTGTCTGTCCCCAAAATGTTGTGTTAAAACTGATAATGCACAACCTTCCTTCTCATGGACATATAATGTAAAAGGCTTACTGTAGTTGGGGTTTCCCAACACAGGAGCCGAACATAATGCATCACGCAACTTGTGGAAACTCGTCTGGCAATCTTCAGACCAAGGCATAGGATTTGGCGTGTCTTTGCAGAGTAGTGCCAGCAAGGGTTTAGCTAGTAGTGAGAAATTCGGTATCCATTGTCTACAGTACGATGTAATGCCCAAGAAGGCTCGAACCTCTCTCTGTGTCCTTGGGGCACTCAGTTCTGCAATTGCCTGTATTCTTTCTGGTGTCAGTCTCCTTCCCTCCTTCGACAAGATGTGACCTAAGTAGGTTACTTCTTGTCGGCAAAATTGTAGTTTGGAAAGAGAGACTTTGTGCTTCATGTCACATAAGTTACGTAATAATGATAACGTATCTTTCTTGCAAATCTCTTCAGTGTCTGCAGCGATCAGCAGATCGTCTACGTACTGAATCAGAGTTGAACCATTCGGTAGAATAATCGTGTCTAGTTGTGTTTTCAGGGCCTGACTGAATATTGATGGGCTTTCGCAGTAGCCTTGAGGAGCGCACTTGAAGCGGAAGCTTCGTCCTCCTAAATTGAATCCAAAAATATCTCTGCTCTCCTCGGCAATCGGGATGCTGAAGAAAGCGTTCTTCAGGTCGATCACCGAGAACCAATTTGCTGAAGCTGGAACCATCGTCAATAAAGCAGTAATGTCGGGGACAACTGGAAACTGTGGGATAACTATCTTGTTCACTTCTCTGAGGTCGATCACGAACCTGTACACAGGCGGTTGTAAAGGATCAGTACGCTTTAAGACGGGCAAAACTGGACTGTTACAAACATTTCCTGTTGTTTCTTCGATGACGTCTTTATCAATCAGGTCATAAACAATCGTCAATAATGCATTTTCGCATTCGCTAGATATTTTGTATTGGGGAATACGTGGCAACCTAACGTTGGCTTTCAATGTTATGACATACGGTGCTATCTCCAAACGACCTACATCATTAGAGCCATTAGCCCAAAGTATATCAGGAAGTGATGACAATTCAGTCGGAATATTGTCCTTTGACAAATACATTGGAGAAATGACTTTCTTACCTAAAGTAAGTTGTACTTCCAAGGGGGAACAGTACAAAGTCGCATATAACCTTTTTAGCAAATCCAAACCTAACAAATTTTCACCGCAAACTGTTGTTAGAATGAGGGGTGCTTCTAATTCGCACGGGCCAATAGAAAGAGATATAGGACTGGAGATCGGGTTTCTAACAGGGGCACCAGAGAAACCTACTGAAACATTCATTTCGCCAGACAAAGGTGCGCCAGGAAGTTTCGAGTGCATGATAGAACTTTTTGTAGCACCAGTATCCAGCAGAAATGGCTCTGACACTCCTGAGGTAATTACCTTGACATAAGGTCCATTCTGATCTACTGGAACTGAAACAACTCCCTCTCTTTGTCCATGGCTGTCCTAGCAATCGTTACCCTCATTTTCGTGTTCGGTGTAATAGTCGTCAGCATAGTACTGAGCTGACCTGGACGACGCATTATTCTGTTGGTCAAAGCTGTTCATCGAATTCTGAGGCGGAAAGGAAGTTGTATTCTGGGTGAAATTTCCACGAACACCTCTTCCCCTTACACCTGAAGCACCGCTCGAACGTCGCGCAAGAGCCGGACAATTATCTTTAAAGTGACCCTCTTCTTTGCAATACGCACATTGATTCGGGCCATAAGCAATACGCTGATGGAAAACTCGTTTCCTTGCGCGTTTCTCGAATACTGCTGTTGTTGTTGGTAATTGGGCTGACTAGTCGTACGAGGCGGATAGGCTTGCTGGAGAAGAACTTTAGTTTTTAAATCTTTTGTCTTTTTGTCGACTTTATCTAGCTCGTCTTTGCGCCTATTTTCATAGTACTGGGCTGTAGCTAAAATTTGCGCTGACGTAGAGACAGCCCAAGCACTCTTTGAATCTTTCAGTTTATTACACAGTTCAGGGATTAAATTATGTACGAATTTGTCTACAAACAATCTTTGACCACCCTCGGTAGCCATATCCTGACCACTATGATCGGTGAAAGTCTCCTCAAATCTTGTGAAAAAGTCAGACACATTCTCATCTTTCTTCTGCTTGCACGCAGATAGCTTGTCCCAGTTTACGCGTACTTCAGGCATTATCGTTTTCATGTACGCGATAATTCTACCGGGAAGTTCAGCTATTAACGGCTCAGGTTTAGAACCACCAATTTGTCTAGCATCTATAGCGGCAATGTTCGCCCATGAGTCACCTAGTTCTTGGTCATGGTTCGTATGACGTATTTTGCTCCATAGAGGATGTGGAACAACGTTCCCAAACAACATGTCGATATCCGCTAAATTCATTATACATGAGCTTGCAGTTTGTGATAACTCCTTATAATACCCAGTCGGGTTTTTACGAGGATCAGGCAGTGTCTGCTTGAGTGCTAAGACATCGGATCTTTTCCAGGGGACATGTACCCATACACGCTGGAAATGAGGCAGAATTGGTGGATTCGCATTCGCATCACCTTCCCTCCAAACCGGAGGAACCTCTCTCATGGGGTACTGTCTCGCTCTTTTCCCGCCTGGTGCATCGTCTTCGTGACATGATCTAGAGACGTTTCCCTTACTCCTATAAGAGAGCAATAACTCTATCGCTTTCTCAACATCTGCACCTATAATCATACCTTCATAGAACTTAAAGCGTGTACGCCATAGTTCGTTCATTGTGTATTTGGGATCATTTGTCTTCACATCTTCGCCCAGATATACACACATTTCTTCGAATACGTATCTCTGAGTGGGTGCATTCCATTGACGGAAAACTTCCATAACAGACTGAACATCATATCTAACAGTATCCGTAATCCATTTACGGGCTAGTTCATTCAGCACTTTTCTTTCCTCGTAATCAGGCAGTTGACTACGTAACTGTCTATCTTCTGTTTTAGGGGTCGTTTTAGGCGACCCGAAGAAAGGTGAAAGCAGACCAGTGACGGTACCTGTCACTCTTTGTCTAATAGAAGGAGAACCTTGCGGAGGAGCAAGTGCATCGGAAAAAACAGGCTGAGGCAAAGAAGAAGTAGAGGCAATAGCAGAGGAAGTTGAAGTAGTAGCAGACGTAGTATCATAGACAATAGCTGGAGCTGTAGGCAAAGTCGTAGAAGTAGATGGAGTAGGTAGCAAAGATGGCGGCCCTTGAGAAGGCTGCTCCGGAGAAGTAGAAACCAGCTGAAGAGGAGCTGGCGTTCGTGCAAGAGCTGGGTTACGTGCGCCGGGGCGCGGTATAGTAAAATACTTTGGCGTTGTAGTAGTGTCTAACGCATACGGTGGAGGTGAGCTTAATAAGTGGGACATTAATGGATCTTTCTCAGATCTCTCCTCTTGACCTTGTCCCTTATTTGGTAACATCGGGTAGCATTTATCTACTGCTAGTTTCTTGCTCCTAAGTATTTGTTCGCTTTCTTGCTCTTCCTCGTTATCCCTGTATGCAACGGCAGCTTGCACCATTGACATACCTCTTTTATTCCTTTTTGCTAATTTTATTTCTTTCTGTTTGGCTTCTTTGCGCCATAAGCGGAAAGAGTCAAACATCGCCGGCCGGGCTTTTCTCTTAAATAATTTGACCTCTAGGTTATCTAATATTTCTGAGTCGAAACTACCATATTGGGGCCATTTTAAAACACCATCCTTGCGGGTGTATTTTATCCACACTTCATTATATGTGATAGGACCTACGCCGTGCTTTACATAGAGCTCATATGTTGGAGTTCCAATCGGAGGAACCGGACAGGAATCCTCTAATCGGGAGTCCTTACTATAACCAAGACAAAACAAGTTTCCAAGTCTGCTAAAACCAGGCATCTTTGCTCACTAGTCTAGCTTCAAACTTCAAAGGATTATCTGTTACGATATTTCTCGTGAATACACAAGTCCTTCGGCTTTGGGGCTTGCAAGTACCAAATCAAAGCGTATCTCAAGGATACCAAAAACTAAGGACAAACTAAGGACTGGGAGACGCTCCACTTATACTTAACTGAAGTATTTGAAGATCGGTGACGTCGCTAGAAGACTCGTCTATCGTTTCGCTCTACCAAGGATCACTCGGTCCAAAACAAGGCGATAGTCAGGGCAGCAGTCCTTCGTAGCCGTCGGGACGCGGGGAACCTCGCAGCAAAGACCTTCGGAACCACGTCGACATACAGGGGTCGCTGAAGTGGCTGGCCGTCCTCTGGAATTTTCACACGAAGCTCCTCACGAACATCTGGCTTGGACCGTCGCCGCTTGATACCGCCCCGAGTTGGCCGCCAACTGAGGTAACGGGTTTTTAGGAACCCGTTTGGTGCCAGGGGATAACACCCGAAGACCTCTGAGTTCTCCCTGTTCCGGACCACAGAAACACAGAGTCTTCTAGTCGCAGTCAGAGATCAAGTTTTATTGGCAGCTACCAAGTAACAGGTGTCCTAGAAGCACGACAAACACGGGTCATGTGTTCTCAGGAGACTGTTCGTTTTTACAGAACCAGCCTTCTCCTTATATACAGAAATAATAGCTGCAAGCAAGAATTCTTGAGTTTATGATATGGCTATACACATATTTCTACAATAATACAAAAGAGCGAAGTCAAGTAGGCAAGCCCGTATTTTAGATGTCCAATTCGTGATAGATAACCCAGCCAAGCCCGGAACTCCCATCAGATATCGGTGAAACCCCAATAAAAGAAGGCACCTCCTAGTCATAAAACTGGCCATAAACAGGGAGCGTGGACAGGTGTGTATGTGTGTAGAAAACATGATCTGTACGCGATGAATGGTTTGTGGTATGTTGTGCATTGATGCTATAGTGTTTGGCCACTGGGCGAGGAGCTGCCCAAACAGGTTTGGCTGGAGGCAAGGGAGTCAGTTGGGACAGGTCAGGGGGGAGTCAGGGAAGGTGGACGTGTCCTTTTAGATCAAGCTCGACCTTTAATTGACTTATCATGAGGGAAAGACACAAGATGGATACCGTTTACAAAATGGAGTCTGAGGGGTCGGGACGGAAACTACGATTCAGGGGTGTTAGCATGTCTCGATCATGACGCAAATGCATAGGAATGATGTCCTAATCATTATCGGTTCGTCGACACCAAATTCGTCATGGTACGTTGATGTTTCGGGACACGGGTATCGGACCTCGATACCGGGACAACAGTAGGGTCCAGAATTTCAGAACCACAGTAATCCACAGAGAGGAGGATGTAGTCAACCTACTGCCCTGACCGGGCCTATGGGGGCCTTGCCTACACAGAATTCCACAGTGGTTGATGCGGGGAGCATTGTAACCACCAAGGCCCCCGCGTCGAATGTAGGTGGTAAGCCTGGCCCGCTCACTAATGAAAGATCAAGGGTGGGTGCCCGGGATGGTAAAACTGAGGCACCGGGCCGGGGGATTCGTTCACATCAGCTTACAACGGATAGGTTCAATCTTCCCCCCGAGGCAACCCCATATACTGTCATTTTAACAAACGTTCCCCCCTACAGAGTGGTGTGGATGAACACTGGATGTCCCTCCGAAACAAGGCACTACACCACGTAAATAACCTGACTGGTTTGGGGAGCTGTTTATTTAACGAATTTAAAATGACACGTAGGATCCCTTGGGTAGGGGAGTCTGTTAAAACTCTTAGAGGGGATTGTGTAATTTTGAACTTTGCCTCACCACAGATTGTTAAAGGGATCCTGGAGAGGGCGGGCACGAGGCAGTGCTTAGAGAACGGTATTGGTATTGTACCCCTACTGTACCTACTGTAAGGGCTCACATATTATTAAAAACCTCAGATTTGATTGAGCCATACCTGAATATTGTAAATAATGCTAATCATCGCTTTTCACTAACTAGATTCAGGTTGAACCAATTCCATCTCCTTTTTTCTGAAACCCCAGGGTGGACAAGGGAGGAAGATTTGGGGATCTGCACTTGTGATGGCTTTTCCACCAAAGATACTATGCACTTCATTTTCTTCTGTGAGCATTTTCACCCTGTACGTAAGCGTTTTATCATCCCCCTCATAAAAGATAAAGGTTTCATGCAGGTCAAACCGGCCCTCCTTTATTTGCAGCTACTTTCCAATGTGTGGGAGATTTTTAACATACACAAAAAACATAGAGACTGTCACTGGTCTGAATTATAGCAACGGCGAAATGGAGAAGCTCTGTGTCTACCTGCAGAATGTGTACTAGCAAAAGAAAATGAATCCCATCAGCCCACCCATATGGCAGAGCATCATCATCTGGGATTACTGTAAAAGTGGTCCGGATAAGGAGACCCACTTGTTGGTATTGTGTGTTTTCTCCAATCCGCAAGAACCATTTGACCAAATACCATCTTTGATTGGCAGTTATAATTGCAAACTGCCATACACTCATGATATTTTCCCAATACAGTTTTCCCTTTTATCATGGTAGTTAATTTTATACTGCACTTTTGATTTATTTTTCACAATTATTTCACTGCAATCAGCATCCCACACCACTGGAATGACGATTTTGGCAGGATCCATCACCGGTGGTTCTGGCGGATTGGTATGGACATGTACAATGCCCCAAGCGGACATCAACAGAACCCATGGCATCAACATAGTTTCTTATGCCAATGACACACAGCTTATCTCCTTTCTTACCAACTCAACCAACACCGCCAAAGCAAACTTCGCCAACTGCATGAACAATGACTCTGCTTGGATGAAAAACAACTGACTCCAATTCAACAAAACCGAAATCTTAATCTTTGGCAACAACCACTCCCCCTGGGTGGCTCTTGGTGGCCCTCCAAACTTTGCCAACCACCTACCCCTCTGGGTCATGCCAAGAACCTCAGAATCATCCTGCACATCAACCTTTCCATGAGCAGACAGCTCAAGGTTGTCTTCTCATCTTGCTTCTACATCCTGCGAATGATACGCAAGAGTAGATCCCACTAAATCTCAGATGAACGGTCATCCAGGCTCATATCACAAGTAGACTTGATTATGGAATCTCCCTTTATATCGGAATCACAGCCCATGTCCTATGTTGACTCCATTCCACCCACAATGCCACCACCATACTCATCCTGAACATCCCACGAAATAACCACATCTCTCCACACTTCAACAATCTCCACTGGCTCCCAGGAAGATGTAAGTTTAAGCTACTCACCAGGGCGATTTAAGCAGAGGAGTGTTGCCCCAAAGGCCAGAGCTAAAAAATAAAATGGTAATAACGTTTATTTATTACTGTGATATTTTTGAGCAACTGACTCGTCTTGAACTGAATGATAGGACAGGGCGGTGCCAGTGCTACCTTGCCGAGTGGCAGCAGTAGGGAGCTATGCGCTTTAAAATGTGCATGTCTGTTTGGCCGGCCATCTTACGACGGCCAGCCAGACATGCACATTTTAAAGTTCTCTAATCTAGCTGTATTAGACAACTAGATTAGATAAAGCGCAGGCCTCCAAGACTCAAAGGAGCGCTGAGAGAGGCTGCTTCAACCAATCCTGGCACTGTTCTCATGCTGTGAGAGAGGCACCAGGATTGGTTAGTGCAGTTTCTTGGTCCTGTGTTGGAGCCTGCCTGGAAGGGAGATGTCCAGTGAAGAAGGACATTGCGTTGCACTTCAAGGTAAGTATTACCACCCTAGGAACATGGCAGCTGCCACTGCACCCGCGCCTACAACGTTGTCCACAACACCAGTCCAGCTTACCTCATCCACCGCCTCAACTTCTACCAACCCACCAGACACCTTCAACCTGTGTCCCGGCAAAATAACACCTGACTCGCATCAAGAAGACCAGAAGTGAAGGATGCTCCTTCTCTCGCATACCTGACAGCCAAAACCTGGAACAACCTCCCGAAATACCTAAGTACCTCCCCATCCCTCACAGACCTCCAAAGTATTCTCAAGGCATGACTCTTCCAGACAGAACAGGCATGATCTCCTCCTCCCCACTCAGGCCTGCCCTACTCAGTGCCAGGATACCTTCAGAGGTGATTAGCCATGCTCTACTAACTCAAATAACATAACATAAAATAACAACATCAAGGTACCAATTCTCACCACAGATGCCGAGACACAATCATGGTCCCACCAGTCCAGAAACTCAGTGCAGTCAGACCACTGCATGCGTACATTTTCCTATCAGCCACGTTTGCTTTGATCTGGTCAGTGAGTGGAGAACCAGGTTATGCTGGGTGGATGAACCAGGGGGCAAAATTGGGACTCACCTTTCTCTATCAATCACTATATTTCCCCTTGACCTCGTACTTCTTTGGGTATATTCCATCCTCTCCTGCACTTGTCCCGTAATCGTCATCCTTCAGTTTGGCATTATGTTCTACTCGGACATACCCGCCAGTTATCTATTATCTCCTTCCGGCTCTATTTCTGACTGGGCGAGTATCCCCCGCCAGAGCTGCTGCACTCTATCTCACTCCTTCTCAGTCCATGATTAAGCACGGCACATCCCGCAGTGTAACACTGATAAGGTCCTCCCTGAATGTTCGCAGACTGTCTCATTTCATTAAGCTATTTAAACACTCAGGTCACATATATCACCTTGCTTCAGGAAAACCACTTATCTGAAGCTGGAACAAGCATACTAACTAATATGCAAATGGGCAAGCACTGTCTCCGGCAGCCCTCACATATTCGACAATGATTCCAAAAGCAATGACATCACACCCAGTTCCAGACGGGGCTGAGTAGTGTTTTTTGTATGTAAATCTCTGCCCCACAGACGGGTCTACTCTTGGTCTGACCTGGAATGCAGGCATGTCTTTGCGGAGCAAAATTAATGGACAAAGCACCCATTGTCTGCTCTTTGTAAACCCCAATGCCTGTAAGAAGTATCTTCTTTCGGGTTGTCCCATGTTTATGTGCTGTTTAGCTCTTCCAAGCTGCTTATGACTGGGGACTGTAAACTAGTTTTGACCGTCTCCTAGACAGCACATGCCAGTTTAACAGGTGCAACGATGGTGATAAGGCGGATATGCGAGATTGCATGACAGCCCACAGCCTTATGGAGGTTTGGTACCTCCCCCCTGGGAGTGTGACTGGATGTGCCTCTCTAATGTACATTGCACGTAGTTGAGTAGTGTCTACTTTTTAGCTTGCCATCTGATATGCTCCTGTGATGCATTGATGTAACCCAGAGGATGGACTTACTTACCACTTGATGATACAGACTGGGTGGCAGCCGCGGCCCCTGCAGGTAAGAGCGGTGGGGCGAGGTGGGGGGGGGGGTTAGAATTTCGACAGAAGGCGAGGGAAAATTAATTATTTATTTAATTTTCCCTCATCATCGTCCGTCGAAATACCCCCTCACCCCCACCCGGCTCCACCGGTCGTACCTGCACGGGCCGTGGCTGCTGGGTGCCACTTAGTGAGTAACCCAACGCCCCCTTGCCTATGGCTCATGCAGGCCATGAAATAAAGACAACCCCGAAGACAGAAGGACACTCCATCCATCTATCAAAGTTTATAAGGATAGAATGAGGCTTCTGTCTCATTGCCACAGGAACTGTGGGCTGCTAGTAAGGTGGAGTACGGACTTCACTATTGGAGATTCAGCCTGAATCATGAGGTGCCTCAAGACAGAACAGCTCAGACTGGAAACGTTGATCAGAGAGCTTACTTGAAAATTCAGTTTGCACCCACAACTTGAGCTTCAGCATCAATTAATATCAGATAGATTTGCCCTAAATTCTTTCTTCTCTGCTAAGGCAGAGTATTATTTGATCAAGTTACAGCAGTGCCTTTAAAATGAGGAAGAAGGCCAAGAGCCTGTTTGTTTTCCAACTGCACCAGAGGGAATTGCAGATGCAATAGTAGCCGTCCATACATGACAGCTCAGGCAAACTGATAACGGAGCTACCGAGGGTTTCTGTTGAGAGAACACTTACGCAGAAGAAATGTTCAATTCTCTTAATTGCATCCACCATGTAACAACACAGCTCATAACACCAGCTCTTCTCCCATTAACTGTCCACTCATTTCAACCAGCCCACTCCATGTAATGTATATAAGAATCCAAACACTGCTTTTGAGAAATGTTAATAAAAAGAGTTTAAAATAAAACAAAAAATAATCCAAACTCTGCATTAAACATACTGTTAAATAATAGGCCACAACACATCCCCCTCCATCAATAAAACAAGATAAACAACTTAATGGACTCTGAAAAAAAATTAAATAGATAACAGTGTGGTGAATACCACCGATAATCTGGAAGGAGAAACATTTCAGTATCATAGGCAACAAGGCTACAGTAAATTAGGAAAAGTAAAGATGGGAACAATATTAAACCCACAAGAGATAAACCCATTCACAGGAAATAAGAGTAGATTACACAGAGGGGCATATTATCAAGGGGGTTTATCTCTGCTTTTTTGGCTTTAAAAGCCAAGAAAGCGGAGATAAAATTATCTCCCTATTACCTAGCTGTCGCTAACACCAGTTATTTATTTATTTATTTTTGGGATTTATAGAGCGCACGGCTACCCCCGAGGGGGTGTCCCGGCGCTAACAACTAATGAGCCCAGAGACAAGAGAAAGAACAAAAAAATCAAGAGGAGAACAACCAAGTCTTTAATTTGCGGCGAAAAATGGGTTCAGTGGGGACAAATCTTAGCTCCAAGGGGAGATTGTTCCACAGTCTGGCTGCTGCTACTCCAAAAGCTCTACCGCCTACTCTAGATAGGCGGAAGCGCGGGACAACCAGAAGACGTAAACTATTAGAGCGTAAGGATCTCACCGAATGAGAAAGAACAAGCCTTTTATTCAGATAACCTGGGCCGAGGTTGTTCAAGGCTCGGAAAGCAAGTATCAGTATCTTAAAGTGGATACGTTTAGTGATAGGGAGCCAGTGCAGTTGTTTAAGGTAGGATGCAACGGATTGACGATAAGGAATATTGCCAATCAGTCTAGCCGCGGCATTCTGCACGATTTGTAGACGTTCAATCTGGTACAGAGGGGCACCTGCGTAGAGACTGTTGGCATAGTCTAAGTGAGACGTAATTAATGATTGAACCACAGTTCTACGAGCATTCAGAGGGAGGAATGGCAGAATCTTTTTAATCATACCCAGTTTCGCAAAACAAGCAGATGTAGTTATGTTAATGTGAGGAGCACAGGAGAGGGTATTGTCAAACTGGAAGCCCAGATTGCGAACTGTGATGGCTGGAATCGGGGGGGGGTCAAGGACCATTGGCCACCACAGGCTAGAGGGAATGGTCGTTTTCTGATTAAAAAACATTACCTCCGTTTTATCCGTATTAAGCCTGAGGTGGTTAGTGGTCATCCAGTTGCAGATGTTGTTAAGACACTGACGAAAATTGGCAAAAGAGGTGTCAGAGTGATCCCTAAAAGAAAACACCAGCTGGGTATCATCAGCATAGGAGATCACTCTGACTCCCCAAGATTCTACCACCTTGGCCAAGGGGGCAAGATACACATTAAATAACAAAGGGCTCAAGGCCGAGCCCTGAGGGACACCACAAAGAAGGGGTTTCCCAGCCGATGTAAAAGGCCTCAAGAAGACCCTCTGAGAACGATCCTTCAAGTTAGCGACAGCTAGTAGGAGATAGCGACCATCTTGGGCCCCACTTTGCATGTCAGTGATATTTATCACTAATGACATGCAAAGTGGGCATGCCAAGATGTTAGCGACTGGAAACAGTCGCTAACATCGCTATCTCCTATTACCAACATATGGAGATATTTGCGCTAAGCGCGAATATCTCCAAAAGCTAACACCTGCCCTGAGCAGTTCTTAGCCATGTTATCCAATGGGAGGTGGATAACATGGCTAAGAGCATTTGCTCGGTAATGCATGAATATCGCTGACTTTTCAGCGATATTCATGCATTGCGGCCGATTTTTATCGCATTTGCGATAAACCTTGGTAATACCCAGGTTTATTTGCGATAAAAATCGCCGCAGCTCAGCGGTAAATTTTTGTCTCTAACCAAGCAATAGCGATAATTATCGCTATTGCTTGGTAATATGCCCCATAATCCTTAAAATAGGTGGGTCTCCTGCTGGTACGTGTTCCTACAGATTATAACTTCGTCGATAACCCCTGCCCAACTACTGTATTGTGTTCAGGGTTGATAACTTGTTCGCTCCCATTATGCAAAGAAACACCCCCTCTTCCCCTAAGCAAGAGGCGCACCTCGCCAGGCGAGACATGCTCCACATCTCACAATTTTCCAATAACACCCCATTTTTCCTGAATTCTCAACCCGGAAAGGTCCCATGAACTTGGACCCTCCATTTACACACCATTTGGGTCATTTGACATAAACATACTCTCCTACTTGCCATGTTCTATGATCAGTACCATGTTAAGCATCAAAGGTTTTTTTGCACTTTCTTTGATGCTCCACCATTCTGTCCCTATTGGGATACACTGTTTCTCTATCCCAATTCAACCATTTAGGATTGAGTTTGGAACCTGCCGTGGGACCTTTTAAACTATGAAAATGAGATATCTTTGTCAAAATGTTGGGAGTGGGGTGCCCACAGTTTCTCTCTTAATAGTTTGCTGCGAGATACTCTGCCACAGCAACCTGGGCACAATCTCTCACTAAACTATTCATTGTTCCAACGAACCCCTTTTGCCTGAAGAGAATACAGGGCAGTGCATTGATGCTCAATAGACAAATCTTGAAGGAGACTCTTAATCTTCTGAGACACAAACTGAACCCCATTATCAGTTACAATGATTTTCAGGATCCATTCAAAGGTAAACATGTCTTTTAGAAATTCCATTACACTAGTGGTAGTGATAGCGTTTGTACAACAAGCAGTTACCCACTTGGACATATAATTCACCAACGCAAAAACAAACCTTTCCCCTGGAGCCAGAAAATTAAAAGGCCCAGCAATGTCCAATCCCAGTTTGTACCAAGGCTCATGTGGCACCTAGACAGGGGGGCAGAGGTGCAGCTCTCACCAAGGTGGTTGTGTCACTTCCTGCACGCCACCAACAGTTAGGCTTTCCATCTGTCTGTCAAGGCCTGGCCACCAATATCTCTCCCTCATACTCGCCTTGTTAAGATTGCAGCCTAGATGCCCCTCATATGCTAAGTTCATTATCTTATTTCTCAAACCGTCAGGTGGGATCAGGCGGTTACCTTTGAACAGTTTACCATCCAGAATACTTAACTCCTTCTTCCCTCCCAATAAACTTTTTTACCTCGGGGCGTGGCCTGGCACCAGCCAAGATGGCCGCATAGTTTCGCGGCGCTCTGGTGGCGATCCCGAAGGCCCCTGCTATCCGTCACTAATCCGGCTGAAAGACGACGTCCAAGGCCAGAATCAGAGTGACCCCTTCTTCTGACGCCTGCAGGTCCTTTCCCGGTCCGATTCCGACCCCGGGAGGCTGAGATCTGGGGATCGGCGAGTGCGGCCTAGGCACGGCCTGCACTGTGGAGGCCCATCAGTGGAGCATCGGCTTCGGGTGCGGAGCGGGCCGAGACGGGGACGCAGGACGGCGGTAAGCGGCTGTGAGCGGCGCCCGGCGCCGGGGTGCCCTGAATAGTGGCGCGGTTCCCCCCTTGCTCCCTTCCCTGCTCTGGGGCGGAGCGGATGGCTGCCCCCCCTGGTGAGGGAGTGGGGGCGCGGAGGACAGGGGACCTGGTGTTAGGCGACAAGGTCTACTATCCTGAAGAGAGGGCCCCTACTTGCTGGGGCGCCTGAGACATCCTTCCTGGGGGTGCCCTTCCCATCTACTTCCGACCCCAGGAGCTCGGGGGCCGGAGGTCGGACCTTACGAGCCGGTCTGGGCATATGCTGTGGGGGCCTACCGGTGCAGCGCCGGCTTTGGGTGAGGAGAGAGCCGAGACGGAGGCATGGGGAGGGGGCTGAGTGAGGCGCCCGACGCCAATGTGCCATAGATTGCGGAATGGTGTGGACCTTTGCTCCCTCTCCTGCCCTGCAATAGCGGGACCAGTTGCACCCCCCTCTGCCGAGGGTGAGGGACGTGCCACGAGGAGCTGCAATAGGTCGGCGAGGCCTGCTGCACCGGCGGGCGCCCCCCTGGGCACTGGGGCACCGGTGACACCTTGTTTGGCAGCGACGACGGCGGGGGAGCCCCGAGGCGACGGTGGCACGGCTGTGTGAGGCGTGGGTGCAGTGGACTGGCTCGGCGCGGGGCCGACGCGCATCAGTGGACCTGTGTTGGACTAACGAAGACCGCTCCAGCTCCTTTCACAGACAGCTGAGTGCGGGCGGGCGGATGGTGGAGGGTCCGGGGATGACCGCCTGGTATCCTCCGAGACCATGAGGAACAAGAAGTCCACGGCGACTCAATCCAACAATTATACGGCGGACCCGGGCGGTGGTACTCTGCCCCACCACTGCCCATCTGAACAGCCACATGAGCCATCTCTTTCCTCCATCATGCAGGCCATACAATTCCTGGGCACTACATTGGAGTCTAAAATAGACAAAATGTCAATTGAGTTGACGCTTCAGCGTGCAGATTTGAACAAAACGTCCGAGAAAGCCACGCAGAACACTGCCGCAATTGTAGACCTCCAGGGAACCACCAAAACGCTGCAACAGCAGGTCCAACAGCTCACGCACCAACAGAGACAGATGGCGGCACGGCTGGAGGACCAGGAAGGGAGGGCCCGAAGGAACAACCTCAGGGTGGTAGGTGTGCCAGAAAAAATGGAAGGGGCCAGTATGGAATTGTTCCTAGAGGACCTCATCTTGAACAGCCTGAAACCCAAAAGACGCCTAAGTTCTTCGTCATAGAACGAGCGCACAGGGCGCCAGTCCCGCCGCCGCGCCCGGGGGTCCAACCGCGAACCATCATTGCGCGGGTACTTAATTATAGAGACAGGGATGCAATCTTACAGGCGGCATGACAGCACGGAGATTTGCGTGTGGACGGTGCCACAATATGCTTTTTCCATGACTTTACACTCAAGGTCCAGCAGGAGCGCTGCTCGTTTGACGCAGTCAAAAGGAAACTTCGAGAACATGGCCTCCACTACATGATGTTTTTCCCGGCGCGCCTTAAGGTCTTGGCGGAGGGAAAGTCCTTCTTCTTCACCACCCCGGAGGAGGCCCATACCTGGCTGGAAGAGCGGGCCAGCAGCGGAGGGGTCCGGATCACGAGGGAAGCTGGAGGAGTGCGGCCCCACGGTCTCCAGCCTCACCTGTGGGGTCGACGGGGGAGGCACGACGGCGCCGGGAGAGCCAGCACCAGCAGGCTGAGAGGAGGGCCCACAGCCTATTAGCGTCACCAGATCTGGAGTGGGCAGTTGGAGTATATGGAGTCGAACTGGCAGGAGCTCATGGACATGTAGTGTATGAAGGGACTGTGAATGCCCATTCTGCAGAACCACTGAACGTGGGGGGATGCCTCGACCTGCTTGGGGGGTCTTGAGGGGATTGATAACAGATCGGCACAAACATTTTTTCCATTATAGGTCACTGGTTTTGTTCAGGACGGTTGTTGGACTACTTATTGCACTGTAAAGGGGGGTCAGGGGGAGACCCGGATGATGGACTTGGTGGAGCCGCTCACCCCTGAGTTTATCGTTTCAATGGCTACAGGCGCTCTGCTTGTTGGGGATGTCTGGCGCGGTTGGCCGGCATGGCAGGGTAGCAGGGTGGGGGGCAGTGGAGGGGGGGGAGTGGGGGTTGTGTTTTATTTTCATCTTTGGTTTTTGTATTGTATGAATGTTTTGAATCCATCGGCACACTCAAGGTGCGGGTGGCAGGGGGGTGGAGGGGAGAGGTGGTTACTACCCTTTAGCTTTGGCGGAGATAATGGCAGGATCACGCACACCTAAGACGCAACACATAGACATCTTATCCTGGAAAGTGAACGGCCTGCAGAATAAGATCAAACGTACGGTCGTGTTGCAATACCTCTGTAGACACGCTCCGGATGTTGTCCTCCTACAGGAAACACATCTGCTAGGGAACCACTGCAAAGCCCTAGACAGATTTGGTTACACCCTGCGCGCACACTCTGGCTTTACGACGGGCTCCAGGGGAGTGGGAATACTCATTAAAAACTCCCTGCCACTGGTACTAGGGCAAAGCTGGTCTGATCCCTTGGATCGCTATGCAGCACTATATGCACAGTGGGAGGGCCGCACTTTAAACTTCTGCTCGCTGTACATACCTCCGAAGCTGCACGCGTCCACCCTCCCTGACGTTGGGAAGTTGCTGCTGGATATGCCCCATGGTACATTGGTCCTTGGTGGGGACATGAACGATGTGATGGCTAGAGATTTTGACAGGTCGCCGACTACACTGGGTAGGGGAGGGGTAAGCCACCTCAGGGACTTTGCTCAGGCATTGGGCTTGACAGAGTTATGGAGGGCACATAACCCACACATGAGACAGTTCACGCACATTTCCGCTGCCCATGGGTCCTCCTCTAGGATTGATTACATATTCACACGAGCAGAATGCATGACTCTGTTTCGAGACGGACATCTTAAGGCTAGAGGGATTTCTGACCACCCGCCGGTGGGGGTTCAGTTGATGGGTCCCACACGGGATTGGAGCGTCCCCCTCAGCTCGACTCCTTTCTCTTTAAGGATAAGGACTTTCAGGAGAGGTTCAGAGAAAGGGTGGATCATTACTTTGATGAAAATGTAGGCTCGGTGGACTCCCCAGGGATAGTGTGGGAGGCGTACAAGACAGTGGCCAGGGATTTTGTACAAGCTGAGGTAGGGCGGAGGCGTAAGGAAAAGCATGCGCAGGTGGAGCAATTGGAGTTGGAGCTTCATGCTCTGGACCGTGAAACGGGGCTCACTCAGGAGCAGGAACGGGACAGACTGCATAAGGCACGCCTCTTAAGCAAAGAAATACGGGATGTCCAGACGGAACAGGCGCGGTCTCATGCACTGGCCACCCAGCGGAGGGTGTACGACCTTGGGGACAAGGCGAATAAAATGATAGCCTGCTGAAATCTTTTTACCTGCCGGGACCCTGTGCTTTGTTCCTTGATTCCTTGTGCTGCGCCTCGCGGTACCCGCTTCGCGGGTCCCGCTTCGTGGGGTGTGCTGTTACAGGTCTGTGGACTTAGGAAGTGCTGGCCCCTTGGAGTCTGCTGTGGGTGTGTGGGTTGTAAGCAGGGCTGCGAGCAGCGGGACCGGGACTGCATTTCCCAGGAGTCCCCGCTAGCCCGAATCGGCATCACCTGGGACGCTCTCCCTGCTTGCCCCGCCCCACCAACGATCTTAAAAACCCCAGCCCTTGGATTGCATTTGGGACGCTCTGCTGAAATCTTTTTACCTGCCGGGACCCTGTGCTCTGTTCCTTGATTCCTTGTGCTGCGCCTCGCGGTACCCGCTTCGCGGGTCCCGCTTCGTGGGGTGTGCTGTTACAGGTCTGTGGACGTAGGAAGTGCTGGCCCCTTGGAGTCTGCTGTGGGTGTGTGGGTTGTAAGCAGGGCTGTGAGCAGCGGGACCGGGACTGCATTTCCCAGGAGTCCCCGGTAGCCCGAATCGGCATCACCTGGGCCGCTCTCCCTGCTTGCGCCGCCCCACCAACGATCTTAAAAACCCCAGCCCTTGGATTGCATTTGGGACGCTCTGCTGAAATCTTTTTACCTGCCGGGACCCTGTGCTTTGTTCATTGATTCCTTGTGCTGCGCTTCGCGGGTCCCGCTTCGTGGGGTGTGCTGGTACAGGTCTGTGGACTTAGGAAGTGCTGGCCCCTTGGAGTCTGCTGTGGGTGTGTGGGTTGTAAGCAGGGCTGTGAGCAGCGGGACCGGGACTGCATTTCCCAGGAGTCCCCGCTAGCCCGAATCGGCATAACCTGGGCCGCTCTCCCTGCTTGCCCCGCCCCACTAACTGAAGTCCCTATATTAACCAATTGTCACTCCTGCCGCACGGGAGCGTCCCGGGAGAAGCCCGGGACAAGGGCGGGGCCGTCTGCGGCCGTCAGGGGCTGAAGGAGGCTGGGCTGGGCCCTCTCTCTGTCATCCAGCGTCATCTATTGGACTATACTGCATAAGGTGAAGCTAACTGTTATTTTGTGTAGCTTTGTAGACGGCCCGTAGTTAAAGTTTTCTTCTGTGCCTTGAGTGGCCCTGCTGCGGTCTACATCGTTCTTGTCCACCCCTCGTGCTGTATAGATCACTAAGTATGTCTTCCCCTCCAACTACTCCCCTATTGAATTCCCTCCCGCCCACGGTAGGGGTTACAATCTTGGGTCCCTTAGACAAGTATTTTACTAGGGCCACCCGCGACATCGATAAAGAGATTGCCCTAGCTGAGAGACGCGCTGAGCGCAGGCAATCTATCGAACTCCTTAAACTTCCTTTAGAGAAGCGGGCACCCCTGGGTTCCCTGGCATCGGTCCCTTCTTCACCACCTTTAACCGTGCCAGTCTCAGGGGGAATGCCCCATGCTTCTTCACAGTCGCCCAGTCTGGTCAGGGTGGAAGGTACGTTAGGTTTCGACTCCCAGACCGGAAACGAGCCATCGGTCGCTGTCTCTACCATCTTGCCTCCCCCCATGCCTACTACTCTAAATATTACTTCTACTGACGAGGAAAATCCTGCCCTATTAGGTGTGTTACCCCCTGCAGGCCCCAAAAATCCTCATATCAAAAGGAAAATACACACCAGTCCCCGGAAAGGTTGCCACCCTAAACATCCTAAGAAAATCAGGAAACTTGGTATAGGACCGGGAGCTCCCTGTAAGCCTAAAGGGGCTGGTTCAGGTGGGGCTCAAGCTGTTATGGATGGGGTGTCCTCGGGTAATTTAGCATCTAACCCGAGTGACTCTCAGGCGATAGTTCCTGCTGAGATCTTATCACCAGATTCACCCTTACTCATGCAGATAGAGAAATTGATGAAATCTCTACTGACCCCTATTGTAGAACGAGTCAAAAGGTTAGCGGATCGATTGGACTTCTTTGAACAAGCTACCTTAGACAACTTTTTCTCAACTAAATCCTTAATTAAAACACACTTTAGGTCGGGGGTCAGTAATAAAGGGGGGGCCCAAGTGGATACGTAAACCTCTAACACTCCACATGATTCTTCTAATACAAGTGGGTTGGCAAGTGGGGTACCTGTTCCAGAGGCCCTTCCTCCTGTTGTTATTACTACTAAAGGGGGGGCCTCGCCTCTCAGGTCAAATCCACAAGATCACCCCCCACCCTTTAGACCATTCACGGGCAAACACATCCCAACCCAAGAAGCGCTCAGCTATCGAGGTCACGGGCACTATTGATAGATCCAAATTTGGGAATCCTGGATTCAATAATTCCAACGCATTAGTCCAAACCCCATCGACTCGCCATGTTCCTCTCCCCTCTAGCCTACCCGACACAATTCCTCCTAAAGTGCCCCGCAGAATACCTCCTATGAACCTGCCCCCAGACTGCTACCCCTTTGTTGCCATCCTTACCAACGTACCACCATTGTTGGTTGGGCAGCAAGAATCCTTCCAGACGCTAAAAAATAAGACCATGCACTGGTTAAGGATTAATAGACCACTGCCCAGGGAAGTTGATAGGCTGATTCTTGGTGTCAGAAGGATAGGTTGGGTAGGTAGTAGTCTCAAGCGCTTTGAGGGGGATTGTGTAGTAGTTAATTTCAAGGATCCCAGGGTAGCTCAGCTAATTTCTAGGCAGAATTTAGGCATTAGCAGCGCCGGCATTGGAGTAGTCGACTTGACTTTCTTCTACCCGAGACCAGCTGGCATTCATTTTGGCATCATTCCAGAAGTAAGTTGTTATCACAATCTTCCCATTCCCGGACTCGACCCCTACTCTGTGCCTTACCAGCAGGGAAACTTTTATAATGTCCCAACCTTTAATCGTTTTGAAGCGATGTCAGATCTAGGGTGGGTTGACTGACAAAAGGGTAATAATCTATCAGGAACGGGTCGTGAAAACCTCAACTTAGAATATGTATTGACCAACCAGGAAAGTATGAATCCAGAGGCAAGGTCTGGGGAGTCTGCATTGATTACTGGGGTCACAGGGAATGAGGATTTAAACGAAACCAGTATCAATAACCAGACAAATAAACAAGACATTCCACCCAGAAACTCAATCCTAAAGTTTATGTCATGGAATATAGCGGGCCTAAGAAATAAAGTAGGTGACCCAATATGGAGAAAATTCTTAGGGACCTTCGATATCATCGGGTTACAAGAAACTTGGGATACTACAAATACCCTCACCCTAGATGGTTACTCCTCTCACTGCCTTCCAGCTATTTCATTTGCCATGGGGAGAGCAAAGGGGGGTCTAGTCACCTTAATTTCGGCACCCATCCCGGGGATTCATACACAGTTAGTAACGGGTTCACCTTACTGTCTAGCAGTTCAAATTGTTTGCAAAGGGGTATGTAATGTTTTAATTGTCAATTTTTATAACTCCTATGACAGAGTAACTCCTATCGGTCATTTGTCGACCGTGGAACTCTTTTTGTCTAGGCAAATTGTGGTTTTAAATAACCACTGCATGGTAATTGTATTAGGAGACTTTAATATTCATGGGTTCCCAGATAAGTGTCTCTTATTTGATAAATTAGGCCCTAAAAATCAAGGTGAGATACATTTTGAGCATACTGCCCAAGGAGCGATCCTTGAGAATATCCTGGTGAGTAATGGATTGATGCTACCTCAAAGGGAGGAAGTGGAGATCCCAACCTTTGAGAATAACATCAGTCGCTCAACCATTGATTATATATTTATAAATCTTACCCTGGGGAACTGTATCTGGGAATACTCTGTATCCAGGTCACATTTCAGTGATCATAACCCAGTGACCCTGATTATTACTAATCCGTTCAAAATATCTGAGAATCAATATAAAAGGGTAGATAAGCACGACATCCGACCAACAGATCAGGGACGTAGGATCAGATGAGAAAGGGTGGTTCAGCGGGACTTCATAGATAATCTTTTTAAAACCAGAGGCATAGATATGGAAAAATGTATGGACCTTGAAACGGGGGATAAAGAGGTCCTTGATGCTTTTTTAAAAATGTGTACCCAAATAGCATCAGACCTCAAGTTATCAGGTAGGGTGAAGGAGCAAGGGGGTGTTGGTTGGTTTGACCGTAATTGCTCAGTTGCCAATCAAAAACTTAGGATTGCCCTGAAAAGCAAACCAATCGATAGGTCACTTGTAGCTTCCTTAAGGCAATCATACAAAAGAGCAGTGGAAGCCAGGAAATGTGAAATTAGAGAGGCCGCCTGGGAGGAGTTAACTTCAATCAATGTCCTAAAAAATAGCGCTAAATTTTTGGAAGTCGATAATAAGCCATATTTTAATGATCCCTGTAACAACCAGCTTGCCTGTGGTATTCAAGAACACCAATGGCTTACTCATTTTAAAACAGTCTATGAAGGGGGGGTTGCAGGCTGTGAGGTTGTGTGCACCCCTGCCCCACACACATATATCCTGTCAGTCACAGAAATAGAGGTAGCTGAAGCCATCCGGAAAATGACCAGTAATAAGGCCCCCGGCCCTGACGGTGTTCCGGCTGACCTCTTTAAGTCAGACATCAAGACATGGTCTAATATTTTAGCTAACGTTTTTAACCGTATTAGTAAATCTGGTATCCCTCCTACATGGTCGGAATCAGTTATTGTTCCCATTTTCAAAAAAGGTAATAGGGGAGATCCTGTAAATTATCGACCGATCTCTCTTATTGATTCCACGGTAAAAGTCCTTGGCCGAGTTATACTAAGTAGAATAACAGAGAAACTGGAAGACACAAATACCCTCTCACCTTTGCAGTATGGATTTAGAAAAGGGAGGGGTACTATAGACCAAAGTCTTAATCTCCAATTAATAATTGGAAAATATACTATTGCTAAAAATGGTATTCTATACCTAGCTTTATGGACCTGTCCTCGGCCTTCGACCGAGTGAACAGGTCCAAATTGTGGGATCTGTTATTAAAGCTTGGTATAGATGTAAACATTGTGCACTTCCTAGCTGACCTACATAGGGATCTCACGGCCACAGTTAGATATGATTATAAAGGGAACTGTACCGGAAAGATAAGGATTGTGAATGGGGTCAGGCAGGGCTGTATTTTAGCCCCCTTGCTTTTCACTCTTTATATTAATGACTTGGGGACAGTTTTGGGGGCGGCAAGTAAGGATATACCAAGGGCAGGCAAATTTATGATACCCGCTCTGCTTTATGCAGATGATGCTGCTCTTTTAGCACGCACAACAGTAGGCCTCCAACGTCTTTTAAATTCATTTTATAATTTTATGAATGCACTGGACCTTAGCGTCAACTATTCTAAATCTCATGTAATGGCGGTGGGTAGTAAAAGTAAAGAATTGAAAACCCTGTTTTGTGATGGTAATAGGCTATCCAGAGTTACGAGTTTCCCATACTTAGGGGTTATCTTTGATGACAGCTCTACCTGGCTGCCCCAAATGGCCGCTAAACGAAATGTTTTCGTAAGATCTATTTCGGCCGTTTTAGATTTTTCCCGTAAGTTAGGGGTGAAACCATTGGAAGCCGTCTTGAAAGTTTACGACGCAAAATGTGTATCCATAGCCATGTACGGAGCAGACCTATGGGGCTTTAAAAGCGTAAAACACCTACAGGTTGCTGAAGATAAGTTTTTGAAAAATATCTTATCAGTGCCCCAATCAACCCCTGGTTATATTGTACATCAGGAACTTGGGGTTGGTTATTTGGAAGACCGTATAGCTGTGGCACCGCTATTAAAGTGGATTACATCATGGTTAAACCCGGAATTGGTTTTAAATCATGAGATCCTGAGTGATTGTTTGACTTTGGACCACAGTTCATCCATCCCATGGCTGAAATATGTTAAAACATTAGCTGAGTAATTAGGTCGCCCAGAATTGTTTACCCAGCCCCAAATACTGGTTAAGGGAGACTTGAAATGGACCAAAGATACTTTTATGTTGATTAAGAGTTCTGTAAGGGAGGAAATGGAACTGAGTAAGGTGACTGAGGGCCCATCAGCTCTTAATCAGTTCCATTGATATTGAATTATACCTGAAAATGGTCAATAATAATAACCATCGTTTTCTCTTGACTAGGTTCAGGTTGAACAAATTTCATCTGCTCCTTACTACACGACCAACCTGGACTAAAATGAAGGATTTAGGCATTTGTCCCTGTGATGGGTTTTCCATAATGGACACTGCACATTTTATGTTTTTCTGTAAATACTTTGTGGAAATACGGAAAAAGTTCATTATGCCACTGATCAAACACAAAGGTTTTAGACAAGTTAAACCGGCCCTTATGTACCTCCAGTTGTTGTCGAATACTTGGGAAATTTTAATGTGCCATGTTTTTTAACAATAGCTATGAGATTAGGGAAAAAATTAATTGGCCCAGTTGTAAATAGTAGATCTTTTTTTTTTTAGGGTCTTTTATATTTATATTTATCATGTCCTGTTTGTTTTTAACAATGTACTATGATCTTGATTTCTGATGTGTGAATACTTTTATGGTTTTTGATATGAACCGAATAAAGTACTTTTGACTGACTGACTGATAGCCTGGTTAGAAAAGAGGGATCGAGACTGCAGTTGGGTGGCGAGAATAGAGCACCCGATGGGTCAGTGAGTACCACGAGCGTGGCAATTGCGTAAGACTTTGCGCGCTTCTATGAGGAGGTCTATCGGTCACACACGTCTAGGGGCGAACAGGAGTGTCGCGATTTCTTGGCCCCCCTGCAGCTCCCTGTGCTGGAGTCTGTGGATAGAGATGTGCTGGAAGCAGATATCACGGTCAGGGAAGTGGAGGAGGCCATGGGGGACCTACAGACAGGGAAAGCCCCCGGACCCAACGGGTTCCCAGCGGAAGCATTTGGCTGTGTGGCTAGCCGCACGGCGCCCCATATGTGCAGCATGTTTCTTGAGGCGCGGGAAATGGGGCAACTTCCGAGAGACCTACGGTTGGCCACGATCGTTGTGATCCATAAAGCAGAGAAACCACAGGGGGACTGCAGCTCATATAGGCCTATCTCCCTCCTTAACTACGAGACGAAGGTCCTAGGGAAGATCCTTGCCACACGCCTGGGTGCGGTGATCCAAACGCTGGTCAACCCGGACCAGTCGGGCTTTATGCCTCACAGGAGCACGAGACTTAATTTGCGTCGCTTATTTGGGGTTCTGCAGACAGTAGCCGCGCGCCGGGAGGTACCAGCGTCATTGTTCTCTCTTGATGCACACATGGCCTTTGATAGTATCGAATGGCGTTACATCTATGCCGTATTAGAGAAATTGGGTTTCGGGGACAACTTTTGCTCATGGGTAAAACTACTGTACACGGGGCCACTGGCGCGGGTCCGAGTCAATGGGGCTATGTTGCGGGAATTCCGATTGGGGCGCGGCACGAGACAGGGCTGCCCCCTGTCCCAACCCTCTTTGCCCTGGTATTGGAGCCACTGGCACACTGGGTGAGGACAGACCCTGGGGTGTGGGGAATAGACATGGGGGGTGGTTGGGAAGAATGCATATCACTATATGCCGATGACATATTGCTATACACCCAGCGACCGGCGGAGTCCATATAACGACTAATGGTCATGCTGCGCACGTTCGGGGAATATTCCGGATACCGTATCAATTGGAGCAAATCCTTGGGCTATGTTCTGGCGGGGCCTCAGCCGCACACTGTGGTCGGTTGTGAGGGCATAGTTTGGCGAGCAACGTTTAGTTATTTAGGGATATGGGTCACACCGTCCGACACCGAGTTTCTCCAACTCAATGTGCAGACACAACTTGACCGACTGCACAGTGACGTGCAGCACTGGTGGACCCTCCCGGTCTCCCTCATGGGCAGAGCCGTCTTATTTAAAATGATGGCCCTGCCACGTTTGTTATATGTGCTGCAGAGCTCGCCCTTTCCGATCCCGGACCATGTCTTTAAGACGGTGGAGGCAGAGCAGCGCTCCCTTTTGTGGAGCGGAGGGTGTCCGAGGATTGCTCTTCGCAAACTGCAACGGGGTCCCTATGAGGGGGGGCTGGCAGTCCCCGACATGCGCTTATACTATTGGGCGACACAGTTGGTCAACATCAATGGTTGGGTGTTTGCCCCACAGGAGGAACCTGCATACCGGGTGGACCGTATGGCCCTAGGAGCAGACTCCTACTTGGCGGCTCTCTACTCTAAACCGCGGCGCAGCCAGCCCTTGTCCCCTCAGACTGCGGTAGTGGTGGGGGTATGGAAGCGGGCAACGAAATTGCTTGGGTGGGAGATGAAGCTCACGGCCCAAACGCCCTTATGGAAAGGCGACTTCCTCAGGGAGGTGGTAAAACTCCGTGACCTCCACCAGTGGAGCCTGATAGGTATAGATATGCTGGGGGACGTCTGGAAGAGGGGACAAGTGGTGGAATTCGCGGCTCTTCAGTCGGAATTCCAGATGGGCGATGGCGAATTCCTTCACGTTGCAGCAATTCAAACATGCCTTATACACGCATTTGACACAGGGGGATCAGCTACCTGAATATGGCCCACTTGAGGACAGGCTACTGTTGGACCCGATGATTGATATGGCCATCTCACTTACCTACAAGAAACGTATTAATAATGTTCCGGACACACTTGGGCCACTGAGGGAAAAGTGGGAATCCGACCTTGGTTTGTTAGGGGATGATGACTGGAATGAAGCCCTGCAATGTCCTAGAGAGGTGGCGATTCGAGCTAGATTCAGATTGGTGCAACTGCATCCTCCATAGGTCCTACACCCCTCGAACGGTACAATTTAAGATGGGATATGCGACATCACACTTTTGCTTGAGAGGCTGTGGGGAAGAGGGCACATTCTTTCATATCCTTTGGGACTGCCCTAAAATCCGTACATATTGGGTTAGACCGAAGGACATAATGGAGGAGGTGGTAGGGGCAGAGGTTCCGTTAGAGGCTAGGTGGCACATTCTAGGGGTCACGGGAGAAGTTACATGGCCCAAAGGGGATAAGGTGTGATTGGCCTTTGCAAGCATGGTGGCCAAGAGGAACATCCCACGTCTCTGGGGGAATGACTTGATACCAACGATAGAGGAATGGGAATGGGATATGGACTGGTGCCAGAGGGCGGAGAAGGTCATCTACAATAGTCGGGGATGCCCCAAAAAATGGGAAAAAATATGGCAGGCTTGGAGAAGGTACAGAGGGGAGTGGCTGGATACCTCAGATGCTTCACCATAAGGGTCTCCCTCACTGAGCACCGCATACTGCATACATCTGACGCATCCGACAGGTCCTGAACGTATCGTGGGGGGGTGGGGGAGGAGGGGCTAGGCGGGGAGGTAGGGAAGGGTTAGTAGGACCCACCTACAATTTGTTGGGGTATGATATGGAGATAGACTGTTATTATGTCCATCGACGAAAGGTTTATTATGATCATCTATTGTGTAAACACCACCGCACTTTCACTGCTACCTGATGTGTCTTATGATGGAACTGTTTTGTTTCAATAAAAAGATTTAAAAAATAAAAATGTTTTACCTCCTCTGACAAAAACCTGCGATCAAGCCATTCTGCAACAAAATGCTTTTTCACCAGCACCCAAGTTTCATCCTGGTCACACTCTTCACTCCATTCCGTTTCACTTAAGGCTGACTCCATCACCCACATTACTGGAATATCAGTCTCCTAAAAAGCTTTATCCACCAATGGTAGTCTGGAGAGACAGTCTGCTGCAGCATTGTGAAGCCCAGGTTAATACTGCACTTTGAAATTAAAATTGAGTATTCCCTCAACCCATTTCTTGAGACTGGGGGCTGCTCTCTCTGAACCTTTACATATAAAAACCTGTACCAAAGGTTTGTAATCAGGCCTCAAGGTGAAAGGAAGACCCCAGAGAAAGAATTCTTATGCTCAATGACAGAATATCTCTCCGCTCTCAGCTTCCATGAGATAGCATGAGGCAAATGCTAAAACTTTTTCTTTTCTAGCTTTAATTTGGGCTAAAACCACTCCAAACCCTCTGAGGCTAGCATCAGTTGTTACTTCAAAATGTCCTAGACTGGGCATGCTCCCAATCATTTTCTTGACCTTCGAGAAAGCCACTTCACATTCAGCAGACCATTCAAACCTGGCACCCTTCTTCAGCATGGCTCTCAATGGCAACACTATAGCAGCAAATCCCTTAACAAATTTAGAGTAACATTCGGCCAGTCCAAGGAATGTCTGAACACCATATTTGTCTGCAGGAGCTCTAGTGATGGATTCTGTTAAGTTCACTTTGGGCATCATACCTTCCCCTGAAATGGTGTGCCCAAGGTAAGATACAATGCCCACTCTAAATCTGCTCTTCTAACGCTTTAATGTGAGTCCACTGTCCATTAATTTCTCTAAAACTTGTTTCAAAATAACACCATGGCGAGGCAAGCTCCCCGCTCCTGCCGGACCTCGCAATCCGTCGGTGGAGGAGGAAAACGGGAGTAAAGAGACGGAGACACCTTCAATTATGCCGAACTGAATATTTAGCCGGTAAGTATTTCGGTATTACCTCGCTGTGAGTAATCTATCGGTTGTCCAGGCATCACTAAGTGGATTTTTTGCTCGCAGCGGGGAGCGGCATGGCTGATGCTGAAGGCGCTTCTCGCACTCGTGGCAGGAATCACCAGGTGCCGACGTACTCGGTGGGCAGCCACTGCTGCAACCAGGCTGGGGGGGATATCGATTGTCTCCACCTGGGGCTATTCCAGTGGGCAGCACGCCAGCACTGATTGTATCACCGGCATGCCGCCGAAGGGAACCCGCGACAGACCTCGAGTCCAGGAGGGTGATACTGGCAACAGCGAGACGGAGGTGAGCGATAAAAGTGGAAAAAATTTGAGTAGTTTGCCTAAGAACATTGAATTGGAGGCAAGTAAAGGTAAAGGGAGTGAGGTGGATAACAGAACCATTCCGGCAATCTTTTCAGCTGCCAAAGAGAAACGGAAAGGGAAAAAGACACTCACTGATGTTGAAAGGGAGCAAGACTTAATAAATATACCTATAGTGGATGCTGTGAAGCCAGCTGTAGGGGGAGAAGTTGGCTCTGAGAATATTAGAGTCAGCTCTGCTATAGCTATGGATATAGCCCCACTAATAGAGTCTGGTGATATAACAGGATCTGCCGACTTACATGGTGCTGTGATTATGAATGTCCATATCGATTCTGAGGGGGTGTGTGGCGCCAGTGGCGGAGAAGCCACATTAGATGGGCTTAAACAAATTGGTAATCCCCAGACCCACATACCCATCTCTCAGAGGGACGACCAGATACAGACACAAGTACAGGATGCTGAGTTTGGGGATTTTTATTCTCTATCAGAGCAGTCTACTTCATCTTGTGAAGATTTGGCGCTGCAGTATTCGAAACAGATGAATATGGGTGGTGGCAGCGCCCATAGCAGCATTTGCCTGGATGAAATGACTGGAAAGGGTTTGGGAAGCTCAGAGTAGATAAAGGGCACTCTGCCAAAAGTGTACACAAAAAGTTTAGTGGTGAAAATCTTAAGTGTGGTGCAACTGGCGAGTGGAAAAACCCCTTAAACACTCTATTAATTGTATGTCAGGGAAAGCTGACATGCAACAATGTAAATCAAAGTAATGCCTATGCACACACCAGGAGTACAATATACAGTAATGAACAAATTATACTATGGTTAAACAGTATCCAAGACAGCATGGGTAATCAGACGTAAAAAGCAATCGTGTCCTATTTTCAAAATCTGCAATTTTTTTTTTGGTTATGAAAAAAAAAAATCTGCAATTTTCCACTGAGTATCCGCCTTGATTGTGCATAGCGATTCCGTCATTGCCTTCTGCTGTGCCAGTTCATCTTCCAAATTTGAAATTCTTTTCTCTGCCTCAATAAACCTTGAAGCGAAATCAGCCTGGGATTTAGCCAACCGTCGTACTGAGCTCTGCAGTTTTCGACACAGATTTAACACCCTTTGGCTCTCCTCGCGTGTCTCATCCAGGTGAGACAAAATTGACTGATATATCACTGATAAAGTAATGTCATCATCCATATATTCTTTTTGTGCTGTCAGTAGGCTGAAGTAAGTTTTTTTCCTCACCCCCCTTATTTACAGTCATTTCAGTTTTTTCCGTACTGTATTGGGATTACCATCCATAAAATCCACAGAGTCATCCAGGCAAATGCTAATCAAAGAAATGCCTATGCACACACCAGGAGTACAATATACAGTAATGATCAAATTATACAATATGGCTAAACAGTATCCAAGACAGCATGAGTAATGAGACGTAAAAAGCAATCGTTGTCATGATTTCCGAATATTTAATCATTCCATAACCAGCCGACACGTGTTTTGTCGCGTTGGTACAGTTTTCACGCGACTCCTCAGGGCTGGGAAAGATACAAAATATGTACAGTAGAACATCTGACATGATGTTTAGTTTTACAGTGTAAATGTGTAGCATCCATTCACGTATGCAGTCCAAAACGTAAGTGTGCACCCGGTGCATAGACCGTCCGGTCTATTCCTGGGATCCGTAATCAAGGACCCCAATTAATACCCATCTGTTCTTGCATGCATAGAAGAGATGTAAAGAACCATTTCTATTGATCCGGAAGTGTCATTATAAACACCCGCGCAAAAGTATACGTAATGGTGTGGCGAGTTGCGTTGGCGTGCCCGGCAATTCATACAAGTGTTCATTCCGTGTCAAAAAGTGCCTAAAGTGCACGTGCTGTGAATGGTATACAATGTTTACAACGCAACTTTTACAACGCACTACCATTACAACGAAACTTTTACAACGCAACATCCATTACAACGCATACATTTACAACGCAGTCATTACAACGCATGACACTACAACGCACACCACTACAACGCATACCATTACAACGCAGTCATTACAACGCATACCATTACAACGCAAAACTTACCTTCCAACACTTACCCTACTGTTGCACCCCCTGGAGTTAGAATAGTAATTTTAACCCCTACACTATCCAAAACTTTTCCTACTGTTGCACCCCCTGGAGTTCGAATAGTAATTTTAACCCCTACACTATCCAACACTTACCTTATATGCAATGTAAGGTAATGCGTTGTAATGGTATGCGATGTAAATGTAGTATGCGTTGTAGTGGAATGCGTTGTAAAGGTATTTTTTAAGAATTCGTTGTAATGGTATGCGTTGTAATGGTGTGCGTTGTAATGGATGTTGCGGTGGAAAAAATGCGTTGTAAAGGTATGCGTTGTAAAAGTGTGCGTTGTAACGTCATACATCTGCTGTGAATAGCCGAGAATATAAAGAAAAAGCTAGCAAACCTGCGACGTGTGTGTAGAAGATTGTAAGGTCTGTTTGAAAAGATAAAGCAAAAGACGAACAAAAGAGAAAAGAAGACAAGAGTAAGGGATTACAGTGTTTTAGAATATCTTAGAAAGAGGGGTATATGCAGTGAGGGGTGTTTCTTAGGGTGGAAATGAGAGGTGATAGATAACAAAAAAGGGGGGTTAGCTGGATTAAAATGCTCACCGCTCCACCAGTGATAGTTCCGCCCCGGCAGGGCTCTTGACCGGAAAAGGTTGAATCCTAGGTAGTGGATAATCTGTTTAGCCAGGAAGTAACCCAGGGAAAAAGTAAAGCGAGGTCAGGTAGGGATATGAAAGGGTAGGGCCAGAAGGTGAGAAGTGAAAAATCATTGACATACCAGTGTCTAAAGTAAGATAGTAGAGATTGACGTAAGCGGGTAGTTCTCCAAAAGCTCTAAGCGACGCGGGATAATGTCGCACTGAAAAAAAGAAAACAGAAAAGAGTCGTGTATGTACCCTATGTAAAGAGGTAAACAATGATATGAACCTGTATTGAAAAAACGGTAGGGGGTAGGGGATTTGAGATGTCGATCCACCACAGAAAAACAGAAAATAAGTTACCTCGTGTGGCGAAGACCAGTATAATATAGCCCAGGAGTAGTTACAGTAAACCAAAAACCGGAGGGGATCACTCGCAGTCAGGTATCTGTCAAGGAAAAGGAACCAACCATACGTTACAGGGTGGCCAGAGATAAACGGGCATCTCTATGTAAAGGAATCCGTATCTAAAGCTTTGCTAAATAAAAAGGTGTTGAGGTACTTACTGATAGAGCGGAGACGTAAGCCGCAATCCTGTCTCCCGGGTCGCCGTGTTCCAAAATTCTGGACACGTGACCCGGAAACCGGAAGTGGTTATATACGTGAAAAAAATTGGGCTCGCCCATCCGTAAAGACTAGAGCGCAGACCCATTGGCAGTAAACCAGGAAGTAAACAAAACGCGCAGACAAGATTGTTTCTGTTTGTTATTGTTGAAAAAAATGGAACACTAAGTCATGCCATGGAAACAGGGAAAAGAGTAAATTGGTGGATACTGACTGATTTGATGGCAATTCTTCTTGAAAGAAAAAGTCTAAAATATCCATCGAGTGTGGGGCGTTTAGTGTGAGCTAGTTGGAGAAAGTCAGCAGTACAGTCAAAGAATTGAAAAGAAACATGATTGCATGCGAAAATATAAATAAAGAAAAATAACATGCAGCTGAAGGTTAAGAGTCAAAAGTGCCAAAATTGGCCTTAGCGTAGTGAAAATTACTTCTTGTAATAGAGGAAGAAGAAACTTCCTATGCGGAGGTGTCATAGTGGTCGGTAAATAGCGTAAAGTGCCGTAAAGTGCCGCCCACATTTTACAAACATTATTGAGAATGTCGAGAAACATCATTAAAAAAAAGGAAGGTATATATATACAAAATTGTTCAGTGGACAGCAAGTGCCAATTTTGGTGACATAATAAATACATGCCCCGTTGGGCTTCACAAGTAACATACAATTGTCCACACACCATTATGGGACAAAAGTCACATCCTATGCCCATAGGAATTAAACAGGTGACATGGTGGTCATGTATAGCATTAAGATTCAATCCACTTGTCATGTGTAATACAGTTCTTACATTTCGTTGGGTGAGTAAAAGACATTGTTTAGAAAGGTGCGTCATAAGTAAACATAAGTGCCCTCAGTTATCGAGGAGGAAATAGCAATGAGCATGCAGATACACAAGAAGACAAATCCATTGTATTAGAACTAGTCTCCTAAGAAGTATTGTAGTTCTTGATCATAGTTAAGACCCCGTTCAACAGTATGCAAGCGCATTATCCACATAGCCTCTCTACGTCTTAGGTTGAGTTCTCGATTGCCCCCTCTGATGCTGCTTGCAACTGTCTCTATGCCAAAAAAACGTACCCCGATGTTATCCTGATGTACGTGGCATGTTGCTACGTGTAAAGCCACCGGGTATTTGGGGTCCTGTTTCTGTATAGCCCTGATGTGCTCCGTAATTTTCTCTTTCAAGGCTCTTATTGTACTACCCACGTAGTATTTGCCACATGCGCATTCAATAATATAAACTACAAATTTCGTTGTGCAGTTTATAATTTGTTTGATGGTGAACTTATATCCTTTGTTCCATGTTTCGCCCATCTGCACGTGGAGCAGAAGCCACACTTGAAAAATCCCATGCTGTGTTGGGTCATCCAAGTGCAGGTGGCAGTATTGTGGGGAATTGTGGGGCTCAATCGATTTCTCAGTGTCATGCCTTTCCTGAAAGTAATTTGGGGTGATTCTGGGATAAACTCCTTGATGGATCTGTCTGCTCTCAAAATATTCCAATGTTTATTGAGACTCTTGCGAATAGTGTGATGTAAGGAATTAAAATCAGTAACCAACCGTAAAGGATTGTTAGCTGCTGATTTCTTCTCCTTGGGTTTCAGTGTGTCTGTTCGTGTAATTTTCTTTAGTTTTTTCTGTGCTTTCCGAAGTGTGATATGTGAATAGCCTCTTGTTGAAAATCTGTCTTTCATGTTGCCCAGACATCTGTTGAATTCTTCTTCTTCGCTGCAATTCCTTCGTGCCCTAAGGAATTCCCCATAGGGTATCCAACAAATTTAGTGTGGTGGATGCGAACTGGAGGCGTGTAAAATTGAATTACACGCAGTCGACTTCCTAAACAGTCTACTGTGCAATGTATCCTGTGCCACATACAATTGTACATCTAGAAAGTCAATCTGCGAGGTGCTATGCTCCATAGTAAAACTCATTTCCCACGAGTTGGAGTTGAGGTATTTGAAAAAATCGGGTAGGAGTGCTTCAGTGCCTGACCAGAGCAAGATGCAGTCATCAATATATCGACCCCAAAAAAACTATGGAGTCAATATATCGAGCACCCTTGGGTCCCCAAATGAGGTCTGACTCCAGGGCGCCCATAAAGAGGTTGGCAAAGGAGGGCGAAAATTTCGACCCCATTGCCATTCCTTTCTTTTGTCGATACCAGATGCGGTCGAAAATGAAAAAATTGTTATTGAGGATGAGTTCCATCATTGACGTGAGCATTTGTGTGTGTTGCCATAAGGAGGCAGGTCTGTTGTAGAGGAATTTGTTTACAGCTTGAATGCCCAATATATGGTAGATGCTGGTATAGAGTGAAACTACATCCATGGTTACCAGTATGGTACCAGGTTGCCATTGTAGGTCTGCTAGTGTGCTCAGAATATGCTTAGTATCCTGAATGTAGGAAGGTAAGTTTCGTACGAGTGGACCCAGAAAGAGGTCTACATATTCCGCCAGCCTCTCCGTGAGTCCACCCATACCTGAAAAAATGGGCCTCCCTGGTGGAAATGGGAGGTGTTTATGAACCTTGGGCAAGGTGTAAAGCCATGGGTAGGATGGCCTAAAGACTTTCAAAAAGAGATATTCATCGTCATTAAGTAAGCCTGCTTGTTTCCAGGTCAGTAGTTTACCATTGATCTCTAAGGTAAGTGGACCTATGGGGTTGTATGACAGTTGTTCATAACAAGTGTGATCACTCAATTGACTGGAAATTTCATCGTGACAGTCTTGTATGTCCATTAACACGACATTCCCTCCCTTGTCGGCTTACCTTATAAGTAAGTTAGGGTTGCTAGCTAGGGTAGAAAGAGCTGAGCGTTCACCATGGGTAAGATTGTCTCTGTACTTGAAAGTACGTTTACAGTGTTTTGGATTGACCTTGTTTAGATCCACAAGAACAAGCTTATGAAAATTATCTATGGCATTGCCACCGGGGAGGGAAGGGATCCATTTAGATCTGGATTTCAACCCACTGGCAATGCTATAGTCTGTATCAATGTTCAATTCATCCAAAAGTCTATCCATATCAAATGGCGTTTCTTCCCGGTCAGTCAGAGTCATAAGCAAATGAGTGGCTTGCACATCTTTTATTGTTAAAGTATCAGTATCAACAGGTGCAGAGATCTTTTTGGTAGTCTTTGGCAAGTTATCTGAACGCAGGAAATGTTTTTTTAATTTAACCTGCCTGACAAATTTAAAAAGATCAATCTTAGCTTTGCAGATATCCCCTGTTGCATAAGGGTTGAAGTTTAAACCCTTGCTTAACAGAGAAGTCATGTCGGGGGTGAGGGTTAGTGAGGAAAGGTTGATAACCTGGACTTCCGGGGTGGCCTGATTTAGTTCTTGGCTGTCCCTGATCTCAGTTTCTTGCGATAATCCTCTACGTTTGGCCCTCCTGCCCCTACGGGTTTTGGTTCTGATTTGTCTCTCGGGACATACTCTCTGTAACCTTTCATTATCCGTTGTACCTCTAATAAAAAAGAGGAAGACCCTTGTGCTGTATTGTCTGCATTGTACGTGTCTGGTTCACTGACACTTGTAACGCTAAGTGAAGTGTTACTTGAGGAGATAGAACTAGCTTCTGTACCTGTTGTGCGTTGTCTGTCTGCACGTGGAAGATTAGGTATCATGGCATCATATTTTTTAGCGTAAGTAAAAATTCTACCCTCTTTGTAGTCTTGCTCGTCTCTCTTGAGCTGCCTGGCCATCCTATTCTTAATGTCAGCTTGGTGTTTAAGAAGGACTTCGTCAAGAATAGTGTAATTTTTGACTGTAGCTTCGGGGAGATTGAGATCTTTGATCTCTTGCTCTAGTGTAGTGATCTCTGACTGTAGTTTGGTGGTTTTTTGCTCAGCACTCTCTATGAGTATATCCATAAGAATCATGGAATTGATGGTCAGTGCCTCTTCCCATTTACCCATCAAGTCCTTGTCCAGATCATCATACGTGGGGAAGATTTGGGCTCTGAGCCCCCTAGGGATACGTTTAAGCCTCATATATTGTTTGAGGGTGGTGCCGTCCCACTCATTTCCACCCTAAGAAACGCCCCTCACTGCATATACCCCTATTTCTAGTATATTCTAAAACACTGTAATCCCTTACTCTTGTCTTCTTTTCTCTTTTTTTCTTCTTTTCCTTTATCTTTTCAAACAGACCTTACAATCTTCTACACACACGTCACAGGTTTGCTAGCTTTTTCTTTATATTCTCGGCTATTCACAGCACGTTCACTTTAGGCACTTTTTGACACGGAATGAACACTTGTATGAATTGCCGGGCACGCCAACGCACCTCGCCACACCATTACATATACTTTTGCGCGGGTGTTTATAATGACACTTCCGGATCGATAGAAATGGTTCTTTACATCTCTTCTATGCATGCAAGAACAGATGGGCTTTAATTGGGGTCCTTGGTTTTGGATCCCAGGAATACACCGGACGGTCTATGCACTGGGTGCACACTTACGTTTTGGACTGCATACGTGAATGGATGCTACACATTTACACTGTAAAACTAAACATCATGTCAGATGTTCTACTGTACATATTTTGTATCTTTCCCAACCCTGAGGAGTCGCGTGAAAACTGTACCAACGCGATGAAACACGTGTCGGCTGGTTATGGAATGATTAAATATTCGGAAATCATGACAACGATTGCTTTTTACGTCTGATTACTCATGCTGTCTTGGATACTGTTTAACCATATTGTATAATTTGTTCATTACTGTATATTGTACTCCTGGTGTGTGCATAGGCATTTCTTTGATTAGCATTTGCCTGGATGACTCTGTGGATTTTATGGATAGTAATCCCAATACAGTACGGAAAAAACTGAAATGACTGTAAATAAGGGGGGTGAGGAAACAAACTTACTTCAGCCTACTAACAGCACAAAAAGAATATATGGATGATGACATTACTTTATCAGTGATATATCAGTCAATTATGCATCACCTGGATGAGACACGCGAGGAGAGCCAAAGGGTGCAAAATCTGTGTCGAAAACTGCAGAGCTCAGTACGAGGGTTGGCTAAATCCCAGGCTGATTTTGCTTCAAGGTTTATTGAGGCAGAGAAAAGAATTTCAAATTTGGAAGATGAACTGGCAAAGCAGAAGGCAATGACGGAATCGCTATGCACAATCAAGGCGGATACTCAGTGGAAAATGGCAGATTGTGAAAATAGGGCACGGAGAAACAACATGAGAGTGATGCAGATCCCAGAAGGGAAAGAAAGAACAGGCCCCCCACAAGTTTATAGTTGAACTTTTTAAAAATGCTTTTCCTGAACTTACCAGATGGGATTGGGATAGAGAGATTGAAAGAGTGCACAGGTTTCCTTTTAATATCTGACTTCGTGCAGGGCAGGCCGAGGTTAAGCTTAGACCCTTTTTGATTTCCTTCAACAGCTTTTTAGCTAGAGAGGAGTTTTTTTGTTGGCACGCCCGAATTAGAAATGAGCAGGGCTGGGGTTTGAATTTTTTTTACGCCTGATTTTTGTCGCTATACAATGGAGAATCGCTGGCAGCTCCGTCAGCTCATTATGCATTTTCAGGCCAAAGGGGTCCAAGCTTATTTGATGAACCCCGCCAAGTTAAAGGTTATTTTTCAGGAACGCACTCGCTTTTTTACAAATGAAGGGTCTGCTAAGGAGTTCTTTAATTCTGTTGAGGGCTAGTAGGGCATGGAGTCTCAATGGAATGTATCATGATTGTATCAAACTGCTAATTTATCTCGCTTCTCCTAATGGAATTTGTAATCTTGAGAATTTGAATGAATAAACTTGTGAGCAAAGGCAGGGGACTTACTGAAAGCTTGACATCTACAGGACCATAAGTCCTAAAGCCTCGTTAAAGGGAGGGGTGAGGGAAGGGTGGAGTAGGGGGGGATTCGGTGTGCTGGGGCACTGAGGTGGGGCAAAAAGGGGCAAAACAAAACCACAGTTTCAGTAAGGGAGTAGAGTAACAAAACAGATAAGTTACCTTTAAGCAGTTATTTATTTCATGATGTTAATAGGGTGTCAGTTGCGAATTTGTTCTTGGCTTTATAATGGTTTTCCGAGGGATTAAAATATGTTCTTTGAATGTCTCTGGTCTCAACAATGTTAATAAAAGGAAGAGGATAGCCGCTGAACTCCGAAATATACAACCCGACCTAATATGTCTTCAAGAGACGCATTTACCTTGGAGTAATTGTCATCAATTAGCAGACTTAGGGTAATCTTTAATCATTGCCTCACAACAGACATCAATGATTCGAGGAGTTGCGATTTTGGCTAAACCTAATGTATGCTCGGTGGGTCGACCCCTGGCAGATAAGCTGGGCCGATGGGCCATTGTAGAATTAGGCTTGGAGGGTTGCCAAATCACATTATGCACTATTTATGGGTCCAATTTAGATGAGGCATTCATTTTGGAGGATTTAAACTTAGAGCTGGCTTCATGGGTAGCTCTGTTGATAGTATGTGGAGATATAAATATTCATCTAACTACCCAGGATTTTATAGAAGGTCCTCAATATTATAGGGGATGCAAACCACGTGTTTTTAGAGCCCTCTACAACTTGTTAAAAGATCACGGTTTGGCTGATGCATGGGGCAGTTTATTCCCTACAGATTTAGAGTATCGTTCTATTCTTTTCCCCATAAAAAATGAGTACGACTGGATTCTATTTTTTTGTCCTCTACTTTTCTAACTGGGGCGGCTATTCAAATATTTCCTAGGATCTCCTCTGATCATGGTCCTATTATTTTAGAAATACTGGTTCTAGGGGTTGTTCATAAAATTAGAAATGTTTCCTTCGATCGTAAATTATGTGCAAATGAACAATTTAGGGAATATATGTTGAATTGGATAATGGAATTTTTTCATAACAATAAACAAGCTGCTCGTATAGATATTATATGGGATTCATTTAAGGCCTGTTTTAGGGGTGAAGTATTGAGCTATGGTCTATTTCATCAAAAGAAGCTGAAATGGGGGAGGAGCCAATCTGGCGACCGAGATGGCTGCTTAGGCTCCTGGCTCCGTAAGCCTCCCAGTCCTGCTACGAAATCCTGCTAGTTCTCCTGTGCCGGTGCAACGCCCCTGTGAAGGTGAATTGAAACGACGCAGTATTGTGTAACCCCGACGGTTCCATGACCTCTGAGTGCGGAGAAACGTTGTCTCGAAGTTTGTGGCCCACATCGCCGCTTGAGCCGGGACCCCGAGTAGGAGTGCACCCGGCTATCAGTTGAATAACATCGGCCATAAAACTGGGGTGGACTCGGCCCACTGGAGCGGAGGAGGAGTTTGGTCCCATCTCGATGTAAAACATCCGTACTGTTGGCGCCGTAATGGAGTGACTTAATTACACTGTGGATGCAACTGGAGTGATATACTTGCGGAATTCGACACCTGAACGGCTGGAACCGTCCGACATGCGATCTGATGGTCGCGGGTATATCCGGGTCAAGGCTCCGACCTGTCCTGGCACGCAGACGGATTGAATTACGGGCTCTCGCTCCTAACCTTTGGGGGAATCTGTTTGGGGGGTCTGTCTTTTAGAGCCCGGGTGCCTGACCGGGAGTGGAAAGCGAGACATGCCGCCTGACGTAGACTCTGATGAGATTCGGACCTGCTCCTCCGAGGCGTCCGAGCAAGGTCGTGCTGATGACCTGGGAAGATATGTCCTCTGTACGGAGTCTCCAAACTTGCTTATGTGGGGAACCATCTGGAGCGGTTCGGTGTTGAACCTACGCTCGGAGGAATAATGGTAGCGATCGGTGAACTCCACCTTTTCTTGAGCCGGAGCGTCCGAAACCTGGAAAGAAAATTGGATGCCGCTGCCTTTGAATGGGGGCATGTGCAGGCGGTTGTTCCCCAATCTAGCTGCACTGAGAGAGTAGCGGAGTCCATTGAGCCCGGATTGATTGAGGTCGTAGACTCTGTGACATGTGGGATGTGTGAGACTCTAGACGGTGTTTATGTTAATGACCACAAATTGGATGTCCTGACTGTGTCCGAGAGTGCGAAGTTGCGGCTGATGGGAGGGAAACCGCGCCACGTATTGAGGCCGACGGCTTCTGTGAAGACTCGGGGGTGGCACGGCAGAGCTGTCCCCTCATCCTTTTCCGACTTAGTGCAATTGGACTTGAAGCGACGTCGTGAGTCCTTATCAGCGTGGATGGGACCTAGAATCTATAAGCTTGAGTCTTTCAAATCATCTTGGGTTCGCTCCTGTTTGCATTCAAGCGTATACCACCGGTTCTTTGACTCTTTTGGGATGGCGGCCGTTCGGATGCAGTACAAACGTGTGCCTGATCGTGCGGGTCAAGGCTGAGGACGACTTATTTTTCAGGACATTGGTCTGAGTGGTAACGGTGTGGGGTTCACTTTGAATGATGGTACCGGGAGGCAAGGCTGGCGCGTATTGAATCCCCCCCGATTTTTGCTAATAGTGTAGTCACTGTTGTGTCTGGAATTCCGGGGAGGACAAGTGTTAGCGGGCGGGGGAGAGGCCGGGAGCCTGTAAGAAGGCCCTCCTCCATACACTGTTTTAGTTTTTAGTTCCTCTTTTATATCTCTTCGTTCTCTCTATATTTCGGGTTCCAGTTATTTGGGGCGACAGGCACGCTGCTAGGGGGGGTTGGCCATAGCCATCTGCAGGGGTGCGGGGTGGGGGGTTGGGGGAGGTGATTTTTCATTTTCCTCTTGTTTCTATGGCCTTTTTTCTCTTTCGTTTCTTCTCTTTTGTCTTTTCTTTCGTTTCTTCCTTTTTCGGGTCAGCGTAGTGGGTCCACTTTTGTGTATACTATCGATATTTCTTATCAGTGCCTATATTTCCTACAGTATTATCAGTATCAATGGGTAGGCGCTTACCTGGTGCGAACTGTGACTATATGCTTGTTTATCCTGACTCATAAGCCTTAGCGCCATTGTTCTAACTGCGGTCATTTTACTTGTGGATGTTTTATTATTCTGATCGCACTTCGACTGACTGTGTTATTGTATGGCACCTGATCCTTTTATTTTTCTATTATAAAATGGAGCCTTTTGAATCCTGTAATTTAGTTTGTTCGCACAATGACAAGTTTTAACTGAATCTATACTACCTCCGATTCACGGGCTGCCGAGCTGTGTTATAATTGACTTGCTGTGATGAAACCAGATTAGCGGCCGGCCCTGGCGGTTGTAGGCCCATACTTGTATTCTTTTGAATTACTAATAAAGGTCTTCCAAAAAGAAGAAGCTGAAATTAGAGATGCAGAAACTTCACTCCGCTTTAAGAGTAGCAGAGGAGAAGCTGACTCAAGGGATAACACAGTAGGGGAATATCTCGGATTTGGAGAATTTCGTTGCTAGGTGCCGGGATAGAATTAATGGGGTGTGGAACATTGGGAATGCGAGGAAATACTTAGCCTATAAAAAGCAATGCCGTGAGTATGGGGAAGCAACGGGGAGATATCTGGCGCTAAGGTTGCACATGAAAGAGACCTCCCGCCGCATTGCAGCGCTAAAGAATAGGTCAGGAGAACTGAGCAGTGATCCGCAAAGGATTTTGGCTATTTTACATCAGTTCTACACGGAGCTTTATACACAGCAGAGACGGGAGGATGGAGCTGACAATGTAATCCTTGGGGGACCCTTTAATCAACTAGATTCCAGTGAGAGCGAGGTCTTGGATACTCCAATTACTATGGAGGAGCTAGAAACTGCAGTTAAAAGCTTAGCAATGGGGAAAACGGCGGGTCCTGATAATCTCCCAGGCGAGATTAATAAGCTTTTTTTGGGTCAGTTAAAGGAGGTGATGCTCGCAACTTTTAAAGCAGCACAAGCAGGGCTGGCACCTAATTCATGGGATGAAGCCACCAAAGTGGTCTTTAGTAAGAAGGGTAAAGATCCGGAGCCGCCCGGATCATACCGTCCGATTTATTTGCTCAACTGTGATGGTAAAATCTACTCGAAAATTTTAGCTAATCGCATATCAAAGGTTATTACTTCATTAGTATCACTAAACCAGCATGGGTTTATTCCGGATAGGGGGACTGCTACACATGTCTTTTTGAAATTGCTCAAGCTGAGAAACGGAAACTGGGGCTAATCTTACTGGACGCTAAGAAAGCGTTTTATCGCATGGAGTGGCATTATTTGTGGAAAGTGATGAACCGGGCGGGCTTCGGGAAAGGTTTTATGACTGCTCTACAGGTGTTATATGCTTCACCAGTCGCTAGAATTGGGGCCATGGGTATGAGATCAGAGGTGGTTAAAATTACAAGAGGAACCAGGCAAGGATGTCCCTGTTCCCCATTACTTTTCTGCTTTATATATACATCATTTTGTTGAAATGTTATGTCATAGTCATCTAATTAAACCTTTTTTTGCACAGGGTATTCCTCACTCAGTTTTCACGTATGGTGATGACATAGCTGTGACCTCTGATGATCCAGCTATGGCTCTTACAGAGATTGAGCGGTTGGCATTTGATTTTGGCCAGGTTTCTGGCTATAAACTCACTGTTGCTAAAACCCAAATTTTGTGTACTCATAATACTGCAATACAAGATCCTAGATCAGTAGGTGAAGTCACGTACCTGGGTATTAAAATAAGAACGTCAATCAAAGAATTAGTATATGCTAACTGGGTGACCGTATTACGGAATATAAGAGATTCGTTAGATAGATGGGGACGACTTCCTTTTACTTTAATAGGCAGAGGCAATATTATAAAGATGGATATTTTACCAAAGGTATTATATTTATTTAGTTCCATCCCCTTGGAAGTATCGCCAACTCAACTGCAACAATTGCATTCCCTCTGTTCTAAATTTCTCTGGGGTCCTGGTAAACCCCGGTGGGCTATGAGATTTATGGCACTCCCAGTTGAAAGAGGTGGTCGGGCCATACCCGATTTTGTTTTTTACTACTACGTTTGTTTTCTGCAAAAAATGCTTATATTGTTGACTGGGGAGGATGTTGGTAATATAGCCGGGGCTCCATCCATATTCCAGCTAATTTTAGGGATCGAGGCTAGAAGATTTTTATTTAAAGAAATTGATGGTAGCTATTACAAAAGGACTAGGTTTAAAGTCTTGGAAGCTGCATTTAAAGTTTGGAAGAAGTTACGTAAATTATTGGTTTTGGATGAGCTAACCTGCTATACGCCTACGAATGCATTAAAACTGCTCCCTTGTATATTTTGGGACAGGGCGGCTTTAGGTTGGCGGAACAAGGGTATTGTGCAGATTGGAGATTTCTATGAAGCGGGGGGTCTGATTCCGATGTATGAAGACCTCGCAAGGAAGTATGACTTACCTAACTCTCAATTTTTTAAATATCTCCAAATTCGCGATTCCCTCAGTCGGAAGAATATGACCTTAATACCGAATTCTTTGATCGAGGCTGTACGACGCCAAGAAAGAATTGGGGGTTATATAAAATAGTATTATCTATTAGACTGGATGCTTTGGAGAAACAAAATGCGTATTGGCAGGCAATCTTGGGGGAACAAGATTTATCTATAGTAAATGCTATTTGTATTTTGAGGGAAGTTCTCCTATCAGCTAATTTAAAAGCTCAATTTTTTAAAACAGTATTCAATTTGTATTCTACCCTGGTGTGTATGCTTAAATGGGGAGGGCGTCATGATGGTAAATGTTTTCGATGTGGGAGGGATAAGGCAGATAGTCTTCATATATATTATAGTTGTGTTAAGCTGACTAGTTATTTGCAGGGCATTGAACATTTTTTGTCTGAAATGCTTGGTGTTATGTTTAAGATTTCTCCAGCTTTAATGTTATTAGGGATAGGCCAAGATGTTAAAAAGGGGAATCCCTTGTATAAATATCGTATTTTTTTGTTTGTTGCAATGACTGCTGCACGATTATGTATTGCATCTGATTGGCTCCAACCAGAGCCTCCAGAGTTTGAGTTTTGGTGGGCCAAAATGTATAATTTATTTAATCTAGAATGGAGTTTGTATTCTATAAAGGGGGTAAGAAAGCACAAACTTGGTATGTATATAGGAGGGCTTTCTATGACCACATGAATGTATGAGGTTTGATTATTATGTTTGACGGCTACATGGTCGCTGATCTTGCCTTTTCTCCTTTTTTGTAACTGTGGAATAATAAAATATATATATATATATTTTTTTTAAATAACACCATGGCTTGATGTGTCCTTGCCTTAAAAGTGAATGTAATCCTGGAAAAAATACACATTGCTGACTCACTCCAGGACTCCCTTCATTAATCTCTGAAAACATTCAGCCGCTGAAGCCAAACCAAACGGCATTCTTTTGACCCTGAAAGCTCCAAAGGTGTAACAAATGATGTTAAATGGTGTAAGTCTCTATGCAGCATCACCTGATGGTACGCTGCAGAATCGACCAATCACACTAAATCCCAGGGCTCTGCTTAACATAGACAACGTCTCTGTAATATTGGGAAGGGGCTGATGGTCCACCCAAATACACTGGTTGAGGTCCTTGAGTTTCGCACACATTCTCAAATGAAACCCATTGTCTTTGGGAGCGAGCCACAGGGGCCAACCACTCAGATGATTCAATTTCTTCCACTAAAACCATTTTGTTCAGCGTGTCCAATTCTTCTTTCAAGGGGCCCATCATAACATTGGGAACCTTATGCACTACAGGTTTACCACCAGTTTTGAGGATGATCTTGTGTTCAAATCCCTGCAGAGAAACTAAACCTTCCCTGAAAAGTTCACAGGAAAGTCTTCAACCACATCTCCAGCCTCACTGACATTGGCTATAAGCATGACTTGGTCCCTAGCATTAGAATGTAGAGTAATCCCTAAATTATTTTGGTTTAGCCACCCTAAAAGGTTGTCTCCTAGTTTAGCCACGTATACTTTCCTTCCGTTTAACAACCATTTACATTTATTTTCATTGTGGTGTAACCAATGAGCTCAATTTTCACACCACCACAGCCACCAGGGGATATATCTGGAGCACACAAATGTATATTTTCATTGTAAAAAATGCACTTCCAGTTTTTTTCACCAATGAGAGTGAATGGGAGTGGCTCCACGCCAGTTCAAAATCCCCCTATACGGGTTCCTGAGACTCATATGCCTGTAATTGAAATATACGATCAGCCCAAACCAATTACATTCATGTCATGAAATATTACCCGTCTGAGTAGTAAGATTTTGGACCGAGATTGGATAAACATTGTAACCATGTATGACCTGATTTGTTTCCAGGAAAACATGGGAGGTCGAGCAGACCAACTTGGACGGTTATTGTTCATTTCTTACCGCTGCCCTTCCATCCAGACCAGGCACAGCTAGGGGAAGGATCTTAACTTTATTACGAAATACTCTACGTGTGGAAGTTGTTTTGTATCAAAATGTTTCCGCCTTTATCACTTATTATTTTTAAAAGGTCCAGATGAAGACATTATTGTTTTAGTTAATTTTTATAACAATAATTTTACAGGAGACATGAAAAAGGTTGTAGCTCCTAATGTATTGCCTATTTTTTGATGTAATGTGTAATTGCTGATTTTTTCTGTTACATTGTTGATTCTCATGTGAAGCGCTCTGATACCTTCGGGTCTAGCCACCGCTATATAAAACTCTTTAAATAAATAAAAAAATAAATATTAAGAATTGCTTCAGCACTTCAAAAGTCACCCCAAGAATATTGTAGCTGGGTGATTTTAATGCACATTGCTGTCAGCTGGCAAATTCAGCAGCATGTGCTTTTACCGACGACGATGAAGGGGATCCCCTATATCATTTTAACCATAACTAGTATGGGGAAGTCCTGAACAGACTTATAGTAATCAACAACTTAGAGATCTGTCATTCGATTGACATCTCCTCTGGTATGTTGCAAAAAAAATTCAGCATACCGTCTCAGGGCACCACAATTGAGTATATAATCATAGTGAAACCCCTGAAAAAAACATATCTCTAGTTGTGAGATCAATTATTTAAATTTTAGCGATCACGCTGCGATCACTGGTAAACTGAATTGAGCAGGGACTCATTCGGAACAGAGGCTCATCCTACGATAACAAAAATTAATGGGATAACCCTAAAATGGGCTGTAGCAGACAAATCATCCATTGTTCCAAAAATAATCACAAAGAGTCAGAGGGACATTTTAACGTTGCCTAGAATCTGCATCCAATCCAACCCAAGTAACCAGGACATTTGAGTCTATATTAGCTGAGGTCAGGCATCATCTATGCAGGAAAAAACGATTACTAAAACATCAGGGCCTAGATGGTTTGATCAATCATGTACCAAGTCCCCAAGAGCACTGCATCAGGCCCTTGGGGAAATCCCTAGAGGTACAACCCTAGTGAAGCAACTTCGCTTCCAATATAATCAGGCCAGGAAGAAAATAATTCGTAAAGGAAGAAGCGTGGAAACAACTCCACTTAGCGGCGAACTAAAAAAACTCTAAGGATTTTTGGAGTGTTATTAACGCCCCCTTCCTCAAACCACCATCAGCACCTACACAGGATTGCAATGTGAATGAGTATTCAGGGTCGTATATTTCTCTTGCATATTTGATCCTAATGCGGAGGGGGTGATATCGCAGAACGTACTCACGATCCCTTTCATTGAACCACCACTGATCTTTGATTATTATGAGATCAGAGAAGCCCTTACCCTTGTGGTGCAAGTGCAGACGCAACTATGAACAATACAGGATTCACCCCAATAGGAGGGTTTGCTCAAAGGTCACAGAGTTCTGGCATGTCTTTTTGGACTTCATCTCCGAGTGTTAAGCACAGTACTCCCAGAAAATGGATAACGTCCGATGCCCCTGAGGCACAAATGGGTCCTACTGTGAAAACATTTGATAACTGGATTAAAAAAATGCTTAGCCCCCCAATTGAAGGTGAGATATCAGGATCACATGAAGAGGTAATTCATTCCCCAGTGAGAACAAATACAGTGGATGTGTTGAAGTTAAAGCTAGGACTGGACAAAATGATAATTGGAAACCTTGGTTTGTCCCGGTTAGATAGTTACCAAGATGAAGAACTTGTGTGCATGTGTAAGGATGTAAGGATGTTACCAGACGGGTAGGACAGACCCATGAAAGGTTATCAGAATTGGTTCAGAAGTATGAAATCGATTTGACTAGGACAATGTCTTTGTAGAAGAGGTACTGTGTATGCTTTGACAAGATCAATATCACTAGTATGAGAACATCAGGAATGAGACTGTAGATTAAGGAACTAATTAGTAGCATACAAAAATGGAGTGTGCTGGATAAATGGGAAGGTAGATGCCCGAAAAAAGGAGCAAAAGAAACCTAGAGGAGAACTGCCTCCGTCCATAGTTGAGGGACAGGTTGCTATAGCATTTCCATTAAGAGTAGTGCCTGGTGGAAGTAATGTCCATGTACCTTGGAATAGAAGTGATCTTGCGTCATCGAAAATCAGTGGAATGGTATACACAGGTTAGGGATTTGTGAAGATTTCATAGGTTTTGTGGGTGGCTTTGAATACCTTTTTTGACATTGTTGTACCGAGTGGTTTGTGAAGATAATGTAAGGTGGTTACAGAATGGCAGAAGAAAGAGTCCCCAAGAAATCAGTGACAGGTGCCCCGTCACCATTAGTGATGAAAAAGTAGCAACAAGCAATGACTTATTTCAAAGTGAAAATACCAGCTAAAGAGATTGATTGGGTCAAGATTGACAGGACAACCCAAGAGCCCAAGGAATCAGTGCATGCTTATTAGGAGAGATTGTTGCAGGTTTTTAAACAGTACAGTGGGATGGAAACTCTCAAGCTGAAAGATATGGGGAACTTTGTGTTTCAGTTTGTGACAGGATTGAGGAATGAAGATGGCTTGATGATTCAACAGCATTTGATTTTTTGGCAGAATAAATTGAGCAATGAAATTTAGTGGTACACAAATTACTGTAGTGATGAAATAGATATGAAGCAGAAGCAGTTAAAAAAGAAACTGATGGTAGCACAGATGAGAGCCGCACATAGGGGAAACCCAAGTCAACCTTTTCTGGGAAATGTTGGTTCTATGCAAGGAGTGTATCAGCAGGGAGCTCCTATGATGCAGAGTGGAAGTTGATTCAAACTACAAGGTAGAGGTCGTGGTGTTTCAATTGAACTGAGTACTGGGATTGATGTAACTACTTTGAAGTAAACAAACCCTTGCCATTATTGCAACAAGTTGAGACATTGGAAGTGGGAATGTCGTCTTAATTCCAATAACATGGTTAATGCAAATCAGGATCAGATCTCAGGATTTACCCAGTCCCAGAATAATAACCCTGTACAGTCACAAAATGTGCAGATGCCAAGACTGCAAACTTTTAATTCATCACAAGTTCCAGTAATACAGGTTACACACGTCCTGATGCCGCAACAGAATATAAATGGTCCCGGATTTAACTCAAATACGGTCCCGAATTTGAATCAATTTTTTTCCATAATCAGAGTGCGTTTCAACAATTTCCTGTGTTTGAAGCATTTGAAAATTATGGTTCTGACCTGTCACAATGATGGTCCCTGAGGGGTTGGGGGGGGGATTGCGTACTTAGCTCAGTCTTAGAGGTAGACCAGAGTGGTCCATTTGTAGAAGGTGAGGTGCATGGCCACCCCGGATCATTCCTATTTGATACTGATGCTACCCGCTCTAATGTTAGAATAGTGGAAGTTCCAAACCTCTAGGGAATAATAATCCAAATTGTAGGAGTTGCAAATCAGCAAACGACTAGCACAGTGACAAACGAAGTACCTGTATAAATAGGGTCCTTTGAGGAGAATCACCAGTTTGTGGTGTGTGCTTGGGGTCCTGTAAGTCTGTTAAGTCTGTAAGTCTGCTTGGATTGAACCTGTGGGGAAAACTGAATAGCACCATTTAGTGTATCCCATTTATTGTACCCCAAAGGGCATGGAGTTTCAGACCCATGATGAGTAAGTTGTCTTCAAATTGGCAAAGGATGGTCACGACACAGGATTGTTTTTCTTGATGACAAATGACAATTTGCCCCCAGATTTTAAAGGTCACTGTGAAGCCTTAGGTCTAGGACATTTCAGGAAAAAACATGCGTCTCATAAAAGGAGTTGAACCTGTCAGCAGTAATGTAAATCCAAATGTTGAGTACCCAAGAACCCCACAATACACTGAAACTATTGCTGGGATTACTCCGGTGAATGAGTCAATGATCCAGCAAGGTATTTTGAAAGAGATCATGGGATGTTCATGTAACTCACCCATTATAGGCTTGCAGAAGCCTAGCGGTAAATACCGCGCAGTATAGGATTTGAGAAAGATCAATACCATCACTGTCCCAAATTGTCCCTTGGTACTTAATCCAGCTATGATTTTATTTCAAATTCCATGTGAGGCTGAGTAGTTCACTGTTATCATCCTTTGTCAGGCATTTTTCTCCATACCGTTTGTTAGACCTGGCATCCTTGGTGTGAGTTCCCCCTGTCTTTTTGCCTCTGCCTTCTGTCTTTTAGCTGTGTGCTGGATATCGTTTTTGCTGGTCCAGATGCTTTGGGCACTTTGCCTCTACTGATCGGTGACAAAGCGCAAGGGATCCCTATGTAAATTGTGCAAATGGATTGGTGTTTCCATAATTGGCTTGTTTGACTTACTACTATGTCCCTAGTACAGTGCACTGTGTGTGCCCAGGGCCTGTAAGTCAAATGCTGCTAATGGGCCTGCAGCACTGATTGTGCCACCCACACAAGCAGCCTTTCAAAGGGGATGTATGGAAGTGCAAGCTGGCACCAGGGCAGCGCTCGCTGGGAAAGGCCCAAAAGAATATATAGGGGAAACGCAGTTGGAGATGATTATACAAGGAAAGGACACTACCCAGGGACCTCCCAAGGTTCCACAGATTTTTCAAGGGGCTGTCAGCAGGAGATTAGCTGTATCAATGTCAACTACCTTGGAAATGCCCTCAGTCTCTGTGGCTGCAGTTGAAGGTTGGGGCGCTGGCGGTGGAGAGTTGGTTGTCGGCATTTCTGGAGAAACCCCCTTGGCTCCAGCAGCTGTTGCGCAGGTCCAGATCAACGCCCCAGCTTCTAGTAAACCTTTCTCAACAGAGGGAGACGTTGTAATATTTGATGAAGGGAACGAAGTTGCTAGTAGCAAGGAAAGTGAATTTTATTCTATGTCTGAACCCTCAGATGTGTCAGAAGGCGAAGATGATGATATTCAAATACCGGCTGATGGGTCTCCTAGCCGTTCCTCCATAAATATGGGCAATGTTTTAGAGAATTCTCCTCGGGGCGGCATAAATGGAAACTTTCACAGTACGGAAGGCGGTGAATGGGGAGGGTGCTGCTGGCACAATGGTACAGGCACCAGAATGGGACCTCTCCATTGGAGAAAAGACGCCTGCGGAATTGGATCTTTTTGATGAGGCAACTGGGGGTTTGCCGCAAGAAATACAAGGCCAAATATCACTTGAAGCAATTTATAAATGTATATCTGACCACAGGAAGGAAACACAGGCAGGGAATTCTAAGACGCATACCGCCTGTAGGAAGCTACAGAATACTGTAAGGAGACTCGCCAAAACCTGCAATTACTTTACTGAGCGAATGGCTGAGGCTGAGACCCGCATTTCAACATTAGAAGACCAGATGGCAGTACAAAAGGACCTAGTTGTAGATATGCAGGCTACTAAAGAGGATGTGCATGACAAGTTGGTTGACATGGCAAATCGATTGCGTCGCAATAATCTTCGTATACTTGGCGTACCAGAAGGTTTAGAAGGGCAAGATGTCCGGAAATTTGTTATTGAAATGTTTGATGAAGCGCTTCCTGAACTTAAGGAATGGAAATGGTCTCAAGAAACACAACGTGCACACAGATTTCCTTTTCGACAATGGGCGCTAAGAAATGGACAGGCGGCGCAGCAACCATGGGCGATTTTGATTTCTTTAAATAACTTCCTGGCCAGGCAGGCAATATATAATCCGGCGAGACCGGATAAGAAGAGAACTGGGAAAGAGACAACATTTTTGTTAGGCCGGATTATTGCCACAAAACAGTGGAAAAGAGATGGCAGATGCGTCAATTGATAAATCCATTCCAAGTAAAAGGACTACAAGTGTTCTTATTACAGCCAGCTACTCTAAAGGTTGTCAATGAGGGCCAGACACGCTTTTTTACCTCTGAGGTTACTGCTAAAGAATATTTACAATATTTGGGGTGATTAGGAATAATGTTTAGACACATATGTCTAACATTAATGTAGTGGTTAAATTTGATGGGATGGAAAAAAGAACATATTATGGTGTGATATTGTGACAGCTCATCTGCATATACAATGATATTTTGGGAAGAGGTGAGCACCATGTGAGCTATTCACCGAGCATCACAAGGGCGATCAGCCCTAAGGCCTCAATTGTGTGGGAGGGCGTTTTTTTGGGGTAGGTGGTGGGGTAGTGTAGGGGGGCACTAGGGGGGAGGGGAAGGGGGTGGCAGGTAAAGGGGGGGAAATCAGTTCATAGCATGTGTTGTTGGTATGATGCGACTTATGTGGATATATTTATGTCAGGGAGTTATGACGACATCAATGGTAGATAGGAGGGGTGATAGGCAGCTCAGAATATGCACTTTCAATGTATGTGGATTAAATAATGCTCTTCGAAGGAAGCGTGTTGCTGCTGAGTTAAAATTAATAAATCCAGACATTTTGTGCTTGCAAGAGACACATGATCCTTGGTCTAATAGGAAGATACTATCTGACTAGGGGTATACGGTAATTACAGCATCTAGACAGTCTATTATGAATAGGGGAGTGGCGATTTTATCACGATATGGAATCTCGGGTACGGGTAAGGAGAAGGTTGACAATCTGGGGAGGTGGGCCATCACAGAGTGTGTAATAGGGGATACTAAGTTAGTTTTGTGCACAGTATATGGCTCTAACTTGGATGAGGCCGAGCCCCTGGAATTCTTGAATCTTGAACTGGCGCTATGGGGAACCCCGTTGATATTGTCTGGGGATTTTAATATACACGGGGAAAGCCAGATGTGGGACCCCACACATGTGAAGTATAGTGGGCATAAACCCAAAGTATATAAGGCCCTACAACAACTATTGCAGGATCACGGGTTAGTAGATTGCTGGGCTGTAGTGAATCAGGGGGATCCTGGGTATACGTTTTATTCATAACCACATAATAAATGTGTTCGGCTCGACTATGTGTTTCTGCCCCGGCCCCTTACGGTCGGCGCAAGGATGCAAGTATGGACACGAATTACGTTGGATCATGGACCAGTGTCAGTAGATCTTATAGGCCTCAGTCTTGTAAGGGACCATAGATCTTTTACTTTTAACAAGAAGTCATTGTGTGATTCTGACTACATTAGCCATGTTAAGATCTGGGCTAAATTATTTCTTGAGAGCAACAGAGGCACGGCCACTCAACCAATGGTCTGGGATGCATTGAAAGCCGGGTTTGAGGGTGGAAACACTTGCCTATGGGTGGGCTAAGCAAAGGCAACATAAGGAGCAGATGTTGGGTTTATTAGAAGCTAAAGTGTGCAGAGTGGGAACTTTGTGCAGAGTGGGAACTTACACAAGCGGTTAGAGACAACGGGGATCCAAAGGAAGCACAAACTAAGACGGCATGTTGTAAGGCCAAGATTAATGGGAGATGGTGTCAGAAGATAGAGGCTCAGTTTAAAATATATAAAGCAGAAAGGTACTAATGTGGGGAGACAACTGGTCATTGCTTAGCTCAAAGGCTTCGGTGTAGGCAAGCCGCCCAGGGAATTGCAATATTAGAAGATGAGAATGGGGGGGCAGTAGAAACTATAGAAGGGATAATGGGTGTGTTCCACTTTTATTACCAAGAGCTCTACACACAAGACACAGTGCAGCAGGATAATATAACTCCGTTTTTGCAGACGTTAGAACTGGTCGGGCTTGGGCAAGAAGAACGAGACGATTTGGAAACCCCAATTACAATGTTAGAATTGGAGGAGGCATTGGGCTCACTAGCCCGGGGGAAATCGTCAGGACCGGATAAACTCCAGTTGGAGATATACCAGACACTCTTTTCTATTATAAAAGAAGACATGTTGGCTACTTTTTTAGAGACTCAGTTAGGGAATTCACCACCGTTTTGGGATGATGCCAATATTGTAGTTTTTAAAAAGAAAGATAAATCTGCAAGGTTTCCTGGGTCATACAGACCCATATCTTTAATAAATGCCGACGGCAAGGTGTATTAAAAAATTCTAGCAACTAGAATGGCTCGCGTTATATCTCCATTAGTCTCCAGGTATCAACATGGTTTCATACCGGGTCGGAGTACGGTCAATCATATACATAGGGTGATCGCAACTATAGATTATGCTAGTGTGCACCAAAAGCAATTGGGAATAATTTTATTAGACGCCGAGAAAGCGTTTGATCGTGTATCATGGCCATTTCTCTGGGCCGTTATGTGTAAGATAGGGTTTGGGCCTGGCTATATAACATCTGTAAAAGCAATGTATAAAAGGCCACGGGCTAAAATATGCACTATGGGCAGAGAGTCATCCTTTGTAACTCTCACTAGAGGAACTAGGCAGGGATGTCCGTGCTCGCCCCTTCTCTTTGCCATTTATATTAACCCATTGTTAACACTGCTGGAGACATCCAATGGAATACAGTCACTGACACTCGGGCAATATCAAGTGCTTGTCCTTGCGTATGCGGATGATATAGAGGTAGTGTCGCCCGATCCTGAGAAAGCGGTAAGAGAAATTGAGAACCTAACTCAGAGATATGGTGCTGTTGCTGGGTATAAGCTGAATGTATCTAAAACCCAAATTGTCTGTACTGAAGGACTTTGTCTAGGAGAAGCACGGGTAACGCAAGAAGCTAGATATTTGGGTATTAAAATTCGGATGTCATTTCAAGAGGTTGTGGATGTAAATTGGGCAGATATAGCATCTTCGGCATGGCAACAATTGGAGCGTGTTGAGTGTTTGCATTTGTCGATAGTAGGGAGATGCAATGTGCTTAAAATGTGTATACTTCCTAAGGCAATGTACTATTTTAGGACTGTCCCACTTGAGTTAACGCGTCTCCAGTTGTTACAGTTGCAATCCCTAGGTGATCGGTTTATCTGGGGGCAGAAGAAACCTTGCCGGGCTTTGAAGTATATGGCGCTTCCATTAGATCGTGGGGGGGTGGGCAGTACTGAATTTTACATATTATTTATCGCGTCTCCTGCAAAACATGCAGTATCTAGTGACGGAAGCAGAAGTACAACATGAAGAAGCACCAAATATATACCAAATGCTTATGGGGACTCAGGTCAGAGAGGCTTTATTTAAGTTTTATGTACCTAGCTACTTTAAGAAGACGCGGTTTAAAATTCTTAGTACAGCATATAAAGCCTGAAAGATAGTACGCAAATTGGTATCGATTGGTCGTATAAATTATTATACACCTTTAAGCGCCATAGAATTATTCCCTGCTATATTTTGGTATGCAAGGATGGGGAGATGGCATGATAAGGGGATTCGGCATCTAGGAGATTTGTATAGTGGTGGGATAATAATTTCTTTTTACAGAATTAGCTGAACAGCATAATCTATTTAAACATGACTTCTTTAAGTTTTTACAAATCGGTGATTACTTTACTAAACATTGTAAGCATCTAGCAGTAACACCTAATACATTAATAGTGGCGGTGAAGAAAAGAGCCAGGATTGGGTCACTATATGGAATATTGATAGAGACTTTAAGCGATGATATTGAGAGACATGATGTTATGTGGAGTGGAAGATTCGGGACTATAGGAGCATATGTGCAACAATCAATTGACAGCGCTACTAAAGTTATGCTGACAGCTAATTTGCGCACGCAACATTATAAAACCTTGTTTAATTTATACCACACCCCTCTTAAAATGAAGAAGTGGGGTGGACCCCATGATGGGAAATGCTACAGATGTCAGATGGAGAATACGGATATTGTACATATTATTTTTGATTGTATAGGTTTAATTTAGTTTCGACAGAACATATCGCAACATACGGACATACTATTGTGAAAAATAATAACATCTTATATATCTTATGTTTTTCTTTTTTTTGGTAGAAATTATGTTTGCATTAATGGTTGAATTATTGATTTGTAAGTATATCCCATGAACTGAATAAAAAAAGAAATTAAAAAAATGTGCCAATGGATTGGTGTTTACTTGATTGGCTTGTTTGACTTACTACTATGTCCCTAGTACAGTGCACTGTGTGTGCCCAGGGCCTGTAAGTCAAATGCTGCTAATGGGCCTGCAGCACTGATTGTGCCACCCACACAAGCAGCCTTTCAAAGGGTTCTCAGACCTGCCACCGCAGTGGCTGCGTACAGTTTTTACTGCTGTATCGACCTGGCAAATGCACCCACTTGCCAGGCCCTAACCTTTAATTTTATTACATGTGAGTCACCCTTAAGTTAGGCCCAAGCTACCCCTGTAGGCAGAGTGAGTGCAGTGTATGTGAAAGGCAGAACATGTACTGGTGTATGAGACATGTCCTGATAGTGAACTACAGTGTCATTCGTTTTTCACTATGGAAAGACTATCTGTCCTATAGGATAGAATGGGAGTTTATTTATAACATTTTTTTTAAAGAAATTGTTATTGCATTTATTAATCTCCAGAATCACAGTAAGATCATGACAACAGTTATACATCACAGGAGCTATGACAATAGTACTTGTACATTCCTTTAAAAAAATAAGGCGTATTCTCAATAGCAACATGCATTAATGGAGTACATTACTGGATCCGGACATAAACAACATTATCCTAAAAGTATATGTCATAATGTTAAACTAGTCCCCCCCCCCGCAGGGTATCAAAAGGAATACCCCCATGTGCCAGGTACCATAAGTCGGACGACTTCTCAGGAGTGTTGTGTATCCCCTACGTTTCCGGACTCCCGGTGGCTCCGGTGTGTTGTTTTCATTCCCTGAACCAGCGTGACCCACCTGCCCCTCCCCCCTCGGTCCCTTGCGAGGGGGGGCCCTCTCATGGAGATATCTGATATCATGACATTCCAAGCCATCGCATGATCTTCCAACTTTTCATCTCTTCTGACTGTCTTTGGCCCAGCTCTTCATCGTGGGGACGCGGACTCATCCACCTGTTTGCGATTCTTCGTTTGGCAAGTACTAACGTCAACTGCAGGAATTTCCTTGGGAGTTTTTCTTTCCCTTTAGGTCTAGGGAGGAATCCCTGTAATATCTCCCTAATGGAGTGGGGTATTTTCCATCCTGCAATTGTTTGTAAACTGTCTATCACCGACCCCCAGTAAGATACCAAATCAGAACAATCCCGAATTGTTAGAACTGGCATCCTTGCCGTGGTTTTCCCTGACTTTTTGCCTCTACCTCCTGTGTTTTTGATGCTGTGCTGGGTTAGGTTTTTGCTGGCTTAGATGCTTTGGGCACTTTGCTACTGCTTATCAATGTCAAAGTGCAAGTGCTCCGTGTGTAAATTGTTATTGTGATTGGTTCTCCCTAGTTGAAATATTTGTTTTACCAGTAGGCCCCTAGTAAAGTGCACTAAGTGTGCTAGGGCGGGTAACAATGGTTTTTAAATTATGTGTTTGAAAATAGCACTTTTAGAAAGTGGCTATTTTCTTGTTCAACCTCCTGTGTGCCTTTGCCTGTTTGTGGATTGACTGTCTGGCTTTGGAGTGACCAGGGCTGGGGAGGCATTATGGATCCAGGAGTCTCGATGAGTCAGCACTAGGCTGAATAGGCCTGATCTGCATTTGGAGTGGTGGGAGGAGTAGCCCCTGTACCTGAATAGGGCTGTGCCTGCCTTCCACAATGCTGGCTCTGCCCCCCTATGGTGTGTCTGGGACCAAGGCCCACACTGACAAAAGATGTTGTTGGACACTGGCAGAGTGTCCCCAGATCTGGTTTGAACCAGGCTCAGAGCCCCTTGCACAAAGAGAACAAAGACATTTTGGGGTATAAGTAGTAGACCTAAAACCCCTGAACTTTACATCATCCTGGAATTCAAGAGGAGCCTTTGCCAAGGAGAAAAGCTGGAGAGACTGAGTAGAAGTACTGCCCTTGCTCTGTGTCTGGGGTTGGCCTGCAGTTGCTGTTCCTGTCAAGGAAAGTAGAAGGACTTTGCTGTGTCCCCTGTGGAAGGAGATCTCCAAGGGCCAGAAGTGAGCTGGCCTCCTGTTCAGAAGTCTCAGGGACACAAAGACTTCACCCCCAGCTCTACTGAACTCTGCTGTTGTGAGTTCTGACCTGCCTTGAGGTGCCTGTGCCAGTTTTGGGCCTCTGGAGGGTGTTGCTGCTGTTTGGGAGCTGAAAGAGAGAAGAAACTCAAAGAACTACAGAAGTCAACACATTGCTCTTCCTGCAGCTGTTTTCCGACGCATCTTCACGGCACGAGAAGAATTTCCATACATCGCTGCGCCGCCGTGAAAACCGTTGCAGCACCTGTCGTCGCTGCAAGAATCAACGCATCGAGGGATCGCGGCTGAAGAGGACCAACGCAGCACTGCGCAACACTGCGGCATCGATTGCCGACGCATCCCGGATTTCCATGCATCGTACCTATGCCGCAAGTTCTTCCGAAGCATCACCTGCAGGCCGGAACTGACATGAAGAATCGAAGCATCACTCCCATACAGACCGGAATCGACACAACCCTTCCTCTGCGTGCAGCGGGACTGTCGCATCGCCTCCTCAGGGTCTCAGGAGTGTCGCATCTCTTTGTTTTCCAACACTACGGCTGTTTGGCTTGGTGAACTTTGATGCAACTACTGTACTTTGGTGAAAAGTCACGCATCCATAGTTTTCGATTGTACAAGTTCTTGAAACCTTTTGAAAGTCATATTTTTTACCTGTGTATGTTGGGTTTTTGTTGTTTTTGTCTTGTTTAGTTTAGATAAATATAGATTATTTTTCTAAACTGTTGTGGTGTCTTTTTCTGGTGTCTTCACTGTGTTACTGTGTCTGTTGGTACAAATAATTTACACATTGCCTTTGGGATAAGCAAGTCTGCTCGTGCCAAGCTACCATGGGGGTGAGCAGGGGTTGCATCACCTCCCCTGCATGGCAGTAAGGAACCGATGCATCACCTCCCCTGGATCAAGGAACCAATGCATCACATTCCCTGTGTGTAAGGAACCGACGCATTACCTTCCCTGCTGCTGTTTTTGCTTATGATTTTGATGCATCCAAGGTACTTTGTGTTGAAAGTGTTGCATCTATAGGTTGCTATGGACAGAACTGTTTTTACCTTTTAAAAGTCATATCTTGATAACTGTATGCTGGAATTTTGTTGTTTTGGTCTTGTTTGGTTTAGATAAAGATTACTTATTTTTCTAAACTGGTGTGGTGTCCATTTGCCGTATTTTCACTATATCACTGTATGTGTGCACAAATGCTTTAAACACTGCCTCTGAGATAAGCCTGTCTGCTCATGCCAAGCTACCAATGGGGTGGGCAGGGGTTGTCAAGGGGACTAACTCCCTTACCCTGACTAGAAGCAAGGGTCCCTACTTGGACAAAGGTGCAAACCATTGCCAACTAGAGACCCCCATCTCTAACACCGTTGCATGAGGACAGTCAGATCCTCTTCGCATTTCAGTTCAGTTCGGCAGTTTTGGCATGGTCTGTCTATTTTCAATCAGATCCTCAAAAAGAATCTTGAGTCCTTAATCATGCCCTGTAATTCAGTCCTAATCCAGTATATCGTTGACCTGTTGGTTGCGTCGAACACACAAAAGGCTTGTAAACAAGACAGGATTGCCCTGTTGAACCACCTAGCTGAGAATGGACATAAAGTGTCCCGAGTACGTTACAGTATTGTCAAAAGGAAGTCCTGTATCTAGGACATCACATTGAAAAGGGAATAAGGAAAGTGTCACAAGAAAGAATCTTGGTGGTTCTGAAAATGAATCCACCAACTACTCAGAAAGAAATCAGGATGTTTTGGGGAATGATGGGCTACTGTTGCCAGAGGATTCCCAACGTTTCCCTAGTGGCCAAGTCTTTACAGAGGCTATCACAAAGGGATGTGTCTGATCCGGTAACTTTGGATAACAACTTTTTTGCCTTTCTAGAGCTTAGAGATAATCTTTGTTATACATCGGCTCGGGGAATGCCTGATTACAATAAATCATTTTCGCTCTTTTGCAGAGAGGGAGGCCTGCGCTCTCTCAGTGCTGACACAGTTACATGGCAATAGTCGAAGACCCATTGCTTACTTTTCTGCTACTCTTGATCCCGTAGCTGCAGCGCTGGCTGGTTGCCTTAAATCCGTGGCTGTCACAGGTGTAGGCATTGAGAGGTGTGAGTGTAATATAATGGTTCATCCCTTGTCTTTCTTTGTGCCCTACTTTGTAGAAATATTGTTGACCAGTGCCCAAACACAGCATTTGACAAACAGCCGCCTTATGAGTTATGAGCAGATCATACTTGAGGCTGATAATGTCACCTGAAGTGCTGTGCTGTCCTAAATCCTGCTACCTTGCTGCCCCTTCCCGAACACGACAATGATGATGGTGAAGTGGAGCATGACTTTCTCAATGTCACTGAACTGTGCACCAAGCCAAGACCAGATATACAAGATGATCCACTACCTGAATCTGATTTTGTATTGTTTCTGTATGGCTCATGTTTGCTAGACCATGCAGGAAATATGAGAGCTGCATATGCAGTCTGTACAGTTTCTGCCATAATTCAAGCTTCCTCGCTTTAAGGAGTAACATCCACACAAGTGGCTGAATTGATCACTCTTACTAGGGCGTACTGTGTTTATGCACAGTTGAAAGTGATGATTTCCACTGATAGTCAGTATGGTCTTGGTGATGTTCATGAATTTGGGCAGATATGGTCGCAAAGGGATTTCTTGACCTCTTCGGATTCCCCCATAAGGAATGGGGAAAATGTGAAAAGGTTTCCCACTTTGCAGTTGAGAAATTGTCTGCATGCCGCAGTGGGATGACTATGTAACAGTAGGTAACAGATATGCTGACAAAGTTGCATGTTACTTTGCCCATGGTGCTCGTACATTTAATGGCGTGTACGGCAACTAAACAGCAGATGAGACCAATCACAACCTTTTGCTAACCACATCTGATACATGGCAGGAGTTTAAGGGATTTCAGGAAGAAGTGACAGAGGAGGAAAAGCAAAGTTCAAACACAATAGAGAGGAAACATTCACAAGAACATGAGTAAGGTCAATATAATGTATGTACAACAAAAACAGATGAATAGAGAGGTATTTTTCCGTTCAAGAAAATAGTTGTGTGCAGCCAATGTGTTTCGCCCAGTTATGGGCTTCTTCAGGGCTGCAAACATATAAACATAACTCACATTACAAACGTATACACACAACGCAATTTACATGTATTCACTATGTATAATAACACAACACAGACTAATACCATAAAACACTCTTGTGATGGAGCAGTAAATTCCCAGCCAAACATATGTGACCAAATATATAGATTCAAAGTTACTGTTACTGTTCATGAGGGGCGTGGCCAACAGCAGAGGGAAATGACCGCAGAGTAGCTCAGCTCCGTTGCGCCACTCTCGATCAATCCGTATTAAAACATCTTGCCCCGTAAAGAATCGTTTGTTGTGGAGCTCACCTGGCCCTGGTATCGTGCCCGCCGACTGGAAGGAGTGCTGTCTCAATCGCAGGTGAATGTGCGGATGTAAGTGGTCAGAGCTGTTCGGCAACATTGAAGGCCTGGGGCATGCCGCGTTGAGATCCTTACACCGGAATTGCCATCGGTGAGTCCATACCCCAAGGCACCACAACATGCGTGCCCTGTGTGCCGATGTGCCCAGCGAGCAGTGAGCGGCCCGCATCTTCTACCAACGTCGAGACCCGGGCTCGATCGGAGCCGGCCACGGAGGCCTGCTGTGTACCGTCTGGCCTACGCACCGATCCGGAGCTGCCCCTACTCCTGAATCTCTTTGGGGGACACCCGACCCGCACTGCCACCACAGGCTTGGCCCCATCACCCTCCCTGGGCCTCAGCAATGCAGCGCTGTGCCTCAAGGTCGCGGTGTATCTGACGGCGCCCCTGCTGATTTCCTGACGCCATTGCGGTGAATCGGGCCCGAAGCGCGGGCCTCAAACCCCTGAGTGGACCTTTCCGGTGTCTGGGGAGCACATCACAACAGCACAGTAGGGACTGGAGCCTGCACTGACGAGACGGCCTCACTGTGGGTGTAAGGCCCGGGGGGTCCTGCATGATCATTGTTTCAGGCTATGAGGGAGGCAACTACGTCCGGCCTCGTCCGGGCATTAATGTGATAGCCAAGAGAGCAACGGCGGCACAGACTCTCTGCACGGGGAGGGGGTTGGACTTCTACGCCCATCCATTCCAGGTCCAATGTTTCTTTTAATCTGAGACTTTCTGCAGTGCTGCGCAATGGCCGGCTGCTGTTGCTCCCTTTGTGTTCCTGGTTCCCTCCGTCCCCACTCCAGCGGTGTGGGGCTGTCCTAACATAGTGGTGTTATCTGAAACAATCGCAATGGACCGCACACCGCTAGCCCCTCCTCCGGATCGCCCCTAGGGACTCTGGTACATGGAGTTCTTGAGTGGTTCACCCCAGTGGCTGCAAGTAGGTACTTGTTGGACTGATGATCTCTAGACCCGATACATGTCCCGGGTTTTTAGATATCGCCCGAGACATGGCTCGGGTTTTGGGATAACTTCCCTCATCAGTAGAGAAAATAGTTTGGGGTGGAAGAGAAGGCCGCCAAGCAACCGTCAAAGGCCTCGATGCCCGAACCGGCACGCAGGTGCGTCATCCAGGAGCTCGTCAGCTCAAAGCTCAAGGGAGCCAATTTGTAGAAACAATCGCAATGGACCGCACACCGCTAACCCCTCCTTCGGATCGCCCCTAGGGACTTTGGTACATGGAGTTCTTGAGTGGTTCACCCAGTGGGTGCAAGTAGGTACTTGTTGGACTGATGATCTCTAGACCCGATACATGTCCCGGGTTTTTGGATATCGCCCGAGACATGGCTCGGGTTTTGGGATAACTTCCCTCATCAGTAGAGAAAATAGTTTGGGGTGGAAGAGAAGGCCGCCAAGCAACCGTCAAAGGCCTCGATGCCCGAACCGGCAAGCAGGTACGTCATCCAGGAGCTCGTCAGCTCAAAGCTCAAGGGAGCCAATTTGTAGAAACAATCGCAATGGACCGCACACCGCTAGCCCCTCCTCCGGATCGCCCCTAGGGACTCTGGTACATGGAGTTCTTGAGTGGTTCACCCCAGTGGCTGCAAGTAGGTACTTGTTGGACTGATGATCTCTAGACCCGATACATGTCCCGGGTTTTTGGATATCGCCCGAGACATGGCTCGGGTTTCGGGATAACTTCCCTCATCAGTAGAGAAAATAGTTTGGGGTGGAAGAGAAGGCCGCCAAGCAACCGTCAAAGGCTTTGATGCCCGAACCGGCACGCAGGTGCGTCATCCAGGAGCTCGTCAGCTCAAAGCTCAAGGGAGCCAATTTGTAGAAACAATCGCAATGGACCGCACACCGCTAGCCCCTCCTCCGGATCGCCCCTAGGGACTCTGGTACATGGAGTTCTTGAGTGGTTCACCCCAGTGGGTGCAAGTAGGTACTTGTTGGACTGATGATCTCTAGACCCGATACATGTCCCGGGTTTTTGGATATCGCCCGAGACATGGCTCGGGTTTCGGGATAACTTCCCTCATCAGTAGAGAAAATAGTTTGGGGTGGAAGAGAAGACCGCCAAGCAACCGTCAAAGGCCTCTATGCCGAACCAGCATGCAGGTGCGTCATCCAGGAGCTCGTCAGCTCAAAGCTCAAGGGAGCAAATTTGTAGAAACAATCGCAATGGACCGCACACCGCTAGCCCCTCCTCCGGATCGCCCCTAGGGACTCTGGTACATGGAGTTCTTGAGTGGTTCACCCCAGTGGGTGCAAGTAGGTACTTGTTGGACTGATGATCTCTAGACCCGATACATGTCCCGGGTTTTTGGATATCGCCCGAGACATGGCTCGGGTTTCGGGATAACTTCCCTCATCAGTAGAGAAAATAGTTTGGGGTGGAAGAGAAGGCCGCCAAGCAACCGTCAAAGGCCTCGATGCCCGAACCGGCACGCAGGTGCGTCATCCAGGAGCTCGTCAGCTCAAAGCTCAAGGGAGCCAATTTGTAGAAACAATCGCAATGGACCGCACACCGCTAGCCCCTCCTCCGGATCGCCCCTAGGGACTCTGGTACATGGAGTTCTTGAGTGGTGTTATCTATTCGGGACCTTTCTGGCGGAAGCCAACAGGCCGATGTGAGCTTGATCCCACAGCAGGCGGCGGTGAGTTGCTGGCACAGCCCAATCTCTTCTCTGCTACACCACAACTCCTGACTATACCATGGCGAGTGGCCACAGTGGCCGAGGCATGCTACAAGCGAAACTAGACAAGTCCGCCTGGCAGAAGGGCCAGGATGAAGCACAACCTAACCCCAAACCCAAAGGGGATCAACCGGACCCACCTTGCAGGACATCTTAACTGCTATAACAATGGTGCGCACCTCGCTGGAGGCACACATTGACACCGTCGCCACGGAGGTCTCTTTTATCAGAGCAGGCATGAGGAAGAAGTCTGAATACATTAGTACAGTTGAAATCACCACCAAGGAACTGGCGAATGGTACGGACCTTCTCAAAAGACATGTGACTGACATACAAACCAACCAGGAAGCACTAACCCTGCAGCTTGAGGACTATGAAGGCCGCATAAGGAGTAATAACATTCGAACTTTAGGGGTGCCGTAACGGGCCGAGGGGCAGGTGGTGGAACTCTTTGTTGAGGAACTCATACTCCAACAGCTCTAGCCAAGGGATTTATCCAAGTGCTTTTTGATTGAACATGCACACCGAGTTCCCGGGGTAGGCCCAAGCCTGGCACGCCTCCCTGACCTCTCCTGGCGAGAGTCTTTTACTTTCATGACTGGGATGCCATACTCTAGAATGGCGAGAGCGGCCCCACCGCTGGCGATTGACAACAGCAAGGTCACCTTCTTTCCAGACTTCACTCTCCGGGTCCAGAAACAGCGTCGCAGCTTCCTGTACGTGAAGCGTCCAATGCGAGAAAGATAAATCAAATACGCCATGCTGTGTTCCGCAAAGCTGCGGGTTGAGTCTGAAGGGAAGGTATGGTTCTTCACCAGGCCAGAGGATGCGTGGGACTGGCTCGACGGCTGGCAAACTGTTGGCAAACGTCCTGATAGACCTGTTGGTAAAAATGGTAGCAATGTAAGGCCAAGACAGGGTCTTGGGTCTCTACCAGGCGGTGCATCCGAGACGCAGAGATCAGGCGAATAGAGACCAGGGGTCTAAAGTGTAATATATTGTTCCCTGGCTAACTAGACTTCCTGAGTAAAGTCCCGATAGGTGCAGATTGTTCTGGCATCAATCGCCTTCCACTTGATCTCTAACACGATGTAGATCTAATATGTTCAGCTCTACGCTCTTGTTTGTTCCCAGTGGTGCTGACATCTTTGTCTTCTGCTTTACTCTTTGACAAATCTCATTTAACATGTCTGATTCTCGTACTTTGGGGTCAAAAGATGTGGATTCAAGTACTCTCACAAACATCCGCTCCAGGGAGTAGGGTTGGATCACGTTTGCCATACTGTTGAAGGTGGGCGACAGGCACTCTGCAAGTTTGGGATGGCGGGTGGTTTTGTGCCCCTTGTGCAGGGAGTCAGGGTGGGGGGACGTGGGGTTTCTTTCACTTGCTTCGAATTTTGTCTCTTCATGATGAAAATGTTTGCTTTTCTTTTCTTGTTGGGTTATGTTATTTTTTGCTGCAAGCAATTTGAGGGAGGGGCAGTCTTGTATGGGGAGGGGGGTAGTTTTCAGAATGTTGTAAAGGGTATTGCGAGTTTGGGAGGGGGTGGTCAGGGGGAGACAGACGTCATGCACCACGCGACTATGAATGTTAGAATTTAGTTGCAATCAGCTTAGGAAAGACAAGCATCATCTTAACCAAAATGAGTATGCACTTGGACAAGAGCCTTTAACTCCTTAGAACGTTAATGGGCTTGAAGACAAGATAAAACGGCACTTCCCTGATATAGTATTACTCCAGGAAACCCACCTTGTCAGAAACACATGCAATGCTTTAAACAGATGGGGGTATAAGCTGGTGGCCCACTCTGGCTTCACTTCAGGCTCAAGGTGGGTCAGTATTTTTTTTTAAATACTTCTTCGCACTCTCTGTACAGCATACTTGGTCAGACGAACTTGGTTGATACTCCGTAATTTCAGGACAATGGGAGGTTCGCACACTTACAGTAATGGCAGTATATGTACCACCGGGACTACAAGGCCAGACATTCAAAGACCTTGGCCCTCTTATGCTCTCACTCCCTGAGGGACATTTGATTGTGGGAGGAGACTTCAATTCAGTGGTCTCTGGCCACATGAACCGCTATTCACCTCGAAACATTGGCATTGCGAGTAGCTGGCTCACAAACTTCCTTGAGGCGCTAGGTCTCACGGACCTCTGGAAAACATATCACCCAGAGTGCAAACAATACAGTTTTTACTCAGGGACACACAACACCGTCTCTAGGATAGGCTACTTGTTAATGCCTGCATCTCACGTGCTGACGGTGCGTGAAATACAACACCTGGCAAGAGGGATCTCCGATCACTTCCCTGTGTGGATGCACCACCAGTGGGAAGTGTGGCGCATATCAACCCGTGGTACCTTCGCAATCCCACAGTCAAATCCGCGCTGACACAAGCACTAGACCACTACTTCTAGGAAAATGAGTGGTCGGTTGGATCTTCCTTAACTCTTTGGGAAGCTTTTAAATCAATAATTAGGGGGCAGGCGTTAAGAGAAATTCAAAGACATGACCCACCTCGAAAGTGATCTCCTCTGCCTTGAGGTAGAAATGGGAGAGGGGGACCGGCAGAACGAGCTCCACATCATGATGCTTAAAAGGAATGAGTACAAAGCTGTCGCTACGGATAAGGCCAAGACATTAGCAAGAGACAAGGATGGCAGACTATATGATCAGGGAGATAAAGCAGGACAACTTCTGGGAAGAGCGGCGCTCTTTAAAATGATGGCCTTGCTGCGCTTCCTCTATGTCCTCCAGAACACCTCAGATCTGGTTCCAGCTAAACATTTTAAAGAAATCAAGAACATCAAAAGGGAACTGCTGTGGGATGGTAGACCCCCCATTGCTCTACACAAACTCACACTTGGGTGGTATGACGGAGGTATCGGGCTACCAGATATTAGAAAGTACTACTGGGCGACCCACCTAGCAGCTCTAAACCACTGCACTTACCGTTTCAGAGATGACCCCGGTTATAGAATGGATAGGTGTTTACTTCCCGGTGGGAACTTTAACAGAGCCCTTTACTCCAAACCCCGCAGATACCTCCTAACGGGACCAACAAAACACTCAGTCCAAGTCTGGCACGCAGTAAGCTGTAGCCTAGGGTGGGACTACAAACTCACACTAGCCACCCCATTGTGGGACTCTGAACAACTGGGCACCCTGGGGAGGTCAAAGGGATTTGACAAGTGGGATCTCGTAGGGACATCACAGATCGGTGACCTGTGGGAGGCAGGCACAGTGGTGGCGTTCGCTTCACTCCAGCGCACACATCAACTGGCAGACACTGATTATTTCAGATATTTGCAAATCCGACATTCACTCCAAATAAATCTGTCAGAATGTACCTCTCCCCCAGAATCCTCTCCCCTTAGAGGAAAAATTCCTAGATGGTTATCTACCGCATAAAGTAATCTCCCTTACCTACAGAAAACATATTAATAACTTCGTAGATCCCCTGGTTACACTGAGGGAACGATGGGAGAGGGATTGACTAGAGCTGGACGACGAGGAGTGGCAGAAGGCAGCAGCCTCCCCATGGGAAGTGGCGATTTCATCTAAAATACGCCTTGTCCAACTAAATATTTTACACAGAGTATAAGTATCTGGACCCCGATTGGCGCAGATGGGCAGGGCGACTGACGAACAATGTAAGAGACGGTGTGGCCTAGAGGGTTCATTTATGCACATTATATGGGAGTGTGAGTATATCCAGGATTATTGGAAGAAGGTGCATGACTGTATGAGTGAGGTATTGGAAACAGTTATTAGGTCTGAAGCAAAGAGGTGTCTCCTGAATGTTTGGGAACCCACAGATCTTAGTAGTAAAGATAAGCTATAGGCAACCCTGGGTCAAATGTTAGCAAAAAGGAATATTGCATAACAATGCGAAGCAGTAATACCGCCGAAGATTAGAACCTGGAAGGTGGATATGGACTGGGGCATGAACAGGGAAAAACTGTTTACGTTGCGTGAGGCTGCGCTAAAAAATGGATTGCTATCTGGGCCAAATGGAATGCATATCGTGGGTATATTTGTGAGCCTCCTGTTCTTCCCTCCCTAGACGATCCAATGTCACTATAATTGTAATTACTCATCATGTCTTAATGTAAAGGTGCTACATAAAATGTGTACTGTCAAATCTGCATAATTATATCATTCAAGTATGTAAATGTCTAAAGGTGTGACCGTCTGCTGTTCAATAAAAAAAAAATATTAAAAAAAGTTACTGTTCATTTTTTATATTTCTTTATACAATATTATCTTAAGTACTTGAAAAACGACGAGGAAAAATTATCCAATGTTCAGCACTGTTCAGACATTTGTACATACATACGTCACTATTTATAAAGATTTCAAAACCTTAACACCCCACCAATCCTTCACACATTTCTGTGACATCTCACAATCTTTTCAATATACTCATAATTTGTGTACAGATCATCTTTAACAAAGCTCAGAGATTTGCTAAATACAACATTCATGTGTTCAAACTTGATACTAAGCTAAGGATACCCTTTATCATAATTCAAATGTAATTCTCCTCCAAACATTCTACGGAGCAATGGAGCAAATGTAGAAAGTATATGGATACATCCAATGACCTTCTACACAGGGGCGGATTGACACTGCGGGCACTCGGGCATGGGCCGAAGGGCCGGTGTCTGAGTGCACTCTGTGGGCCAGTTTTTCCCCCTTTACCAGTCCACAGAGAGCACTGACAGGGAGAGGAAAGCAGCTTCGCCCGGTGTTCCCTCGTTTTATCTGCCCATCGGGATGATCTCCCCCTTCCCATAAGCCCCGTAGGGGGACACCAAACCAACGGGGGAGATCCTCTAGTTAGAACCTGGCCAGTTCAGTGATGATCAGCTGTGGCCTCTCCTTGACCCCCTGCCCTGCCAAGCAATCACGCTGATGGTGGGCTGGGGAGGGGTGATTGTGTGCCAGATTCTGCCTCCCAGGGGGGCAGGTGTTGCTCAGGCCTGTGAGCTATTTTCGCCTGGCCCCCTGGGGCCCACGCAGCCCAGAAACAGTGTTTGCTTTAACACCTCACCCACAGCCCTTCATTCAGGGCATAGTGGGGAGGAAGAATGGGTCTCACTATGGGGGCCAGGTAATGTGGGGAACTGCACCATATGCACCTAAGGCCCCCCCCCCCCAGCCCCATGGGTGGCCCAGAAGCTATGTTTTTGCTTTAGCCCCTCTCTTGCCACCCATTGCCCTGAGGCAGTGAAGGGCTGGGGAGGGTTGAGTAATTTACAAATAGCTGAGGCCTTGCTGTTTTGAGATGCTCCTGCCCTGGAGGGCTGGGGAATAATTTTTTTAAGAGAAAGGGGCCTCTCTGTTTTCAGATGCTCCTGCACTGGAGGGCTGGGGAATCATTTTTTAAGAGACAGGGGCCTCTCTGTTTTCAGATGCTCCTGCACTGGAGGCTGGGGAATAATTTTTTGAGAGAAAGGGGCCTCTGTTTTCAGATGGTCCTGCTGGAAGGCTGAGAATAGTTTTTTAAGAGAAAGGGGCCTTGTTGTTTTCAGGTGCTCCTGCACTGGAGGGCTGGGGAATATTTTTTTAAGAGAAAGGGGCCTCGCTGTTTTTTTCAGTTGATCCTGCGCTGGAGGGCTGAGGAATAATTTTGTAATAGAAAGGGGCCACGCTGTTTTCAGATGCTCCTGCGATGGAGGGGCTGGGAATAATTTGGTAATAGAAAGGGGCCTGTCTGATTTTCAGGTGTTCAGCTTGTAGAACATTGTCACCTTGGCCCTGTGTCCTTCCCAAGAACAATATCCTCCCACTTACATTCCTTGTGTGTTTCATGAAAGGGGTTGGCCGTGAATGTGGGCCACGCCCGTGAATGTGGGCCATGCCCCGCGAATGTGGGCAATGCCCCGCAAATGTGGGCTACGCCCTGCAAATGTGGGCCACGCCCCGCAAATGTGGGCCACGCCCCGCAAATGTGGGCCACGCCACGCAAATGTGGGCCACTTTTTTCGTCAGTGCCCGGGCCAAATTGGGATCCCAATCCGGCCCTGCTTCTACATACAATAGAATTAATGGGAGTCTTTATTCATAATAATGTTTGAGATTCAGGCCACTATGAAGTATATACTACTGTTTCATGCTTGAAGGGCTAATGAGCCATAAAACTGTGTAACAGGTTAGCCCAAGAACCATACACACACATACCTCGGGACACACTCCAAGTAGTGTGCTGCATCTCCTAATTTCTCAATACCAGGGCTGGTTTACTCTTGGCGTCCATTCATCTAGGGCTATGTTCAGACAAAAAAAGGAGAGCAAAAGGGTGGGGTTCGGGGGTATCCCACGTAAGTAGAACACACAACATTCCATATATGCATTGCGTACCGTACTGATGTTTATAATCACAATTGAATTAAGGGACCGTTGTAAAAAGTATCACCTACCACACCATAGAAATCAGTCTACTCCGGTCATATTTCCAATTTATATGTCCATTCTCATAGCATTATTTTCCATGCAATCATCAATATCTGAAATCCAGCCGGTATCAGTTCAAAGCGGCAGGTCTGGAGGCGACACGGCATTGGCTTTCCGTCCGGCAGTGCACCACGTGTGTGCTGGGCAATCGTCACATCAAACATTCGATTAGTTTTTCCCCCTAAAATGAGTGGGAAACCGTTTCCAGCGCTGCTATTTGCAGACGATACTATCCTGATTTTGCAAACACCTAGGGGGCCGGAAAACCTACTGAACGATTTTAATAGTTACTGCGGTATAAAAGGTTTGGAAATTAAAACTAGTAAAACCAAGTACATGGTCATTAATCCCTGTAAATGTTTCAGAAAGCACTTCGAGATGAACAATCACTTATTTGGGTATATTGCTCGACTTGATAGCTGCCTTACCTTTCCATGGCTGAGATTTGTTAAAAAATGGCGCACAGAATTAGGTCTTAATCTATATTGAAATGAGCCGCATAATTTAACACCATGTTGCAAAAACATACTGAAAAGAGCATATTGGCTACACACTCTGAAAGCCCTTCATTGTAACCCAAGCCTGGGAAGGTTAACAACCCGATTTCTTATCATAAAATCTAATCCAAGTTTTGAAGAATTCCTTGATTACTCCAACCACACTTAGCAAGGAAGGGGCGTGGTCTGCCGATCAGCAGAATGGCCGCTCTCTGAGTACGCTCCGCCGCCTGGGTTTGAAATCCTATCACAATCCTTGCACTCGGTGTTGTGGCGAGCCCATGAAAAACATCCCTAACTGACTGACCCACAGCGGACCGCTGTGGTATGAAATTCGTGCTCTGTGCGAGCTCTGAGGCGTGAGAGACCGGGGTGCTGCCTGCCGCCTGCGCGGCCCATATCCGCTGAGAGTGTAGTCGACGACTGTCCTGAAAATCGAGCCCGAGGCAGCTGTGGGGATACAGGCCGAGGCCTGGAGGCGGAGGCGCGGGAGCCCTGTGGAGACTAGCTTTGCTGCTGCAGCTGGGTGCGAGATCAGAGTAATTTGCAGATGTGCTTGGACTTTGTGGTGTCTACCCCCATTCGGCCCTAGCAGACGACTTTGGTTGCGGAGAGGGGTGAATTGCGTGTGAACGAGTCAGCCTGTCGCCGCCATTTTAAGCACTCTGAGATCGAAGGTGAGGTGGAAGAAGGCGAGTGCCAGGAGGATATCTCGGCACCCTTGGCGATTGCCCCTAGCTGACGTGCCTTGCGGAGTGCATTGAGCAGCCAGGGTGCATGCAGTGGTGGCTGTGAGACTGCCATTATACCAGCTTCCCTTACTGCTGGGGGATGGTCAACACTGCTGTGGGTGTAGGGCCATTTTCAGTTCTCTGTGGTCGGAGTGAGGCGGAAGGAGACATACCCCTGAGGAGTCCCTGGGCACCCTTGATGATTACCTTCACCTGTTGTGCCCTGAATAGCGCTTTCAGGCGCCGAGGTGCAAAGTGTGGCGGCTGTGTGACTACCCTAGCGCCCGACTCCTCCGCTGCTGTGAGATGGTCAATATCGGTGCAGGTGAAGAGCTACAACACACAGGCCCTGAGGAGCATTGACAGTGAAACACCTGGAGACGGGACGGTACATCTGCGATCTCCTGGTTGATTGAGTGGTGCCTCGGGGCAGGACTGCCCACTGACGCATGCACTGGGTCCGCTTCACAGTGGGGCTGCCCCTGATCTCTGGCACGGCCTCGACGGAGCTCCCCCTTTGAATCCTGAGTTGTGTAGCTTTATGCTGGCCTGCCTCCACTGCCACATCTGGTCGGTACTCGTGGCATAGAATATTATAAGTGAGAGAGTGTGTACAGGTGGAACGCGACATTGGGGAGCTAGGTAGAGTCTGGGCTTTTTTTTTTTCTTTTTTTTTCTGAGCTGGGACAAGCTGTGCTGCACACTTCTAGTTGAGATAATCGCAGGGAGAGGATCAGCGGCTGGGGAGGTGGGTGCTGGCCCAGAGAATTGATTGAGGCAGAGGAATACTAGTCCTAGTCACACGCTACCTGGCCGCTTCAACATGGGCAAACAGGATGCCAAACAGCCGAAGCTCACTTTTGATAAACGTTCCACGCGCCAAACTGAGCTGCCTTCTGATACACAAACGGACGAGCAACAGGAGATGCACTCTGAGGACCAGGGAGAAAATGTGCGCACCCTCATGTTAGAAATGTGCTCCAGCCTGAGAAACATTTACTCTAAATTAGACACCCTGACTACGCAGCTGGACTCGGTCAAGGCCCAAGTCACTGTCCATGAAACCCGACTGGATGTCCTGGAAAACCGGCAAACTGAATTCCACGAATTTCAAGTGGAAACTAAAGAACTGTTGTTGCATATGGATAAACTTCTAGGGGTCATCCGCGCCAAGATCGATGATTTGGAGGCAAGGTCACGTAGAAACAACTTACTGTATTACTGGCATTCCGGAGACCACAGACATTTCCAAGATGGAAACATTTGTGATGGACCTACTGCATGCACTATTTGATCCTCATCTGTCCCCTGTCTTCGTGGTGGAAAGAGCACACAGATCCTTGGGTCAGAAACCTCCAGTGGAAGCGCCGCCTAGACCGATACTGGCCAAATTGGTGTACTATCAAGACCGGGATAATATATTGAGAATGGCGAGAGAAAAAGGTCAAATGTCCTATCAGGGTAACAACATATCATTCTATCCGGATTTTACCCCGGCTGTACAGGCGGCGAGACGTGAATTTCTACAGGCCAAGCGAATACGTCTACATGCGCAAATCCCCTACTCCTTGCTCTACCCTGAAAAGTTGAAAGTTTTGTATGATGGTACTGTGCATTACTTCACTGATGCAAAGTCTGCCCTGAAATTCGCCAAGCACATCGGGGGAAGAAAGGTAAGGACCCTCGTGGAGCAGCAGCATCAGCGACTGGCCAACTAAGTGAAAAGGACTGATTTGGGATATTGTTATCTTCTGATCTGAGTGCCTTATTCAACAAGTTGAAGAGCTGTGTGGTAATTAATATATATATATATATATATATATATAAGCACTTAGTGATTTACGTCAAGCCACCTGTTCGCAACCAATGGGTCCTGATACAGATAGCATCACACAGACTAGACTGACTAAGATCAACATACTACAAAAAGGAGCTGGGATTACTCCCTTTAAGAACAAGTCCAAATGTATCCCTTTGATGGTAAAAGATGCCGTTGACACATTCCAAGACTGCATAGTGTCTGAGATCAAACAGCTATATACTAAAACCTGTAACCACAAGAGAAATAGATACCATCAAAAAGAAGCCAACTATCATGAGCTTATGAAAAAGTTGAGTCGCAATCCAGACATTGTGGTGAAGGCCTCGGACAAGGGTGGCAATATAGTCATTTGGTCAAAACAGACGATATAACCGAGGCCTACAGACAGCTACATGACACTTTTTGCTATGAAAAATCTAGTAACAAAGAATATTTGAATGCTAAAACAACTTTGGAAAAACTTCTACACAAATGGCGAAGAGAAAGTTTGATTTCTGGGGAAGAATTCAAATATATGTTCAAAGAATTTCCAGTTCTCCCTGTTTTCTACCTGATCCCCAAAGTCCATAAAGGTACGTTGCCCACGCCTGGAAGACCGATAATATCGGCTATCAATAGTGTTTGGGAAAATGTGGGACAGTATATTGATTATTTTTTACAGGACATGGTAAAGAGCCTTCCTAGTTACGTCCGGGATACAAGTGACTTTCTGCAGAAAATTAATGAATTGGAATGGCAGGATGATATGTTACTGATTACACTGGACGTTGAGTCCCTATACACAAGCATCAGGCACACGGATGGTCTGATGGCAACTAAGCACTTTTTGGACAAAAGACCTGTAGAACTTTACGAGCATAACAAAGTTATTTTAAGCCTGATGGAGTGGTGTCTCAACAATAACTATTTTATCTTTGGGAAGGATGTGTGGAAACAGTTAAGAGGAGTGGCTATGGGATCCTGCTCTCCCCAGCTACCCGTGCTTGCACGTTGGCTGGTGGGAGGAGCAGGTTCTTAACACCACACATGCTGTATGGGTACATGAGAAAATTGTGAGGTTTTTAAGATATATTGATGACGTCTTCATTCTATGGCAGGGTGATGAGGAGGAGGCCCGGCTCTTTATTGAGGGGATTAATGACAATTCTTTAAACCTCAACTTTATGTCGCATATTAGCAGAGAAGAGATTGAATTCCTTGATGTTAAAGTCTATGTCAAAGCCAACAGACTAGAATCCACTCTTTTTAGAAAACCAACATCAGGGAATACCACTCTGCATGCGTTCAGTTTACACCCTAGGCATACTATTTCCAGCATCGCATACGGGGAGATTTGAGGATCAAAAGAATCTGTAGCTCTCCCAGTGATCTGGAGACTTGCATTATCAGTCTCAGAGCTCGTCTGAAGGAACGAGGCTATTCTGATAGGATTTTCAATCAAGCTTTGGCTAAAGCTAGATTGTGAACTCGGGAGAGTCTGTTACCAGCAGAAACTCTAGCTGCAGATACATTGGAGTCTAGCTCTAATTCGGGTGAAGAGTCCAAGAGTTGCCCGAGGTTTAACACTGCATTTAGCAACGAGGAACATAAGATTAGAAACATCATTCAAAGAAATTGGCCAATTGTTCTTACTGATAATATACTGAACTCTGTGTTACCCAGTAAACCTTTGGTCACATTTCGAAGAGCTAAGAGCATGGGTGCCACTCTTGACACTAGTAGTCCGGAACTTAAGCAAAAGAATACATGGCTACAGCCTAAGGCTGGTTTCTGAAAATGTTCCCATTGTAGGGCATGCAAATTTGGTGTAAGTAAAACTCACTATCGCACACCATTTAACCCTAAAGAAGTTCCTATCAAAGGCAATCATTGAGGAGCCTAACCTGCAACCATGATGGCCGCCTGAGCCCTCGGCTCCGCCGACCCTTCCGCTTCCCTCCCGTACCGCTTCTTATCCTGCTTGCAAATCTGTGTTTATTCTGCGGTACTGGGTTTGGGAAGCGACGCTGTTTCCAGCGATGTGCTCCCCGTCGGTTTTCCTGTGCTGGAAGTGACGGGACGTCCTGTTATCCTGTTGATGCTCCGGGAAGGGGAACGATCCTTTGTTCTCAACTGTGCCCTGCCGGACGACAACTACGGCGGCCATTGACGGCAGGACGGCATCGGCTGGCGCGACGCGGCGACGACTCTGGGTCTCCCGCTGCGGCGCTACAATATCTCCTTTCATCTTCAAGCTATCTGGGTTCCATCGCTGGCGCTGCAACAATTGTATCCCTCTCCCCGGATGATTCCGTGAGTCTCCTTGGTGTCGAGCGGAGTAGTGGGGGCCATTTTAGGCGCAGTGAATCGCGTCTTCATCTTTGCCGTGGGCTCCTGTTCTGTCTCACATTGTGTTGCCATCACACACGGCGCTGGAATAGAGGGTGCTGCCATGATCCCCACGCCCTGGCAGTGCTGGTCGGGGAGCCGAATTGTCGGCCGACTGCCTGGAAGTGACTCCGGCGATCGAAGCCGGGGGTCGCCACATATCTGCGAGCCCCATGGGCGGGGGACTGCTGTGTCATCCTTTTACGAGGCGCCCTTGACTACTGGCGACGTTTTGTGTGCTCTGGCCGACTTGCGTGATGCTCTGTGTTGCAACGCCCGAGATCTGGAGGCTCGATTAGATATCATTTTGCCCCCACTCTCCTCGCCTTGCCGAACTGGCGCTCGCGTGCGGAGCGTTTCGCCATACCCTGGGCTCAACTGTTCCAGGCCACTGCCTCAGAGATCCGGGGATGTGCTGCGGGAGAGGGAACCATACACTATCATAGCTCTGCCGGTTGCGGCACTGGTGGATGTTATGCGTCCTGCGCTGCTACAGATGTTGGGAGATCGCCTTAGGACGCCATCTTTGATACCTCTGTTGGGGTCTATTTGCGAGACTGACGTTCTTCTCCTGGATATTTTGTCTGCGCTTGGACTGTCCCACTTTGTTGGACTGTTGCTGTGGACTTGCCTGTGCTGTGCATCTCTGGAACACATTGCCCTGCGTCGGATGGCCGTGGGTGGATGGCGCCGTGTCTTGCTGTGGTCCTTCTGGCTGCCTCCACGGTTTCGTGGGACTACCTCGCTTCAGTACTTCATGGGCACTTTGGATCGTAGGGGACAAGGTTGACTCTGTTTTTTCCCCTTCCTACTTATTGATGATGGATGGACGGTGGAGCTGGACGTTGGTTATGTTTCATTAGGGGTCGGGGGTGGGGTGGCCGATACTATTCTGCCTGGTTGTTTTGGATACTTGTGGATGGCCCTCCTCCGGTAATATATGCCTCCTTTTTCTTTCTGTTCTTCTCTCTTCTTCTTCATTTCGGGTACTCTTTTGGGGCGACAGACACATTGCAAGGGGGGGGTAGGCCGTAGCCTTTGCATGCATGTAGGGTGGGGGGTTATTTCGTTCTTTTTGGTTTCTATGGGCCTTTATTTCCTTTTTATTTTAAGCCTTTTTCTTTTCCTTTTTCTGGGTCAAGGGTTTTAGCTGTCCGGGGGTGGGTAGCTATTGGCGCACGACGTGTTCTGTGAATGTCAATCCTTATGTATTGTGTTGGTGCCGCCATTTTGACGATGTTCTCATGCGCGCTGGATCTTTGCTGTGAGTTGCCCGCTTCAATTTTGTTGATCTGTCTGGTCCTTGATCCTTTCTAGTCCTTCCAACTTACTATTTTATTTACAAGCATAAAAAAGAAAACCTTTAACGATGGTCCTTCCCCTTCTCCTGTTTCCCAGTGGTATATGTCTGCCGATGTGATATGAATCGACTGTAATTTGTTTGACGTACTGCTGCGATGCCATGTTGTGCGCTTATGTGCTTCGAAACGTTGTTGAGGCCGGCCGGATGGTTGTAGGCCCGTATTTGTTTCTGACGTTTTACAATAAAGGTTTTAAAAAAAAAAAAAAAAAAAAAAGGCAATCATTCATGTAAGACGGACTTTGCAGTTTATGTCCTGACATGCACCTGTGGATTAAATTACATCGGAAGTACGAAGGCACAGGTGCACGTCAGAATTCTCCAACACCTCAGAGCTATATTACATAACGATACCACATACCCGGTAGCACGGCACTTTGCATTAAAACACAATAAGGATCTTAGTTGCCTGTCCTATTATGTGGTAGGAGCAGTCCCGAAACCTTGGAGAGGAGGGAATAGGGATTTGCTACTGAGACAGTTGGAGACGCGTTTCATTTTGGAGTTCGATAGTAAGTGGCCCAATGGCCTCAACACTACTGAGGACATCCATAACTTTTTGTGAAAAACTCAAATGAACATCATCCTTTTAAGTCTGCCCTGAATATAATAGCTAGTCGATGACAAATATGAGCTTTGCGACTAACATCTGAGTTATTATCAGACAAAGTCTCCGAATAACATGTAGTATAAGTGATGGTGCCGCTTCCATTCTACCAGATGAGTAGTCAGGTTATCTGTTGCTCATTAGACTTGCCTGTTCCCATGGGGTTTGGAATTCATTTATAGATGGTTTTTGATTCTAATAGATAGTCAGGTTTCCTGTTATCTATGTTCTTATGAAATTCCTTCAATCATGTAAATTGTTAAATTATCAACTTTTCTAGATTTCTAGGTTGATTACAATTTTTCCTCTCTTGTACAGAAAATATCCACTTGACCTTTTGCACATTGTTTATAATGATAATGAATTACTGTTTTAAAAAGTGTTTTAGATTTACCTTTTAAGAGAAGAATAAGGCTTAGTCCAATTTTTTAGAGAGGTAATATTCTGACACATTTTTTATTCAGAGAATTATTTATTATATATCTCAGCACTTTTATAGATGTGTTTGCACAGTATTGAAAGCTTCTTTGCACACTTAGGCAGAAGTGTTTAGCCACTTTTTTTGCACATATTTATTAGCATTTTTTGCACTTTACAGCCTAGGTACGTCCCAGCGAAGAATTTAGATTGTTTGTAATGGAAACAATTGACATGGTAATCTAGTATGTTCTGCTGTTTTAACCGCTACCGCGCTACCGCGTTTTCCCGCTGTGCGCTGGAATTTCAAAAATGCGTGGTTTGTGACAAAGCCAGCTCGTCATCCGCGTAGCGCAGGTAACGCCCATGACGAGCTGGCTTTGTCATCCGCATCGAAGGGGTTAAGTTGAGGCTTGCTCAGCATAGTGGATTTATCCAGTGAGATTTTTGTAATTGTGGTATATTTGTATACTCATTGTCATGCCTTGAGAATCGAATGAATTAATGGCTTGGTCTTCGCATTTATGCAATTTAGACCTGTTTTGAGTATTTTAACATTTATAAAACAAAATAGGCATGTTTCTATATTCAGCCTCGATAACAACAGTCTTTTTACCATGTCTAATCATGTCACATGACTAAGCTGGAGGCGGGTTGTAGGCGGGGTGTATTGCATTATAAAAATAATTACATTCTGCTACTCTCTGCATGTGAACAAGGGCCGCTTGGCTCGAAACGCGTCATTGCTGGTTTTATCATCTGACCCTTCTCTGCAGTAAAGAATTGTTACCCTCAATTGTGGTCCGTCTCCTGCTTCGCTTCGCCGATCTCGTGGGATTGGAGGTAGCGGTTTGGAGTTGTTTTGGAATATATATATATATATATATATATATATATATATATATATATATATATATATATATATATATATCTTGCAGCTCCCACAACACCAGCCTGCCGCACTCTCGAGCGGGTGCTCACGTAACGGGGGTGTACCCGTTGAAATATGGGTAATGCCCATTCAGGGCAAGATCGCAATTGAATAGACAGGCTCATTCTTTAGAATATTAAAATAATGTGGTATTCTATCTATTTTAACATCTTAGATGATTTACGTGAGGCATTTGCACGTTACAATATGGAGGTTCCTCGAGTAGAGGTGTCTGTGTCCCTTGTTCATTTCCATGAAATGTATACATGCATTGGTTATAAAGCATTAATGGCCGCCGCGCGCCTTTGTAGAACAAATTGACGAAGGCCGATGCCGAAACGCGTCTTACTATGCTGTGAGGTTTGCTAATAAACTTTTTTGTGAACCACCCCCATGAGTGCTGCGATCCTTCAACAGGGTGAGAACCTGTGGATGCTGTGAGCTGTTTATATATATATATATATATATATATATATATATATATATATATATATATATATATATGACTGTGTGTTTCTGCGTTATATCTAAACCAGTTAGTTGATTTGCCTAGGGATGTCGGGGAGTGCTTGTAACGTACACTGCAGTACTCCCAGCCACCCTGTTAACACAGGGGTGATTGCTGATGCCACTCCGCCCCCATGGGAAGTTTCCCTTTCATTTTAAGAAGACTGTTTTGTTTTAGTTTGTTAGGGGGGATATTCTTCAACCTAATTGGGGTTTGGAGAGGGTGGATGGTGGGGATTGTTTGTTTGTCTGATGCCAGTACGAATACTAGATGTTGGTCAAGGTACACACCCTGTGATTTGACTTTTCCACGCTGAAGAGTTCCATATAAATACACACACGCAAAACCAATAAATTTGCTAACGTGGTACATTAGAGGGTTGAATGATGGTCGAAAGTCCAGGCTTGTACATGCTAATTTATCTAGACAAAACATCGACGTCTGTTTATTACAGAAGACACATTTAAACGCAGCACGTGCAAGAGACTGCGACATCGCAGATGGGGGCACATGTACTCATCTAACTACTCTAATTATGCCCACGGGGTAGCGGTGCTGATTAGACTGGCGCGAGAGAAAAGTACACAGGGATCCTGAAGGGAGGGTTGTCATTATCTGTGGAGTGCTGGGAGGGCTCTCCCTGGTGATTGCAGCAGTTTATGGTCCGAATGCTGACTCCCCCGATTTCTTTCAAGATGTCTCGTCCAGAATCAAGATGACGGGATATGACACCATACTGTGGGGTGGAGATTTTAATGCAATATTAGATGATGCCATACACAGGAAGGGGGTAGCTCGCTCCTCACACCCGGCTGCAAGTGCTGCTCTGCAGTCCATAGCTACAGATGGGAACCTAGTAGACATATGGCGTAGTAGACATCCCGTGGTGAGGGAAGGTACATGTATATCAGACCATCACTGTGCGTGGTCCCGCCTGGACTTTTGGTTGGTTTTGAAGGACGTTGCAGCCTGGTCTACTGATATCTCGCACTTACCGCGCACACTGTCAGACCATGCTCCATGTTTGCTGCAGATACTACTCCCAGGGTCAATCCCCAGAGCGTTTACCTGGTGACTCCCACCTCATGCCATGCTAGATGAGGCCTTTAAGGAAGAGAGAAGGGGGATGTTATTAACTACTTCGCTAACAATATAGGATCTGTGGATACTGAAGCATCGCTTTGGGAGGCTTTTAAAGTGGTGATCAGAGTTCAGCGCATTGCGCGGCAGGCGGGGGTGCTGAAGGCAATTCGGGGCACGTTCACCTCCCTGGAGACCTAGATTAAGGTACTAGAAGACACTTTTTACTTCACAAATGATCACCTCACTGCGCAAAAATTGAAATCTCTACTGTTAGATTATGCTGAGGAGGCACAGCGCAAAATTAAATTCCTGGGTAAATATGCTGAGCCCCGTAGATATGGTGAGGGGGACAGACCGGGGCGCACTCTAGCTGGCATGATTAGACCATCATAGTCAGCGACGTATGTTCATGAGATACAGACTCCGCAGGGTGACATGGTTAGAGGCCACGTGGGGGTGTCTGACGAATTCTCCGCTTTTTATTCCTGGTTGTACACAACTACTCAGGGGGCATGTACAGAGGAGTTGCAGTCGTTTCTCGACTCACTGGCACTGGTCTGGTTTAACAACACCCATAGAGTATACATGGACCTCCCATTTACAGTGGAGGATGTAGCTCAGGTTATTAAAAGCCTGCCCTTAGGTAAAGCTCCTGAACCTGACGGCCTGACTACGTCGTTCTATAAAACCTATGCCGAGGAATTGGCACCTAGATTGCTAGCAGTATATGAGGAGGCGCTGGAGGAGGGCGTGTTGCCTCAGTCCATGAGGAAGGCGACGATTCTCACGCTTTTAAAACCTTGGAAATCGGAGGAGGAGATGTAATCCTACCGTCCACTCACTATGATCAATGTGGATGTCAAAATCCTAGCGAAATTGATTGCTAATAGATTGCAGCCACTCCTGCCAATGATAGCGCTACCGGATCAGTCGGGATTTATACCGGGGAGATCAACATCCCATAATCTACAAACAATATTCTCGGTACTACACTACTTGCACCAAGATGAAAAGGCAGCGGTGGTGTTTTTGGATGTCACTAAGGCATTTGATACTCTCGAATGGTCATACCTCTTCTCCATTCTAGGGCGCATGGGATTCAGTCCGCTCTTTATAAACCGCATCAGACTGCTGTACACTTTACCCACAGCACGCGTTCAGGTAAATGGCTTACTCTCAGATCCCTTCCCGATCTCATGGGGTACTAGACAGGGGTGTCCATTATCCCCTTGGCTTTTTGCAATTGCAATGGAGCCCCTGACTGCCCGTATCAGGCAACACCATACTGCATGAGGTATTGGATTTAGCTCTCGTAGTTTTCTTATTTCTTTATATGCGGACGATGTCACGCTCTACATTATAAACCCGAAGAGAATCTAGATCCGTTATTGAGGGAGTTCATACGCTTTGGTGGACTTTCAGGTGTATTTATAAATTGGGCTAAATCTGTGATTTTCCCGTTAATGGGAGGCTGCTCAGGTTAAATATTTAGGGGTCTGGATAAGCCAAGATACACAGGAGGTGTTATTGTGTGGCTGAAAGAAAAGGTAAAAGTGTGGGTTAAGATGCCACTGTCGTTGGCTGGCAGGATAGCACTAGCCAAAATGGTTATCTTGCCAAAATATTTATATCTGTTTGTTAATATACTGATCCCACTCACCAGACATTTTTTCAATACCCTTAAATCACAACTGATCATGTTGGCGTGGGCCGGGAAACAGGTTAGACCTTTTTGGGATCTACTGACTCTCCCATTAAGACAGGGCGGTTTGGGAACCCCTGACATGCAGCGTTATGCACTATATGCTCAAGCACAATTTTTGCACTACTGGGTACACTTAACCCCCTTCCAGCCGCACGTGGCAGTCGAGACGGATGTAATGGCCCCCATCACACTTAAAGTTGCGCTATATCAAAAGGCATGCCGCCCTCGCGGTGACATAGATTCTGCTGGGACCCTGTGCTGGTCATGGGATGAACTGCGCAAAAGAGCGGGCATCCCGTTGCTCTACGCCCCTTCCGTCCCCCTGTCCCCCTATCACAGAATCCAATGATACCTTGCATATGTGACAGTATGAGTAAGACCTTGGCTCAGAAAATGAATCTTCAGACATTTGAGGACCTATACGCTGGAGATGAATTTAGGCCTACCGCTGTGGCACATGAAGGATAAGTGGTACCGTTCACTAAGATCTTTTTATATCATAGAATACGCACAGCATGTCGTGCCCTCTGGGAGGAATTCCCGAAAGCACCACCGACCCTTCCTGTATTAGAAAACTTGCTGAAATCCCCATCTCCCCGTTAACGTATTACGTGTCTATACACCCACATGCAAATTACTGCTCCGATAGTAACGCCAAATTAATTTAAACACTGGAATGAGGAACTAGAAACACCACTGACCGAAGCCCAGTGGGACTATTGCTGTGGACAACTTACAGGGCTCTCCCCGAATTATAAGTTGAGATTGATCCACTTCAAATATTTACATAGATATTACAGAACTCTGGTGAGCCTCCACCGTATGGGTATTTGAGACGAGGATAACTGTTGGAGATGTGACTTTGCCCCAGCTCCGTTCCTTCACATTGCATGGCACTGTCTTAAAATAGCCGACTTCTGGATGCAGGTTTTGGAGTCAGTGAACAACATTTTGGGGGTGTCGCTGGCCCCGTCCCCAAGCTTGGCCTATTAGGGTACATTAAAGACACACCGCCTAAGTTGCGTAAACTGCACGCTCTCCTCCTATTGTTTGCAAAGAGGAAGGTCGCAGTCCACTGGGGCAGACGGCGAGTGCCTTCCCTTAAAGATTGAGTTAGAGACATCACATACGGGCACGCACAATTGAGCACATTTTGGTAACTGATACCACCCTCCTCTAGACCCCGTAATATGGGAACCGTTCTTAACATGGAACGCTGGTTCACAAACAGCGACTGAGGTGGCAGATGTGGAGGATGCGCAGACTACACCTCAAATATGATATATTTGCACCCCACACTCAATTCCAATGTTAGGGTACGTGAGAAGATACATCTGACCAGTGGTTTATAAAGTTAAATGTACAAATGTTATAAAGGCCCTCTCTGGGGAGGATATGTGCAACATTATTATTCCTGTGTTAAAACTTGTTGTGCTATGCGTACAATTCCTTGCTTACTTCATATCATGCCTGAGGTTTGTGGTAGACGGGTACGTTGTAGGCTGTCATTAGCATTGTGTACTGAAGTGACCATGAATATATGTGCTCCTTTATCAATCCATATCGAACTGGCTTGATGGAATGTAATGGAACTATTTGTTTGAAATGTCAATAAATAAACAAAAAAAAAAAAAAACACTTAGCAAGAATCTTGTACTTAAAATTGTGATACTGCACTTTGCAGATTAAGAGTTATACGTCAAATTGGGGGATGAATTGGGATTGCATTGCACTTTATGCTCTCCATGGACTTTAAGCCCTATTGAAAACATAGCACACATTTTATCCTTCTGCACAGCTTATACCCGGACAGTGGTGTAGCAAGGTCAGGTGGTATCCGGTGCACCCCCGGCTTGTCAAAATGGCAAAAATATGTGTTTAAAAAACATATTTTTGCCATTTTGGCACCTCCCTCAGTGATGACACCCGGGGCAGCCCGCACCCACCGCACCCCCCTTCCTACGCCACTGTACCAGGGCAAGGAAGAAATGGATACGTCCGCAGTGCAACAACCTGGGATTCAGGAAACATCAAACTGCACTAAGGGTGTTGACAGCCAGAACTGCACCACATTTAATATTTGCTTTATCGCAATATTTATTTGCAGTAGGGATCATTCGAAACAAAATGGGACTAAAACTATGATGTCCTAACAATTAATGCACTTTATCGGGAATAGTACTTGAATTTTAATTAATCTGCTATTTTAACTGTAGCACACGGATTTTTAGCTGATTTTAAATACATGCCTAACAGGGGATGAAATATCTAGCGATTTGTAACAACAGTGACTACTAATGTTTTTATTGAGGATTTTATATACTTTGCATGATGAATTTTAGTTATATCTAATAAGTGTTTAATATATAAATGCATCACAATGAGCATTGTCAATTGAAGAAAACTTTTCATGTGTGAAACTTGTATGGCCTCCTGCTGAAATAAAGTACTTCAGCGATTAGTTTTCCACTTAAACCTATACGGCTAATTACCATGTGGCAAAAAATCACATGTGCATTATGCACCACGCCCAGCATATCCACCTGTCGTTGATCAATTATCAGTCTGTGCCGAACACATAATTGAAAATGTGGTAAAAACATGTCACAAGCCGGTCAACCAGTCCTATAGTCCAGTGGTAACTAGACATAATATCGAATCCAAAATATAGAAAAGCCATAATATCGAAGTCAGAATATAGAATGGACAAAATATCGAATCGACAGAATATAGTGGTGAAAAATATCGAATTGAAGATAAGTAATATATTATTGATTTTTTAAAATATAGAAAGTCAAAATACCGAAGTATATAATATAGGTATTAAAATATATCGATTTTTTAATAATATCAATTTTTTAAAGTGTTTTGTGTGTTAGTATATGTGTGAAAAGTGTATATTATTTTTGTAATTTATTTTAAGTAAAGAATTTTATGTTATTTAATTTTTGCGTAGTTTAATTCTGTAGCGGGTTGTGGGTTTATAGGGGAATAGGATGGGAAGTAATTTGATTATATTAAATTAAATATTAATTTTGAGAAATTACTAATTATTTTTGATTTAATTTTGCATTTTAGTTCTGTAGCGGGTTGTGGGTTTATAGGGGAATAGGGTGGAAGTAATTTAATTGTAATTAATTAAATATTTTTATTTATTTATTGGTATTCATACTGAATTAATTGTTAATTAATTTTTAATTGGTAATTAACTTTTATTAATTGATTAATTGATAATTATGTTAATTTTATTAATATATTTTCTGTAGCGGGTTGTGGTTTATAGGGGAATAGGATGGGAAGTAATTTATTTGTAATTAATGAAATATCTTTATTTATTTATTGGTATTGATTTTTAATTTAATGTTAATTAATTGGTAATTGGTAATTAATGTTTATTAATTGGTAATTAATTTGTATTAATCCATTAATTGATAATTATGATAATTGTGTTAATTTATTTTCTGTAGCGGATTGTGGGTTTATAGGGGAATAGGGTGGGAAGTAATTTAATTGTAATTAATTAGATATTAAAAATACTTTTTGTGTATTTATAATTATTTACTGTTAATTAATTATTAATTGGTATTAATTTGTATTATTAATTAGTTTTTGTTTTTGAAAATTAATCAGTTGCTAAATAATTATGAATATGTACTTAATTTTAATAACTAATGTTAGAAAGGCGAACCCGGGGGAGGCAGAAGGTGTCTGACTGACCACCCCTAGGTCTACCCCTCCTTCAGAGAAGGGACCGTGCGATGTCGAAAGGCCTCCGACGGGAGGGCCCTCTCCTAGAATCGTACAGCAGAGTAACCACACCACTACAAATATACACCACACGTAGATAGAGTTTTCAATCTTTATCGGGCAATTAGTATCGTTTCAATATGTACAGCAGATCCCGAGATCTGGAAAGTCTTGTGGCAAGGGGCAAGGTAGCGGGACAGTCTTATAGATGGTCGGATGCAAGGAGACCCTACGCACAGCTCTCAATCCTCGAGCTGGGGGGTTCCGGAAGGTTGGGCCGCGGCAGCGCCAGCAGGCTCCAAGATGGTTTGGCGAGTGTGGACCGCGGCAGCGCCAGCAGGTTCCAAGATGGTTCAGCGAGTGTGGACCGCGGCAGCGCCAGCAGGTTCCAAGGTGGTTCAGCGAGTGTGGACCGCGGCAGCGCCAGCAGGCTCCAAGATGGTTACAGCAAACATGGACCGCGGCAGCGCCAGCAGGCTCCAAGGTGGTTACAGCGAAGGTGGACCGCGGCAGCGGCAGCAGGCTCCAAGGTGGTTACAGCGAAGATGGACCGCGGCAGCGCCAGCCGGCTCCAAGGTGGTTACAGCGAAGATGGACCGCGGCAGCGCCAGCAGGCTCCAATGTGGTTACAGCGAAGAGGGACCGCGCCAGCGCCAGCAGGTTCCAGGTAGAGCAGCAAAAGGAGTTTGTCTTAGGGTCAGCCGCGACAGCGTCAGCAGGGCTCCTCGACTCCGGGATACAACTGCCGTCCTACTCCGGGGCCGGCCCAGATATAGGTCTGGAGTCCTTTGATGTTCGGACCCTCTCGCCTGGGGGTCAGAGGGGCCGGGATGATGGTGTCCAGACACCCAGCAGGGGTTGGGGCCAGCGCCCAGGGAGGCCAGAGGTCGATCGAAACCAGGCATCCGGGGACGGTTGGAGAGCCATCGAAACTCCCCTTTCCGTGTCTCTGGTTGAGTGGCCACTCTACCACCCGGAGGGTTCTTGGTGCCTCGATGGCGGGCTCGCTGGGGCCGTGGCCACGGCTGGTCCGGGACCACGTGTCTGTGACGTGATGGGCCCAAGATGGCGTCGGGCCTGGAATGTGGGTCCGGGGTGGGCACCGGACCGGTAATGCTGGGGCGGCCCGAGTGTGCCGTGTCAGTGGTTGTGGGCCGCCGGGTGGCAGATCTGGTGGTTTGGAGGGCGTGCAGAGGTGTGCCCGAGACCGACCCGGGCTGGATGGAGGGCTGATGTCGTCCGGGGCCCGCCATGCGGGAGGGGTAGGACCACGCCACGAGGCCGGGTCCAACAACTAATATTTATTTAAATTTCTAATTGATTAATTATTACATATTATTACATTGGTAATTCCTTTTAATTAATGTTTTATTGGTAGTGATTTTTAATTAATTTTTAGTAATATATTAAATCATTACTTTCCCTACTGTTGAACTCCCTAGAGTGGGAATAGTAATTGTTACCCCTAGGCTATCCAACGCTTTCCCTACTGTTGCACTCTCTGGAGTGGGAATAGTAATTTTTACCCCTACGCTATCCAACGCTTTCCCTACTGTTGCACTCTCTGGAGTGGGAATAGTAATTTTTACCCCTACGCTATCCAACGCTTTCCCTACTGTTACACTCTCTGGAGTGGGAATAGTAAATTTTACCCCTACTCTATCCAATGCGTTCCCTACTGTTGCACTCTCTAGAGTGGGAATCGTAATTTTTACCCTCCCGCTATCCAACGCTTTCCCTACTGTTACACTCTCTGGAGTGGGAATAGTAAATTTTACCCCTACTCTATCCAACGCGTTCCCTACTGTTGCACTCTCTGGAGTGGGAATCGTAATTTTTACCCTCCCGCTATCCAACTCTTTCCCTACTGTTGCACTCTCTGGAGTGGGAATAGTAATTTTTACCCTCCCGCTATCCAACGTTTTCCCTACTGTTGCACTCACTGGAGTGGGAATAGTAATTTTTACCCTCCCACTATCCAACGCTTTCCCTACTGTTGCACTCACTGGAGTGGGAATAGTAATTTTTACCCCTACGCTATCCAACGCTTTCCCTACTGTTGCACTCTCTGGAGTGGGAATAGTAATTTTTACCCCTACGCTATCCAACGCTTTCCCTACTGTTACACTCTCTGGAGTGGGAATAGTAAATTTTACCCCTACTCTATCCAACGCGTTCCCTACTGTTGCACTCTCTAGAGTGGGAATCGTCATTTTTACCCTCCCGCTATCCAACGCTTTCCCTACTGTTACACTCTCTGGAGTGGGAATAGTAAATTTTACCCCTACTCTATCCAACGCGTTCCCTACTGTTGCACTCTCTGGAGTGGGAATCGTAATTTTTACCCCCCGCTATCCAACTCTTTCCCTACTGTTGCACTCTCTGGAGTGGGAATAGTAAATTTTACCCCTACTCTATCCAACGCGTTCCCTACTGTTGCACTCTCGGGAGTGGGAATCGTAATTTTTACCCTCCCGCTATCCAACTCTTTTCCTACTGTTGCACTCTCTGGAGTGGGAATAGTAATTTTTACCCTCCCGCTATCTATCGCTTTCCCTACTGTTGCACTCACTGGAGTGGGAATAGTAATTTTTACCCTCCCACTATCCAACGCTTTCCCTACTGTTGCACTCACTGGAGTGGGAATAGTAATTTTTACCCCTACGCTATCCAACGCTTTCCCTACTGTTGCACTCATTGGAGTGGGAATAGCAATTTTTACCCTCCCGCTATCCAACGCTTTCCCTACTGTTGCACTCACTGGAGTGGGAATAGTAATTTTTACCCCTACGCTATACAACGCTTTCCCTACTGTTGCACTCTCTGGAGTGGGAATAGTAATTTTTACCCGTACGCTATCCAACGCTCTCCCTACTGTTGCACTCTCTGGAGTGGGAATAGTAATTTTTACCCCTATGCTATCCAACGGTTTCCCTACTGTTGCACTCTCTGGAGTGGGAATAGTAATCTTTACCCCTACGCTATCCAACGCTTTCCCTACTGTTACACTCTCTGGAGTGGGAATAGTACATTTTACCCCTACTCTATCCAGCGCTTTCCCTACTGTTGCACTCTGGAGTGGGAATCGTAATTTTTACCCTCCCGCTATCCAACTCTTTCCCTACTATTGCACTCTCTGGAGTGGGAATAGTGATTTTTACCCTCCCGCTATCCAACGCTTTCCCTACTGTTGCACTCACTGGAGTGAGAATAGTAATTTTTACCCTCCCACTATCCAACCCTTTCCCTACTTTTGCACTCACTGGAGTGGGAATCGTAATTTTTACCCTCCCGCTATCCAACTCTTTCCCTACTATTGCACTCTCTGGAGTGGGAATAGTGATTTTTACCCTCCCGCTATCCAACGCTTTCCCTACTGTTGCACTCTCTGGAGTGGGAATAGTAAATTTTACCCCTACTCTATCCAACGCGTTCCCTACTGTTGCACTCTCGGGAGTGGGAATCGTAATTTTTACCCTCCCGCTATCCAACTCTTTCCCTACTGTTGCACTCTCTGGAGTGGGAATAGTAATTTTTACCCTCCCGCTATCCAACGCTTTCCCTACTGTTGCACTCTCTGGAGTGGGAATAGTAATTTTTACCCTCCCGCTATCCAACGTTTTCCCTACTGTTGCACTCACTGGAGTGGGAATAGTAATTTTTACCCTCCCACTATCCAACGCTTTCCCTACTGTTGCACTCACTGGAGTGGGAATAGTAATTTTTACCCCTACGCTATCCAACGCTTTCCCTACTGTTGCACTCTCTGGAGTGGGAATAGTAATTTTTACCCCTACGCTATCCAACGCTTTCCCTATTGTTACACTCTCTGGAGTGGGAATAGTAAATTTTACCCCTACTCTATCCAACGCGTTCCCTACTGTTGCACTCTCTGGAGTGGGAATCGTAATTTTTACCCCCCGCTCTCCAACTCTTTCCCTACTGTTGCACTCTCTGGAGTGGGAATAGTAAATTTTACCCCTACTCTATCCAACGCGTTCCCTACTGTTGCACTCTCGGGAGTGGGAATCGTAATTTTTACCCTCCCGCTATCCAACTCTTTCCCTACTGTTGCACTCTCTGGAGTGGGAATAGTAATTTTTACCCTCCCGCTATCCATCGCTTTCCCTACTGTTGCACTCACTGGAGTGGGAATAGTAATTTTTACCCTCCCACTATCCAACGCTTTCCCTACTGTTGCACTCACTGGAGTGGGAATAGTAATTTTTACCCCTACGCTATCCAACGCTTTCCCTACTGTTGCACTCATTGGAGTGGGAATAGCAATTTTTACCCTCCCGCTATCCAACGCTTTCCCTACTGTTGCACTCACTGGAGTGGGAATAGTAATTTTTACCCCTACGCTATACAACGCTTTCCCTACTGTTGCACTCTCTGGAGTGGGAATAGTAATTTTTACCCGTACGCTATCCAACGCTCTCCCTACTGTTGCACTCTCTGGAGTGGGAATAGTAATTTTTACCCCTATGCTATCCAACGGTTTCCCTACTGTTGCACTCTCTGGAGTGGGAATAGTAATCTTTACCCCTACGCTATCCAACGCTTTCCCTACTGTTACACTCTCTGGAGTGGGAATAGTACATTTTACCCCTACTCTATCCAGCGCTTTCCCTACTGTTGCACTCTGGAGTGGGAATCGTAATTTTTACCCTCCCGCTATCCAACTCTTTCCCTACTATTGCACTCTCTGGAGTGGGAATAGTGATTTTTACCCTCCCGCTATCCAACGCTTTCCCTACTGTTGCACTCACTGGAGTGAGAATAGTAATTTTTACCCTCCCACTATCCAACGCTTTCCCTACTTTTGCACTCACTGGAGTGGGAATCGTAATTTTTACCCTCCCGCTATCCAACTCTTTCCCTACTATTGCACTCTCTGGAGTGGGAATAGTGATTTTTACCCTCCCGCTATCCAACGCTTTCCCTACTGTTGCACTCTCTGGAGTGGGAATAGTAAATTTTACCCCTACTCTATCCAACGCGTTCCCTACTGTTGCACTCTCGGGAGTGGGAATCGTAATTTTTACCCTCCCGCTATCCAACTCTTTCCCTACTGTTGCACTCTCTGGAGTGGGAATAGTAATTTTTACCCTCCCGCTATCCAACGCTTTCCCTACTGTTGCACTCACTGGAGTGGGAATAGTAATTTTTACCCTCCCACTATCCAACGCTTTCCCTACTGTTGCACTCACTGGAGTGGGAATAGTAATTTTTACCCCTACGCTATCCAACGCTTTCCCTACTGTTGCACTCATTGGAGTGGGAATAGCAATTTTTACCCTCCCGCTATCCAACGCTTTCCCTACTGTTGCACTCACTGGAGTGGGAATAGTCATTTTTACCCCTACGCTATACAACGCGTTCCCTACTGTTGCACTCTCTGGAGTGGGAATAGTAATTTTTACCCGTACGCTATCCAACTCTTTCCCTACGATTGCACTCTCTGGAGTGGGAATAGTGATTTTTACCCTCCCGCTATCCAACGCTTTCCCTACTGTTGCACTCACTGGAGTGAGAATAGTAATTTTTACCCTCCCACTATCCAACGCTTTCCCTACTTTTGCACTCACTGGAGTGGGAATCGTAATTTTTACCCTCCCGCTATCCAACTCTTTCCCTACTATTGCACTCTCTGGAGTGGGAATAGTGATTTTTACCCTCCCGCTATCCAACGCTTTCCCTACTGTTGCACTCTCTGGAGTGGGAATAGTAAATTTTACCCCTACTCTATCCAACGTGTTCCCTACTGTTGCACTCTCGGGAGTGGGAATCGTAATTTTTACCCTCCCGCTATCCAACTCTTTCCCTACTGTTGCACTCTCTGGAGTGGGAATAGTAATTTTTACCCTCCCGCTATCCAACGCTTTCCCTACTGTTGCACTCACTGGAGTGGGAATAGTAATTTTTACCCTTCCACTATCCAACGCTTTCCCTACTGTTGCACTCACTGGAGTGGGAATAGTAATTTTTACCCCTACGCTATCCAACGCTTTCCCTACTGTTGCACTCATTGGAGTGGGAATAGCAATTTTTACCCTCCCGCTATCCAACGCTTTCCCTACTGTTGCACTCACTGGAGTGGGAATAGTAATTTTTACCCCTACGCTATACAACGCTTTCCCTACTGTTGCACTCTCTGGAGTGGGAATAGTAATTTTTACCCGTACGCTATCCAACGCTTTTCCTACTGTTGCACTCTCTGGAGTGGGAATAGTAATTTTTACCCCTATGCTATCCAACGGTTTCCCTACTGTTGCACTCTCTGGAGTGGGAATAGTAATCTTTACCCATACGCTATCCAACGCTTTCCCTACTGTTACACTCTCTGGAGTGGGAATAGTAAATTTTACCCCTACTCTATCCAACGCTTTCCCTACTGTTGCACTCTGGAGTGGGAATCGTAATTTTTACCCTCCCGCTATCCAACTCTTTCCCTACTATTGCACTCTCTGGAGTGGGAATAGTGATTTTTACCCTCCCGCTATCCAACGCTTTCCCTACTGTTGCACTCACTGGAGTGAGAATAGTAATTTTTACCCTCCCACTATCCAACGCTTTCCCTACTGTTGCAATCACTGGAGAGGGAATCGTAATTTTTACCCTCCCGCTATCCAACTCTTTCCCTACTATTGCACTCTCTGGAGTGGGAATAGTGATTTTTACCCTCCCACTATCCAACGCTTTCCCTACTGTTGCACTCACTGGAGTGAGAATAGTAATTTTTACCCTCCCACTATCCAACGCTTTCCCTACTGTTGCACTCACTGGAGTGGGAATAGTAATTTTTACCCCTACGCTATCCAACGCTTTCCCTACTGTTGCACTCACTGGAGTGGGAATAGCAATTTTTACCCTCCCGCTATCCAACGCTTTCCCTACTGTTGCACTCACTGGAGCTATCCTACTGTAAAAATATTGTATATTTTGTATTAAGATTACGTTAATATATATATATATATGTATTAAAAAATAAAATGTTATGTTTTTTTATAACTTAAATTAATTATTTAATAATTTTAAGGTTATTTAAGTATTTTTAAGTATGTTTTAGTTAATTATATTTATTATTTCATTACTTTTAAATTACTTTTAAGACATTTAAAAAAAATTGATATTTAGACTAACTAAGGGGACGATTATGATGGAGGTTTTCCCGCATCCTCTGGGCCGGCGGAAGCCACCGCCGGCCCGGAGGATGCGGGAAAAGCGGAAGCCACCGCCGGCCCGGAGGATGCGGGAAAACCGCTGCGGACTGAAAAAGACCCCCCGCCAGATTAGGATGGCTGGGGGATCGGTTTTCAGTCCGCAGCTTTTCCGCCGCGGTCGCCTTCCGACCACGGCGGAAACGCTATAACATGGCTGGCAGTGTCTATCAGACACCCCCAGCCATATTATGATGGAGTAGAATTTATGCTTTTCCACGGCGGCTTTTCCGCCGTGGAAAAGCATACGGACCTTCACTTCGGGGGCCCGTTGCGGGCCCCCTGGGTGAAGGGAGGGTGGGGGGTTCACATAGGGGGTATCTATGGTACCCCCCTGCATTTGCGTGAACAAAGCAGCAAGCACCGCGCGGTGCCTGCTGCTTTGTGCACGCAAATGCGGTGCATGCATTTTTAACATTGCGGCGGGTGCAGCTTGAAGCTGCACCCGCCGCAAAGTTAAAAATACAGGATGTGACCGCCAGGGTGGCGGTCACATCCTAATTTGCACGGAGGGATCGCCGCTGCCCCTGCGGACGGTCCCTCCTACTCTATGGTGGCGGACCGCCATCATAATCGGCCCCTATATTTTTTACAACGATATTTTTGATTCAATATTTTTGTACTTACCTGTTTGTAGATAGGAATTCGATATTTTTGCATTCTATATTTTTCATCGATATTTTGGTAATTCTATATTTTTGTATTCGATATTATGTCAGTGATCCTAGTCCAATACAGCATGTCACGCAGAAGTACTGCATTACAAAACAGACTGCCATGCATCGCTTGTGACATGACAGCCACTTAAATAATTACATAATGTTCCCCAAACATACCTCGGTATTGCTAAAACGTTCACATCTATGGTCACAAATTGGTGGACACCCACGAAATTAACACGTGTCCGGCGGTCAAAGATTCATTTGCGCGCATGTGATCTTCTTGCTCTATCAAGAGACATGTGTTCGGGGGCTAGCTTAAATACCCTTGTACTGCAAACAAACTCAGCCTCTAGACCACTAACCTGATTCTCTTCTGCGCCTGTGTGGAGAACCAATATATCCGCAACACAGCATCTGTCCACGAGAGAGTGCCCACATCGCTCCATAACATTCTGTCACCAGGTCACGAATACGCCACTATCGTCCCCCGTGACTGACTTGCCGTCTCCCCTGCAGGACTGGTCCCGTCCCTTTAAGGGAAGCCTGGATTTCCCTGGTTCGGAGGACAACCCACTGATGTCAGATGACACCAACCTATCCCCTGAGCCCGGCGTCAGAGAAAAGGAGGACCCGGAAGACGCCGAGTTGCTGTTGTGCCGTGGAGAGTTGGATACCTGGACGAGAAGCAGACGTGGAGCAGGAGCGACGGAGGACGCCGAAGCAGACTGGAGACTTCGCGGACTCGAGACCAAGCCACCCGAAAACGGAACACCGAAGCGAGAAGGGAATTCGGAAGCCCCGCCGAGGGAGAAGCCAGGAGGCCACCGAACCCACGCTTCGCCCAGCCACGTGAAGGAAGACGCGTGGCTCACCCAGGTACGGGGTCGTCTACATAACCTGCTACGCTTTAATAAGGGGGGGACAGGGTAGCTGAAGGAGCGGGAGGGACCGGGGCACCTTTACTTTTGAGCACCTGACATTCACAGTGGTCTTCTTAATTGCTCATGCAAGTGCTGGTGACGGAATCTCTGTGTTCTCCTCCTCACTATAAGTTACCCTCACTCCCTCCCCTGTAGATCGTTTAAAAACCCGGCAGTGAAGTAATTGCCACCTTTTCTTTTTTTTATTGTGGACCCGGGCTCGACGGAGAGAGCAGAACAAGGAAGACCTCCGACGTCCCCAAAACGGAAACCACCCGGAACGTCCTGGAACCATAATTGTTGTTTAAACCTTAAATAAAACTGAGTTAAGAAACATCACAAGTGGCTCCTTCCCTCCTTGTACACCTCAAAGGTTACACATTCCTATTATACTTATAGTATCCATGAGCCTAAAATGTGCTTATTTAACAGAATATTTAATTTTTTATGTACAGACCTGTTCCAATCATCAGTACTTTTTTACTAGTCTAAAATACATGTCATGGCCATTGCACGTGTGTACAAACTACATCCAGTTGTGACATCCTTTGAAGCAATTCCATATTATCCACCACATGTCATTCATTTATATATAAAAAGCATGTTGTCCTTCAGTAATAAACAGAAAGTTCCCTATTATACGTCCTATTTTCTAATGCATACCGTAAATTGTTTCAGTGTTCCACCCTATTGCGGTTAAGTAGATGAGACCAATCACAACCTTTTGCTAACCACAGCTGATACATGGGAGGAGTTTAAGAGGTTACAGGAAGAAGTGACAGCACCAGAACAGCAAAGTTGGGTCACAGCAGGTTGTGTCAAAAGAGATGAAGAAATTTGGGTTGCCAGATATTGTGTTGCTCTCAATGGCTAGACCATGGTCCTGCTCATATAGGGAGGGACGCCACAATATGCTTGTTTTGCCAGACCTTGTTTAACCCCAGGTTTAGGTTGAAGGCTAAAGGACTGTGTTACAAATGTGTTGTGTGTCAACAGATAAACGAAGGGAAGAGAACTGCAGTAACACTGTCACAAGCCGGTCAACCAGTCAGGGAGATCAGGAGGTCCATTTAATAGGATGCAGTTGGAGTTTATCGAGGTGCATCTGTGCACTGGTCTGAGATACTTCCTGCTGATTGTGTTCATGTTTTCATGTTGGGTTAAAGTTTACCCGACCAGAAGAAATGACAGTTTCACAGTACCAAAGTTGTTGAGGAAGTTAATACTCAGATTCGGGATCCCGACTTCTCTGGAGTCAGACTGAAGAACTCATTTTAATAATGAGGTCCTGAGAATGTTGTGCGCAGCAGTGCAAGGGAAGCAGAGACTACACTGCAGTTACCATCCTGAGGCTTCAGGACTTGTGGAGCAAGTGAATGGCACGCTGAAATCCTGACTAGCCAGTGTGTGCTTTAACGTCTTTGAAATGGCCCGAAGCTTTGCGCCTTGTGTTGACGAGTCTTCACGCTGTTCCTGATCGGGGAACAGAATTGCCTCCTCATGAGATAATCATGGACAGAGCCATGAGGTTGCCAGCAGTACCTGTAAATGTGCTTATGAACATTACAGATGACATGATACTTGATTACTGCAACGGACTGGCCAACGTGATGCATTCTGTGTCTCATCATGTTGGAGCCACTACAGCCCCGCCACATCAGGAGCAGTGCCATGACCTCAGTCCAGGAGACTGGGTCCTGGTGAAGAAGCATGTCAGGAAAACGCTCTTGGAGCCTCGTTGGCATGGTCCCTACCAAGTTATTCTGGTAACAATCACTGCTGTCAAGTGCAAGGTCTCCCCAACTGGGTGCATCCTTCCCACACCCTCAGGGTTGAGAGTCCCCTTGATGATGTTACAGCACCTCTCCTAGAAGTACCATTTGTGACAGAGAGAAACCAGGAGCAGATTAGACAGGTTGTGAGGGATGAACGGACCCTGTGTTGACAGACCCTGATGAACGATCTGGTGCTTTGATAACGCAAGTGAGAACAAGAGAAGGTTGGCCAAGAAGGCAAGAGAGAGAGAAATAGTGAGTTTGTCTGAGGAATGTGTGCCGCCACCTATTTCAAAGAATACTGATACTCTGACCTGAGTGATAGTGAAGGTAAAGGGCTGGTACTCAGGAGATCAAAGAGCTAGAGTACCCTGTCAAAGGTACTCTTCACCTGAATGGACATACTTTGCAACAAAGGATCAGTAGAAAGAGTTTTGGGACCTGCAGGATCAGAGCACAGGTCCAGCTGAACCTCTGTGAATATGTTATTGTGGCTGAACTGTGTTTTGACTTTACCTTGCCACAGCACAAATGACACAAATTATTATTAGCTTGATTTCTAGACTGAATTTTGAAAAGGCATCTTTGAGAAGAGACAATTTAAATAGACTTTGTTAAAAGTACTAAGAAGAGAACCAAGGCCCAAGTCTACTGAAGGTAATAAATAATTCGAAAATTCTGATTATAGGGGATTTTAATTACTGGCCGTCTGACGTCAGAGAGAGCGTTTGCTCATCTACCTTCACCGACCTGTTAGTCGGGATGAACTGTTCTCAACATATCCATTCAGCAACCCACGTCCAGGGCCATATCTTAGACCAGGTTTGGACTTCTAACCTGGATATCTCCACACCTCTCATTCTTCCTTGCCCCTGGTCTGACCATTTTATTATTTTGCTCTCCTTTGCCATTATCTCTCACACCAGTCGAACCCTTCAGGGAAACCTCTTAGCCAGGAATTGGAATAGGGCCGACTTTGGCGAATTTGTCACCCCCCCCCCCCCCCCCCCCCCCCCGCTGAGTGTGACTCTTTAGACGCCCAGGCCTTGGGCTTAAGGCGATGGCTCGAATCAGCTAGTGACACTGTAGCTCCCCTTAAACGCGTCAAACTAAAGCGCCCCCATGACGCGCAAAGATTGTTCTCAGAGGACCTCAAAGCTATGAAACTTAAGCTTAGACAGGCCGAGCGCTGCTGGCGGCAAGATTACGCCCCAGAGAAGAAGCTGGTATTTGCGGCTCGGCTTAAAGAATATAAGCAAAGTATTCTACAGACAAAACTTCATACTTTTCGAAAATATTTGTAGATTCGGCCTCTAAAGCAAAAGATATCTTCTCTATTGTGGAAGAATTGTCGCACCCAGATAGGGTGACCATTAAACCCCTTCCCTCTCAGGCTCTCTGTGACTCCCTCAACTCCTTTTTTGTTGACAAAATAGTAAAAATCAAAAATAGTATTTCCTGTCGGACTCCCTCAGCCTACCTACTCCGATCACTACCCTTGTCACCTCCAACCCCTACTCAGTCAACCAGATACCCCCGATCTCTGAGGAGGAATTCCTGGCCCTGTTAAAAAAGGTGGCCTCTGGCTCCCCCACTGATTGCTGCCCCCCTCATGTCTTGCAAGAGGCCTTCACTGCTTGTCCTATGCCCCCTCTGACACTTCTTAATGACTCACTTAAAATGGGCTCGGTCCCTAGTTCCTTTAAGACCGCTGAAGTAGTGCCCATCCTAAAGAAACCTAACGCCGACTCGTCTCTCATGAGCAATTTCCATCCCATTTCCCTGCTCCCCTACCTTAGTACAGTACTGGAGGCCCATGTCATCAACTTCTTGAGCTCCTTCATCGAACGCACCCAATTTCTCGACCCTCAACAGGCTGGTTTTAGACCCGCCCATTCAACTAAATCGGTCATACTCTCAGTGATGGAGGAGCTGCGGAGGGGGCGGACCTTAAGATCAGTCAGATCCATGTGCTTCTGGATTTGTCGGCCGCATTTGACACGGTCGACCATGATATCCTGGTCGGCCGTGTCAGTGATGCCGGCATCCAGGGGCTGGCCCTCGAGTGGGTTCACTCTATCTTGAGCGACCGTCACCAGGCCGTCCGTCTCTCCCACTTTTCTGCTGAGAAAGACAGGTTGACATGTGGCGTCCCTCAGGGCTCTTCCCTTTCTCCCCTCCTTTTTAATCTGTACCTCACCCCTCTTATTCGTTCCTTACGAGGCTGTAATGTCACTGCATTTAATTATGCAGATGATATCCAGCTGGTCTTTGATATCGACTCCTCGGTTCAATCTATCCACAATTTTCAATCCATCCTGTGTTTTATTAGCGACTGGATGGGGGGAAACCACTTGAAGCTCAACCCCGACAAGACCGAGTTGGTCTTGATCGGGGATGTTTCCAACCCTTGGAGCTCCAACTTTTGGCCCCCATGCCTGGGCCTTCTCCCTGCCCTGTTGATTCTGCTAAAAGCCTCGGAGTCACCATCTGCAAGGACCTCTCGATGAAGCCTCATATTAATGCCGTGGTCTCCTCCTGTTTCTTCCATCTACATACGGTCCGGAAGATATCTCGCTTCCTGACTACGGAGGCCCTCACCTTGGCACTCCTGGCTCTCGTAATCTCCAGGATAGATTATGCCAATTCCCTCTATGCCGGTATCCCTGCCTACCAGTTGAATCGTCTGCAGCTGGTACAGAACCAGGCTGCAAGACTGATCTTCCATCAGCCCAGGCACCACCATGTCTGTCCCTTGCTTAAAACCCTTCACTGGCTCCCGGTAGCCAAGCGCTGTGAATTTAAATTAGGCTGTATCATTTTTAAAGCCCTGGTCGGCCTTGGCCCAGTCTCCATTTCCTCTCTCCTCCATCATTACTCTCCATCGCGCAACCTCCGGTCCACCCATCTCGCCCTGCTCACGACACCCACTTTTAAGCGCAAGAAGTATGGAGGGCTCAGATTTTCATTCCTTGCTCCCTCCTTCTGGAACGCGCTCCCTTTAGAGTTCAGACTTACTACTTCTTACGCCCATTTCAGATCTCTTCTGAAAACCTATCTGTTCCATATGGCACATGATTGGGTATTCTTTTCCCCCTTCTCCTTTCTTCTCTCCTGTTGCCTGCATTTCTCTCTGTTTTGTCTCTATTTTGCCACTAGCGCCATGAAACCGTTGGGTGTAAGTGCGCTCTACAAGAATTTTTAACATAACATAACACTAACATCATAAGGTTGTCCCTTGAAAGAAAACCGAGACGGGCTAAGGAAGATTTTTTTTTTTTTTTTTTGGTTGTAAGACCTTTATTAATGATTTCCAGCATTACACGGCGTTGAGCCTACAACCCTGCGGGCCGGCTGCGATGATTCATATCCGTACCAGTTCTCTGTCATGTTTACACAGCCTTAAAGCCGACAACCAAAGGTCCAGCGGCGTACTTCAGGATGCATAGGGAAATCATGCTATTACTAACAAGGATATGACATTGACTTACAGTTTCCAGATTTATTGTCGGTTAGACTTTCTCCCCCCCCCCCCACCATTTGTCCCAAAAACCTATATCACACCTTTGGAGCACGGTACGTCAATGCCCTGAGCTCAAGCAACTGTGTGTCAGATATAATACAAATATCTTGCATATTCCCATGCTGCGTATACCACATGAATCGGTTAGGTCTTGTAAAGGACAACGAACAGTGAATAATTTCCCCAATACAACAATTAACCCATAAATTCAATTTTTAGTATGCAGTCCTGAAAACAAGTAGCATATCAACAGTGTAGTGCACAGTCGCAAAGTGATCTCGATCGAGATTGGTGAAAGCAGGACAACCCAGCGGTATGTACCTTCTGGAATTACATGCGCCAAATGAGGCCAGTGTGCACGTGCTGAACAGTTACAAACAGATAGTCCAGGTGTGCATTCTGGAGGTGGGGAAACGGGAGCCAGAATCTCACCCAATAGTACGATGTAGCGATCAGATACGGGGGAATGGAGGGTCGACCAGGAAATGTGAACCCAGCGCCAGTCGCTTCGCAGACCAGGGGAATCAAGAGACACCGGCACCATCTGTGGGAGTTGCCTCTCGTGCATCCTCCCACTCCGGCTAAGTAGGAAGGCCACAAAGGGAGCCCAGATGTCCTTGGGTTTAGATCGCACAGGCATGAGTTCGGCGTAGTCATGTAAGCGTTCCTGCCATGTGGCCATTGTCCGAAGCCAGCATTTAAACTTAGGTGCACGCCCTCTCCCCCAGCGACATGCCACCAGTCTTTTTGCCAGCAGAAGACCGAGCGCCAGGAGTTTTTTGTGTACAGTAATCACCTGCTGCGTCAGGCCAAGCAGGGCGATCAAGGGGCAGGGGGCAAGTGGAACACCCAGCATCGTAGAGAGCCCTTCAAACACCTGAGTCCAATATGTGGCTACCTGGGGGCAGGACCAAGCCAAATGAAAGAAGTCCACACCAGCGGACCCACAACGCAGGCAGCAATCAGAGTCTCGGAGCCGGAACCTGTGCAGTCTCACAGGCGTGTGGTATAAGCGATGTAGGAATTTATAGTGGAGGAGACGCAGCCTATTGTTGCCAGTGATGGCTTTCGTTTGTATGCAGCTGGTTTCCCACTGCTCGTCTGTCAGTGGTTCTGTGAGGTCTCTATCCCATTCCAGAAGGGCTCTGGAAGGGGGGGGAGGGGGCGTGGTGTGTCTTGCACATGTTTATAAAGCAGGGAAACAACATGTTGTGGAGCGCCTGCGTGTACTATGGCGTGAAGTGGTGCGAAGGTGTCCGGTTCCGCGGGGAAATCGGGGGTGATAGTGGGAACGTTTTGACGCAGGCGGGTGAATAGAAATGTGTCCATGATCGAGGGCATCCTATCTTTAAAGAACTGCTCAGTAGTAAGGAAAGTCCCGTTCAGATAAAGGTCGCCCCAGTGATCATAACCCAGTCCTTTGAGAAGTTTGCGACCTATTGCTTCGCATGTAACCTGGAGCCTGGAGTCATTTACAAGAGGCAATTTGGGTGAGTAAAGGAACGCACATTCAAGGACTCGTGCCATCCGGCGCCACGCAGCCACCGTGCAGTCCAGTGTGGAGGGGTTGCGCTCTGTGGGCCCCAGCTTAGCATGAATATAGCCTGTACTAGCCATGGGGGCCATGTAACCATCTTCCACGGCGAGGTGCGCATGAACGGAGGTGGGAAATTCCAATAAGCAGCAAAGTGCGCCTGAGCACAGTCATAGTATCTTTCAAAGTTGGGGACATCAAAGCCGCCCAGATGGAAAGGGAGCACAAGAGTATCAAGGTTAAGGCGCGCCTGTTTCCCACCCCATATCAACCTCGTTAGTTGAGATCTCAGGGTGCTAAAAAAAACTCTCCCTGGATTATAGGGGATGTTAACGAAAAGGTACAGTAGTTTTGGAAGAAGCACCATCTTAATCAGGGCTATCCTGCCCACCATTGATAGTGGGAGGTGGATCCATTTGGTGACATTGTCAGTAATTTTATCAATAACCGTGCCATAGTTAGCTCGCATCATTTCTTCCTTCCGTCTAGAAATGTGGATGCCCAGATATTTCAGGTCATCTTGCTCCCACACCAGAGGGTAGTCGAGTGGGTGTGGGTGGGTGTTGTCAGTTAGTGGGAAAATGGCAGACTTCCCCCAGTTGATTTGCACACCGGCAATTCCACCAAATTGAGTGATTTCTCGCAGAATCGGGTTAATGTTCTCGCGGGGCTTTTCAATATAAAGGGTAATGTCGTCCGCGTATAGGGACACTAGTAGCGGGCGGGAGGGGTAGTTGAGGGCACGGTGCTTGTGATGTTGGCGAAGTTTAGCGGCTAGGGGTTCGATAGCGATGGCGAAAAGGATAGGGGAAAGGGGGCATCCTTGATGCGTCCCCCGCTGAACAATAAAGGGGTCAGATCTGGCACCATTGAGAAGCACAGTGGCAGTGGGCTGATTATATAGTAAGCGAATCCAATCAATGAAGCGGAATGGCAATCCCATGTGTCGTAGTGTGCCAAGAAGATAGTCCCACTCCAGTGAATCGAAGGCCTTGGTAGCATCAAGGAATACCGCCACGGCTTCGCATTTAGGGGTGATATCCTGCAGGACAGCGTGCAGTGTGCGAAGATTGTGCGCAGTGGCACGGTTGGGGACAAATCCAGCCTGGTCCGGCAGAACCAAGCGCTCCATGAGGAGATTGAGTAGAGTCGCCAGAGTTTTAGCCAGGATTTTTGTGTCGCAGTTTAAAAGTGACAGGGGCCTATATGAGTCGCATAGTGTGTGGGGTTTGCCCAGTTTTAATAGGAAGGTAATAAGCGCTTTGCGCATGGTGCGGGGAAGGGTGCCATCCTCAAGTGCTGCGTAATATACCTTTTTTAGAAATGGAGCTAGAATAGGAGCAAACAATTTATAAAAGTCGATGGGTAGGCCATCTGACCCAGGCGCCTTACCGGACTGCATACTCATAATGGCGTCGGTTATCTCATCAAGCTCCAGTTCGTGATGTAGGAATTTCTGTTGGGCCTCCCCCAACCAGGTCAGAGCTGTGTCGGCAAAGTAAGTGGTGAAGTCTAGGGGATCAGATCTCTGAGAAGAGTATAGTGTCCGATAGTGTTCCTGAAAGGTATGAAGTTGCTCAGGGAGGGTTCTGTGTGTGTTTCCAACGGGGTCTTGTATTTCAGAGACATAGTTCTGAAATCTTGGGGGCTTAATTGAATTCGCCAGTGCCTTACCGGGTCTGTCCCCTTATCCATATATGCGGGTCATGTGAGGTCGCCCCAGGAATTTGCAATCTCTGTCTGCAGTCAGTGTATATTCAGTTAGTTTGTCACGCATCTGGGCTTGAAGAGCACAGTCGTCAGGATGTTGTGTGAGGGCCCGCTCTAGCTGGCGTAATTTTAGTTCTAAAGTATGGAGTTCAGTGCGCAGTGATTTGAGTATGCCCCCGCCTTTGGCAATGCACCAGACCCTAAACGGTCACTTTAAAGGCCTCCCAGGCGGTCATGACGCTATCCACTGAGGACATGTTACGCTCGAAAAACTCTTGAATGTCCTGTTCCAACTCAGCCTTGAAGGCTGTGTCCCTAAGGTGTGCCGGATTGAGGCGCCAGTTTAAGTAGGGCGAGCATGCCAGTGGAATCCGGAGTACCAGAAGCACCGGCAAGTGGTCCGAGTGGGTGAGGGCTAAGTGTTGCGTCCGAGCAAGCCATGGCACCAGTCCTGCCGATACAAATATATAGTCTAAGCGCGCCCAGGAGGAGTGTACTGTGGAGTGGTGTGTGCCTTCCTTAAGAGAGGGGTGAGAAAGTCTCCAGGCACTAGACTAGATCATTAAGAGTCCTTTGTGTGTTTGTGTAGTGCGAGGGGAGTGCCCTCGACCTGTCCATCAGAGGGTGGAGTGCAGTGTTAAAATCGCCCCCCCAGACGACATGGGTGATGCCCAAGGTGAGGCTCTTACCCCATAGTGTGAGAATGATAGAGGGGTCATCCACATTGGGGCCGTAATAGTTTGCAAAAAGGACATCATGTGCGTGCAGGCAACCCCACACCAAACAGAATCTGCCTCCCGAGTCTAGGTCCACCCTGCCGGGTGTAAAAGCCACCCCTCTCTTAACAAGAATAGTGACCCCTCTGGAATAGCTGGAGTAGGAAGAGAAGATGCGACTTGTGGCCCATCTGGAAGCGAAGCGAGTGGTGCCATTGGGGGCCAGGTGTGTTTCCTGTAGGAGGGCGATTTGTATCCCATGTCGGTCTAGGTAACCCAGCACTTGCCTGCATTTTCTGGGGTCATTAAGCCCACGCACGTTCCAGGTGGTGATTGTGATGTTCTGGTGTGGGCTACCTTCACTAGGGGTGACCATATCTACACCGGTATCTACACCCAACCTGTATCCTTGAAGGTGTGGGTGTGGTGTGACCTTGCAGCTGTCCCTAGTCTGTAAATGTCAGGATGTGTTTACCAGAATTAGCAACTGTTAGCTCCTCCCACTTGTTGACGGTGCATTTTCTGTATGACCTTATATGTACCTGAAACCTTCTCTTGTACTTGTACCGCCTTCTTTTGAGCCCCTGTGTGGGTATAAAAGGACCAAGCTCCTTCCATTCAGTGTGCTACTTCATACATTGCCGAAGGGTGTTGTGTGAATGTAGTTCCACCTCATGAGGTTTAATACATTTTGTATTCTCTATTCCAGTTTCTGTGCCAACTTCTTCCTATTGGTCTGAGGACTTGTGCAGAGAAGGGCGAACCCCTTGCACTGGTAGGCCTCGCTGAGGCTCACCACCACACTTTGTCCAGCTTTGTGCCAGAGCGGGAGACAATGGCTCCATGAACTGGTTTCAACTGGAGTATGCAAGTAGGACACCAAATACGTCCTCCAAAGCAGTCTAGTGGTGCTGGCAAGCGCATCCACCCTAGCCCAATACACTAAGTCCTGTCTGGGAGGTGGTGTAGTGTAGTTCCTATATTCCCAATAGGCTCTGCGCATTGTAATAATATAAACAGCAGTGTAGACGTAGGACTGAGGTCGACTAGGTCTCTACTGACTATATTAGACTTAATTAGTTTTGCCAGCTAGCTCAGAGGTCACTAGAAACTTTCTCGAATGTTCAGGAAAGGGTTAACTCTCCGGATTTAGACAAGAAGGGATTAGCTTCTGTCAACCATATAACATGACAACTTTGCTCCCTCAGAATAAAGAGTGTATCTCTAGAGTCGTGTGAAAACAATAGACAGTTATTTCACTCAGTCAATCGTGCGTACTTAGTTTCACCAGAGTGCAGAGAAGTAGAGAGACGGCGTTTTTAATAAAAGGTGTTATTTATTGAGCAGTCTTCTTTCTCATGCAAGAGAAATGAATTGCCACAATTGCAATACTTATCATAAAGTAGAGTGCGTACAGTAAAAGGAGTATTATGAAATAATACTGTAAAAGCATTGATATGGTTTCTTAGCCATATGATACTTTAAAATGGATAAAATATATACATACATAAAAACATTGACTAACGTACTCAACTGGTGCTTCTAATCTACGCCTACCCCGGTGTACCTGACCTAAGCCTAATATGTGGGAAGGAGTAAGTAAGTTACAGTTTAAGTTAAGTTAGGTTTTTGCCAAGGATCTGAATCAAGAATTCTCTTAAGGGTTTAGTCAGCTCCATACCTTGGTTCTTAGAATGAAGGAGGTCTTGTATCTCTCCTTCAGGACTCGATATCCCAGCAACCCGCAAGGGCGGCTGGAAACACCGGAGCTGGATTTTCTCGGCTGGAGAAAAAGACAGCGTCTCTCTCAGTGCGTCAAAGGGGAGGGGCAGCTTCCTTCGGCTCCTCGCATCAGCTGGGCTTCCGGGCAAGTAGATGGCCGCTCTGCTCCAAATCACCGTGTGTTTGCTTAAGGCAACGTTGGTATATTTATACCTGAAAGGTGCCGGATTTGACGTAAGGTTGGACATAAGATGTCACCAAGAACTAACAGTTCTTTCTGACTCTAGGAGTTCTTGTGCAAATCAAAACAAGAGCAGGGGGATTTCCCGGGCTGCTGGAGGCTTGGTTTGTTTAAAGAACGCGTTGTACTTTCTAGGAGTCTAGGGGGGTAGCCTTGCTGTATTTGGACTGCATGGGCTATTACTAAATATGTATATGATTCTTATGCCTTTATAAGGATATTATTTATTATAGCCATATAAGGGCATAAATTGGGAATATCGAATTAGGGTCCTAGATAGAAACACAACACCCACTCCACGAATTGATGTCCATCATTACTAAAAACGAAGCAATATTAACATAATCGATGCATGTGTGTTTTCCAACCCACCCCAAAATACATAATTCGCATTTGAAATGGTATATGGTAAATACACGAAAATGAGTATTGGTACTGTACGCTTTTCAAGCAGTGTCATCATTCAGTTAAATGCATATATATATCAGCTGAATGAATTGCGAAAATTACACATGAAATGGCTCTGAATACAGAAAAGAAGGTCGAGACCATTCCATCACATATTTATACAAATGCTGTACATGTGCTAGAGGCTGAGGTAAAATATTGTCTCTAGAGTTCCTAAATTAGAAGCTCTGTTCTCTAAGAATAGTTCTACTTTAAGCAGAGTATTTTGTGCCAGAAAAAGGGTAAATATTTTGGAAGTGAAAAAAAAATAATTTCGCTCTCAAGGGAAAAATAGTTCCAATTGTTTTCAGTAGCTGTGTTTATCAAAACTGAAGGCCGAATTCAGAGTTCAGGGAACGCTGTGTGCTCGTTGTTTAAAAAGTTATTCTTTTTGTTCAGGGGAGAACATCATTTCAGACAGACTTGCAAAAAATTGGTCTACAACATCAGGTGAAAGTTCGAACAAGTTCGAAAAAGCTGAAATTGTGCATATGTGAGAATGATTGCTATCCTCGATGTCAGGATCAGCAATGCTCACAGAAGGTTGTACCTGTTTGGTGCTGCTTTCCTCTCGTACTTCACCACCACCTACTCGTAGTGGTGAAGTCTCAACGAATGCCGTCATCAGAATAGGTAGTCGCTGGGGACAACACGATGCATGAGTCGTTACCGGACCTAGCAAGGTATCTGTATCCATTGGTACTGCTGATGGTAGTGTAAGACAGACGTCCAACACGCATTCTTCTCCGCATAGCATACATCGTAGCACAGGTAAGATGCAGTTTTGCCAGATTGGTCTGAATGAAAGAAACCAAGTTGTACTCAGATCTCTTAGCCGGGCAAATCCGAGGACTTTAGTGAGGCGGTCCCGGTAGCATATAGCTAGGATCGTTTCTCCCATCATTGCTGGAGTCTTGTCTGTGGCTTGGTTTGCCATATCGGAGCAGAAGGATCAAAACTAAAATTCCTGCTACGAGTCCCAAAAGTAGAGGCAGACCGCCGAAGACAGAATGGACAAAATTCGGAACGATGCCCAGAACTGTTTCAAAGGGTGTTAACAGTCCCGAAAAAATAGTCTTAAATACATGTGCGATGCCACTGGTATCAGACATGTTTAAAATTTGGCCTAACATTTCTACGAAATGTACAGGGCAATTTGTTGATAATAGGGAATGTATCTCTGCTGCTGTCCTTGCAACTTGCAGATCATACGTCTCTTTGGACGAGGTTAAAGGCACAGTTGTTTGTAAAAGAATGGATTTCATTCTGCTTAAAGTATCAATTCGAATTGAAGAGATATTCAAAGAAGGCCATATTCCCGCCTCCATGTCTGGATTGCGGTTTGGATACAATACTTGCATACAGCAAGTGACCATGGAACTAACGCTCACGAGATAGGCTTTTCCTGGCACCATGCCACAACAGCTGTGGTCACTTATTAGAACGTAGCTGCCGTTGGAAAGCTGTCTAAAAAATGGCTCTATCTGTTTTGCAGGAGTGCCGTGCAGGTGACATGAAAGGTTATTAGAAGACCCTTTGCAGGCTCCATGCAGGTTAATACCTTGACACAGGAGTGTACCACTTAGTGATTTTTTACAATTGTTACCACTAAGGAATACCTCTTTTTTCCCTTCACTATAACATTTCTGTGTATAAGGTAATTTCCATGTTGACTTGATATATCCTTTACCCAACCTTTCATACAGGCCTGCTGGTATATATTTTTGGCAATACTTAAACTGGAAAGTTGTTATTGGGATTGTAATCGTCCCATGTATTATCCATTCAATGACAGGTCTCTCTGACATTGTCAATGGTAATCTCTCAAGTTTTTCAATGCTCAGAATCGTATAGTCTGCTCCTCTTTGTGCCAAACTGATTTGTTTATCAGCAAGGTTAAAGAAAGAGAATAATGATGTTACGTTGATTAAACGCCATGGCATGTAGCCTGAACGCAGATTTTGCCACGTCCAGCCAAGCTGTACAATAGAACGTAATTGGGACTGACCATGTTGTAACATTAGTAAGTCCTGCTCTATTATATCAATAGCAGATGATACAATGCTGTCCAGTGAATATATTCTGGAGGACAGAGTCATTAACCCATTGTCCACTACAGAAAGTGATTTTTCCAAATTAATACGATCAATTTCTCGTATTTTTTCAGCTGTTTCAATTTGTGTTACTTTCCAAGCCTCGTTGTAAGCAGCGTATATACCGGCGTATATGAAACGTTTTTGACGCTGTTTGCGTGGTCCCAGTATGAAATCACGCAAGTCAGCACCGTCTTTAAGTAAAGACAAGTGTTGCTTAATTTCAGCCAGTGTGGATTTCTGTAGCCATTCAAGGCAGAGTTTCCCTACACTGTATGTTGTAACTATCCCTGGATGTTGTCTCTGGGAGTATCTAGGGTCTGGCCTGGTCTGTTTAAACCCCTGTGTTTTGTTCAGGAATCTATCTTGACAGTTATTTGTGTCTGTGGGCCAGATCAACCATTTTTCCAATCAGGATGTGTTCTGTTTTGGTGTAAAATATGGGATACGTCTATCTCCACATCTGTAGTGCTATTACTATCAGGCATGGGCTTCGGAATAGACGGTTTATTTAAGTCTTTTCTCTTGGCTAAACCAAGACAGGTTGTTTGCTGAATGGTGTCATTCAGGAATATTAATTGTTCTGGGATCATGCAGGCTCTATATAATGCTTCTAAACCTTGGACCTGCCATTCTTTTGTACTCCAGATGGTTTTTGTTTCAATGTTGTTTTTCCAGAATTCAAAACCAAATGTAGTAATTTTTTCATAAAATGTTTCAGAATAAATCAATGTAGTGTTTGTCAACATTGTTTTCATTCCTCTCTTATTTGACATTCTAAAATAAAACGTTTCTGCATCACTTGTGTTAAAACCTGAGAAGTATGGGAATTTCTCATAAAATGTTTTCGAGCTGCCTTTAGGCGGTGTTGCACAATGTTCCCATTGGTTATAATTAAAAATATTTCTAGGTTGAGCAGTTTTATGCAAATAGTGATGACCATAGTGATTATAACAGTACAACTCTTCATAATTTGATGAACCCTGTAAATAATCATGTTCTGCGAATTTAGCTGACATTACTAAATCTGACATCATATTATTAATATTATCAAAGTCCCAATCATCAGAAAAAGTACTTGGTTTTACAAAGTCACTTAATGAAACCTTAAATTGGTGTGGATATTTCAAGAGCTCAATCGGGCCATAAATTTCATAATCAGTTTTGTCCCAAGCTACCCCACCGGGTATTGGATTGGCTGTGATGTTCACTGGCGACAGTTCTCTTTTTGTGATGTGAGAGGATGTGTGAGGCTTTAGGACCAAGTTGATGTTCTGACTTGCTGTGTCCATTGTACTATATGTTCCATCAATGAATTTTCCCAAACATAGAACCATGATGAGCCAAAGCAGGAGGAAAAGTACACCTAACACAATCCAAAATTCAATCCATGGCGAAATCAGATAGGTTTCTTTGAGTTGATGATAGAGTTCAGTTACTTTGTCTTTGAAAGTTTTTGTTGCTGGCATTTCTTCATGTTCACTTGGATCATCAGAAAAGTCATCAAAATTGATGAAGTAGCCAGATGCAGTTCTGTCAATTGTTGGAAGTGCTTCCGAACTTTCATTTGCTTTTGGATTTTTCTTTGTTTCACTAGCATAGTCTGATGCTACATCATTGTAGACTGGTGTTTCTTGACGAACTGTTGCAATTTGGGTTTGAAGAGGCACAAGTTCCATGGCTTTGTTGCATAGTCCTTTTTTATTCACTGCAGGTTTATCTAAGGTGATTAGTCTTTCAGTTTGAACCTCTTGGATTGTAGCAAGTTTTGGTCTTCTGCTATTTCTTGGGAGTCCACTGGGCCTACTACTTATTATTGGCCACATGATTGTGGTTTTACCAGGTCAATGGATACAACTCTGTTCTCCTTTTTACCAGCAAGGGGCGGTAGTAGAACTGATCTTGTTCCGCTGATAGCTAAGACAGGTACTGCTTTTCTGTAAGAAGGCACAAATTCCTTCTTCACCGTGATCTTTTCTCTGACCAGATCCCCAATTTTTGGAATCCAGACAGGTCTTGTTGGGACAGGTGGTTTTTCTTCAGTGGTCGTTGGCTTTAGCTTTATATTACTCAGAATTCTTCTCGTTTTATTTAAGTCCTGTAAAACAGCCAAGCGGTCTTTGATATCGAAGGCTTTTTCTTCTACCACTGAAGTGTGACTATCTAAGTCCTGGATATGCATTCTAGTACCGAATAATAGTTCGTAGGGAGTGAGATCTTTTAGAGAATTTCTTGGCAGATTATTAAGACTACGTTGGACACTTGTTAAATGTTTGACCCACCCATCACCCGAACCTAATACCCTCGCCGTTATAGATTGCTTTATGTCCCGGTTTTTTCTTTCCACTACCGCATTTCCCTCAGGATGGAATGGAGAAGAGTACCGCAATGCAATGCCCATGCTGGTCATGGCCTCTTTGTAAGCTCGAGAGCTAAACGCAGGACTCTGGTCAGAATGTAGCATGCCAATTGCATATATGCCGATAAAGACTCGCAAATCTTTGTATAACAGTTCTAGCGTCAGCCGAGTGCTGGTGTCTGAATTTGAAGTGAATCTAGTCTTAATATTTATGGGATCGCGTTTCTCCTGCTGGATTTTTGCGTATAGGTAGCCTTATGCTTTCTAACAAAGGGGTCCCGGCAATACTCCGGTTGGTTCACGACTGTGATCTCGGTTGCAGTCTGGACAATCCTTTGCAAGTTTGTAATGTTGCAAGTTCATCCCCGGCCACCAGTATTCTGATTGTAATTCTTTTAGAGATTTCACGATCTCTTGGTGCCTTAGACCCAATCCCATATGTGCGTCTGCTATTAAAAAGACTCTCCGGTCTCCGGTAGTGTGTGCACTTAAGGGCAATAAAGGGTATCGAAAAACTGCCATAGCGTGTAGCATAGGTGCAGTACATGCATACATTCGTAATGTGGTAATTTTTCTATCATTCCCTCCCCCCTCCCACACCAGCATCCCCAACTCGCCGGGTACAGTGCCCCATCCCATGTAACCTGTAACTTAGACGAGGAACAAAGAATTCTCCAACCAAATTGCAGTGGAGGAATAAAACGGGGGTTCGCCCTGGGTAAGGGGAAAAGTCACTAGGTGCACCGGGCCTGCCCATACCTCTCCCTGCTTGCACCCACCGGACCCTCAGCAGGTAGCCGAGGACACGATCGTGGGACAGAGAGGTAAGTCTGAGCATCAGAATGAGTGCGGCTAAAGAGAAAAAAATACAAGGAATACAAACAATACACTATAGGCATACATCACCAGGCAGTGCAGGTCTCAGTCTCAGTATGTAGGCAAGATTAGACTCCGTCAGCCCCAGCCCGGGCGTCTATGTTCAGCCCGGTTGAGGAAAGGGGGAGGGTGATCTGGAGCACTCCCCCGGAGCCGCCGCTCCGTGGGCCGCCTTTCTCTGCCTCCTGAGGTAGTCCTCTGCTTGTTGGGGGGAGCCAAAGAAGTGTTGTTTTCCATTGTGCATAATCTTGAGTTTGGCTGGGTACAACATTGCGTAGGGGATTTCCAGCTTCTGTAGCTTTTTCTTCACGTCAGTGAACTTGCGGCGCGCTTCCTGCACGGCGTTTGTAAAATCGGGGTAAAAGGATAATGAAGTGTTCTCGTATGGGACATGTTGTTTCTCTCTGGCTAGCCTAAGGACTGTGTCCCGGTCGCGATAATTGAGGAACCTGGCTATAATAGGACGTGGTGAGGCTCCGGGTGGAGGGCGGGCGGCAAGGGATCAATGTGCTCTCTCCACTATGAAATGAGCGGAGAAGGAGTCCCTGCCAAACAGGTCGACCATGAGTTTTTCAATGAAGACCTCCATGCGCCCAGTTTTGGTCGTCTCCGCAAGGCCCAAAATTCGAACATTATTCCTTCGCGACCTGGCTTCGAGGTCCTCGTTTTTGTCCGCAATGAGTTTTAGCAGTCTATCCATTTGGGTGAGATGGCGGCCAGCATTGGTGGTGGTGTCCTTGAGAGTAGAAATACGACTCTCCGCCTCCTTCAAGCGAGTGTCATGTTGGTCCATTTTCGCCACCACCGAATCAATACGAGAGTTAAGTGCGTCAATTTTGGAATCAATGGAGGTTAGGCTGTTTTTCATGCCTAGGAGGAGGGACTTCCAGTCTTCATCATCGGAAGCTGTGGCGCCAGGAACCGGCTGCTCCGTTGGTTGAGTGTAAGTGGTCTTTCGGGTCTCATACGGTAATTTGGACTGTCTGGCATTGTTTCGCCCCATAGTGACAGGCAGAGGAGGGGAGGGTGTCCAGTGACCCAGCAGCAGCAAGGAGAATACCAGGAGACTACGATGCTCACTGGGCAGAGTGAGCTAGCCGGGGGGAGCCATCTTGCAGTGCCTGTATGGACCGGGCGTGCGCGCCCCGACAATTGGGGCTGTAGCGGTGTGATGAGCCCAGCGCCCCAAGCGCCAGCGACCAAGGTGCAGTTTAGACTATGGGATGGGGGAACGGGTCGTCCAGGCAGTCTGCAGCGTGTCAAAGCAATACACTTCGTTCTCCCCGCTGTGTATTAGAGATCGGCGCCTAGGAGAGATGGGCGCGCAGTTCAGCGCCGATTCCGGGTCCAATGCACGAGGATCGTGTGGTAAAGCAAGGCAACAAGATGCACAGGGGGATCCGTCTGCAGCTGGCGGGTAGTGCATTCTGTAGGCAGGACTAAGGGCTTGGCGGTCGAGAGTGGAGGCAACGTGGCAGTGACGCGACCCCACAGTGCGGCCCACGTGGTGAGGAACCGGAGGGGTAGGCCCAAAACCCCCAGTCGAAATTGGCAGGTGCCGCAGGGCAGTACAGGCAGTCACATCGCAGTCAGAAAATGGCGTCCTGGCCAAGGCCGGTCCCACGCCCCGTGTGAACCAAGCACGGCTGAATCAGGCCGGCGCTTGTATGGAGGGGTGCAGTTTCGGGCTCGCTTGGCAGAGTGTATGCGCCGAAAGCGCCTCCGGCTATGTGATGACTGGTGGCCGAGAGTCGTTCCCGGCCGCGGGGGGAAGGCCCAGAGCTCAGGAGGAGTGACGCGCCCCCCTGCCCAGCGCAGTCCCAGGCACGACCGGGGCCGCAGGTGGAGGAAGCGAGGTTCGGGGGGGGAGCGCCTGCAGTCGCCTCACCTCAGTCCGTTGCCCGCCAAGCAATCTCCGACCGCAAGCGGGCAGTCAGGCAGTTTCGCGCCTCCTCAAGGCGGCTCGGCCAGCCGGTCGCGGAGGGACGGCCCAGGGCTCTGGCGGAGTGGCGCGTCCCCGGCCTCAGGCAGGTCCAAGCGCTGCTGGGGCCACAGGAGGATGGAGCAGGATCCAGGGGGGCGCCTGCAGGCCCCACACCTCTGAATGTAGCGGCTATGCAATCTCTGGCGGCCGGCGAGCAGTAAGATAGTATCATGTTTCCTCCAGTCGGCCCGGCCAGCCGGCGAGGATCCGGGGGGCGGGCCCAAAAGCCTCGGCCTTTAGTAGCAAGCCTGTCCGAGTCCTACTTCCGTTCGAAATCCTGCAGGGACCGTCGGGCAACTCAGGGGTCCACAGCTCGGCAGGTAGCCCAGCGGGGGTGGCGAGTCCGGTACCGGAAGAGTCCTCACGACCTCATGAATCTTTCGGTAAAGGTTGCAGGCAGTTTTGCGCACTCAGGATGGGATGGAGGATCGGATGAAGCTCAGAGGGGCTAGAGCCTCACTAGAGCGCGGCCATCTTGGTCCGGCGCCACCTAGCGCCCCCGCTAAAGAAGACTTGTGAAGACTTTGTAAATAATTTATTGCACATCAATTGAACTTTGTTTTGTCATTTGCGCAGGTGGCAGCTGACAGAGAGGACTCTGCTGTGGCTATTTTCCACCCAACAGTCTGATTTTAGAAAAGTTATGGAACTAAACACCAACACTAATAGACATGGGTACATGATAGCAGGTGTAGTAATAACTGTAGTCATAGTACTGATTTTGTTGCTTATAGGATTATAATGACCCATGTCTCCAAGTTTAACCAAGATGAGATCTAGAATCATTCCTAGTACACCGAATTCTACTGATAGTAGTTTGCATTCACTGAACAAGAGAGAATTACACATAGATTTCCCTAGAGGAGATCTTTCTTTAAATGTGTATTATAATTGCTAAATGAGTAAATTAACACTATGGATTATGTTGTCTGCACACAATTACCTGCATCAGCTGAAGAGGGTACCACGTACCAAACATCTTCCTTTGACTTATGGTGTTAACTGTAGCCTGTTAATGAGTCTTTTGCATGACAGGGTCATTATCAGTATTATTTTTCAGATTATGATTTAATCTCTTCAGAAGTTACCGTACTTAAGCACTTAACTCGCCACCCTGAGATTAAAAATTTAGAGATCAGAAGGATTCCTTAACCCCTAACATGACACTAAACATTGTTTATGCATATTGAATCAATTTGACTTGTATTTAACAACTGTAAAAAAGAGCTTTTTAAATTCAGCTGAGAACAAAAGGAGAGAGATGGAATCTAAATTAACATAAAATTTTAATTTGTTATCAGTGGGCTAGAGAAGAAATTGAGCATCAAGTGGAAGGAAATCAAGCTGCATTGATTTTAGTTTGAAAACACAAAGGGAAATTATTCATATTTAGAGACAAGTCTACATCAGACACAAAAATGGTGGTAAAGAGTGAATGTGAATACACCTTTGAAGCTAAAGGACATTGAGAATCATTACTGGTTGGTAAATATTATGGTATTCCTGGAGTTTATTATGTTTGTAGAGCATATACATATTTTATGCTGCCCAAAGGATGGGGCAATACATGTGATTTAGGCATAGATTCACTAAAAATGTATCATGTGGAATATTTTAATGATCCTATGTGGGAACAGAAGTCTAGACCCCAAAAGAAGAACTAGTGCTGGAGAAGTAGTAGGAGATGTTTTTGGTGCACTGATTCCATCTGTAGGTGTGATTTTGACTGACATCAAGATTAGAATGCTGTGCACTGTAGTGGATAAACTGTGTACTGGTACAGTGGGAGACTTATTAGCTGTGGATACTGAAATGGCTGCTATAAGATACATGGTTTTGCAGAACCGTCTTGCTTTAGACATCCTCTTTGCGAAAGAGAGTCAAGTCTGTTGGATCTTAAAAGTTCAACAATGTTATACTTACATCCAGACAAACATAACGATTTAAAAGACGTGTATCAAAAAACATCACTGATCTGAAGGGAGATTTGAAGGAGTTAGAAGTAGCAGGTGCTGCGGAAGCAGTTGGAAATTGATTTCCTCCAATAGGTAAATAGTTTGGAAATTTGGGAAGTGGATTAGTGGGATCCATCTTGAAGTACCTTGTGATAATTGCTCTTTGTGCAATATTACTGGTTTTGATCTTGAAGGGATATAAGAGAATACAAGCAAAGGGGGGAGTGAAAAGAAAGGGAGCAGATGTAGAGTTAGAGAGTAGGAGTAGATACTATGATGACATGAAACATCTGGAGGAATCCAGACAAAACTTTATGAAGCCCATGAGATTCAGATTGGTCCATCAGATAAGATCTGTATCTTGATTGTGATGGTTTGATTCACCATCAGAGGGGGAATTGGAGCAACGTAATTTTAGCTCCACCCTTACACGTCACAGAAGTGCAAGCGTTACATGTACTGACCACAATAGATATGTTGGGTGCCTAACTTTATTAATGACAAGTGAAGTATTCAAGGTATTACTGAATTTCATTTAATGAAGAAACAAAAGTTTCATAAACTCGTGCACATTAATGTTTAACCTAACCATGATGAAGAAAGTAGTTCTTATACATATTGACGCTTTGTTTTATGTTATGCAGCACATATTTGAAAGTGCTTTACTTAATGTAATCACAAACTTATTTACAGTTATACTGCTGCATTTATTTTAAAGTTATACATGCACACACATTTGGCCAATTTAGTGTTTAACCATGCCAATTCAAGTAGGCCTGAGTTTCAAAATGTGTTTTTTGTTCGCCTTGCATGTTCTCTCCTCTGCAGATGCGATTTAAAGGCTTCATTTATTTATGAGTTTGTATAGCGCTAGAATCACTCCGCCAGGAGTATCTCTGCGCTTTATGCCCAGTAAATTCGCAACTACACAATGGAAGATGATTAGATTTCGTTTTTGAACAGAATGGTTTTTAACTGTTTACGGAAGGTTAGGTGATCTTTACATAACCTTAGGGCCAACGGGAGCTTATTCCACAACTTGGGGCCCATAGTTGACAGGGCTCTGCCTCCGTGTCTAACTTTTTTAATATGTGGAACCACAAGGAGAAAATTATTGCTAGATCTGAGAGATCGTGAGGGAACATATGGTCTAAATTTCCTTTCCAGGTAGGTGGGTCCTAGTCCATTCAAGCATTTGTGGATTAAGCAACATATCTTAAATTTTGCCCTTTGTCTGACAGTAAGCCAGTGTAGTTGTTCAAAGAGGGGTTTGGATGCCGTTCTTGGGGGGGCATTCAGGACAAGGCGAGCCGCCGTGTTCTGAACAACTTGTAATTTGTCTAATAGCCCCTCGTTGACAGAAAATAACAACCCGTTACAATAATCAATCCGGCTCAGGACGAGTGCCTGAACCAGGGTCTTTCTTGCTGAGTTGGGCAAGAGTGGGCAGATTTTTCGCAGTAAACCAATAATATGGAAGCATATCCCTGAAATATAGCTGACATGCTGTTTTAAGGACAGGTCGTGGTCAAGTCGAATCCCAAGATTCTTCACGACCTGTTTAGGTCATTAGTTAGAGAAAGGAGTACTGTGTATCAGTGATAGCGAAGCCGAGAAGAAAATCTCGGCAGAAGACGTGACGAGCTAATGAACAGGGGAAAGGGTGTCTATTCATCGTATATCAGCAATGGTGTTTCCTTCAAGGCAGTGTGAATGTTCAGGTTTCACAATATGGGAAAATTCTATGATGTTGCCAATGGGCACATGAAGAATTATTCTATTGGTTCCTAGAAGTGTAGTATGAAGATCATACAATGAGAATGTATCTGTATGTTTTAAGTGATGCATGCACTGTTAGAGTTTAGAGCAGATCCTTTTAGACTTAGAGAGGTACAGACATCTCTGCTTGCCCTATTGTTGAGAGTGTAAATCTATATGCTAAACACTTGTTGTGTCTTAGAGATTTTCTACTGAAATCCTTGCTAAGGCTGACACCTTCCTATTAAACAGTCTTATTCTTTGAATTCCAAGAGATTTCCCATTCTTAACCATACTGAGTCTAAACTTAGAGCCCGAATTAGATGACTCTAAACTTTTGGTATTGGCATTTATGTGGTTGCGCTTGTCACATTTCATGCTATTGAACTGGATTTACTATGTTGACTAATGCTTCCTTTTGAATTCTATATCTGGACAATGCTTAATTTGCATTGATTTGAATTGATCACTAACTTGTAATAAACCCTTTGACTTTAGTTACTGATTTCTGGTCCATATTATGTAGGCAAGTGGGTTAAACAAATTTGAACTGTTTTGCTGAATGCTAACTCTCTTTTTCCTCCGTCTACCACACAGGTCTGTCACATGAAAATTGTAATTGTATGCCAAGGTTCCTGTCTTTTCGGTTTTTGGTAAATTCCTAGGTCAATAGATCATTATAATTTACTGAAAAGGTGTGGTGCAAAACGTTTTATTATCCACTGGTGCCAAGCGGGAGCTGCGGAGAAAGAACAGTTATAGATTATGACAAACACAGGGAACAGCTGTGGCGTATCAAGTAGTTGGCTCATTAGAAACTGGAAACATTCTCAGCAGAGTGAAGAGTCGAACTTGGCTTTCAAGCCTGTTACTCTGCGGGTACACACACTCAGTTTGTGGACCAGTGGGCCACTTGGCAGCGAAGTCATTCTCAGGCAAGCCAAATGACGCGTTGTGTCTGGGTGCTGTAGTGTAAGTCTATAAATCATGACATGGCGTGGTGGTTATTTTCTGGGAAGAGTGCATTTGACATTACTGTGCTACTGTTAGCCATTTCGGATCGAGATAGGACCAATCGAAGACGTGCTTCAACAACTGATTGGTGGTAATTTTTTATTGTGATCCCCAATGAGATCTTTTGGTGAAGTGACTGAGTCACCCAATTAACTCTTCATGCACCATAGAAGCAGAGCCACTGTTGCATTAAATGGAAGCAGCCAAAGTTGTGATAGCATTGCATTAACAACTTTTCTGAGGAGGTGCATAGCAAACTTTGCTCGAAGGTTCGCTTTTTCCCACAGACACCATCTTTGTTTCAGTGTTGAAAAACTTTCATGACGTTTTTTCAACACTGCAACTGTCATCTTTTTGGTGCATGGCTAACAGTGGACAATGATAGCTACCTTTGCTATTTGAACTTGTTATGGTGCTTATTGAATATCCTAATGACTAGTGTAGTTATTTTAATGTAATCTTTTTTTTACGAGTGACCACGATGAACACTTGCATTATTATATTGTTTGTGAGAGTCCATCAAAGTCAGTGTCCATTCTTCCGAGATTGTTTATTCTGGTTCTTGGATACCATTCTGCAATCCTTGTTTCTTATAGCATAGAATGTTGAGTGGCCAACCAACACAAGAACTACCTATTGAGTGTGCTGTAAGCTATGGCATGCTTACCAAGGGGTCAATTGTACAGCACAAAGGATGTCTTGCCTTTTGAAACATTTGGGTGGTGAAGGTTTAGGAGTTTAAGCAGTTGATAGAATGGGATAACGCAGAAGAGCTTGATGTGCTCAAAGATGTCAATGGGAGTATAAAGTTATCTCCAAAATATGAGAGTTTCCCAGAAGTCAGAAAGGACCGGGTATCAACAGATAAACAAGAAACAATTCCTTTCTGTTCTATTAGGCTTTAAAAGAGTGACCTAAGGGTCTACATAGAGATCATGGTTGGCATTTGATACCATAATACTGACACGAATATATAATTTGCCACAACACAAGTAATTACTATTTAGTTCTCAGTTTTTATTTTCATTTTAAAGCTTTTCTTTTTTTTTTAAATTAAAATTTAAAAGCATAAACTCATAACACATTCAAATAGTATCGTGAACGGGACTCAATGCTCTGGTACATCCAAAAAAAGACCTATCTAACAATTCCACTTATGGTAACTAACTCAGAGACATTGGCGCAGATGTTATTCACAATGTTTCAATCAAAATTACAATTTGACGTGCAATTCCCAAAATTATGATAAATTAAAACATAATGCGTGAAAAAATCCTTTAGTCACATACAAGTTTATTCTTCTTTCTAAAAGGAGGGAATACGTATAATTAGTTTGAGTTTATTAATGAGAATTTATAGTCTTACTGGTTGCGTGCTGCTTGTGTCAAAACATGTTACTCTATAAGAGTAAAGAAATATCTTTAGCCCTCTAACTTTGCTTACATTGATTTAGTTAGCTGTTGGTCCCTCTTATAACTTGGGGTCAGGCACAAATCACTGTTAAAAAGGGGAGCCAATTTGTTCTTTGCTCCAGCGGAATCTATCATTCAAAAAATTCCACGTTTTTTTCACTGATTTTAGTTTGCTCGTAATATCAAGTATCGAGTCAATTTAACTTCCAACTTACTTAAAAGCAGGGAGAATCAAAATTTTCGGTGTCTAAATTGTGGCTGCGTCTTTAAATCTGCGCAAAACAGCTGATCCTGTTAATACACCTTCCACCTGTATGAATGGGTCAGATATTATTGTCAATGATATGTGGTCGAAACCTCACTACAGTTCGCGTCAGATGTAATTGCTTTACTCGCCACCTACCTATTGGTTGACGGTATATAGCTTCCTCCAGTTGATTTTCTTCTCTTGTGGAGTTGCTTGTTTTTAATGTAATATCACGCTTTCTTTGTATTGCGTGCTAAATAATAAAATTTTACTTATTAGGTGTGAAAAACTAATTTGAACACTTTCTTTATACAATGCCATCCTTAACATGTCTATGGCGCCCCCAACCGTGGTCATCCTGAATTGTTTAGATTATGTACGGTACTCTTCTGTTTAATAGAAGATTGGTTATGGCGATCTACCTTCTCTGTAGTTTTAATTAATATTATGGATCGCACTGCATTTCCAGACTGTTGCCCCAAACTAAACTATCGCGTGTTGGCAGTTCCAGTACCAAACCTCATTTTGCTGACAGACATTATAGCTTACTTAGTTAAGACAATTTGTATAGCTTTATGTATGGGCCTGCGCCATATGGACGCGGAAAAGATCGAATTAACGTTTTGGTAAGTGCCGGAACCCCCATCTTCTATTCTATTTTGCTGCAAGGCTCCTGCATTAATACTATTTAAATTGCTTGGATGAAGCAGTACCCGGGTGGAGCAGTACCCGGCTCCTGGTGCTCTAATTCTTTCTCTCATCCCGGCTTACCGTATTTTCCTGGACCGCTGTTTGTCGACACCTTCCTTCTCCCTGCACTCGTAAACAAAATGTGGTCTGGCGGAACCGTATATATACCGCCTGGGTCTTTGGACAATTATTCAATTGCGGTGTTCGTGGAGGATATCGTTTCCACCTGTCTATTCCGCGGCACACCATTTTGGTCGTTTTTGTAGTTTTAACGCCTGACGTCGACCCGTCACATATTAAAAAACCTGCACGCCATCTTTGTAGTTTTTTATAGTTTTTTAACACGGGCAAGTTTAGACAAAACTCGATTTTGTTAATTAAGATCAAACTACGCCTGCACGTGTTTACTTTGTAATTCTTAAACCGCGCAAAGTTTGAAGCAACGCGCATATTAAATTATATGCACGAAAGAACCTTCTTTCGTTGCTGATATTTCTTCGTGATATGTATAACTGGCTACGTTTGTCCACTGTGCCCGGAAAGCGTCTTACTGTTGCCAACCTATTTATAGCAATGCCCCATGATTGTAAATCAGATTCAAGGGTGGATTCATGATGATCGTACATATTTCAATGAAATTCTATTATGTTGTGAGTACTGCTGATATATCCTTCTTCTAATACCAGTAATCTACGTACAGACACATGGTTTAATACTGCACATTAGAACATTAGAATATTCTTACTGTGGCCTCATATTTTGTCAAAGTTGATAATTTCACATTTTTAAAAAAACTCATATCCACATACACAAGAGCACTAGTAAATGAAGCACTGAAATTACTATGTGCACATTAAACATACAGAGTATCAACAGTCTCAGCCCAATTATAAGACCCTTATTACAAATGGCTGCAGTTTTGGATGTACCAGAGCATTGAGTCCCGTTCACGATACTATTTGAATGTGTTATGAGTTTATGCTTTTAAATTTTAATTTTAAAAAAAAGAAAAGCTTTAAAATGAAAATAAAAACTGAGAACTAAATAGTAATTACTTGTGTTGTGGCAAATTATATATTCGTGTCAGTATTATGGTATCAAATGCCAACCATGATCTCTATGTAGACCCTTAGGTCAATCTTTTAAAGCCTAATAGCACAGAAAGGAATTGTTTCTTGTTTATCTGGGAGTATAAAGGACAGGTACTGGAAAAAATAAAAACCATGATGGAAAGGTATCATTTCTATTCAAGGAGGCACGAAGAGTATGAAACTATACACCAATATGAAACGGTTCTATGAGCAATGGCATCCACATGTCACATTGATAACATTACTTATGACCAGTACCTCAGTGAATCTCTGCAACATCTATTGGCTTTGTCAATAATTTTGTACATGTCACACAGCAATTGAGCTACTGGGCAACATGGCTTTAAAAAATTTAAACAGCAACAGCTGTGAATGACAACTTTGGAACGTTGGAGCTCCGGGTTTCTACCACTCCGTCGTTTTCAATGGTGCTCCCAACATTCCAATGTTCTAATACACTGTTAATGACTGACTTTTGACTTTAATTCCACACCACCTTCTGAAGGGAGCCTTGGACTGCTCACTTTCGCTAACCTGACTGTCGAATGCTAAAGGGCTGTGCCTGTTGCTCAGTTTTTTAAATTGCGAAATAGGTCACTGTGTAAGGGCCCCAATCCCCACACTTAGGGCCAAGTAAATCCTGTTTTCCGCGTGGCTCCCGAACCTGTTGCAACAGTAAGTAACTCTAGGCGTGTTCCATTCCAGAGAAGACGATGCTCTCCTGACAACGACAATAAATACATTCCTGTTGGCTTTTTTTTATGCAGTTGGTTGTTTACATACTACATTTGTCTCGAACTCGGATCTAACAAAATTATCATTGTTTGTGTTGGAATAATTTAATGTGACCACAACTTGATTTCAACCTAATTTCAAAAACATGCATGTTGAGGTTGGGGTGGGAGGGCACAGCCGAGCAGACCAACCGGAACATCTTAATGTGCAGAGAATATCACGCCTGTGTGGATACCAGGTGAAAAATGTTACAGACAGTGGAACGTGATGGGCGAGAGGCAAATTGTCACAGGATGCGCGACAGGAATTATGGGACGTTCGTTCCGCTGAAGAAACGACCAATCCATTATGTGGCTGTGTTATTAGAATGGAGCCGCTCCAATGCCACAACGATGAGCGATCGGTTCAATTCCGTTCCTTGGCGCCCTGACCTGATTCTGAGCCCCATAGGGGCTTGGTTCAGGTCAGAGTCTGTATTTATACGTGCTCTTTGCGTGCTGACATCTCTGAGAGGGATGTGTTCTCCTTCTGTTTAATAAGCAGTTAGCAGGAGTGTCTGTCAGCCTGCTGGTACATTAGAAACAAATGGCACAATAGCCTCGTGCTCATCTGTCGCCATTGGTTACCTATTGCTGTGTGTATCACAGACTGCTCGCACAGCTAGTTACCCATATTTATCGAGCATGCAAAATACCTCGAGGCATTTAAACAAAAATACCCATCACTACCTATCTACTTTCTCCCCCTGCCTCTGTTCCTTCCTGTTTCTGAAACAGTGGAACAATCAAATAGCAATACTAACAGTTTTGATAATTTTCCTCTAAACCAAAGACAACTGAAGTTGAATAGTGCACACAACTGCATCATGCACTCACGCACATACACTCAACATACAGACACTGATGAGTGAAATGGGTACACAGGCTGTAATTACCATGCAATAAAAGACAAAGAGTTCTGAATTGGCAGCCTCGGTCGGCTCCCTCCCTCCTGTGCTAGGCCGCATTCCTCCAGTGTCCTCTGCTGCTTGACTAAGCCTCATGCAAAAACAACAATTGTTGGACAGAATGCAGAACAATGTCACACATTCACCCCAGTACAGAGATCTGGGCCTAAATCCATCGTTTTTTTGCTCACCATGCCATTCCAGTTTGGACCCAGCCATATACAAATCAGTCTTGACCCTGCGCCCAATGCGAACAGTCCAGCCCGAACTGCCAGGCCAGGGCCTCCCTGGACAATCACAAACACAGAAGCCGCTCTAAACCGGGACAAACATAATGCGCATACCCCAAACCACATCTTGGTTCTAATCCTTAAGTACCAGCTATTCAATGCTGTACGCACTGGGTGCTCCTGTCTCTAATTAAAAACAATTCTCATATGTGTCTGACCCCAGTGCATAGATGAACTTGTATGTTTCTCACACTCAAAGATTTTTGCACACCATAATCAACAAAAATGTGTAAAGGTCGTGGAGGCACCTCACGGAAGCACCACCATGGGAGCTACTGATAGGTTCTCATCAGTGTGCTCCGATTTTCATCATTGGCAGCCTCCACAACCAAAAAGAAAGTGTGAAAAAATGTGCACAAATGAACTGAAAGTGTGAAAAGGTAAAACAAGCACCACGAATAGTATTCTTGTGCCCACCAATTCTGACCCCCTACTGTCAAAGCAAAAAATTCCCACTCTTTTTTCTTTCACAAACTAATAACGAGCTAAACAATCACTGGCACAGCCATCAATTTTAATCACTGCCATGTGTTTGCTCAATTTAAAATCAAGGCCATCAATTCTTATGGAAAGCCAACATGTTTCATTGCCTTTTAACAAATTTCCGGCAATTTCTGCAGGGCTAGGGGTCAGTCCTCGCCACACTGTTAGTTCAATAATGAACCCGGTGGTTGCTCACACCTTGCATACCAGCAGCCACCTTTCCTGGGGATGTGTACGCGTCCACAAAACTGGCACCAAGGAGGGGACTGGGCTGTTCCTGGGTTCAAAGTGCAGGTCACTGGGGGGTGGATATGTAAAGGAGGTTAAATGGTAACCTACCTGTGGGTATCCATTTTGTTGGATATATTGGCCTCACACACCCTTGCAGGTGTCATGCTTCATCATAGGCAATGCTCCTCGTTGGGTGGGCAGTGCATACCCAACGGGCTACACCTCAAAGAGGGGTTCTTTGGCGGAGATCTTTAATCCAACTGCCCTTGGGTGAAGTGTGGGTGAGGGGCCAGAGTAGTAGTAGACAGCACGTGAAATATAAAATAACACAGGGGTACCAGAAGGAACTTTATTCGGGCGGTCCCGTGTGTTAACTAAAAACAACAGATAGTCTAGGAGGTCTGGAAAGTGATGTTTTCCGTACTCAAGACTATACTAGTGGGTGAGGATTGTGGTCGACATGTTTCTCGCTCAGGGCTTATTTACCCGCGATTCATCAGGACCTATAAAAGTACTCGTTGTCTACAGTACTGCTGATCTATCTAAGTATCAGTGCTTACGTATACAGTTAGGAAATGGAGTACCTGCATATACATTGTTCCATGCCTAGAGGTCAATTGTTACATGTAACAGCAGTGTCTGGCGGGATGGACATCGGTGAGTCAAACCTCTGTAGCTAAGGTTGAAGCTCCCGTGTCCTTCTTGTGTAGCCTACCCCTCTCCGCCAGGACCGGATAGAGTCGCGTCCACAAAACCCACAAGTAATTATCTAGGGAGGACCTGGCTTGGCAGTTCGGTCTGGCCTGTTCCCATGAAGCACAGGGTCAAGACTGATTTGCATATGGCTGGATCTAAACTGGGGTGGCATGGTGAGCAAAAGAATGATGGATTTAACCTAGATCTCTTGACTGGGGGTGAATGTTTGATTTATTCAGCATTCCGTCCAGCATTTGTTTGCGTAGTACTTTTCACCTTGAGTGGGATGGGTATGCCCAGATGTGAGTCCCTTGCTTACTGTGCCACTGGATTAAAGTTCGGCTGGATGATGAAGGGTAATACCCAGAAACTGGTCCCAGGACGCTTGTTTCCGGTCCAGGGAGGACCGGGCTTGGCAGTTCGGTCTGGACTGTTCCCATGAGGCACCGGGTCAAGACTGATTTGCATATGGCTGGGTCTAAACTGGTGTGGCATGGTGAGCAAAATAATTATGGATTTAACCTAGATCTCTTGACTGGGGGTGAATGTATGATTTATTCTGCTTTCCGTCCATCATTTGTTTGTGTAGCACTTTTTACCCTAAGTGGGATGGGTATGCCCAGACGTGGGTGCATTGCTCACTGTGCCACTGGATTCAAGCTGGCCTGGCTGAGGAAGGGTAATACCCAGAAACCGGTCCCAGGATGCTTGTTTCCGGTCCGGGGAGGACCTGGCTTGGCAGTTCGGCATGGACTGTTCCCAGGAGGCACAGGTTCAAGACTGATTTGCATATGGCTAGGTCTAAACTGGGGTGGCATGGTGAGAAAAAAAATGATGGATTTAACCTAGATCTCTTGAATGAGGGTGAATGTATGATGCATTCAGCATTCCATCCATCATTTGTTTGAGTAGCACTTTTCTGACTAAGCCTCAGTATATGTAGATCAGTTACTCGCATGCCTCCTAGAGGAACGGATATCACTTGAGTCAATTGTGTTTAGCACCCACTGCTAAGAAAAGGGATTCCCATGACTTAGCTGGCATATGAATAGGATCATGGTGGCTTCCCAAACAAGTATCCTTTCCTTCTCTCGGTATTGCCCAAAAGTGGAATATACTCCATTGACCAGAAAGAGATTATATGTGTGTTCTCTATCATTCATTTGCGTCTGCTCACTGAAAGACGAGCTGTAGTTCTGCCCGCCAATGTCCAAAGCTGGATGCCCTGTATATACCTCTTAAACTCTCCTAGTGACAGCAGGGACTCACATTGCACATTTTCCCAGGGCTGTCCTTTGACCATGTCTGGGGCCTCTCTACTGTAAAGAGAGGTATCTTGGACATGCAGCCAGCTTAATGATGCTGCATTCACTGAGCCGGAGGTATGATCGGTCAAGTTACCGAGGGAAAATTCAAAGTTCAAGCACTGCTCTCAAATACAAATGACCCCAAGTGAAGCTTCAGCAAGGATGTACCAGAACCAACAATCTTGCAGCCCATGCCCAGTATATTGTGTGTACAGTCAGCTGAGGCTATGGCACAGCGCAGACCTTTTGCATGAACAGTGTATTCACCTGAAACATTCCTGGAGTGGCACCAGGTATGTGAAGCGCCTAGAACATTTGTCAGTTACAAACCAGAGACGTTTTAAAGCATGGGCAAAGTGGGTCCTGGCCCAGGGGCCCCACGGGGCTACCTGTCAGAGGGCCCTCTGATAGAGCCAGCTCTATTCTGCAGAGAATCTTTCCCTGAAGACGTTGAATAATTTTCAAACAGATTGTTTTTAATGTTTAATGCCGTTTTCCTGTTATTTATTTTTAATGTGGGAGATGTGTGTGAGCCTATTACAGACATTTTACAGAGAAAAGTTGTTTATGTCTCATGCAACATCCATAAAAAATGTTTTTAGATCAAAGCTGAACCTCACATATGAGAAATGGGAGGGTGCCACAGAGATTATTTGCAAAAATAGTAGCGGGCTGCTGCTGTGTTACATATTGAAAACACACCTCACTATCCCCGAATATTAGATGTAAACACATCTAGACTTTGGACGAGGGTACCTGCGCACTCTCAGTGTCATGACCACAGATGGCTTGAAAGAGCTAAAATTGGATCATAAATTCAAAGCTGTCCCAAACAGGGGTCCCCAAAATACGTTTGGCGAGGACCCCAAAAATCCTTAAGATGTCCCTGCCCCAAACCACCAAAGGCTTTTCTTTCAGGATCAGGGTGAGTCTACAACATCACACTAGCAAAAGGTGGACCACCCAGATGGCAGCAAATGTGGGAGGTTGTGGTTCTGAAGATTCTGGATTCATGTAATCAACTGGACTCGAGAATTAAAACTTCGTCGAAACATGACGAATTTGGTATCAAAAGACCGAGAATGACGAGCACACCATGTACATATATTTTCAGCATATTCGAGTGACGATTTCACCTCGAAATCGTCATTTGCGTTCTGAACCCTTGGCTTCCATTTATGTGTTGCCCTTTACATAGGCCTTAATCCAGCTGAATTCAACTCCACAAGGACACATACTCCTTAATCGACTTTCCTATGACCTGTGCAAGTTGGAACCATTGCCCCAGGCTGAACTCGTTAGGTCAGTTCCCCTCCGAGTGGCCGAACAAGATAGCATCAGGGCTCAACAGGCCATAAAACCATTTCAGCGCGCACACCTGCCGTATCTTGCTCCCATCTGTCTCTACTCTTTTTTGCTTCACTTACTTTATGGTGGGGAGGTGCCTGTTTTATTGGGGTCCACCGATATCTGATGAAATGTTGGGCCTCGCCGGGTGATTTGTTGTGGGCAGCACGACGTGAAATATGTACATGTCATCATGACTCTGCTTTTCCTTTTGTAACCAAAACCTGTAAATGATATATTGCAAATTCGAAGAATGTATGCCTGAAGCTGAATATTCTGTATAAAGAGAGAAGCCTGACTTTGTAAATTTGAGCAGTCTCCTGAGAATATACTTCCCCGTGTGTTGTACTTCTAGGACACTTGTTACCTTGGTTGCAGCCAATAAATCGATCTTTGACTTCACCTAGAAGACTCTGAGTTTCTCTGGTCTGGATCAGGAAGAACCCGAGGTCTCTGGGTGTACCCTGACACCGCTGGGTTACCGGTTCTGTGCCGGTTCTTAAAAACCCAGTACCTCAGCTGGCGCCCAATGTGGGGCAATTCCAGTGGTACCAGTCAGCAGAGGATTGTGAGGAGCTTCGTGTGAAAATTCCGGAGGACGGCCAACCACCTCATCGACCCCTGCATGTCGACGTGGTCCGAAGGTCTTTGCTGCGAGGTTCCCCGCTTCCCGAAGGCTACAAGGACTGCTGCCCTGGCTATCGCCCTGATTTGGACCCTTGAAGTTTGGTAGAGCGAAACAATAAGACGAGTCTTCTGGTGACGTCATCGATATCTCAGTTAAGTATAAGTGGAGCGTCTCCCAGTCCTTAGTTGGTCTTAATCTTGGGTATCCTTTGGGATAATTGTTGGTACTTGCAAGCACCAAAACCGAAGGACTCGTGTATTCACGAGAAATATCGTAATCGATAATCCTTTGAAGTTTGGAACTAGACTAGAGAGCGAAGATGCCTAGTCTTAGACTTGGAAATTTGTTTTGTCTTGGTTGTAATAATAGGGACTCCCGATTGGAGGACTCATGTCCGGTTCCTCCGGTTGGAACTCCAACTTACGAGTTATATGTGAAACATGGGTTAGGCCCCATCACATACAATGAAGTGTGGATAAAATACACAAGGAAAGATGGTGTTTTAAAATGGCCCCAATATGGTAGCTTTGATATAGAAATCTTAGATAACCTTGAAGTTAAACTGTTCAAAAAGAAAGCCCGGCCGGCGATGTTTGACTCTTTTCGCCTATGGCGTAAGGAGGCCAAACAAAAAGAAATCAAATTAGCTACGAAAAATAGGAGAGAAGGGGAAATTTCAGTAATGCAAGCTGCTATGCAGTTTAAAGACAATGAAGAAGAGCAGATGAGTGAGCAGTTGCACAGGCAACGTAAAATGGCAATAGATAAATGTTATCCAGTTTTGCCGTCTTTTCAGCAAGAGGCAGCAAAAGAGCGTGAAAAAGATCCATTAATGTCACATTTATTAAATTCGCCACCCCCCTATGCGCAAAATGCCACGGCACCCCCGCAACCTTTAGTTGTGCAACCTGCGCCTCCTGTTCCTCCGCAGCACCCACCAGCTGTTCTCCAGCTGACTCCTGTCTCTACGGTGCAGCCTCCTCCAGGCCCACCGACCACATCTGCTCCACCTGTGCTTTCCACGATTTTGCCTACTGTACTTTCTATTTCCCCTGATGCCATCTCTGCTATTGTCTCTGCCCCTGCCTTATCTCACCCCGTTTTTCCACCTGTTCTTCCTTCAGTTTCGCCTTCCATTCGGCAGAAAATGGCCAGCACTGTCACTAACCTTTTCTCACCTCTTTTCGGGTCGCCTACTACGACCCCTAACATGGGACGAAGACAGTTGCGAAGTCGACTGCCTGACTATGAAGAGAGAGACACATTGAATCGTTTAGCACGGAAATGGGTTATGGACACCGTGAAGTATGATGTAGAGTCTGTCATGGAAGTCTTCCATCAATGGGAAGCACCGACACAGAGATATGTTTTCGAACAGATGTGCGTTTTCCTTTGCGAGGATTTGGAAGACAATGATCTGGAATGCATCCCGCAAGAATTGTGTCGTGTACGGTTTAGGTTTGGAGAGGGCATGATTGTAGGTCCCGATGTAGAGAAAGCGGTTGAAATCTTGTTATCATATCGGAGTAAGGGGAGCAGTTCTGGGTCACAATCTGAGTCTGGTGCATCCAGTAGGAAAAAGGCGCGACAATACCCTATGAGAGAAGTCCCCCCACAATGGAGAGAGGGTGACACAACTGCTAACCCACCTATTCTGCCACACTTTCAGCGTGTCTGGGTACATGTCCCATGGAAGCGAGCTGAAGTTTTAGCACTTAAACAGACATTACCTGATCCGCGTAAAAATCCTGCAGGGTATTACAAAGAGTTATCACAAACTGCTGGGTCATGTATAATGAATTTAGCCGATATCGATATGTTATTTGGGAATGTAGTTCCACAGCCTTTATGGGGTAAAATTCGTCATACAGATCATGATCAGGAATTAGGTGACTCATGGGCTAATATTGCCGCTGCAGATGCCCGACAAGTTGGTGGGGCTAAGCCTGAACCTTTGATAGCAGAACTCCCTGGTAGAATAGTTGATTACATGAAAACGATAATGCCTGCAATACGCGTAAATTGGGATAAGTTGTCTGCATGCAAGCAAAAGAAAGAAGAAACAGTTTCAGATTTCTTCACCAGGTTTGAAGAAACATTTGTCGACCACAGCGGTCAAGATATGACCACAGAAGGTGGTCAGAGACTGTTTGTCGATAAATTCGTGCACAATCTGCTTCCAGAATTATGTAAAAAGTTTAAGGATTCGGAAAGTTCTTGGGCTGTGTCATCTTCAGCCCAGATATTGGCTACTGCACAATATTACGAAAATAGAGACAAGGACGAGAAAGATAGAGTAGAAAAGAAAACTAAAGAGCTGAAAACGAAGGTTTTGCTACAGCAAGCCTATCCGCCACGTGGTGGTGGTAATCAAAACAATAATGGTCAGAATCACTATCAGAATAATTTTCAGCAGCCTCAACAGTATCAGAGGAACTCGCCAAGAGCCGAGTACACTCAGCCACGTTTCCTTGTAGGCCCCAACCAGTGTTCATATTGCAAGGAGGAAGGTCATTTCAAGTATAGTTGTCCTATTTTGTTACAACGTGCAAATGGTGTTTTTGGTGCAAGAGGTCGTGGTGTTCAGCAAGCGCCTAGAGGTAGAGGACGTGGAAACGTCCCCCAAAACACACGTCCCCTTCCACCACAAAATTCTATGAATAGGTTCGATCAGCAGAACAACGCCTCTGACAGGACAGCTCAATACTATGTTGATGATTACTATACAGAAAATGAGTATTTGGAGGGTAACTATTGCTAGGACAGCCAAAGACAAAGAGAGGGAGTTGTTTCAGTTCCAGTAGATCAGAGTGGACCCTACGTTGAGGTGATTACATCAGGTGTGTCAGAGCCTTTTCTGCTGGATACTGGTGCTACAAAGAGTTCTATTATGCACTCCAAACTCCCTGGCGCACCTTTGTCTGGGGAAATGAACGTTTCTGTAGGTTTTTCTGGCGCCCCAGTTAGAAATCCGATTTCTGACCCTTTGTCTCTTTCTGTTGGTCCTTGCAAATTCGAAGCACCCCTTATTCTGACAACAGGTTGTGGTGAAAACTTGCTGGATTGGATTTGTTAAAAAGATTGTATGCGACTTTGTACTGTTCTCCTTCAGGAGTACAGCTTACTCTAGGTAAGAAAGTGGTTTCTCCCATGTATTTGTCGAGGGACAAACTTCCAGCGGAATTGTCGCTTCTTCCAGACATTCTTTGGGCCGCTGGTCCTAATGATGTAGGCCTTTTAGAAATTCCACCATATGTTGTAACATTGAAAGCCAATGTTAAAATGCCACGAATTCCACAATATAGGATTTCTAGTGACGGTGAAAAAGCTTTGCTAGCGATCGTTTACGAATTGATTGAAAAGGATGTGATTGAAGAAACACGAGGCAACGTTTGCAATAATCCAGTTCTGCCTGTCTTAAAACGAACTGACCCTTCTCAGCCACCTGTGTACAGATTAGTGATTGATCTGAGAGAGGTGAATAAAATAGTTGTGCCACAATTCCCAGTTGTTCCCGACATTACCACATTATTGACTATGATTCCAGCATCTGCCTCTTGGTTTTCGGTGATTGACCTGAAGAATGCCTTCTTCAGCATCCCGATTGCTGAGGAAAGCAGGGATATTTTTTCCTTCAGTTTAGGAGGTCGAAGCTTCCGCTTTAAACGCGCTCCTCAGGGCTACTGTGAAAGTCCATCAATATACAGTCAAGCTCTAAAAACACAGCTTGATACGATTGTTTTACCTGAAGGTGCTACTCTTGTACAGTACGTGGATGATTTGCTCATTGCTGCAGACACTGAGGGAATTTGTAAAAAGGCAACGCTGTCATTATTGCGTCATCTGTGTGAACTTCATCACAAGGTGTCACTTTCCAAACTGCAATATTGCCGACAAGAAGTGACCTACCTAGGTCACCTCTTATCGAAGGAGGGAAGGAAACTGACCCCAGAAAGAATTCAGGCAATAGCGAAATTGAATGTGCCAAGAACACAGAGAGAAGTGCGTGCTTTCTTGGGCATTACATCGTATTGTAGACAGTGGATTCCAAATTTTTCGTTATTAGCCAAACCCTTGGTGGCATTAACGTGCAAAAACACACCCAATCCCATTCCTTGGTCTGAAGAGTGTCAGAAAAGTTTTCTCGAATTGCGCACAGCATTGTGTTCGCCTCCTGTGTTAGGTACCCCCAACTACAGTAAGCCTTTCACATTATATGTCCACGAGAAAGATGGCTGTGCATTATCGGTGTTGACTCAGTTGTTTGGAGGTAGGCAGCGTCCATGTGCCTATTTTTTGTCGACTTTGGATCTGGTAGCTAAGGCATTGCCAAGTTGTTTAAGAGCCACAGCAGCAGCAGCTGTCTCTATTCGACAGTCTGCTGGTCTAGTAATGAATAATACACTAGTCGTGATGGTCCCACATGCAGTAGACACGTTGTTAAATAGAACCAAGACACAGCACTTAACTAGTGCTCGACTGTCCAGTTACGAATTGACATTACTAGCGAGCCATGTGCACATAAAAAGGTGCAGTACCTTGAACTTAGCTACGTTGTTGCCAATTGCAGAGGAATCAGATGTTTCAGAACAGCACGATTGTTTTCTCAGAACAGAGGAAGAAACGAAAGGGAGAGTAGATCTATCTGATAATCCTCTTGCTGAATGTGATGGTACATTATGGGTGGATGGTTCATGCTTCAAGCTCCTGAGTGGTAACACGACTGCAGCATATGCTGTCACGACTTTGCATACAGTTGTTGAAGCTGCACGTGTCCCACATAATTTGGCTCAAGCAGCAGAATTAATTGCACTCACAAGAGCATGTGTATTGTCCAAAGGAATGAAAGTGACTATCTACACTGATAGTCAGTATGCGTTTGGAGTGGCTCACAGTTTGACGATTGTGGAGAGAACGTGGGTTCCTGACGTCGCATGGAGCTAAGATTCAGCATGGTCAGTTGGTGAATGAGCTTCTTGAATCACTGACCTTGCCCCTGCAAATGGCGATTGTGA